>NC_090446.1:842233839-843483839 GCF_031143425.1 Pleurodeles waltl | reverse complement strand
TGTACTAAGTTGGTGGTGTCAGGGGTCCAGTACCCAGTTGGACCTTTAAAGTGGTGGAAACTTAAAAGACAGGCCTTTGAAGTGCACAGAGGTCCTGCCCACCCATGCACAAGCTTATGTAGCTCTTTGTGTGGGGACAAGACACAGCCTATTCAGCTGTAAGTGAGGCTGTGGCCAGCTCCTCCCTCCCATCCAACAAGGATGACCTATCAAGGCCCATCAAGCCACACCTAAGCTCCCATTGTGCGAGGCTGTCTTGGGGAATACACCCACCCCAAACAAGTGATCAGAGACAGGCAGCAGGCACCAAATGACTAAAGTAAGAGATTGCCAAGTGTAATTTTTAGAAATGATTTACAAACCGACTTAACCATAAGTTGTGATTTTAAATTGTGATTCCAGAGAATGTATTAGGGACTATCTGCTCTGTGGACACCAGCTGACTCTGGATAGTAGTCATACTGGCTCCTGTGTCACGCAGAGCCTCCACCTTCTGCCCATTAATGGTGACCCACTGCCTGTACTTGGAAGTATTTCGGGGCATGTGGGCTTTGGGCACCATTTCTCTTTCTCCCAGGGACACAAGGGAAATCTCTACTTGCTCCCCAAAGCTATCTGGGTCCATCTCCCCTCCAAGCGCTACACTAGTTAGCCCAGGTGTCTGTCCGGGTCGCCTTTATAGTGACCATACTGGTAACACTCCATACATTTGGGGTTGGATTTCCGTGACTTATCAAATGTCCCTGGCTTCTTCCCAAATCTAGAGAAGGAATGGTTGCCACCCCCTCCCTGGGAATTCTTTTGGGGGCCTTTTGAGAGTTCCTTATCTGTAAGTTTATCTCCCCCCTCTTTCTTCTGTTGGGAACCCTGACCACCTTTGTGGGAGTCCCCCCAGGTACCTTTTTGGACACTCTGGTGCTAACCCAGAGGTCCGCCTCCTCAGCAAGCTTCCTGGGGTCAGTCAGCTTACTATCTACCAAGTGCTGGCGCAACTCTATAAAAGTAGTATGAAGCATATGCTCTCTCAGAATCAAGTCATATAACCCTTTATAGTCATTTACTTTGTTGCCCCGCACCCATCCATTCAGTGCCTTACTGGAAAAGTCAAAGAAATCTACCCATGTTTGTGTGTTTTGTTTGGTGCTGTCCCTGAACCTCTGACGGTATCCCTCAGGGGTCAGCCCAAACTTGGCAAGTAAAGTGGCTTCCTGAAGTGGGTATGTGTTTTGATCAGGTTGATCCAATGTGAGAAGTGTGTCCTTCCCCAATGGCGGCACATAACCCCACATAGCTACCCCCCATTGCCCTTCAGGAACCTCATGAGCCCTTAGTGCAACTTCATAAGCAGCTAACCATTTATCTATGTCATCTCCCACCACAAAACTGGGCACCACATTTTTGGGTATACGAACCTTCTTTTCTCCAGCAGGTCCTGTCTGTATGCTGCCACCATTATTGCTGGATTCAGACTGTCTCGCCTTGATCTCCAGCTCCTTGAGACTCAGTTCATGAGCCAACAATAGTTTCTTTTCAGCCAAAGCTCTTTCAGCTTCCACCTGTTTGGCTGCTCTTTCAGCTTCCGCTTGTTTGGCTGCCCTTTCAGCTTCCGCTTGTTTGGCTGCCCTTTCAGCTTCTGCTTGAATCTGTTTGGCTGTTCTTTCAGCTTCAATCTGTTTGGCTGCTTTTTCAGCCTCAGCTTGTTTGGCTTCTCTCTCTGCCCTTCTCTCCTCCTGTTGAGCCTAAATTTTCAGTTTTGCCATTTGCAATTGGAACTCCCTTTCCTCTCTCCTTTCCTCTGCGGTCAGGCTTTGCATAGAGACACTGCTCCCTGGTCTGGAAGGGGGCACATTTGCAGTGGTAACACCATCCACAGATAGTGAAAATTCCTCTGAGGTGCCATTTTCTGGCTCCTCTTCCTCATCATCCTCTAAATGGGCTTCTGCCCAGGCCCTCAGCGCCACTTGAAAGTCCTCCTTTCTGGAGGCCCCTTGGGTGGGTACCCTCAATGCCCTGCAGAATCCTCTTAGTTGTTTGACCGTATATGTATCCAACTGGACTAGGTCAAAGTCCCCTGTCTGAGACCCAGTCAGAGACATGTTGAGTGAGGATTTAGTTTTTGAAAATTGTCAGGAAGAAAAAAAAACGGATTTGCAAAAAGAGATAAAAAGCCAAGTTGACCTTCAACTGTGGGTAGGTAGTGAAATACTTAGCTACTGTATGTCACTGCACAAATACAAGTCCTATCCTCACTGCTGATCACCAATGTTAGAAATTGGGTTTTTGGTTGGCAGTCAGGTTACCCCCTGTCCAAGCAAAAGCCCTCACTCTAGTCAGGGTAAGTCACACACAATCCAAGATTATCCTGTGCTCACCCTCTGGTAGCTTGGCACGAGCAGTCAGGCTTAACTTAGAAGGCAATGTGTAAAGTATTTGTGCAATAAATCATACAATACCACCATATAGCACCACAAAAATACACCACACAGTGTTTAGAAAAATATATAATATTTATCAGGATAATTGTAGATCAAAAAGAATAAAGTTGCAATGGGAAATTGTAGAGATATCACTGAAAAGTGATATAAAGGGGGACCGCCAGGGCCGGGGGGAGCACCGCCAACAGGCTGGCGGTGCCCCGCAGGGCATTCTGCCCGCGTTGGTTTGGCCGCGGTCAGAACAGGAAAACCGGCGGTCTCCCGCCGGTTTTCCGATGCCCTGAGGAATCCCCCATGGCGGCGCAGCTTGCTGCGCCGCCATGGGGGATTCCGACCCCCTCACCGCCATCCTGTTCCTGGCGGTTCCGACCGCCAGGAACAGGATGGCGGTGAGGGGTGTCGTGGGGCCCCTGGGGGCCCCTGCAGTGCCCATGCCAATGGCATGGGCACTGCAGGGGCCCCCGTAAGCGGGCCCCACATAGAATTTCAGTGTCTGCATTGCAGACACTGAAATTCGCGACGGGTCCATTCGGAGCCGGCGTCCTCGTGGGAAGGGGTTTCCCGCTGGGCTGGCGGGCGGCCTTCTGGCGGTCGCCCGCCAGCCCAGCGGGAAACACAGAATGGCCGCCGCGGTCTTTTGACCGCGGTGCGGTCATTGGGCGGTTCCCGCCGGGGTCTGAATGACCCCCAAAGTGTCTTAAGTCTTTAGAATATAAACAAAGTCTCTTTCAAGCACAAGTACCTGGTTTAGAGTGGAAAAATCTCCTCAGAGGGCCACAAAAGGAGAGGTGCGTGGAAAAAGAGTGTGTGCGTCGATTTCTCCCCAGCACACACGGACTTGCGTCGTTATTTTCCACGCGGGGAAGTCGTGCGTTGTTTTCCGGCGCGCGGACAGTCTCTTTCTGTGGATCGCGGGGATTATCAGATGTCCCGGGTCTGTGCGTGGATTTTCCTGCTTGTTTTCCGGCTGCGCGTCGTTCTGCGGGGCTGCGCGTTGAAATTACGATCTCACGGCAGGCGTCGCGTCGATTTCTCCTCTAGAGGTCGGGCGGCGTTGTCCTTGCGAAGCCGTGCGTCGGATTTCCGGTCGTCCCCCGAGCGTCGCGTTGCTCAGCGTCGGTGTGCGGCGTTTTTCTCGCCGCGGAACAAGCAGTGCGTCGAAAATTTCGGCGCACGGAGCGTCTAAGTGAAAAAGGGAAGTCTTTTTGGTCCTGAGACTTCAGGGAACAGGAGGCAAGCTCTATCCAAGCCCTTGGAGAGCACTTTCACAGCCAGACAAGAGTTCAGCAAGGCAGCAGGCCAACAGCAAGGCAGCAGTCCTTTGTAGAAAGCAGACAGGTGAGTCCTTTGAGCAGCCAGGCAGTTCTTCTTGGCAGGATGTAGTTTCTGGTTCAGGTTTCTTCTCCAGCAAGTGTCTGATGAGGTAGGGCAGAGGCCCTGTTTTATACCCAAATGTGCCTTTGAAGTGGGGGAGACTTCAAAGAGTGGCTAAGAAGTGCACCAGGTCCCCTTTCAGTTCAATCCTGTCTGCCAGGGTCCCAGTAGGGGGTGTGGCAGTCCTTTGTGTGAGAGCAGGCCCTCCACCCTCCCAACCCAGGAAGACCCATTCAAAATGCAGATGTATGCAAGTGAGGCTGAGTACCCTGTGGTTGGGGTGTGTCTGAGTGAATGCACAAGGAGCTGTCAACCAAGCCCAGCCAGACGTGGATTGTAAGGCACAGAAAGATTTAAGTGCAAAGAAATGCTCACTTTCTAAAAGTGGCATTTCTAGAATAGTAATATTAAATCCGACTTCACCAGTCAGCAGGATTTTGTATTACCATTCTGGCCATACTAAATATGACTTTCCTGCTCCTTTCATATCAGCAGCTGCCACTTCAACAATGTATGAGGGCAGCCCCAATGTTAGCCTATGAAGGGAGCAGGCCTCACAGTAGTGTAAAAACGAATTTAGGAGTTTTACACTACCAGGACATATAATTACACAGGTACATGTCCTGCCTTTTACCTACACAGCACCCTGCTCTAGGGGTTACCTAGGGCACACATTAAGGGAGACTTATATGTAGAAAAAGGGGAGTTCTAGGCTTGGCAAGTACTTTTAAATGCCAAGTCGAGGTGGCAGTGAAACTGCACACACAGGCCTTGCAATGGCAAGCCTGAGACAAGGTTAAGGGGGCTACTTAAGTGGGTTGCACAACCAGTGCTGCAGGTCCACTAGTAGCATTTAATCTACAGGCCCTAGGCACATGTAGTGCACATTACTAGGGACTTATAAGTAGATTAAATAGTCCAATCAGGTATGATCCAAAGTTACCATGTTTTAAAAAGGAAGAGAGCATATGCACTTTAGCACTGGTTAGCAGTGGTAAAGTGTGCAGAGTCTAAAAGCCAGCAAAACAGGTTCCAAAAAGTGGAGGGAGGCAGGCAAAAAGTTAGGGGTGACCACCCTAAGGCATGTCAGGTCTAACAGTGTGTCTGGCAAAAGGGTTACTTTGCCAGGTCTATATGGCAGTGTAAAACTGCACATACAGGATCTTCAATGGCAGGCTTTTTTCCTGGCCCCTGCAAGCACAGACTGCACTTTGGAACCACAAAGAGCCAGTAGGGTGAAGAGCGCCTCTCTGCTAACGTACAGCTAAACACAGCTTCCAGCGAGCTACATTTCGATTCGATTCAGCACATACCAGGCTTATGAATATCCTCATAGGGCGTTTTACTGAAACTGACTTTCAAATGGGTGAGATTTATACAGGATGTACATTATGTCACAGTATGTCTCAGTTGTTGAATAGAAGAATGAGGATACACCCCCGGAGCTCGGTGAGGGACTGGGTCTAGCGCTGGCGTAAGAACCAACTATACACACGATACCTGATCCCAGTACCATCACCTCAACAGAGATATATCCCAGTAAGTGTCCCCGATTCTGGACTCGAATTAGGCGGTGTGAAAGCGATCATCAAACACAAGCCCCAGCAGCTTGTTATCTGGAGTAGGTATCAGGGTGACAGCTGTCTCTAGAGATTATAAAACGCCCAGAGCCACCTCTGCAATATCTAGCATAGCAACGGTAGTGACTCATACAAAATCACAAATATAGACTGTGTTAAACCTTGACACTCCACTTTTTATTTCATTTTAAGGCAATCAAATCTGCAACGGCGTTACTCTGTCAAAAAACAACGTGTATCTTATTTTTTTTTGTCAGAAATCTCCCCTCACGTGGTCACGTGGAAGGCCCCATTTGGACCACAAGTGGCCGTGCTGGTGCACATAAACAGGAATTCCGAGGTGCTGCTAGAAAAATCGAGGTAGTTAATGAAAGTGGGTGTAAGTCGTCCTCTTTACTAAATTATTAGGACGCATCCCCTTCGTCAAAATAATCAGAAAATGTGTTTTGAAATGCTGCACATGACACTCCTATACTTTCACCAACACCAATTTTACAGAGTACACTTGAACACTACTTTCACCCATTCAGTGAGACCTTGGGCCTAATTTGAAAGTCGGCACAAAGTTGAGGAACTGGTTCAGACACTCTTTGCCCACATGCCTACACCTACCGTTCATGCAAGAACAACTTTTATAAAGAGGAAAATACAAGGTAATGAAAATGACCATCAAGTGATTGTTACCAGAACTGAAAGTGTTTGCACATATACACGCTCATTCTAAATCCTGAGGTAATGAGATAATCAGGCATAGCGTTTGCACCCGAGTTCGCAGTTCAGTTTGAAGCCCAGTTGAGCTTGTAACCTGTTTTTTCCTCATGAAAAATTCCTCCAGTTTGGACAAAACAGTGCGGACAGCAGAGTAGCATGCGGACCAAAACAGCATGTAATCCCCCAATCCAACAGTAAAAACTTGAAACCGGATGAAAAAACCTTGTGGGGCAATAGTGCGATCGTGTAGTGTGATATTATTTCCCTTCTGTAGTTTTTACCCCTGATATTTCCATCACACTCGTAAAAAGGGGCGTGGTGTCTGGAGGGGTAACCCACTTCATTACAAGATCAGAATTTCAGTTATGTATAGGGGCGGTAAGCCCATTTCAGATGCTTGCAACGGAGGGACTGATTAGCAGGTATGATAGTGAAGTACTTGGCCATTTAGTCAGAACAGGGTTCACTGCAACATATATCTCATTTATATGATCTGGCATGACAGCGCAGTTATCATCATGCCATTTCGTGAGAATCACTAGGAGAGGACCTTTGGTTCTATCCACACGTTGGGAGACAGGAGTACATATTTTGATTGGGAATAGGTTGTGTGCTTTCACAAAAAAAGGGCTTGCCCTCCACACAGCTGTGATAATTTCGTTTATTATCCAACTGCCTACACCTGAACCTGACATTGCTATACTATTAAACTGTCTGAGACAACTAGATATTTTATGTTGTTTTTGCTGGAAGAGCAGTCATTAACCTGGAAGGGTTTTTAGGTCTGACTTCACGTGAAACCGTCACTAACATTTCAACCTACACCAATATTATTCCATAGATCTTTGCTTACACACAAATACATATCAATCCCATGCTATTTGCCTGTAATGCTTCACATTACCATACAACATTTCTTTAAAGTCAGACCTCTTGGCATTACCAATGTTGATTAGGTGGAGCCTACCAGGTAGCACACGTTACCTGGTTGCAAAACATCTATGGTGGGATTACCAAAACTGCATAGGGGATTACAGTCCCACATTGCTTACCATTGGTGGGCTTTATGGTCACTCTCATATGCTTGCTTTTTTTACAATGGCTTTCTTCACCCAGTTTGTTAGCTAGTGGTGTGTCCCTTCTCTGGACCATAGCCTCTTTAGCATCTCCCTGATTGGCTGCCTCCCATTCTTCAACTACTCAATTTAAGGGAACTTTATTTTCCCCTTTTTTGTTACGCACTCTGTGATGGTGCATTTATTATCCGTTCACTCCAGCATGTGCTCAACCAAATGCACCACCCTGCTCCTGATTTTTTTTTATTTGTGCCTTCATGCTACAAAATATTAATTTCCATTTTGACCGATCCAAGTGGTGTACACCATCTTGGATCTGTATATAAAAAGCAAATTGTGCCAGCATCATTCCGCTGGCACACATGTACATGATCATGCATGCGCCTGTCAGTGGAATGACTCAACCGCCAGCACCGCTCACATCATCCTGCCTTTTTTCACATTTATTTATTTTTTGACAATGCTGCATGGCATCAGGAAAAGGTCCAGCACTGTACAGCATCGCCATAAAGCACTAGCAATGCAAATAGCTCCCAAAAGGAAAGACATATTGGCTTTGCCAATGCGTATTCTAAATATCATATCTTTTTCCCCTGAAGATTTAAGAAGTGTTTCACTCCTATTTCATCACACACTCAGCAACATGGGCTTGATTTTTAATGTCTGGAAAAGAGATAGAAGTTTTGAGAGACCATCTCAATCTATGCACCCATTGAACATATCCCCGTAACCACCAGGAACACCTCAACGCTGCTGAGGAAAGAGTCTCTTTAAAGACCACTTCATCATGACACAGAAGGACTCCGCTTTCACCCTCCTCAACCCAACTACCAGTAGATTTACTTTTTAACTGCGTCTTTGTCTTGAATTCTGTATAGCACTCTGCTGCTTTTCAGCTAGGTTTGCGCAAAGTAACTCATAAATGCAAGGCAGCGGACTAGCTTTAAGAATCTACTTTTATATTGGTTATACTATAATGCTACTGACAGGCTTTGAGCTTGTTATACCTGAGCTTTCAGTTTTCCAATAGAATGCAGGCTTTTTTTTCATGATCATTAAAGGAAGTTTAGATTTTATTACAGACAAGGAGACTTAGATTATCCCTCCTAAATCCTTCCTTAATATTTGAGTTTTCTGCTGGTCTCATTCCTGTATGCTCATTGACAAACTGCCTGTTTTATGGATCATACTGTATTGGTCGGTTGAACACCTGAAGGGTAATGTTCTACTGTTTTCAGGCAAAAAATAGGACATCTAATGGCTTTCCACAACATTCAACAGTAGTATGCTCACGGTCTGCTTGACTTACAGCAACATTTTAGGAACTTTCAGCTCTAAGGTTTTAAACTTTAGTTGTCTACCAACCCCATGTTATCACAAAAATAATGTTACATAAATAATAATGCATGTATTAGAGGTGCTTTACTAAGTCTCCTTCTATTATTGCTCAGTTGGAGAAACATTCATATGTTGGATCAGCCCACAGAGCAGCTTCTTTAAAATGGGGCAATGGGACAGTCATAACCTTGATTTCCAGCATTATTCACATTTTGAAACCCACTGGACAGCAGGTCAGTGTTTAGCTTGTCAGTTTGAGTGATGGCATTGTGACATTTAACATCTGAGTTTGCAAGTCTTTATGGAGAAGCAAAAGAGCCCATCTTTGTTACAACAAGTTAAAAGCAGTGGATGATATAACACATGATTGTGTTAGAGATCTCATTGAAATTAAAATCCATTTAATTAATGATCTGTCGAATGAAATCTAGGCCTGACCAAAAGCTGCATTTAAATGTGTACTTTCCTTTCTAAACGTTGCATGACCCATATATGCTTGACCTGCTTGATTTACTCATGTTAAAAAATTACAATAAACTGTAATTTCAGCAGAAATGTTTCTATCGTGACTTTTGTATGGTCTTTACATGACGCAAACGTCCTATGCTAAGAAAGAAAGCTATAATTTCTTCTTCTTTTTAACTGCTTGACCTGCATTGGAATTTCAAAGCTTGCTAAACTAATCTAAAACTTGCTTCTTTATGAATAGGCTTTATCTGTAGGACAAAAGTTTAGTCAAGTGAAAGTATTCCTTAATATTGCAAATTGTGCAGAAATGGTTTTAACTGTATCTTGCAGTAGTACGGTCTTTGTAGAAGTTACCATCACTGCACCAGCTGACCTCGTCCTATGATTTCTGTTGCTCCTGATTGGCTGTCTAAAATCTTGAATGAAATACGTATTAAAATGTGCATCTTCACATTTGTGTATAAAAGTGTTCCAGGGAAAGAACAGATAGAAATGGCAACAGTAGTGATGATAGTGACTGCAGTGATTCAGTTTCATTCTCTCTGCTTGACTCAGACAGACTTTGCTTTCTGGCCAGACTATTCTCTATCAGAGTCTGTTAGAGCATTATTTATGAGTACTGATAACTTCGCTGACTAGACTGCATTTTCAAATTGTTCCTTTTTTGCTACTTCTGACTAAAATTACTTACTTCTACTGACTTAGAATACTAGAATACTAGAATAGTGATAGATTGTGGGACACACTTTATGCAATGTTCTATAAATATTAATTGACTAATAAAGAAAAAGATTTGAAACTCATGACAAACACAACTATAAAATCTTAACTAAAACTCTCATTACTGACTCCTGAAAGAATGTTTGATGTATTTGTTATTGTAAATTGCAGCTTTGAATTTCTAGCCTGTACCCAAGATCCCCTCCTCAGTGTCTAAAAGTTGCAGAGTATTTCATGAACTTAGCATTCTCTGGACTACTAAAAAGTTGGTAGCAGAGGTAAGGTTAGTTTGGAATGGGAAATAAACTGCAATAACTAAAAGTGCCCTCATTTAGATAAAACCCAAGTGCCCAGAACCCGACTGCAAGAACTGATGAGGTGCGGTTTCTGAAGCTGCTGCAGATTGCAGCTGAAGAATTGGTGAAATCGACAGCTGTAAATATTAATAGGGTCAAAATTGTGCATATTGTGATTTGTATTGAAAAATGTTTTTATGATGTTTTGACTTACAAGTGCAATGGTCTATGTTTTATGTGCTGTGTCAAAGAGTTAAAGAGCTTATTGGACAAAGAAGTAGTCTAAGATCTCAAGATAGAGATAAAGATATACAGAGAAAAATAAGATATTCTTGTCTGCTAGGAGAAAATGGCATGAGACGTTGTTGAGTTTACACACTGATAGGGAAGTAATAATCTGTTGTGATTGTACTAACTTTAATTGGTGCTTGCAAAACCTGATGTGCAAAGGTGACACAACACTGAATAAGTGATTTCCCCAGGTTGAGAACTCATCATTGTGAATGAGGAATTATTTTTAATTGGGAATTGGAGGGTGTAAAACCTAGTCTGATTATTGATTTATACTATTGGTTTTCATTAGAAGAAGCAGACAAATACTGCTATCTTTTTATGCTGCTTAGTTATTAGATTTGTCTTTTGTTTATGTGAGAAGAAAATTGTAAATTGAAAATTGTATTGTGCTGCGCTGACATTGGTTGGTTGGTGTAACACTACGCTGTAACTGGTTGAATCTCAGCAAAACTTGCAAAGTCATTGGTTGATTGAATTACTAAGCTACATGTGATTTGATAAAAGGGGGTTCTGTGTTGTGACACATTCAAAGCATTAGAAACAAAGTAATTCCTATTTTTGGATTTATTGAATCAAAAGTTCAAATCATGACATTTTCCAAAGCTTTGAGGAGTCTAATGAGGGGTGACATGCCAGTTAGGGAGTGCAAGGAAGCACCTCCTGAGGATACACCAACATATCATATGATGATGAAGAAGGGTTCCATACATAGGTTTGGCTTGGTCAATAGATAAAGATCACTAAGAAAGAAGGGGAGTTGAGCTTTCCTAGATGGGGAACATTTAATTTAGCAATTATTGGTAGACTACGAGAAGATTTACTTGAGATGAAGCCACCTCCTAGAACTACACAATTTGAAGCACTTAGTGCATGGGAGAGGATGGCATGAATTAGGGAGAAAGAAAGATTTCAAAATGGATGAAAGGTGTACTGTAAAGTATAAGATTATATCCTGTTCTTACAAAGGAAGAATATACAAAGGCAAAAGAATCTGAATAGCCTGCAAAGAAAAATATTAAAGGAGATCAAGCAGAGAAAACTGAATCAAAATTTTATACTGATTCAGGTGATGCTAGATGAACTCTTGGCTTTACGTCCGCAACCATATGTGGATCCTATGCCAAATGAAGGAGCTTAATTAGTAAATAATGTGGCCATAGATACAGCTCCAACAGATTGAGGTGTTTCCCAAATTACTAATAGGATGTAAGCAGTACAGCCTGCAAATATGCAGCTGTATTGGCTCAGCCCATTGTACCACAGCCAGTAATAACTTAATCGATTGTTGCACAGCCTATTATTAAACAGCCTGTAACTCAGCAAGCAGTTCTGAATGCTCCAGCACCAATGAGTACAGCTCAAATGGTGAAATGAACAGATGGTTCAGTTACTGTGGTCACAATTACAGCACAGGGTACTGAAATGATTACAGAGAATACAATGCCTCCACTAGTTATTCATGCTCCAGCTATAGTGGTTCAGGGAACAACTAGAGGTACGCCAGTAAATGGGTTTATTCCAACATCACAAAATTCACAGATTGTAGTATGGATACTACCACAGACCATTCTAGCATTAGAAGAAGGAAGGTGACTTGTTTTTAAGACACAAACTGTACCAGTGAATGTAATTTAGAAGGTGATTTATTTCCTTGTTGGTTTGAAGAAGCTGCCAGAAACTGTGTGAAAGTTGAGGATATAGAACAACCGAGTACTAGTTAAAGTTCAGATAACAGCCCAATTCCTGAAAAGGAGAGACCTATAAACGTGACCAAGTTAAAAGTTGAACTAGAAGAAATTATTGAAGGTTGTTGTTAGACCTGACAGCCTTAAGGTGGTCACCCCTAACGTTTTGCCTGTCTCCCTCCACTTTTTGGACATTGTTTTTGCTGGTTTTAGGACTCTGCACAATTTACCATGGTAAACATGGTAACATTGGGTAATACCCAATTGGCTTATTTAATCTACTTGCAAGACCTCAGTAAAGTGCATTACATGTGCCCAGGGCCTGTAGATTAAATTCTACTAGTGGGCCTACAGCACTGATTGTGCCACCCTGACAAGTAGCCTCTCAACCATGCCTCAGGCCTGCCATTGCAAGGCCTGTGTGTGCAGTTTCACTGCCACTTCAACTTGGCATTTAAAAGTACCTGCCAAGCCTTAAACTCCCCTTTTTCTACACATAAGTCACCCCTAAGGTAGGCCCTAGGTAAGGCATATGGCAGAGTGCTATGTTGCTAAAAGGCAGGACATGTACCTGTGCACTTTATATGTCCTGGTAGTGTAAAACTCCTAAATTCGTTTTTATCCTGCTTTGACACCTGCTCCTTTCATAGGCTAACATTAGGGTTGCCCTCATTTACTGTTTGAGTGGTAGATTCTGCTCTGAAAGGAGTAACAAGGTCATATTTAGTATGGCCAGAATGGTAATACAAAATTCTGCTGACTGGTGAGGTTGGATTTAATATTACTATTTTAGAAATGCCACTTTTAGAAAGTGAGCATTTACCTGCACTTAAATCCTGCTATGCCTTACAATCCACGTCTGGTTAGCTTTAGTTGACAGCTCCCTTATACATTCACTCAGACAACCCCAAACACAGGATGCTCAGTCACACTTGCATACATCTGCATATTGAATGGGCCTTCCTGAGGTGGGAGGGTGGAGGGCCTGACACTTAAATGAAAAAGGACAGTAGCCTGCCCTCACACAAAGGACTGTCACACCCCCTACTGCGACCCTGGCAGACAGGATGCAACTGAAAGGGGACCTTCTGCACTTCTAAGCCACTCTTTGAAGTCTCCCCCACTTCAAAGGCACATTTGGGTATTTAAGCAGGGTCTTTGACACTACCAACTCAGACACTTCTGGACAAGATACCACTGGAGAAGAAACCCTGAACCAGAACCTGCAACCTACCAAGAGGAACTGCCTGGCTGCCCAAAGGACTCACCTGTCTGCTTTTCTGCAAAGGACTGCTGCCCTGCTGTTGTCCTGCTGCCTTGCTGTCCTCTGGCTTTGCTGAGAAGTGCTCTCCAAGGGCTTAGAAAGAGCTTGCCTCCTTTTCCCTGAAGTCTCAGGAACAAAAAGACTTCATCTCCGGAAAAGAACTTCTTATGCAGCGAAAATCGATGCACAGCCTGCAAGAAATGGCGCACAGCCTGCCTCGCGGTTAGAAAATCACCAAACGCCAAACCAGAATGATGCAGCCCAACTTCCTGACAAGGAGATCGATGCAGCGCCAGTGTTGCAACTGGAAATTTGAGGCATGGCCCACTGGATCGACACAACGTCGAGCCAGAACGACGCAGCCTGACTTCCTGAGAGGAATCGTCGTAGTGCCTGCCATGCAGCAGAAATTTCCACGCATTGCCCACTGGATCGACGCAGCCCCTGTGACTTCGTCCTGCACGCCAGGATTTTAACACATAGTCCCCGGTGTGTCCGAAAACCCTGCAACCCGAAGAGGATCCCAGTCTCCGCACCGGAAATCGACACAAAGCCTGCCCTGTGTGAAAACTCAATGACACATCGTCTGTGTGCGTTGGAAAAATCGACGCACACCTCCCCGTTTTCCACGCAACTCCTCCTCTGCGATCCCTTGCGGAGAATTTGAATGCAAACCAGGTACTTTGTGCTTGCAAGAGACATTTGTTGCTTTTTAATGACTAAAGACACTTTATATCATTTTTATAGTGATATCACAACATATACTTATAGAATCTTGATCGTTTTGACCTGCATCTTACCAGATGAATATTATATATTTTTCTAAACACTGTGTGGTGTATTTTTGTGGTGTTCTACTGTGTTATTGCATGATTTATTGCACAAATACTGTACACATTGCCTTCTAAGTTAAGCTTGACTGCTCAGTGAAAGCTACCAGAGGGTGGGCACAGGATAATTTGGATTGTGTGTGACTTACCCTGACTAGAGTGAGGGTCCTTGCTTGGACAGGGGGTAACCCGACTGCCAACCAAAGACCCCATTTCTAACAATTGTCTAAATCTTGATCATATAAATCAACATCAAGAAAAATAATTGGTTTATTTGTGCAAAGAAGTTATGAGAAAAGCTGCAACTGTTCTTAACAGATTATCTGAATTGGCAAATAAATATGAGGTTGATATTTTTAAAAGAGTACTATTACAGAGACGTTTCAGGGTGCAATAAGAGGAAGAAGCAATTAAAAACATGCATTCTTCGGAAATGTGAATTCATCTCACTGAATTAACAAAATGTGTATGCAAATGGAGTGAATTCAAAAAATTTGAAAGTTAATAGTTACAAAACATGAAAAGAAAAGGAAACAACTAGAAGAGGCTGATGAGGAAAGAAAACAAACAGTATGTTCAGAAAGAAAAGAGACATCTAAAGCATACTCTTAAAGAGAGATACCAGGTGGAGGGTGTATACATGTCCCTTGGAGTAGGGGAGACCTTGCATCATTTATGAACAAATAAAACCCAATGCAGTGGTATAGAGGTTTCTTAAGATTTCAAAGGTGTTATGGGTTGACTTAAATATGTTATTTGATATTGTGGTTCCAAATGATTTGTAGGCAGAATGTAAGGTGGCTGTTCAATGGCCAGAGCGGAACCAGCAAGAGATCCTGTTATAAATGTACCTTCGCCTGTGGGATGACTAAGTATAATGAGGCAAGAACGGTTTGAAAGGCAGAGTTCCACCTAAGGATTTGAATTATTCAAAATTGAACCACATGCAGCAGGAAGTCAAAGATACTGTGCATGAATTTTATGAAAGATTGATGAAAGCATTTCAGCAGTATACAGGACAGATGCATCTTGATCCAACAGATATGGGATTTTTCATTACACAGTTTGTGCTTAGTTTGAGAACTGAGATTTGTCAGTAGATATAACAGAATATGGTTTGTTGGCAACAAAGTCTTTGGATGAGATTTTGAAATATGCTCAGTATTGCAGTGATGACAGGAGGTGAAGCAGTGTAAGATTACAAAGAAGTTTATATTGGCTCAGACTAAGGGCCTGATTTAGATGTTAGTGGATGGGTTACTCTGTCACAACGGTGACGGATGTCCTGTCCCCCCATATTCTAAATCCCATAAGAAATAATGGGATTTACATTTTGGTTGACTGGATATCCATCCCGTTGTGACAGAGTAACTCGTCCACCAATAGCTATATCAGGCCCAAAGTTTGCACAACAAGGTTTTCGTGATCACCAGTTTGATGGGAATGGTGATGCAGTCCAAGAGGTGAGTGGAATGCACGCATGTGGTCTCCCAGCAGGAATCGAAAGTGTGCAGGGAGGAATGATGGTGTCTCAGGGAAGAGGGAGAGGTGCTCTGATTGGTCCTAGTACAGGTGTTGATGTTGTGCCACTGAAGAAGATGACACCTTGTCACCTGTGTCACAGGGTAGGGCATTGCAAGCACAAGTGTAGGCTCAATCCAGATAGAACTGTCATAAATCAGATGCAGGCAGTAAACCAAATATAGATGCCAAATGCTCTATGTGACAAATGCAAGTGATAATGCCAAGTTAAAATCAAATGGTACCCATGCCACAAGCACCTGTGGTACAGACAAACACAAACAGTGCAAGACTAAATCATAATCAGTTACCGAAAATGTATCGAAATGTGATGCAGGATCATAACCAAAATGCAGTCAATCCAGCAGTTTCCCATGTTTGATAAAATTGAGATGTTAGAATCAAGCACGTCACAATGACGGTGCCTAACAGGGGAGGTAGATTGCGTACATGGCGCAGTCTTAGAGATAGAGCAAAGTGGACCATTTGGAGATTGTGAGGTGAATGGCCACCAAGTGCCATTTCTGATTGACAGAGGAGCTACCTGTTCCACTGTGAGAGCAGCAGAAGTACCAGAGCTGTGCCTCTCAGGAAAAGAGATCCAAGTTCTGGGAGTTACAAACAGACACATTTCTAATCTGACTTCATAAGAAGTACCTATAAAAATAGGTTCCTTTGAAGAAAATGCGTGTGGTGTGTAATTAAAGTCCTGTTGACCTGCTAGGGAGAGACTTATTGTACAAGTTAAATTGCACCATCTATTGTACACCACAAGGAGTAAAATTTAAAACTCATGATGAGGACTTAGATTTCAAAATTGCTCAACAATAGACAGGAGGGATCTATTCAATGTTAGCAACAAGAGCTTTACTTGCAGATTTAATTGGGAAAGTTAATCCAGGAGTGTGGGATTTGACAGGAAAGGATATCATATTAATTAAAGTGTTTGAACCAGTCAAGATAAACATAAAGCTAAAATGCAGTTTTCCCTAAAACACCACCTTATCATATGACATCTGAAGTGACAGAAGGAATAGCACCCTTGATAAACAACATGCCGGAAAAGGGAGTTATAAGGGAAATAATTCAGAGTACATGCAACTCACCAATTATGGGATTGTGAAAGCCTTATGGCAAGTTTAGTATAGTGCAGAATTTAAGACAGAAGAATTACATTGTAATCCCATGTTGTCCTGTGGTACCAAATTCAGCCACCATACTTTATCAAATTTTATGCACAGCTCAGTGTTTACTGTGATTGATCTCTGCCACGCTTTCTTCTCAATTTTATTACACAAGAGAGTTAGTATTTTTTTCTCCTTTGTGTTCCGAGAGAAAGTACAGAAAGTATTAGAATTGATTTGTGTCTTACTTGTCCAAACTATACATGTCTTCTGATTGGGGAGGGCTGGCAGTATCAAATTATGAACATTACTATTTAGCATCCCAGCACCAGTGGGCTGCAAAGTGGATATCAGGTTCTCAACTTCCAGATAGCGTCACTCTTGAACCTGCTTGGAGTCAAACTACCATCTTTCACTTATTTTACAGATGCTTTAATCCACCTCTGCTGCACCTGAAACTAATACTAGTGGCCTACAGATACTTCTTTTATCTCACTCGATCCTTCACACCAGGTGTTACTGGGAACACCTAGAGGGCGAGCTATGACCACCATGACAGAGTTACCTGCCTGTCACAAAGTTGGACTCTGTACATTGGGCAACCTTTATGGTGATGGCACCCTTCTCCCCTACGAGTCTTTAATGGCTGATACAGGCTTACCCTCTGGACACTTCCTTGTATACAACTCCCTGATTGGGACGATAGGACATAGATGGAAAGACATGTCAACCGAACCCAAAATGCATCTCACCATGCAATATCTGCATGTGATGGGCATGGGTCATCGCCTCACATGTTGGCTGCCTGACTCGGTGGAATACCATACTGCGACATCACTCACACCCCTTTGCCAACATTGGGAGATGGACCTAACACAACACTGCACGGACAAAGAATGGGCAACTCTGTTAGCAAGTCCAAAATATGTACCTTGAAATGACAGGTTTCTACTTATACAATATTGTTTCATACATAGAGCATACTTGAGCTCAGCTAAAATCAACTGATATTTCCACAGGACAGATGAAGCCTGCCCTTGGTGTTACCAGGTGGATGCTGACCTCCTTTACATGTTGTGGGCCAGTCCCCCCTACAACACTATAGGCACTGGGTCACACAACATTTATCCACATGTACAGGAAGACCTGCGCTGCACACCTGGGAACAATGCCTCCTGAGTCTTCATTGCAGGGACAAAACATATAGAGCCACTACAGAGTTCTTTGATCTGGGATTCCTGGTGGCTAAATGCCTAATTACTCACCGGTGGAAATCCTCTGAGACCCCGGCAGTGGAAGCATGGTATCACTCCATCTCCACATGGGCACAGGCCGAGAGTGTGAGGCTACACAGGGAGTATAATTTGGGACAACAAAAATGGCCCATCTCAGCTCACTGGGACACAATTTTGAGCAATCTTCACAACTCCATACGACACACTGAGAAAGCGTCCGACGACAGCATAGGCACTGAAATGAATATGGAAAGAACCGCGCACAATACTTTAACACCTGGTAATTTCAATCACTTTGTTGGGTCAGATGTCATCTTATTGTGAATAATTTTGCAGTATCATATGTCAATGATAGGGGATTGGCATGGTTGAAAGTTGTTGATTCTCACATGTTTTCTCTTCCTCCTACCTCACCCAACTTATCACTGTTTCATTTTCATATTATTAATGGTAGACAAAAAGCCTGTTTATTGTCTGAATTCTATGCCACTATATATTGGACAACAACGTGACAAAAGTGTAAACTTCATGTCTGGTTCTGATTCCTTAGTCAACAGGACCAGAGGGATTTTACATGCCTGACATGACCACATACCTTATGCTAGATCTAACTGTGCATAAGACACCATGGCCCTCATTATGACTTCAGCTGTATTTTCAGCAGACTGCCGAAGCCACGGGCGCCAGAAGAATGCGAGTGCTGGCGGTCTTCCGACCGCCATATTACGAGTACTGAAGGATGTTCGCCACAATTTGGGTGGAAATCCTCCAGTAGTTGTGCTGGAAGTTGGTGGCACATGGGCGGTTCCACCACTGGCCCCACCCACCAAAAGGACTCCAAAAGCCATATTACAATCTGTAATACGGCCTGGCGGTGTCCTGATGACGGGGAGCTGCCGGCAGTTAAAGCGCCTGTTCCTGTTCCCTGCCGGATTACCTCCACCCCGAACAAGGTAAGTCGATCACCCAACAGGGGAGGGAGGTGAGAGGGTGGGTGTTGTTCTGTGTGCGTGTGTGAGTGGGTGTTGTCTGTGTGTGTGAATGTAAGTGTGTATGGGAGTTTGAATGCATGTTTGAATGCATGTGTGCATGCATGTGTGTGTGTGTATGGGTGTTTGAATGCGTGTATGATTGTTGAAGTGAGTGTGTGTTGGAATGTCTGTGTGAATGCATGTTGAAATGTCTGTGTGAATACGTGTATGGATGCGTGTGAGTGAATGCGTGAATGTCAGTGTTGGGGGCTGTGTGTGCATGTGCGTGAATACAGGGGTGAGGGGGTTTCTGGTATGGGAGGGAGGAGGTAGATTCTGGTATGGAATGGGGGTAGGGAGGTGTTGGGATTGTAGGGGTGGGGAAATTTCCTGTCACCAGTAGCCTTCCCGCCGGGGTTTTAGTGGCGGTGATACCTCCGCAGAAACCCTGGTGGAAAGCCGACTCTTGACACTGCTGGCGGTCTTCATTGGACCGCTGGGTCGGAGATGCAGTCTCCGGCCCGGCTGTCCAACCGCCCTGGTGATACAGGCAGGGAAGTGGCGGGTTGGCAGAGGCCAACCCACCACACTCATATTGTGGTGGTCTTCACTGCCAGCCCATCAGCAGTGAGACCACAACCGTGGTCCTGGTGGTCTTCGGACCGCCAGGGTCATAATGAGGGCCTATGTATTGCTTTACATTTAAACTAAGAGGACACAATGCCAAAAGAATTCAGCACTCTTAGGTGGTCATTACAATCCTGGCGGACGGTGTTAAAGATGCGGTAATACCGCAAATAGTCAGACGGACAAAAAAAGGGAATTATGACCCTGGCGGAAACCGCCAACAAAGACAGCCACTTTAACACTTCGCCCGCCACGGCGGTACAGACAAGCAGCGCGGCGGTCACCGCCAACAGACAGGCGGAAGACAATGTACCGCCCACAGTATCTCAACAGGCCAATCCGCCACCTTTTCCGGGGCGGATTCACCGTGGATAAAAACACGGCGGAAACAGCTATTGCTATGGGAAAACGCTCACCTTCTACACATCCCACGAGGAACGACGACTCCATGGACCCGGAACTCCAAATACTACCTGCCCTTGTCTTTCTGCTCCTTCACGACCAACAGCGACGTAGGCGCAGAAGATACCGGTGAGTACAGCACCTACGACACGGGGGAGGGGGGAGGCAAAAGTTAGGGGGACACCCACCAAACTCCCCCACCCTCGCATATTACAACATACACACCAATGCAGTCACAAAAATCACAGTAACAACCCACAATTCCCCCGGAAGAATGCAAAGACAATGCGAATTTCGGTCAAACTTTGTAATGTGCCAATATACATGTCATACAAAAATATACAAATATATGTATTATAAAATCACTCTTATTTACATATATACAATCCGAGAAGTAGTGCAGATATGTACACAACAATGTCCGTGCGCAAACAGTCCAAAAATGCATGGGCGAGGCCCACAATAGATACCTGACCAAAATCGGAGAGAACACTGCCAGGGCATCAGATAGAAACACTACAGGCACCTCAGGGGGAAGGGGAGGGGGGGCACCTCAGCCACATGAATGCAAAGCCAGATCCACGACGGGGCTCCATGCCCATTGATGTATCCTGGGGAGTGCAAAGCCACAGTCTCTCAAGTCTCTACAGTGGGTGGGTTGGCCACTGTTCAATCCTGGGGAGTGCAAAGTCACAGTCTCTCAAGTCTCTACAGTGGGTGGGTTTCCCACTGTCACATCCTGGGGAGTGCAAAGCCACAGTCTCTCAAGTTGATGCAGGTCCATACTGGTACTGGGGGGTGACTGGTGCCCAGACTGGATGAGTCTCCCAGTGAAAGGTAGTGTCCTGTCACTGTCCCAGCTGCACATGGGATAAGGATGCCTGATGTGGTGGGCCATTCATTCCTACCCGGTGCATTGCCCTGTTCAGCGGTGCTATGACATGGCGGTCTTTGCCCTCTTCAGCGGTGCTATGACATGGCGGTCTTTGCCCTCTTCAGCGGTGCTATGACATGGCGGTTCTGGTACGGACATTGGTGTGTGGCATGACGATTTCTACATTGGACATTGGTGTGTGGCATGATGATTTAAACACTGGATATTGGTGTGTGGCATGACGATTTCCACACTGGACATTGGTGTGTGGCATGACGATTTCCACATTGGACAGTAGTGTGTGGCATGACGATCTCCATACTGAACATTGGTGTGTGGCATGACAATTTCCACACTGGACATTGGTGTGTGGCATGACGATTTCCACACTGGACATTGGTGTGTGGCATGACGATCTCCATACTGGACATTGGTGTGTGGCATGACGATTTCCACACTGGACATTGGTGTGTGGCATGACGATTTCCACACTGGACATTGGTGTGTGGCATGACGCTCCATCATTGCCCAGCGGGGCTGTGGCATCCTGGCCCCGCCTGGGCTGTGACTCCGGCGGTGCTCTCTGGACCAGTGACGATACTTGGGCCTTACTGAGCTGTGACTCTGGCGGTGCTCTCTGGACCAGTGACGATACTTGAGCCCTCCTGGGCTGTGACTCTGGCGGTGCTCTCTGGTCCAGTGACGATACTTGTGCCCTCCTGGGCTGTGACTCTGACGGTGCTCTCTGGACCAGTGACGATACTTGAGCCCTCCTGGGCTGTGACTCTGGCGGTGCTCTCTGGACCAGTGACGATACTTGTGCCCTCCTGGGCTGTGACTCTGGCGGTGCTCTCTGGACCAGTGACGATACTTGTGCCCTCCTGGGCTGTGACTCTGGCGGTGGTCTCTGGACCAGTGACGATACTTGTGCCCTCCTGGGCTGTGACTCTGGCGGTGCTCTCTGGACCAGTGACGATACTTGTGCCCTCCTGGGCTGTGACTCTGGCGGTGCTCTCTGGACCAGTGACGATACTTGTGCCCTCCTGGGCTGTGACTCTGGCGGTGGTCTCTGGACCAGTGACGATACTTGTGCCCTCCTGGGCTGTGACTCTGGCCGTGCTCTCTGGACCAGTGACGATACTTGTGCCCTCCTGGGCTGTGACTCTGGCGGTGCTCTCTGGACCAGTGACGATACTTGAGCCCTCCTGGGCTGTGACTCTGGCGGTGGTCTCTGGACCAGTGACGATACTTGTGCCCTCCTGGGCTGTGACTCTGGCGGTTCTCTCTGGACCAGTGACGCTACTTGTGCCCTCCTGGGCTGTGACTCTGGCGGTGCTCTCTGGACCAGTGACGATACTTGAGCCCTCCTGGGCTGTGACTCTGGCGGTGGTCTCTGGACCAGTGACGATACTTGTGCCCTCCTGGGCTGTGACTCTGGCCGTGCTCTCTGGACCAGTGACGATACTTGTGCCCTCCTGGGCTGTGACTCTGGCGGTGCTCTCTGGACCAGTGACGCTACTTGTGCCCTCATGGGCTGTGACTCTGGCGGTGCTCTCTGGACCAGTGACGATACTTGAGCCCTCCTGGGCTGTGACTCTGGCGGTGGTCTCTGGACCAGTGACGATACTTGTGCCCTCCTGGGCTGTGACTCTGGTGGTGCTCTCTGGACCAGTGACGACGGTGCTGGCGGTTGTGTCTGGACCACCGGAAATGATGGCGCACTTCTCCGCCATGACACTCACAACAGGCTGGGCAGACTTCCTCTGGACCTTCCCCACCTTTTTTTGGAGTTACAGCTGATTCACCAATCACCTTCGATCCCATTTCACTTGTTGTCCCACCAGGAGTCTTGACACGGTCCCGTCGTCCACTCTCCAATTTTGGAGCCTTTACAGGGGGTGGGCTGCCAGTGCCTTGGCTCCGGGTCCTACTGCCTGCCCTGGTGGCCGGTGCACTCCAAAAACCTTGAACAGGCACCACTGGTACTGGAGGCTTTTTTGCTGAGGTGCTACGATGGGACTGATGAATTGGAGGGGGGTGTGGGGGCAAAAAGGTCAATTTGACAGAGGGACAGTTTCTGACGAACACTGGGATGGGTAGCTGGAGGGGATCTGGGAGTGGAGGAAGAGGAGGTGGTTGTAGGAGGTGTCACTTTAGCTGTTTTGGGTGCAGGTGCAGGTACTGGAGGCTGTCGTGAGGTGGATGGATGTTGGGTGAGTGATTGCCGGCGTTTGTGTACTTTGGGAGGGGGTGTCACAGACACACTGGGAGAGGACACAGGGGACGTGTAAATGGCAGTGGAGGTGGTGAGTGCAGGTGAGCGGCGTGTGGTGCTGGGTGTCCTGGTGCGAGTCCTAGTGCCTGTAGAAGTGGTGCATGCAGGTGTGTGTGTAGACGAGACTGGGAGGGAGGAGGGAGAAGAGGAGGAGGGGGACACAGTGGAGACAGTGGATGTTGCTGTGTCTGTATGGGTGTGATGCTTGTGTGAGTGCCTGTGGTGTGTGTGGTGCCTATGTTTGCTTGAGCTACTTGTGTGTGTTGACTTGTCTGCATGCTGGTCTGTAGGTGTGCTTGGGATGGGCTGGGATACAGGGGATTGGGTCTGGGTGGAGGAAGTTGGAGGGGGGAGGCTGGACACAGGGACAATTGCTGCCATCAGTGCTGAGGCCAGAGATTGCAGGGTTCGCTGAAGGGCAGCCTGACCAGAATGAATGCCCTCCAGGAATGCATTACCGTGTTTCACCGCCCTTTCTACACCCTGGATGGAATTCACAATGGTAGACTGCCCAACAGTGAGTGACCTGAGGAGGTCAATGGCCTCCTCACTGAGGGCAGCAGGGGTGACTGGGGCAGGGCCTGAGGTGCCTGGGGCGAAGGTGATGCCCACCCTCCTGGGTGAGCGGGCACGGGGCGGATGCTGAGGGGCTGCTGAGAGGGCAGTGCTGGTAGGGGGGGTGGCGGCTGTACCTGTAGAAGTGGGGCGCACAGATGGTGCCGCCACCACAGAGCTCAGATCGGCGCACGAGACTGTGTCGCTGGTTGGTGATCCGGTGGCCGACGTGAAGCTCCCCTCGCCCTCTGTCCCACTGGTGTATTCAGAGTCTGTGGTGTGGCCCTCCATGGCCATGTGGGATGCAGCTCCCTCGTGCTCCGGTGCCACTGTACTTCCGCCTGTTGATGCTGATGTACAAAAGGACAGGGAGAGCAGGAAAAGGGGGGGAGACAGTAGAAAGATAGTTTTAGTGCATGGCATACCGCTACCGTTGGCGGACAAGACAGACGCAGCAGCCCCATGCACAACGCCGCGCTCCTGCCATCTGCACATGCAATTTCATGGATATGGCCTACATGGCAATGTTTGAAATCTGCGCACATGGGTGCCACAGGAGCAACTATACCTCAACTTGCTAATTTTCTGAGGTGGGGTAGAGTGCCACATGGCTTACATTACGGAGGGGCCTTGCCTAACTAACTCGCCCTGGCCTAGGGACACCCACAGCCCACCTCCCCCACCCAGACACCTCCACTGCATGCAAAGTCAGCAGAATGAGGTTGTACTCACCCCCTTGTGTCTGCTGTAATGTCCTTAAGCGCCCTTCCAACTCCGGGTAGGCCTCCGCCAGGATCCAGAACATCAGGGGGGTCATGGTATGACGGGCACCCCTCCCACGTTGGGAGGCCATCCCCAGCTGAGCCTCTGCCGTCTTCTTGCTGCAGCGGCGAATGTCCTCCCATCTCTTCTGGCAGTGGGTGCCCCGTCTCTGGTGGGCCCCCAGGGTCCGGACCTCCTTGGCGATGGCATGCCAAATGTCCCTCTTCTGGTGGGCGCTGACCTACATGACATGCACAAGGGAAGAGGAACAGTCATTACCAATTGCACCATCAATGTGTGTGGCCCCCTCCATACTCTGACCATGTGGCCCATTTATTTCCATGCTTTACTGTAGTATGACTTCTGCCCCCTTCCCTCTTTCACCCAGCCCTGTCCACCCAGGCCTAACCCCTACAACGTGCTCCCTGTGTACTAACCTGTTGGTCTGGAGGACCGTAGAGTAGCGTGTACTGGGGGAGGACCCCATCCACAAGTTTCTCCAACTCCTGTGCAGTGAAGGCAGGGGCCCTTTCCCCAGACGCAGCAGCCATTGTCGCTTCCAGACCGAGGTCACAGCAGCACTAGCAGTGTAGGTCCTCTCCTGTCGAAGGTCAGGTATCTGGTGATTGAAGAGATAGAAAATGGTGGTGACGTCCGCAGGGGTGACGTCCGCGGCGGGGTGAATCATCACTGCCGGCGCACCTGTTCATTGGCTCCTGGGACCCATAGGGTCCAATGTTAACCAATGCAGCATTGCGCCGCTCTCTACGACCGCCTACCGCGACAGTGTGCTACGCCAGCGCTGTTACCCCACAATCCCATTGTCCCACTTTAGAGGTTAGGCAGCCGCCATTTCAGGTGCCCACATGGATTCATTTTCAACTGCGTCACACATACTGAGGCCTACACTCAACACACATACAGGAAGGGTTTATTGTCTGGTGTAGTCTTGTGTGTGACTGTGGGTACATACCTGGAGGAATAGTGACTGTTTCTTCGCTGTTGTCCTTCGTAGGCACCGTCAGCTGGGACATATCAGAAGATGGCGGAATCTGCCGGTGTACCGACCGCTGGTGCACCGGTTGACAATGGAGGAGCGACATTTAATCGTGACCTACAGGTTTGACCGTGCCACAATCCAGGAACTGTGTACCCAGTTGGAGCCAGAGCTGATGTCACCAATCCGCCATCCGACTGAAATCCCCCCTGACGTGCAGGTGCTGTCAGTGCTCCATTTCCTTGCAAGTGGGTAATTTCAGACAACAGTGGCCATGGCATCAGGGATGTCCCAGCCTATGTTTTCCAACGTGTTTTCCAGAGTGTTGTCTGCCCTGCTGAAACACGTAAGGAGATACATCATTTTCCCTGAGGTGGAGGATTTGCCTACAGTGAAAGGTGACTTCTATGCCCTTGGACATATCCCCAATGTCATAGGTGCCATTGATGGGACCCATGTAGCTCTGGTCCCCCCCGCAGGAGTGAACAGGTGTACAGGAACAGGAAAAGTTATAATTCGATGAATGTCCAGATGGTCTGTTTGGCAGACCAGTACATCTCGCAGGTAAATGCTATGTTCCCTGGCTCAGTGCATGACGCCTACATCCTGCGCAATAGCAGCATCCCTGATATGATGGGTCAACTCCAGAGGCACCGTGCATGGCTATTGGGGGACTCTGGTTACCCCAACCTTTCCTGGCTATTGACCCCAGTGAGGAATCCCAGGACCAGGGCAGAGGAACTCTACAATGAGGCCCATGGGCGGACTAGGAGGGTTATCGAGCACACCTTCGGCCTTCTTAAGGCCAGGTTCAGGTGCCTCCATATGACAGGTGGATCCCTATTCTACTCACCGAAGAAGGTGTGCGACATCATCATCACCTGCTCCATAACTTGGCATTGCGACGCCAGGTGCCTTTTCTGCAGGAGGATGATCCAGATGACGGTGTTGTAGCAGCTGTGGAGCCTGTGGAGCCTGTGGACAGTGATGAGGATGAAGCTGAGGAAGACGAAAACGACAACAGGGAGTCAGTCATACAGCAATATTTCCAGTGACACAAAAGTGAGAACTTTTTATTTTTTACCATTACATTGACTTTCACACATCTACCTCTATCCTGTACCTCCATTTCACTCACTATTTGTTAACTGAGTTGTCCCCTTCCATTTCAGTTTCACAAATGTGGTAACCTACGTGTCAACTGTTTGCATCCTTGAAGGACTTGTGATGTGTGACATAGGTATGTTAGCCTTCCAATGGGTAACCCATTATGAAACTGTAATTGATAATACAGATTTACAAATCATAGACTGACTCCATTTTTTTGGGGTGTTTCAAGGGTGTTTATTTAAGTGCAAAAAAATGAAGGGGGGTTGTAAAATGGTGATGGGTGATGGTGGAGGAATGTCCATGGCAGAGTCCAGTCTATTAGTCTCACAGGTACATTGCACATCTGGGCATTGGAAGTGGAGCTGGGGCAGTTCCGATTTGGGCAGGGTAACAAAGTGGGACAGTGGGAGGACAATCAGGGTGGTCTTATATCCTGGCGGGGGTCTTGCCATCTTGCTCTGTCCTGTTCCTGGATCTCAAGGCCCACTTGCGTGGTGGTTGTCTGTCTGCAGGGGGTGGGGTGCTGGTGTGGTGGTCCTGTGGCGGGGCGTCCTGTCCACTAGCGCCGGCGGAGGTGGTGGGCAGTTCGTCGTCCTGGCTAGTGTCACGGTGTCCCTCAAGGTCTTTTTAATGTCCGTCAGCACCCCTACGATGGTGCCCAGGGCGGAGCCGATGGTCCTGAGCTCCTCCCTGAACCCCAAATATTGTTCCTCCTGCAGACGCAGGGTCTCCTGCAACTTGTCCAGGACCATGGCCATCGTCTCCTGGGAGTGGTGGTATGCTCCCATGATGGAGGAGAGGGCCTCGTTGAGAGTGGGTTCCCTTGGCCTGTCCTCCCTCTGTCGCACAGCAGCCGTCCCAGTTCCCCTATGTTCCTGGGCCTTCGTCCCCTGCACCGTGTGCCCACTACCACTGCCCCCAGGTCCCTGTTGTTGTTGGGGTGGTGGGTTAGCCTGGGTGCCCTGTAGTGGTGAACACACCGCTGATTGACCTGTCCTGGGTAGGGAGGTTTGGGCCCGCTGGGTGGGTGCTGTGCTGGTGTTACCACAGGGTGGAAGCTCGGTGTTGGGCTGTGGCTGGGCAAGGGGAACCGACTGTCCTGAGGCCCACGATGGTCCGGGCTGGTCATCAAGATCCAGTGGGGCAGAGCTGCTGTTGTCACTGTGGGCCTCTTCTGGGGGTGGAGTGGTGTTGTCTGGACCCTCTGGTGTGGTGACGTTCCTTCGGGTTCCTGCGGAGGTATAAGTACATGATTATTGCATGTGTGTGTTTCATGGTGTGCAATGGTTGGGTGTGCGTGAACCCCAGCGCAGGCATTCCTGTGGGGGGGCTTGTGTGCTGATGGTTGGGGGGTGTTCTGGGTCTGTGCAGTGGGCATGCTTTGGTGATGGGTGTCCATGCTTAGTTATGTCATGCAGGGCTTGGGGTTGGGATGGGTGGTTGGTGTCATGGGTAGATAGGTGAGGATTTGGGGTTATAGGGGAGGGTGTGATGGTGGGGGTGTGTTATATCATGCAGGTAGGGTGGGGGTTATGATAGTTAAGATTTGACTTACCAGTGTCCGTTCCTCCAACGACTCCTCCGAGGCCCTCAGGATGCAAGATGGACAAGACTTGCTCCTCCCATGTTGTTAGTTGAGGGGGAGGAGGTGGTGGTCCGCCGCCAGTCCGCTGTACCGCGATGTGGTGCCTGGATACCATTGAACGCACCTTCCCCCGTAGGTCGTTCCACCTCTTCCTGATGTCCTCCCTATTTCTTGGGTGCTGTCCCACAGCGTTGACCCTGTCGACTATTCTTTGCCATAGCTCCATCTTCCTGGCTATTGATGTGTGCTGTACCTTCTGAGCCAGATAGCTGTGGCTCTATCCGGATGATTTCCTCCACCATGACCCTGAGCTCCTCCTCGGAGAAGCGGGGGTGTCTTTGGTGTGACATGGGGTGGTGTGTGTGATGTGTGGGGTGGTGTATGTGTTGATGAGTGTGGTGAGTGTAGTGGTATGTGGTGTTTTGTGCTTGGATGTTGCGTGGGTGATGGTGTTGTGTGCCTCTGTGTGATGGGGTTGTCTGTTCTGTGCTATCTCTCTGGCCTTCGTTCGTGAATTGTGGTCGTAGGGGTTTGTGGGTGATGTGGGTGTGTGTTTTATATTGTGTTGGGTGTGTGGGAGTGGTGTGTGTATGTGTATCAGGTGTGTGTATATGTAATTGTCCAATGTTGCTGTGTTTTGTAGATGTGTGTGTATTTTGAGCGCGGCGGTGTGTACCGCCAATGGAATACCCCGGTTGAAAGACCGCCGCGTGGATTCGTGGGTCGTAATATCATGGGCGTGTTTCTGTTGGCGTGGAGGTGGAGGATTTGTTTCCGCATGTTTGTCGCTGACCTTTGGTGTGGCGGTATTGTGTGGGTGTCTGAATTTCGGCGGATTCCGTTATGTGTGTCATAATAGCTGTGGCGGTCTACCGCGGCCGCGGCGGTGTATTGGCGGTCTTCTGCACGGCGGTAAGCACCTTATACCGCCAATGTTGTAATGACCCCCTTAGTCTGAATAACTAATTTATTAAAGCACTTCCCAAATATCAAATAAAGGTCATACAAATATATGAGAATAAGCATATAACTCAAGTGCAGCAGAACTCTTATATATACGAAGAAATATGCATACATCAAGTGGTCAAGAATTAAAAAGAAAAGTGCAATGCAACAACAGAGCCTGTATATATGAGCTAGATAATCAAGATTTAAAATACTCCAACGATTGAGTTAAGGTCATCATCCTCACCAGCGCGACCGGGGAGCCCTCAGATCAGTCAGGCAGGAGACTTGATCGGGATCACAAGTAGATCCTGGGCAACGCCTCAGTTCCACAGGCGAGCTCCTGCCGAGCACCAAGTCAAGTCTGCCCGTCTTTTATATCTTCAAACACCTCAAGGAGAGTGTTCTAGAACCTCCTACCCTATGTTATGAAACTAAATTCTGGCTGTACTTTTTCTTCATCTAAAACACCTATAGGAGTTGGTCAGACTCCCATGTTTGTTCCGAGACAGATCAGTACATTCCGCTGGTAAAAACAATCTCAGCCTTGTGAACTCTTATTAAGTGTGCATCCCACATAGTATGTTCCAGTGCCGTCCGACTTTGTACTTGTGAAGAGAAAAACAACTTCTGTGAGGAAAAACACCTGCGCTGCCCTGAAACTGCTGCAGGACACAAAATGGAGTCACTCAAACAAGATGGAGTCGATGGTCAAATGATGGTCAAGTCTACATAGCATCACACACTATCATCCAAAATTAACTCACACATGTAACATATCTTCATCATGTATGATAATATGCATTAAAAGGTGATGTTAAAAACACAATAAACAGATTAAACAAAAAATGGTGTAGTGTCAAAAAAGGTACACTGAAACTCTGCCCATTTTGACCAGATCTTGAAAAAGAATCTGGAAACATTGAGTCTGTCCGGAAGTTCAGTCTTGGTACAATACATAGACTACTTACTTGTCACATTAAGAACAAAAGAATCTTGCAAAGTTGACACCATTGCATTGTTGAATCATTTGGGAGAAAATTAACATAGAGTGTCATCAGACTGCAGTATTGTCAAAAAGAATTCCAATATTTGGGACATATCATTGAAAAAGGAACGAGAAAGGTGTCAAGAGAATGAGTCGAAACTCCCTGAAAATTAGTTTATCTAAAACTCAGAGATAGGTCAGAATGTTATGGGAATGGTTGGCTACTGTTGACAGTGGATACCCAACATTTCCTTGGTGGCACCATTACTGAGGTTAACACACAAAGATGTACCAGATCCTATTTCATGGAACAACAAATGCATGAAAGCGTTCCTAGAGCTGAGCGAAAGTCTCTGTGATGCCCTGGCACTGGGTATGCCAGATTATACAAAAGATGTTATATTGTTTTGCAGTGAGAGGGAGAGCTGTGCTCTCTCAGTGCTAATTCAAATTCATAGAGACAACAAAAGCCTGCGGCATATTTTTCCGTGACTCTTGATCCTGTAGCTGCTGTTTTGCCTGGTTGTTTTAAAGCAGTAGCTGCAGTGAGTGTAAGCCCGATGGGACATCCTTTAATAGTCATAGTCCCTCACTCAGTCAAGGTATTACTTACCAGAACTAAAAGACAGCACCTTACTAACTCAAGACTAACCTGTTATGAACAGCAGATGCTGGCAGGGAGCAGTGTTGTTTTGAGAAGTTGTCAGGGTCTGAATCCTAGCACATCACTGCTCATCCCCAAGGGAGACAAATCTGATTATTTTGAAAATGAGTGCCTTGATGTCACAGACGTAAGCACCAAACCCAGACTAGACATAAAAGATGAGCCTTTTCAGAATAAGTCCAGATTATATTTTATTTGTGGATGGCTCATGCTTGAGAAGAAATGAAGGTTCTTTGAGAGCAGCTTATGCAGTCTGCACAATTCAAGAAATAATAGAAGCTTCAAGGAACTTCTTCAGTGCAAGTTGCAGAATTAATTACCCTTACCAGAGCTTGCGGCTAGACAGCCCAAATGAGAGTGACTATATTTACAGATAGCAAGTACGGATGTGGTGTTGTCCATGCTTTTGGGCAATTGTGGTTACAGCATGGTTTTATAACCTCATCCAGTTCACCCATCAAAATTAGAGAACAGGTTAAAAATGTATTAGAAGCTCTACAACCCCCCGCTGAAATTGCAGTTCTGAAGTGTGTGGCACACAGGAGTGACAATAGACTTGTCACAGTTGGCAACAGATGTGCCGATGAAGTGGAATGCCATTGTACAATTGTGGCCTGCATATTTAACGGTTCATTTACAAATAAAAATACAGTAGAAAACGCCTTTTCCATGATGTTTAGAATGGCTGATAATTGGGATGAGTTGAGACGAAAGCAAGAAAATGACCCAGTGGCAGAGAAACAGGGTTAGATCAGAGAAGGATGTGTGACAGACAGGTACAATTTGTTGGTTTTCAGTCAGTCAGTCAAAATACTTTATTTCGATAAATAAATATCATAAAAAGGCATAAAAACGGAACAATCAAGAATTACAAGCAATCAACAATTCATATTATCTACAATGTTTAAGAGGAGGGTCAATAAAGTAAAACATCCTAGAAGCATCATTTAACGTGAATCATTAATATTCTCCCAAATTCGCAGAAATTACATTTCCTATAAAAAGTTAATTAATCACTCAATTCATTACAATAAAATAATCGGATTGATGGCGAACTTCTTTTTCTTAACCCTAACAGCTCCCACTAAAAAACTAGCGACATGGGACATAATCCTAGGGGTCTGCAATAACTGTAAAAACAAGAGAGCAGGTTTAACCTGTATAAACCCCTCCTCCTTTAAAATTGGGAACAAAAATTTATTTCTTAAGGCCGCGTAATGATCACAGAATAACATAAAATGCATTGTATTCTGGATCGAAAAATTATCACAATTACACGGCGTTCCTTTTTCCGGAGGAGACCAGGTTTGAAAACAGCCAAGAGTTAAATGGATCAGGTTAAACCGAAAGCGTGTGAGTAGAAACCCGTGAAAGGGTTGATTTACAATAGACAAATATAATTCAGGGCCCACATAAGTACTCAGAATGATACTGGCCCGCACCAATGGTTTCTCATATTCAACTTGTTCTCTTTCTAAACATAACAGATCTTTCATCATAGTTTTAATCAGTCCAATATCTTTAACAGTTATTGATTCCGGGGAATAAAAAAGATCCGATCTCCCTAATCTAACAAAACAATTTTTGATATAAACTAGCCACGCTATTTTATTTACTTTATCCAGCTGCAGGCAATCTTTTAAAATGGAATGGTTGAGCGGAATTTCTTGATTCAGCCAAATCTTTAGCCAGGCTAGAACGGGGGCCAGTTTGATCAAGTCTGAAATATAGCCCACACCCAATTCAGTATGGACAATGTGTGTGGAAGTAGACTGGGGAAGAGAGAGAACCGATCTTAGAAATTTATTTTCCGTGATCTGTATACTTTCCATAGAGCAGTGGCCCCATATCGCACTTCCATACGTTGCTATTGCAAGGCATTTTGCTTCATAAATTTTTAGCAAACTAACAATTGGCCTCGCCCCGAGTTTATTCATAAAACCCCGAAGAGCAGAAGACGACTTTACAAGGGCAACATTTCTATTTTTTATCTGGGGGCCCCAAGAGCCTTTCTCATCGAAAGTGATCCCTAAGTATGGAAATAATGCTACTCTACACAATTCTTGCCTCCCACAAGTAAAAGTTTTGGGGAGTTTATTTTTATTACCCTTACCCATGATCATAATCTGGGACTTTTTAACATCAATCTTTAAATCCAGGGAAGTCATAAAAACCTCAAAGGCATCCAATAATCGTTGAAGACCAACACCAGTACGAGAAAGCAGGACAGCATCGTCCGCGTATAGGAGAACCGGAATACCGAGTTCTCCTATCCGTGGGGTGTCCTGGGTAGCATCTTTTAGTGTGGATTCCAAGGCATTTATATAAATAGTAAAAAGGAGGGGAGCCAGAATGCAACCCTGCCTGACTCCCCTTTCTGAGTTAAAGTGGCTAGTGCATCGCCCCGCAGTAGTAACTCTAACAGAAGCTGTTAGGTCAGTATGTAAATCTACTAAGAGGTTAACAAGAGCCTTGTCCAGTCCCATGTCAAGTAAGATTTTCCATAATTTAGATCGATTTACAAGATCAAAGGCTGACGAGAGGTCCATGAACCCCAAATACATGGAACCCTCCTTCGCCTTCGTGTATTTCTCTATTAATAAATACAAATTCAAGCCTTGATCTATAGTACTCCTTTTGGGTCTAAAACCATACTGCACATCTGCTAGGACCCCTTTCTCTGTTAACCAATCGTTCAAATTATTTAAGATAACTCGACCTAAAATTTTCACTGAGGAATCAATCAGTGAAATCGGCCTGTAACAATATGGGTCTTGCCTATTACCCTTTTTAAACACTGGTATAATTATAGATTTCTTCCAGGAAGGCGGGATTTTATCAAATGCAAGATTATTAAAAACCTTGCACAATACCTTAGACCAAAATTTTGGAAAACTTTTAAAAACGTCCCCAGGTACCCCATCTGGGCCCGGGGCTTTGTTTTTTGTGGTTAGGTCCATAGCCCTTTCAACATCTGCGACTGCAAAAATAACTGCAACCTTGTCAGGGGAAATTTCCCCAACTTCATCTACTAAAATTCCACCAGGAGGACCAATATTAGAGTATATCTGACTAAAGTGTTTTATCCAACCCTCATCTGGAATGTTTGCCTCTAAAGGAGTATTAGTTTCATCAGAAAAAAAGGGCTGATTTATTATTTTCCAGAATAAACCACTGTTTTTTAGGGTATCTGGATCCAAAAGTTGGGCCAAGGCGTTATCTTTCAGAGTCCTTTTCCTCTCTAGGATAGTTTTTTTATACACTTTCCTAGCATTTATTATTTTTGATCGATCTTTAGGAATAGTTTGTAATGCCTTTAGTAATACACCATGTGCTTTAGAGCATTCCTTATTAAACCATCTATTGCCCTCTAGCACCTTCTGGCTAGATTTAGCCTGGAGACTACGATTAATTTCTAAGCAAATCTGATCAAATGCTACTATAACCTCCTTGGGATCTGGATTTTCCGCTAGACATATAGAGATTTCATCCTCCACTTTAGATAAGACCTCCTGAAAAAATGTTTCGGAGACTATTTTTGTCCACTTCAACCTACGATTCTGGTCTTTGACTTTAAGGTTCAAGCCCCCACGTTCTGCGACTAATTTTAACGAAATCAGTTCAGTATTCTTAAAAACAAGTACAACAGGATTATGATCACTAAAAACTGACACCTCAGTACAATAATTTAAAACACTATTTAACAAAAAGGAAGACAGATAAATATAATCTATAATAGTACCATTTTCTTTGCCCTTAAACGTAGGGGACCTACTATTCCCGTCTCCACAGCCAGACTCATATAAGTTCCATTTAGCGAGGAAAAGCTCAAGATAATCCCCCTGCCTGGTATGTTCTGGATGAGGAGTTGAGGAAAAGGGAGGGCCTTCCTCATCCCTCCTAATACATGGTAGGGTACATGGATGTATGTTAAAGTCCCCTAATAATATTAACTCAAAAGTATTAACATTTATACTATAGACTGACAAAAATTTATCCAAGTCATCCAAGTTTTGACTGGTGCAATCATTAGCATGCGAATTATAAAAATTTATAAAAAGAATCTTACCCTTATCCTGGGTGGAAAGCTCAACAATTAGACAATTTACTGAGCCCGAGGGGCATTGAGTTAAGATGCCTTTCATATCCAGTTTGAAAAGGCTTAATAAACCCCCCTTAGGTCTTCCTGCCACACAGTTTGTAGCTGGAATGCAAAAATGACAAAAGCTATCTATGGAAAAGCTATTCGTTTGATCCCAGGTCTCTTGTAAGGCAATGACGTCAAAAGATTTTAATGTCCTTTCCCATTCGGCTATCCCAGACTTGCTCTTTAAGCCAGCAATATTCCATGTAGCAATCCTGATGGACGATGCTGAAGACTGGGAAGAATTTCCCAAAACATTTGTCAGTCAATCATTTTCCTCCATAGAAGATAAGGCAACGAACCGATTGTGAAGAGGTAAAGTGTTAACGGTCTGCCTGTAATTCAGCTGATAATGACTTGGCTCCCCCCTAATTTGAGTCCGGGACATATTCGCAAATACATTCGGGGTACAGGCATCCATACCTCTTCCGTTCTCATTTGAACATTGCCCTTGCACATACACCGAGTGACATTGAATATTGGCCCCATAATTGTAAAAGAAGCCAAGAGGTCTAGCAAGAACCGCATTTTCTAGAGTTGGCAAAATTGCAGCTCTCAGAAGCACTGTTGCCACGTGTTGTGGGTATTTAAAATTTATAATAATACAGTCTCCACCTCTATTTTTAGGGCCATTTCCAATCCAGCTAACTCTGCGGGTAAATAAAATGTCATTTGCAAGGGCACAAGGAAATCCACAGTTCTTATTCAACCAAGCAAGCGTCTTGTTTTTAAGAGCAGGATACGTTTCTACCCCAGAACCATTCAAGCACATATCAACCTCTGGGACATTTGTTAGAACCACAATATATGGTGCACATTCTGGTGGGAGATTAATAGAATTATGTCGCCTAGTTATACTTCTTCTATCAATGAATGTCCCTCGTATAGAGTCCTGAGTACTCCTTTGTATTGATTGTGGTTGACTAAATGTATTTCGTACACTAGCCGACCCTACTGACGATGTAGACGAGGATGAGGCAGTCAGCACACTTACAGTCGGTGGGGCCTGAACAGTAACCCCCAGGCCCTCCACCCTATTACTGACTATAGAGTGTGTAACTGAACCCACTGAACGGTTATCCATAGAGCCTATTGAGTCTAAGTGGGTACTCAGTGGAACAGTAGACCGGGTCAGACAAGATTCTACAAGGCCCTCCAGTCTAGTAACCCTAAGAAGCACTAATTCTACCTTGGCCACCAGGGGACTGACAAATGCTTCCAATTTAGATTCAAGAATTGTAACCAGAAGATCAATTTGACTTGAGTGCAGACTAGTCCCCTCAATAATATTGGTGGGCTCAGGGACATTTCCTCTATTGGTAGCTGCTGGGCCAGCTTTTTTTGGCTTCCGACACCCTGCTTTCTTGACAGGCCCCTTCCTACAGGCACGTACCGCTCTCCTAGTGGGAGATTGAATAAGAGGAGACCTTGATGGTAATGCCCAATCCTGTACTTGAATTGGTTCGGAACAACAAGCCTGCTCTACCACAGAAACATCAATTTTAAATCGTTCTCATTATTGGAAATAGTCGAGACACTCTGAGACATTGATGTAGGGGGTAAGCACTGCCTAATGGGAGATGTTTCTGGACTAACCCTACTTAATGATGATCTCCTATCTTTGTTAATTTTACTAACTACTTTAAACAGATAGTTGGAAATAGTCGAGACACTCTGAGACATTGATGTAGGGGGTAAGCACTGCCTAATGGGAGATGTTTCTGGACTAACCCTACTTAATGATGATCTCCTATCTTTGTTAATTTTACTAACTACTTTAAACAGATAGTTATCCAAGGTCTTTGAGTCATTATTTGTAGCCATTTTAGAGGACCTCAGTTTGGACATGATGGGAACAGCAGGGTCGTCAATTATCTAATGGAAATATTCCTCAATAAATCAACTGGTTGCCTATTTATCAAAGTGCCCCCACAACAATACACGTCAGCCGGTTATCTCGATTTATTCCCCGTTTGAATCCACTGCGATGGTTCATCAGCCAGAACATAGCATTCTCTGCCTTCGTGGTAATGACTCCCAGTGACTATCAGGGAGATTCCGCAACACACAGACCACGAGGCGCTACTTCCGTTCCTTTTACCTGTCGGGACCCTCGGTTCCTTCCTCTTTCCAAAATAGAACAGGATAACTTCCTAGTTTTCCTAGTTTTCGCTAGCGGGAGACTTCCTCTCGTGGCGGTGCACACCCGCCCACCCAGTGCCTGCACTTGTTCCGCCCGGGCTCACTCAGCTCCGGGGCCGCTGCTGCTCCGATACCCCCAAGGCCCTGCCCCTCTCGCCGTACCTCACAATGAGGTCCCCTCGGCGGGGGCTGCAGGCTCCAGTGCCGGTGTTGTTGCGCAGGCTGCAGCGGGAGGAGTGGGTGGGTTCCTGATTCTGCCCCCTCCCCTGCTCCCGGGTTTGCACTACCTGCGGGCTCGGATCCTAGTGCTTCCCTCTCAGTGATTCATGGCGGGGAGCGCAACAGGCGGGACGAGAAGCAGGGGCAGGGGCAGGTTATAGCGGGGGGGCCTCTGCCTCCCTGGGCTTGCCCCTCGGCTGCTCTCAGTCACCGGGCCCCCAGGTCGTCCCTTGGCGCTCTCGGGTGCAGCAGAGGCGTGCAGGGGATCTCGCCGCGCTGGGGGGCGCGCGCCGTATGGGGCCGCTCAATCCAGCTCCAAGCTCCTCGCCTCGAGCCAACCGAGATTATCCTTGGCGAGGTTTTCCCCCCCACGGGCCCTCGCGCCCCCCCCAAATGCAGCAGTAGCGGTGGTGGAGGTGGCGGCCGTACTCCGCGCCACGCCGCTCTGCACTCCGACGTGAGCCACCCGGCACCTGCGGCACCTGCGTGAGTTTTCGCCCGTGAGTTCTGCTGTCTCCCTGGGATTCAAAGTCAAAGTTTGTTGGTTTTCAATTGTTGAAAGACTAGTTTTGCCACACAGTCTGCTATCTCCAATGACTACATGTTTCCACAGTCCTAATCACCTAGGTAGAGATGCCATGATTCAGAATTTCAAGCAGTTCTGGTTTAATCCCAGATTCGTAACCAAAGCAGAAGGACTGTGTCATCGATGTGTAACATGTCAGCAAATGAATGTAGGCAAACAAACACATGTTACATTGAGTCATATAAGAAGGTTGTTTGAACAGGATGCAAATGGATTTCATTGAAATGCCCATTTTCAATGGGTTGAGATGTTACTTGGTGATCGTCTGTGTCTTCTCCAGATATGAAGTAGCTTATCAAACCAGAAGAAATAATAGTCTCACTGTAGCAAAGTTTCTGTTAAGGGAGTTAGTACCCAGGAATGGCATGCCTGTCTCACTAGAGTCAGATCAAGGTACTCACTTTAACATTGAGATTATAATAATGTTATGTGCACCATTACAAGTTGAACAGAATCTCTATTGCAGAAGCTTCGGGCATAGTGGAACAACTCAATGGGATGATTAAACCAAGATTGGCAAAATCTTCTGCATCCACTTCTCTGAAAATGGCCTGATGCTTTGCCTCTAGTGTTGATAAAGCTACAAAGTACACCTGAGAGGAAAATCACCGGAAGTTCCAGCAAATGCACTTCTGAGTATTGCATATGACATGGTACTCGATTACTGTAATAGATTGGCTGATGTGGTACGTTCTGTCTCTCAGCAGGTTGAAGCTGTTACCGAAATTCCAATTCAGGAGCAGTGCTATGACCTTATTCCTAGTGATTGGATCTTAGTCAAGAAGCATGTGAGAAAGTCCTGTCTAGAGCCACATTTGAAAGGCCCCATCAAGTGATTCTGATCACAAATACAGCAGTTAAAAGTTCTGGCATCCCAAACTGGGTACATTCCTCACAAAATACAAAGAACAAGAGATGCTTATGAAGAAATAGTATTATGTGAGACAGAACCAAGAGCACTGGTGTACGTACCACTGCACGTTGTACTGGAACAGACTCAACAAAAAAAAAGACTGTGATCAGAGAGAACAGGATGAAGTAAGGGATGAAGAATCTCTGACAGGTGAAGAGGTCCAACAGCTGGACATCTCACAGAGTGGCACTTGAAAAGAGCTGGTAACACACTCTAATGAAGTGAAAACTGAAACTATTCCAGAAGATGCAGAGAATCTTGATGATCCAGGAGAAAGAACAAGTTCTGGAATAGAAACAAGAAATTATTAACACAACGAAAGATGGTCAAAAGATTCCAGTAGAAGAAATCAAGATTGAGTGTGTCATCTGAATCAATAGCACTGACAATCAGAGATGAAGGAGAGTCAAATAGAATAAGTCACACAGAGGAAGAACCAAATACACTCAGAAGATCAAAAAGATCTAGAGTACCTTGCTGAAGATATTCATCACCAAAATGGACATATGATGTGTCAAGTATTGAATGTTCCAATTTCTGACTTGCTTGATTGGAGCAAGGAACTGCCACCTTGAAAGTCCCTGATTACAAAAAGAACTACTGATCTGAAAATTCAAAAACTAAGAAATAACATACTGGGATAATATTTGAAATGTTTATGAAATAAATAGACTAATAAAATTGATAAAAAAGAAGATAAAAAGAGTACCACGGTCCGAAGGAGCAGCTGAAGAGTAGGGATAATGTTTCAGAAGAACAAGGATTGTCTATACGAAGATATTATCATTAACAAGGCTAAAAGATTTAAAGAAAAAGACATTGAAAGAAAATACAATTACTAGAAGAAAACTAACCTGAAGAAAAGTGCACAGATATTGTCCAGCTTCAACAAGAGATAATTTGCAGTCACAAATAACTTATTGGTAGTTTAGTTTTTGGGCCTGGCCCTGTTTGCAGGGCTATCCCCAACGTGTTTGCCTTCTTCCTCCTATATTTTCTGACCTGTTATTGTTGACTATAGGACTATGGGCATTTTACGACTGCTAACCAGTGCCAAAAAGCAAATGCTGTCTGTCTAAAATGTATTGGTGACTGGTTTCACCATGATTGGCATACTTGATTTACTAGTAAGTCCCTAGTACAGTGCACAGTGTGTGACCAGGGCCTGTAAATCAAATGCTACTAGTGGGCCTGCAGTACTGAGTGTGCCACCCACATGAGTAGCCCTGCAAATATGTCTCAGGCCTGCCACTGCAGTGTCTGTGTGTGCAGTTGTAAACTGCCATGTCGACCTGGTAAAGTGCACCCACTTGCCAGGACCCAAACCTTCCCTTTCATTACCTGTAAGTCACCCCTAAGGTAGGCTCAAGGCAGCCCCATGGGCAGGTGCAGTGTATTTAAAAGGTAGGACATGTTCTGGTGTGTTTTACATGTCCTGATAGTGAAATACTGCTAATTGTGGTTTTCATTATTGCAAGGCCTATCTCTCCCATGGAGAAACATTGGGGTTGCCTTGAAATATCTTTTAAGTGTAATTTCCCATTGGGAGCAGATAGAGATATGGAATTTAGGTCTCTGAACTCACAATTTAAAAATACATCTTTTAGTGAAGTTGTTTTTTTAATTATAAGTTTAAAAATGTCACTTTTAGAAAGTGGGCATTTTCTTGCTTAAATATTCTGTGGGAAGGATGACAGTTGGGCTGTTTGTGCATTCACCTTAGACAGTCATCATCATCATCAAAATACTTTATTCGATTGAATAAAACAATCAGAAAAGCAGATAATTCATATTAAAAACATCACTCAATATTTAAAATAGTGTAAAAACAGTAAGTCAAACCGTATCTAAAAAGACCGTATAGCAAGGTTACGTTAAAAGGAGTTAAATAAATTCACATAAAAGCCACAGTTCAAAAACATGACAGGAAAAATCAGTATAAGAGTATGCTTTAAAACAAAGGCTGTTGTCATTAATAAACTACTTTACAATTTATGCAAATATGAAAACCCTATCTAGGTAAATTGATAGTATGGTCTAGCCTTCATCACTGCACATAAAAATAAAGCTATTCCATTGCAAATCACAATTGATGGTAAGGACAGAAGGTAATTAAAAGCAGGGCAACATTGTTTAAAATGCATTGATTTTAAAAATGGAATCACAAACGCTTTCCTTAGGTCTGCATAGAATTTACAGAAAAAGGGACATTTTACCAAGACAGGGGTCCAATCATTAATACACGGGAAGCTAACAAGACGATTAAAAATCTCTAATCTTAGACGCATAAGGACAAACCAATGCCTTTGGTTCAGTACATTACTCAAGTATATTTCCATGCCATCTATTTGTTGCAACATGAAGTTCCTCATTACGCTGGGTTTCTTTGCCTCAGTGGCCCATCTTAAATCGGCCAGGTGAGTAAGGCAAATATTTTTCAGTTCTTTCCTGGAAATTGTTTCCAGTTTTACCGGAGTGGAATATAACTCAGGATAGCCCATCTCTGTAAAAAAAATCTTTCTATAATTTAGCCATGGAATTTTCAGCGGGTAAGATAGTGCCAGTGCATCTTCTATGATGGCCCTATTCAGCCTAGCGGAATCAGAAGTCCATACTTTATGCCATAATAGGATTGGTTGGATACAAATTAAATCTATAAGGTATGATACCCCCAATTCCATATGGCATGCCAGTGTGGGGGTAGATTTTTGAACGCTTAAAATATGCTTTAAAAATTAGTTTTCAAATAGCTATAAGTTGTTGCAGTTCCTGTATCCCCAGAGTCCTGCCCCGTACAATGCAAGAGAAACACATCTTGCATTGTACAATGTCATTATATCCTTAGGAGTCGCTCTACCAACCTTTTTTGAAAAGTTTTTTACAGCCATGATGGTTTTGGTGAATGACAGCTTCCTTGACTTTATGGCTTGTGACCATGTCCCTTCATTATCGAACGTGATGCCTACATATGAAAAAGTTCCTCTAACGTCTAGTTTCGTACCTTTTAGCATAATCTGGGGTTTCTTAATGGAATTTCTACCACATGTCATCGAAAATGTTTTAGAATGGTTAATGCTGAGACCTAAGGCTTCCATATGCTTATCAAAGGTTGTGAGTAGCCTCTGCAATGCTACAGGGGTGCGGGCCATCAGAACGGCATCGTTCGCGTACAGGAGTGCTGGAATCTTTCGAGGACCAACTTGTGGGAGGTCACTGCAAGCATCAGATAGTACCCCCTCTAATTTATTAATATATAAGGCAAACAGTAGTGGCGTTAGTATGCAGCCTTGTCGTACCCCCCGTTCAATAGGGAAGGCTAAGGTGCATTCACCCTGAAGCCCGTAACGCACCTTGGCTTTAGCTCCAGCTTATAGTTCCCTAATAAAATGAACAATAGTTAGGTCTACCCCCATGTCCAATAAAATAGGCCATAATTTACTGTGGACCACACAGTCAAATGCTAAAGTCAGATCGACAAACACTAAATATAAGGCTCCGGCCTTGGCCCTCATGTATTTACCAAGTATAATGTCTAAGTTCAGGGCCTGCTCCATGGTACCTATTCCATGGCTATACCTATACCTATGGCTCTAAAGCCATATTGCAAGTCCGAAAGAATATTATTTTCCTCCATCCAAACTTGTAGTCTGTTTAAAACAATTCGTCCAGCAATCTTTGCAAGAGTGTCAAGCAAAGAGATTGGGCTGTAGCATGCAGGATTTTGACGATCTCTCTTTTTGAAGATGGGAACAATGATGGACTCAGCCCAGGTCGGTATAAAGACTGTGGCACAGCAGGCACGTAAAACTTGAGTTAATAGTGGGCCCCAAAGTGAAACATTCGACGTATAAATATCAACAGGGACTCCATCTGGACCCGGCGCTTTCCCGCTTTTGCTAGCGTTAATTGCCTCTATAACCTCCTTAAGGCTAAATGGTGGAGAAATAGATTGAGGAACTGGTCTCAGAGAGTTTGGTTCCAAGACCAAATCTTTAGCGGAATATATACTAGAGAAAAAAGAGACCCAATCGTCTCCAGTAATGGCTATCTCAATGGATGGTAATGTTCCATCACACAGAAGAGGAGAGTTTACAATTTTCCCAAATTTAACGCTGTCATTCCTAAGGCTTGCTTCATGAAGAGAATGCCAAGCCTTGTTTTTTAAATTCTGTTTTCTTCTTCTTATAACCTTTTTATACTCCTTCCTCCGAAGGCTGATGTCATGTCTATCAGGGTTTTGTCTGTGTAAGCACTGTTTAAGATTTTTATAGGCTTGAGTACATTCACTATCAAACCATCTTTTGCCTACACAAGGTCTAGATTTGCCAAAGCTAACTGTAAGAGAGTTTTTGATTTCAGTAGTTTTGCAATTAAAGCGTTAATACAAACCTGCGGGCAAATATTGTCTGAAAGACAAATTTCAAACTCTTTAGAGAGTTTGCTCATTAATTGTTTAATGAACTGCACAGGCTCAAGCTGTGACCAGCGGATAGTGTAGCCATTTCTTGTTCCCAATTCTATATTCTCTACCTTCTCCGTTGGTTCCTTGTGTTTAATGTTGGCTTGGGGGAATACAATGCTTAAACTTTGAGGATAGTGATCGCTGAACAAAGCATCTTGAATTTTATATTCAGACACATAAGTAGTAAAATTATTAGATAATAATATAAAATCAATTATTGTGTTAGCATGTCTGCCATTGAATGTGGGTTTTAACTGTGGTTTACAATGATTTAGACTATTGCAGAGAAGGAGATCAAATTTAAACGTTTCACTCAGCAAGTTACCATAATGATTATGTGTAAAATGGTATGAGTCGTCATTTCCACCCGTGCCAAAAAGACAAATTTTTCCATGGATTGAGGACACAAATGTGTATTAAGATCCCCCCCACACAATAAAAGTCTCATTATGCGCTGAGTTACATACTCGGTCCAGATCTTCCTGCAACAGTTTGAGAACAGAAGAAAAACTTTGTTGAGGAACATTATTGTAAAAGTTAATAATCACCATTTGTGCAATGATTCTTAATTTACATGAGATCAGTTGATAAAATGAGTTGGAGATTAGTCTTACATCCTTAATTAAGTTGAACTTGTTGGAGATGAAAGTACACAGCCCACCTTTTGCCCTGCCCCGTGAGCAAGGAACGGCGGGGTGTGAAGTGTCCTAAAACCATTTATGTGGATAGGGTCCACGGACCAAGTCACTTGTAAACTCACCCAGTGAAAGGATCGAATATATTCTAACCAGTCTTCATTCTTACTTTTCGAGCGCAGACCCGCCACATTCCAAAATAAAAATAAGTAATCCTCTCCCCCAGTTTTAGTCCCTTGCCCCACGGAAGACTGTTTAGTTACTATGGGGGTCATTCCGACCCTGGCGGTAAAAACCGCCAGGGCCGGGGTCCGCGGGAGCACCGCCAACAGGCTGGTGGTGCTCCTTTGGGCATTCTGACCGCGGCGGTACAGCCGCGGCCAGAAACGGAAAGTCGGCGGTGTACCGCCGACTTTCCGCTGCCCATGGGAATCCTCCATGGCGGCGCAGCTTGCTGCGCCGCCATGGGGATTCCGACTCCCTCACCGCAATCCTGTTCCTGGCGGTTTCGACCGCCAGGAACAGGATGGCGGTGAGGGGTGTCGTGGGGCCCCCGTAAGAGGGCCCCACTTTGAATTTCAGTGTCTGCTCAGCAGACACTGAAATTCGCGACGGGTGCTACTGCACCCGTCGCACACCTTCCACTCCGCCGGCTCCATTCGGAGCCGGCTTCATTGTGGAAGGGTGTTTCCCACTGGGCTGGCGGGCGCCTTTTGGCGGTCGCCCCCCAGCCCAGTGGGAAACCCAGAATGACCGCTGCGGTCTTTTGACCGCGGTACGGTCTTCTGGCGGTCCCAGCCAGGCCAGCGGCTACCGCCGCCAGCCGGGCTCAGAATGACCCCCTATGTCTTTTGTCTGCATAGAAAATCCACTTATTGGCACTACATTATTAGCAAATTGACTCGGTTCAACATCCATGTCCATCTGTCCATCTTCATTGCTCTCCACCAAACCATGCCCACTCTTTAATGGATCGGAAACTGGGATTAGCGTAATAGTCGTAGGCCCACCCATTTCCTGATCAAATGATAGTCAATCAACACCTTCCAAAAAGAGGGCATGAAATCTATTTTTGGTTGGGATCGAATAGTATCTTTCCGACCTAGTTGTTTGTTAGAAGTTAGAACCAAGACGGACCTGGTCAATATTGTGCATATAGAAGAAACCCAGAGGCAACAATATGGTGCCATAATCCGTAATCTGCAGCGGGTTTAGGTGGGTCAGAATGTCTTTGACCAGTTTCGGAGATTTAAAGGAGAGTACCACGCAGTCACCCCTAAATGACTTCTGGTTCTTTCCCACCCAGTTTACCCTCCGAACCATTTTACTATCCTCAAAGAGCACTTCTGTCATGCCAGATTTCATGCGGGTTCCAATCCAATTCAAGGATTTATTCCTCAACGCTGTCCATGATTCCCTATGGTCCCCGGAAAGAGTGGGGACATTTTCCAGGACTATCACATAGGGAGTTGCCACTGGTGGCAGATCTAATGTATCTCTTGATGTTAAAGAAGAATCTCGGGAGAGTTTCAGGCTGGTCAATGTTTCCCCTCTGTTTAGCCGTGCTTTTTGGTATGGGGAACTGCTGATACTAACTGGTGGAGGGCATAAATCTACGTGTCTTTGGGTGGGCTGATGCATATGTGGTGGCTGTTTATGCACTGGTATGGGGTTACTGTTTGAGCCTAAGTCATCACAATGTTGGGTAGTGACGGCTGTTACGCTTGCACTTGCAAACTGAGCCTTCATTAAATTAAACATTGTCTCCACGTTTTCCTCCAATCATGTTAGACGTTTAATCATTTGGTCGAAAAGGAGCTTGACTAGATGTTCCAAAGAATTAATAGTCTCTAAGGAATTAAGGGCCACATGTAGTAAAGAAGCATTTTGCGAGTTGCAAATAGCGAGTCTTAGCGACTCGCTATTTGCAACTCGCAAAATGTCATGCAGAACGGTGTCTCAGACACCGTCTGCGAGTCGGTATGGGGTCGCAATGACCCACCTCATTAATATTAATGAGGTGGGTCGCAAATTGCGGCCCCATACCGACTATGGGCACTCGCAAACATGGAGGCCTGCTGTAGTCAGCAGACCTCCGTGTTCGTGACTGCTTTAAATAAAGCAGTTTTTTTTTTTTAAGTGTAGCCCGTTTTCCTTAAAGGAAAACGAGCTGCACTTTAAAAAAAAAACGAAACCTTTAGTTTCGGTATTTTTTCAGGGCAGGGAGTGGTCCCTTGGACCACTCCCTGCCCTGAAATTTTTTTGGGGGGTCCAGTCACAAACTGGAAGGGGTCCCCAGGGACCCCTTCCAATTTGCGAGTGGGTTACCATCCACTTGAAGTGGATGGTAACTGCAACACCATTTGCGACCGCATATGCGGTCGCAAATGGTATTGCATACCACTAGGAATCGCAAATAGGAAGGGAACACCCCTTCCTATTTGCGATTCTGAAATGCATTTTGCGAGTCGGTCCGACTCGCAGAATGCATTTCTGCATAGGAAAATGCGATTTGCAACTCGCAAACGGCAGTTTTTGCCGTTTGCGAGTTGCAAATCCTTTCCTACATCTGGCCCCATTTGCCGTATTCACTGTAGGTTGTACATTCTTATGACCATGTTTTGAATTCTCGCAGAGAGTATGTGCATGTTGAGTAGATTCAATAAGTGGGGGTCCAGGATTACCTCGTCTGATGTTATCAAGTGGCTCTTGACTGGGGGCTTTATCCTTACTAACTAATTTGGGTTTCCTTAAACGTTTAGGAGGAGGTGGATAGTCGCCTGAAATGAAGTCAGTTATATCCTGAATACATCCATTCTTACCTCTAATTTGAGGTCCAGTTACCGGAAAATTAGTTAATTTTAGTGGTGGGGGGAAAGGGGAAGGTCCGAAGATTGAGTTAAAATCCTCTCCTAAACATTAATAATTTGTTTATCAATTGCCCCCATAGCTCCTGAAATACATTTTTATATTGTTGAGTGAAACATCAAGAAAGAAGGGTAATCAAAAGTACCAGTTAAGGCTTAGGTGCCCAAACCAGTGATTGCAGAGAAGACGTCTTGGGGTGGCCCAGCCCAGCCACTGCCAGGTGCTGACGGGCGCAGGACGGGCCCGCCCTCGGCCTGGGCTTAGTTTAATTTAAAGGGCTCCTGCCCCCTGTGCTGCTGGCTGCTGCCGCCTCCTCCTTCAAAACGCACGTCCTGCGAGGCAGGAGCGCGAGGTTTAATTTAAAGGGCTCCTGCCCCCTGTGCTGCTGGCTGCTGCCACCTCCTCCTTCAAAACGCGCGTCCAGCGAGGCGGGAGCGCAAGGTTTAATTTGAAGGGCTCCTGCCCCCTGAGCACCTTAGACAGTCATACAAAGGGAGCTGAGGTGTGCCCTGCATATCCTGATGGCCCATGACCAGGCTGATGGGTCTTCTCGAACTGGCAGGAGCTGACACTTGCACCTGAATAGGGCTGTGCCTGTTCTCACACAAAGCAGTCCCTACCACCCTGGAGTGTGTTTGCAGCCAGGGCAGAGAGTGGCAGGGTCTTGTTCACTAGAAATACTTCTGTTTGAAGTTTACATACTTCCAAGACAGAAATGGATATAAGTACTGGACCTCTGACACCACATAGTTAGAATCCTTCTGGACTGAGGACATTCTGCTGGGAAAAAGATCTGGATGCTATAGGAGGTACTGCCACTCTGCATGTCACTTTGTTGCGCTGGCCTGCTGCTTGCAGCATGCTGCTTCTGTCCAGGGAGTGAAAGGACTGGACTTGGCTTTCTACATCCTGCTTCCAAAGGTTCTCCAAGGATTTGGACTGAGCTTGCCTCCTGTTAAGTCTCAGGGACATCTAAGACTTAATCAGCCAGTGTGTGGGTTCTTCTGCTGAGAGTCCTAACTTGCCAAGTGGCGCCAATCCCTGTGCCCTTGGAAGTGCGAGCCTGTGATCTGAAGGAGAAAATTCACACATCAATGCACCAAGTATGAAAAATTGACACAGCATCTGGCTAGCGGCTGCAGAATCGACATAGTGCCTGTTTCACCGCAGTTCCATCAACACAGCGTGTCTGGATTTTCCACGCATTGTCCCTGAGTGCCAATTTTTCATTGACCCCACACCGCAGTAAGTGTCCAGAAATTGACACATCGCCTTTCCTGAGAGGAAAGAATCGACGCATCACTTCCCCTGCCTGTAAGGAACTGACGCATCATCTCATCTGTGAAGAAAGAATTGACACCTCACCTCCCCTGCGCAGTAAGGAATCGACGCATCGCTTTGCTTTTTTCAGTGCCTCACCTCCCCTGTGGCCCGCAACGTCTTTGTTTTTGACGCATCCCAAGTACTTTGTGCTAAGGAGCTACATCCATTGATTCCTATGGATTAAGACTTGCTTAAACTTTTAACAAGAGATATTTTGACTTGTGTATGTTGGATTTTTATTGTTTTGGTGTTGTTTTACTCAGATAAATATTGGCTATTTGTCTAAATTGGTGTGGTGTCTTTTTGTGGTGTTTTCACTGTGTTGCTGTGTCTGTGTGTGTGTGTGTGTGTGTGTGTGTGTGCAAATACTTTACACATTACCTCTGAGATAAGCCTAACTGCTTGAGCCAAGCTAGCAAGGGGGTGAGCAGGGGTTATCTTAGCTGTGTGACTCCCTTACTCTGACTACAGTGAGGGTCCCTACTTGGACAGGAAGCAAACCACTGCCAACTAGAGACTTCATTTCTAACAGTAGTAGATCTGATTTTAGAGATAACATGTGTTATGTTAATAGAACTATGTGCAAAATATTTTTATGGACTTTAGTTACAATTTTAGCAGGAATAGCAATAGTATTAGCTATACATTTCACACCTGACACAGAAAAGGAAGGCTGTAGTAGAATATGTAAATGCAACATCTAAACCAAGTATAGATGAACATGAGATGAAGACATCATTTGTAGATTACATGAAAGAAGATTATTCAAAAAATGTTTACTCTAGACTAATTTGCGAATACACTAAAGCTATTGATGTTGACAACTGCTACCATGTGCACACATGCCATCCTCTGCAGATGATTAGGTTTCCTACCATCATAGTCCACTTTCCTATCCTATGTTCTGTAGTATATTTCTTAGGTTAGTGTACAGAGGTATGAAGTGCAGTACAACAGGACGTAGCTTAGTACTAGGCCAGAATCCACTACTGTATCCAAGGTGAACCCAGCTACCCCTTTGGATGTGGTACTACTACTAGTGCTATTGATAGGGGCACTAGGGAAGGTAGTAGCCTGGGAACAGCAGACCACAATGTATGTGATTGCTTTAAAATAAACCTATTTTTTTTGTAATGGAGGCTGTTTTCCTTAAAGGAAACGGAATGCATTGCAAAAGAAAAACTGAAAAGTTTCTTTTCATTTTTTAAGATTAGGCAGTGGTCCCTGGGACCACTGCCTGCTCTTAAAAAATGTTTGCAACCCCATTTGCAGAGGGGGAAGGGGTCTCTTAGGGACCCCTTCCCCATTGCGAATGGGTTACCACCAAACTTGAAGTTGGTGGTAACTGCTATTGTTTTGCGACCGCATTCATGGTCACAAAACAATCATACATACCAATGCGACTCACTATTAAGAAGAAAAACGTCCCTGGCACGTCCCTTCCTAATAGCAACTGGCAAACCTATTTTGCGGTTCGGTAATAGATTACCGAATCGCAAAATGGCATTTGGATATCCCAAGTGGTCAGATGTATCATGAGTTTGAATAGCGATTACCTAATTACACTTTTTTGTGAAACACAATTAGATAATCGCTATTTGAATGTATGAAATTCCATGAGTTTCATTTAGCATTTCTCAATGGCTTGCAAATCTAGCTACCTCCTTAATATTCATGTGGTAGGTCGCAATTTGCGACCCATTAGGAAACGGTAAAATCAAAGGGATGGTGGCCTGCTGGGCTAAGCAGACCACCATGTCTGTGATTTCTTTTAAATGAAGCAATATTTTTTTTAAAAAATAAAAATGAAAAGCTTTCTTTTCTTTTTTAAAAAGTAGACAGTGGTCTGTGGGACCATTGCCTGCTCTTAAAAAAATGTTTTGCATGCTTTCACAAAGGGGAAGGGATCCTTTGTTTGATGGTAAAATGCAAATGTTTTGCGACCACATTTTGGTCACACAACACTCCTACATACCGCTGTGATTCTGTATTAGGAAGGGACATCCTCGACACGCCGCTTCCTAATACCAAATCTGTATGTAAGTGCAATAGCAAATTGTGATTCAGTAACATTACTGAATTGCAAATTGGAATTCATAAATACCAAAAATGCATTTTTAAGGTCGCAAACGGTGCAATCAGGCTGTTTGCGACTGCAAAATGCATGAGACATATGGCCCAGTAGGCTCTTTTCTGCGTGCACAGAAAAAAGGTTTCTTGGTGCTATGTAACAGATATGTATTGGGTTTTTTCTCAATTCTTAATTGAGTTAGAGGAAAGGTTGAATGGACCTATCGCGATTTGAACAGTGGCCGCGGGGTAAATCAGTGTATTATTGGTTGTAAAATTTTATGACAAGACCGGAGGCTCCTATTAGGCGTTTCTTTTCTTACTTTAATAAATAGCAGCAGTCAAGAAATATACTACAATTCCCAGAAGGCAAAGGAACAACAGCCAATGGGAATAAAAACGTAGTCAGAACAGTGTACACCAATCACATGTATACAAGGGCAGTATGACATCACTGGACTGCGAACAGCCCTCTTTTCTTGCTGCTCGCAGTCAAGTTAAGTACCCTTTTATCTTGTCTCCGTTAATAACATTTCATAGTTGGTTAGTTTATTTAATTGTATTTGTAATTATATATTATATTGCACTCGCGCCGCATAAACGCGCTCCTTTTTGTGTATTTCCTCCAGTTTAGTCGGCAGGTTGCCGCATTTCTTTAGCGCTCCTCGCGCTCTCCCTAACTGCCAGTGAATTCCTGCTGCGCGCGTCAGCGCGCGCTCTGTTTACACGGCCAGGTTTCCTCAACGGCAGTTTCTTTCGACGCGCTTGAGGAAACCCGGCGTGTCTGCTCCGACAGCTTCTCCGTTCACTCTGACAGCTTTTGGAAGCATTTCTAGCGCTCGTCAGCCTGAGCGCTCGTTTTTCCAATACTTGGAAATACATTTAATTTCTTGAAAAACGGTCACATACAGTATATCTTTCTGTTCCCAACGACTTCTTCAGGGCTCTTATATACTCCCAATTCCAAATAATTTTATGTTACTTCAAAAGGTAGGTACTGTTCTTATTATGACTGCTTAGTACACCACAAACATACATCAAGTTCCTTGGTTCTTATATGCTCAGTATTTGAAAGCTGTATAGTTCAAAGATACGGCGTTTCCATGCTAAGGAAACGCTACGCGTACTCGCAGCGTAGCGTTTCCTTAGCATGGAAACGCCGTATCTGGATCGTCTATAATATAATAGCTTTGAACTATACAGCTTTCAAATACTGAGCACATAAGAACCAAGGAACTTGATGTATGTTTGTGGTGTACTAAGCAGTCATAATAAGAACAGTACCTACCTTTTGAAGTAACATAAAATTATTTGGAATTGGGAGTATATAAGAGCACTGAAGAAGTCGTTGGGGACTAGAGGACTTTCCCATAACGAAACACGTGTTGGCTCGGAGTGTATTCCCATGAAGGATGCTGTAAATTTGAAGATGTGATCCAATAAACTTCTGGATTGGATTGGACTTTATAAAAAATTGCCGTGAAATTTCAGATTGCGTTCTTTTGAACTTTACTCACTTGAGTTTTGACTTACTTGATTTGTGATTAGAAAACTTTGGGCGAGGGGAGCCTCACATTGTGTTAAATTATTGTTGGGTTCATTTTGAACCTTGAAGGGATGGGTGTTTTTCCCTTGTGTAGGCAACCCCTAATGTTATATTTGGCCAATTAGTTTCCTGAGCGCCATTAGTCCCCTGTTATTACACCCCATTTCACTTACATATATCTTTCTGCCCTTACCTCTGCCTTATACAGGAGCTCCAGTCCTTCCTCCTACTGTGTTCCCTCTCGACTGGCAGGCTTAGCTACGCCCACAGGCGGAGCTTTACAGTTTCTTCCTGGTTTGTTAACCCCTCACTCTCCAGTTCTCCTTTATCCCTATTATGGATTCAGACAACTCTCCTTCACATGATGTTGAGGATATCAGACACAAATTTTCTGCTTTTATAAAATCCTCTGTCAAACAGGCAGTATCATCCTCTATGCAAACAATTTCTAAGAACCTAGAACTTTCCTTTTCTGACATGATATCTAGGTCTATGTCGGCCCAGGCTGCGGGGGAATGCAGTCAGCGCCTTTCTCCCAATAAAAATCCCAAAAAATCAAAAAAATTGTTACAAAAGAAAGGTGAGTCATCCTCACATGTGGCAGAGGACGCGGTTCCTCAAAAGGCTCCCTCCAAGGAGTATAAACATTTGGACATTGGGAAACCAACTTTAAAATCAAATTTAAAACACAAATCTAAGCAAAAGAATGTTATTGCTCATTTGATAATCTCGTACATCCCCGACACGGATGACGACCTTCCTGACCTGGACTCTGACTCCAATGTGTCTTCCATTGGGGATGATGGTTCTCTTTCTCCCCCTAACCCCAAGAAATCTAAACCATCTTCCCTTTAAACTTCCAATATTCTAGACCCTGAAGGTTTCCCATTGTTTGACCCTTCCAATATACTTCACTCCAACTCTACTGAGTGGGTTCCTGCAGATCATGTCGTCCAATATGTCTCTGCTAAAATTAATTGTCCCCTAGATAAACAAACTAGGGTGAAGTTCAAATCTGAGTGTCCTCGCCCCTCCCTTTCCTGTAATCTCTCAGTCACTCCCTCTATTGACCAGCCCCTCTTGACCTTTTTCACGAAATTAGGCAAGGATCCACGCAAAGGAGTGGACAAGGCGTGGGCTTCTTGTCAGGACAAGCTGCTTGACATTATGGGTCCCCTAACTCGCATATTTGACATTGCGGAAGCAGCTAGAATCGACGGCTCCTTCATCGATCCTGAGGAGCTTCCCTTTTGGGTCCAACGTACCTTTTGCCTTCTAGGCAATGCAAATTCCGCTCTTACACATGAGAGACGTAAGGGTCTACTCCTAAAACTCAACCCTAAACTAGTCAACCTGGCGACTGTCCAACCTAATGCTCACACAGACGGTGCTCTATTTGGAGAGTCTTTTATCAAAGACTCGAGTAAGTACGTAGCAACCTTCACGTCGCTGGTTAAAGCCCAACAATCACTAAAAAAGATGTTTGCCCAGCGGGTTTTTGCAAGAGCTGGCAGAGGAAGGAACCGCTTTGTCGGCCATCCATACTACTACCAAGGTTCCAGAGGATACCACAACGCGCCCTACCAAGAGTATAGGCCGCAGTTTTATCCTCAGAGATCAAGAGGTTTCCGCTCCAGACGCTTCAGGAACTCGAGATCCTCTTCTCAACCAAGTAAGTCTTCTACCTTCTTCTATACCTGTAGGAGGACGTCTCAGTTTTTTCCTACCAAAATGGTTGGAAATCACGGCAGATCCTTGGATTCTTCACACTGTTCAAGGTTATTCCATAGAACTTTATGCAACCCCTATTCAGACTCAGTTACCCCCCTCCCTCGTTTTTCCGCAGAGATGGCTTCCCTCATTACCTCAGAAGTGCAATCACAATTGCAAAAACAAGCCATCGCCCTTACCCTTCCCGACCCAACAGGTTTTACAAGTTCAATTTTCCTAGTTCTAAAGAAAAACCAAAAAATGCGGCCTGTGATAAACCTCAAGGGTTTCAACCAGTTTGTAGTCTATCACCATTTCAAGATGGAAACCATCCTCCATCTCAGAGATACTCTTCTTCAACAGGATTGGATGGTGCGATTGGATCTCCAAGATGCGTATCTAGTAGTTCCAATCAACCCTCATTTCAGGAAGTTTCTCCAATTTCAATGGTCAGGCCAGTATTTTCATTTTACCTCTCTACCCTTCGGTCTCTCTTCCGCCCCATGGTGTTTCACCAAACTAATGAAACCGGTGGTAGCCTTTCTCAGAGCTCAAGGTGTCCGACTCATCATCTACCTCGACGATATCCTAATAATGAGCCAGTCTCCTCAATCCCTGTTGTCTCATCTATCCCTCACGTGCTCACTCCTTTCAGACTTAGGTTTTATCATAAACAGAGAAAAATCTATCCTAACCCCTTCTCAAATTATAGAATTCTTAGGTTTCCGAATAAACTCAATCTCTGCCACCCTTTTGCTACCCTCTGCAAAGATCAAGACAATAAAGTCGGAAATTCTTCAAGTCCTGCGCAGCGCTCAGATTTCTCTCAGAACGCTAGCGCGAATTGTGGGTCTCCTCTCCTCCTCAATTCAAGCCATTTTTCCAGGCCCTCTCCACTACAGAGCCCTTCAAAGGTTAAAAATTTGTCACTTAAGGAAAGGCCTCTCATACGCAGGTATCATTCCATTAGACGTCGACTCGTGCACAGAACTCAGTGGTGGATAGACCATTTAGAGGCCTGGAACGGAAGGACTATCTTTGCATCAGCCCCAGATCTAGTATTAGAATCAGATGCAAGCCGTTCCGGCCCGATGTGGACCAATCTCGACTGGAGGCACATGGTCGTCAGAGGAGTCCAAAATGCATATCAACTGTTTAGAGATGCTTGCCGGCTCCTTTGCAATCAGAAGCCTTGCAAAAAACAGAGTTTGTTGTGCCATTCTCCTCAGAATGGACAACATCTCTGCTGTTCATTGTATAAATCATCTCGGGGGCACAAGATCTAAACCTCTGGCGGAACGAGCCAAGGGGTTTTGGGAATTTTGCCTTTCAAACCACATTTCGGTTCATGCAGAGTACCTTCCGGGCTCTCAAAATTCGGTGGCAGATTGGCATTCTCATCATCTTTGAGATTCAAGCGATTGGAGACTGCACACTTCAATTTTCCAGATCATTCAAAACAAATGGGGTCCTCTACAAATCGATCTTTTTGCGTCTCGCCTCAATTCCCAGCTTCCCCAATTCTACAGTTGGCGTCCAGATCCATTGGCCTTGGCATCAGATGCCTTTTTACAGGACTGGTCCCTCTCCCTCAATTACGCCTTCCCCCCTTTCCTTATGATCAGCAGGGTCCTAGCCCATATCAGGCTTCAACAAGCCTCTTTAATTCTCATAGCTCCCTTTTGGCAATCACAAACTTGGTTCCCAGCTCTTCTGTAACTTTCAATAGATTTCCCGATTTTGATTCCTTCCTTCCCGGATCTACTTCTAGACCCTCTAGGCCGATCTCATCCTCTCATACTGGACAATTTATTAACCCTGTCAGCATGGAAAATCTCGGGCAATCTCAATCTTTCCCGAGCATTTCGACAGAAGCTTCCCAATACATCTCACGGTCCTGGGCCCCAGGCACAAAAAAGGCTTATACGTCAGGCTGGTCTATTTGGCACAGCTGGTGTCTGGGAAAACACATTGATTCCTTTTCAGCGGATTTGATTTATATCATCAATTTCCTAGCGGCTGAGGCCAGTAAAGGCAGAGCCTTCCGTACAATCAACCTATATCGATCAGCCATATCTGCTATCATGTTCTAGTCAATGGAAAACCGGTGGGAGAACATCCCCTGATTTGCCGCTTATTAAAGGGAGTAAAGTTTTCCAATCCTCCTTTACCTAAATACAGTCATTTATGGGATGTTAACATTGTTTTGAAATTTATTCTGTCATGGCCTGATAATCTCATGCTTTCGTTAAAAATGTTATCTGCAAAGTTGACCATGTTATTGTGCCTTGTTTCTATAAAACGTCTCTCAGATGTTAAAGCCCTGGATATTTCTAATCGACAATTTAGACCTACAGAGGTGTTGTTTAATGTGTTTCGTCGAATCAAGACCAATTTATCCTCAGTCTTTTATCCATATTTTCCTGATCATCCTAAACTATGTGTTGGACAATGTTTAAAAGCGTACGAATTAAAGACTGCAGATTTAAGATCTTCTTCTCATTCCCAATTATTAATCTCTTTTAGGAAACCCCACTCTCCTGTTTCAGCTGCTACCCTAGCTAGATGGGTTAAATGGTTGATGTCGCTGGCGGGCATAGATACTTCTATGTTCGGAGCTCATTCTTCCAGAGGGGCTATGGCTTCTAAAGCGTTCTGGGCGGTCTCCCGTTTAGAAGATATTCTTAAATCTGTAAACTGGTCTAATGACAATGTATTTAAAGTTTTTTTCTGCAAACCTATCAATAATGTGTCTCTAAATGTAATTAATATGCTTTAAACTTGCATAATAGGAGCCTCCGGTCTTGTCATAAAATGTAGATTTTCCTAGTCCCATGACGGAAAGTCTTAATTTTATGAAAGACATGGAGGCGAGTATTATCCCTCCACTTCTAGCAACATTGGGAGTCATTACAACATTGGCGGTAAAAGGCGCTTACCGCCGTGCAGAAGACCGCCAATACACCGCCGCTGCGGCGGTATTCCGCCACAGCTGTTATGACACACATCCTGGAATCTGCCGAAATTCAGACACCCACACAACACCGCCACACCAAAGGTCAGTGATAAACTGGCGGAAACAAATCCTCCACCTCCACGCCAATAGAAACACGACCATGCTATTACGACCCACGAATCCACGCGGCGGTCTTTTAACCGCGGTATTCCATTGGCGGAACACACCGCTGCGCTCAAAATACACACACATCTCCAAAACACCGCCACATTGGACAATTACAAATACACACACCTGATACACATACACACACCACTCCCACACACCCAACACAATATAAAACACACACCCACATCACCCACAAACCCCTACGACCAAAAAACCACGAACGAAGGCCAGAGAGGGAGCACAGAATAGACAACCCCATCACACAGAGGCACACCACACCATCACCCACACAACATCCACGCACAAAACACCACACACCACTACACTCGCCACACTCATCACCACATACACCACCCCACACATCACACACACCACCCCATGTCACGCCAAAGACACCCCCGCTTCTCCGAGGAGGAGCTCAGGGTCATGGTGGAGGAAATCGTCCGGGTAGAGCCACAGCTATTTGGCTCACAGGTACAGCACACATCAATAGCCAGAAAGATGGAGTTATGGCGCAGAATAGTGGACAGGGTGAACGCCGTGGGACAGCACCCAAGAAATAGGGAGGACATCAGGAAGAGGTGGAACGACCTACGGGGGAAGGTGCGTTCAATGGTCTCCAGGCACAACATCGCGGTACAGCGGACTGGCGGCGGAACCCCACCTCCTCCCCCACAACTAACAACATGGGAGGAGCAAGTCTTGACCATCATGCATCCAGAGGGCCTCGGAGGAGTCGGTGGATGATGGGACACTGGTAAGTCAAATCTTAACTATCATATCCCCCACCCTACCTGCATGATATCACACACCCCCACCCTCACCCTCTCCCCTACCACTCCAAATCCTCACTAATCTACCCATAACAGAAACCACCCATCCCAACACCAAGCCCTGCATGACACAACTAAGCATGGACAACCCTCACTAAAGCATGCCCACTGCACATACCCAGAACACACCTTCAACCATCATCACACAAACCCACACACAGGAATGCTTGCACTGGGGTACACAAACACCCACCCATTGCACACCATTACACACACACATGCAAAAATCATGCTCTTATGCCCCTGCAGGAACCCGAAGGACCGTCACCACACCAGAGGGTCCAGACAACACCACTCCACCCCCAGAAGAGGCCCACAGTGACGATAGCAGCTCTGCCCTACTGGATCCTGATGACCAGCCCAGACCATCGTGGGCCTCGGGACAGTCGGTTCCCCTTGCACAGGCACAGCCCAACACCGACCTTCCACCCTCTGGTAACACCAGCACAGCACCCACCCAGCAGGCCCAAACCTCCCTACCCAGGACAGGTCAATCAGCGGTGTGTCCACCACTACAGGGCACCCAGGATAACCCGCCACCCCAACAACAACAGGGACCTGGGGGCAGTGGTAGTGGGCACACGGTCCAGGGGACGGAGGCACTGGAACACAGGGGAACTGGGAGGGCTGCTGTGCGACAGGGGGCGGACAGGCCAAGGGAACCCACTCTTCACGAGGCCCTATCCTCCATCATGGGAGCATACCACCACTCCCAGGAGACGATGGCCACGGTCCTGGACAAGTTGCAGGAGACCCTGCGCCTGCAGGACGAACTGTATTTGGGGTTCAGGGAGGAGCTCAGGACCATCAGGTCCGCCCTGGCCACTATCGTAGGGGTGCTGAAGGACATACAGCAGACCTTGAGGGACACCGTGGCACTCCAAGGGGCCCCTGACACTAGCCAGGACGATGAACTGCCCACCACCTCCGCCGGCGCTAGTGGACAGGACGCCCCGCCACAGGACCAACACACCAGCACCCCACCCCCTGCAGACGGACAACCACCACGCAAGCGGGCCCTGAGATCCAGGAACAGGACAGAGCAAGATGGCAAGACCCCCGCCAGGAAATGAGACCACCCTGATTGTCACCTCACTGTCCCACTTTGTTACCCTGTCCATACTTAAACTGCACCAGCTCCACTTCCTATGCCCAGATGGGCAGTGCACCTGTGAGACTAATAGACTGGACTCTGCCATGGACATTCCTCCGCCATCATCCATCCTCATTTTACAAACCCCTCACATTTCAGAGCACTTCAATAAACACCCTTGAAACACAAAACAATCTGGAGTCAGTCTGTGATTTACTAAATATGTATTATCAATGACAGTGTCATAATGGGTTTACCATTGTAAGGCTAACATACCTATGTCACACATCACAAGCACTTGAAGGATGCAAGCAGTTGACACGTAGGTAACCACACCTGTGAAACCGGAATGGAAGGGTACAACTCAGTTTCCAAATATTGATTGAAATCGAGATACAGGATAGAGGTAGACATGTGAAAGTTAATGTAATGGTAAAAATGAAAATGTTCTCACCTGTGTCTCACTGGAAATATTGCTGTATGACTGACGTTGTCTTCTTCCTCAGCATCATCCTCATCACTGTCCACAGGCTCCACAGACTCCACAGCTGCTACAACACCGTCATCTGGATCATCCTCCTGCAGAAAAGGCACCTGGCGTCGCAATGCCAAATTATGGAGCATGGAGCAGGCGACGATGATGTCGCACACCTTCTTCGGTGAGTAGAATAGGGAACCAACTGTCATATGGAGGCACCTGAACCTGGCCTTCAGGAGGCCGAAGGTGCGTTCGATCACCCTCCTAGTCCGCCCATGGGCCTCATTGTACCGTTCCTCTGCCCTGGTCCTGGGATTCCTCACTGGGGTCAATAGCCAGGATAGGTTGGGGTAACCAGAGTCCCCCAATAGCCATACGCGGTGCCTGTGGAGTTGACCCATCATATCAGGGATGCTGCTATTCCGCAGGATGTAGGCGTCATGCACTGAGCCAGGGAACATAGCATTTACCTGTGAGATGTACTGGTCTGCCAAACAGACCATCTGGACATTCATCGAATGATAACTCTTCCTGTTCCTCTACACCTGTTCACTCCTGTGGGGGGGGACCAGAGCTACATGGGTCCCATCAATGGCACCGATGATGTTGGGGACATGTCCAACTGCACAGAAGTCACCTTTCACTGTAGGCAAATCCTCCACCTGAGGGAAAATGATGTATCTCCTTACGTGTTTCAGCAGGGCAGACAACACTCTGGACAACACATTGGAATACATAGGCTGGGACATCCCTGATGCCATGGCCACTGTTGTCTGAAAAGACCCACTTGCAAGGAAATGGAGCACTGACAGCACCTGCACGTCAGGGGGGGATTCCAGTCGGATGGCGGATTGGTGACATCAGGTCTGGCTCCAACTGGGTACATAGTTCCTGGATTGTGGCACGGTCAAACCGGTAGGTGATGATGACATGTCTCTCTTCCATTCTCAACAGGTCCACCAGCGGTCGGTACACCGGAGGATTCCGCCATCTTCTCATATGTCCCAGCTAACGGTGTCTACGAAGGACAACAGCGACGAACCAGTCATTATTCCTCCAGGTATGTACCCACAGTTACACACAAGACTACACCACTCACAAAACCCTTCCTGTATGTGTGTTGAGTGTAGGCCTAGCTATGTGTGACGCAGTAGTAAATGAAGCCATGTGGGCCCCTGAAATGGCGGCTGTCTGACCTCTAAACTGGGACAATTGGATTGTGGGGTAACAGCGCTGGCATTGCACACCGTTGCGGTAGGCGGTCGTAGACCGCGGCGCAATGCTGCATTGGTTAACATTGGACCCTATGGGTCCCAGGAGCCAATGAACAGGTGCGCCGGTGGTGATGATGTGCCCCGCCGCGGACGTCACCGCCGTGGACGTCACTGCCATTTTCTATCTGTTCAATCACTAGATCCCTGACCTTCGACAGGAGAGGACCTACACTGCAAGTGCTGCTGTGACCTCGGTCTGGAAGCGACGATGGCTGCTGCGTCTGAGGAAAGGGCCCCTGCCTTCACTGCACAGGAGTTGGAGAAACTGGTAGACGGGGTCCTCCCCCAGTACACACTACTCTACGGTCCTCCAGACCAACAGGTTAGTACACAGGGAGCACGTTGTATGGGCTAGGCCTGGGTGGAGAGGGCTGGTTGGAAGAGGGAAGGGGGCAGAGTTCAGGAAACATTAATGCATGTGCCAAATGGCAAGGGTAGGGAGAGGGGACACTTACATCTACGGTGCAGTTGGTAATGGCTTCTCTTCTTCACTTGTGCATGTCATGTAGGTCAGCGCCCACCAGAAGAGGGACATTTGGAGTGCCATCGCCAAGGAGGTCCGGACCCTGGGGGCCAACCAAAGGCGGGGCACCCACTGCCGTAAGAGATGGGAGGACATTCGCCGCTGCAGCAAGAAGACGGCGGAGGCTCAGCTGGGGATGGCCTCCCAACGTGGGAGGGGTGCCCATCGCACCATGACCCCCCTGATGTTCCAGATCCTGGCGGTGGCCTACCCGGAGTTGGATGGGCGCTTGAGGGCATCACAGCAGACACAAGGGGGTGAGTACAACCTCATTCTGCTGACTTTGCACGTAGTGGAGGGGTCTGGGTGGGGGAGGTGGGCTGTGGGTGTCCCTAGGCCAGGGCGAGTTAGGTAGGCAAGGCCCCTCCGTAATGTAGGCCATGTGGCACTCTACCCCACCTCAGCAGAGTGCCAAGTCGAGGTACAGTTGTCCCTGTGGCATACATGTGCGCAGATGTCCACCATTGCCATGTAGGCCATATCCCAGAAATTGCATGTGCAGAGGGCAGGACCACGGCATAATGCAGGGGGCTGCTGCGTCTGTCATGCCAACGGTAGCGGTAATCCATGCACTAAAACTCTCTTTCTTCTGTCTCCCCCCCCTTTTTCTGCTCTCCCTGTCCTTTTGTACATCAGCATCAACAGGCGGAGGTACAGTGGCACCGGAGCACGAGGGAGCTGCATCCCACATGGCCATGGAGGGCCACACCACAGACTCTGAATGCACCAGTGGGACGGAGGGCAAGGGGAGCTTCACGTCGGCCACCGGATCACCAAGCAGCGACACGGACTCATCCGCCGATGGGGGCTCCCTTGTGGTGGCGGCACCATCTGTGCCCCCCACCTCTACAGGTACAGCCACCACCTCCCCTACCAGCCCTGCCCTCCCAGCAGCCCCTCAGCGTTCGCCCCGTGCCCGCTCACCCAGGAGGGTGGGCATCACCTTCGCCCCAGGCACCTCAGGCCCTGCCCCAGTCACCCCTGTTGCCCTCAGTGAGGAGGCCATTGACCTCCTCAGGTCACTCACTGTTGGGCAGTCTACCATTGTGAATGCCATCCAGGGTGTAGAACGAGAGTTCCAACATGGTAATGCATTCCTGGAGGGCATTCATTCTGGTCAGGCTGTCCTTCAGCGAACCCTGCAATCTCTGGCCTCAGCACTGATGGCAGCCATTGTCCCTGTCTCTAGCCTCCCCCCTCCAACTTCCTCCACCCAGACCCAATCTCCTGTACCCCAGCCCATCCCAAGCACACCTACAGACCAGCATGCACACAAGTCAACACACCCAAGTAGCTCAAGCAAACATAGGCACCACACACACCACAGGCACTCACGCAAGCCTCACCCACGTACAGACACAGCAACATCCACTGCCTCCACTGTGTCCCCCGCCTCCTCTTCTCCCTCCTCCCTCCCAGTCTCGTCTACACACACACCTGCATGCACCACATCTTCAGGCACCATGAATCGCACAAGGACACCCAGCGCCACAAGCCGCTCACCTGCACTCACCACCTCCACTGCCATTTACACGTCCCCTGTGTCCTCTCCCAGTATGTCTGTGACGCCCCCTCCCAAAGTACACAAACGCCGGCAATCACTCACCCAACATCCATCCACCTCACAACAGCCTCCAGTACCTGCACCCAAAACACCTAAAGTGACACCTCCGACAACCACCTCCTCTTCCTCCACTCCCAGACCCCCTCCAACTACCCATCCCAGTGTTCGTCAGAAACTGTCCCTGTGTAAAGTTGACCTTTTTGCCCCCACCCCCTCCAATTCATCAGTCCCGTCGTAGCGCCTCAGCCAAAAAGCCTCTGTCTTATCCAGGTTGACACCTGTTCGGTATAAGTCAATAAGGACGCTCAATGAAGGACCACACACCAATTATAAATACAATTTAGCTTTACTAGAATTGCAGGTAAAATGTAGGCATTTAGCACATTAACAATAGTAGAATAAGAATAGCAATGAAAAGCATATTTTTATATATATATATATATATATATATATATATATATATATATATATATATATAGGCAAAGAATTAATTGACAGATATAAGTTTTGATTAACTGTATACTAAAATGCATTGCACTACGATATTCAGGAAGCAGAATATAAATGAGTTGAATACTTCAGATAAGCTTTGATTTAATGCACACCAAAATGCATGTTTCAATTACTGCAGCAGGCTCTCACTACGATGTTCAGGAGGCAAAATATAAACAAACTGAATACTTCATTTAAGCTTTGATTTACTGCACACCTAAATGCATGTTTCAGTTATTGCAGCAGTTCACACTAATAGGTTTAGAAAGCAAAATAAAAACAAGCTGAATACCTCAGGTTATAAACACAGGGCAGGCATAAATAATCAGTCATAATAATAGAGCAGAGAAACAAAGGTATTTTATCCCTGTGTGGAAACTTAACTTAATCCACGACATGCTGGGGAGCCCTTACCGCCTGCTTGGACCTCTTTCCCCCTCAAGCACCACGAGCAAACAGGGAGGCAGCGCTGGGCCATGGCAGCTTCCACAATTCCATCTGCGAGCTTCCAAATCCCTCACCCACAGTTCAGTGCTTAAATAACTCGAAGCTTGGATTCTATCTCATTCTGGCATTTTCTAGCTATGTTATCAGTACTTGGCTGCTCTGCTCTGCTCCAGGCTTTGTTTTCATTCCATCTTCTCCCTGTACTCTCGTTCTCAAGGTTGAGACAGAGTCTTCTACACAAACAAGCGTGAAAATAATATCATGAACTTTTCCACGATGTTTGGGAGGGGGTTTCAACAGGCCTTACGCTCATCTACACTGCTCAAGCTAATTAACCCTTCGCGTTACAATGTCTTCCGCATCTTTCCCTAATACTGAACACTCCACCCCTTAGATGAGCGTGATGCATGTTGAAACGGATATCATTTGCTTTGACATTCCGCTAGCTAGGTTGCTACTAATACTGGTCAACGTTATTCTAAGCGCTTGCATCTTTAGTATGAAAATTGCTTTGTGCATACATATAGTCTACATAGTATAGTCATTAGCGTAACACAAACAATCAATAAAAAATTAGCTGTTGTAGCTTTATGTAGTTAGCGTCTTTATGGCTCCTAGTGCCCAGCCTAAGAAGATGTCACACCAATGGTGCTCAGTTATTTGCTGGATGCATGAAGCAGTGTGCATAAGCTGTTCAGTGTTTATGGTCATCAGTATGGCTGTATCCTTGGTGTATTCAGCTGCCATATCAAATTTAGCAAAGGTAACTTGTGCGTAGTGCTTGATTGCCTCTTATCTGGGTAGCTTAACAACAAGCGAGATGTTCCACTCTAACTGCGCACGCATTTGCGTCTGTAATGTGGTTATGGTGAACTTGGTCGGTACAAGATGTGAGTGCTTATGTCAATAATGCTGGTAATATTGTGCGTACACATTACTTGCTCTCCGGTGGTTTGTATAAATCCGTTAATAAGTAAGGGATGATTAGTAACGTAACATATACTCTCTGCTCCTATCTGATATAAGTCTGTGGCATTAATAGTATAAGGTAACCATTCACATTCTCCTGGTATTGGGTGAAGGCATGGGTCTAGCACCCGTCCAGTGTGGGTACATACCCACCCCTTAGACCAATCTGTACATCTAGTGGGATCTACGGTGGTGTGATTTGTTTGATCAATCTATTTTTTGTCAGTGTGAGGTATCCACCATTCTTCACCTATTACTACAGGGAGCAATATAAAGGGGCACCATATTTCAGGGGGAAGATTACTTCTAGCTATATCAAAATGAGCATAACACATCTCTCCCTCACAATGGAATTGTATAGGCTTTACCCATATTTCCTCAGGCAAATGCAATTGTTGTCTCCAATATTCACCTTGAAGCTGTCCCCATTCCGCTTTGAAGTCTACATACTGTTGATTAACAATACTTTGCCATAGTATGCACTGAATTCCTTTGGACATTGTTTGGGTGCTTTGAAAGCTTTTTCCAAATTGTTCATAAGTGAAATTATGCCATTGCCAATCACGATACAACCCACGCAGGACTTTCCATACTTCTTGTAAGTGTGTAGGCCCCCATTGAGAAATTACTTTTATGGCCTCTCCTGTACTATATCCTGTAGAGGATAGCTTATTCCTAATGGCTTCAATATCAAGAATTCAGAGCCCCTACCCCGATTCCGGTGGCCCCAGCTATCAAGGACCCTAGATCTCTTCTATTGCATAACTTTAGCAAGGGCCATAACTGTGGTGTCCATGGTGCACATAATAGATCATACTTTGAGACATTCCCCTTGACAAAATTTATCTGTAACACAATACGATTAATTATGTTTGCATGCAGAACTTGCTTACATCCTATTCTATATCGCATTATAGAAACGTTGCTTAAGTTGTTAACCATGTGTCTTTCGGTTATATAAAACATGTAGGCTGGTATTCTATTGTTCATTGTAACAACCACCATGTGTCCTGGTATCACAATATTTACATATCATGTTTAGCATATAATTCAAAGACTGTACTGTTGCTGGCGTCCCCTGCAACTCGTTTAGTCCGTTGGCATGTCGGATTTGCTGTCCAGTTACCTTCCAGGTCACATCCACTTGCCTCCAGGTACCTCCACGTTGCAAAGTAAAACATTTCCCTGGTCATCAGTTATGTTAGCTGCTTGAGGTGTACAAGTGACATGACGGACTATATTCGGTCGGACTCATACACTTTTTCCGGTTATAATCATGAACCACGTCATCGATGCAGATGTCATCATTTACGACCGTGGGGTAAGTCACTGCAAGTATAAATACAGGTACATTTGAGTTCTTTAAAAGTATAATATACGTACTCCCCACCCCTTGACTCAATAGCTCTCCTGCCTCTGGCTTTTTTTTCCTGGATGGTTCACCCATACTTTTCTTCCTGTGCCTCCAAATCCTCCCTCACCTCTCTGGGTGTTATCGGGGGGGCAGATCTTTCCACCGAATTCCCTGTTCCTGCGCCCAGCCCTGCACTGTTTTCCCTGAAAAGTGTGTGCCCCTATCTGTTTGGATCTCATCATGTGCCCCATAATGTTTTATCAGGTAGTTTAGCCCTCGCAAAGTGGACTTTTGGTCTGCAGACTTACAGGGCATACCCAACATAAGGCCAGAGTAGGTGTCCGCCATGGTCAATACGTAGCTTTTTCCTCCTTCCTTTGGTAGCGGCCCGATACAGTCCAATTGCCACACTGTAGTAGCTGCAGTTCCTCTTCTGATATGGCCGCCAGGCTTCTTTTGCAAGGGCATTTGTCTAATCCGGTTGCATGTGGGATACTCCTTTACTGCTTTTTGCACTTGGTCTTTAGTGGCTGGAATTTGTCGTAGCTGTGCCCATGCATAAGTGCCATTCTCTCCTGGATGTCCGGATGTTGCATGGGCCCCATTTGCTAAAGCAGCTTCAGCTTCCTCCTTGATGACCACCGTTCGCGTTTTGGCCATCTGATCTACGGTGTTGTCGAATAGAGATGGATGTGAGGTATCCAATAGGCAATGGGTGTCCACATGTCCCACATAGATTTGACATTTGTGCCCTTTCTTCCACATCTCTTCCCATAGCTGCTCGCCTCCCGAAATGGGGGTGCCTTTAATTTTCCATCCATCCTTGCGCCAAGTCGGGGCCCAGCTTGCTAGTCCTTGGTAAGTGGCCCGACTGTCAGTGTGCACAAATGTTTTCTCTCTGATGGTGGCTGGTTCGATCACTGCTGCTACCCCCTGCAGTTCTGCAAGCTGGCTTCATTCATTATCCCCTTCTCGCAGCAACATAGTTTCTGTAGCAGGCTGGAATGCGACTATTTGCCTTTTTCCTTGATAGTACCGGGCGGTACCATCTGTGAGCCATGCATTTTCGGTGAGTTGTTCAAAAGGCGGGCTGTCTTAAATGGTGAGGATTCCATTTCATAGGGCTCTAGTGCAGGGACAATTGCCTGCAAGTCCACTGCCCCTAGTTTATCTTCTTATAACAGCAAGAAGACGGCGGAGGCTCAGCTGGGGATGGCCTCCCAACGTGGGAGGGGTGCCCATCGCACCATGACCCCCCTGATGTTCCGGATCCTGGCGGTGGCCTACCCGGAGTTGGATGGGCGCTTGAGGGCATCACAGCAGACACAAGGGGGTGAGTACAACCTCATTCTGCTGACTTTGCACGTAGTGGAGGGGTCTGGGTGGGGGAGGTGGGCTGTGGGTGTCCCTAGGCCAGGGCGAGTTAGGTAGGCAAGGCCCCTCCGTAATGTAGGCCATGTGGCACTCTACCCCACCTCAGCAGAGTGCCAAGTCGAGGTACAGTTGTCCCTGTGGCATACATGTGCGCAGATGTCCACCATTGCCATGTAGGCCATATCCCAGAAATTGCATGTGCAGAGGGCAGGACCACGGCATAATGCAGGGGGCTGCTGCGTCTGTCATGCCAACGGTAGCGGTAATCCATGCACTAAAACTCTCTTTCTTCTGTCTCCCCCCCCTTTTTCTGCTCTCCCTGTCCTTTTGTACATCAGCATCAACAGGCGGAGGTACAGTGGCACCGGAGCACGAGGGAGCTGCATCCCACATGGCCATGGAGGGCCACACCACAGACTCTGAATGCACCAGTGGGACGGAGGGCGAGGGGAGCTTCACGTCGGCCACCGGATCACCAAGCAGCGACACGGACTCGTCCGCCGATGGGGGCTCCCTTGTGGTGGCGGCACCATCTGTGCCCCCCACCTCTACAGGTACAGCCACCACCTCCCCTACCAGCCCTGCCCTCCCAGCAGCCCCTCAGCGTTCGCCCCGTGCCCGCTCACCCAGGAGGGTGGGCATCACCTTCGCCCCAGGCACCTCAGGCCCTGCCCCAGTCACCCCTGTTGCCCTCAGTGAGGAGGCCATTGACCTCCTCAGGTCACTCACTGTTGGGCAGTCTACCATTGTGAATGCCATCCAGGGTGTAGAACGAGAGTTCCAACACGGTAATGCATTCCTGGAGGGCATTCATTCTGGTCAGGCTGTCCTTCAGCGAACCCTGCAATCTCTGGCCTCAGCACTGATGGCAGCCATTGTCCCTGTCTCTAGCCTCCCCCTCCAACTTCCTCCACCCAGACCCAATCTCCTGTACCCCAGCCCATCCCAAGCACACCTACAGACCAGCATGCACACAAGTCAACACACCCAAGTAGCTCAAGCAAACATAGGCACCACACACACCACAGGCACTCACGCAAGCCTCACCCACGTACAGACACAGCAACATCCACTGCCTCCACTGTGTCCCCCGCCTCCTCTTCTCCCTCCTCCCTCCCAGTCTCGTCTACACACACACCTGCATGCACCACATCTTCAGGCACCATGAATCGCAAAAGGACACCCAGCGCCACAAGCCGCTCACCTGCACTCACCACCTCCACTGCCATTTACACGTCCCCTGTGTCCTCTCCCAGTATGTCTGTGACGCCCCCTCCCAAAGTACACAAACGCCGGCAATCACTCACCCAACATCCATCCACCTCACAACAGCCTCCAGTACCTGCACCTGCACCCAAAACACCTAAAGTGACACCTCCGACAACCACCTCCTCTTCCTCCACTCCCAGACCCCCTCCAACTACCCATCCCAGTGTTCGTCAGAAACTGTCCCTGTGTAAAGTTGACCTTTTTGCCCCCACCCCCTCCAATTCATCAGTCCCGTCGTAGCGCCTCAGCCAAAAAGCCTCTGTCTTATCCAGGTTGACACCTGTTCGGTATAAGTCAATAAGGACGCTCAATGAAGGACCACACACCAATTATAAATACAATTTAGCTTTACTAGAATTGCAGGTAAAATGTAGGCATTTAGCACATTAACAATAGTAGAATAAGAATAGCAATGAAAAGCATATTTTTATATATATATATATATATATATATATATATATATATATATATATAGGCAAAGAATTAATTGACAGATATAAGTTTTGATTAACTGTATACTAAAATGCATTGCACTACGATATTCAGGAAGCAGAATATAAATGAGTTGAATACTTCAGATAAGCTTTGATTTACTGCACACCAAAATGCATGTTTCAATTACTGCAGCAGGCTCTCACTACGATGTTCAGGAGGCAAAATATAAACAAACTGAATACTTCATTTAAGCTTTGATTTACTGCACACCTAAATGCATGTTTCAGTTATTGCAGCAGTTCACACTAATAGGTTTAGAAAGCAAAATAAAAACAAGCTGAATACCTCAGGTTATAAACACAGTGCAGGCATAAATAATCAGTCATAATAATAGAGCAGAGAAACAAAGGTATTTTATCCCTGTGTGGAAACTTAACTTAATCCACGACATGCTGGGGAGCCCTTACCGCCTGCTTGGACCTCTTTCCCCCTCAAGCACCACGAGCAAACAGGGAGGCAGCGCTGGGCCATGGCAGCTTCCACAATTCCATCTGCGAGCTTCCAAATCCCTCACCCACAGTTCATTGCTTAAATAACTCGAAGCTTGGATTCTATCTCATTCTGGCATTTTCTAGCTATGTTATCAGTACTTGGCTGCTCTGCTCTGCTCCAGGCTTTGTTTTCATTCCATCTTCTCCCTGTACTCTCGTTCTCAAGGTTGAGACAGAGTCTTCTACACAAACAAGCGTGAAAATAATATCATGAACTTTTCCACGATGTTTGGGAGGGGGTTTCAACAGGCATTACGCTCATCTACACTGCTCCAGCTAATTAACCCTTCGCGTTACAATGTCTTCCGCATCTTTCCCTAATACTGAACACTCCACCCCTTAGATGAGCGTGATGCATGTTGAAACGGATATCATTTGCTTTGACATTCCGCTAGCTAGGTTGCTACTAATACTGGTCAACGTTATTCTAAGCGCTTGCATCTTTAGTATGAAAATTGCTTTGTGCATACATATAGTCTACATAGTATAGTCATTAGCGTAACACAAACAATCAATAAAAAATTAGCTGTTGTAGCTTTATGTAGTTAGCGTCTTTATGGCTCCTAGTGCCCAGCCTAAGAAGATGTCACACCAATGGTGCTCAGTTATTTGCTGGATGCATGAAGCAGTGTGCATAAGCTGTTCAGTGTTTATGGTCATCAGTATGGCTGTATCCTTGGTGTATTCAGCTGCCATATCAAATTTAGCAAAGGTAACTTGTGCGTAGTGCTTGATTGCCTCTTATCTGGGTAGCTTAACAACAAGCGAGATGTTCCACTCTAACTGCGCACGCATTTGCGTCTGTAATGTGGTTATGGTGAACTTGGTCGGTACAAGATGTGAGTGCTTATGTCAATAATGCTGGTAATATTGTGCGTACACATTACTTGCTCTCCGGTGGTTTGTATAAATCCGTTAATAAGTAAGGGATGATTAGTAACGTAACATATACTCTCTGCTCCTATCTGATATAAGTCTGTGGCATTAATAGTATAAGGTAACCATTCACATTCTCCTGGTATTGGGTGAAGGCATGGGTCTAGCACCCGTCCAGTGTGGGTACATACCCACCCCTTAGACCAATCTGTACATCTAGTGGGATCTACGGTGGTGTGATTTGTTTGATCAATCTATTTTTTGTCAGTGTGAGGTATCCACCATTCTTCACCTATTACTACAGGGAGCAATATAAAGGGGCACCATATTTCAGGGGGAAGATTACTTCTAGCTATATCAAAATGAGCATAACACATCTCTCCCTCACAATGGAATTGTATAGGCTTTACCCATATTTCCTCAGGCAAATGCAATTGTTGTCTCCAATATTCACCTTGAAGCTGTCCCCATTCCGCTTTGAAGTCTACATACTGTTGATTAACAATACTTTGCCATAGTATGCACTGAATTCCTTTGGACATTGTTTGGGTGCTTTGAAAGCTTTTTCCAAATTGTTCATAAGTGAAATTATGCCATTGCCAATCACGATACAACCCACGCAGGACTTTCCATACTTCTTGTGAGTGTGTAGGCCCCCATTGAGAAATTACTTTTATGGCCTCTCCTGTACTATATCCTGTAGAGGATAGCTTATTCCTAATGGCTTCAATATCAAGAATTCAGAGCCCCTACCCCGATTCCGGTGGCCCCAGCTATCAAGGACCCTAGATCTCTTCTATTGCATAACTTTAGCAAGGGCCATAACTGTGGTGTCCATGGTGCACATAATAGATCATACTTTGAGACATTCCCCTTGACAAAATTTATCTGTAACACAATACGATTAATTATGTTTGCATGCAGAACTTGCTTACATCCTATTCTATATCGCATTATAGAAACGTTGCTTAAGTTGTTAACCATGTGTCTTTCGGTTATATAAAACATGTAGGCTGGTATTCTATTGTTCATTGTAACAACCACCATGTGTCCTGGTATCACAATATTTACATATCATGTTTAGCATATAATTCAAAGCCTGTACTGTTGCTGGCGTCCCCTGCAACTCGTTTAGTCCGTTGGCATGTCGGATTTGCTGTCCAGTTACCTTCCAGGTCACATCCACTTGCCTCCAGGTACCTCCACGTTGCAAAGTAAAACATTTCCCTGGTCATCAGTTATGTTAGCTGCTTGAGGTGTACAAGTGACATGACGGACTATATTCGGTCGGACTCATACACTTTTTCCGGTTATAATCATGAACCACGTCATTGATGCAGATGTCATCATTTACGACCGTGGGGTAAGTCACTGCAAGTATAAATACAGGTACATTTGAGTTCTTTAAAAGTATAATATACGTACTCCCCACCCCTTGACTCAATAGCTCTCCTGCCTCTGGCTTTTTTTTCCTGGATGGTTCACCCATACTTTTCTTCCTGTGCCTCCAAATCCTCCCTCACCTCTCTGGGTGTTATCGGGGGGGCAGATCTTTCCACCGAATTCCCTGTTCCTGCGCCCAGCCCTGCACTGTTTTCCCTGAAAAGTGTGTGCCCCTATCTGTTTGGATCTCATCATGTGCCCCATAATGTTTTATCAGGTAGTTTAGCCCTCGCAAAGTGAACTTTTGGTCTGCAGACTTACAGGGCATACCCAACATAAGGCCAGAGTAGGTGTCCGCCATGGTCAATACGTAGCTTTTTCCTCCTTCCTTTGGTAGCGGCCCGATACAGTCCAATTGCCACACTGTAGTAGCTGCAGTTCCTCTTCTGATATGGCCGCCAGGCTTCTTTTGCAAGGGCATTTGTCTAATCCGGTTGCATGTGGGATACTCCTTTACTGCTTTTTGCACTTGTTCTTTAGTGGCTGGAATTTGTCGTAGCTGTGCCCATGCATAAGTGCCATTCTCTCCTGGATGTCCGGATGTTGCATGGGCCCTGTTTGCTAAAGCAGCTTCAGCTTCCTCCTTGATGACCACCGTTCGCCTTTTGGCCATCTGATCTACGGTGTTGTCGAATAGAGATGGATGTGAGGTATCCAATAGGCAATGGGTGTCCACATGTCCCACATAGATTTGACATTTGTGCCCTTTCTTTCACATCTCTTCCCATAGCTGCTCGCCTCCCGAAATGGGGGTGCCTTTAATTTTCCATCCATCCTTGCGCCAAGTCGGGGCCCAGCTTGCTAGTCCTTGGTAAGTGGCCCGACTGTCAGTGTGCACAAATGTTTTCTCTCTGATGGTGGCTGGTTCGATCACTGCTGTTACCCCCTGCAGTTCTGCAAGCTGGCTTCATTCATTATCCCCTTCTCGCAGCAACATAGTTTCTGTAGCAGGCTGGAATGCGACTATTTGCCTTTTTCCTTGATAGTACCGGGCGGTACCATCTGTGAGCCATGCATTTTGCCGTTCTTCTTCGGTGAGTTGTTCAAAAGGCGGGCTGTCTTAAATGGTGAGGATTCCATTTCATAGGGCTCTAGTGCAGGGACCATTGCCTGCAAGTCCACTGCCCCTAGTTTATCTTCTTATAACTTCGACACTCCTGCTGGTCCTGGTTTTGCCCTCTGCTGCAGATACCATTTCCACTTCACGATGGCAAACTACTGCGCTCTGCCTACTTTATTGCCAACCCCTCCGTCTCTTGTCTAACCTAGTAAGGGGACCCATGTTTTTAAAGTGACTGGCCGATCATCAGTTATGCGTTCTATTGCTACTAAGGCCCAATCTTGTGGCACCCTCATTTTTTCCTGCCTCTGCCATAGGCTTCGCATCACTACATAATCTACATCATCCTGTACTATCATTTCCACCTCAAACGTGTCTCCTTCTGTGATGGGACCTAACGTAAAAGGATTCTGTAATGCATCTTTTGCTCCATTGTCCCACAACCTCACCAACCATTTAAACAGGGCATCTGCCTAAACATACGGGTTCTCTGCAACAACTCACTCTGCGTATAATCTCTTACCAAACAAGAATTCTGTATTTGCCCGCCATTCGCTCCCTTTTCACCTTCAATTTCACCTACACGTCCTTCTCCACTTTCAACTCCACCTAGTTCTGTTACACGTACTTCCACCTCATCCTCCCAAGTATGTGGATCCCAATTTTCTTTGCGTACCAATGCCCTCACTTGCACAGTTAAGGGTATTTTAGGCTTCTGCCTACTCTTCTGTTTGCATATCAGTGCCCTCACTTGCACAGTTGAGGGCATTTTAGGCTTCTGCCTACTCTTCTGTTTTGCTACTCGTACTGCTAATGCGGTGCACCTTGCCTCCATTTGATCACCCCGAGTCACTGCACTTTCTATGGTCTCTTTCATAAGTAACTGCCTTTCCTGCAAGGCTGCAACCTCATCCCGCAGTTTTATTATCTCTGCATTGTGTGTTAATGTTTTCCTGTATACCGTACGGAGCGCAGACAGGTAAAGCCATCCCACTTGCCCTGCTGCTTTCAGCTCCAGCTTTGCCCCTCTTAGCTTCACACTCTCAACAGCATCTTCCACTAAGAGAGGAGTCACTTTCTCATATAACCACCGGCGCTGCCCAGCGGTTCAGGAGTCCTGCCACACCAGAGAACGGGTCAGTTGCTAACCACCCGGGAATTGATCTGACTTCTGCCCCATGCTGCCTTCCGCTCTCTGCCTCACTTTTCTTACGTCCCCAAAGAGGCATTATGGACTTATACCCCACTTCTGGTACCAAATGTCTTATCCAGGTGTCTGGTTGAACAGCCTCCAATACCAGTGGTGCCTGTTCAAGGTTTGTGGAGTGCACCGGCCACCAGGGCAGGCAGTAGGACCCGGAGCCAAGGCCCTGGCAGCCCACCCCCTGTAAAGGCTCTAAAATTGGAGAGTGGACGACGGGACCGTGTTAAGACTCCTGGTGGGAAAACAACTGACATGGGTTCCAAGGGGATTGGAGAGTCAGCTGTGACTCCACCAAAGGTGGGGAAGGGCCAGAGGAAGTCTGCCCAGCCTGTTGTGAGTGTCACGGCGGAGAAGTGCGCCATCATTTCCGGCGGTCGACACACAACCGACAGCACAGTCGTCACTGGTCAGGAGACCACCGCCAGAGTCATAGCCCAGGAGGGCCCAAGTATCGTCACTGGTCCAGAAACCACTGCCGGAGTCATTGCCCAGAAGGGCACAAGTATCGTCACTGGTCAGGGGACCACCGCCGGAGTCAGTGCCCTGGAGGGCACAAGTATTGTCACTGGTCAGGAGACCACCGCCGGAGTCAGTGCCCTGGAGGACCCCGGCTGCCACAGCCCCGCTGGGCAATGATGGAACGTCATGCCACTCACCAATGCCCAGTGTAGAGAACGTCATGCCACACACCAATGTCCGTAGCAGAACCGCCATGGCAAAGCACCGCTGAACAGGGCAAAGACCGCCATGTCAAAGCAGCGCTGAACAGGGCAAACACCGCCATGGCAAAGCACCGCTGAACATGGCAAAGACCGCCATGGCAAAGCACAGCTGAACTGGGCAAAGACCGCCATGGCAAAGCACCGCTGAACAGGGCAAAGACCGCAATGGCAAAGCACCGCTGAACAGGGCAAAGACCGCCATGTCAAAGCACCGCTGAACAGGGCAAAGACCGCCATGGCAAAGCACCGCTGAACTGGGCAAAGACCGCCATGGCAAAGCACCGCTGAACAGGGCAAAGACCGCCATGGCAAAGCACCGCTGAACTGGGCAAAGACCGCCATGGCAAAGCACCGCTGAACAGGGCAAGGACCGCCATGGCAAAGCACCGCTGAACAGGGCAAAGACCGCCATGGCAAAGCACTGCTGAACAGGGCAAAGACCACAAGGTCAAAGCACCGCTGAACAGGGCAAAGACCGCCATGTCAAAGCACTGCTGAACAGGGAAAAGACCGCCATGGCAAAGCACCGCTGAACAGGGCAAAGAACGCCATGGCAAAGCACCGCTGAACAGGGCAAAGATCGCCATGTCAAAGCACTGCTGAACAGGGCAAAGACCGCCATGTCAAAGCACCGCTGAACAGGGCAAAGACCGCCATGGCAAAGCACCGCTGAACAGGGCAAGCACCGGGTAGGAATGAATGGGCCGCCACATCAGGCATCCTTATCCCATGTGCAGCTGGGACAGTGACAGCACAGGAACTTTCACGGGGAGACTCATCCAGTCTGGGCACCAGTCCCCCCCAGTACCACTAGAGACCTGCATCTACTTGAGTGACTGTGGCTTTGCACTCCCCAGGATGGCACAGTGGGCACCCCACCCACTGTAGAGACTTGAGAGACTGTGGCTTTGCACTCCCCAGGATGGCACAGTGGGCACCCCACCCACTGCAGAGACTTGAGAGACTGTGGCTTTGCACTCCCCAGGATGGCACAGTAGGCACCCCACCCACTGTAGAGACTTGAGAGACTGTGGCTTTGCACTCCCCAGGATGGCACAGTGGGCACCCCACCCACTGTAGATACTTGAGAGACTGTGGCTTTGCACTCCCCAGGATACATCAATGGGCATGGAGCCCCGTCGTGGATCTGGCTTTGCAGTCATCCGGCTGAGGTGCCCCCCCTTCTTTTCCCCCTGAAGTGCCTGTAGTATTTCTATCTGGTGCCCCGGCAGTGTTCTCTCCAATTGTGGTCAGGTATCCTTTGTGGGCCTCGCCCATGCATTTTTGGACTGTTGGTGCACGGACATTGTTGTGTACATATCTGCACTACTTCTCGTATTGTATATACTTATGACTGATTTTCAAATATATATATCTGTATATTTTTGTATGACATGTATATTGCCACATTACAATGTTTGACCGAATTTTGCATTGTCTTTTCATTCTTCTGGGGGGATTGTGGGTTGTTACTGTGATTTTTGTGAATGCATTGGTGTGTATGTTTTAATATGCGAGGGTGGGGGTGGGGGTGTTTGGTGGGAGTCCCCCTAACTTTTGCCTCCCCCCTCCCCTATGTCGTAGGTGCAGTACTCACCGTTGTCTTCGGCGCCTACGTAGCTGTTGGTCGTAGAGGAGCAGAAACACAAGGGCAGGTAGTATTTGTAGTTCCGGCTCCATGGAGTCCTCGTTCCTCGTGGGATGTGTTCAGGTGAGCGTTTTCCCATAGCAAAAGCTGTTTCCGCTGTGTTTTTATCCACGGAGAATCCGCCCCGGAAAAAGTGGCGGATTGGCGGGTTGTAATACTGTGGGCGGTACATTGTCTCCCGCCTGTCTGTTGGCGGTGACCGCTGCGCTGCTTGTTTGCACTGCCGTGGTGGGCAGTGTGTTAAAGTGGCTGTCTTTGTTGGCGGTTTCCGCCAGGGTCATAATTCCCTTTTTTGGTCCGCCGGCCTGTTTGCGTTATTTCCGAGGCTTTAACACCCTCCGCCAGGGATGTAATGACCACCTTTGTTTTTTATCTTTCCCTCCCTTCTTTCAGCACTGCTGGCCATCACTCAACCTTCCACTTAAGTCTCTGCCTTCAGCTTGGTTGTCTACTCTTCAAGCTGGTCTTTCCGCTGGAACTACTTACCGGAATCCGTCCTGGTTACCTTGGATTTTGAACTTTTGTTCCGATGTTCTGTCTTTCATTATGGCAATTCTCATTTTGTTTTCTATTGTTCCATTGTTTAATTTTCATTGACTCTCTCGCAAGAAAAGAGGGCTGTTCGCAGTCAAGTGATGTCATAATGCCCTTGTATACATGTGATTGGTGTACACTGTTCTGACTACGTTTTTATTCCCATTGGCTGTTGTTCCTTTGCCTTCTGGGAATTGTAGTATATTTCTTGACTGCTGCTATTTATTAAAGTAAGAAAAGAAACGCTTAATACTCGCCTCCGTGTCTTTAATAAAATTAAGACTTTCCGTTATGGGACTAGGAAAATCTACATTATACATTAAAATAAGAGCAATACAAATTGGTAGTGACAGGCAAACACACTGGTAAATTAAAAGAGCATAAACCTTGTTCACACGTGATTTGCTGAAAATGTAGCAGACATACGGCTATTTTAATTAAGTGCTCACCTTTAAGTTAAAGAATTGCTTGCTTTGACATTGTGCTTATAAATGTGCCTCTAAGTGTAGAGCTTCGTTAGCGACCGGTTTACCGTCACGAGATAACACTAGTTGTGGCAGAGCTTTGTGCTTTTCTCTAATCACTTTACCAGTTCTCTGAAGTGCTACTCTGTCCAAAGAGTTACATGCGGGTACTTGGTGAGCGACGCCACCGGTGCTTGCATGACGGCCCTTGGCAGTATCAGTATAGCTTCACTGGCAGTACCTAATTCACAGTCTCACCTGAACACGTGTAAGAAAATTAGTTACTTACCTGTAACTGCAGTTCTCCAGTATTGGTATCTTTCATAGATTCACATGCTTGAATCATCCCCGTCGTCGAGGTGGGAGCCTCACGGTAAATTTAAATATATAAAAAGCAGTAAGTCAGTAAAAATAAAACCAGTAGGCCCAAGTAGGCCTCATAAGGTATTTTACAGTCTATCCACTTTGTTTTGTGAAAAGACCCAAACTTGAGTATCAACCAATCAGGATTCAGCCCCTCCCAAACACTCCCAACAGAGGCTGAATTCCCTCAGATTTTCTATTAGGAGTGTGAAGTTTAATATCTGTATAATAGGGGAGCCTCTGAGGGGAGGAGGGTGGGTCGCATGTGAATCTATGAAAGATACCAATACTGGAGAACTGCAGTTACAGGTAAGTAACTAATTTTCTTCTCCAGCATTGGATCTTTCATAGATTCACATGCTTGAATCCGAGTAACGAGCAGTAATGTTTTCTTACTTACTGAATTACATTGACTGTAATTCCATCGTAATTCTATACGTGATGTGATTCACATTAGTTCAGTTTTAAATATGCACTTACATATAATTATATTTATATTCACAAACATACGAATATAAAAGCAATAAAATGTGTGTGGCAAGAAATCCTGACACAGTCTATGCTATTATTATGGAGAATACGACACGTTAAACAGTAGAAGAAAATGAACCATTAATGACCATACCTCGAGTGTGGTGGTGGGATGTGTAAGAGGCTCACCTTAACGAAATAGATGCCTCAGCACTGCTTGTCCCACTGCTGTATCGACCTGGTTTGTCTCCTCTAAACAGTAATGTCTTGTAAATGTGTGTTGGCTGGACCATGTTGCTGCTCTACAGATGCTATGTAGTGGTACACCTGCAAAGAGTGCCGCTGAAGTGGCTACCGATCTTGTAGAGTGGGCTCTCACCTTGGTGTGGAGCGGCTTTCCTGCTTTTGAATGGCAGAATTGAATCGCCAGGCCAATCCATCTTGCTAAAGTTTGTTTGGACACCGCGTGTCCCTTCTTTGTTCCGCCGAACGCTACAAATAATTGATCCGACTGGCGGATGGTGTGAGTTTTCTGTAGATAAAACTTTAAACATCTTTTAATATCGAGAGAATGTAATGTTCTTTCCGCCACTGTTTGCGGATTTGGAAAAAAGGTTTTTAAGATGACTGGTTCATTTAAATGAAATGTTGAGGGAACTTTCGGAATGAATTTAGGATTTGTCCGCAGGATGACACCTGAGTTTGTAAACTGGAGGAACGGCTGTTTGATGGTGAAAGCCTGAATGTCACTGACTCTCTTTGCCGAAGTAAGAGCTAACAGTAACGCTGTTTTCCATGCCAGGAATTTTAGGTCAGCCTTGTGGATCGGCTCAAAAGGAGCTTTCATGAGTTGCATCAACACAAAGTTCAATGACCGTAGAGGCGGGGGTTTCCTAATTGGCGGGAAGACCCGAAAAAGGCCCTTCATAAATTGTTTGACAATTCTTGTGGAACACAAAGAGAGTCTATCTGGTGATCTGCGGTATCTGGAGATTGCTGCCAGATGTACCCGTATGGAAGAATATGCAAGTCCTGATTTTGCCAGGAGCAGGAGATATGGAAGTATCTGTTCCGGAGTAGAAGATAAAGGATGTATATTTTCCGCTGCACACCAAACACAAAACCGTTTCCATTTAAGTCTATAGGTTTTGTTGGTAGTGTCAGCTCTAGCTTTTGCTAAGATGTCTCTACACTCTGGGGAGATTTTGAGATTTAAGTATTCATTGTGTTCAGGAGCCAAGCCGACAAATGAAGAGACGACGGATGTGGGTGTGTGACTTGTCCCTGGTGCATCGTTAAAAGAGTCGGACTCTGTCTGAGTGGTAGATGTGGTCGTTCGGAGAGCATGAGGAGCTCCGTATACCATATTTGTCTGGGCCATCTGGGAGCTATGAGTAGAAGTCGACACCCCTCCGTCTTCATTTTTCTGATGACTCTCGGAATGAGCGGGATCGGAGGAAAAGCGTAGGCATAAACTCCTGACCATCTCATCGAAAACGCATTCCCCCACGAATCTTTTTGGGGAAGCCAACTTGCGTAGAACTGGCATTTCTTGTTCTCGAGAGTGGCAAATAGGTCTAAGTTTGGTTTGCCCCATAATAGAAACAGGCCATTGAGAGTTTTCTGGTCTAGCTCCCACTCGTGATAAGGAATTACTGTCCTGCTCAAGGTGTCTGCTAGAACATTGATCTGTCCTGGCACATGCTCCGCTTTTAGTGAAATATTGTGTTTGATGGCCCATGTCCAAATTTGTTGGGCTAGCTGCGAGAGTTGTAGGGACCTTGTGCCTCCTTGCTTGTTTAGATAAAACATGCTGGTCATGTTGTCCGTCCGGATTAAGACGCTTGAACATTGTATCTTTGGCAAGAAAGCTTTTAGAGCTAAGTGTATTGCTTTGAGTTCTAGATAATTGATGTGGAGCTGGCTCTCTTGCTGATTCCAGATTCCGCTGATTTGCAGGTCCTGGCAATGTGCACCCTATCCTTCGAGAGAGGCATCCGTTGTTACTATGTAACTTGGTGTTTGAAGAAGAAAAGACAGCCCTTTTGAGAAATTGGTTGGAGTCGCCCACCACCTCATAGTGTTCTTCATTAGAGGCGTTATGCGAATCTTGTCTTCGAAGGAGCCGAGGACCTGTGTCCATTGTATGTCCAATTGCTCTTGCAGGGGTCGCATATGGAGCCTGCAATCTGGGACTAGCGGAATGCACGATGATATCATTCCGAGCAATGATTTGTAGATGCGGACTGAAACGAACTTTTTTCTGGATAGGTTGTTTGCCAACGAGGTTAACTTTTGTTTCCTCTCGTGTGATGGGTACGCTTTGCTGCGTACTGTGTCCAAAATTGCTCCCAAGAAACTCAATTCTTGTTTGGGGTATATCTGAGATTTCTGGTAGTTGACTACAAACCCCAGGCTGTGTAACAAATGAAGGCAATAGGAAATATGATTTGTTACTTGTAATTTTGAGGGTGCCTTTATAAGCCAGTCGTCCAGGTAAGGGAAGACCTGGATACCTGCCTGGCGAAGATGTGCTGCTACTGGAGCTAGCATTTTTGTGAAGATTCTGGGGGCTGATTTGAGACCGAATGGTAGAACCCGGAATTGGAGGTGCATACTTCCTACCCTGAACCTTAAAAATTTGCGATGGTTGCGATATATGGGGATATGAAAATAAGCATCCTGGAGGTCTAGGGATGCCATCCAATCGCCCGTGTTTATGAGACGCAGGACATCCTGCAACGTTACCATCCTGAACGATTGTTTCTTTAGAAACTTGTTTAGTGCTCTCAAGTCCAGGATGGGGCGCCAGTCTCCTGAGGGTTTCTTGAGAAGGAAAAACCGGGAATAGAAACCCTTGTTCCTTTGAGATAAAGGGACTGGTTCTATTGCTCCTTTTGTTAGCATTATCCTTATTTCCCTGAGAAGTTGGCTCAACCTCAGAGGCGGTGTACCCGATGGAGGGACACTCGGTGGTGTTTGGATGAATTCCAGAGTATGACCTCTGGTCACCACATCTAGTACCCATCTGTCCGATGTTATAGCCTTCCACTTGGGGAAATAAGAATTGATGCGACCTCCGACCTTCAATATTGATTGGGGAGGTGTTGAGATTATCCGCTGGTCATTGCTTTCTGCCTGTATCTCTTGCTCGGGCAGCTCCTCTTCCTCTAGCCGGATGTTTGTAAGCTGCGGCTGGTGGTAATCGATAATGCTGCTGTTGTTGATGGTGCTGATGTCCTGGTCCTGTGGAGGAAGATGTATATTGTGACCTGTATTGTTGGTATCCACCTCGAAAGGAGTAATTACCTCTACCCCTTGCTCCACGAAAAGGTAGTTTTTTATATTGCAGGGTACCTAGGGATTTTGTCGTATCGGTATCCGTCTTGATAGCCTGCAGCATATCATCGACATGTTTGCCAAACAAACTCTCTCCATCGAAGGGCATGTCGAGAACACGAGTCTGGACTTCTGGTCTGAATGAAGTAGCCTTAAGCCACCCTTGTCTGCGTAGGACTGCTGCTCCAGCTAATTGTCGAAAGCCAGTGAGGGAAATATCTATTGCACTGTCTATTATCTCTGCGGAAACCCTTTCTCCCTCCTGCAAGACCTTTTTAGCTTCCACCTTGATATCTTCTGGCAGTGAATCTACAAAAACGGACATGTCTGCCCACATCTGCCGATCGTACCTTCCCAGGATGGCGAGGGAATTTGCCGCCTTGACCGTTACTGCAGCAACCGAGGAGAATTTCTTACCGATATTGTCTAGTCTCCTTCCCTCTTTGTCTGGGGGAGACGCAATAGGTGTAGAGGGGTTTTTGGATCGTCGTTGAGCCGCCTGTGATATAACCGAGTCAGGTTTCGGTTGTGAGACTAAACAGGCCGGAGAATCATCTGGGGCCTTGTATTTTTTCTCTAGCCTTGGCATTTGTGAAGGCACTGTTGCCGGGTTTTTCATTGCCTTCAAACCCTCCTGCCACAAGAAATCCACAATAGGTATGGCTCTTACAGATCTCTTTGATGGCTCTTTAAAGTCATACAAAAAACACTCAGTTTCATGGGAAACAATTTCCAGACCAAAACGTTTCGCCGCTCTCTCTATGATATTATGGAAACCTCCTATGTCTTCTGGAGGAGAATCCACTGGAGCTGCTGGAGGTGGAGATGGTGTGGGAACGAGATAGTCGTCCCATTCACTAGCCGCTGAATCTGCTAGCTCGCCCTCTTCCCTTTCGTCGTCCGACGAGAGGTAAGCTTCCGGAGCTTGGCTAGTTACAGGTCTACTAGTCTGTGGCGTTTCGGAAACATTAGGAGTTTGAGCTTGCTGGTAACTCTGAGGTCTAGGTGGCGTGGACTGAGTTGACGGTGGGAACCTTTTATAGTAGTCCTTCAACATATGTTGTAAATCTGTCACTAATGTGCTAGGCATAGCTAGAGGCGATGGTTGGTTTGCCTGTGGATAAGATGTTGAAGCATAACTATGCTGGTAATGTTGATCCTCTTCTTCATCAAACTCTTCACATTTGACATTTAGTTGGGACGGGCTACTAGCTGCCCCAAACATGCCTTGAACATCATCATCCTCATCGTCTAAAAGATGTTGCGGTGGGTATGGCAGCACCTTACTTGGTGATGTATGCATCGGCAAAATGTCAGATGGCTTGTCCCCTATATTAATAAGGGAAAGGGGTAAGAATCTGGTGGAGTCCTCATGATGGTATGAGGAATGAGCTGGTGAAATGTCCAAAGGTTTGTAAACTGTTAATGCTGTGGTGATCGTAGGATCCATCGTCGACGGTTCCCTCGTCGACGGTTCCCTCGTCGACGGCTCCCTCGTCGACGGCTCCCTCGTCGACGGTACTGTCGTCAACTGTACTGTCGTCGACGGGTCTCTCGTCGACGGGTCTCTCGTCGACGCTTCCGTCCATGACTGCGTCTTTTCCTTAGTCGACGGTCCCTTCGTCGACGGGTATTTTAGCGACGACGGTCGCTTCGCCGACGTAGTTTGCGTAGATGGGAGTGCCCTGGATGATTTGTGAACCCAGGAGGCCTCCGCTGTCGACGATGTGGTTGCCGACGAAGCTCTTTTGAAGATTTTTGCAGTAATAATCGTCGTCGATGACAAAGGCGACGACGTCATAATCATCGGTGAGGATGGTGTTGTGAACGTCGACGATACCGTGGTCGCTGTTACCGTCGACACTGTCGTCGACGGGGCGGTCGTCGACGGTTGTTTTTTCACCAAAAAGAGTTTTTCTGACTCTTTTTGTGGTGACAGAGACAGGGATGGTTTCTTTGAGGTGCTTTTCCGGTGTAACGGCGTAGTAGGTTCTGAATGAACCTTTTTTGGTCCATGTTTAACTGCCTCTTCAGTTAAGACTTGTTTAGTCTTTTTGTGCATTTTTCTTGGTGGTTCATCCGCACCTCTATCTCTCTCACCTGTTCTTTTCTGAGGGCGAGAAGTTTGTGGTGACTCTTCGCTGTCTGATGAAGGATGCTCTAAGGCTTTCTGTTTTTGCAGCCATAAGAGAAGTCTACCCTCTCGGTCTTTGAGGGTTTTTTGACTAAAGGTGCGACAGATTTTGCAGTCTCTCACCTTATGGTCTGGATGAAGGCAGTAAATACACTTCTTGTGGGGGTCATCAATATGTAGTCTCTTCTTCCCACAGTTGTCACAGTCTCTGAACAGACCCTTCTTTGCCTTTTCAGACATAGTAAAGTTGTAACTAGTTTCCTGAGAGAAAAAACAATCTTCAGTCAGAAAATAGGAAAAAAACTGAGCAGAGCTCAGGGAGACTCCCTTCACACGACGTGCGGTAGAAAATCTGAGGGAATTCAGCCTCTGTTGGGAGTGTTTGGGAGGGGCTGAATCCTGATTGGTTGATACTCAAGTTTGGGTCTTTTCACAAAACAAAGTGGATAGACTGTAAAATACCTTATGAGGCCTACTTGGGCCTACTGGTTTTATTTTTACTGACTTACTGCTTTTTATATATTTAAATTTACCGTGAGGCTCCCACCTCGACGACGGGGATGATTCAAGCATGTGAATCTATGAAAGATCCAATGCTGGAGAAACTCTATTGCTCTGCACTCTCACCAGAGGTCCTGTGGCAGCACTCAGCCCACCGGCTCACCACAGCATGTTGAAATTCCCTCGGCACAGACTAGCTAAGGTAATAGGCATAGTTCACAGTGACCAAAATGGCTTCATATCTGGACAGGGTATGCGCCTTTGCCTGAGGTGCCTACACGTGGCGCTAGCGAGAACTGTCAAAATGGACCATGTGTACTAATGGTGGTGGACACTGAGAAGGTCTTGGACATAGTCCATAGGCATTTTATGCTCCAGGTCCTTAAAAGAATGATGTTTGGTTTCCGTTCTTTCTCAAATAAGTGTCTGCTGTCTACAGGGCCTCAGGAACGCACGTCAAAATGAGCGGGTCCTCCTTGGAGTTCAATTCAACACAATGCCAGGGGTAGCGAAAGTGACATCATGTGCCATTTCATCTTTATGTTCACTTACTCCCACGTTACATAAGGACACATTCACTCATGCACACTCTCTTTTACTTAATCACACGCTCACCCGCAAGCATGCACACTACATACATTTAAAAGTGTTTTTTACTTACCTCAACTACCAAATAAGGTCATATGCCAGCTAACTGTACTCCATCTTTTACACGAATAGTGTAGTTAAGAAAACACGATTGAAAACAAGGCAGTGGAGCCCCAAGCAATGCCCAATGTGTTCCTGGCACTAATTTTGCCATGTCTGAGGTCAGGGGTCGCAGAGGCAGTGCCAGGGGTAGTAAGGGGTAAGCTGACGATCCTTAAATTACGTCCATAGGGTCCTCCCCTCTTTTTCCAGTAAAAAGGGCAAACAGCAAGGGGTAACCGCTCTCGCAACTCATTTGTTGGCTTCTTATGGAACGCCCGGTGGAGTGTCTGTGTAAGAGGTGTTAAGCGGAGGTGCAGATATGAAGACAGGGTGTTGTTATAGGCCGACGACATGCTATTGCATGTCCAATATCTTCCTAAAACTATTCCGAGACTAACCCTAATTCTGCAGGTATAGAGCAAAGCTTCAGGCTTCAAAGTAAACTTGGGAAAATCAACATGCGCCCACATAAAGGAAGGCCAGCTGGTGTCCCTTTCACAAACCCAGTTGCATATCGTAGGACACTGCTTTAAGTATAAGGCATGAGACCGACCCGGTGCTCGCACCTAAACGTAGACGCATTGCATTAAAGCAAGAAGCGAGGTTTAGAGGAATGGTCTTCTCTCTCGATTTCCGTAAAGAAAGATAGTATTATTTAAAATGGTTGTACTATCTCGCTTTATATATATATGGGCCCATATTTATACATTAGTAACGCCGCATTTGCGTCATTTTTTGACACAAAAGCGGCTCTAAAAAAGTATAAATATGGGCCCTAGATTTTGTAAGATTGCACCTCTTTTGCGTCAAACAAATAACGCAAATGCGGCGCTAAAAAGTATAAATATGGGCCATAGTCTGCACAATTACTCATACCCAACCTCACGTAACTTCTTCACGGACTTCAGTTAGCAAATTCCTATGGATTGGCAGCCTTCAGTGGCCTCTTTCCAAAATGTGTGCAGGAGCCATATCACAGAGAGTGGGGAACTGTAGATATTTTTTTGTGTTATTGGGTTTCTTTATTAATCCCTGTCAACAAATGGCTGTTGGTGACAGAAAATATTCAGCTCTAAGGGCCATATTTATACTGTTTGACGCAAAACTGCGCTGCCGCAGTTTTGCGTCAAAAAGTTTAACGCCGGCTAACGCCATTTCCTTGCGCCACCCTGGCGTCAAAGTTATACTGTGACGGTCGGCGGCGCAAACCACTGGTTAGAGTAATTTTTTTTTTACTCAAACCAATGCGCCACGTCATAAAGAAAAACAACGTTAACGCAACGAAAATGACTTTAGTCCGGTTTACGATGTCGCAAACCGGATACACACCATTTTTCACCGCAATAGCGTCAAAAAGCCGCGCAAACACTGCAAAATGTGTAAAGGAGCCCCAAAATAGATCCCAGAAGGCATGAGAGACCCCAGGAAGATGACAACCGACCAGGAACCAGCCAGGAGGACCCACACAAGACCCAGGAGAGGGAGAAGAAGAAAAGGGAGTGTCGGTTCAGTGCAGAGGAGCATGAAATACTGGTGAAAGAGGTGACGGAACACCAGCATCAACTTTTTGTCACCTCTAAATTGCCAATTGGTAGGAGAGTGGCAATTTGGCACTAAATTGTAGATAAGATCAAAAGTATGGCAGAAGTACGGAGAACAGTCACCGAGTGCAAGAAACGCTGGTATGGTTGCAAGCACAGGATCAAGGAAAAAATGGCAAGGAATAGGAAGGCAGCACTGCAGACTGGAGGTGGGAGTCCAGCACCGCAGGAGGCCCTGGACCACATGGAGGAGATGGTGGCAGCTCTCATCCCTGAGGAGATCGTCACAGGGATTCAAGGACAGGACAGCGCAGACTACCAGGATACAACACAGATGCAGAGTAAGTGACATGGGGAACAAAAATGACTAATTGTTAACTGCAAGCGGGGGTAACATACCTACACTACACAATGCATGTCAGCCATGATAATCAGGTAGTGGAAAGGGCAAAGGGGCACGGCATGGGGGCATGGGCTGTGCAGGGCAAACCTGGGGCACAGCACAACACTACACCAACAACCTTTGCATGGGGATACTTTGCCATGCCAAGGATGTTGGAAAAGCAAAGCCACTCCAGGAGGGTAGGGTACAACGTAAAACTGGCCTGCTGTCACACGACAGATGGTATTGTCGCTACATGAACTAGGGCTCAATTTCCAGTCTCCGGCCATATCCGCAAGTGGTATTTACCAATGACAACAGTTGCCACTACCACTTCTGCTGTGTGTGCAGGTCAAGTAGCTAATGGCAGTTACGTGCCCATGGATCAAACACACCCAAATTAGAGGGTTCAGGATGACAACGTTATCAATCCCCTGTAATTAATAAAAAAGTGCAAATCCTGTCAAATGCTCATATCTGTAGGTGCTACAAACATCAGGTATTGTATGTAACATTATGAGGTACACAGCAGTAAAGTCATACCCATGCTGCACATGTCAGGGTCTACCCTGTGCCTGTGTCACAATAGCTGCAATGCCACCATGCAACATCTCAAGTGTCATAGTGCTAAGACAACAGCATTGAGGGGGAGGACATATATTTCCAGTTAGTGAAACACACCCGCACAGTCATAAGAGGAAATGGAACACTGCTAGGACCATCAGTGCAATCCAATGTAGCACACATTGGCAAACATCATCCGTACGCACTACCAATGCTGACACCTGTATTATGCCATGCCAATGTTATACATAGTATATGCTAGGTCTCAGCAACATATAGGTGGATGTGAAATATCAAAGACTAGGTCAGTTCCAGATTGTTAAGTCTGGTGCAAGTGCCATCAGAACACCCAGAGCCAGTGCGAGGCCACACCATGATAATGGAAGTAAACAGAGGGTTGACAGGACAATAAGGTGGCAATATACAATTTTGGCAGAACCTACACCTAGAGGATGTGACGCAGACATTTCCCCAAACTGCCCACACTACATGTGACATGCTGGTGGGGCATAGGCGGGGAGAATGCCTATATTAATGACAGGAACAATGAACAGGAACCAAGATCACAATGTGCAACTAATAGGAAGTCAGGCACGTCACATTACAAATGCCACAACACAGACACACTAATTGTACAATATCTCATTGCAGAGGATGATGGCTCTTCTGGGGAGATGCCTATCCTGGACTTTCCTGATGACATGGATGACGAGCTGACAAACATTAGCCAGCAGACCCTCCAAGATGTCCTTGGAACCCTCCAGACCCCACCTTCAGTCACAAGGAGGAGCACAGAAGTAGCAGCCATCACAGAGGAATTGCACGACCTGCCAGCTCCAACCCAGCTGAGGACTCTGAGGACACTGGCACTAGCTTTGAGAGGACTGTAGTTGGAGTACAGCAGGAGCTGGCCAAGGAGGTGCAGGTGGGGATGCAAAATATGTCAGTAAGCCTTGAGGGGATGCGTTCGCGCATGATGTCATCTGCAGAACAGGCAGCAGCCATGCAAGCGCGAACATCTATCCTGCAAGGACTTCAACAAAGTGTAAAGGAAATCAGCACTGCAGTAAGGGAGTTGTCAAAACAGCTCGCACACCAAACCTTTCACTGCGTGCACGAATGCAATCATGACCCCCTCAGGGCTGACCTGGCTGCCTACCACAGTGATGCAGCTGCTATACTTAAGATCCAGCAGCTCCTCCTTGCTGCAGTACTGCCCTTGATAGCCCCACAGTTGGCAGCTACCGGAATTTCTGACTCCACGTCTTCAAACACAGAAGTGAATGTTGCCCCTTCAAACCCACCACTACCAAGAGCAGAGGAGACGACACACACATCAGAAGATGAAGATGTGGAACAGATCACCTTCACCCGTAAGAGTACCCGGTAGCCCAAGTCCATGCCAAATGCCCAGGTCCTGTGCTTGTTAACATGCCAGTCTTGCAACAGCTGCTCACATGCACTGTTCTCCAGCCCACTGTTTATCTTGACACTATGCTCTGTGATTGTCTCTCACTACCTCATTGGCAATTCATGTTCCTCTGCATTGTATGACACCCTAGCATGTCCAATGACATGTCCCATTGCACCTTTGTAGTATCACAATAGAAGGCGTCACACTAATGGACTCACAATCCTGGACTATGTAATTATTGCCCTGCAGCACTTTAAAATAAATAGCACTTACACAACCACTTTGTCTCTGTGTAATGTGACACATCAACCGTGTTAGAGATTAGTGATGTATGTCACATGTCAATGGCCATAGAATGTCAATACAACTGCCTTGAAAGATTGTGGGCTGATAACTATGCACTGGGGTCTGGATTGTATCATCATCTGTGCTTCCTGAGGGTTATTTCTGAAGTAAATAGAAAACTAACAGTATAATGCTGTGTTGGACTGAAAAAGTCTGCTTCAAGGGATGTTTAAGCAGAAAATCAATGTGTTCAAAATTCCCTTCTAGACAATCTTTATGTATGTGACATCTGACTATAAACTTTCATCACACACACACACCATACAGCAGGAATGGATGTGTACGAGTGTATGGACGAAGATGTAACCTGGGAGTACAATGTAAGAAATGATAGCTATGAGTTATGTATACAATACTACATAGGATTATACCATCACTCACCTTATCAGGGTTCACATGAACATCGGGCTGCAGGCAGACGTAGCACAGTGCCCAAGATTCCAAATCTGGTCTCAACCGATGACAGATTGAAAACACACATTCAAACTTAACAACACATTGGGAACCATAGTAACCTCGAGTGGCGGGTGCAATAGATGGCAGATGCATAGAGAGGTAGCCTTAGTGTAGCTGCCAATGTGACAGCACAATTGGAATTGGGAATAACCATGTCAATAATGGGATTTGGATGCAGGATGGAACAAAAATGCAAATACTAAATTGACACTGTTCACCCATGCCAAGGCCCTGATCCCCAAGCATATGACACATAGTGTAAAGGAGTACCTAAGTATTTATTTAACAGTAAAAAAGGATACTAAAACTAGGGGAAACACCTTAACCAACCTAACCTATCCTAACTACATATTACCCACAACTGGCCCTAACTACCCTAATCTACACTTAATTATCACATTTAACTAAACACTCTAAACATCAGCCCCCCCACCCCTCTTATATGACGAGACACATGTAGGACAACATATACTAACCTAAACACATACTATCTTATCCTAAACAAATATATATACATATATATATATTTTTCAATATTTTTTTTTGTATTTTATTTTTATTTTTATACACATAAACACCAACATCACCCCCCACCCACCCACAAAAAAACACATGTTAAAATGTAATCCCCTCCACCCCCCAACCCACTTATACTAACTAAACTAACAGCCTATTCCAACCTAACACTAAGCCACCTAAACCCACTAAATATAAGAACCAGGAAAGAGGAGGGGAGGGGAGGGAATCATGGCTGAGGGTCACAAAGTCACAAGTTTGCCCTCTGCAGGATCCTTTTATACCACGCAGTCTCCTGCTACTGCGGGACACCTCCTCCTGCAGCCTGTCCATCCTGCGCAACATCCGTTGCATGTCACGTCTCATGTTCATAAATTCGGCATTGTCTATGACTGCAGCAGAGTTTGTCTGTGTGCCACTAGTGGATGGTTGTGCTGGTGCCATTGCCATGCTTGGAGGGGGAGGTGCAAGAGCTGCTGTCTGTGGGCCTGGAGCTGATGAGGTAGAGGGACCTGCAACAGTGGCTGTCATCCTTTGTGAGACTGTCGTTGGAGCCGTTGTGCTGGTGGTGGTGGCTGTTGTGGGCAAGGATGGCCCCACTTGGGCAAATGCCCTCCAGACCCCTGTGGCTCTCTCATGGCGATAACGCTGTGCCATGTTGCGGAACCCAGACTCCACAACTAGAATGCGGCGGTAACGCATCGCCCGCCTCTGGAATTCTCTGACCTGATTGGCATCCATGTTGGCAGCTGTCAAAATAGAGAAAGCCAAACATTAGTGACATCATTGTGTGATATATCTACTGATGATATTCTAACACTTCCTCAAAATTAGGCTAAACAGTCCAAATCACAGTACAAATCATAGATTGTCCCTGAGGAATTACATGCCAACGCAGCCTACACATCTCCTATCTAACAGCCCAGCAATGCTCAAAAAGGTGTGTACCTACTTAAATGATCTGTGCATCATTGTCCTGCCATTAGTCACATAACAAATGCTGCAAGTATTCCACATGTGACAGGTCAATTAGTGACTATCTTCTGGATGACAATCAAGGCCCACAAAAGCTGTGATTTGTAAATGGAATTGCCAGGACGGTATGCAGTTGCCAATCATGACGGGGTATCGTAGCTTGGAACAAAGGAATGTTGGAATTACATGTCTGTCTTCTACACTGGGATCCTCACACCTAGGTACACATATTTCATAATCCCAATCCTGTGCCTCAGGGGGTAATGGACATGCAACTCATACTTTCAAACATCAAGGACAGCCAGGAAGCTTTGGACAGCTGTCCATGGGTTTAGTCAGTCCACCACAGGTAAGGAGGGCTGCCAACTAGGATAGACTCAAACACTGGACAATCACATCCACATTTATGTTCCTAATTGCGGACAATTATCAACATCATTTGATCTCACTAATACCTTTCCAAAAACAAGCGCATAGATGCAAGCAGCCATGTGGGCTTGAGCTGCATGCACACCTATGACATTCTACTCAAGTGCCACAGAAACGTAGCACAACATGTGGAGCTAGATGCTGCTAGGAAGTCAAACATGGAAGGGTGAAATGGGCTCAATGTCTGCTCACTGTACAAAACTTGGAACAACAAATCACTGTGGGTGACATTTTATATGATAGAGCAGCACCTCAGGCATGTACACACCCCAACAGACATACTACTGCAAACATGTATTGACCCTGTCACTCCAGTGAGTGATAGACACACATATGCACACATGCACTGGCCCTAACAATCATGTGGTGACAAACATGATTACTCAATTTTGTGCTGAATTATTTATAGAGGGTACTCCATTTCTTCATTTATTGTTATGAGAGACATGCAAAGCCACATTCCTGGTGCACTGCAATACCAGTCACTCAGGTATTGTGGCTTGTGCATCAAGGGACGATCAGTTACTGTGTGATGCTCATGTGGGTTGAGTTTAGCTCATGAATTATTGTGCTTTCTATGGTCCATTATATGTGGGCCCGTGTTGTCTGTAGGTTACATATGCCACATTGCCAGTGTACCCAGAGCTGTATATGCCCCCTATGACACCAAGATGGCATGGATCCTGTGTGTTACTTGATGACAATGTTACGCTAAACATGGATTGGCCATTTATCTAAATCAAAACCTCAAAGAAATATATGCTGACAGTGTCTAATTTGATCATCCGTGACACAATGCATGGGCACAGGTGTAGTTATTGCACCTGAAATGTGTTACTCAGGGCCCTGTGTACCTATAGCAGGTATTGTAAATCACAGTTAGCCACATTCATCATCTTACATTTGCCAAGTTGGGTGATCTGTGGTTATACAACGAACTGACACTGTCCCCTAATTGAAACATGGTTTAGCAACTGTCCAACGCAATCTTGATGAGATAGGTCTCAATTTGTATGCACCTTGGGAACGGCAGTAGTCACAGGAATGCTGGTCTGCTGATCTTAGCATACACCCAGATCTGTGATAGACTTCATATTGAGAGTTAACAATTATACATATGCTGCACTAGATCAGCAGGGATGTACCAAACGTAAATTAGTAAACTATTTCCTCACTTTAAATGTATGATGGAAGCAGTCAGGGGTCCCTTGCACAACATCATGCAAATAAATAATTTGTGGCCATGCATTCGCCAAGTTCAGGGATCCCATGATGACCCATTAACTTATGAAATTTGCTTGGCTATAAAGTGACACAGATGGCAAATGCATCAGCTCTGTACCAGCAATTGTTCCCAAGGAAAATAAAACACACAGGAACTATGAACATAGGGCCAGATATTCATTTTTTTTTAAATGTGTAGCATTTGCTTCATGTTTTCATGCTACAGCTATGGAAAGTAGCACCAAACATTTAGCTTTTATCCAGTGTGCATTACTTTGGCATCCATAATTAATTTAAATGCTGCACAAACCAATTCAAAGTATCAGCCTAAGATATTACCAGAGGTTGGGAGGAACGTTGTACGTATGGCCATGAATACAGTTCAGACAAATAATTGGGGACTACATTCATTCCTTGATTTAGCATGTGAAATACATCTCATTCCTGGTACACTCACAGGCCATGAATAAAATATATGTTTGAGCCGCATTACCATCATCAATTGATGTCAAAGCAGCACTAATTTACAAGATCAAGTTGTGTTTTGTAAGTTTGTGCAGCTTTTGCGTCAACAAATGACAGTAATGTGTAGCAAATATTGTATAAATCAGGGCCACTGTATGTTTAACTTGCATTCCACATGTCCACAAACATTGCATGCAGCATGTCAACAAAACTGCTACTGTCACTACAGAGCACTGAAATGTGCACATTAGTCTGAATTGTACTCACCAACAGGGCCACCAATCACCACACCCAGGTGGTCCAGCAGGTCTTGCTCTCTGGCCACAAAGTCATCCCAGCGATGTTTGAGTTGGTGGTCATTTCACTGGCTGTTGAATACTCTCTTCAGATGGAAAAGCACCTTGGACCACCTGAGCCTCCTCGTCTCGGTGTGATACACCTGTATGACCCTGCCACCAGCCTCTAACATCAGGGGGAGGAAGTGGTACACCAGCCAAATGAAAGCCCCGAGCTCCTCCTCACCCATTCTCCCCCACACATGGCCTTCCCAACATGACAAAAATAATAGGGATAGGAAAGGGAAAATAGGAAAATACAGGGAAACAAGGTAGGAAAATGAAACTTAAAGAACCCACAAACAGCCCAACAATACCCCAACTAAAAATACCCACTACACACTCCCAACAGTACAAAGACAAAATTAGACACCAAAAATGACAAAAACACACTTACACTGATTTACTGAGACAATTACAAAAACAACAGATGACAATTAGAATGGCACACAGGAGACAAAAGCACAATTTGGACAGACACAACTCTCAACACAGCCACACAGTCTAGAAGAATCACAGACTGCAAAGTGAAAGTGAAAGTACACCCACTGTACCATTTCTGTAAACAGGATATCCTATTACATCACTTCCTGTCTCAAATGCTGTGCGTTTATATTATGACGCGTGAAAATTATATGACGCTTACGGGCTTTGCATCAATATTATTTGATGCATATGCTTAAAAATTACCCCGCATTCAAAGATCAATATATTTTTCATGGATAACCAATTACATGGGGTGCAGTGTTGGAATTACCGCTAGGGACCAATGGATGTATAATGGCTGTGTGCATCATTTTTCAACGCATATGCAGCATATTTTGACGCATATGCGTCTTTTTTTACTCGTTTGCGTCACAATATCTGTCTTTATCTGTGTTTGTGTCATTTTTCTAATTTGTAACATGCATGAAACCTGTAACTATACAGAGATAAGCTGTTAGGGTCTGCTGTGTGTGTTCCAGTGTTTGGGCACATGTGGCAGACCACACTACTGCAGACCATGATGTTGTGCCAGATTAGCACTCTTAACTGACGCAACAGCAGCCCAAACATTTGGAATACAAATTTGTATTCCCTAGTTTGAGCAGGTGGTGCGTCAATAGAGGATAGCAAGGCTACACAACTTAATACATTCACTCATGGCCTGTGCGTTTATGTCTGTGAATTGGCTATTTCAATTGTTGTTGTGCCTCTGTGTGAACGTCACAAGACGTGTTTTGCATAATATGCTTGTATGCATGTGTTGTAAATGTGGATAACCATCAGATGCCATTCATTGAGGTACATCAGTCAGGATTTGTGTTTGTCATACCCGTAGTGTCTTATGCTGTGTGAACTTCCCTGACTTTGGGGACAAAACATCTCCCATGACAAACTATGCACAGGCTAGATAGAGGACGGTTGATAATGACAATGTTACAAGGGTAAGCCATCACATGTACTGGAATGTTGGATACCACTTCCTAGTCACTTGTTTGTATACCACCCATGAGTTAGGCATTTGAACATGCTATGTAGGTACAGTGTTTGTGACACAGAGTCCCAACACCAATCCAAAACAGTTATGGTACAACACAGTTTGAGTCATATAAATGACCTATGTTTCTCCTGTGGCAGTGGAGGGCCAGCAGACCATGCTGCATGTGTTCACATATTTCCATTGGTTCATTGCACAAAGGTGTCCAGTTCAAGTGTGTGGACATGTGTACCCTGTGTCAGTATTGGCCTCCATGTTGTCACAGTTATATGCAGGTCTAGTCGTGAATCTGTGGAGCCATTCCATGCATTAACAGAGTATCCTTCAAAGCAGAATTGACCTAAAGCCTAAGATAAATTGACGACACACATGGGGATAGTCCAGCTGTGGCACTGCAGAACTTTTATAAGGCAGACAACAGGGCAACCTTGGTGTGCTCAAAAACTTTATGGATCAGTAATAGGAAACAGGCAGATTTCATCACATTTGTACACAGGGTAGCTTCTAAAATTCCCACTGCAACAGGGAACATCAGTGCCTCTGTGCTGATTAATCTCACAGCTAGTCATCATGCAAGCCCCATCAATAGGTTGGGGCTGATGTGAATCTGTGTGTGGACCGTCAGGGCACAAACATGTTTTGTACTTTCATACACATTAGCAATCCTTGTTTGTTGTGCTGGAGGCACCGTACCAAATCCATGCATACAGCCATAGTACACTGTCACTGTTTGGCACTCATGAATACATGAAACCCAGACAAGGGATGGGGGCTGGATTAGGCAATTTGAATACATGTCTCAGACCATAATACGATAAGTAAACTGATTAAACTATACTATACATTTGAGGATTCATCATAGACCTACCAGACACAATACCCCAGGAGGAAAGAGAGGGCATGGAAAGCAACTATGAGACAAATGTAGCCACAGGGAACCTCTATGGTTAACGCAAAGACAGGAACCAGTCAGGCTAACAGGATGCAGGCTCTGTCAGGAACAAACATGAACAAGGCAAATACACAGTGAGCAGACTCTGACTGGGAAAAGCTGGAATAACACTGTGGGAACTAAAAACTGTATTTGTGCTGTGGGTTACAACGTTCCACAACCCCCAAGGGCTTTGTTACACAAGTGATGTATATGGCAATGCACAACAAGGATATTCAGAAAATGCCAGCTTCTAAGCAGTTTCAGGCAACAGCAATGGCAATGCAGGTTCAAATGGCTGGTCTGCATGGAAGTGCTCACAGGTGTGTGTAGCTTCAGTCTCTCACAAGTCCTGTAGTTGAGAATCAAGTTCAAAAGGCCAACTGGACCTTTCACATGGGGAGCAATGGACAGCTGATTACAGGTCCTACCGACTACCAGGCAGTGCATTATCGGACCTGAAGTCCATGCAGACTGATGAACTATGACTATGGCATGCCATACTGAAGAGGGAAGCACACAGGAGTCAGAATGGGAGTCTGGGTGTGTGTAGATGAAGGTTATCAGGGTACAGATAGTCCATTTACAGGGCCCCCTAGAGAAGGGTGGGGAGAGACTTAAAACATGACAGTGGCATTACTTATTACCTGGGATGGACTGCACAGCGCATGTCTTGTGAGCAATGCTTGTCATACCTGGGGCACAGGCTCCTTGCAAAGATAGCTGATGTCACACTTACTGCTATCAAGGGTCTGGTCATACATTCCTGTTACCAATGCAATAGCACATCCACTGTCTCATGTATGAAAACTTTTTTACCTCATGATTGATGGTGTCTTAGTTGTGTGTCATGTGCTGCAATGAACCAGGTTGGCAACATGGATTTGTGTCATAGTTGTGGTCCTCTGATTTTGTCCTTCACATGTGAAATAGACAGGACATATGTAATTTCCACTGTGTGTGATGTTGGCTGTACATTCATACCCATCATATGTGGTGTGGCTTTTTCAGTATCCTAATCTGTATTTCTGCAATGCTCCATGAGGCTAAACTCTGATTATGATTCCTAGGGATCATGTGATGCATAAATAATTACCCAGACCATGATTGAGTGATGAAGGTAGGTGTTTAAAGACATATGGTAAGAAAGTGGTGATGGTGACTAGAGTTAAAATAAGTTTTGTACAATGTGTTGTCTCCAACGCAATCCTGCTGCAGTGTTTGGATGGTCCCTCTCATGTTGACGAACAGCATCCTCCTCTTCCTCCTCTTCAGGCATTTGTGGGTCTGGTTCATAGAGAGTAATGTTCCTCCTTACACAAATGTTGTGCAGGATGGCACAGGTCAAAATGATCTTGCAGACCATTTCAGGTGAATATAAGGGGCTGCCTCCGGTGATGTCGAGGCACCTGAATCTTGACTTCAGGATGCCAAAAGTCCTCTCTACTATGGTGCGTGTCCTTGCTCTGCTGCTGTGCTTGGGTTTACAAATGGGGTCATGATCCATGGCTGGATCCCATAACCTTGATCAGCTGAAAGAGAAAATGAGCGTAAATATTTGGATGTTAGTTGCACCTTGATTATCACTTTGCATGGCAGTTGTTATCTTGTGTCATCTGTGACTTATCTGTGTTTGTGTTATTGTGTGGGATCCTAGACTTCTAGGATGTTCTTTCAGCATTGGGTTGTTTATTTATCTAAACCGGTGTTTGGCTGATTGACCGGATAGCAGCGGTATATTTGTAAACTTGCAGTTCATTGTGTATCTCCCATGCATTATGTCATGTGAAAGAAGTGTCCATGTGCCTTCACTGGAGGTGACATGATACTTCCACACACAGAATCAATTCCACTGTGGTGGTAACACAGTTGCACTATGTGGCCTGAACATCCCATCCAATTCAACATATGTAATAGCATGTGAAAAACAACAGTGAGGCCCTTTGATTTGGCTAGGTGACAATGTACAACATATCTCCATAAGTTTGCAGCACTGAAGTGTTCACAATTGACAATACAAAAATATCCCATGTGTGACACGTTCTATGAAAACCTATTTTTGTGCCCTCACCAAGTTGGCTCATGTGCAAACGTGTACCTACACTACTGAACCTGGTCCAGGTAAGCTGGATAACTTGGTTGTTGGGGTGAAGGTTTAAGTGTCAGAAGGTCCATATGCCTGTACATCTGTTGCATATATGTGTAATTGTCTCAATCCGTATGTGTAGTAATGTGCACTTTGCAATATTGTCACATCAATATGTGTTCTTAGCACAGTCCACTTCCTTATTGCTAGCGGGCAATGTCACCCCAGGAGTGATGTGAGATGTTGGTACTGCCTCAATGATTCCATGTCACCTTCATTCGAGTCATCATCATCATGATATGTGTCTCATGGTGTTTGACCAGCACAGAAACACATTACACACCCCTTACAGAGTATGCAGTGCTTGGAAGGGTGTGTGAGTGAGTGTTCTTGATGTGATATTGTAAGATTCATCTTCCAAGTTGTACTGCCAGTTAAGGCCATGTCATTGTCACTGTGTGGTTTTTAATTGTTCCCTTGTGTCTCTGAGTGGCATATGTTGTTATTTGCATCTGTCATTTGTCCATAGGTGTGTATCCCATTGGGTCAGGATATCAAACATGACTAGCAGTGTCACAACCTCAATGTCTTCCTGGCCACGTGTCAATGTAGTGGTGTATGTGTTGTGTGTCCTACATGGTTGCTGTGCAGTGTGTATATAACTAGGTTTCTGTACTTACCAACAAGTAGGCCATTTCCATATCGTCCATCCTGGAAGTGTTGATTGATGGTGCAGTGGCGGAAGATTAAGGAATCATGTACACTCTCAGGATAGTTTGCCACGATGTTGATGATCAATCCCCGGTGATCCACAATGGCCTGCACATTGATGGAGTGTGTGTGCTTCCTGTTGTGGTATAGATGCTCAGTTGCAGCAGGGGGCACAATTCATAGATGTATGCAGTCAATGGCACCAAGCGCGTGTGGGAAGCCATTGATTTGGTTGAAGCCCTGTTTGGTCTCCTGCTGCTTCAGCTGTGTGTTGGGGAAGCTGATGTGGCGGGGTGTGGGGGAAATGACGGCATCCAGTACCTTGGGTAGGAAGGCAGAGAAAGAGGGCTGTGAAATCCCGGCAACCAGGGCACCAGTGGTTTGAAAAGAGCCACTTGCCAACATGTGGAGGACAGCTAGCAGCTTGGTCTCTGGTGGAATTATGTGGGGTGTATGCAAGCTGGGTGCCAACTGTGGCTCAATGTGGCGCAGCAGCTGCTGTATGGCTTGCCAGTTTAGTCTGTACCTCTGGATGATGTCATGTTCCCTGAGGCCCTGAAGGGTTGTCCTGGTCCTGAATATCCTCTCCTGCCTTCTGCGTTGCCTTTGGGGTCCCTGCTGGTGTGGTGGAAGCTGCTGCTGTTGCTCCTGTGCTCTTCGTCTTCGTGCATGCTCGATGAATAGCACCTCCATGTCTTCCTTTTGGAGCTCTGATGTTGCTTCTGTGTGTTTTCCTTAAGTACTGGTGTGTTTGCCCCATTTTAACGCCTGCCCTGACCCAGGTGTTAATTTTTGACGCAAATTGGGATGTGCGCCATTTTTCTACTCCGCCTCCCAGCCGTGCGGGATTTTGGCGCGGTTGGATAAATATGGCGCACGGGTGTTTAAGTCATTTTTTGGATGGGAACGCCTACCTTGCATGTCATTAACGCAAGGCGGTTTCACGCATCCAGAAAATGAAGCACACAGAGATTTTTTTACGTTAGCCGGGTTTAGTGTCAAAGTATAAATATGGTGTTAGTTTTGCGCCGAATTTGCATTTAAAAGATTGACGCAAATCCAGCGCAAGCAGAGTATAAATATGCCCCTAAGACTGAAACGAGACCTCATAGAAATACCCGGGCTGCAGACAAAGTTATGGAACAGGTATTCTCCATGCAATACCACCAGTCACTAGTAAGCTATTCCAAAATGTAACCTCTTAAAGCCAACACTGACAATGGAACAAGGCAGTAAGGGAATTTAGGGAATTTTGACATCATTAGTACTTAACTCACCTGACCCCCTAAAAGATCTATGGGACAGTTGGGAATAGGACCTTGGCAATGGGGGACGAAGAGTGGACAGAGGCAATAATGGCCTCATCTATGGCTATCTTGTTATGCATTAGACTCATCCAACATAAATACTTCCATCGGTTTTACTATAACCTGTAGCAGTTATGGCGGATGGCAGGACCCAAAATCAAAACTGCATGTGCTGTAAAAATGCCCTGGGTACTTTATTCTACATAAAATTGGAATACTCATCAATTACTCAATATTTGGAGCCATTACACCAGACTTTAGAGTGAGTTGTGGGTATTTCCATAGCACTGGGTCCCAAAAGCTGCAATCCTTGGCTGAGCAGGGTTCCAGAAGTGCAGGAACCCTTATAGTAGTAGGCTTCTTCGTAGTCAAAAGAAATACAGCGCAATGGAAGAGATGAGCCAGCCCTTATGCAGGGAGAATGGATAAGGAGTATTTACTACTGTGCTACCTAAGAAACACTCAAGGTTAATTCATGATAATTGGACAGTGTCTTAACCACCAGTATCTGCCTTTTATTTTAAGGTCACTGCCTCACAGCTAGGTTAGGAGGCCCGCAGCTGGTTACGTGTGAAAATGTGAGCACACGTGTGTGCGGTTGTGTGCAGACTACACTCTTACACAGCCTGCTATCTGCACACAGATAGCCTGTCAGAGAAGGGACATTAGGGTTTGGTACTGACCTAGGGTGGGCTTATGATGTGAGTGGGCATTCATAGGGGGTTATTCTAACTTTGGAGGAGTGTTAATCCGTCCCAAAAGTGACGGTAAAGTGACGGATATACCACCAGCCGTATTACGAGTTCCATAGGATATAATGGACTCGTAATACGGCTGGTGGTAAATCCGTCACTTTTCCGTCACTTTTGGGACGGATTAACACCTCCTCCAAAGTTAGAATAACCCCCATAGTGTATGGTCTGAGGTGCTTACTCTGTGTTACACACCTGTCACTTTGTGCTTCTTTGAATGAACAGAATGAAAGCGTGGGATTTGTATTAGTTTATTCAAATTATAAAACTAGTGTGTATTGTGTCCTTGACTAGGGCATTCAGAGTCTTGGCTAATGTTCAGTAATTCTTTAATGCAAACTGTGACTACAAGCCTGCCACGGCAGCCCGTGTGAAATGGAGCATACGTCTTTCACTCCAGATATAAGATTTACCTTATATCATGGTCATTGCACTCTTACCCTGTAAGTCACCCCTAAGGTAGGCCCTTCAGCCCTAAGGCAGGGTACATTTTTATAAGTGTGAGGGCACCCCTGCATGAGCAGAGGTGCTCCTACAAACACCAGACTCAATTTTCTGGCCTTTGTAAGTGCAGGGAAGCCATCTTAAGGTACCTAGTGGGCACTGGTCAACACAAGTTGTCCAGATACATAATGGCTTCACCGAACATAGGCATGTTTGATATCAAACATGTTGGAATTATACAACTACACCAACTCCAGTGCTAGTTTTATGATACCATGTACTCTGGGGGTTCCCTAGGTGATCCCCCAAAGTCTGCCTGTACAGCCTTGCAGTGTCTGCATGCCAGCTCGTGCTGCTACTGACCCCAGACACTGTTCTGCCCTCCTGCTGCTGAACCTCACTCGGGCAGGGGAAGGCAGAACAAAGGATTTCCTGTAAGCTAGAGGTGTGACCACCTCTTCTTTAGAAATAGATATCTCTCGGCTGAGGGGTGATGCCTCTGAGCAGACTGCTTTGAAGGGCACATTTGGCGCCCTCTTTGCATAAACCAGTTTGCACTACTGCAGGAAATCCCGGTTCCTGCTCTTCCCCAAAACCACACAAAGGACAGGGGAGCGACCACCACCCTGTCCAGCTCCTCCCCAGGGAGGTGTGCAGAGCTCTGCCAGGTGGCCACTTGATTTTGCCATCTTGGAAAGAGGCCCCTGGGAGGATCTGACTGGTTAGTCTAGCTGGGTGATGTCCATGACCCCCTTTAACAGGTGAGTCAACTGCAGTAAGAGTCCAAACTCCTTCCTTCATTACTTGAGGTGTCCCCTGAGGGTGGGACCATAGATGTGTCTGCAAGACTTCAGGAACCATCTGCGAGTCTCCTCTGCAAGACACTTCTGCAACGTGGACACCAGAACCGCTGCTGTTCTTCGCTGGTACCAGAAGCAAGACTGTAGCAAGTAGGAGGGCTCCTACTGCAAATTTGTTTCAAAGTTCTGCAAAGATTTCTGCAACCTCATGGCTGTGCATCCTCCAGAGTCACTGGAACTTTGCCTGCACTTGGGAAAGCGAGAAGAAATCTCTCTTTGAGTGAAGGAGTCACTCCCCTGCAACTGCAGGCATCTCAACAACTATGACTGGCTTGTGAATCCTGCTGTCCCATGGACTCTTGGAGGCTCTACAATACAGGTGGTAGTTCTGTGGATCTTCAGTGGTCTGACCTATCTCCCTTGCAACTGGGAAGTCTGTGGTCACTCGCTGGAGCTGCTTGGCTGGAATCCCTGTGCACCGCATCTGTTTGTCATTGCCAAGGCTTTTTGGCTCTTCAGACCGAAGACCTTCTAGCTTCCAGAAGCCCCGGCATCCAGCACTCTCCAGCTCCAAGATAAACATCCTGCCTGTAACTCCTGCGACGTGGGCATCCGCCTTTGCTTTGCTGTGCTGTTGAGGCCTCCTTGTACCTCCCTGCGCCTGCTGTCAGAGGGTCCTGCTGGGGGTCCACCGATTCCTGATGGCTTTCCTGTGTGCTGAGGGCCTGCCCTGACCTACCTGCCAAGGTTGGATCTCCTGGATCTTGCTGGTCCCCACAAATCCTGCATACTCTGTGCAATGCTTCCCTGCATTTGCCAAGACTTGTTGGCGACCCCATTGACCTCTCTGCAATTCGATGACCGGCATGGGACAGCTCATAGACTACTACTAGGATCTTCCTGCATTGCCTGAACTCCACAGCTGCACTTCTTCGTCCACTGCCTTACAGGATAGCATCTCCGAGAAGGGTGGGCATTACTATCCTGAACGTCTGGGCACTTCCGGGTGGTCTGGACTCTGCCTCCTCTTTCCTTAGGCCCTCTTCTTTAGGAATCCTGGGTTCCACCAACCTGGTACACAGGTTGCCACAGCAGCTGGACAACCGAGGTCCCCACTGACTTCAATTGGAGGTTCCCACTCAACTTCACCTCTATGCACCTAGGCTCCCTGCTATAGGTGCTGCACTGTTCTGGGTGTCCATGGGTGGGGGCACTGTCTAACCTCTCTTGTCCCAACGGGTTTCCTAGGGGTCCTCTGGTAAGGGTCCTAAAATGCAAAAGCTCCAACCGCGACTTCCCCACATTATTCTATGAACACTGACTCGAGATTTCTACTCTGCACACAGGCACCTGGGGAATCCCACTTAATTACCTAGGGGGTTTTAGTACTTCCCCAGTCCTAAGGGTCCTTGGGTGGTAGTGTGGGTTGCGAGTGATTTTTGCATATGGTTTGCTCCCCCCACCCTTTAGGGGCCCATGTTATTTTATGCCTTTACTCACCTGTTGCTATGTATATTTTTGTATGTCCATATCTCCGGTTAAGAGATATACCAAAGTTAGTTCTAGAGTGTGTGTTACAATAAATATAACATATTATTCTAACACTGGTGTGGTTCTTTCTTGTGTTTACATCGCTGACTGACCTGTGTGGTATTTTTTACCACCTTATACCCTCCTGGGTAAGCCTTAGCTGCTCACCACAGCTACCCTTATGAGAGCTCTCGTTATCTAGAGCGGCCTACACTATCACTTAGGGTTGCCTGGACTCAGTACATGGTGCCTCACCTATAGGTGTACACCATAAACTGAAGCAGCCACCTACACATAGTTTCTGGGTTTGATTTATCCATAACAAACAAAACAAAAAAATATAAACATTCCAAACACTGTTTTAGGAAACTTAAAGTATAGCACAGTACTTCTACTCTGTCTCTATTTCCTTTTGCTGGGTTAGTTAAAACCCTTAATGAGTTTGTGCAAAGATTTCCTTAATAACAGCTCCCTCCTTCATATTAGTCTTTGGGTCCTGAAGTGTCTCTCTTTACCCACCTCCAATCTCACACCTTCGCATGCACCTGGGCAAGCCACACTCCTACTACAGAGCGGCAGGGCCGACAGCCTTTCCAGTTGTCTCTGACTTTCAAAACAGCTCTTTGGGTGAAATTGCTGTACTCGGGTTCGGTGTTGCGCGAAGCTCGACCTTGTCTGCTTCCACTCTTCCTGCTGGGTGACCTCATTGTCTCGCTGCTTCGGCACAGTGATTCCCACTAGTGCCTCTTGTCCCCTTTCCTGGCTCATGCTCTTCAGGTGTTTTGTTGAATTTCAGCTCTTCATCCTGCACGTCTCTCTCCTCCGCACGAGACTCCTCCTTGGCTTCTCCTCGGGTCGCTCCTCCCCCTCTCTGACTGTCAGTCCTTCCTCTATTTCCGCGCCAGCTTCAGCCTTCTGTAAAAGAGAAAGTCCTTCTTTTGTTTCCAGCTATAATGCTTTTGTTATCTCTTGTCCTGTTTCTCTTTCAAACACTTATTTTTTTTTCATTTCAGATGTTGGGGCTGCCGCAGACCAGTGGAGGATTTCAGGTAAGTCATCCTGTTCCATTTCCTTGTCTGAGGGCTCATCTCTGTGACAACACCATAGTAGATACCTGCCCTACATTACAGTTTCTCTTTACTTACATCTATAGGGTCCAGCAAGGAACTAGCTGGGGAAAAACATGTGACCGAGTGTGAATTTACAATCCCTAACTTCCCACATACACACCGTAGAGCACTTTAAGATTTATCATTCTTCCCTGACTCAGCTCATGATCAGAATCCAGGCCTCTGTCCACACTTCTGGGTCATGATATTTACTCTGCTACCCAGCAAAGAGACCAAAGGCTTCCCCACACAATAGAACAATTAAAAGTGCTTGACCCAGTTCCTGTGAAAGGAAGGGGTGGGAAGGAAATTTGCATTTGTTAATTAGCTTGTCACTCTGCACCTGGGCTGGGGCAGTCCAGGCCCATTGAAACATAGGATGAGGGAGAGACACTTGTAAGCTACACAAGAGGGGTTTGCCTTAAAGGTTCTGATGGGAAGGGACCAGGCAGCTGTATCATTTAGGGGCAGAACTGAGGCTCTTAGGAGTGCTCTTTCAAGAGACAACTTGAAACCTTTATATTAGTTTGTCCCAGAATTCTGTGCAGGAGGGTTGGGAGGGGGGTGGAGTGATGATGTGGCATCCTAAGATCGGCCAGGAGTGTCCGGCTTCTACAACTTTCAACCCCACTTGAAAGCCCCCTACACAAGGGAGGGACAGACGTGAAGACACTATAGCCGGAAGCAACAACAATGAAAGAATACCCAGTTGGAATGAGAAGCCACCTAATGCCTAGCAAGGATGGACATTGAGATTTTGTCTCCAACTGACTGCGAGGCCTAGGAAGGGTCTTTGTGGGTAAGTGGTATTGGCCCCCTTATGCCTCCCGACAAACAGCTTAGTGACTAGACCTATTGTGGGAGCTAGATGGTTCCCCTAAACCCTCTAGTGCCTGGCCCTTAACTCCTCAGATACGCAGGTACCTTTCAAAAAGCCAGGAGGCTCTAGTACATGAGGGCTGCAACAGGGAGGGTCTTCTGCTGGCAGGCCATAGAGTGGCTGTTCAAAAAACCCACACAAGCCAGAGAAGTAAACAATGAGCCAGGTAGAGGGCAAATCTGATGCAGGGAGCCAGAAAATCCTGATCCCCATGAAAGGTGCACCTATAGAGACCTAGAAGCCTAAGGAGGATGCTCCTGGTGACTAGAGTGCACAAACAAGTAAAATGGCACCTACTTCATTGAAACAGTTTGACAGAGCAATACACATCCTGGTTCACTGAGGACTTGGCAGAGAATGAAGCATGTGGCACTACACTGACCATTTCTGAAAATACCCAAGGGAGGGCCAATATCCTGGGGGTCTACTTAACGTTCAACTTTTTATCATTGATGGGGTGAGGGCATGTGTAAGAACTGCCTCCCGCAGGCCTCCATCTCCCCAGTTCAAACCTCAATCTGAAGAAAATGGGGAGGCATGTTGAGCCGGCCCCCAATGGCCATGTGTAGTGCTGAACTTACTGCAAACGGGTACATTACTACAAGAGTAAACATAACTACAAAAGAGCAGTTTGTAATATCTAAAAGTTGTAAACTTACTTAAAAGTGTCAACGTACACAAAAGTATAAGTTACCTTTGTGAATCAGGCCCATACTGCTTCATTGATAATGCTGGTGATGAACAATGCAACGTTTACCATTATAATGAATACATTTGCATATTTTTTCTGTTCCTGTGATTTCAATTGTCATAAGGTTGAATCATGATGTAGTTTTTTGCTGTTAATGTGGTGATTATTTATAATTACACCACCTTATATTGTGATGTTGCTTCTACTATAGGTGGGGTGCACCATTGTTATAGGCTACAAGACCCAGTAGTGGTGTAATAGGATATGAGGGTGTCACCAAAGGTATTTCCATTTACCTGACATACATATTCGAAGTTTAATGTGTAGTATTTAGTAGACTCTGTGTAATAAAAGTATGTTTCCTTTTCAAAAGAAAAAGTACTGACTGGACAATAACTTATTGAGTGTTATTGTTGTGTACCAGCGAGTTAGGATTGCTGGCCTACACCACCTCTCCTGAGCAGTCCTTGGACTGGTCTGCTTGCTACCCAGAAAAAGTTAGGTGCTTCAACAATTGTGAACTTATTACTTGTGAAGAAATCTCATGTTTCACAACTAGTAAGTCAATTTCTTACATTGCAGCACCCTCTCAATGGACTCACTAGAGAAAACCACTGATTATCAAACTTAGCAGAGATCCTCCAACAACACTTAGTTGGGAGTCTTACTAGAGCTCCTACAGCAGCATTTTTTCAGCAGCTAGATCTCATGCAGCAGCACTGAGCCAGCAGACTTACAATAGCTCCAATGTTAGCTCTTTGCCAGTAGCCTCACCTATGCACCACTCAGTTAGCAGTAACATCAAAGTGCAGTCTCTAAAGAATTATTATGACATTTGCTGGTCTGCAGATTCAACAGTGCTCTCATGGTAGAAGACAGGCGCCAGAATCCATGTGAAAGTCACTGGCCAGCAGTTGTTCTACAGCTACTAAGGTACAACCTGGTTAGTAGTATTACCAGAGTTCACAAAAGCAGCTGTAAGCAAATGGGCCATTAGTTTTGTGGCCTGCACAAGTAATGGGTCCACATTTGCCCTCCTCTAGGAACCAAACACCCCATTGTGGCATTTGACTCTAACAGGGTAGCGAAACAGAGCAGTCCATGGCTTACTCAAGCGAGGTGGTGTGGGCTAGTACATCATTTGTAGGCACCCAACAATACCACTCAATAAATGATTGTTCAATCTGTGCTTTTTCTTTTGAAAAAGAAAAAGTACATTCATTACACCCACAGTATTCAATACTATGCAGTTATTTACAAATATATATAAGGCCGATATAAATACTTCTGTGTGACATTGCCTAATCACTTTTGACCCGCCAAAGGGTGAGGGTCTTTCTCTTTGTTGTTCCTCTGGGCTTCTCTTCTCCTTGGTGCACAAGCCCAGTCTTTCCCCCATCTACTCCTCAGTAGGAGGGGTCCAGAGGAAAACAAAGAGGAAAACTGGGCTTTCATGCAGGTAGTGGAGGCCCAGAGGAAACAAAGAGAAAGGCTGACACAGGGTGCCAGTGAAACCTGCACCCTGCAAAGTTTGTCACCTTTGAGGCCAGAAGGCCTAAGAAAGTGCTCCATGTGGCTAGGGCTCACCACCAGGAGCAAAAGGAGACTAAGATCAAGAAAATGGTCCAACAGACCTGAGCTATAAGCCTACAAAGGATTTGACCTTTGACCACCAGCTAGGCTCAAAGCACATTGTGCTCCACTCTTGGAGCCATTCTAATCATCCAGGGTGGGCCAGGACCCGGGGGTTGCCATGAGGAGAAATCCTGAACTCTGAGCCGGGAGGAGGTGTGCCTGGGGCATCCTCCCTAGCATTCCTGTACTCATGGAGGCTCCATCTCCCAGGCTTGTTTCATAATTGGGCACCCAGAACCCCAACTCCAGGACCCCATGGCAGAACACACAGGAAAGCACTATTTCATCTCCCTGAACTGTCAAGAGAAGGGGGGGCCCACTACCCTATCCCAGGACCCTGATGGCTGAAGAAGACGAGGGTGAGTGCTGCCGTACTCCCCCATTTGTGTCAGGGGGCCTCCGCTGCACAAGGAATTAGGGAAAGAGAGAGCAACGGCTCATGTGGCCAGAAGTAGCCACTCAAGGAAAGCCAGGGGTGGGCCAACCCAAGGAGTACGCAGGGGACCCACTTGAGGCGGGCACCCCCTGTCGTAAAAAAAAAAAAAAGAAAAGAAAAAGGCTGCGTGAGGCCGCGCAGCAGAAGCAAAACAACCAGGAAAGAAGACCTCAGCTCTCCCTGGCTCAGCGGGAGAGCCGCTAATCAAATATTCACAGCTTGCGAGGAGCAACCCATAATGCCCTACAGGGCTAGTCCTGATTTGTCTATTTCTTCCTTTGTGGTGGCCCCAGATTGACGGGGTCACCACCAACAAGCATAGGAAGTGCATGGGGAGTTGCAGGAGCAGCGCAGCCTTCCTCCAAAAAAGGATTTGAGGAGTCCCCACCCTACGTTTGGTGGAAATCCACATAAAATGACCCACCAGGTTTCCTGAGGCATTTCTAAGAACTCACCAGGTTGAAGTATATGCTCTGCAGTTGAAATTGCAGCACTCCCCTAGGGGCAAAGTTTATGGCTGCAGTTCTTTTGGCCTGAACGTGGTTAAGTGCAGAGGTTAATATGAATGTCCATGTTGTGGAATGAACCCTAGAGGCAACATCAATGGTTGCAGCTATTGTGTTCAAAATGTGATGATCTCTAGGGACTATGTTTTAATTGTGTTTTCCATGTGTCATGTTTATTATGAGCACACAAACCATTCAGACATGTATATATATATTTCTTTCAAATGCTTTATTGGAATAATGGTGCTGATGGCCACTCATGATCAAAGTATGCTTGCTTTATTGCCATTATTAAATGCATTCATTAAAAGTTATATTCAGTTGCATTTAAGTACAATTGAATGTTTTGGCATGTGGGATTTGAACTAGACCTCCCTTTGGAGGGTCAAAAGTGATTACGCAATGTCACTAAGAGGTAGTTCCATCAACCTTATGTATAAACGTAAATTACTACATAGTGTTGCTTAGTATGTGTGTCTAATAAATTAACTTTTCCTTTTTCAAGAGAAAAAGAACAGTCTGGACAATCATTTATTGAGTGTTATTATTGCATGTCTGTAGCAGGCTGGCTCCCTATATAGTGTGCAAAAATGATGTGCACTGTGCAGAATGTCCAAGCAACCCCACCTTGGTATCCAGAGGTATTAAGTAGACCACCTAATGCTCTGTTTTTAGAGGTAGCCTAGTCAAGCAGTTAGGCTAATCTTGGAGATGTGCTAAGCATTTTTTGTACTCACAGTATCAATAAATATGGACACACACTCAAAAGAATAACTCAAGACCAAGATCATCAAAATCAGTAAGTTATGATTTTTCAAAGTTTAGCAAAAATAGTATGTTTGTGCGCAATTACTCACCATTAGAATTAATAGGAAAAACGTTTAAAATGCATATAAAATCGGGCAGTGCTCTCATACATGTCACCTTCTGTATTTAGGTTGAAGTCGTCGAGATGTCCTGTGGGCCAGCCTGAGAAGTTCGGCCAGTTCCTGGTTCGATCGGGAGCAGCTGCTGAAAGTCTTGGAGCTGGTGCAGAACGGAGAAGGTGACCACTTGGAAACACACTAGAGAGGTAGACTTAAAGGTAAGCCCGGTGGGTCCCCTTGGGCTGTAGAGGTTGCAAGGAGTTAGGGACCTATAGAGCACAGCTGGTTTTCCAATGCAGGGAACAGGGAGGCCGGGTGCAATACAGATATGTCGGCCAAGGTAATGTGTCCTAGGATCCTTGGAAATAGGTGCAGGTCACTTTGAGGGTGGATTGCAGGTCAGCTGGGCCACTCTGGGGGGGTGGTTCTTGCGCATCCTGAAGACCCTCGACTGGAGCTTGCTTCTGGTCCTCAACGAGTACGGAGTGGACTTTTCTTCTAGGCGTCCAACATTGGAGGTCTAGTACCTTGGGCTATGGCACTTCTCAACCACTGGAGGTGGCGCTGCCACCAAACGTGGCTCACTGGCAGGGTTAATCCTCCAGGTCTGTTGGATGAAATTTGGAGTAGCTGCTTTGTCCAGTTCATTGGTCAGTGTTCGGTCATCCCTGCTGGGTGCAGGGAGTGATGCCTTCACTCTGGAGGGAGGTTCTTGGCAATTTTCAGAAGGTTAGAGGTCCTTTGGCGTTTCTTAGAATCCGTCCGTTGTCCAGTCGACCTCTCAGCGGCGATGGTCAAGTCCTGTGTGCAACAGGCAGGGTTTGGCATCTTTTCCTTCTTGGAGCAGGACTTCTGTTCTCAAGCCTTGGGTCTTCTTTGTTGCTGGCCTTTTTGCATCAGTTGAATCTGATCTGCAGATCTAGGGATGCCCACTAAATACTGCATTTAGTGGGTGTTAAGGGGAGTACCTGGTAGTGGCCAATGCGCCACTTACCTTAGGGTGGCTACACTCACTTTGTGACCACTTCCTGTGGGAAAATTTCACATCCCTAATCCTGATAGGCTATTTTCCTGCCATCCAAGATGGAGGAAAATGAAATGGAGTGGTCACCTTGCCTGCCACATCAGGGGTGTGGTGCAGGCTGAGGCGGAGACACTCCTACTCTGACTAGGTTTTCCAGCCAGTTTTACCACACAAAGTGGGGGAGGGGGAACCATTGGGTAGCCATCTGCTGCTAGCAGCAGAGGTCAGATATCAAAGGTGGTAAAGCCTTTCAAGCTGACCGCTGGGCCTGGGTGCCTTCCTGGGGGAGGAAGCATAACACCTCCACCCAGGAAAGGCTGTGTGTTCTGGTTCCTGAGAGCAGAAACTCTCACCCCAGTAATCCAGATTTGTGTCTGGTAGTGACAGGCTGGTAAAAGCCAGTCAGCAACTGCACCAGGGCTATTTGCAGTGGGCACCTCTAAGGTGCCATCTGGGTACATGTTATAATAAATACAACATTGGCATCAGTGTGGGTTTATTATTGTGAATTGTTTGATACCAAACAACCCAGTATTCAGTGAGGTCATCATGTAGCTGGGGAACTCATAATGACCAGTGTCCAGCATATGTATTTAATATGGCTTCCCTGTACAGTTACTGTGTCTTAAGGTTTTTTAAAGACACAGTAGGGGCATATTGGCTCCTGCAAACATATTCCCTTACATGCATTATAGTGCAACCTGCCTTATGGTTGTAAAGCCTGCAGGAGTGACTTACTTATAGTGCATGCAGTGTAAGTGGACAGGACACTCTTGGTGAGTGCCATGTTGAGTTTCCAATGTTTAAATACACCTGATCATGCACTTGCAATGGCAGTCTGCATGAGGCTGATGTGGAGCTTCCCACATTTGCACAATAGGTGCTGCAGCTTTGAGGGGCCCTTTTCAGAACCCATGCCCTAGGTACCAGCGGTACCACTTACTAGGGACTTACAAGGGTGGCTGAAGTACCAATACATAGTATGGTTTTGGAGAAAGAGATCTGGCCCTGGGAACCTGTTTATCAGGGGCCCAGGGCACTTACAGTTTGAAACCACATCAGTTCCAGGCAAAAGGTGGGGGGTATAACCCTGCAAAAAGAGGTCCTTCATCACAATGTCCGCCAATGGTGATTGCCTTGGACAGCTGTGCTTTTCTACCCTGAGAGAGTCAAGCTTTACAATGGGGTGTTTGGTTCCCAGTAGAGGACAACTGTGGACCCATTACTTGTGCAGGCCACAAAACTGATGTCCCGGCAGGAAACATATAATCCTATTCCAGTTCACAGTTATAACATTTGATAAGTCTAGTTTTGCCACACTTCCTATACATTAGTGATCAAATATTAGAGCACAAGGCTCTGACACGGTTTCAAAGGTGTTGTAATATGTCTAAATGTATGGGAAAGGAAAGGCCCCACATTACATATATGTCAGGTGAAGATACTGAGGTTTAATGTTAAACTATGTAGTTATGACTGGTTTGCATTTACAAATGATGTGATGGTGGGGTAGGGCTTTCAAATAATATTTCAATGAGGTTGTTCCAGGCCTTAGTGTCCTCTTGAACCCTAATACTACACACATTAGGACTGCATGAGGAGGGTTTCTTCTCTAGAGGTTTTAGGGGAAGCAACTGATACCCACACTACCAATTTAGGATGTAAGAGTGGGCCTTGCTTCTTGGGGTGTGGAAGGCGGCTAAGGGACTCTGAGAAATTACCGTCCATGTCAAAGGCAAAGCAGGTTTCCAGAGGGGAGCCCAAAGCAAGTCATTCTCTCCACAGAGATTCTCCTGCCATTGGTGCAAGCAACCACTGAAAGGGTGGAGCTGAAGGTTTTCACAGTAGTGACACCCTTAGGAGTTCCCGCCAGGAGAATGTAGGACCCTGAGGAACTTTTCCCATGGTGGGTGCGAGAAAATTGTGGTTCCCATGGTCCCCAAAGGTTATCTGGCGGGGAGGGTAAGCTACCTAAGGGTTGCCCAGGGTGGTGGGCAGCCCCTGAGGAAGGTGGTTCCCGACACAGGAGGTGTAGTGATAGCCCCTAGGTTCCCTGTGTGGGCCTGACCCTGAGCAAATCTTAGTAGGCGCTGTAGATTCCCTAGATTCCAGGCTGAGGGTTAGTAGTGGATCCTAACATGTCAGGGTAGGGTAGCTGACTGCCAAAGAAGTTGTTTTGAACCTGAGGGTGGTGGCTGAAGCAGTGCCTGGCTGAGTGACCAATCAGGTAGGTCCTGTGGGGTCAGACCCCAAGACAAAGGAGTGGGCAGGAAGCCACATCTATTATGGATTGTGCTCTAAGCTTTCAAAGTGGGACAGCCTGCCAAGGCTTTGCCTTAGCGGACTCCTGTCTGGTGCACTTTAGGCAGACCAGCCTTGGGGTGCATCCCTGGCCCCTTGAGGTAGTTTAACTAGTCATTGCAACCATCAGCTTGATGCAGAAGACCAGTCCATCTGCAGTATAAATATGAGGAAGCCTGGTCACGCCATTCTTAAGTGATGGAACCCTGTGCTTCTGACTGGGTTGGTGTAGTCACTCCTGTGCAGGACTGTCCCCTTGAGATGCCATTGGGGCTGCAGAGGGCTTTGCCTGGCAGGCTTCTAAAGGGCGCATGGTAGGTGTACCTAGTATTGGGCAGGTATCCTAAGATGGAAGGTGAAAGCTTGTGCCTACAGGGTCACCTGTCAAGTTCCAAGTAAGGGATTTTTGGGTCCCTGGTGGTCTCCCACAGAGCTGCTGGGAGGCCGAGGAGTTGCCTAAAGGGAGTGGGTGGTAGAGAAGCTCACCCAAGACCCACAGGTTCTTCTAGGTAACTTTGAGGGATAGCATTAATTCCTGGTCAAGGTAGGGCTTGAGGCTCCTGGGAGAGTGAGGTTGAGAGTTCCTAAGGTAGGGTGCATAGGCCCTGTTCTCATAATGGAGGACAAAGATAAGGTTCTAGGTTCCCAAAGTGGTTTCTCTGTGGAGCTACTTAAACGGGGTGTGCTGCAGGGTTGTCTGACGAGGCAACCACAGTCCTCCAGACACTGCCAGGGTAGTGGCAAGTCATGGGCTGGATTCTGGTCTCCCAGTCGGAACCAGGAGAAGGGGGCCAAGGGTGCTTCTCCACAAGGAGGGGTGTTTCAAGTATTGAGAGTGGGCTGTTCTTTCTTTAGGGAAGGCAGTCACCACGAAAGGGTGGTGGCACCTAACGACCCCAGCTTACATGCTGTGGGTGAGGGTCAAAGGATTCTGCATCTTCAGGATGTAGAGATCTAGAAAAGGGAGGATACTGGGTGGAATAGAGGGGGACCAGCCAGTGACCCAGGGGATAGGTTCTTGGCCTAGCCAGTGTGGAGGCATCAGTGCAGATGCACTGAACCCTTGTCTAAAAGAGTATGGACATAGTGTTGCATGACCCAGGGCTGGGGTTGGCTTAGTTCTGCTCATTCCATGTAGGGCGAGTGCCCTAGATTCATTCAACCTAGACCCAAGAGGGTTCATAGTGCATTCTGGGTTTCCTAAAGGGAGAGGTGGCCTCATGGCTGGGTTACGTAGGTGGTCTTTGCAGCCAAGCACCATGTAAGGCATCTGTAGCAGCAAACAACTGATGAAAAGGGTGTCTAGTCAGAACCCATGTCTCTTGTTCTGGCTGACTAGGCAAAGAATACCCACACAAAGTGGCTGATTCTTCCCCATAAGACTCGGCTGGTGGTGGCATGTACGGAAATGGGTACTGCCCATCTAATCTGTCTGGGTTGTTTACTTTTTGACCACCTGCTATATGACTTTTTACTGTGGGTGAGCCTCACAATCTGTGACCCATCTACAGTAAGCTCATGGTAAACGGACTGCACGTTTTTACCACCACTTTCCACCTTTTAAGATAAGGCCACTGCAACACAGCAAGGTTAAGAGGCACTTGGCTGGCTGCTTGTAAACGTGTGTGCACACATGTGAAGGCTGCGCGTGGGAGGCTTCTGTCATGTGCAGTCCAGTAACTGTGCACCTGTAGCATCATACAGAAAGGACTCTGCAGGATGGGGTACTGACCTAGGGTAGGCCTCATAATGGCAGTGTATACTCATAGGGAAAATCAGTGTGGTTTACTATCTTCTCTGCAGTGACACTCCATTATACATGTATGTGGAGGGCTGCTTTAGAGTGCAGCTTCACGTCCCCCTGGCCTACAGACACCAGATACATACCAATTTAGAACATGACCTGTAGGAACAGATCAATTCTGCAAAGTTCAAAGAGATATCTGTATCTCTTCAAGGTCATCCAGGAAGGTCATAATATTCTGGCTCATCTCAGGATCAGAGCCCAGGCCTTTTTTTCACCCTGCTGGGTTGGGTTAATTAAATGTCTCTCCAGAGGCAGGAACAAAGGCCTCCCCACACAAAGGGAGCACTTAACAGTGCTTAACTCAGTTCCTGAGGAGGAAAGGGGTGAGGTGCACTGCTCTGGATCAATCAGCCAGTTGTCACACTCTGCCAGTGATGGGCCTTCCCAAGCCCACTAAACAAAGCAGGGAGCCCAGACCTCTGGAGCCAATCCAGGAGGGGACTCCCTTTGACGATTTGATGGAGAAGGCCCTGACCATGATGTCAGCAGGGGCAGAGCTGAGACCCCCCAAGGCAGATGTGGTAAGTGACTCCTGGGTGACACCATTTTAAAATAACCCAGCTGGATGTGCAGAAAGTTTGGGACAGGGACAGAGAGGTGATGTGGCACTCCAGAAATAGGCCAGAGGTGCATCCCTGCTGGAACCACATATGGAGGCTCCCATGTGCAACCCTCACACGTGTGCACACGCGTGTGCACACATGTTTATGTGTAACCAGCCAAGTGCCTCTTACCCGTGCTGCGTTGCAGCAGCCTTATCTTAAAAGACAGACACTGGTGGTAAACACGTGCACTCCATCTACCATGAGTTTACCGATGATGAGTCACAGGTTATGAGGCTTCACCACAGTAAAAGGTCAAAAACCAGGTGATCAAAAAGCGAACAATCTGGGCTGATTAGAAGTGCAAAAAAACATTGTCTCACTAGGAACAATTATTATGCTCCAAAGAACAGAGGCAAGCATCATGCTGAAAACAGTGCTATGTTTTAGTGAAAGAAGACCATGGCCATCATAAGCTGCTCTGTAGTGGAACATCAGTAAAGTATTTATCCATTGAGTCCTAGACGGTAGTAGGTGTCAAGATGGGAGTGGGACTTCAAATGACAAAGTACCTCCTCCTATTTATGATGAAAGGTTATACTGTGAGTACTTTAACAATTAGGGAGACCTGGCTGCCAATAGAATGTTGGCAATCTTGTATGCCCAGTTTCAAAATGGATAACTGAAGATGGCCACAATGTTTGACTTGTTGAAATTTTTGACTAATTGTGAAAAAATATGATTTTTGTTCTGGGGGACATTGATGAGCTTTTTTTTTTACAAGGGGTGAGGGACGCAGAAATATATCCGAAGACCATTGTCCTAGTATAGTATGGTGTGGTGAGCCACCTGGCCACAGGTCACACCCAACTGGAGGTCACATGCACCTGGAGGCCAGGCTTGGTTAAAAGGATAAATAAAGGAATCTTGAACGACTTGTGCTTTTGGCCCATACTGTACATACTGCTATCAGTGTACTGTCTGGGGAGAGTTGGGCGTTACCAATGTGCCAGTGTGAGAGGCCTCTTCACTGAATACGAAGATCCAAAGACTAAACATATGACATCATGACTTGCTGCACTGCCGTTGAGGCTGACTGAAGCATACAACACATTTGGCAGCCACCCTCCGAGTACGCAGCCAGACTTCCCAGGTGTGACTCCAAAGCCTCACAGCGGCCTGCAGCCCAACTATCTGTCTGAACAAGAGAGGCACTCCTGGACTAACCCTGGAGTCAGTGTGGAGGGGATGAGGCCACATGCTGTCAGCCTGAATCAGCAGAAAGTGGAGTGTTTCCATGGACAAAATGGGCACCTGGAGGAGGATAGCCAACGCTGCACTGATAAGCAGGAAAGAGGACAAAGATATATATCATACCATTTGGCTGTGAAGACCCATCACCGCACTCAGCCCAACAGTACAACATAAGCCAAAACCCATTACGAGTGCACAATGGCTTTCCACACCATACGAGAATTGGAAAGGAACATACAGCAAGTAAGTTCATCAGCCACCCCAGAATCCAGCCATAGGAAGCCACCCCGACCAAGAAAGAAGTAAAACTAGGGATATCACAACATCCTCTTCCCTCCTGAGAATTAAGAGGTGGGTTGTTCAACTGCAGCAGGACAGTTTCCCAGTCAGCTACTGGCCTGGTGCAGATCTGACAAAGCACCCCAACAAAAAAGGCATGTTATCTCCTGGATGAGGCAAAACGACAAAAGAATATATCAAACTCATTGCTCAAGCGTAACTATGATCTTCCAAGAGAATCACCCAAGCGACATTGTCAGATGACAGCATACAAAAATGAAAGGAAACACTCAAGAAGAACACGTAGAAAACCTTCACAGCATGGCTCAAAGAGCACAATCCCTGGACCCGTGCCACCCTGACACTGCCCTAGAGGGCAAGGACTAAGGGGGTCATTATGACCCCGGTGGCTGGTGTAAATGTGGCGGTAGTACCGCCAACAGGCTGGCGGTACATACTGCCACATTATGACATTGGCGAGTTGGCTTCAGCCAACCCGCCAATATACAACACCGACCGCTATGGCGGTAGCAGCCGCTGGGCCAGAGATAACAATCTCCAACCCGGAGGCCGCTACTGTACCGCCGGCGGCATTATAACCCTGCCTACCGCCATGGTTTTCGTGATGTTTGTAACGCCACTAAAACCATGGCGGTAGGCTCTACCAATGACAGGGAATTCCTACCTTGTCACTGGTAGGAGGCCCACCCACCCCCTCTAACACTCCCCAGACAACCCCCACACCCCGCTCCATCCACGCTCCCCCGTTCCAATCCTCCCCCCATACATGCACACTCGCAGGCATACATCACACATTCACACACTCACACAGGCATACACCCATTCATACACACATGCATCCATTCATTCTCACACACTTCCGTACACACATTTAGACTGACACGCAGACACTCATTCACATTTCCATTCATACACACGTTCTCACACATGCACACACACGCGCAAACAATACTACACACTCATTCGCATTCACACACACACTTGCACAATCATGCACACACACCCCCACACACACACAACACCCCCCACCTCCCTCCCCTGTCGGAAACCCAACTTACCTGCTTCCAGCAGGGGACTGGACGGGACACTGCTACCGTCAGCAGCGCTCGCCAGCAGAACACCGCCAGGCCATATTATTTGACATAATGCGGCTGGTGGCGGTCTGGTGGCGTGGCCCTGCTGGTGGTAGCAGCACCACCTTAACACCGTCCGCCAGCATGGCCAAAGCTGAATTTCCACCCTTCTTGTGGCAGAAATCAGGCTGTGGTCATATTATGGTGGATGGATGTTATCCGCGGCGACGTTCTTTTGGCGGCCGTCACAGCGGCGGTAGGCGACATTTACCACCATTGTCATAATTAGGGCCTGAGTGCCATGTCAGATAGACTTGTGCTACAAGGCTACTATATTGCAGTTCCTTTGAGTCTGCAACAAGCAGTACTGGCAAAGGCTTATTAACATTAGGGGACCATGAAGACAAAGGCAAGTCTACTGAAAAAGTTGTGGTTCGACGTAGTCAACAGAATGATAGGATCAATTTGTTAGTGAGTGCCCAGCATGCCAACTTAACAGAGATCCACCGTTCCTGGCTCAGGTCATTACTGAAGATACCTGCATTTTCCTGTAGATGAAAATCAGCATAGACTTTGGAATATTCACAGATGAGAGGTAAGATGTGCACCCCCTGAATATAAAAAATAGAATATAATGGTATAAAAATAGTGAGGACACTATATAGAAGCCAAACTATGGAAAGTTAAGCATAGCTTTCCTATACTTACGTACACAGCTCTCTCTCTCTATATATGTATCTTATATATTTAAGTCTTCAAGGTACATTAATGTGGAGTTAGGAATAGTAAATCTATACTTTCTCTATATGCACTTACCTTTCAATATTTTGGTCTTCAATATTTTGTCCACAGCATTCTTGCATCACAATATTCATATCCTCTGTATTCAGTAGTATAATCAGGTTGACACTGGTAGTCATGAACACATGCATCAAATTCCAGTAGTTCAACTCGTAGCGACAATGGTTTTTAGTCAAGTGACACCAAATTTAGAAGTGTTTGCTTCATATGGACTGCCCCAAGAAATACAAATGTACAACACCTCACTGTTTCAGGTCCATGTATTAAAACTCTACCTCTACCAGATCAACATCAACTTCAAGATGGCCTCAAGCCAATGTAGATGTTGAACAATTCATGTGTAACCCCAATAAGACGCTAAGAATCAGAGCAGACCAGGGAGAAGGTCTGGAGAGGATGCTTCATAATTTCCTGAGTGAATATCAGAACACCCATTGCAGTGCTACACAGAGTTTGCATTCCACATTATTGTTTGATGACCCCTAGGCGACACTGCCCCAGTAACAACACAATGGCAACCCAATAGCTCAAAACCTCATGAAAGATAGCAACAAAGTGAGGAAAACACCCAGAATAAAATTTGGAAATGAAGAGCCGTCCAAAAGAGACTGTGAGAAGGTGACTAAGTATTGATCACCGATACCCTTAGTATACGTTCTAAGCACCATACAAAAGAGGGTTGGGGACGATGGTAGCAAGCAAAGGAACCCTTACCACAAGGGAAACTGAGATAGTCACTCAAAACATTTTGTGGTTCAAGAAGATCCCAAGAGTAAACAGGTTATCCAAACAGCCTGACCGTGTCCAGTAATTAGCAGGATACTACTAGTCACTCTCACTGTAATATTTAGTGAATGTCATGCGTATAGTTATTTGTTTTTTCATCAATGCTTGTTTCTCATACTTTTAGTAAGTTTCTATGCATGAAATGCAGTGGGGTTGTAGTATGTGGGTTCCTAAGATTGGCAGTTGTTGCCGATCTCCTGGCTTAAACTGATGTTTTACTCATTGGTCCTTTAGTTAAAAAATAAACACCACTATTTGCGTGTTTGATCACATCCTGCCCGGTGTGATTTTTCCTACCTGCCTGCACAGAGTAGGTTGCTACACTCACCCAAAGTGGGAAACAGAAGAATGGGAATGGTACCCCAATGAACACGCTGCCCTGAAAGACCCAGCCACTTCTTCTTGAATAGGGTGATTTCTTAAAGTTAAAATACAGTTAATAACTTAATACGAGTGAAACCTAGACCTAACCAGAAGCCGCTGTTAAAAAAAGCATTTATTTTTTAAACGTTGCATGACCTGTATATGGCCTGACTAGCTTGAACTGCTAACATTAACAAATTCCAGCATGTTTCAACTAATGTGAAGTGTTTCTATCCTAACCTTAGCATGGCCGCTGCATCAAGTTTATTACCTGCTAAAACAATGAGAGGTACATTCTTTACTTCTTTTCTATCAAACTAAATGCCATTGGAATTCTGAACTTCGCTAAATTAACAAAACTTGCTTCTTGATGAATAAGCTTATAGTGTGGAAAAGAATGGGAAAGGAAGTGATGAACTTGGAATGCATTATAAATTCATACAAATGTCTTGTTTTGTTGAGAGTCAAGTGAGTGAGAAAATTTTATGATGTGTCTTTACTAGACTCAATAAGAAACAAAATTATAAAACAGGAGAATGAAGCTTTGTTCGCCTGGTATGTCAAGCTGAAGAAGATTCTTTCACACAAGCATACTCAACAACTGATTGATCATGGGCAAATGTTTGAGATAATTAATTTAAAGTTTGTAAATGTTCACTCTGATGTATAAACAAGTCCCAGGGAAACTGCAGAAAATCTCCTTCTTTTCGGACACAGATTGAGATGCAAGGCAAGACTCTTTCATTGTCTCAGACTTAGCTGGATACATTCAGTTTGCTCTCTGCCTAGACTAGTTTTGTTACAGTATTCTTCATGAGTGTTGATAATTATTCTAACTAGACTGCTACGACATATTCTTTATGGATTTAGTATATTAGAATAGGGATAGATTTTGGGGCTTGACTGATGCAATGTTCTGAAATTGTGACTGACCAATACAAATTGAGAACTAATGAGAAAAATAAAACATTTAAATCAAAAATCAACTCTCATTACTGACTTCGAATTAAGGTATAATATGAACAATTGTTTTTAATTGATGGCAGCTTACTTATACCTATACCTGCTCACAAGCTCACCTCTGGGGGCCAGGAGATGTGGAGTATATTAATTAGACCTCAGCGCTGCTGCAAACAGTTGGCAACAGAGCTATGGTTTGGGCTGTTAGGGAAATAAGCTACAAATAGGTAAAAAGAGCCTAAAAGTTAGATAAAAAGACCAAGTGCCCAGAAACTGACTGTGAAGACTGATGAGGTGCAGTTTCTCAGGCACTTGCAGATTGCAATTGAAGAGTTGGTGGTGAAAAATGTGACTGGTGTGAGTATCAATAGGGTTGATGCACCGAAAATACATATGGTGAGTTGTGATTTCTATTGAAATTGTTATATATTCAATTGAATTACAAATTGCTACAATTGCTGCAATTAATCTTGTAGAATTAAGAAAATGTGTGTGCAAATGGAAAAGGTTAGAGAGATTTGAAATTAAATGGGTACAAAAATACGAAAAGAAAAAGAAACAGGCTAAAGAGAAAAAGAAACAAGCAGCTCAGTCAGAAAAGAAATAGACAGCAGCAGCGTGGAGGGTATGTACATGTTCCGTGGAGTAGGAGAGATCTTGCAGCATTTATAAACAATTTTCCTAAATTGAGAGAAAGCCCAATTCAGTGATATACACAAGAGGGACGATTTGTTAACATGTCCAAAGTACTATGGGAAGATTTGAATTCTGTCTTTGACATTGTGGTTCCAAGTGACTTGTGGGCAGAATGTAAAGTTGCTGTTCAATGTCCAGATGCGGAGCCAGTGAGAGATCCTGTTAATAATGCACCATCGCCTGTGGTAATGACTAAATATATTGAGGCGATTACATTCCTGAAAAGTAGAATTTCACATAAAGATTTGAATTTGAATCAAATGCAGCAGGGAATTAAGGAGACAGTGCATGAGTATTATGAAAGGTTGATGAAGGCATTTCAGCAGCATACAGGAAAAACACATCATTTTGAGCCAACAGATAGGGTTTTTTTCATTATACAGTTTGTGCTTGGTTTGAGACCTGAAATTTATCAAAATATTCAGCAGAATGTGATTTGCGGGCATACTAAGACTTTAGATTAGATTTTTTAATATGCACAGTATTGCAGTGATGAGCAAGAAATGAAACAGTGAAAGCTTAAGGAGAAGTTTATGCTGGCATAGACTAAGTTTGCACAACATGGGTTTTCAAATCCATCATTTGTTAGAACTGGTTGTGCATTACAAGAGATGAGTAGACTGCAGGCAGGTGATTTTCAAACAGGGATGCTGGGTGTACCGGGAGAAACGATGATGATTCAGGGCAGAGGAAGAGGTGGGCCGATTGACCCAACTACAGGTGTTGATATTACAATGCTGAAGAAGATGACACCTTGTCACGATTGCAATGAGGTGGAGCATTGGAAGCACAAGTGTAGATTAAATCCAGATAGAATTGTCAATAATCAAATGCAGGGAGTGAATCAACTGCAAAAGCCAAATTCATCAAAGAGACAAGTACACATGCTGATGCAAAATCAATCTCAGGTGTTACCTGTGGCACAAGTCCCTATGGTTCAACTGAATGTAAAAAAATGATAGATTAAATCAAAATAATTTGCATAAAATGAATTGAAATGTAATGCATGTCCAAAATCAGGATCCCGTTTAACATGTCTGTGATCGGGCAACCCCGATCACTTCCTGGACAGCGGCCGTCGACTCCGGGTCGGGTTTCCCAGACACGTCAGAGCCGCGTTCCCATGTTACCATGGGAACGCTCGAGGCATCACTACGGCATTTCCCTGTTTCCAGGGAAACGCTCGAGACCTTCCGGGACGCGGGAGGTCAAAAGACGTCAGAACGCGTCGAGAGGGGAGAAGGAGGAGAAAACGGCGAAAGAAGCGAGGAGCGAGAACAAGGAGCAGGACAAAAGGAGATGACGGAGCAAGGGGCTGACAACGGAGGCCGTAGAGGAAGGAGCGCAGGAGGCAAGGACCAAAGAGCCCAGCCACGACCCTGGAGGGTCGTGGCTCACAAAGGTACGGTCCCTCCTAGGGACAAGGGAAAGAGACGCTAAAACCCCACCGGGGAAGGGAACTGGGGAGGGGTGAGAAGGGAAAGGGGGGGGATAAAGGAAGGGCACAGTCCCTTTAAGGAGAAGAGAGACTGACTATCCTGACTTACCTGGGAGCACTGTGGGGCACCTAAATGAATCACAGGCATTTTTGTGTAGAGACAGCGCACGGGTGAATGCACTCTCTTTCTATCTCCCCACTTACCCTTTCCCTGCTTCCTATCTAAAGAGAAAACCCCAGAAATATCCTTGTACTTACCGTGGTGTTCTTCTGTTTCTCTTACCGGAACCTTCCCGGAGCCACCCCGAGTTCTCAGAATCCATGAACCTAGAGGAAGAAGAACGACAGAATTAGAAGAAGAGACACTAATCGGGTTACGCCATACCAAACTGAACTCTTGGTTTTGAAACGCCTGGGCAAAGAAAGAAAATAATAATAAAAAAACTCTTCCTTACCATACTACCCAATCTCCGCCTGGTTTATGCCGTTCAGCCTGTCACAGTGGTGTCAGAAGTGGGATTAAACCGCGACGGCTGAGGAACGGTATAAACAATGAGTGAAAGTCCTAGCCTAGAGGACATGATTAAGCAGCTGGCAGAAGGCCAGAGCCATTTACAGCTGGTCTGGGAAGCTCACCAGCAAGAAGCCAAGGAGGATAGGGAGGCCTTGCAGTCCGCCCTAAAAAGTCAGGCCACCATCTTGGCGAACAACCAGCTTGTCCATGAAACAGCCATGAAAAAGTTAACTGAGACCATAGCTGCCAGTAAGGTTCACCCTAATGTCCCCAGTTCGGTTCTACAACGATATCAGGAAGGGGAAGATCCGGACTCTTTCTTTACTAACTTTGAACGGGTCGCTTCTTCAGCTCAATGGCCCGAAGACAGATGGGGACAATACATCGCTCCTTTACTCACCGGTCTTATCCAGGCAGCTTATCAAGCAGCCAATCCAGACGGTACCACATCCTACAAGGACATAAAAAGGAGCATTTTGGAACGTGTGGGCCACGATACTGAGTACTATAGAGTAAAATTCCGTAAAGTAAAGTGGGGACAGAATGAGGACCCCCGAACCTTCTACTTCAGGGTTAAGGACTTGGCACTCAAATGGTTGGGGCCTATCGGAACTAACCGAGAAGATGTTATCAAGACAATCATCCTCGAACAATACTTGGACTCCTTACCAACTAGTACAAAAAATTGGATAAGACAACATCCAAATGTGGATACAGACATGGCTATAGACTTGGCCTGTGCGTACCACAGGTCCACTGACGTGAGATCACTACAACCTCGGCCCAATCTCAAACCCCTCACACCTCCAGCAAAGCCCGCACCGAGATATCCTATAGAAGACCCATTCCCACGTAAACCAGGGGAGGGTCATCCAATACCAGGACCCCAATGTTTTAACTGTGGAGAATGGGGACATATAGCTCGCATGTGCCCCAGGAAGACAGAGGGGGTGGAACCTATGGAGATAGGAGTAACACGACGCAGGGTCCTATGTACTGGGAAAGGGGACACCAAATTTAAACAGACTTTAAAAATCAATGGTCACCTCCTCTCTGCCCTCATAGACTCTGGATGTAGTCAATCGGTCATCCGACAAGATCTCATAGACCCGGTGGATGAGAACACCAGCCCAAGAGTTACCATTTGCTGTATACATGGCGATAAGGAGCAATACCCCCTTACCACAGTAGAGTTAGAGTGGGGGGAATATAGAGACCTTCTTCCCATGGGAGTTATGGATCAACTGATTGAAGAATGTATTGTTGGCACCGACTATGTGCATTTTCAACAACTCTTAAATGGTACCCAAAATCAGAAGGAGAGCCTCGAATGGTGGACCGAGGCCCCTTTTTCTTATAGCACCATTGAGTGTCCCCCATATCGTAGGAAACTTTCCCGTCGGGAAAAAAGAGACGGAAAGGCGAAGTTTCGAGAGGTTAAAGAAACCAGACAACCCATAAGAGTGATAGCAGAGAATTATAGAGCACCCATAAGTTTCCGCCAACATCAGAGAGAGGACCCTACCCTCACTCATGCTTGGAGAACAGCAAAAACTGAAGAAACCGACGAGGTGGGTCCCTATTTTTTAGTACAACGAAACCTTCTGTATAGGGTAACCACTACCAGGGCCGGGGAACCCAAACACCAATTAGTAGTCCCAGAAGCATATAGAGACCAAGTACTCCTCCTAGCCCACAATCAACCGGGAGGGGGCCATTTCGGCAGAGAAAAAACCGAGGAATATCTCCTCCGGAGGTTCTACTGGCCAGGGGTGTTTGCCCACATCAGGAAATATTGCTCGCAATGCCCTAGATGTCAACTCACAGAACCAGGCCGACCCCGGAAAGCACCCCTCCTACCTCTTCCCATCATCGATATCCCGTTTAGTAGGGTGGGAATGGATCTAATTGGACCCTTACTTCCCTCATCTAAGGGACACACTTATATACTGGTTATCGTAGATTATGCAACAAGGTACCCCGAAGCCATTCCCCTTGCCAGCATGACGACGAAAACGGTAGCTCAGGCAATGATAACGGTATTCACTCGGACAGGGTTTCCCCGAGAAATACTCACTGATCAGGGTACGCCCTTCATGTCCAACCTCATGAGACAGATATGTAGGATACTCGGGATTACCCAAATCAAAACTTCAGTGTATCATCCACAGACAGACGGGCTCGTTGAACGATACAACCGGACTATTAAAACTCTATTAAAGAAAATAGTCGACGAAACGGGGAGGGATTGGGACCAGAAACTGCCCTTAGTTCTCTATGCCATTCGAACCCACGAGCAGTCCTCAACAGGACATAGCCCGTTCGAACTGGTGTTCGGAAGGCAACCCCGTTCCCTTTTAGATATGGCCATCGAGACCTGGGAGGAAGAAGAGGAAGAGGAAGGACGACCATTGTTAGAATACGTCCAAAAGCTTAAATCACATTTACAAGAGTTATGGGAGAATGTACGACAACATCTGGAAAAGGCCCAAGAGACTCAAAAACAATATTATGATAGGGGAAGTAAATTGCGTACATTTCTTCCTAATGATCAAGTCTTGATTATGCGACCCACGTCAGACCAAAAATTGTTAGCCAGATGGCAGGGGCCATATAGGGTTATTAGAGCAATCTCCCCTGTCACCTATCTCTTAGAACTAAGTGTCAACCCCCAAAAAAAACAAATTTACCATGTGAATCTCCTCAAGAAATGGGAAGCAGAGGATGAGGTTAGCGAGACGGTAGCAGTGGGCCGTCTTGTATCTCCCATTAAGGAGGTAGAGATAGAAATGTTTCCCTTTGGGAATCAACAAAAGGAAAATATACCCTGTATCAACACTTCCCTGACAATGTCCAAGAAGGATCAGTTGTACTCCCTGTTAACCCAATACCCACAGGTTTTTTCAGACATACCTGGCAGAACTTCCCTGATCTATCACAGAATAAGAACACCACCAGGGCAAACTGTCCGACAACGGCCTTATCGTATTCCCGAGGCTAGGAAACATATCATAGAAGAAGAAATAGTAAAGATGATACACTTAGGAGTAATTGAGCCCTCTGTCAGTCCCTGGTGCTCTCCAGTAGTTCTGGTCCCAAAACCTGACGGAACAGTTCGCTTTTGTATTGACTTCCGACAACTCAATGCAATCTCTATGTTTGACTCTTATCCTATTCCCCGTGTGGATGATGTCCTAGAGAAGCTAGGAAGAGCTAAATACATGTCTACATTGGACCTCACTAAAGGGTATTGGCAAATTCCCCTTTTCCCCGAAGATAAAGAGAAAACAGCCTTCTCTACTCAATCCGGCCTTTATCAATTCACAGTGCTACCCTTTGGTCTCCACGGAGCCCCGGCAACCTTTCAGAGGTTGATGGATAGGTTATTAAAACCCTTCCACTCATTCTCTGCAGCCTATCTCGATGATGTCGTCATTTTTAGCGACACTTGGATAGACCATCTACACCATCTCGACCAAATTTTGACCACACTGACAGGAGCAGGGTTGACGGCTAATCCTAAAAAGTGCATATTAGGGAAGACTAACATATCATATCTTGGCTATAAGATAGGCAATGGTACACTGCAACCACAAATGACTAAGATTGAAGCAATTCAAAACGCACCAATCCCAAAAACGAAAAAAGATTTGCGTTCCTTCCTTGGGTTAGTGGGTTACTACCGTAGATTTATACCGGGTTATTCCACTATTGCGGCCCCCCTTACTGATTTGTTATCCAAACATCACCCCAACAAGTTGGTCCCTTTTTCAGAAAGTCACTGGACTAGTTTTGAACGTTTAAGATCCTCTCTTACCTCGGAACCGGTTTTGCAATGCCCTGATTTTTCGAGACCTTTTCATCTGTACACAGATGCTTCTAATGTGGGCCTTGGGGCGGTGCTCGCGCAGCCTGACCCGGACGGTAGGGATCACCCAATTGTGTTTGTCAGCAGGAAACTTCTTCCCCGGGAATGTCATTACCCCACCATTGAGAAAGAGTGTTTGCCCATTAAATGGGCAGTGGAGAACTTGCAGTATTATCTCCTGGGTAGACCTTTTCTACTGTATACCGATCATGCGCCTCTTACCTGGCTTGCCTCACATAAGTATTCCAACTCTAGGATTTTGCGCTGGTTTCTTGAACTACAGCCTTTTTCCTTCCAGGTCTGCCATGTCCCTGGGTCGCAACAGGGTCCTGCGGATTACTTGTCCAGGTTTCCTTGCTCTACTCCGGTCCTCGAGCAGGACCGTTCTTGGGATGGGGTATGTGATCGGGCAACCCCGATCACTTCCTGGACAGCGGCCGTCGACTCCGGGTCGGGTTTCCCAGACACGTCAGAGCCGCGTTCCCATGTTACCATGGGAACGCTCGAGGCGTCACTACCGCGTTTCTCTGTTTCCAGGGAAACGCTCGAGACCTTCCGGGACGCGGGAGGTCAAAAGACGTCAGAACGCGTCGAGAGGGGAGAAGGAGGAGAAAACGGCGAAAGAAGCGAGGAGCGAGAACAAGGAGCAGGACAACAGGAGACGACAGAGCAAGGGGCCGACAACGGAGGAGACGTGAAGAACGAGCCCGTAGAGGAAGGAGCGCAGGAGGCAAGGACCAAAGAGCCCAGCCACGACCCCGGAGGGGCGATGGCTCACAAAGGTACGGTCCCTCCTAGGGACAAGGGAAAGAGACGCTAAAACCCCACCGGGGAAGGGAACTGGGGAGGGGTGAGAAGTGAAAGGGGGGGATAAAGGAAGGGCACAGTCCCTTTAAGGAGAAGAGAGACTGACTATCCTGACTTACCTGGGAGCACTGTGGGGCACCTAAATGAATCACAGGCATTTTTGTGGAGAGACAGCGCACGGGTGAATGCACTCTCTTTCTATCTCCCCACTTACCCTTTCCATGCTTCCTATCTAAAGAGAAAACCCCAGAAATATCCTTGTACTTACCGTGGCGTTCTTCTGTTTCTCTTACCGGAACCTTCCTGGAGCCACCCTGAGTTCTCAGAATCCACGGACCTAGAGGAAGAAGAACGACAGAATTAGAAGAAGAGACACTAATCGGGTTACGCCATACCAAACTGAACTCTTGGTTTTGAAACGCCTGAGCAAAGAAAGAAAATAATAATAAAAAAACTCTTCCTTACCATACTACCCAATCTCCGCCTGGTTTATGCCGTTCAGCCTGTCACAATGTCTTATCATTGATGATCTGGAAATGTCATATTCAGGCATGTCACAATGGCAGTGTCTAAAGGGGGTGGAGATTGTGTGCTTGGCACAGTCTTAGAGGTAGCCCAGAGTGGACCATTTGTAGATGGTGAGGTGAATGAATACCAAGTGTCATTTCTTATTGACACAGGAGCTGCCCATTGTACTGTGAGAACAGTGAATTTACCAGACCTACCCCTATCGGGAAAAGAGATCCAAGTTTCAGGAGTCACAGACAGACAGATGACAAACCAGATTTCAAAAGACTTTCCTGTACAAATAAGGTTCCTTTGAAGAGAATCATCAACTTGTGGTGTGCGATTCCAGTCTTTTCAACCTGCTAGGCAGAGATTTGTTGTGCAAGTTAAATTGCACAATCTACTGCACACCACGCAGGGTTTAGTTTCAGACCCATGATGAAGATGTAGATTTTAAAATTGTTCAGCAAGAAACAGTAGGAATCTGCCCATTGTTATCAACAACACAAATTACCTGCAGATCTGATTGAAAAAGTGAACCCATAAGTATGGGACTTCACTGGAAAGGATATTGGATTAATAAAAGGAGTTGAACCTGTACAACTAAATGTAAGACCAGATGCAGTTTACCCCAGAACACTGCCTTACCACATGACACCAGAAGTGAGAGAAAGAATAATACCCTTAATTAATGATATGTGAGAAAAGGGCATCTTGAGAAAAATAATTGTGAGCCCATGCAACTCGACAATTATTGGACTACAGAAGCCGAATTGCAAGTTAAGAACAATACAGGATTTAAGAGCGGTGCATGACATCGTAATCCCATGTTGTCTTGTGGTACTGAATCCAAACCACCATACTTTGTCAGATTCCATGTACAGCTGAATGGTTTTCAGTGATTACCCTCTGCCAAGCTTTCCTCTCGATTTTATTGCACAAAGACAGTCATTATCTGTTCTCTTTTGTGCTCCGAGAGAAAATATTAGCATGGTGTCGTCTCCCTCAAGGGCACACTGAGAGTCCCTCGATTGTTAACCAGATATTAAAAAAGAATTTGGAATCAATGACTCTACCCCGAAGTTCAGTTTTAATCAAATACATTTATGATCTGTTGATTGCATCAAGGACAAAAGAATCTTACAAAGTTGACACAATTGTATTATTGAATCATTTGCAGAGAATGGACATAAAGGGCCTGATTACGATCTTGGCGGATGGGGTTACTCCATCACAAATGTGACCAATATATCCGGTCCGCCATATTGCAATTCAATTTTATCCTGTGGAAATCATAATATGGTGGACGGAATATCCATCATATTTATGACAGAGTATTCCAGCCGCCAAGATCCTAATTATGCCCAAACTGTCACTGAATAAATTGTAATATTGCCAAAATGAGATCCAGTATTTTGCACATACAATTGAGAAAGTAACGAGAAAAGTATCAAGAGAGAGAGTTGAAGCAATCTTGAAAATTAGTCTGCCTAAAACACAAAGAGAATTTAGGATGTTTTATGGGAATGGTTGGCTACTGTAGACAGTGGCTACCTAACTTTTCCCTGGTGGCAAAACCTTTGTGAAGTCTTTATTCGGTTAAATAGCATCAACCATAAATCACATAATTATACAACACATGATAAACAAAACAAGCTAAAAATGTATGCATATAAAAACTTTAAAATACTACCAATTTCATTTTTCAACCAAAATTCAATAAGTAAAATCCTACAAATAGTTTAAAATTTACGCCATTCTGCCAAGTTGTGGCTCCCTTTAAAAAAGCCCCCAGCACCTGGCACACCAACTTATCAGCGGCCATTTGCAGCCACACAAAAGCCGGGCAATACTGCAAAAAGCCCTTTTTCCTCAACAGGGGGAATAGAAATTGTCACCTAAAAGGTGCATACAAATCACAGAACAGGGTAAAATGGAGCAAAGACTGTGCAGACACCCCATCACAGGGGCAAACATGTATACATTTTGGTTCATATTGACCAAGCGGGAAACACAAATTACATCTAATTACTTCAAAGCAGAAGCGCAAAATGAGTGTCCTTTCCCATACAGTCTGTATCGTCGAGAGATACAGCTCTGGCCCCATCGACATCTTTAATATTAGGAACTCCCTCACTGATTGTTTCTTTAATTCCACTGCCTCCCTTTTGGCCCTAGAAATTGAATAAGGTTCTCTCTAGCCCACCGGCTATCAGAGCGTTTTAGACACTCTGGGACTTTAAACATTTCTGGGCGACCAAGGGATGCAGCGAGTTCCTTTATATAGAACAGCCAGGGAACAGCTAAAGTGTGATCGCAAGCCATACAGTCAAGTAGAATTTCCCTATTTAGGAAGGCACACTCATTTGACCAAATTGAGATCCATAGCAGAAAGGGCACCATCTTAATAGCATCATCTATGAACTCCAAATTCAGTTATTCATGCATACAAAAGCAGGAGGTATTTTGTCCCACACCAAACAGCCTTCTGCAGAAGTGATTTTCCTCTATCAGAGGAGCCTTACTTCCCGAATAGCCCCCGAGTGCTGCGCCATACGTCAAAACTGGAAGGCATTTTCGACTATACAGTACACTTCAAGCAGGGGCTGTATGGGTATATTTCCCACTCTTGAGGCAAACTTAAAGGTGGCTCCTACAGCAGCGTTAAAGCGCGCAGACCTTTTTGAAATACAGGGCTTCCATGTACCCTTATCATCAAATGTTACCCCGAGATAGGGAAATTCCCGTACACAGCTAAAACATTGCCCTTTGATCTTAACCGCACCCACTTTACTCCTAGGTTTACCACAAAGCAAGAAATGTGACTTACTGCTATTTACCTCCAAATTCAAGTCAGACATAAAATCATCACATGCCCTAATCAGCTCGCAGAGACCATCCATGGTCCGGGCCATAAGTACTGCATCATCAGCATATATCACAACCGGGATACTCTTTCCACTTATTTTGGAAACATCCTTACATTATTCCACCAGATAGTTATGTAGCCTATTTGTATGTAATAGAAAGAGGGCGGGCCAGAACACACCCCTGTCTCACACCCCTTCTAGACCCAAAAGATTCAGTGCATTCTCCCTCCATCCCGAACCTCACAGTTGCATTTGTTCCTGAATATAAGTAACAGAGCAATTCCACAATTTGGGGCTCCAAGCCCATCACAGTTAGCCTTTCCCATTACTTACTACGGTTCACCTTATCGAATGCACAGTTAAGATCCATAAAGGCAAGGTACAGGGTACCCTTCTTTGCCTGAGTATATTTACGAGTCAGCATAAGCAGATTTAAGTACTACTCTTGGGTTGCAAGCCCTTCCCTAAAGCCATACTGAACCTTACTCAGCACATCATTCCCACTCATCCAATCCTCATCTTAAAATGATTCACCCCATGATTTTCACTGAGGAGTCTAGGAGTGTCAGGATACTTCAATTCGATTTCCTCAGAAGCAGAAGATAACTCCTCAGTCCCGACCCGAGCTACTCACAACGAATATTAATCCTTCGTGCTGAGTACCCCGGAGGGGGAAAGGGGAATGGGATGGTAGAGAGACTGCCACAGAGATGACGAACGCCAGTACTCAGTCTGCCTCTTCACATCTAAGATTGGATACAGCACCTGCAACAGTCACAGTCGCAATTACTAGGGATATACAACATCAGTTTTTCACTTTCTACTCTCAACACTTAATTCTCTTTAATTCTATTATTTCTTCACTCACCCTGAGTTCTCTGTAGCCTTGCTTCTCTCTATAAATGATAGCTCTTCTTTAAAAAAATGCTTATTACTGATTCTGGAAGAACTTCTCAACCTTTGTTAGAGATTGGTTTTATGTTGCTATATATATATATATAGTTGGTGATAATGCGTTCTTCAAATCAGCTGATGTTATTTAATTTCTCTTGTCTTATTGTGACTTCTGTCAATACTTGTATTTGTAAATGCTTGTTTATTAAAGTTTGTTTCTCCTTTCTTACTTCGACATTTGTTGATAACTTGTATTTGTAAATGCTTGTTTATTACAGTTAGTTTCTCCTTCCTTACTTCGACATCTGTCGATAACTTGTAGTTGTAAATGCTTGTTTATTTAAGTTTGTTTCTCTTTTAAACTCTATTTTGGTTTATTACCATTGAATTTGTAAATGCTTATTTGTTAACAGTTCGTTTCTCCTTTAAACTTGGCCTTTGTTTATAACCTTGACATTTGTAGATACTTGCTCTTTTAAAGTTCGTTTTTTTCTTTGACTTTACTATCTTAAACAAGAACCTTGTAAACATAAGGTTAATTCATACATTAACTCTGTAGCCTTGCCGACTTCCACGGGAACGGTCTACTATCAAACTCTTCGAATAAACCTTGACAATATTTATCAGTTTTCTGTAATATAATCTTCAAATGTAATTTTACCTCACAGGAGTTTCTGTTCTGAAGCGCGCTCTCTCTCCACACAGCTGATTCCTGTCAGACCTCAGTTGAAGTGCAAGGCTTCCAGCTGGAGAGCTCGTAACCTAGCAACCAACCGATTGCAAGACTAGAACTGTAACTAACCTTCAGGACTCACAGCGGCCATCTTGGATCTTCTCTTCTTGATTCTTCCTTTGAAATAAGCGCAAGATCACTCTGCAAACCTTCTTCCAGTTTGGGCTTTGCTGTCTCCACTGAGGATATCTCTTTGCTTTTCTCATGCACTTCTTTGATTTGACTTGGCAAGTTTGTGTGGTCATGACAGTACTCCCCCTCAAGGAACAGTTCTCCAATTTAGGTTTGCTTGGGTAGGTTCTATGAAAGTTTCTCACTAATCTTGAAGCATGTACATACTCGTCCGGCTCCCAGGATCGTTCCTCTGGACCATAACCTTTCCAATCAATTAGATAATAAAGCTGGCCATTACGATTTTGGAATCTAAGATTTGATTGACCTCATACTCTTCTGCAGAGCTAATCTGGATAGGAATTGGAGGGGAGTTTTGACGTAAATTTGGAGGACTGTTCTTTAACAAGGAGACATGGAAAACAGGATGTATCTTTAGATGAGCTGGCAACTGCAATTTAACTGCCACTGGATTGATCATCTTGTCAACTTTGAATGGGCCTATAAATCGTGGCTGAAATTTGCGATTTCCTTTGAGACGTAAATGACGAGTGGATAACCAAACTTTAGTGGTCATTCCAACCCTGGCGGTCCATGACCGCCGGGTTGGAGTACCGCGGGAGCACCGCCGACAGGCCGGCGGTGCTCCAATGGGCATTCCGACCGCGGCGGTAAAGCCGCGGTCGGACCGGCAACACTGGCGGGCTCCCGCCAGTGTACCGCCGCCCATTGGAATCCTCCAAGGCGGCGCAGCTAGCTGCGCCGCCGAGGGGATTCCGACCCCCCCTACCGCCATCCAGTTCCCGGCGGTCCGCCCGCCGGGAACCGGATGGCGGTAGGGGGGGTCGCGGGGCCCCTGGGGGCCCCTGCAGTGCCCATGCCACTGGCATGGGCACTGCAGGGGCCCCCATAAGAGGGCCCCTAAATGTATTTCACTGTCTGCTGCGCAGACAGTGAAATGCGCGACGGGTGCAACTGCACCCGTCGCACAGCTTCCACTCCGCCGGCTCGATTCCGAGCCGGCTTCATCGTGGAAGCCTCTTTCCCGCTGGGCTGGCGGGCGGCCTGAAGGCGGCCGCCCGCCAGCCCAGCGGGAATGTCAGAATTACCGCCGCGGTCTTTCGACCGCGGAACGGTAACCTGACGGCGGGACTTTGGCGGGCGGCCTCTGCCGCCCGCCAAGGTCAGAGTGAGGGCCTTTGTCTCCTTTCGAATAAATGGGGCTCTCTCTTCTTTTTCTATCAGCCTGAGTCTTATATGAGTCTTTTGCTTGAATGATGTTTTTTCTAGCCCTAACTAACGTGGTCTGCAAATCCCTCACCATCTCTTCTACTGCAGGCACTGAATCATCTTCTTTACCCAACATTACATTAGGATGTCTACCATGGTTCAGATAAAAGGGGGTGAACCCAGTGGTGGAATGAACAGCATTATTGTAAGCAAATTCAGCTGCCCACATCAACTCGGGCCATTCCTTCTCTTTATCGAATAAATTGAGTCTTAAATACTGTTCTAACTCTTGATTCACTCTCTCTGTTTGCCCATCGGTTTCAGGATGGTAACTGGTAGAGTAACGAGAATCAATTCCTAATCTTTTACTAAAGGCCTTCCAAAAGCGAGAAACAAATTGGGACCCCCTGTCTGAAACTAGAATTTTTGGGATACCATGGGCGCGTACTATGTGTTGTGTAAACAACTGTGCAACCTGTGGGGCTCGAGGGATTTCTTTCAAAGGAATGAAATGCGCCATTTTAGTGAAAGTGTCTACAAAAACTAGGATAGTGTTAAAACCTTGGCTACTAGGGAGGTCCACTATAAGATCCATAGTAACAGTATGCCAGGCATGGGGTGCAGTGGGCAAAGGTCTTAACAGACCTTGTGAAGCTGTTCTATTTGATTTCCCTCTTTGACATTTGTCACAAGTTGACACATATTGTCTTATCTGAGTTTTCATTTTTGGCCACCAAAATTCTCGTTGTATTAGATTTTGAGTCTTTTGAAATCCTTTGTGTCCAGCTAATTGATCGTCATGATAAGCCTGAAGATTTTTTTCTTGCAGCTCCACAGTCGGAACATACAGTGCACCTTTAAAGTATGGCAAACCTTTTTTGATTTCTCTTCCTTGGCCTTCTTTGGACCACTTCAGCATTCCTACGAATGTTAAGTTTTCTTGAATTTCTTTCGTTAAATTTTCATACAATATGGCAGATATGAACTTCTCTTGGGGAATAATCAATTCTTTTTCTGGAGGCTCTTTAACTGCACCGGTATCAATTCGAGATAGAGCATCTGCCTTCCCATTTACTTTTCCTGGTCTGAAAGTTATAACAAAATCAAAGTCTGCAAAATATAGGGACCAACGCAGTTGTCTAGCTGTTAGAGTTAGAGCTGATTTTAAAAACTGTAAATTTCGGTGGTCCGTGTAAACGGTCACTTTATGCTTAACTCCCAAAATGTAATGCCTCCACTCACGAAAAGTTTCTTTGACTGCCAATAGCTCCTTATCCGCAATTGAATAATTTATCTCTGGTGGTGTTAATTTTCGAGAGAAATAAGCCACTGGATGTAATTGACCTGTATCTTTATGACGCTGGGAAAGGATACCTCCTATGGCAACATCTGAAGCATCTGCCTCCACATAATATGGCTCATCTGGATTGGGGTGGAGCAAGATTGGAGCTGAGACGAAGGAATTCGTCAAAAAAAAAAAAAAAAAATCAGCTTCTTTTGTTCACTCAAACTTCACTCCTTTTTTCAACAATCGAGTAATGGGTGTAACTGTTTGAGAAAAATTGGATATGAATCTTCGATAAAAATTAGCGAACCCCAAGAAACTCTGGATCTCTTTGACATTGCAAGGAGAAGGCCAATGTTGCACTGTCTTTATCTTGGCAGGATCCATACTAACTCCTTCTGGTGACAAAATGAATCCTAAGAACTCAACTCGTTCCACATGAAAGGCACACTTCTCCAATTTTACATAGAGATGGTTTTCTTGCAACCTTGTGAGGATGGATCGAACATGGGAAATGTGCTCCTGTAGATTGTCGGAAAAGATTAAAATGTCATCCATATAAACCACGGCAATCCGGTCGAGGAATTCTCGTAATATATCATTAACGAAATGCTGGAAGGCAGCGGGAGCATTGCATAACCCATAAGGCATCACTTGATATTCAAATAATCTGTATCGAGTCCGAAAAGCGGTTTTCCATTCATCCCCTGAAGCCACTCGAATCAAATGATATGCTCCTCGCAGGTCCAATTTGGTGTAGATTCTAGCATTCTTTACTTGATCTAATAAAACTGACACTAAAGGCAGTGGGTATCGATTCTTGATGGTAATGAGCCTGATTGAGGGCTTGATAATCAATGCAAGTTCGAAGACTCCCATCCTTCTTTGGTATGAAAAATAGTGGGGATGACACTGGAGATTCAGAAGGACGAATAAAACCATTAGCAAGATATTGATCCAAATACTCCTTTAAATGTTGATTCTCTGCTTCGGTCAATGCGTATATTCTGCTACATGGCAATATCGCACCTGGCTCCAGTTCAATTTTGCAGTCGTAGGGTCGATGTGGTGGCAATTTCTCAGCCTCCTTTTCATCAAAAACGGCGACTAAATCCTCATATTCTTTTGGGATTTCTGCTGTCTTTAGTGCACAGATCATTGAAGAGTGTGATGATAAACAGGCCGCTTGGGACTTGGTGGACACTTCCACTCCATCATGAAAGCAATTCTCTTTGCAGTAAGAGGAATTCATCTTGATCGTTCTTTTGCTCCAATCAATTTGTGGATTATGTTCTGTAAGCCAGGGCAGACCCAAAATGAGTTGAAATTGTGGAGCATCTATCAAATTAAAGATGATCTGCTCCTGATGTCCACCAAAACCTTGCATCTGAATTGGTTTGGTCTCATGGGAAATGGGTCCTGAAGAAAGATTGGATCCATCCACAGTTCTTACTACTTCCAAAGTAGATTTCTTGATAAATCGAATACCCATTTTACGAGCGTATTTGATATCACAGAAGTTGCCCGTAGCTCCAGAGTCTATCATAACTGAGATCCCTTGAATTTCCTTCTCAAGGGTCTTAACTGATACTGTTTGTACCAAATGTTTCGCTGCGGTTTGTAAGGTATTCGCCACTCGTTGATCTAAAGGAGTTGTCTTGGGTTCTGCTTTCATCAGGGCAACTCCCTCTACTGATGAAGCTGGCCTTTTCCCGACTGAAGAGCTTTGGGTTTCTTGGGACAGTTTTTAACAAAATGCCCAGATGCACCGCAATATAAACATAGTTGATTCACTCTTCTTTTCTCTTTTTCTTCCTTAGATAAAGGACCTCGGATGGAACCAATTTGCATTGGTTCTTCTATCGTTATCCCTTCTCTGGCTCTCGTATGATCATTTCTTACACGATCAATTCTCAGGGGAAATGGTCGATACTCTCTTCTCTTTTCTGCTCCTCATTCAGTTAACCGGTGGTCAATCTGTAACACAAGATCAATTAACTCCGAAATTTCGGTGGGTCTATTTGGAACTTGTGCTAAGGCATCTTTCAATTCATCTCTCAGTCCACGATAAAATATGGCGGCTCTTTTTGACTCCGGCCAGGCAGTCTCTACAATGAGTTTATTGAAATGAGCCAGATAGGCTAGTAGATCTTTATTACCTTGCCTGATTTCCAGTAGTTCATTGTCAGTGGCTTGAGCTGCAGTTCGCCGATCAAATATTCTTAAGAACTCTTCCTTGAAATTTTGGAAATTATATAAAACAGGATCATTTCTGGAAATTATTGGCATGGACCATGCGGTCGCATCTCCTGTCAGATAAGACAATATAAATGCCACTTTGGACTGGTATTCGGAAAAAAATGACTGGTCTACATAAAAAATGCAATGAGCATTGGGTAAGAAAAATCTGCGCCTTATTTGGATCCCCACCGAAGCGCTCGGGTTGAGCCAAAGGAATAATAGGGGAAACCGCATGAATTACTTGAGTGGATATACCTGCAGACTGTGAAGGGCTAGGGATTTGTGAAAACACAGATTCATTTGATTTAGCGGTGTTCCCTAACTCATTTATTTGCTGTTTTATTTGGACTGTTTCTTCTATGGTGTTATTTAATTGTTTCTGTAACCCTTCCAAAATGGTGGCTAATGCTTTTATATCAATTCCTTCTGCCATTCTGCTCAGGAGGAAATCTGTTTTTTCCCTAAAATTAGGGTGATGGCACTTCAATCTGTCAGGATACTTCAATTCGATTTCCTCAGAAGCAGAAGATAACTCCTCAGTCCCGACCCGAGCTACTCACAACGAATATTAATCCTTCGTGCTGAGTACCCCGGAGGGGGAAAGGGGAATGGGATGGTAGAGAGACTGCCACAGAGATGATGAACGCCAGTACTCAGTCTGCCTCTTCACAACTAAGATTGGATACACCACCTGCAAGAGTCACAGTCGCAATTACTAGGGACATACAACATCAGTTTTTCACTTTCTACTCTCAACACTTAATTCTCTTTAATTCTATTATTTCTTCACTCACCCTGAGTTCTCTGTAGCCTTGCTTCTCTCTATAAATGATAGCTCTTCTTTAAAAAAATGCTTATTACTGATTCTGGAAGAACTTCTCAACCTTTGTTAGAGATTGGTTTTATGTTGCTATATATATATATATAGTTGGTGATAATGCGTTCTTCAAATCAGCTGATGTTATTTAATTTCTCTTGTCTTATTGTGACTTCTGTCAAGCACATCATTCCCACTCATCCAATCCTCATCTTAAAATGATTCACCCCATGATTTTCACTGAGGAGTCTAGGAGTGTCAGGATACTTCAATTCGATTTCCTCAGAAGCAGAAGATAACTCCTCAGTCCCGACCCGAGCTACTCACAACGAATATTAATCCTTCGTGCTGAGTACCCCGGAGGGGGAAAGGGGAATGGGATGGTAGAGAGACTGCCACAGAGATGACGAACGCCAGTACTCAGTCTGCCTCTATTTCTTCACTCACCCTGAGTTCTCTGTAGCCTTGCTTCTCTCTATAAATGATAGCTCTTCTTTAAAAAAATGCTTATTACTGATTCTGGAAGAACTTCTCAACCTTTGTTAGAGATTGGTTTTATGTTGCTATATATATATATATAGTTGGTGATAATGCGTTCTTCAAATCAGCTGATGTTATTTAATTTCTCTTGTCTTATTGTGACTTCTGTCAATACTTGTATTTGTAAATGCTTGTTTATTAAAGTTAGTTTTTCCTTTCTTACTTTGACATTTGTTGATAACTTGTATTTGTAAATGCTTGTTTATTACAGTTAGTTTCTCCTTCCTTACTTCGACATATATCGATAACTTGTAGTTGTAAATGCTTGTTTATTTAAGTTTGCTTCTCTTTTAAACTCTATTTTGGTTTATTACCATTGAATTTGTAAATGCTTATTTGTTAACAGTTCGTTTCTCCTTTAAACTTGGCCTTTGTTTATAACCTTGACATTTGTAGATACTTGCTCTTTTAAAGTTCGTTTTTTCTTTGACTTTAATATCTTAAACAAGAACCTTGTAAACATAAGGTTAATTCATACATTAACTCTGTAGCCTTGCCGACTTCCACGGGAACGGTCTACTATCAAACTCTTCGAATAAACCTTGACAATATTTATCAGTTTTCTGTAATATAATCTTCAAATGTAATTTTACCTCACAGGAGTTTCTGTTCTGAAGCGCGCTCTCTCTCCACACAGCTGATTCCTGTCAGACCTCAGTTGAAGTGCAAGGCTTCCAGCTGGAGAGCTCGTAACCTAGCAACCAACCGATTGCAAGACTAGAACTGTAACTAACCTTCAGGACTCACAGCGGCCATCTTGGATCTTCTCTTCTTGATTCTTCCTTTGAAATAAGCGCAAGATTACTCTGCAAACCTTCTTCCAGTTTGGGCTTTGCTGTCTCCACTGAGGATATCTCTTTGCTTTTCTCATGCACTTCTTTGATTTGACTTGGCAAGTTTGTGTGGTCATGACAAGGAGTGAGATTGGGTGGTAGGATTTGGGATCACTCCGGTTTCCCTTTTTATAAACGGGGACAATGCACGCTGATTTCCACAAAGAGGGGATCCCTACACTGACTGCCGCATTTAAGACATTAAGCAGTATGGGTGCCCACAGTGGAGGGCAGCATTTATATAGGTCCATAGGAATAGCATCTGGGCCAGGTGCTTTATAGCTAGAGCTGTCCTGTATAGCCTCCCACACCTAATAATAAGAAATTTGATTGCCAGGTTAGAGGTATGTCCATGTAGCTCATCCATTTCTCCCCCTTGGGTGCAATCCAAGAAAACCCTACAGAAATGGTTCACCCAAACATCAGGTAGAATATTACAGCCCAGTCCTGCAGTTGTTTCTGTCCCAAAGGTACCCCTATTTACAATCTTCCAGAACATGCCTGAGTTCTTGGTGTGCAATGTGCATTCCAAATCCTCCCACACCTCCTTCTTGAGCTGCTGTTTTCATTTGTGTAAGACAGTTTTATAACGTGCTTGCGCACTGCTCACGTAAACTTTATCTCTCGGTTATGCCTTTAAAGCCTTCTTAAGGGATTTCCTCACCTCATAACAGGGCTTACTGAACCAACCTCCATTAGGGTTAGGAGTGGGCTTTTCAGTATTAAACATGCATTCTTTAACGGCTTCATTTATTCTGGTCATCGCCACCATAATATCCCCTGGTGAGGGTGACTCTGCCAGGAGTTAGATTTTGGCTCACTACCCTCTCCACTATCTGTGGGATGTTTGCCGGTCTCCATCCCATTCTCCCTCCCTGATACTTTATTCTCCCGGCTACTGGCTACCGGCCCTCGGTGAACAGGTTTACACATGTTATATGGGAATTTTATAGAAATCGTGAGACGGTTATGATCACTAAGATACTGCCTTAAAACCTTACCATGCTGGACCAGATTTCTCAGTGCAGGAGATATAAAAATATAGTCAATTGTCGTCCCAACCCCTCTCCCCACAAAGGTTGGCTCCTGAGATTTACCTACAGACTCCAGGTCACATATATTCAACAATCCCAGAGTCTGTATCCCCTTGATGAGTGACCTTCCCCTTACATCCTGTGTTCCCTCGTTTACAGACACACTGTTATCCAGCTCAAAGGGATTCACCACTGTACAGTACCCCCCTATCTTCGCATTGAAGTGTCCCGAAATAACGGTGAAAATTCCATACTACGCTCCTCCGCTCTTCCCCTCAATATCTGCAATGCTGAAAAAGGGGCCCCTAATTGACATCCGGAGTCCCATACTGCGTTGTAGAAGTTTACCAGAAAAACATTATACTTGTTTGGAAAGACTACCTATATAATGAGGAGATCCCAATGGTTACACTTTATATAGTATGCTTTCACTATCTTGGAGGACATGACCCCCCTTTGGTCGGTCGTCAAACGACCGCTCAGCCGGAACTGCAAACCTTTGGAAACCATCCCAAACTGCTTCTCCTTCAGACCAAGTTTCCTGAAGTAAAATAAAATCATGCTCTACCATGAAATTAACCCATTGCCCATCTTGGAGCTTGGTATCATACCCTGCCACATTCTAAAAATTAAACAGGTCTGGGAGGTTATCTCACACATCTCTCCCATACCTGAGGATGCATTTAAGGGCCACAGTGGAGCTACCCTACCCCTTTCTTCAAGTGCAACCAGTAACCTCTCTTCATACTGTCAGTCATTCTCTTTCAAATCCAGGCTTCTGTTGATTCTACGTTCCAATCTTGGCGAGTGCAGCTTCTCCTGCAGATTGCAGGAACCCCTTGCTCGACATCTATCTATGGGCCAGGTGTGCCTATAGAAGAAGCCAAGGGGGATCATACCAATCTTTTCATTTGCCTGGGGTAACACATAACATGTGGAGAGAAGTTGCTGTACCAACCCAGGATATCTGCAATTCACAATGATACAATCTTCCATATCTTCTTTTACCTAGGGGCCCACCCGGGGCCATCCACCCAATCCTTCTAACAAATACAATGTCCTTCAAATCCTTACAATTAAGGTCACAGTTTTTGCCCAGCCAGTGTCCTGTCTTGTTTTTAGTTGATCCTGGGATTCACTTGCACCCAGCACTAAAGGTGGAACATTTGTAAGTACGACCACATAGGGAGCACACTCAGGAGGAAGCTCCAAGCAGACAAGTGGGAGGCCATTGTCAGAGTGTAAATTGTGCCTCTGTTCTTGGGATACCATTGCTTTCTCTCCGGGCCCGCTCCCAAATCTCCCTCCATCATCAAGTCTACTTATATCCCTTACATCTGTCTGCGCATTTGCACGGGCCAACTTTATGCCCTTTGCCGGGATACCTAGATTACAGCGATAAAGGGGCTGCAAAGTACCTGTCTCCTGAGCTCCTGGATTATCCTCCACCAGAATCTCCTCCTTGTCTGTGGGACCATGACACACTGGATCCAATGGCCCAGGGTTTGTTGATACCCTATCTGGCCCTCCCCTGCTGCTCATACGTAGTTTCCAAAGCCTGCAGTTTTTCTTTTATCAGGACCAGGCTTACCTCAATCAACTCCTTAATTTTTTACAAAAGAATCCCAAAACCGGGAGCTAGGCACAGATCTGCATCAGCACCCTCCTGGATATCAGCACAGCACAAAATGTTTGATAATACCACTTTGAATTTTTTCCCAGGTTTCTGCTGAGGTTTTTTCCTCTAGGGTGGAGGGCTACTGCCTTCGGCAGGAGAATCAGACAAAACCCTCTTACTGATCCTTGGTAAGACATCCAACCCATTTCTCCCCATGGCTGGGGGAGATGTTGATAGAGCCCCTTGCCCTACAGGTGGTTGCCCGTCTTCATTTACAGTAGACTCCAGGACCTCAACATTAGGTGGCAGTCGTTGCCAGTCATTGATTTCCAGTGAAAGCTGTCTCTCAGCCAGGTCTATCTCCTTCACAACTACCCCAACCGCTCGGGCAAGAAAGGAATCTAGTGTTGAATTTGATGATCCCTTCCCCCCCACACCCTGTTCCCCATTCTGCAGGGTCCTCTTCCTGCCTATCCTGTTGGTTTGACCAGCTATTTCACAAGAACTGCTCACCAAAGTGAGCATTTAACTACTATAGGAAGGAGCGACAAAGCACCCTCTCCAGTAAAGGGGTTGGGGGGATGGTGGAAGTAATAGATTTTGAACCCTCACTCACCCAACTTTGCCGAGTATCAGATGGGCAGCGCAGCCTCCTCCGGCCACTGACGGGCAAGGATGAGCCTGCCCTTGGCCCGAGCTTTGCCCGGGCACAGCCCGTGTGCGTCCTGCACTGCGGGGCTCCCTCAATGCTTTTACAAGCACAGCATTGCGGTATCGGTGCTGACGGTGCTCTGCCCTCTCCCGAGGGCCTGCAAGGGCTGCTCAGACTTCAAGTCCCCTCCTTCATGGCTGGATAAGCGCGTCCTGCGCTGCAGGGCTCCCTAAGGGCTTTTACAAGCACAGCCTCGCTGTGTCGGTGCTGACGGTGCTCTGCCTTCTCCCAAGGGCCTGCTGGGGCTGCTGGGACTTCGATTCCCCTCCTTCACAGGTGAATAAGCGCGTCCCACACTGCGGGGCTTCCTCAATGGTTTTACAATTACAGCCTCACGGTGTTGGTGCTGACAGTGCTCTGCCCTCTCCCGAGGACCTGCTTGGGTTGCATGCCATCAGCCTCCTCAAGCATTCTCTTTGCATCTACTACTTGGCTTTGTTGAACCTTTGTTGAAACTTACACACAAAGATGCACTAGATCTAATTCCATGGGACAACAAATGCATGAAAGCATTCCTAGAGCTGAGAGAAAGTTTCTGTCATGTCCTGGTACTGGGAATGCCTGATTACACCAAAGTTTTCATAATGTTCTGCAGAGAGATGGAGGGCTGTGCTCTCTCACTTTTAACTCCAATTCCTGGAGATGCCAAAAAGCCAGTGGCCTATTTCTTTGCGATACTTGATCCTGTAGTCGCCACTTTGCCGGACTCTCTTAAATCGGTAGCTGCAGTAAGTGCGAGTCTTGAAAAATGTGAACACCTGATGGGGTATCCTTTAAGTATAATGGTCGCTCACTCTGTAGAGGTACTGCTTATTAGGACTAAAACTCAGCACTTGACTAACACTAGATTAACCTGTTATGAGCAGCAAAATTTGGTGGAAACAATATTGTGCTGAAAACTTAATCCTAGCACACTACTATCCATTCTCGAGGGAGATGAATCTGACCATTTTGAACATCATTGCCTGGATGTTACGAACCTATGCACCAAACCCAGACCTGGCATAAAAGATAAGCCTTTAATTGGTCCTGATTATATTCTATTTGTGGCTGGCTGATGCACAAAAACAAATGAGGGTTCCCTAAGAGCTGCTTATGCAATTTGTACAATTCAAGAAGCAATTGAGGCTCAGCCCAAGTTACATAATGACTTGCCCTTCCCATAGCTTGCAGCTTGACACACAAATGAGAGTGACCATATTCATAGATAGCCAGTATGGATTTGGTGTTGTTCTCAATTTTGGGCAATTGTGGTCCCAGAGAGGTTTCATGACCTCACCTCGGTTGCCCATTCACAATGGTCAGCAGGTGAAACGTCTTTTGGAGGCTTTGCAACTCCCAACTGAAATTGCTGTTGTGAAGAGCGTGGCACGCAGGAGTGATAATAGTTGTAAATGTCACAGTCAGCAACAAGTATGCTGATGAAGAGCCACGCTATTGTGGCCTGCACCTTCAAGAACTCATTCACAAATGAAAAAAAAGTGAAAATGTTTTTTCCATGATGATGACAATTGCTGACAATTGGGAGAATTTAGAAGAATGCGAGAACATTCTCCAGAATCAGAAAAGCAGAGTTGGATTCGAGCAGGATGTGGAATAAATGAAAATTAAGTTTGCCTTTCAGTGGAGGGAAGACCAATGTTGCCAAATAGTGTGTTATGCCCAATAAACAAGCAGTTCCATGGCAAGACTCAGTTAGAAAGAGGTGCTGTGATTTGTACTTTCAAGTAGTTCTGGTTTAATCCCAGATTTAGAGCACAAGCAAAAAAACTGTGGCATTAATGGGTGGCGTGTCAACAGATAAATGTAGGCAAACAAACACAATTGACACTGAGTTATGTAGGAAGATCAGGAGGATCTTTTAACTGCATGCAAATGGATGTCATTGAAATGCCTATCTGCAACAGGTTGAAATATGTTCTGGTAACTGTCTGTATTTTCTCAAGGTGGGTTGAGGCTTATCCAAACAGATGAAATAATAGTCTCACTGTAGCAAAGTTAATGTTGAAGGGAGCTAATTTCAAGGTATGGCATGCCTGTCTCTCTGGAATCTGATTGAGGTACTCACTTCAATAAGGAGGTAATAAAAATGTTATGTGCAGCATTGCAACTTGAACAGAAATTCATTGTCATTATTGGCCAGAGGCTTCTGGAATAGTGGAGCAATTAAATGGCACTATTAAATCAAGACTGGCAAATGTGTGTGCTTCCACTTCTTTTAAATGGCCTAATGCTTTACCTTTAGTTCTGCTGATTCTGCGAAGTACATCTGACAGGTAACTCAGTTCGTCACCCCACAAGATCCTAATGGGAAGAGCAATGAGACTACCTGCAATTCCAGCAAATGCACTAGAGATTATTAAGGATGCCATGATACTTGATTGCTGTAACGGATTGGCTGATCTGTCTCTCAACAGGTTGAAGCTGCTACCGCAAATCCGATCCAGAAGCAGTGACATGACTTTGGTCCTAGTGACTCAGTCATTATTAAAAAACATGTGAGAAAGTCCTGTTTAGAACCACATTGGGAAGGCATTATCAGATGTTTCTGGTCACGAATACTGCAGTTAAATGTGATGGGATCCCGAACTGGATGCATGCAACACATACCCGGAGAACAAGAGATCCTTATGAAGAAATAGTGTTCTATCAGCCAGAACTAAGAGCACTGGTGTACATACCAGGACATGTTGTACGAGAAGAAGCTCAAGAAAGAGACTGTGATCAGAGACAGCAGGAAGAAGAAAGAGGTGAAGAATCTCTAACAGGTGAAGAGGTCCAATTGTCAGACATCTCACACAGTGACTTTGGAGAAGACCTGTTAATACAGACAGATGAAGTAACTTCTGAATCTGCTTCAGAAAGAGGAGTGAACTTTGATGAGTCAGGAAAAGGAACTTGTTCTTGAACAGAGATAAGAGCTGATACCCACAACGAAAAATGGAAACAAAGCTGACAGTAGAAAGAGAACAAGATTGAGTGTGTCAGCTGAATCAATACCACTAACAACCAGTGAAGAAACAGAATCCAGTGGTATCAGTGATACAGAAGAAGAACCAAACACAGTCAGAGATCAAAAAGAATTAGAGTACCATGTGGAAGATACTCATCCCTTGAATGAACATATTGTGTGAACCAAATTGTGAATGTCCCTATTTCTGACTTACTTGATTGCAGCAAAGAACTGCTTGAGCCTCATTGAAAGTCCCTAATTGTAGAAAGACTGTACTGAAATTACAGAACTCGAGAAACTCATAAAGACAGAGATTGCATTTGAATTTTTAAGATAATAAAAAAGACTAATAAAATATTTAAATTAGAAAAAGAAGATAAGAGCAGTTAATAAATAGGGATAACATTTTAGAAGAATATGGAGTCGGGTTAAGGATTGTTTATAGGAAGATCATAATCTCATTAACAAGTCTGACAGATTAAAAAGAAGAAAAATAAAGAAAAACTGAATAAAAGAAAAAAGACTAACTAGAAGAAACTAAGCTGAAGAAGACGCTCATTCAAATTGTTTAACTTTACCAATTATATTACTGTTATAGTCATTGTATTGGTACTAGATCTGATTTTAGGGACAACATGTGTAATCCCAATAGAACTAGGTGCAAAATATTTTAGGAACATTGCCTATATGCCATCACCTATATGCTTTCTGCCAGGAATTACAGGACATCCATGGTGGAAATGGGAAAATTATCCCACGGTCGAATCTGGCCTAGCGGTGGGTAGTAGTCAACTGGCACTATCATATGGCGGTCTGAACTGCCATGCCATTTGCGCTAATGAACGCCACTGCCGGCGATGCGGTCATTAACGCCATGTTTATAATGAGGGCCTTAATTTGGATAGTAATACTATTTTTTGTATAGACAAGTCCAACTATTGCATAATGTGTTCAAGTAAGACTTTTGTATTTCTCCAGACCAAACACTCTAAACGTATAACGCATACTAGTATGGGTGATATGTGACTCCTACACCTTGTAACCCTCTTTGTCTTGTGTTGCATTTATATATAGCACCTTGACAGCCTACCATCATTCTGGGATGAGTAGCTGCTGTGATAGTCCTAGTGTCAGCAAATTACACTAGGACAAATTGAGCATTTTTCACTGATGCTGGCCCAGCACCTGATCAATATTTGCTGCCGGAACTGGTTAAGGCCCCATCATATCCTACACTAATGAAAGGGTATACATGAAGGACAGAGAGAAAAGCTGGTCCTGAAGAGAAAAGCAATGGTGTGAGACATACAAATGGAGGATTTCAGAAAGATGTAGAGAAAAGAGGCCCCATAGCCCGAGCCTCCCTATGCCCAGAAAGATGGACATATGAAACCCATTGTGACAAAGCTTCCAGCTGCACTGGTGCAATTTACATGTGACCACCATTCTGTTTGCTTTGCAGAGACAGCAAGGATCGGATGTGCATGTAGTCTAAACACTTTAATGGCACATTGGCAGGCAAGGTGAGAAATTAATACTGCTTTCAGCTGCAGAACTTAGTTGTGCCCATCATAAACACCCACGGGCAATTTGAAGTCTCCTAGACACCCGGAGGTGACTACGTTGCCCATGTGCATGATACAAGAGTCATATGTTGCATGAAAATATACCTACAGATGCGCACCTAAAAATGCAAATACTTCCAGGAAATGAAGGATGAAATGAAAATGAAGATATAATGTAAACAGACATTGCTTTGCTGACATGGATTGCCTTGCGCTTTTTTACATGCATTACTGAGAAATAAATCCCTGCTTATACCTTAAAATTTAAGGATATGAACCTAGGTCTCCTTAGGGACCCATTTCAAAGTTCCTTTTAGGACTTGCCGTTCTTAAAGGTAGACTGATAGGTGTAAAGGAGTTACGCAGCCTAATGAGACTCCACGGGACAGCAGTAAAAAGTGAGTTGCACAGTGCTAATGGTGAAGTGGGATGGAATAGGTTGGGAAAGGGGAAGTGATGACAGTGTCAGCAGACTTGAAGAAGCATTACAGTTGAGATGTTGGCAGAGGGTATCACTGAAGGTATTGGGAAATGGGTCTTTTTACTTTCTGCTCCAAATGCCTTGCTTTCATTAGGCCCCCAAACAAGCCCACCTTCTTTTTTACAACACTGGGATGTTTAGTCTAGTCTGTGCTGCCACACAACAGTGTAGGTCTTGTATAACATTTAGTGCCGGAGTAAGTTTTCATGGTGAAGGACTTTGGAGTAGAAGTCAGGGGACTCATTGGAGTAAGTGACTATCTCTTTTCTGGCCTTTTTACATTTTAACCAGAAGGACTGAGCCTCTCATAGTACTGTCATGACCCTTCCAGTTTGCCAAACAAGTTGTGCTGGAATTGCTTTAACCCCAAGGTGATTTTGTTATATGCGTATCATTGTGTGGTGTTAATCCTGCAAAATCCATTAATTGTACTGTACTGTATTAGGAGCTACATTACTTAAAGAGTTTCAACATTTCCAGACTTGGGATTAATAAGGATTTAGATTTGTGGTTACATAAATGCAGTTAGGTCATAGAGGGGACCAATCCTCAGAATCAGTGATCATAAACAGAATTTGGACATGATTGCAGAAGTGCATAGGTGCTCATTCAAACTCATACCACTATACACATATTGAACATAAGTTACAATGTAGATTTTCCTAGTAATTTATGACGGAAAGTCTTAATTTTATTAAAGACACGGAGGCGAATATTATGCGTTCTTTTCTTACTTTAATTTCAACAGCAGCAGTCAAGAAACTACAACTCCCAAGAGGGTTAGCTATAGACTAACCAATGGGAGCAAAACAATAACTAGAACTGGACCAATAGGAATAGGCCATAAACCATAGAGAGCACCCTTGACTGCAAGCAGCCCTCTTTTCTTGAACGAGCAAGTCAAATAGAGTCATGAAACAAAGGGTAAATAAGTCCAATTATTGCAAAAGATAACAAAATGGAGCAAAAGTCTTGAAGCACAGTTATGAGCCGAGAGGGCGATGGATGAGGAAGCTGATCCTGGACAGGTTGCGATGATGCCTCCGGGGGTCTCTTCTTGAAGAAGGAACTGATTGAGCTAGAGGCGTTATCCGGAAGCTGGAGGCAATGCTGGAGTCGCTGGGAGGGAAAGAAAAAGTACATATTAATAGAAGTACTGTGGTGGGATAATATTCGCCTCCGTGTCTTTAATAAAATTAAGACTTTCCGTCATAAATTACTAGGAAAATCTACATTTTATGACAAGACCGGAGGCTCTATTATGCGCGTTTAAAGCTTGTCAATAACTAAGGAAGAAGCAGTTCTAACAGGTTTACAATAGAAGGTTTTGAAAACATTATTGTTTGACCAATCTGCCGACCTGAGAATGTCCTCTAAACTGGACCCAAGGGCAAAAGCTTTGGAGGCCATAGCCCCCCTGGAGGAATGTGCTCCAAAAACAGAAATATCTATACCCGCTAGAGACATAATCAATTTAATCCAGCGGGCCAAAGTTGCCGAAGTCACTGGACTGTGAGGTTTTCGAAAGGAGATCAATAATTGATTGGAAGAGGACTTTCTCAGGTTAACAGTTCTTTTTTCATATTCTTTTAAACAAAGACCCACACATAACTTTGGCTTGTCTGGAAAGAAAGGATAGAAAACGGAATGTAAGTTAGTTTTGGTGCGTTTGGAAATGTGAAATAGGACCCCAGAAGGTAAGAATTGCCGGGCAGAAACATCTAAGGACCTAACGTCCGAAGTCCTTTTAATAGAAATTAAGCAGAGCAACATAGTAAGCTTGGCAGAGAGCATTTTAAGAGAAAGACTTGGATTATCTGGCCAGGAAAGGAAAAGATTTAACACAAGGGAGACGTCCCAGATATGTGAATACTTGGCAGAAGGGGGTTTGGAGAGCTTGACTCCCTTCAGGAGACGACAGATCAAAGGATGGGACCCAATCGGGTTGCCATCAATATTTGAGTGGTTCATGGATATAGCTGATCTGTAAAGATTTATTGTGCGATATGACTTACCTAAGCCCGCCTGGGCGGCTAGGAAATTAACAATTAGGTTTAGATCTGCTGAAAAGGGATTGGAACATTTTCCCAGACACCAGCTTGCCCAAAGAGCCCAGGCTGATTTATAGGCTCGCCTCGTGCCGGGTGCCCATGCATTATTAATGAATTCTGAAGCTTCTGCCGAAATAGAATGGGTCTGCTGGGCAGACCGGAAATGAGCCAGGCTGAGAGTGTTAAAGAGTGGTCGAGAATCAGTTTGTGAGGGCGACCGAAAGGATCTTGAATAAGGGACGGAAAAGTCGGGAGTAAGATGGGGAAATCCACTGTGAGCTCGAGAAGGGGAGGGAACCAAACTTGAGATTGCCAAAAGGGAGTCAACAGGACGATGGATGCCTTCTGACGTCTGACCTGGTTCAGGACTCTGTTGATGAGGATAAAGGGAGGGAAGGCATAATTGAGGGATCCGGACCAATCTTGTAGGAAGGCGTCTGTAGCCAACGCTAGAGGGTCCGGGCGCCAGCTGAAAAAGTGGGGAAGCTGGGTGTTGAGTCTGGACGCAAAGAGGTCTACCTGAAAAGGACCCCATTTCCGTTCTATCTGATAAAAAACTGACTGGTGTAATTTCCAATCGCTGGAGTCCGAGAGGTGGCGTGAATGCCAGTCTGCATTGGAATTCAATGAACCCGGTAGATATTCTGCTACAAGGGAAAATTTGTGGGACAGGCAAAAATCCCAGAGGCTCTTGGCTAGCAGGGCCAGGGGTCTGGATCTGGTGCCCCCTAAATGGTTGATGTAACGCACCGCTGATATATTGTCCATACGGAGCAGAATGGAGCATCGTGCTCTGTTTTTTGTGAAGCTTCTGATCGCAAAGGAGCCTGCAAGAAGCTCTAAACAATTTATGTGCAATCTGGACTCCTCTGCGGACCATATACCGCCAGTCGATATTGAACCACAGCGGGCGCCCCAACCCGTGAGACTTGCATCTGATTCTAACACAAGATCGGGCACAGAGGGGAAGATGGATCTGCCGTTCCAAGCCTCTAAATGGGATATCCACCATTGGATTTCCATCTGAGATTCCTGATCCAACGAGACGAGGTCGGAAAAGGCCAATCCTCGACGAAGATGAAGGATTTTGAGACGCTGGAGGGCGCGGTAGTGAAGGGGTCCTGGAAAGATGGCCTGGATAGAGGACGAGAGAAGGCCGACGACCCTTGCGAGGGCCCTGAGAGAAATAGTATCTTTTTGAAGAGTTAAGATTAGTTCCTTTTTGATTGCGGAAACTTTGGAACGGGGAAGGAATAGAGCGGCCGAAACGGAATCTATTTGGAAGCCCAGAAATTCTATTTGTTGACAAGGCAGGAGAACTGACTTTTCGTGATTTATCAGGAAACCGAGATCTGAGAGGAGTGTGGATGTTATCTGTAGATGGGTCAGCAAAGATGATTTGCTCTGGTGCATGATCAGAATGTCGTCGAGGTAGATAATGAGCCTGATGCCTAGGGAGCGAAGGAAGGTGACGACCGGTTTCAAAAGTTTTGTGAAGCACCAGGGTGCAGAGGATAGACCAAACGGGAGAGAGGAAAAATGATAAGTTTTTGAATTCCAAAGAAATTGCAGAAACTTTCTGTGGGAAGGATGAATAGGAATGGTCAGGTATGCATCCTGTAAATCTAGTCTGACTAGCCAATCGAATTGGAGCAAAATGTCCCTGAGATGGATAATGGTTTCCATCTTGAAGTGTCGATAGATGACAAACTGGTTGAAAGATTTCAGGTTGATAACCGGCCTTAACTTTTTGTTCTTTTTGTGGACAAGAAATATAGAGCTGATGAATCCGGACGGGTCTGGAGTGCAAAGGTGGATGGCGTCTTTTTCTAAGAGAGATTGGATCTCTGAATAGATTAAAGAGGACATTTCTAGAGAAAACTTTGGAAAAGGAGGAAGACAGTGTTGGACGGGAGGAGAAAGGAGTTCGATCTGATATCCCTGAACAGTGGAAAGGACCCAAGGGTCTGCTGAGATTGACTTCCATTTCTGAAGAAAGAAACGAAGACGACCTCCCACGGGAGGGCCAGAAGGTTGGCTTACCTTGATTAACGGGCGGTCTGGAGAAACGTTGACCACGGTTGCGGAAACCCCTAGATCTTTGTGGATAAAAGTGGGGTTTAAACTCGTGGTAATAGGTATTGAAGGAATTGGCGGATCCTCTTGAGCCTTGTTTCCTGTATGTGCGGCCGGTAAAGCGGCTCCTACCTCTACCGGCCCGGGAAAAAACACGTTGGTTGAAAACTTTCTTGAGATTTTGTTGGGATTTGTCCAATGAAGAAAATGTCGACACAAAACGACTGATGTCTTTGATGAAATTATCACCGAAGAGTTTCCCGTCGGCCTGAATGCCGGGGTCTCGAGTGGGGAAGTTAGCTAACTTGGGGTCCATTTTGAGCAGAAGGCCCTTGCGCCTTTCATGAATAATAGCAGAGTTCGCATTGCCCAAGAAACAAAAGGCTCTTTGAATCCAAAGGGAAAGATCCAAGGGATCAATAGTCGAGTCCTCTAACCTGGCTGATTCGGCTAGATCAAAAATTCTTGCCAGAGGACCCACCACGTCCAGAAGCTTGTCCTGACACGTGGTCCAGGCCCTGTCCACTCCTTTACGAGGATCCTTACCAAATTTGGTAAAGAAAGTGATAAGAGAGTCATCAATGGTTGGGGTTGCGGTAATATTGGAATTTAACGATGGTCTGGGGCATTCGGATTTTAACTTGGATCTCGTCTGCTTATCTAGAGGAAGACGTAAGCGGGAAGCGATGTAATCCCCTACATGGTCCAACGGGAGCCATTCTGTCGAGTTAGGGTGGTGTATGAGAGATGGGTCGAACATGGGAACACCCTCTGAGTCGACAACACTGGTAGAGGGGTCACCTGCCGAAATTTTTATGCGTTTGGGGGAAGGGGAGGAAGGGGAAAAAGTATCATCAGGATTATCGGACTGAGATAAATCATCCATGTCCTCGTCGTCCGTGTCCAAAATTTTTGAAATCACAATCTTTTTTGGCGCAGTGATATGTTTTGATTTTGCTTTGCATTTAGATTGCGATGCCGTATTTTTGGCAGGAATCCCCTCCTTAGAAGGAGGCCTGGGAGGAATCAAGTCCTCAGTCTGGTGTGAGGCAAGCTCACTTCCTGTTTGTGCGCCTTTACTTAGTTTAAAAGAGGGTAGTTTTCGTTTTCTGCTTTCCCCCGTAGAATGGGCCATAGATTTGGACACCATGGACATGACAGAATTTTCAATATTTTTTGACATTTTGTCCATAGATGCTTTCATAGCGTGTTTCACAGAGGACTGGATACACTTATTAAGATCCTGTGTAAAGGATCCCTCATCCTCCTCGGAGGCAGACCTTGAAGGAGAACTCCCCAGTTCCATAATAATAAAGGAGTTAGTGTGGGCAAACACAAGAAGAAACAAGCCCAAAAGTGTGCTGTAGGCAGAAACCCAAAGAAAGGGTATTTAAGGGTTAATAGGAGCAACACGCTCCTTGTGCTGGAAAAATGGCTCCTCCCCGGGGCGGGGACTCAGAAGAACAAATGAGGAGCGAAGAGGCGCTGGGGAGAGGCCGCGATACAGACGCTGTTCCGTGCGCGCTGTCGGAGATGCGCGAAGCCGTTCGAAGGAGGCTGGACGCTGGTTCCTGAACACGGCCGGAGAGGCGAAACCGAGGAAGGCTGCCTCTGACGGGAGGACCGGTAAGGGATTCCCCGTGCGACGCGCGTACAACGCGCTGACTAAACAGAAGGAAGAGCGCGATCGAACGCTCGATGGAGCGCGCGCTACCACAACAGTTGGTGCCAGAGGGGAGGGGGGCTGGAAAAAAGGGGTAAAAACGGGATAAAACGGTCGCGAAGCGGTAGGCACCAAAACAAATTACTCCCCCAACTTGGTAACAACAAAATTTACGCTAGAAAGATAAATAACAACAAATACAACATCTGCAAACCATTAAGTACTTAGAAGACCAAAAGAGAGTACTTATCTTGACTGCGAGCAGCAAGAAAAGAGGGCTGCTTGCAGTCAAGGGTGCTCTCTATGGTTTTTGGCCTATTCCTATTGGTCCAGTTCTAGTTATTGTTTTGCTCCCATTGGTTAGTCTATAGCTAACCCTCTTGAGAGTTGTAGTTTCTTGACTGCTGCTGTTGAAATTAAAGTAAGAAAAGAACGCATAATAGAGCCTCCGGTCTTGTCATAAAATTATGGTCAGAATGTTTCCTGAAGGCTATTTTTGCATACTTTGAGAGTTGCAACTGTGCCTACATTAGTCTGCATTGGGCTAAGCTTGGGCTTGAACTTTGACAGCTTTGAGTTTAGGACAGTCCTCAAAATCTGGCAACACTGATGGAGGGATGCAGTGAGACATCTGCATACTGCAAAGCCCCACCCTGGGTTAGGGCACCTGGAGCCAACTCGAATGAATGTATTAAATTATGAGACCTTTGACAGCTCGTCGTCTCTGCCCGTATTGTACGTATACGTGTACATGGGGCTTTAGACGTCCTCAACAGCAGAGCGTATAGCTAAATCTATGGATTTGGGACCGCAGCCATCGAATTATAAAACCCGGAGTTGAGAAAAAGTTAAACCCTAGTCTTGTTGTAGGTGAATGAGACTGAATCACAGCCACTGTTTGCTATACCGAGTATATAGTCTGGGGTGCCTCAGCTATTGGGATACTAGCGTAGACTCCTTCGTTTTTCAGTGTCGTGGGTATTATACAAAATGATCCCTCTGGTTTTAAACCTAAGTGGAAGGGGAGCCCCATTCCAAGATGGCCGCTTTGCAATGTTACTTTCCTACTTGTCTGTATTAGTCTATTTTCCATTTCCATGCCCCGCCCCTCCAATACAACCTTCCTGATAAGGCCCTGCCTTTCCCTGTCACCAGCAGGGCTGACAAGAAGGTCCGAAGGGGAGGTGGCCGGAGATGAGCACTGAAGGACTTTTTTTATTTTCTTATTTTTTTTATTCGCAGTTTGTTTTAACCCCTTTGATAAATTAATCTATTTGAATTCCTCCTCTCGAATTTGAATCGGTGCCTGAATCCGAACGGCAGCTGTCAAGAAATCTCCGCTTCGTAACAAGGTATGTTTATGCCTTGTCACCGGGCTGGTTTGAAGTAATGGTGTTCTCTACGTCTTTATCGAGAGCGGGGTAGATTATTTGGAAATCAGTTGCTTCCATTCAAAGGTGACTCGGGTTCTGCTAATACCTGCTGGTGTCGTAGCCCCCATCCCCGCATTTTTTGGTGGTCCTCACTCACCAGTGGTATGTGTGCGCACAAACGTTCTCTGCCTGTTACAGTCCCCCCGCTTCACACTCGTTATGTTAAATCCCTTTCAGTGAGCGTTCACGTTATCTGTTGTGTTTCAGACCCCCTAGCCCTTTGGGGAGTTGAGTGTGGGATGCAATTCCCTTTTCCTCAATTGGGAAATGTATTCGCTACATTAGCAGCGCTCCCTGCTTTAAAAGTATGACAACCCACCTGCTAGGGCTTTCTAACTCCGTATACAGAGCCAGGTTCCTTTCTGTTAAAAATTATTTATTTATTACTCTTTCTTAGCAGCAAGAAAACGTTTTGGTGGCAACCTCCCAAAAGAATGCGTGAATATTTTGTTCGTTTGTATTCTAATTTGTAGAGCGTTAAACTATTAATATGATTTTGTATTTGTCTCGTGTGTGGGGCAGTGTTCTGAGGTATCAAGTCTCTTCAGCTGGGGAGGTACTTTGAAAAGTGCAGACTTAAGATTTGGGTTTCACACTAATAGCCTGGACTCCCTGTAGCTGAAGCGCGCTGAACCGGGGCTGGCATTTAAACCGCAGAACATGTCCGGGCATAACATTGCAAGGAGAAGAGCAGAGCGTAACGGAGCCTGTCGGCAGTTCGCAATTAATTGTTTTATATTCATTGCACATATGTCGTGTCTCGCCCGCTGATTGTTTCAGGGAAACAGTTGACTTTCCCATATATTTAATTTTTTAATCTCACGTTGATGCTTTAACTAGTGGTCATGTAGTCGCTTAACGTAAATGGTTATTGTTTATTTAGAATATTTTACATTTGTGTTTGAAGGCCCTATAAACTGTATAGGATTTTTATAACAGTGGTATCTGTTAAGTGCATTTTTTTCTGTACTTGTAATGCGCTGAAAATCCCCACCAGGTAGCTTCACGGCACAGGTATATCTAACCAATTAAACACCGACATAAATGATCATAAAACGCCCTGGCCAGAAAAAAAAAGTCACTCGACTAAATAGAAAATTCATGGAGAATTCAATGAGAATCACAAAATATTGTAATTATTCGGGGAAAATACTGTAAATGACATTAAACAGCCTAGGCTGGGCAATATCTACCAAGGTAATCGGGTATCGCAAACATTCAATACTATAAGTTCAGCATATTGCCATTCTTTATACTGAAGCTGTAGATATAACGTAACTGATGCCGGTTCAAAAACGGAGTCACTGACGTACACAACAACATTCTGAAATGGTGGTGAATTTTTTGATGTAAATTTCATATCTCTAATTTTTAAATGCCTTTTTTATACAACGTGTTATACACGAAGTTAAAACGGTCATCAACTACTTATGAAACTTTGCGAAGTCGCAGAGATGTACTTGACGAAAGTGATCAAATTATAGTTTAAATAGGCTTACAGGAAATCTGTAAAGTCACTAAGTGTTTGCTTATTTTTAGCGATTTGAAAGCGCATTAGGGGCCAGATGTAGGAAACGATTTGCGACTCGCAAACAGCAAAAAATGCCGATTGCGAGTCGCAAATCGCAGTTTCCTGTGCAGAAATGCATTTTGCGAGTCAGGACAGACTCTCAAAATGCATTTCCGAATCGCAAATAGGAAGGGGTGTTCCCTTCCTATTTGCGATTCGTAGTGGTATGCAATACCATTTGCGACCGCATATGCGGTCGCAAATGGTGTCGCAGTTACCATCCACTTGAAGTGGATGGTAACCCACTCGCAAATTGGAAGGGGTCCCCATGGGACCCCTTCCACTTTGTGAATGGACCACAAATTATTTTTTCAGGGCAGGTAGTGGTCCAAGAGACCACTACCTGCCCTGAAAAAATACCGAAACTAAAGATTTAGTTTTTTTTTGTTTTTTTTTTAAGTGCAGCTCATTTCCTTTAAGGAATACGGGCTACACTTAAAAAAAAAAATAAAAAAAAAACTGCTTTATTTAAAAGCAGTCTCGAACATGGAGGTCTGCTGACTACAGCAGGCCTCCATGTTTGTGAGTGCCCATAGTCGCTATGGGGCCGCAATTTGCGACCCACCTCATTAATATTAATGAGGTGGGTCTTTGCGACCCCCTAGCGACTCGCAGACGGTGTCTGAGACACCGTTCTGCATTGCAAATTGCGACTTGCAATTTGCGAGTCGGAAGGACTCGCAAATTGCAAGTCGCAATTTGCAATTTTGCTACATCAGGCCCTAGATCCTGTCATTTGTAGCATTTGAGACTTCTAGATTTAAAATTACGAGTGCACAGGTAAAGAAGGTTAACTGTTCTTGCGTTCGCAGAATTTCATTGTTACTGTCCTCTGCTCCTTCCAATACTCACCAAGCATTGGCAGCGTAAATCGTTTTGGCTTTTGTGTATCGACAAATGTTGCCCCTGTCTACATAGCTACTGGTAGTTGTTTCTTACTTATCACACACAAAAGCTTGCACTTCTGCTGCAGCGCTACAAAATCCTAGCTATTACTTAAGCTGAATAGTGGATTTTACACAAGAGGTCAATGGATCTAAGCGACAAAGGATTGAGGTGATGTCATTAATGGACGATGTGATTATCAACAGTATACATCATATTTAGAATTCTGAACCTCAAACCATAACCACACTAGTTTATTAAGAAGAATTATGAATTTATTTCCCTACATTAACAATGCTAATGTTATGAAAATAACTCTTAAACACACGTGATAAGCATATAAAATAAATAGTGGCTGATTAGAACGTCTTATGTATCTGAGTTTAATTAAAACAGTCAAGCAAATAATCTCTAATAATAACACTGATTAATAACACCAGAGTCGGTAATAATGGTAAAGTATGCATTAGTACAAACAATCAAGGAGTGTCAATATGAATCTTGAGCATTTAAAAAAACTAATACCCCTCACTAAAAATAAATCAGCATCAACATGTTGGACTTCATGTGAAAATAATTTAGTAACACAAATTTAGAAAAATCACACTAACTCAGGTTATTATAAAAAAAAAAAAGAAGAAATTAACATGCATCAGTCAAATTTTAAGTTGCAGCTGGTACCTGCAAAGCAAGAGACACGTATATCAATGTAATTTCATACACTACCCATAGAACAACATGCAGTCTACTTCAGCAAAGGATACCATCAGGTAAGTCTTTGTAAGATCGGGCCAAATGACAGTTCAACCCAAACTGCTAGTATGACTCGAACCACCAGTCACTCGAACTAAGGATCTCTCTAGAGTCTCTCACTTCTCTTAAAGTCTGATAAAATTCTATCATGGAGTCTGACGAAAGAAAATCAAATCCTACTCAGATTGTTATACCAATCCCAAAAAGTTAATGATTGGGACAGTACATGGGGTGGTTACGATTCAACCAATAGTAGTTCTAATTGATAACCTAAAACACAATGACGTTGGCAATAACCAGGACACATTCATAACAGTAACTTCTCCTCTTCCGTCTCGTCTGTGACTTTATTGTTCCATCTCGTCTAAACGTCTCTTCTCAGGAAGAAACTTATTACAATGTATCACCTACTTTCTTCCTCGAGGAATAAACCACGTATTAGTGATAATTTCAGACAATAGAACATTCAACTTGTGCAAGAACTTTGTCAAACATGACCTTGTAACACACAATGTAGCAACCCACTAGGGGCACTGTGTACACATTTATTAAGTAATATAACACACTTTTATGTAAGCATTGAACTATGGAAAATAACCACAACGTTTAGTTAGGATTTTTGCTCAGCTAAAGAACAGAAATGAATTATGGCAACTATTTTAAAAAGTCACCCGTTTTGCATGTTATTAACTATATAGTCAATACATTAAAATTATTAATAAAACATATTAGAAAATTCACTCTTACTTCTGCTCAGTGTTGTGTGCTAGCGATATTTGAATACCTTGCATTGTACAAGAGGCAAAGTTATTGGAGATTTTGGTGACTGGACCACCCATTAGCAGTGCAGGATCCAAGGGATGTTGTCTCAGTCAAGTATGCAGTTTTGTGTTCGGAGCGTCTGAGTGGGGTGGCAAGATAGTCTGGGAGCAGCGTAACATACATGCATAGGGTGGCAACAGTAAGCAGCATCATGTCCATGGCCCTGAATATGGCTGAACCAAAATTGAGTGCAATGTTTAGTGTACCCAGTATATTCCAAGACCGTAGAATCAGAATTGCAAGTGTGATAAGTGGCACTCGTTAAGATTACTGCCTGAAAAAGTGGGTTCAGCTTGCTGCTTGTGGTGCTTAATGTCCAAAAGTCTACTTGTACATTAAGCCCCACCACATCTTCAAGAAAAGTAAGTAGCTTTAACCTGCTGAAAGCTGCTTCTCTCTCTTTTTTTTTTTTTTTTTTTTTTGTGTGTGTGTGCAGGGTGTGACGTTTTTCGCATTAATCGTGATGTGCAGTAACCATGGTTACTTGATATGCCCCAGTTTAATTGGGCTGACCATAACCTGGGTCTCAGAGGAGAATCTTGTTTCCATGCTTACAGTATTTTATGTAGTTTTGATTTAAAAAAAAAACTGTCAAAATACCTTAGTTCTTACTGATGCCTTACAGTGCCTTTAACTGTAAGTAAACTAATCTTAAAAATATTGTTTCTTAGTTGGGGAATGAAGAAATTTACATTTCTGAGAAGTAGTAGTCCAACAGTTACTTCAGGGCTTGATGATATTTCCCCTCTTTGCAGCCTGTAGCTTTCTGCAACATTAATACTTCTCTGGCAAAAGAAAGGACAACTATAAAGAAGATAAGCTCACACGGCCTCTGAAAAGTTGACCATCGCAGACTTACTGGTCTTTGCAACAAAAAAAAAACACAATGTGAGTATAGTGTCAAGTCTTAAGAACGCACATTGACCTTTTATTGTGATGTACAATCAAAGGGAGATATTCTGACTCGTTTTTTTTTCTGTTTTATTAATATAGATGATTGAAACACTGGCAACGTCTGAAGCCCAGACTCTTCTCTACCAGTTAAACGAATTGCTGGAACAGGAACTTAAATGGCAGCCCAAGGCCTGTGGGCTTAGACTTATTGAATCTTCTCATGACAATGGCCTTCGCATGACAGCCAGACTAAGGGATTTTGAAGTCAAAGATCTCCTAAGCTTAACTCAGTTTTTTGGGTTCAGTACTGAGACTTTTTCCCTAGCTGTTCATCTGTTAGATCGTTTTTTATCCAAAATGAAGGTAAGTTGTGTACCACTTTGAGCTTTCTACATGTGTTGAGCTTTCCTTATTGTTCTTTGAGTGGGCAACTGCTATATGTTGGGAACACTATTCTTCTGCTGGGAGAACTAATGTGGCATGCGCCAAGGTATAAATTACCACAGCCATAATAGATGTGACTGAGTATTTAAGATGTCAAAATGTAACATACTAAGCTGAAAGACTTTTAAAAAAAAAAAAACTTTCGGAGGGAGGTGGACTTAAAATGTGATATGTGTAACCTGCACATATCATCACCATATATTTTTATTTTTTTTATTTAAAGAAACAGCATTTGTAGCTTAGCTGATTTGATGTGCTATCTCTCCAGTTAACTCTGCTTTTCTGTCTAGCAAAGCTGTTTGTTTGTTTTCTTTGAGGTCTTGTGACATGCAGATTTAGCTGTCTGTATTAAACAGCATTGCATACTATACTACGTAGAGTGGCCCATTTCGTATGATTGAATGGATTTCTTGTCTGTTTTGTCCCTAGTCCTAAGTGAATGGCCTCATCTTTATTTTTGGGTTTGTTCTTCCTCTGGAGCCTTCCTTGATCTTTATTTGTGTTGATGAGTTGCGTTTTCTTTCCACTGGGATGTTATTTGTTATTTATTTATTTATTTATTTTTTGTTTGTTATTGTGCACTTGGAGCACACTTTTCCCTTCATTCCTAAACTTGATTAAAAAGTCTGACAGGACATGACGGGGGAGGTCATACTAGCATGCCTGCTGATGAGGGAGCCGTTCCGAGGTCCCGGTCCCATAGTTGAAGCATACAGCACAGATATGGTGGACTGTGATAAGGAAGGAGTGCATATGGTCCCCTTTGACAGGGTTGCACCTTTGAGCCTCTCATTTATTGATCATGACATGGCCATGGAGAGATGGAGGGAGGTGGGATGCCACTTGGAAGCTGACCTATACCTAGGGGAAGTCTGTTACTTTCCTGGAAGCACGTTTCATTTAGTGTGGGATGGGACACTACCTACAGTATGCAAAGCTAGAAAACCCGGCAAAGGAGATATGGCACACTCCTCTGGCGGCACCATGGCCTTCTCAGACATTTGGTGGATTGAGTTGGGAGTCACTTCATTACACTCTTCTACAAGGCCCTTAAACAAGACCTAAAGAGCTCATACAAGGCAATGACCGCATGGGAGGTGGATTTGGGTGCGTGGGGTGGGTGGCTTGAGTATTCGGACTGGGACTGCATATGGTCTGGTGAGGGCAATTTTATGCAGTAACAAGTTTAAACTGTTACACTTCAATTATTTACACCTCACTTACTTGACATTGTCCTGGTTAAATAGAATTCGCCCCAATAGGGCAACAAAATGTGTGCGCTGTGGAGAGAAGAGAGCCACACTTGTTTTGCATCTGGCGAGACAGTGTGCTGGTGGTGCATGGCTTTTGGAGTGAGCTGGTGCGTAGACTTGAGGGGGCCAATGGTATTACCATGCCCGGTACACCTTGGGCTTGCTCGCTGGGAATGGTAATGAGCCCCAGAGGGTACGAGATAGTATACTACTTCCTACAGCTGGTACTGCTCCTGGCCAAATGTAGGGTGGCCATTGGTTGGTTGGATGAGGTGCTGTGTGCAACCATGTGGATTCGGGATGTGCTCGAATGTGGTGTTGTGGAAGAACAACATATACATCTTTGCTGCATCTCTGGACAATTTTAATGAACATGGGGACTCGACCCTGATTCAACCCAGGGAGACCAGGAGAAGAGTGTGTGTGTTTGAGTTTTGTAAACATAGGAACAGTGGCCATCAAGTGTGTGTTTGATGAATGTACAGTCATGTTAGCTTACAGACTTGGTATATGTAATACTACTTACTCTGTATTAACTTTCATAGTCAGAAATATTGGATGCGTAGTATGGCACCTGCACTTGGTAATATGCACTGAATGTTATGTTTCTTTGACCAGAATTGCAAATGTTAAAAAAAAACTTTTTTTTAATACAAAATTCGATTGATAAATATTAGAATTTTTTTAAAATGCACGATTTGCCAGCTAAATGGGCCTATATTGCCTCCCAGGATTCAGGTGATTTTTCTTTTCTTTTTTTGGTAATTTGGAAGGCGTTATCATTGACAAAGTAAATGGTGTTGAAAGTGTGAGCGACTGAAAGGAGTCACCTTACTCAGATGTGGTAAGGGAGTATAGGCCTAACCTTGAACCCCTATATTGACTGTATATATCTCTGTAAATACTGGTACTAGCAGTGTCCAGGATGTAATCAGAATGATTTGAGCTGTTTGTTTTCTTTAGTGTGTGACAATAGGAGATGCCCACCCCACACAGACCATGCGGCAAGGCACCCAACTGGCTTGGCTAAAAAAAAATAGAAAGGAGCAGCACACCTAGACGTAGCATGTTTTTGTGAGCACATGTTACATCCATCAAGCATGTGTGTTTTGCCACAGGTGTATCATTTATTGTGTTAATGTTAACGTATGGACCACTTGATTTACTTGTGGCTTGGACATACCATCTACTTGACTATTGTTCTATGTTCCCCATACCTAAGTTACCTACTTATGACCTATTAAGGTAAAGTAAGCTTACTTGCACCCACCAATGACCGTAGTAGAGGGATCCTGTTAGCCCTGATTGCTTGAGACCTAATATATGATTTGTAGAAGGGCAAACATGTCGGCACTATAGGGAGACACAGGCCATGATGCGCATAATTAATAATTTTTATTAGTATTTTTATCCATACAGGGATATCACTAAATAACAGAACCCTTGTGGTTTAACCAAAGGCTTTTTTTAGTCAACTAACGGGATCCTAGAGAAATAACCAGACAAGTAATCTATAATAGCTTCCTCAAGGTAATCTCTGATACTACCAGTCTGCCCTGGTAGTATTATCTTACTGGGGTGGGGTGAGATAGCAATGATAAAGCATATCATATTACTTGTATATCTCATTCTAATTTTGGAATTGCCCTGGGATTGATTAGGCAGGTTCCAGTGGTGAATGGTACTTCTTGGAAAGGAGTACTAAAAATAAGACCTAGTACGATATGGTTCAATCAATGCGCAATGATGGGTTTGTGATGGTTTGACTGAATCAGACATGGGTTTGCTTTAGCCTCCTTTTTCTCCCCAAGTATTACAAAGGTCTCCAGGCAAACATTTTGCATTCTCCTTTATGGCATCTACTCGCAGCAGCTCCTTTAAAGAACTTGCAACATAAGAATTCCAACCTAATAAAAGTACTGGTTCCCCCAACCTATCTTTTAGCTGCCTCTCCCTGCAAATAAGTACTTGAGTGAGGCGAGCTAGTATTCTGTTGTAAATGAGTGTTTGTGAATTTTAGAATGTAAGCATAGGATGAAAATGTAATATTCAGCTGTTAAATGTAATGGGGTATAATTTACAGCATTCACAGTGTAGTATTGTTTGAGTGTGGTGTGTGTGTGTGTTTTTTTTTTTTTTTTTTTAATGGGGGGGATTGACTACTTTTTATGGTATGGCAGCTTAATTGTGTAAGTAAACTTACTAAGTTATTGTTTACCACTTTTATCATTGGGCCGTATTGGCAGTTGAGGCTCTAGTGCTTGCTTTCCAGGGTGAGCACACCATGGAGGCCACGTGGGCCTCTGACAGTTTGTAGCTCGAGCACTGTTCGATATGAGCTTGGCCGTGAGGGCTTGCAGGATTCATCCTTATCACAAGGCTCATGACGTACAGGTGAGGAGAGCAAACATTCTCCTTGGTGATAAGTGAAACGAATGAATGGCTTTATGCACTAAAGAGCGACTACTCTGTAATGAATGTTCTTGGAAGATCTTATCTTGACGTTCACATGCTTGACCACATGGCACTAGAATCGTCCTTCCTAGGTCGTTGTGATATTTAGATACGAATGAGTGGGTTTATAGGTCAAGCAGGGCTTGAAAAATCAACTTTCATTGGCCAGTCTTATTTGATCAGGACAAGCTATTTTTAATACTTACTTGTCCCTTCTGGCGAGTTGACAATGAACAGGTGTTCTGTTCAGTTGAAAAGTGGTGGGTCAGTAAAAGATGTCTTTAAATCTTATGTAACATTTGCTTTGTGTTCACAGACCTAGGTCAAAAGTTAGTTTCACTTACAATTAATTTTCCTTCTGACTGCAGAGTTCTAGGACTTTGTAAGGTGAACTGTGACCTGCTGCTTAGAATGTAAAATAAAAGGATAGGGTGTCAGGTTTTTCCTAACACACAACATTTAAATGGCTAAGTCAACTGTGAAACATTTCAAAATATATTTCAGTAGTTGTGAAAGCCCTTTTTTATATTTCTGTGTGATGAGAAAATATTTTAATAGAATGAAAACAAATCAGAATACATTACATCTTGATGTGCAAAGGATATGCTTTCTGAAACCCAATTTTCAGATTGTTAATGCAGCTTTACTGATAAAACTGTAGTGTAAGTTAGTGGCGAGGTTTTGGGACATTTCTCGGAAAGTTACTGTGTATAGATGACAATATGACTTTAAAATTGAATGAGTGTTTAAATAAACTGAAACACCCCTGCCCTGATGGCAATGTTAGTAAACTAAAAAGTCCTAGGTTATGTGGGCTAGACCTTATGGGTATGTGGGCTAGATTCCTGTGATGCATGCAGCAAACGTTTGTCTACTTAATGAAACCTTTTTTTTTTTTTTTTTTTTTTTTTTTGTACTGCAGAAATGCTGAGCTCACTTATTTGAAGTTGCAATCGTATGTGAGAATTAAAAAGGCGACTGAACTATTTGATTAGGATCACACAATTTGAGACCCGTTTACAGGTCAAGTACATTACGGTTAGGATGAGTAGATTATTTAAGTTACTCGACCTGCAGGTCTAGAAACATTTTAATGATTTTTCAAGCCCTGATCATGGTTTACGGCAACTGGTGCATGTATATGGATGAGTGATTGGAAAAGAGGGTGAGGGTGGTGAGGGAAGGAGAACAAAGTTGTGCTGCGTCCAGTAACGCCATTTGTATTAAACTGAGTTCTTGAATCCTGTTCTTGCTCATGAATGTTGTCTCTGTGTCGAAGTCTAAACTTATGCCAAAGAGCAAAGACAATGTACTGCTATCACTACCACTGCTGTATTTTTATTCGTTGGATATATACTTTCTTCGGTTGATGTTTGTAGAGTTATAAAAACTTGAGGTTCTGTAGATTTTGACTATCTTAAAATATTTTAGATTTAGTAAGGATGCATGAAGAGGATTCAGTCAGGAGAGGGAACCTTGTTGAAGGCTGTACTTGAGACAATTTCTACTGAGATTGGTAATAGAATGTAGGAAGCTGGCCTGGTGTGTTGTGAGTACCTAAGGTACTTAAATGTTATACAAGGTCCAGCTATCACCTATTAGTGTAGGCAGTGTCTAGAAGCCAGGCTTTCTAGAGGTAACTGTGGATGAGCAGCTAAGGCTTATCTAGGAGACCCGCAATACCACTGTAGTCACACCGCACTTAAACACATGAAAAAAACATTGTGTTACAAAAATAAATGCTCTTTATTTAGTGACTCAATACCAAAAAGTACTAGAGAGGCAACCCTTCAATAAGGAGGTAAGTAACACACTAAATATATACACTAGTTATCAGCAATAGGCATAGAAAGTGATAGAACAATGTGCAAATGCTGTTAGACAATAGTGACCCCAGGGGGAGCTGAAACCATATACTAAAAAAACTGGAATGTGAACTCTGGACCCCCATCTAGGTAAGTGGAATGTGTAGAGGAGAGCTGTGGGGGTACTAGGAAACCCCAAAGGTAAGTACCACAGTACCCCCCTAGCGACCAAGAGGAAAGGAGTAAATCACTACATTCTCCCCAAAAATACCCAAAAGGAAGAAAATGAAGAAATTGCAACACCCAGACAAGACTGCAAGAAACCAGCGGTGGATTCTTGAAGAGGAAGACCTGTGGAAGAAGGGGGACCAAGTGCAGAAGACTCCAAGAGGAGTAAGAGGTACTATCCACCCAGCTGTGGATGCAGGAGTAGGTAGACGGTGAGACCAACGTGGTCAGGAATGCAGCCCTGCAGCAGGTGCAGAGTTCTTGGAGGATGCAGTCTACCTCCCACACCCGATGGAAGATTGTAGTTGGTCAGTGTTGTGGAAAAGCCACCAACAAGCCTTTGCAAAGGCAGAAGTTGCAGTGAAGCAAATGTGGAGCTGCCAGGGACCAACAAGGTGCAGGGGGACTCACCCCACAGGTGGGGGTTGGGGGGGTAAGTCGCAGAGTCCTAGGGGAACCTCAGCAAGGCAGAGTCCACAGAAGAGGCTGCCTCCACAAGAGACCCACTGGGCGAGGAACCAGGAGTCACAAGAGTCCACACAGCACGACTGAAGAAGGGTCCCGCGCTGCAAGAGAAGCATGCAGAGGGCTGTGCATTGCAGGAAGAAGTGCTAGGGCTACACGAAGCCTGCAGACCCCTTGGAGATGCAAACAAGCCTTTGCAGCTGCAAGAGATGCATTGCACGGGGGTACTTTCTTGCATGGATAGGCAAGGGTTTACCTCCAGCTAGGTTGGACAGCTGGCAGAGGGTACCAAGAGGACTACTCCGGACCACCACCACCTGTGATGTAGGATCCTCATAGCTCAGGATGAGAGGAGATCCATGCAGCCGGTCGTCGTTGCAGTTGGTGTATGCAGATGCAGGGGAGTGACTCCTTCACTCCAAGGTATATTCCTTTTTCCTTCCGTGTAGGCTGAAGACCTGCCACCCTCAGAGGATGCACAACCTGGGAAATGTTGCAGAAGCTGGAAGGAGCTGTGGAAACAAAGTTGCAAGCAGAGTCTTCGTCATGGATGCAGACTGTCAGTTCCAGTGGCTAAAAGTCAAATTAAAGTTGCAGAGGAGTCCTGCTGGAATCTTGTAAACCGAATCTGAGGACCCACCCAATAGACCTTAAATAGCCCTGAAAGGGGGATTGGTTACCTAGCCAGGTGACCACCTATCAGGAGGGGGCTCTGACTTCACGGCCTGGCCTGGCCACTCAGATGCTCCCAGAGGTCCATGCAACCATACATTCAAGATGTCAGAACCCAGGGACCCTCTGGGCCTCTTTCCATTGTCCAGTTTTGTGCCAGAGCAGGGACTGGAGGTCCCAGAACTGGTGTAGACTAGTTTATGCACGAATGGCACCAAATGTGCCCTTCAAAGCATACCAGTGGCTTGGGGAGGCTACCCCTCCCAAACCATATCATGCCCATCTCCAAAGGGAGAGGGTGTTAACCCCCGGGTTCGCTCCCCAGCCAGTCAGGAAATCCTTTGTACTGCCTTCCTGGGCTTAAGCTGTTCAAGCAGCAGGAGGGCAAAAACCTGTCTGAGGGGTGGCAGCAGCTAGGGCTGCCTGGAAAATCCTAGACTGGTAGGAGCAATGCTGGGAGTCCTCTAAGGAGCCCCCTCCCCGTGCATGGAATCATACTTCCAATACTGGCAACAGTATTAGGGTATGATTCAAACATGTTTGATACCAAACATGCCTATGTTCGGAGTTACCATTATGTAGCTTGACATAGGTCATTACCTATGTCCAGTACAAGCATAAAATGGCGTCACCGCACTCACGAAGTGCAGGAAAATAGAACTGGAGTTTGCAGGGGCACCTCTGCTAGCGCAGGGGTGCCCTCACACACAGGTACTTGCACCCTGCCCTCTGGGCTATGAGCCCCTGCCATAGGGGTGACTTAGTGATCTGGTGCAGTGACCTATGGGGGGAAAAAGGGTGCATGCACCCTCTCACACAGGCTGCAGCGGCAGGCCTGCAGAACAGTTTGCATAGGCTCCCCATGGGTGGCATAATATATGCTGCAACCCATGGGGGGAATCCCCTGGTACCCCAATGCCCTGGGTACCAGTGCACCATATACTAGGGACTTACATGGGGGCACCAGTATGCCAAATGTGGGGTGAAAATGGTACAACTTAAGTTGGGAGGGAGCAGGATCCCAGTAAACGCAGTCAAACACACTGACAACAGGCAGAAAATTGGGCAGAAGAAATGAGTCTGCTTTTTGGTAAGACCAGGCCCTGAAGAGAAATCTTGTTCAGCAGGTGAGACTGATTAACAAAATGGAAAGCTGGGTGTAAAGTACCTTGAGCTGGGTGTTTCACAGTTGAAGAGGAAATCTGCAGTGGCAGATCATGGTTTCTTTGGCAACCTGAGACATGACATTCCACCAAGGACACAGATGGTGGACAGATTAAAGGCCCAGAAAAAGACATGAGAATTATAGGGAAGTAAGCATTTGATGGTGTAGTCTGGACCCTTAGGAAGTGCAAAGATTGAGCTGAGTTGCTCTTCAGACTTTGATTTCGATGAACTTGTTTGTGGGGCATTAGGAAGAAAGAGATCCAGGAAGGTGGAAAGAGGAATGGTCCTGAGATAGTGACTAATCTTTTAGGGGAATTCCATTCCTCTGAGGATGTTGGCGCATGTCGTTCGTCTCCTTATCTTCAGAGATTGTCTATTTTTCCAACACCTTTTAAATTGATGCTACAGAGGCTGAAGATAATGTAAGTAAGAAGTGGTTTGAGATATTCAGAGGGGATTGTTCTATACGAGGAAGCGGGAAATGAGCTACTGTGGTCGTTATTGAATAAGGAAGCTTGGAGAATCCAGAATTGGTGATAGTTGGATGCGAGTTTAGATGGTTTGGTTGTGCGGTGCAGTAACGACCGCAGTCTGACAAAGGACGAGCAAGATGCTCATAAATTGGCTTGCCTTGTTAGCAAGGTTGTTTGTGATACAATGTTTTATAAGGAGCAAGGTGAAATGCTTGGTGCTCTTACGGTTGGACAATGTTTCAGTGGTAAGATATGTGAGCAAGCATGTGGGGGTGGTTCACATCAGAGGATCTGGCATTCCTGGTAAAGGTATTTTGGGAGTATTATCTGTAGAGGAAAGTTTGGGTTTAGGTGGAGCACATTCCAGGATTGAGCAATGTGGTGGCAGACTGGTTTTCAAGGAATTTCAGGGATTCCAGCAATAAGGTTGAACAGATGTTTTCTTACAAATACAGAAGTGTTGGGACAATGTGGTGTAGACCAGTTTGCGAACAGGCTGAATGCTCAGGTGAACAGGTTTTCAGTTGGCGTCTGGATCTGGAATCTGCAGGGATATGTGCTTTTTGTCCGGATTGTAGAGGTGTCTAGCCTTAAGCATTTCCCTCCTTCTCAGTGACTATTTAGGTAGCTAGGATGTTGTGCAGTTTGAAGCAAACAAGGCTGGAGATAACCCCACTTTAGAGGGCCCAAGTGTGGTTCCCTATTCTTATCAATGGATTTTCCAATTCTTTTGCCAGTGTTTCAGAAAGCATTAGTGGGCCCAGCAGCGAACTTCTTCTAGAATTTGGTAATTTCAGTCCACCTGAGGCAGGTGTAATGGAGAATTTCGAGAGTCTGTAATGTGCCAGGCCTTTCACAACAGGCTTGGGCACTTCTTAAAGACTCCTGGGCTGCAGGGACAAGAAAAATGGATAGATAGGCTTGGCAGAAATTTGTTGGTGCATGAAGGGGTATTTTGATCCAGTGTCTGTAGTGGAGGTAGTTCATTATCCTAAAGGTATGTAGGGGGATTCTCCTAGGATGGTGAACGTATATAGATCAGCAATTGCTGCAGGTCATGTGCTGGTTAATGGTCTCTGTGGGTCAGCATCGTTTGTTAAGGAGGTTAATGAGTAGCATTAGAATTACAAAGCATCCAGTGTCCTGGTATAATTCTGTTTGGGCTGTCTCCAGAGTCTTTAATTTCTTAGTCTCCGATCAAATGAATTGTGTTTAAGGGCACTTAACTCAAACTGACAATTATTGTGTTTTGATTTTTGTAAAGGAGGATGTTGAATGCAGAGGCCCTTAATGTTGAAAGCAAGTAGGAATTATTTATTTTTTCCCTGAGGTGGTATGTTTATATTTGACAAATGATTTTTTAATTTATTTTTTTAAATAATTTTATTCCCTTTATAAGTGAAAATGATATTGGGTGGTGTATTAGAAGAGAAAATCAGTTGTCAGACCACTAGGAGTGACTCAGTTGCTTATTTCTTTCAAGAAACCATTTAAGATGGTGTCTTCTATGCATGTAAGATGGGGTGGAAGAGGTGATGAGTAGAGTGGTAGTTGATGTGAGTAGGTTTGGGGGCTCATTCTGTGAGATGGTGCTGCGTAAAAGGTCTTTATGATGGGAGCGGTGCACTGCAAGACATTTTGAGGTGTGCAAATTGGTCAAATGATATGACTTTTAGAAGGTTATGCTTCAAACCTGTCAAGTGTGGCATGTTTGTTGGAGCAGCTTTAAAGCTGCATAATGTTAGCCTTCGGATCTTGCCATAAAATGTAGATTTTCCACAGCCTGGTGGCCAGAAAATCCGCATCTTCCTAAAAGACATAGGCTATTATCCCAGCCCTGAATTCATTGTTTTTAACATGTAGCTCGAAGGCACCTTTAATGGATGGAAAAGTTCTATGTTCAGAAGATCGAGATGTGCTATCTTTGGGAAAGGCTAAATAAGCATATCAACAGTTTTCAGAAGAATATTCACTATCCGACTGTTCTAAAGTTCAAGGTAAACGTTCAGCGTTTTACCTAAAAAGGATGATCATTGGGGGGGTTCTGTGCACTTATTTTGTTGGAATTCTTATGTTCTAAGTTCTTTAAAGGAGCTGCTGTTAGTAGTGGCAGTAAAGGAGACTGCATAATATTTGCCTCTGTGTCCTTAATAAAATCCTGATTTTCTGTCCGCTAGGATGTGGCAAATCTACATTATAGGGTGTTAATTATCAAATGTATTCAACAACTTAAGTTTAGCCTTGCCATGTTAATACCAAGTGAAGAAGAGTCTTCAGGAAAGAGGTTGAGTGCAGGCTGTGATGGCCGGCTTAGCAAAGACCTTTATTGTCAGTAACCTACACCATCTCCTACCCTGTCCCTTATATAGCTCCCATGTCCCAAACCCTCAATTGGTTTCTTACATTACCCATGTGGTAAACATTCTTCAGATTTCCTCAAACACCTAGCATAGCCCTCTGCCGTAGGTACATATGCTTCCAAACATTCAGTGTATACAAAACACCTTTCTCTAAAGCCTTGAAATATAGGTGGCTCTTTTCTTTCACTACCACTCGCTTAGAAAATACTCTTACTCTGACACATTTGCTTCCACCATTTAATCCACAATTTCATTGGCATTGTGTACCCAAGAACTAATTATGTTCCTACAGCATTTAGGTCTACTTACTACACACCTTAAAAATGGCTTTGATTCATGGGCCATCTTTAGAACAGGCCTAAAGCTCCAAATTAGACAGCAGTGACGTCCTCTGGCTTTTTCATTTTTAACTTTGACCTTGCTGTTAATCTCTACTACCTCTAGTATGCGGTTATCCTAATTCATGAGCAACCCTCTGCGCTCGCCACACCTGTTATGAAGCTTCAACATGCCAGTAATTCTCAATTAACGCTGGGTTTCAAGCGCTCTTGAACCTTTGTGTTCGTTTCAAAGTTGGATGACACAACTGAGGAAACCTCTCTTGGTTCTTCTGAAGTATGTTTGCTTACATTTAACATACTTTGTGGGTGAAGCAATATTTACCATTAAAAAGGAAGTGTAATAACCTAGTTTTAAACTTGATTTATAACAGACATGTAAGGCATTTTGGCACCCCAGCACTAGAGATCCCTCTTGTATTGGAGACCAGTCTCACACCTGTTTTTACTGTGTCAATTCAACAATTGCAGTCCACAGACTGTGGAGCAAAGCAAACCGATCAAAGCTGGAAGCCAAAAAATATTACATAAGACCAGTTGTTGAATTAGAGATTCAGGACTGCTTCGAGCAGCTTGAATGGTTTACTGTAGCATCCCCACTTAAGATTTGGCAACAACTCCTGTCTGCTAACTGGACCAGGGTCCAATAGATTCATATCTTCAACTCTGCCTTTGACAGTTGCTCCCCTGCTGCACACGAAGATACTTTCCACGAATACAACTTGAATGCATCGCAGTAAATCTTGCTAAAAGCTGCATTTCTCCAGCCAGCGGGTTAAGCAGCACACCACTGTACAGTGAGTTCCCCAGCACACCCCAGTACGATTGTTATTGTTCTTAGCCCCTCTGTGGGCTTAACCGGGACCACTTACTAATAGAAGAAATCACCCAAAGTGGTGAACTGCAGGGAACTACATCGGACACTAGTCTTATCACTGATCCTTGGCAGACAACATAAGAGGGCCTGCTAATTACTTTCTTGGTATTGCGGGGGATACAGGGCTGACTGTAAATGTTAATTTCTACTGTGAGCTGGTGAGGGCTGTCCCGCAAATCTATTGATGGAAACATTAGTATTCCACTACTAAGCTATTTTATCTTAGACAATCACTACAACCGGGTTCTTTTGGGTAGCGAATGGGCTTTAAAAGTGCTAGTCTAGAATACCCATGGATTTAATTGATGGGTGCATGTTGCCTTTGCAGTCGATTGGAATTCCCCCCCCCCCCCACCCACCGCCCCCCAAGTTCTGTACTACCTACATTTACAGCCCCTGCCAGTACCATTATTAGTTCCTCTTATAAACTAGCTTTATTTTAAGAGTTCAGTGGTTCTGGGTGTTCTGAGCAGGTGGCCCAGTGAAGAAATTATAATTTTAACTTCCGTTAAAGGAATGGAATACTTCTACCATTCTCTTGTGATGTTTGTAGTTGATACACTGCAGTGTATGACTTTTCATAGTTTCTCAAGAGGTTGTAATATGTTGATGCTTTGTGGAGATATGTGCGGTCCCATATTTGTTTCTAGTATTTAATCTATTCACTTGACCCATATATGGTAACATCTTAGACCCATTGTAATCTACTGTCTCCCTTCTTGTTTGTTAAATTTTAAGACTTATTAAAGCTTTTCACTGTATAGAAAGGTATAGCAGGAAACTGACACTCCTGCCTTTTTATAGGTGTTGTTGGAACTTTATGTTGAGGTGCAGATACCTATATCCCTGCTAGCCAGCAGAGGGGGCAGAGTTGGCCATGACTCCCAGGAAATGTATTGTACAATTCTGTTTATTTTGCCATTGGGGGTTTGCAAAGCCCATTGATAACAATTTATTTTGTCTTTAGGTACAGCCAAAGCATCTGGGATGTGTTGGCTTAAGTTGCTTTTACCTGGCCATCAAAGGAACAGAGGAGGAAAAGAATGTACCTTTAGCCACCGATCTCATCCGAATCAGCCAGTATAAGTTTACAGTTTGTGATCTGATGAGAATGGAGAAGATTGTCATAGAGAAACTGAGTTGGAAAGTTAAATCTACAACTGCATATAATTTTCTACAACTTTATCATTCACTTGTCTACGAGAATTTAGGTTGTGAAAGGTAATGTCTTACTGACTTAAGTAGTTTAGTTTTACTGTTTTTAGTGAGTGTGTGCAGCTAAGCTAGTGTTACATGTAGAAAATTTCATTTGGCATAAGGTTGTTTATTTGCACTTATTTTGGAGGGTCTCTTGTCCAGTATTGTAGTCCCTGTTAGTACTAGCATACCTGAAGGCTAAAATTAATGTTGGCTGCCCGTGGAGCCATCTGACCTTTTTTATAGATGGTGCAGAACAACTTGCTCAGTAACTGTGCCGTAAGTGGGTTGAATAACACTTCACTGGCGCAAGTGAAGAGTTTGTGACCAAACTATTTAAAGTTACCATTTTAAAAAATTCAAGCAAGACCCAGATTTATCATACCTTCATGCAGCGCAGCAAGCCACCTTGCTGCACTGCGTGAAAGGGCAGGAATAGGTGAGGCAACACTGATCAGTCTGGCAGGTGTAGATCTCTTCATGGACTTCAGCCAGGAGTTTCCTGTATGAGCTTTCAAATAGACCGCGTTTGTGTGGTTACTGTGCATTTGTGTAATCTGTTTAACAAGTGAGTGTGAATTTTATACCTTCAGTTTACCTTTAAATGTCTGAACCTTGACTAGGCTCCAACACACTTTCAGGCTACCTTATTCGTGACATTCTAATGTTTTAAAAAGAATAAAGATTCTGATGACCAGGGATTTACATTTGTAGATGATATGTAGCCTTAACATTAATTGTGCATATGGTTTTGCAAGTAAAGGTCTAAAATAAAAATCATTCATTTAACTTGAGTTCAAGCTTTTTACCACATGCTTTATTGCAGTAGTTGCTGTTTGGTTGCCATGTTTATTCCTGTGCCTTTGTGTATTTGTAGGAAAAAGAACTTCTGCTTTGAAAGGCTTGAAGCACATCTTAAAGCTTGCCATTGCAGAATACTCTTCTCCAAAGCTAAGGTACGTTAAGCAGTCCACTTTGAAATCTAAACAGTTTAAGATGGAGGCTCATATCTCCATGTGCATGGGTTTTCGTTTTTTAAGCACCTATGCAGAGTGAAGTTTGGATTTTGTGTTGTTGTTGAGGTCAGTGTCTTTAATTTATCTTCAGCTATCTCCTTCTGCCAGCAACTTAGAGTGCATGCCTTCACACATAGCAACCCATGATCAGTGGAAAAAAAAAAAATATATATATATATATATATATATATATATATTTTTTTTTTTTAAATAACTTATATTATATTTATATTACATTTAAAGCCAAGGCTGCCACACTTGAAACGCCAACTTCTTTCCATTGCCCAACATTGCAAAATACACATACTCGAGCAGTAATTACTGACTGATCTTGAGGTGTGCACTGGTTCTTACATTAGACTCCTATTTGACAGCCTGGTGGCATGCCTATTGCTGGGCCAGTTAATTATACAGGGGTGGCCCCCACTGCTTCCCATGCACTGTTCACTATATACTCATGTGAATTGTCTGTCCCTTGGTATGCAGACTTCACTGCTGTCTGAAGACTAACATAGCCTCCAGTCATGTAAATCACTGGCGGTTTGCAGCTCTGTTAAAATGTCTTTATGCTTGTCTCCTCGTTCTGTGTATGCACAGTCCATTGGTCATCTGAACAATTACTCCAGTTGAGTGACTTCAACGGAGGGTGAAGGGGGGGGGGGGGGGTAGGTGTCCTTTGACATAATGACCACTTGCTGTTTTCATACTGCTCACTTGTGTTTACTGAACAGTTTGTTTACAAAAAATGTGATCTTGGTATATGTAATTGAAGTTTCACATAATTGTTATTGGTTTACTATGCAAATGATTGTGAACATATGACAAGCCCCCCCCCCCCCATTCAAATTATTGTGAACATATCATATTCCCCCCCCCCCCCCCCCCGAGACAGCATTAGATAAGAAGGGGAACGTTCAGACTAGTATACTGGGACTGAGGTCTCTTCAGGGGCTTCTGGTCTGGGTAGAGATTTAACCACACACAAGGTGATGGGAGGAATGCTTGTGATAAGTCCAACCACAGACAATTGCTTGGGTTAACATTCCAACCCATTGTTCTTTTGTCCACCATGACACCTCAGTTTGGACCCAGCCATAAGCAAATCAATCGTGACCTTGCTCCAATAGGAACAGTCGAGCCTGAACTGTCCAGCAAAGTCTCTCTGAACCAGAACACTAGCATCCTGAGATAGGTTTTCCCCGATTGGAACTGTTCGGTTGGGTGTAAATTGCACAGAAATATTGGAAACAAAAAATCTAAAGTTTGGCTGGGCAAGGAGGGAAGAGCATCCTATGTTTAGGTTGCATATAGAATGGTGGCTAAGAATGTTGCAGGATGTTGCTTGTGTCTTCAGATTCTCAAGTTCTGTAATCACACTAGATTAAAACATTTCTGCCTGATTTCTCCCCAGCCCCAAATTACTCTTCTTAATGAAATCTAATGCCAGGTGATTTCTTATCTGTCTCTTAGCCCTCTGTGTTGGCGCTGTCCATAATGGCACTGGAAATTCAAGAACAGAAGTTACATGAGTTGACAGATGCTGTTGAAGGCCTCCAAAAACATTCCAAGGTAAGCACCAACATCTGGTCAAGTAACTGACCGTATGTCTTGCGTAAGGCGTTACGCTGGTTTTAATTGGCTCCTCAGTGTGGTTTGTGTGCTGCAGTAGAAGGGGTGTCTGCAGACCTATATTACCCTTTTCAATTCCATGTTATGGTTTGTCACTGAAGTTTTACGGCACCATGGCTGGACACCGCTAGATCAGTGGAAGTTTGGGTAGACCATTTTAGTAATATTTTTAATCCCGGTAAAATTCTCCCTGAATAGTCATTCCCTGCTAGGGGGCAGACGAGTGTGAGGATGATGGCACCACTTCTGTTCCTCATTTATTTATATTAATAATGACCAAGATATTCATCTGGCCCAAGTAGGGAAACATCTACCTAGTCCAGGGTGTTTTTTATTTTATTTTATTTTTTATACATCTGATATAGCTTTACTGTTGATCGGCTAATAGAGAGCAGCTTTTTTAGTTGATTTGTATAGCTTTTTGAATCATAAAAGTAATTAATTTATTTTCAGTGAGCATTGGCCCAAAAAGTGTGAAAATAAAATATTCTTACCTGGGTGTTTCAAATTTTAATAGTTAAGACGTTTACCAATTTGGAATACCCCCAGATCAAAATTTAACATAACAAAAAAATCTACATAATGCTAGGGCTGTCCATTGTCAAAGAGCAATGGATTCTGTCTTGACCATTGCTGGGAGGTTCGAACATAAACCAATTAGAGTAAAGATTAGCATTGTATTAGAGTAAATGTATCTCTGTGGCATATGGTACAGAAGGTTGCCGTTAAGAGGGTGCTCAGCCATTTCAGCAGGTTAAAAACAAATATTTGTGAAGACTTCTGGCTGTGCCTTAGTCTAACCCTTTTTTTAGGTGCCACTCAGAGGTTGGACTGATTCCTTTGGGAGCAGGGAGAGGTTCCAACCTCATCCTATTATGGCTCAGAATCTGGAAGCACAGCTATCAAGAGATGTAATGGAAGTTTGTCTTTGTATGAATAATGTTTATGCAGTTCCTTGCTTTAACTATATTAAGTTGGGATTCTATGAGCTAGGTTTTCTGAAGTTGTTTGGTAATGCCGCCGATATAAATGCAAAGGCTGTAATTCAGATGAAGGAGGCTTCCCAGGGAAGGCAGGGTGGAGAACATCAGGTGAACATTGACAAACTGCTAGCTCTAATTACAATTTAATCAAATTGTCCTATGGATGCAAGACCTAGGTCTCCTGTTTTTCTAATGTGAATCCTAGGTCTTATTTAACAAGATTGACGTGTACTACAAAAAAAAAGAAAATGCAGCAGATTAATATTTCCTCAAATCTGGGTGGGGCTTATTGTTGCAGAGATGCCCCTGTGACAGTCACCCAACAAAGCACAGTGCATTTTATTCTATTTTTAGACGTGTAACACAAGAATGTCTGCTTCTGTTGGGAAAATTCTTGTTACATGTCTAGAACAGGGATGTTGTGACTGCTCGTTTATGCTCCCTCTTCTCCAATTGTTGTTTTGACTTCAGTCTGTTTTGTCATTTATAGTCCTATGCAAGAAAGCACTACTTCCATCCAAATCTACGTTCTTATAGTATAAGCTCTTATTAGGAGGTCTATGCTTTCTTGCAAAAGTTGGTCAACATGGATCTCTGTGTTGCTGTAGTAAATTTTGTTCTTGAGGAGTAGAAATGGGTATGGATCAGCATAATGAACTGTTTGGTTCTGCAGCTAACTTAGACAGTTCCTGAGGATTGCAAATCTTGATTGTATTTTCTCCCACGGTTTTATTGACTTATTTTAAGGTTTGTAATGTATGTTGGATCCCATTTTGGGGCAGTTTGTGGTGATCTGTGTATTGTACTGAGAGCATGGAATATCATTACAATGATGTCCTGGTATTCCGTGCTGTCAGTACAATACATAGACACAGATCATCACACAGTTTTAGTTACCTCTTATTGCTGCTGTATTTATAAGCTTTGTCATTTTTTATGACTATTGTTTGTTACCTTTTTTTAATGAACTGCTTCGTTACGTACTTTGATGGCTTAAAGAAGGGCGAATAAAGTTTGACTGAAGTTTTTGTCTGGCGAAACTGTAGAGATGTTTAATTCTGTTCCATTGTTTCATACCAACCTTATATAGCAGGGCTTTCTCTCATACACAAATAGATCTTGCTTACAAAAGGTTAGTAAAACAAAAGCACAACCAAGTAGATGGGTTTTTTTTTTTTGTTTTTTTTTTACATAAACTTGCGTGTGGTTAATCATCCTGAAAGAAATTTGCTATATTGCTGAAGAAAGTTCTAGTATCCGTTCAATGACATTTCAACTACCTGTACTGGAATGCACAATGAGATTGCATGTCATACAGTGTAATGCAGGGATGGGGGCTTGAGGCCTAAGTTTCCACTAAGGCACATATGCATGGATAGGTAAAGTGCCTGAAACATATGTATATTGTGATTCTATAGCACCAGCAGTAGTCTTCAAATTGATCCTTTTCGTGTCGTCAAAGGAGCACATGCACACCTGTGTCTATGGTCTACTTGGTTAGACGAGATATAGCCTGTTAATGTCAAGCCTCCTGTACCCTCTCAGTTTTGGACTGGAATCAACCACAGTTCCACACTTTAATTGATCTACAAAGGGCTAGCATGCACATAAAATACTTGGCTATGGTATCCCTGGACTCCAACAACTCTGAGATGAGGGGTCAGCCAGTTGATGAAGCTGGTTTAGTGGAAATGCAGATTGTGGTCCTCATAGTTAAAATTAAGGCTCCCTGTTTTATGGTATTTATTTTTTGACATTTCTGTCTGTATTTATCCTATTTATTTTGTGCTTGGTGTTACAAATGAAGCTGCAATGGGTAGATTTCTACATTTATATAACCAACACGCGTACTCACGTGTGAATGTCGAATTGATTTTAGCCATTTTAATGAACAATAGTCATTTTAAACAGTTTACAGTGTGGAACAGCTTAATTAGCTTGATTGCTTTCTGTAGTTATATTGTTCTACATGCTGTTAATGCTGAATCTTCACTGTCCTATGATGCTATGTGAGAACTGTCAATTGAGAGGATACCCCGGGACTGCTTTAAGCTAGGCGAGACTAGTACCCCGGCCAGGGGACTATAACAAATCCTAGGCCTGACACATTCCCTTCTTGACCTACATGTCCATTATAGACACCAACTGAGGATATGTAAATTGTCAGTTAACGCGTCCACCTATAAATTGTGCTGGGAGCTTTGTTTCCAGTTTTCCCTACTGTAATATGTCTGTGCTTGATTTACATGCCTGTAATGCAATTATATATACAAAAATAACCGATTGAAGCAACAACAAAAAATAGATGTATTGCTGCAGTTATTTTGAGCTTCACTAGGAAATCTTTTACATTTTGTAAGTCATTTTATTTGTCACTCTGCACAACTGTTGACCTCACAATCCTGGTTGACATTACGGAGCATCATCTAAAAGAAAACCTATTCTGTATTTTTCCATATGTCCAAATCAATGCAGATGGGAAAATGGATTGTTTTCTGTATCTGTAAAAATCAGTTAAAACAGCAAAATGGGAGCCTTAATTAAAATGTATTGAAATGCTCATTGAATGAATGGTTTTATAGAGAGTCATTTGAGACAAGGCACTAGTTTTAAATGTATATTTTTTATATATATATACACCAAAGAGACCCGCAATACCGAGGCTCAAAAAAGTGGCGGCCCGACCATGGTTTCGGGAAACACCATAAATAAAACAAAAAAAAGAAAGAATTCTTGTAATAACAAGAAAGGTCAGGACACTTCCAGTGAAATTGAAGCTTTTACTATCCTACAGATATTCACAAATAATTCCTCCCAACGCGTTTCAGCCATAGCCTTGTACAAGGGCATTGCCATCATCTAGATGCAGGAATATGGGGGGGGGGGGGAATTGAACAGCAGTGCTGTAGTCTTTCTGGGAAGAAATGGGTTTTCTTTAGAAGAGAGGTGGTCCCAGGCTATTTTTATTTTTCATTTGTTTTTGGCAGTGTGTTCTTTGATTCACCCTGGACACAAACCTATCAAAGTGACTTGGCATTTGGTGAAAGCTGGTGAGGTGCATATCATTGAATCTGATTTGTTCTGTATCTTGGCTATGTTTGGCAAATAACAGGAGTTCTGTTTTGGTTGGGTTGAGCTTCAGGTAGGCACTTGACATCCAGGTGTGGTTGTGAAAGAAGTGTTCAAGGCGTTTGTCTGAAAAAGCGGGCACTTTCAAGTAGAGTTGTGTATCATCTGTATATTGATTCTGGAATCTGAGTAGTGCACAAAGTGGCTCCATTTGTAGGTTAAATGACCGGAGACCATATGGAGCCCTGGGGAACTCCACAGGTGTTGGATCTTTTGTGACTTGGATTTGGCTACTATTTTCCAAAATGATTATTGCAAAAGAGTCTTGGCATGAGCCTCTGGTTATGCTGATTTTGTTGTCTCCTTTTGGAGTGCATTTTCTGAATGTTCATCACACTTTCAGTATCCAACATAAACATATGTAATCCATTGTGATGCAACGTCTGAATTTTGTGAACGTGGGAGTTGGTGTTTTACAAAAACCTGTAGCTGATAACCACTTCTGCATTTTGGTTTGAGTGTTGCACAAGCTGTTGTGTTTATAAGATGGTCATTGTATCTTATCTTGGAGTTTTGCTTAATTATTTTTCTCTTCTATCACCATAGATAATAAGCCGAGATTTGTTAATTTGGAAGGAGATGGTGTCAAAATGTTTAGCAGAATATTCATCTACCAAATGTTCAAAACCAAATGTCCAAAAACTGAAGTGGATTGTGTCTGGGCGTACGGCACGACAACTGCGGCACAGTTACTACCGGATGGACCACCTTCCAACAATTCCTGAGAGCAACTGCTAGCATGCAGTGGCTCCAGTACAGTAAGTTACATATGTTTTCTTGCTAACTAGTTGTATTTATTTAAACCACAAAGGATAAGTTCCAAATTTCTAGTTTTATGTAAAAAAAAAAAAGTGGTGGAGACTATAGTGACAACCATTTTGGCCAGCACACACTGATCTTAAGGTATTGGTAAGGCTGGTACCACTAGCAGCTTGTAGCGGCCACTTGTTTTGAAGTTTTAGTGCTAATAGTTTTGTGCATGAGGCCAGCTGGCGTGCTACTAATGCACAAGCCCCTTAATTTCCTTATCTCCTGCTTCGGGTCAAAATGGCCAGAGTAGACTTGGCAGCGAAAGTGAAATGGTAAATGTATTCAGGAATATTCCACTAAAAATAAATATGCTAGTGATCCAAAATGTAATTGGATTAGCTAGCTCTAACAATATAGCACGGAATTTTATAACTCAAAATGGCTGTGCAGTGTGGTGCATTGATAACATTTCCTTACTTCTTGAAATAGTATACCAGAAAGCTGGTGGAGCATACCTTAAGCGTGCCATTTCTGATGGTGCAATATCTGGATTAGAAGCAAAGTGGAGCCTACCTGTGCAGCAAACCAATTTTCCTTTTAGTTGGGTAGTCTAGTAGCAAAAACAAATCCTTCCCTTTTTTAATCTGTAAAAACCACATGATGCTTGTACATTGGTCCCCTTTTCACAAAATTAGGTGTTTCTTACTTTTGGCTCTAAACTCCTCGCTGCAGATTTGGAATAAGTCTTTGATTTGACGGACAGGAGATATGGAAGAATGAGGCTTACAAGTAATGCAGTAAATCCAAACACTACATTTTGTGCATTCCCTCAGATATTTCACCTGCAAAAACATGCTTCAGTATAGTTTGAACCTAGTTTTGATTGTTGGTACGATGACGTTTGGACCAATTGCAATTGATGGCATTAAAATGGTTGCATGGAAAATAGCCTTTGTCACTTTTCTTTGAGAAAATGAACTGACTTTGCCTGAAGCATTCACCCTTTTATAAATCTAAACGTTGAACTCCGTGCAGTCTTGTGTTGAAGTTTTATATTGGTCTGAACTTCTTGTTGTCATGCTTTTTGTCCTTCTGCCTTACCCATGAAGGTCCAGTTTTCTTCTGGAGCTTGTACTCCTAGGGACCTCTGTGCCTTGCTAAAATGAGAAAGCAGAGGTAACAGTCCTCTGGTTACCTGGCACGGAACCAAAAGTGAATCTGCTAAGCCTCTAGCCTCTTGATGGGGGTGGATAAGTAGCTTTTCCTTTAGTATAGGCATGTATTGATGGAGTGTGGGTAGGTACACCTCAGTAATTTCTTACAATAAACTGACACACCAGTACACATACGCCTGTGTTAATTTAAACATAGTCTAAACGATCTGAAAATTAAGTACATCAAACACATTAAGTAAAGAGGTTGGTAATACCACTTGATGGATCCCTGACAAAAAAATACTAATTTGTAAAGCACTGTTTGCAAAAGTTGGTATATTCCTAGAATGAAATCTCGGAACCAATGCAAGACCGTACCACATTGGCCATATTGTAGTGTTTTCAAAAAGCAGTGTTTTTGGTGGGTAGGGTAGGGTAGGGTGTGTTGGGGTGGGGTGTGTGTTTGTGTTTTTTTTTTTTTTTTTTTTTCTCCCAGGCTCCGACCTGAAACTGTAGCGAAATGGAGGATCACACTTAAGAATCTAAAATGAATTGAATTGATTTGTATCACTTTGTCCATATAGGGCTGAAAAACTGTAGAAGTTGGCTTTTTATGTATTGATAGATATACTTGCAAACCTAACAATGCTGACTCACTGTAAAGAAAGGAAGTGGGTGTGTGTTTGTCTGACCCACAAGTGAGTGTCCAACAGACGCAGCTTGCTAAAGACAACACTGTATTCTGTATCAGGTTAGTCAACTGAATAGAGGGGCATTGAACTCAGCAGGTTGGCGAGAAACAAAAGAAAAAGTGAGTGGAGTGAGGAGTGCTCCAAATCTAGCCCATTGAAACCATAGCTTTTGAGTCGAAGTGGAGTTTCTAAAGTACCCCTTTTCTATTATGGCTAACCAAAAGTGTTGCAATCTTGAATTTGTGGTATCTGCAGTGATTTGAGGTTCTGACTGTTGCAAAAGACAGACATAGCAGGGACATACAGAGAGAGAAAAGAAACCGGAACGGTTGATTTTCCTTCTAACTGATTAAAATGCATGTTTGAGCTTTGAAGCTTAATATGATCAAATCGGTTCTAATTTTGTGTTTTGTCTGCTGCAACTTTAACTGCTCTCCTCCCTGTGGAGTGGTTTAACACGGAAAGCCAGAGAATTAGGATTCATCAAGCCTATCTGCATTCCCACCTCTCCGGCTGTCCTGCTTTTGTTTTCTTCACTGTTCCTTTGGTACGAGCTCCCCCCCCCCTTTTATTTTTTTTTTTTTATTTTTTTTTTTTTTTTTTGGGGGGGGGGGGGGGGGTACTTCTGAATTGCTAGCTTCTTGTAGCATTTATTTTGAAGACTGAAGATGCACTGTTGCAATTTTAGCCTTCATGTTTATATTCAGCTACTGTCCTCCTGTCAAATGTGTACAGATGGCCATGGTGGTCACCCTAAATTAACGTGTAACTTTGTTTTCACAGATCTGTTACAAAGAACATTATGCTGGCTTATTGTATTGAGCATTGGATGATGAAGTATTGCATTAAAACTGTGAAACCAGAGAAGATAATGTGGCAGGTAGTTCAGACGAGAGTGTTTCATTATTTAATTTTTTGAAATGTAAAGTTCAGGACTAAAATGTATTTATCCAGAAAGGTATATCATATTGATGTGGAACTGAAATGCGATCTGGCTACCTTTTAGTGGTAGGTTAGTTTTTTCCTTTTGTACTGGACTACAGATTGCTGGGTGGGGAATGTGGTGCTCTTGAACAGGAAGGTTGTTATCAAGTTTCCTCATTGTCAAACGTTTAATTTTGAAGTCCTGGACTTGAACATTTTTAAATTTATTTGCACTTTATGTTAAATTGTAACTTTAGAGATAGGCTAAACTTATAGGGCAAAGCCCTACTGAAATTGATCACCATTTTAACGTATCTCCAGTTGCTTGCAACAGTTTTCTTCCTTTGGTGTATTAAAAGTTGTACAATACACCTAGAAGGATTACCTGGCTAGGAAGCAGGTGACCTGATTGTTTTAACATTCATGTTAAGCATGTATGCACTGAATTTTATAATGGCCATTAAGTACAGCTAATGACCCTGAAGGACTTTTTTGTGACTGTGCCTGCCCTGAATCATCCACTGCTGGTGGTAGGACGTATGTGAAGTCTCTCCCTGAAGAGAGAAGTAAAAACATCCATCAAACTCTAACCTCATTAATGTTTCAAAAACCTGTGCTTTTCAGTTAATGCCCAGGCAGTAGCGCAGTTGTAGGTAAAACAAATTCCTGCCCTTGAAAGGGAGGTCCCTATGTACAGATATAATTTCTGCTAGTTTGTACAGCAGGCAGGAGCTTCTCACTTCTTAGCTAGCCACTGACGTATCTCTCACCCAGAACTGGTTGTATTCATTTGACTATTCTATTTGCAACAGGCGCAGGCTTTTAAGGACATTTCAAGTAATAACCTGCACCAGTCCTGTTTTTTTTGGGGCTAAAACAATTCATACTTCGAAATTGTTGTTGAATTTAGTGGATTCCAGAAAAGAACAAGGATGTGTTTTAGCAGGCTAAAGGTATGAGGTAATGTTCACCTTTGTGTTGTGATTTACTGCTTACACTTGGGTTAATTGCAGCAGACTGCTTATCAACTTTTGCTGAGTTTACTCCGGGCCGAAAAAAAGCCATGTGTATCCAGGGCTTTAGAGTGGTCTGTTATGCTGTGGTACCTTTTGACATGTCAGATGTAGTAGAAAAGTGGTTATTAAAATGAGACTTTATATGTGGTAATGATGTTGAATGGATGGATATGTAAACAACAAAAAACAGTATTGGACACTGCGTAAATACAAGCTCTGTAACAAGAATGTAAGAACTGTACCTTTCAATAAACTTGTTGAAAAGAATGTTTCAGTTGTAAGCTCATTTGGGGTTTGGAGATTATAACAAGACGATGGTGTGAATTCCAGATTAAGGCAACATTTTTCATTGGGCCCTATCTTATTCATCATCATCATCATCATCATCATCATTTAAGCTTTATTTCGGCCACAGGTACCATAAAAGCAATAAATATACACACATAAAACCATGATGCACAATACAACATACAAAAATACAATAAAATTCTCAAAGTTCCACATTACCAAAGCCCAGAACATAAAAATCGCACACTAGGTACTTTATCAAAAAGATACATATGGCTTAATTGATATTAAAATGTAATGAATCTATATAATAAAATGATTAAACAAAGTTGTGTTCCAAGTCAAGCAAGTAACACATTAAAACTTGGATTTAAATTCCTAAAACCTTTGTGTTCTCCCCGTATTATAAGACGCCTGATATGATCTAAATGTATAAACAACAATCTGAGAATACGATATTACATCAATTAAAAACGTGGTCTCTGTCATTGACTAAATGGTGTATTAATGTGGAAAACGTACTCTAATACGCCATATTGCCGAAAAAAAAAAAACTTTGCCACAACGCACACCACCAGCCCGTGGGTACTAGTTCTGCAAATCCTAAGGGCCAAATTGCAGTCCCTAATGCCCATGATATTGCAGAGGTCTTATCCATCAGGCCCTTTGCTTTTTATATGCGGGACAAGACATGACTAATTGATTCCCTAGTGCTACACTAGGCAGGCAGATAGTCAATCAAGCTACTGTAGGAACCTCTGAAAAAGGTGGGACGTGCTGGAATATCAGAGGGAAAGCACCCATTTCCTGGCTGTAGGCCATATAACAGCATTGTCAATAATCTGCAACATCCTTGAGCTATACTTAGGCTAATTCCTCAACACTGAAAAGGATGGAATTCCCCATGTTGCTTCCTCCTTCTGAGTTCCCTCTGCAAAAAGGGAATTAGTCTCTAGAAAAGCATTGAAGTCTCCAGCTATGACACAATGCGAGGGAAGTAATTCAGCCACAAGTATGTTTAGCAAGGAGATAGTTTTCAGAGATTTTATTAGAGGGACCTGGTCTAGTGTAAAGATTAATACACAAAAGCAGGGGGACCCAATTTTGGTTTGATTGAAACTGCCAAGATATCAGTTGAGTTCATGTGAATGTCCTTCACTTCTCCTACCTGGGAAATCTTTACCCACTTAAATGAGACCCCCTCCCTGCAGGTGAGGGGATGGCCTCCTTGCAGAATCAAATATACCCTTGTCGGTGCACATTCCTAATAGCCCAAGTTTCCTGGAAAAGACTAATATTACAGGAATCAATAAGGGAGCCCCAGTCAGGATCACCTGTCTTGTTCCGTAAGGTCACTATATTCCAGGAGATTAATGAGGGATGAAAAGGCCTAGGATGAATATTAACAACCCTATAAATTACTGGATCATCTGCTAGCCTTGGATTCTTGTCCTGAGTGTCAAACCCCCCCCCCCCCCCCCCCCCCCCCCCCCCCAATAGTAGACTCCTGGGAGCACCCATTCAAGTCCCTATGTGGATTTACACCCTCTTACATGGTGTAGTGTTCAAGGTGGCTGCTGATTCTTTTAGTCACTCAATGTCTGATAGATCAGAGCTTTGTGTTTTTCTTTGCGGATCTTGTATGCTTGCCAAGGGTCTCATGCTCCCTCCAACCAATAGCTGCAGAAGGGACCATTGAAATAAGGGAAGGAGGCTCGACAGCCTGTGGTGGAGACCCCAGTCTTGGGGGTAGCAGATGATTCCTTGGCTAGGGTACCCCAATCACAACTGTTTATTTGGAGGACCATATTTGATCCCTTGCGTAGTGAGTTCCGGGCCTCCAGGGATATCAGGCCTTTGACCAAGTTTGGGGTGGCTATGACTAGCTCCACAGTATCCCAGTGGCCTGACTTGCCTACATGGTGCTTGGCAAAAATAGTATCTGAGTGAATGAAAGAGCCACATTTCCTGACATGCCTTATCCAATGGGTAGCCTTATTTTTTTTAGCTACACTGTCTTCTTGAGAATGTATAGAAAATTTCAGGACTTTACACATAGATTGAACGGTCACTTTTATAGTTAATTTCTGTGGATTGCCTGGCGGGGGCATTCCATGACTCTCCTATACAGGAGCTAGAATGCAAATGATGAGTGCTATGGCTAGATACTCTGGGGGCATTTGTACTTTCCAATGGTGGTCCTATTCTGGTCAGTAGCTTATCGGGCCCCACGCCGGGGGTTCCTTCCTCCACTCTTTAGCAGTAGGCATGGTGGGTTTAAGACTCTTTTCAGGGGAAGTCTCGCCAGCCCTCTTCTTTACCTGTGGACGAAGTAGGATGAGCGCCTCGGTCAACATTTGTTTTAGGTCCTTTACCTCTTGCTTTAGATCCATAATTAAGGTGACCACTTTTATCTGAAAATTTCCACCTCTAGCCTGTCTACGTGATGTTTCCAAGTTGCAGTCCAAATAACCTTTCTCTGGATTATGGTCAAAGTCTCCTAATAAGGAATAACTATTAGAACAAGGTATGTCATGCACTGTAGTGGTTCTATTAGCGACACCCACATCTACTGTCTGCGTAGAACTTTGTCTTTCGGTCTCTAGATAAACTGCATCATCAGACCCTGCTGATGTTAACAAGTTTAGAGCAGCATCTGTGCAACTAACTGGATTGTCCCTTTTTAGGTGTTCTAGGCCTGAAAAAGTATGAAAGGGAGACACTAGTTGTCCTTTTTGTTGCTCGACTCTCCTTCCCTTTCAACGGACTCCACCTCTTCAATTAAGGTATCAATTTAATTGGTGGCACAATTGGAAAATCTCTTGGAAGTTTTGAGATGTAAGGATTTTGGATTATGTGACTCCCTTGTGCTTCCCCATTTTTTTAGTTAATGTCTTGTAACCCAATAAGTATAACCAAGAGCAAATAAAATGTCAAACCAAAAAGGCCTCTACCTTAAAAATCAAGAGGTGTGGTCTGGCCCAGCCTCTTCCTGCTACTGATGGCCACAGACTGGCTCACCCTTGGCCCGGGTGCGTCCCACGCAGCGGGATTCCCAATTATTACTTTTAATGCGCCCGTTTGATACCCATCCTAAGTCAGTTTGCACCTTGCTAAATTGGTTGTGGGCTGAACCTCAATCCAGTCATAGCAACCAAAGTCCCGTATTACACTGACCCTTACTAAATAAAATCCATTTACATTCTGCACACTAAGTCTTAAACATGTTTATGAGCACAAGTCAAAGAAATTGGTAATAACGAAATTGACCAGCATAGCTTTGCCCTTCTCTAAGAGTTAAAGGATTTTATGCTCAAACAGTTTCTTTTACCCATTTTGTTTTCGTAAACTAAGGATTTACATGATAGTGATGCACTCTAACTTAAGTTGAGGCAGGTGACCTTTGTTCTTGTGAGAACTGTCTAAGATCTTGAAAGTATGCATAGAGGAAGCTTCTCTGCTGAACTAATTGGATTCTTATTTTCTTATGAATGCAACATTGACAACGCTTCTGCTCTCTGAGCAGAAAGGCCTGCACATCTCACTAGAACAGAGTGTTGCATTATAAATGTGGTTTCATAAGTTTGGCTGATGAACAGTTGCAAATAGACTTAACACTAATTGCATGTTTACACCCTGCCCTAAATTAGTTCAACCTTTTAACTGGGGAAGTGCATAGGCGGCTCAAATGCTTCAGTGCAGATTAATAGCTGTAATATGTCTCAATCTACACTTTGTTGAATACAAATCCTTGATCTTAATACCTGCCTTACTTGCATATGGATCCCAAGTTAAGACTGGCCTTAACTTTCCAAGCTTGTGGAGGGAGTTGGAAAACCTGGAAGTTCATGCATACCACCCCTACTATCAACTTGACTTTTTTAGAACAGATTTTTGTCTGTTTAGATTAATATGTGCATTTTGATTGCCTTTTTGCAAAATAGGTGACAGTAGTATACGAAACGGTAAGCAATTTCGGTTTGTAGTGTTAGGCAGGGTACATATACAGCAACAGACTTAAACCTAACACCTCAGCATTCAGATGACATGGAGTTGGGCCATTTATAGCACACACAATAGGCTCTTTAGATCATTGGGGCTGTATCATTTCTGCTATTAAGATCAGTTCAAAATGGCTTCCACATATCTTGTCTGGGATGTAAGGGACAGTAGAGCCATATGTTTCAGCTTTCTTATGCAAAGTTGTCGGATCCTTCAACCAGTTTGCTCACTCAGGGCTTAAGTGCCCCTCCAATGTACTGCAACTCTGAGTTTACCTAGTAGTTGGGCAAGGCTAACAAATCTGAGGGATTTAGAAACCTCTAGTGTAGGTCAGAAAGCCTATGAAAGGCCTTACCCGATGTCCAAGGCAGTCCATGATCTCAACTCCTTCATAAGTTACTGCTAGTAGGCATCTATCTGGGAAAAGGACATCACCATATGGAGATCAGTATTCAACATCTTAGGTCTTCAGATTGTAGTCTGTAGGCATAGCCTATCTGACCATTCAGGCTGAAATGTAGTAGGCACTGTTTACTACCTGAAACCCCTTTTGTTTGACAGCCGTACAGCCCACATGCATCTGTAATAGCATGACCCAACATCTTCTCCCACTTAATTTTCTTATTCAAATTATTACCTTACTGAGTATTCACAAAACAGTTATACATGTGTGTAACCAATTTGTGGGGACTAGGTTTAGCTATAATCATTAACATCTGCCATTCAGCTGGCTCCTTTGGGAAGTGCTAGTAAGTCTTTCAAGGAACATCTTGGGTGTTGATAAGTTAGTACATTTAGTTAATTAGGGCAGGCATCATTTGGCTATTTAATGAATGCCAAAATGCACTTGTTAATGAACAAGTTTTGCAATGTGTAACTTCTGGTCACAAATCTAATTATGCCCATCTCACTGGTCAAAGTCTATGGTTTTTGAATGGGGGAGCAACGGGGAATATATTTCTGGAATTCCTGCTTTCACAGCCTGTCTACTCCAAGCTCATCAGGAGGATTTGACTTGTGTATTTCCTTAATTGGCTGACTAGGTGCAGGGAGATGGTTGCCCATCACTAAATGTGAGCAGCAAAGACTGCCTACTACTTAACTGAAAGAATGTTTATGAATACAGTTTGGGTGGCTCTTGGTGAGGTGGTGCCTGGGGGAGGGTATAGTTCCTTTTTTTCACTTAATACCACTCTGATCTATGTGTTAATGATGCAGTTTGATATCTGAAGAAGACTAGGGAAAACTATCAGAAGAGAGAAAGTAGCCACTACTTCATTGCATGATAATGTTGTTCTAAAAAGACATGGTGACGATGTTACAGGAAATTACTTGTCAGTTCACTGGAGAAACCAAGGAAATATTTTCTGGCACTTAATCTGGGCTTTTGCAGTCACATGCCAACTTGATGCACACAAAGCTAACCGTTACATCTGTATGTTGTTGCTCATTCTTATCCTTGGTGATAAGAAAACCACAGTATAAGTGCTCCAGATTTTTTTTTTTCTTTTGCTGCATCAACACCTCACTTTAACAGAAAATTTAAGATTTTGTGTGTGTGTGTGTGTGTGTGTGTGTGTATGTATGTGTATATATATATATATATATTTTTTTTTTATATAATGATAGATATTATAATAATTATACATATCTCCTACCCACAACTACTGGGGTAGGTAGTTAACGTTAGGACCTAGTTTCCATAGAGAAAGCATTTTTTTACTTGGTTATATCTTTAGCAAAGTTTGTCAAATCTTCCGGAAATATTCTAAAAGTGTGCCCAAGTGTCTTGTACATGGAGAGTTTCATGGTGATCTGTCAAGTGGGAGCTAAGGGTAAAAGGGGGTGGGGGGGGGCGCAAAGTGCTTTTCCTACGTTAATTCCCATAGACTTTAGAGACACCTGAAGCCCGATCTGCTGGACGGATTTACACAAAATAGATAGTTTTTAGTTTGCACAGCACTTGCTTTTATAAATGCTGTCACTCTGGGGTCGGCCAGTTCCTGGGGGCATTGTGGGCTAATGGGAGGAGCGCATGGGGCCTGCTCCTAGGACTTATAGCTCTGGAGACCGCCACCTCCCCGGGGCAATACAGTGAAGAATGTGGCGCAGCTCATTGTATAAATTTAATGAGGGCCTCCCCAACCAGGGAATACCACCTCCCCTGGACAATGTATGAAGTATGCAGGGTTGCCACGCGCCATACCACCTCCCCTGGACAATGCGTTGAAGTGTGACCCAACTGCTGGCTCCTGCTACCTCCTGAGGGTGCCCACCCTTGGGAGGTAGCTGTTGCTTTTGCTTGGCCAAGCAAAAGCAAACACGCTGCCCTCAACAAGCGGTAGATTTAAGAATGCTCCCACTTCCTGAAAGCAGAGTTTTCATGTTTACCTGCCAGCTAACACTGCAGGCAGAGAAAGGAATTAAAACATTGCCTTGCGGCCCTTATAAATATTCTTTAAATAGCCACGGGGTGGTCCATGGCAGTGATATCTAGATAGATAGATATATTCGATGGCATGTGTAGCTGCAGATACACATGCTGTGCATATCCCGCCATCTAGTGTTGGGCTCGGAGTGTTACAAGTTGTTTTTCTTCTAAGAAGTCTTTTCGAGTCACGAGATTGAGGGACTCCTCCCATTTCGGCTCCATTGCGCATGGGCGTCGACTCTTTCCGCCATCGGGTTCGGACGTGTTCCTCTGCGCTCCGTGTTTCGGTTCGGAAAGTTAGTTAGATATCGGAAAAATTTGATGGTATTGTTTGCGTTCGGTATCGGGTTTATCAGCCACAACCAGTATCCTTACACAGATCAACATTTGGTCTGTAATTTGTGTTTGTCTCCCGAACACAAAGAGGATACCTGTGAGGCCTGTCGAGCGTTTCGATCGAGGAAAATGCTGAGGGACCGAAGAGCGAGAAGACTTCAAATGGCCTCGGCGCCGTCAGGACACCAAGACTTGGAGGAAGAAAAAACCTTCTCCATTGCTGACTCGGACGAGGCCGAAAACAGAACAGACGCCGAAAACCGTGAGTAAAACAGCCCCGGCCAAAACTCACGTTAAAATCATCAGAGCCCAAGGGACGCCACCGCCGGCAGGCCATGGCTTAACCCAAAAAATCGGTGACCGTCCATCGGCACCAAAAAAGGGCACACATGTGTCGAAGTCATCCGACTCCGGTCGAGATACCGGCACAGAAAAGACTCGGCCCGAGACACCGGGTCAGAACAATCTTGACATCGAGATACCGGCACCGAGATGACTAAGCACTGAGACACCGAAACACAAAAAAGTGGCTTCGGAGCCGAAAAAGACGGTGGAAAAGGTTTTGATCTCGAAACATCTGGCTTCGGAGCCGAAAACAAGTTCCTACACCGAGGAGCAAGGGCTTTCCACACAAATGCAAAGCCATAAATTCAGACAGGAGCTAGAGGCAGGGGAGTCAGATTATACACAGAGAAGGCTCCATATCCAAAAGGAGACAGGGAAAATAAGAACTCTCCCTCCTATAAGGATGAAAAGGAAACTTCCTTTCCAAGAGAAGGATAAACCACCACAAGCAAAGGTGGCAAAACAAGTAACTCCGCCACCATCACCTCAGCGCTCACCGCAATCCTCACCAATCGCTATCCCACCTATGGTGCAGTCTCCAACACACACAAGCATGAGCCAAGATGACCCAGATGCATGGGATCTTTATGATGCGTCTGTCAGATAACAGTCCTGACTGTTACCCAGCAAGACCATCACCACCTGAAGACAGTACGGCTTACACGCAGGTGGTGTCCAGAGCAGCTGCTTTTCACAACGTGACCCTACACGCTGAACCTATCGAAGATGACTTTTTATTTAATACTCTGTCGTCCACACATAGTCAGTACCAGAGTCTTCCAATGCTACCGGGAATGTTGAAACATGCAAAGCTAATTTTTCAAGAACCCGTTAAAGGCAGGGCCATTACTCCTAAAGTGGAGAAAAAGTACAAGCCTCTACCAACAGACCCCATGTACATTACGCAGCAACTGACACCGGACTCGGTAGTAGTTGGCGCAGCACGTAAAAGGGCGAATTCACACACCTCCGGAGATGCACCACCACCCGACAAAAGTCTCAAGTTTGACGCAGCGGGGGGAAAAAAGAGTGGCAGCACAAGCAGCCAATCAATGGCGCATTGCGAATTCACAGGCTCTGCTGTCAAGATATGACGGAGCCCACTGGGATGAAATGCAACACTTTATTGGACATCTGCCCAAAGAATTCCAAAAACGTGCACAACAGGTGGTAGAAGAGGGCCAAAGTATCTCAAATAACCAGATACGTTCAGCAATGGACGCAGCAGACACAGCTGCAAGAACTGTAAATACAGCGGTGACAATTTGGAGACATGCATGGCTACGCACCTCGGGATTCAAGCCCGAAATCCAACAGGCTGTGCTTAATATGCCTTTTAATGGACAGCAGTTGTTTGGGCCGGAAGTGGACACTGCTATTGAAGTTGAAAAAAGATACAGATACGGCCAAGGCCCTGGGAGCGCTCTACTCCCCACAGAGCAGAGGCACTTTTAGGAAGACACAATTTAGAGGGGGGGGTTTCGGGTTCAAACCACAGAACCCTCAACTTCACAAACCAGGCCCACATACCAAAGCCAGTATCAGAGAGGAGGCTTTCGAGGACAATACAGAGGGGGACAGTTCCCTAAGACTAGAGGGAAGTTCCAAAGTCCAAAGACCCCTCAAAACAAACAGTGACTTCAGTGTCACAAATCCCCAACATGTAACACCAGTGGGGGGGAGACTAATAGATTTTTACCAAAATTGGGAGGAAATAACAACGGACTCGTTGGTCCTAGCCATCATCCAACATGCCTATTGCATAGAATTCCTACAATTGCCACCAAATGTGCCGCCAAAAACACACATGTCTAAACAACACATGGATCTATTACAGATAGAAGTCCAAACCTTGTTACAAAAAGATGCAATAGAACTAGTACCCAATCATCAAAAAGTGACAGGGGTTTACTCCCTGTACTTAGTCATACTCAAAAAGGACAAAACTCTAAGACCTATATTAGATCTCAGAACACTAAATCTTTACATCAAATCAGATCACTTTCACATGGTGACACATCAAGACGTAATTCCCTTGCTCAAACAACAAGACTACATGACGACATTAGATCTCAAAGATGCGTACTTCCATATACCCATACATCCTTCACACAGGAAATACTTAAGGTTTGTAATCCAAGGAGTACATTACCAGTTCAAAGTGTTACCTTTCGGAATAACAGCACCAAGGGTATTTACAAAATGCCTTGCAGTAGTAGCAGCACATATCAGAAGACAGCACATACACGTATTCCCGTATCTAGATGATTGGTTAATCAAAACCAACACCCAGAAACCGTGTCTTCACCACACAAAAAACATTATAGAAAACCTTCACAAACTAGGGTTCTCACTAAACTACCAAAAATCACACTTACAGCTGTGTCAAATACAACAATACTTAGGAGCAACAATCAACACAAAAAAAGGGATTGCCACTCCAAGTCCACAAAGGGTACAAGCATTCCAAAACGTAATACAAAGCATGCACCCAAAACAAAAGTATTCGGTTAAACTAGTGATGAAACTACTAGGTATGATGTCCTCATGCATAGCCATTGTCCCAAACGCAAGATTACACATGCAGCCCTTACAACAGTGCCTAGCAACACAATGGACACAAGCACAGGGTCAACTTCAATATCTAGTGTTGATAGACCGCCAAACACACACCTCGCTTCAATGGTGGAATCCTGTAAATTTAAACCAAGGGCGGCCTTTCCAAGACCCAGTGCCTCAATACGTAATCACAACAGATGCTTCCATGGTAGGGTGGGGAGCACATCTCAACCAACATAGCATCCGGGGACAATGGGACATTCAGCAGAAACAACTTCACATAAATCAGCTAGAACTACTAGCAGTGTTTCTAGCGTTAAAAGCATTTCAACCACTAATAACCCACAAACACATTCTTGTCAAAACGGACAACATGACAACACTGTATTACTTAAACAGGGAGGCACACACTCATCACAACTGTGTCTCTTAGCACAGAAGATTTGGCATTGGGCGATTAACAATCGCATTCGCCTAATAGTGCAATACATCCCAGGAATTCAAAACCAATTGCCCGACAATCTTAGTCGAGATCACCAACAGATCCATGAATGGGAGATTCATCCACAGATACTGCAAACCTACTTCCAAAAGTGGGGAACACCGCAAATAGACCTATTCGCAAAATACCAAAACTTCGCATGCAGGTACCCACAGCCTCACTCCAAAGGCAATGGGTTATGGATGAGTTGGTCAGGGATATTTGCATACGCTTTTCCCCCTCTCCCACTCCTTCCGTAAAGAAATTGAGTCAAAACAAACTCAAACTAATACTAATAGCACCAACTTGGGCACGACAACCTTGGTACACAACATTACTAGACCTGTCAGTAGTGCCTCATATCAAACTACCAAACAGACCAGATCTGTTAACTCAACACAAACAGCGGATCAGACACCCGAATCCAGCATCGCTCAATCTAGCGATCTGGCTCCTGAAGTCTTAGAATTCGGACACCTAGACCTTACACAAGAATGTATGGAGGTCATCAAACAGGCTAGAAAACCTACTACAAGACATTGCTACCAAAATAAATGGAAACGATTTGTTTATTACTGTCAAAATAATCAAATTCAACCATTACACGCGTCCGCAAAAGGCATTGTAAGCTACTTACTACACTTACAAAAATCTAACTTAGCTTTTTCGTCCATTAAAATGCATCTCACAGCAATTTCAGCACATCTGCAAATTACACATTCAACTTCACTATTTAGAATCCCAGTCATAAAAGCATTTATGGAGGGTCCAAAAAGGATCATTCCACCAAGAACACCACCAGTTCCTTCGTGGAACCTCAATATTGTATTAATGCGACTCATGGGTCCACCATTCGAACCCATGCACTCTTGTGAAATGCAATACTTAGCTATTAGAAAGGCTACTTTCCAAGTTATCACATCCCTCCGAAGAGTGAGTGAAATACAAGCCTTTACCATACAAGAACCCTTTATACAAATACACAAACATAAAGTGATTCTACGCACAAATCCCAAATTTTTGCCAAACGTTTTATATCACGTTCCACTTAAACCAAACTGTGGAACTCCCAGTGTTTTTTCCACAACCAGACTCTGTAGCTGAAAGAGCATTTCATACATTAGACATAAAAAGAGCTCTAATGTACTACATTGATAGAACCGAACCGTTTCGCAAGACAAAACAATTGTTTTGTAGCTTACCAAAAACCTCATACAGGAAATCCAATATCCAAACAAGGCTTTGCCAGATGTATAGTTAAATGTATTCAAACCTGTTATGTTAAAGCTGAGAGAGAACTGCCTATTACACCGAAGGCACACTCCACTAGAAAGAAAGGCGCCACAATGGCATTTCTAAGAAATATACCAATGACAGAAATCTGTAAGGCAGCCACATGGTCTACGCCTCATACATTCACTAAACATTACTGCGTGAATGTGTTAACAACACAACAAGCCACAGTAGGACAGGCAGTATTACGAACATTGTTTCAAACAACTTCAACTCCTACAGGCTAAACCACCGCTTTTGGGGAGATAACTGCTTACTAGTCTATGCACAGCATGTGTATCTGCAGCTACACATGCCATCGAACAGAAAATGTCACTTACCCAGTGTACATCTGTTCGTGGCATGAGACGCTGCAGATTCACATGCGCCCTCCCACCTCCCCGGGAGCCTGTAGCCGTTATAAGTTGATTAAAATTAAACTTGTACATTTGTAAATATAATACTTTTAGTCACATTATGTACATACATACTTACTGCATTGCATTGGCACTATTACTATATACACTACTCCTACCTCACCCTCTGCGGGGAAAACAATCCAAGATGGAGTCGACGCCCATGCGCAATGGAGCCGAAATGGGAGGAGTCCCTCGATCTCGTGACTCGAAAAGACTTCTTAGAAGAAAAACAACTTGTAACACTCCGAGCCCAACACTAGATGGCGGGATATGCACAGCATGTGAATCTGCAGCGTCTCATGCCACGAACAGATGTACACTGGGTAAGTGACATTTTCCATATATGTATGTGTGTGTGTGTATATATATATATATATATATCTATCTCTTGCGCCATGCACTGCTAATTACCCCGGATATTACAGCACTCACCTCTTTTTTTTTTTTTTTTTTTTTTTTTTATAGCATCATTTATCACACCACTAACATTTGTTGTAATATTAATAAGCTACCTGGCGGGGGCGCGAGTTATAGGTGCCTTGGGGCACTTGTTCGAGTTACTTGAAATAACTCGAACAGGTGAATTTCTATGGTTGTACATTTAAAATGTAAGCCTTCATATAACGTCCATGTAACCTTTTATAATCTTACCCACCCCCAGGGGGCCATTTAGGTCACTATTTATTATTATTATTATTATTATTATTTTTTTCTTTGCTCGCCAGTTTAGATAGTTTCAGCTGACCACAGCATGGGCCAGCAGGTCAGCCTGCTTCATCCAAAGGCTCTGTTGCAGTGTGACATTTTGCTTGATCATGTGTGCATTCCCGTAAAGTGCATTTTATTGCCAGGACTAGTGTTAAGCTATTAGCTCACCATTGTTTGTATTTCTTTCTAGTTGAGATGGATATATAGCTAGATGTACTTTTGTTTTGGGTTGCAGTAATTCACAGTGCACATATTTGCACCAACCAGGATTGCTTTTCTGCGATGAACATTACAACAGAATGTCATTCTATACCCATTCTTAGTGTGAGCCCTGCCCACCCATATGTTCTAGTCACATTAAATGCTGTGGTTGATGGTATTTTAGTGTAACCTATTTATTGCAAGAATATGGCCACGCCATTTAACTTCTCACCTGTCCCGCTCTTGATACAGTGGCTGTCTTTCTCTGCATTCTTGTTTGTCCCTTCCAGGAATATTTACATCTTTGTTTTGATATTTGTATCCTTCGACAGCTGATGTGTACTGTAATTCAAGGTTTGACATGATGGGCTATTTTGCCCCCCTTGCTCTCACCCTGCTCCCACTTCCTTCTTACCTCTTGACATGTGTTTTCTATTGTATTGAGTCTGTTTTCAGAGTCCTGCAACGTGTAGGCTATCCCAGAGGGTAATTCTCAGTTTAGATGCTGCCAATTTCTGCTTTGAGTTAAATGGGTAATCTCAACAGACTGCCCCAAACTGAAATTGAATTGGAAAAAATATTGCATTTTTATCCCATGCATTTTAGCTGTGCTGTTAAATTCAATAGGGCTTTGGTTCTTAATGTTCTGTCTGCTGTGGGCCACTACAGGATGTCGACTGTGAGCTGGTGATCACAGCCTAAGCAATTTTGAATATTTGAACTTAAAAAGAATCTATGAAAACAGAAACCAGTATGGATCACATAAGTACACAAATTATTAAATGTTATTTAATTCACAACCAAAATAATATAAAAAATTGTTGGGAAGGATCTCTTTGCGTATGATGCCCCCAAGCCACAGTGCATGTACTCTGATTTATTTCCCAGTAACACAACTAACCCCGCCCCGGAGTACGTGTACAATTGGCTATTACCTGAATGGCCCATTTAACTTCCCTTTAAGACCTTACTATAAGGCACCAGAGGTACTCTGGGCTAGTAAGTTTAAATGCCAGTATTCTACGGCAGTGCCAAGGTGAAAACATGTCTAAGTCTGCCACTGTAGTCTTGTCTGTCCGCTTTAAAACTAACCCGACATAAACCCTTTTGCCATGTCGGATCCTTCTTTATTAGTTCTTGTCTGCTTGAGCGTATGTGCGATGGGGACATGCTCTCTTGCTTGCAAGACTTGTGCTGAGTAATGAGCTTGGAGCCAGCCCATTGCTTACCATTAATGGGCTTCAGTATCTCACTGTTGCCTCTTAATTGGGTAGCTTAAGCAAGCATCTCTTCCCTTTGGTGGAGCAGGGACCAAGCATTGATTGAGTTATGTGGATGAGGTTTTTTCAGGTGCTGGCGCTGTGACTGAGGGGCTATTTATTCTTTTTCTTCTCCTGCCTCATTCACAGCGCCAACTCAACCAATTTACTGGTGCTCTTGTAGAGCACTCCAATACATTTGGGGAAAGTATTATTTATATATTTTTGTTTTTGTTACACAGGTAGACTGACTTTATCAATAACAGAATATTGAGCAGAAACTGACTCTAACCTTGTCCACTAGTTCGAATGTCTGCACCTCTGGCCAGAACGCCACATCCTTTCCCCATCCCTGGGGTTGTTGACTCTCATCCATGGGTTGCCTCTCCCTCCTCAAACTCTTGTTTCCTTCTCGCTTGTGTTCTTCTCTGGTCCCCATGTTTGTGCACTCCTCCGCTGCTTTCCAATTCCTCGCCCCCTCAATTATGTATATGTGTGTGTGTTTATCTGTGTGTGTGTGTATATCTGTGTGTATATCTGTGTGTGTGTATATATATGTGTGTGTGTATATGTATATATGTGTGTGTGTATATATATAAAGAGACGTTGATGACTCTGGTGAATTTAGATCTGGGAAACAAACCATTGGAAGTAACTGAAATAGTTAAACCCCTTGGGGCGGGCCTGACAGATAAAAGACCACCTTCCAAGTTTTACCCAGCACTACCAGCAGGGAATAAAATAGATTTATTTGCGGAGATGGTCATTCATGATCTTTATAAAAAGAATTGGAATAAGAAAGAGGAGAACTTAACCATACCAGAGAAACAGGCGTTGCACAGACTTCAGATGGAAACAATGGTTGAAATCAAACCTGCGGACAAAGGTGGAAACATTGTAATACAAAATAAACAGGATTATGTGAAAGAAGCGATGCGGCAATTGTCGGATAAAACCTGTTATGCACTTGCTACTGGGAACCCAGTAATAAAACTGAAGGAGGAGATAAATTTGTGTATCTTAAGATGGGAAGATCAAGGCCTCATTGATCAAGTAGAGGCAAAATATTTGTTAGTGGAACATCCTGTAACTCCAACAATATACTTCCTCCCTAAAATTCATAAAAATTTGCAACATCCACCAGGTAGACCTATAATATCAGCCAAAGCATCTCTATTAGAACCTATGTCAGAATACATAGATTTCTTTCTAGCACCCTTGGCAAGAAATTTGAACTCCTATTTACGTGATACAGGAGACTTACTGTTACAATTGGAAGGGATACCTTGGCAGGACACCTATAAATTAGTAACAATGGATGTAGTTTCGCTATACACGAACATTGAACATCAAATAGGAATCCAGGCATGCAAATTCTTTCTCAACCAAAGGAATATACGTTTTTATCAACACAATGAGATGCTTCTGGAAATTATTAACATTTGTCTAACAAATAATTATTTTTTGTTTAACCAACAACTGTATCTGCAAATTAAGGGCACGGCAATGGGTTTTTCTTTTTCTCCCAATTTTGCGAATCTGACGATGGGATGGTTTGAACAACGAATAGCTTGGGCAGAAGAAAACGAGATTTACCAACAAAAAGTAGTGACTTGGTTGAGGTTTATTGATGACCTTTTTCTTATCTGGGATGGTACGGAGTCAGAATTTGATGAATACTTTAAGATCTTGAACTCTAATGTAGCCAAACTTAATTTCACCTACGACATCAGTGCAACACGTGTGACATTTCTAGATACAGAAATTTATGTTAAAGAGGGGACAATTCAGACTTCATTGCACAGGAAAATAACAGCTACGAACTCCATATTACATGCTAACAGTTTTCACCCACCACGAACAAAGTGGAACATTCCCTATGGTGAATTTCTACGAATAAAGAAAATCTGCTCAGAGCCGGAAGAGTGTGAGAAGCACTTGAAATTAGCGGAGGAGAGATTCCTGGCAAGACAATATCCGAAAAAGTGTTTAGCTCTGGCACAGAAACGTGTGAAACAATCATCAAGAGAACAACTAATTCATGGAGGAAACCAAGCCATTAAACATGCCAAACAACAACAGCTGAGGTTCATAACAACATACTCACAGAGTGCTACACAAGTTCGTAAAATCTTGGAAAACCATTGGGCAATTTTACAAATGGACCCAATAGTGGGGGAAATCATGGGACAATACCCATTAATGACTTTCAGAAGAACAGCAAACTTAAGGGATAAATTATCGCACAGCCATTTCCAAACTACAAAAGCAAACTGGTTACAGAAAACTGGCTTTTGGAAGTGCAGCAGCTGTAAGGCATGTAAAATTGGGGTGAATAAGAAAGAGTACTCAACAAATACTGGCATGGAGAGAGTGATACGTAAGCACTTGAACTGTAAAAGTCGATTCACAGTATATGTGATTGAATGTCCTTGTGGGTTGAAATATGTTGGCAGTACCATATGTGAGACTAAAAAGCGAATTTTAGAACATATTCGAGCAACTATCAATATAGATAGGAGCTATGCAACAGCGAGACATATGGAACAGAAACATGATAGCAAGTGGGAACTCATGACATTCTATGTAATTGATCAGGTACTAAAATCAGAACGCGGTGGTGACAGAGAAAAGAAATTGCGTCAACTAGAATCCAGACATATACTTGATATCCGATCTCTCACCCCGCTAGGTTTAAACCAGGATGAGGAGTTATTTGTACACCTATAAGAGTTGTCATAGCTCATAAGATGTTGCCATTCATTTATTTTATGTCATTTCCACCAATTGATAAGATGCTTTCTTTCCCGTTGTCATTTGTCAGATAGACATACAATTTTAGTGCTATCAATATAAATTGACTGAAGGAATAATACCCAAACATTAATTTTCTTCCATCAGAGGTGCAGGATTTAGCGAGGGCCTTGTTTAAAAGAAACTTTGGGGATTGTGCTATTGTAGGTAACATGCAATACATGAATATGAATCCAATGTGAATATAAATTAAAAACTAATGAGGGCCCCTATATTTTGTTAACACACCTCAGAAATTGTTTTGAAGTCTCCATTAGTCGCTGAAACAAGATTTTATGACATATATTTAAAAATAATTTGATTTAATGAAATGCTATAAACTACATATACCAGAATGCAATGTGGAACTCAGTGAAAAACACCTTGGATTGTAGTCAAAACACTGTTACAATTTGGTAAATATGTATATAGAAAAACGTTTAATTTTTCTTTGTTAAAGTATATATATTTAGTGATGTTATGGAGTAACTCTTGATAAGTGGTGTAACTTGAGTATTTTTTCTGTTACTTTGGAGTACTTTATTTTAAGCGCCGAAATTAGCACACAGGAAACACCTGTGAACAAGGTCTGGTGAGACCGAAACGCGTCGGGGGATTCCTGTTTGTTTGTTTATGATCTCACTAATGTATTAAAAGTTAAGGTATTTTTGGCACAACGACAGAGTGCGGTTTTCTCTTGCTAAAACCAGAAAGAGAATCTTGTTTTTTGAAAATATGGTTGTCCTGCCTCAAACCAGCACCACCGGAGAATTAAGTGCGCCGTAACACGCAGATCAGGACATCTTTTCTTTCTCATATATATATATATATATATATGTGTATGTATATGTATATATATATATATATATATATATATATATGTTCGATGGCATGTGTAGCTGCAGATGTCCATGCTTTGCACATCCCGCCATCTAGTGTTGGGCTCGGAGTGTTACAAGTTGTTTTTCTTCGAAGAAGTCTTTTCGAGTCACGAGATCGAGGGACTCCTCCCATTTCGGCTCCATTGCGCATGGGCGTCGACTCCATCTTAGATTGTTTTCTTTCCGCCATCGGGTTCGGACGTGTTCCTTTTCGCTCCGTGCTTCGGTTCGGAAAGTTAGTGAAAAACTTGGAAAATTTGACGGTATTGTTTGCGTTCGGTATCGGGTTAGCTATAACAGATCGACACTGAATCCTGAAGAGCTCCGGCGACCCTTTGGGGTTTTCGATTCCCCGCCGGGGTCTGGTCGGCCCGACCCCGTGCGTCTTCAAGGCTAATGGAACGGACCCCATTCCGCTTCTGCCCCGAATGCCACAACAAGTATCCTTACACAGATCAGCATCTGGTCTGTAATTTGTGTTTGTCGCCAGAACACAAAGAGGATACCTGTGAGGCCTGTCGAGCATTTCGGTCCAGAAAGACTTTAAGGGACCGAAGAGCAAGAAGTTTACAGATGGCGTCGGTGCCGTCGGGACAGAAACACATGGAGGAAGAAGAGGAAGCCTTCTCCATCGAGGACTCTGACTCGGAAGAGGTCGATCCTGAACAGACGCCGAAAACCGTGAGTAAGACGTCGATACACAAGACTCATGTAAAAACCAGTAAAGCCCAAGGGACGCCACCGCCAACAGGCCATGGCTTAACCCGAAAAATAGGTGACCGGGCATCGGCACTGAAAAAGGGCATGCATGTGTCGAAGTCCTCCTACTCCGGTCGAGACACCGGGTCAGAGCAGACTCGACACTGGGTCAGAGCAATCGCGGCACCGAACCAAGTCGGCACAGAGAAATCTGTACGTCGAAGAGCAAAAAAGTGTCGTCGGAACCGAAAAAGGCAGCCGAAAAGGTTTCGATACCGAAACATCCAGCCTTGGAACCGAAATCAAGTTCCTACTCAGAGGAACAAGGCCTGTCCTCACAAATGAAAACACGTAGATTTGGACAGGAACTGTAGACAATGGAGCCAGACTACACCCAAAGAAGGCTCCACATCCAAAAGGAAACGGGGAAGATCAGCACTCTCCCTCTGATTCGAATGAAACGCAAACTTGCCTTCCAAGAGAAAGACAAGCAGCCACAGGCAAGGGTGGCTAAACCAGTAACCCCGCCACCGTCTCCACAACGCTCTCCGCAAACATCACCGGTAGCCACTCCACCAATGATGCAATCCCCCAACTCATACAGGAATGAGTCCGGATGATCCAGACGCGTGGGATCTTTATGATGCGCCAGTGTCAGATAAGTCCTGACTGTTATCCAGCTAGACCGTCACCACCAGAAGATAGTACTGCCTACGCACAGGTGGTGGCAAGGGCAGCGGCGTTTCATAATGTCAGCCTGCATGCAGAGCCAATTGAAGACGACTTTCTATTTAATACACTGTCGTCCACACACAGCCATTACCAGAGTCTCCACATGCTACCTGGAATGCTAAAACACTCCAAACAAGTGTTTGAGTAGCCTGTAAAAGGAAGGGCCATTACGCCAAGAGTGGAGAAAAAATATAAACCGCCACCAACAAACCCCGTGTACATCACACAACAGTTAACACCGGACTCAGTGGTAGTAGGGGCAGCTCGCAAGAGGGTGAACTCACACACTTCAGGAGATGCACCACCTCCAGATAAACAGTCGTAAGTTCGACGCGGCAGGGAAAAGGGTGGCGGCACAGGCGGCAAACCAGTGGCGTATTGCCAACTCACAGGCTTTGTTGGCCAGATACGATAGGACTCATTGGGACGAAATGCAACACTTTATTGAACATTTGCCCAAGGAGCTCCAAAAGAGAGCACAGCAAGTGGTGGAAGGAGGACAGAGTATCTCAAACAATCAGATACGGTCAGCAATGGATGCAGCAGACACAGCTGCTAGAACTGTAAACACAGCAGTCACAATAAGGAGACATGCATGGCTGCGTACATCAGGATTCAAGCCGGAAATACAACAAGCCGTGCTGAATATGCCATTTAACGGACAGCAGTTGTTTGGGCCGGAGGTGGACACTGCCATTGAAAAGCTTAAAAAGGACACTGAGCCATGGGCGCGCTCTACTACCCACAGAGCAGAGGCACATTTCGGAAAACAGTTTCGAGGGGGGTTTCGAGGACAAAGCACGGAACCCACAACCTCCCAAACAAGGCCCACTTATCAGAGCCAATATCAGTGGGGAAATTTTCGGGGACAATATAGAGGGGGACAATTCCAAAAAAGTAGAGGGAAGTTCCAAAGTCCCAAAACTCCACAAAGCAAGCAGTGACTTACACGTCACAAATCCCCCAACACATAACACCTGTGGGGGGGAGGCTAACCAAGTTCTACAAACAATGGGAGGAAATAACAGATACTTGGGTCCTAGCAATTATCCAGCATGGTTATTGCATAGAATTTCTCAATTTCCCTCCAAATGTCCCACCGAAAACACACAATGTCAAAACACATGGATCTTCTACAACTGGAGGTCCAAGCGTTGTTACAAAAAGAAGCAATAGAATTAGTACCAATTCATCAGAAAGGAACAGGAGTTTACTCTCTGTACTTTCTCATACCCAAAAAAGACAAAACTCTAAGACCTATATTAGATCTCAGAACGTTAAATACAAACATCAAATCAGATCACTTTCACATGGTGACATTACAGGACGTAATCCCATTGCTCAAACAACAAGACTACATGACAACACTAGACCTAAAGGATGCATACTTCCATATACCGATACATCCTTCACACAGAAAGTACCTAAGGTTTGTATTTCAAGGGGTACATTACCAATTCAAAGTGTTGCCATTTGGAATAACAACTACGCCAAGAGTTTTTACATAATGCCTGGCATTAGTAGCTGCGCATATCAGAAGGCAGCAAATACACGTGTTCCCGTACCTAGACGATTGGTTAATCAAAACCAACACGCAAGAACGGTGTTCACAACACACAAAGTATGTCATCAAAACCCTCCACAAACTAGGTTTCTCACTCAACTACACAAAGTCACACCTTCAGCCGTGTCAAACACAGCAATACTTAGGAGCGAAAATCAACACAGCAAAAGGGATTGCCACTCCAAGTCCACAAAGGGTACAAGCATTTCACAATGTAATACAGGCCATGTATCCAAAACAAAGAATACAGGTCAAGATGGTGACGAAACTACTAGGCATGATGTCCTCATGCATAGCCATTGTCCCAAACGCCAGATTGCACATGCGGCCCTTACAACAGTGCCTAGCATCACAATGGTCACAGGCACAGGGTCCACTTCTAGATCTAGTATTGATAGACCGCCAAACATACACCTCGCTTCTATGGTGGAACAATATAAATTTAAACCAAGGGCGGCCTTTCCAAGACCCAGTGCCTCAATACGTAATAACTACAGATGCTTCCATGATAGGGTGGGGAGCACACCTCAATCAACACAGCATCCAGGGACAATGGGACACTCAGCAAAGACAGTTTCACATAAATCACTTAGAACTACTGGCAGTATTTCTAGCGTTAAAAGCATTTAAACCCATAATAAGCCACAAACACATCCTTGTCAAAACAGACAACATGACAACGATGTATTATCTGAACAAACAGGGAGGAACACACTCAACACAGTTGTGTCTCCTGGCACAGAGAATATGGCATTGGGCGATTCACAACCACATTCGCCTAATAGCACAGTTTATTCCAGGGATTCAGAATCAGTTAGCAGACAATCTTTCTCGGGATCACCAACAGATCCACGAATGGGAGATTCACCCCCAAATACTAAACACTTACTTCCAGAGATGGGGAACACCACAAATAGACCTATTTGCAACAAAAGAAAATGCAAAATGCCAAAACTTTGCATCCAGATACCCACAGGATCAGTCTCAGGGCAATGCGTTATGGATGAGTTGGTCAGGGATATTTGCATACGCTTTTCCCCCTCTCCCACTCCTTCCATATCTGGTAAACAAATGGAGTCAAAACAAACTCAAACTCATACTAATAGCACCAACTTGGGCAAGACAACCTTGGTACACAACACTACTAGACCTCTCAGTAGTGCCTCATGTCAAACTACCAAACAAACCAGATCTGTTAACTCAACACAAACCGATCAGACACCCAAATCCAGCATCGCTGAATCTAGCAATTTGGCTCCTGAAATCTTAGAATTCGGACACTTAGACCTTACACAGGAATGTATGGAGGTCATAAAACAAGCTAGGAAACCAACCACTAGACATTGCTATGCAAATAAGTGGAAAAGATTTGTTTGTTATTGCCATAATAATCAAATCCAGACATTACACGCATCTGCTAAAGACATTGTAAGCTACTTACTACATTTGCAAAAGTCAAAGCTAGCTTTTTCATCCATTAAAATACATCTTACCGCAATTTCAGCTTACCTGCAAATTACGCACTCAACTTCATTATTTAGGATACCAGTCATAAAAGCGTTTATGGAAGGCCTAAAGAGAATTATACCACCAAGAACACCACCAGATCCTTCGTGGAACCTCAACATTGTCTTAACTCGACTCATGGGTCCACCTTTCGAACCTCTGCACTCATGTGAAATGCAATACTTAACATGGAAAGTTGCATTTCTGATTGCTATCACATCTCTAAGAAGAGTAAGTGAGATACAAGCATTTACCATACAAGAACCATTTATTCAGATACACAAGCATAAAGTAGTCTTAAGAACAAATCCTAAATTCTTACCAAAAGTCATATCACCGTTCCACTTGAATCAAACAGTAGAACTACCAGTGTTCTTCCCACAGCCAGATTCGGTAGCTGAAAGAGCACTACATACATTAGACATCAAAAGAGTGTTAATGTACTACATTGACAGAACAAAACAAATTCGGAAAACAAAACAATTATTTATTGCTTTCCAAAAACCTCATACAGGAAATCCAATTTCAAAACAAGGCATTGCTAGATGGATAGTTAAGTGCATTCAAACTTGTTATCTCAAAGCAAAAAGAGAACTGCCTATTACACCAAAGGCACACTCGACTAGAAAGAAAGGTGCTACCATGGCCTTTCTAGGAAATATTCCAATGACTGAAATATGTAAGGCAGCCACATGGTCTACGCCTCATACGTTTACCAAACACTACTGCGTGGATGTGTTAACGGCACAACAAGCCACAGTAGGCCAAGCAGTACTACGAACATTGTTTCAAACAACTTCAACTCCTACAGGCTGAACCACCGCTTTTGGGGAGATAACTGCTTACTAGTCTATGCAAAGCATGTGTATCTGCAGCTACACATGACATCGAACGGAAAATGTCACTTACCCAGTGTACATTTGTTCGCGGCATGAGTCGCTGCAGATTCACATGCGCCCACCCGCCTCCCCGGGAGCCTGTAGCCGTTTCGAAGTTTATCTTGAACATTTGTAAATTTTTAAATATATCACTTTAAACTACATTATGTACATACATATTCACTCCATTGCATGGGCACTATTACTATAATACACAACTCCTACCTCACCCTCTGTGGGGAAAAAATCAAAGCTGGAGTCGACGCCCATGCGCAATGGAGCCGAAATGGGAGGAGTCCCTCCATCTCGTGACTCGAAAAGACTTCTTCGAAGAAAAACAACTTGTAACACTCCGAGCCCAACACTAGATGGCGGGATGTGCAAAGCATGTGAATCTGCAGCGACTCATGCCACAAACAGATGTACACTGGGTAAGTGACATTTTCCATATCCATATATATATATATATATATATATATATATATATATATATATATATATATATATATATATGTGTGTGTATGTATATATATATATATATTCATATTCAATGGCATGTGTAGCTGCAGATACACATGCTGTCCACATCCCGCCATCTGGTGTTGGGCTCGGAGTGTTACAAGTTGTTTTTCTTCGAAGAAGTCTTTTCGAGTCACGAGACCGAGGGACTCCTCCCATTTCGACTCCATTGCGCATGGGCGTCGACTCCATCTTAGATTGTTTTTTTTCCGCCATCGGGTTCGGACGTGTTCCTTTTCGCTCCGTGTTTCGGGTCGGAAAGTTAGTTAGAATCTCGGAAAAATCGTCGGTATTGTTTGTATTCGGTATCGGGTTAGTTACAACAGATCGACACCGAATTAAGAAGAGCTCCGGTGGCCCTTCGGGGTTTTTTCGATCCCCGTCGGGGCCTGGTCGGCCCGGCCACGTGTCTCTTCAAGGCTGATGGAACGGACCCCATTCAGCTTCTGTCCAAAATGCCATAACAAGTATCCATATACAGATCAACATCTGGTCTGTAACTTGTTTGTCACCAGAACACAAGGAGGATACTTGTGAGGCCTGTCGAGCGTTTCGGTCCAGGAAGACACTCAGGGACCGAAGAGCAAGAAGACTGCAAATGGCGTCGGCGCCGACAGGACAAGGGCGTTTCGAGGAGGAGGAAGAAACATTCTCCACCCAGGATTCGGACTCTGAGGAGATCGACCCCGAGGAAACGCTGAAAACTGTGAGTAAGACGTCGAAACAAAGAACTCACGAAAAGACCGCTAAAGCCCAGGGGACGCCACCGCCAACAGGCCATGGCTTAACCCGAAAAATAGGTGACCGTTCATCGGCACCGAAAAAGGGCGAGCTGGTGTCGCAGTCATCCGACTCCGGTCGAGATACCGGCACACAGCAATCTCGGGCCCGAGATAGTGGTTCAGAGAAGATTCGGCACCGAGACAGCGGCACCGAAACGGGTCGGCACAGAGAGAGCACGATGCCGAAAGTAAAGAAGGTTTCGTCGGAGCCGAAAAAAGCAGCCGAAAAGGTTTCGGTACCGAAACATCCGGCCTCGGAACTGAAAACAAGTTCCTACACTGAGGAACAAGGACTGTCCACACAAATGAAGACACATATATTTGGACAGGAATTGGAGACAATAGAGCCAGATCACACACAAAGACGGCTCTTTATTAAAAAAGATACAGGGAAGATCAGCACTCTTCCTCCAGTCAAAATGAAACGCAAGCTTGCCTTCCAAGACAAGGACAAACAGCCACACGCAAAGGTGGCTAAACAAGTAACACCGCCACCATCCCCACATCACTCTCCGCAACCATCACCGGTAGCCACTCCACCAATGATGCAATCCCCAACTCATACAGGAATGAGTCAAGATGACCCTGACGCATGGGACCTTTATGACGCACCAGTGTCAGATAATAGTCCTGAATGCTATCCAGCTAGACCATCGCCACCAGAGGATAGTACAGGCTACGCACAGGTGTTGTCAAGAGCAGCGGCATTTCATAATGTCAGCCTTCATTCAGAGCCCATTGAAGACGACTTTCTTTTTAATACACTGTCGTCCACACCACACAGCCAATATCAGAGTCTTCCTATGCTACCCGGAATGCTAAAACACTCCAAACAAGTGTTTGAGGAGCCTGTTAAAGGGAGAGCCATTACTCCAAGAGTAGATTAAAAATATAAACCGCCACCAACAGACCCAGTGTACATTACACAACAGCTAACACCAGACTCTGTTGTAGTGGGAGCAGCGCGCAAAAGAGCCAACTCATACTTCAGGAGATGCACCACCTCCAGATAAAGAAAGTCGAAAATTTGATGCTGCAGGCAAAAGGGTGGCGGCACAGGCAGCAAACCAGTGGCGTATTGCAAATTTGCAAGCGTTGTTAGCCAGATATGATAGGGCCCATTGGGATGAGATGCAACACTTTATTGAACATTTACCCAAGGAGTTCCAAAAAAGAGCGCAGCAAGTAGTAGAAGAAGGACAGAGTATCTCCAATAATCAGATACGGTCAGCAATGGATGCTGCAGACACAGCTGCTAGAACTGTCAACACAGCAGTAACAATAAGGAGACATGCATGGCTGCGTACATCAGGATTTAAACCAGAGATACAGCAAGCTGTGCTGAATATGCCATTCAACGGACAGCAGTTGTTTGGGCCGGAGGTGGACACTGCGATCGAAAAACTTAAGAAAGACACTGACACGGCCAAAGCCATGGGCGCACTCTACTCCCCACAGAGCAGAGGCACATTTCGAAAGACACAATTTTGAGGGGGGTTTCGAGGGCAAACCACAGAAGCCACAACCTCACAAACAAAGGCCACTTACCAGAGCCGGTATCAGCGGGGAGGTTTTCGGGGACAATATAGAGGGGGACAATTTCAAAGGAATAGAGGAAAGTTCCAAAGTCCCAAAACTCCTCCAAACAAGCAGTGACTTAAAGGTCACAAATCTCCAATACATAACACCTGTGGGGGGGAGACTAACCAAGTTTTACAAACATTGGGAGGAAATAACAACAGACACTTGGGTCTTAGCAATTATCCAGCATGGTTATTGCATAGAATTTCTCAAATTCCCTCCAAACGTCCCACCGAAAACACACAATATGTCAAAACAACATATAGATCTTCTAGGACTGGAAGTTCAGGCATTGCTACAGAAAGAAGCAATAGAATTAGTACCAAAGCAACAAATAAACACAGGAGTTTACTCCCTGTACTTTCTGATACCCAAAAAAGACAAGAGTCTGAGACCTATACTAGATCTCAGAACATTAAATACCTACATCAAATCAGATCACTTTCACATGGTTACATTACAAGACGTAATCCCACTGCTCAAACAACAAGACTACATGACAACACTAGACCTAAAGGATGCATATTTCCATATACCAATACATCCTTCACACAGAAAGTACCTAAGGTTTGTATTCCAAGGGATACATTACCAATTCAAAGTGTTGCCATTCGGAATAACAACTGCACCAAGAGTTTTTACAAAATGCCTGGCAGTAGTAGCTGCACATATCAGAAGGCAGCAAATACATGTGTTCCCGTACCTAGACGATTGGTTAATCAAAACCAACACGCTAAGACGGTGTTCACAACACACAAGATATGTCATAGAAATCCTCCACAAACTAGGTTTCTCAATCAACTACACAAAGTCACACCTTCTGCCGTGTCAAACACAGCAATACTTAGGAGCGAAAATCAACACAGCAAAAGGGATTGCCACTCCAAGTCCACAAAGAGTTCACACATTTCACAATGTAATACAGACCATGTATCCAAAACAAAAGATACAAGTCAAACTGGTGATGAAACTACTAGGCATGATGTCTTTATGCATAGCCATTGTCCCAAACGCAAGGTTGCACATGCGGCCCTTACAACAGTGCCTAGCATCACAATGGTCACAAGCGCAGGGTCAGCTTCTAGATCTGGTGTTCATAGACCGCCAAACATACATCTCGCTTCAATGGTGGAACAGTATACATTTAAACCAAGGGCGGCCTTTCCAAGACCCAGTGCCACAATACGTAATAACAGATGCTTCCATGATAGGGTGGGGAGCACACCTCAATCAACACAGCATCCAAGGACAATGGGACATACAGCAAAGACCGTTTCACATAAATCACTTAGAACTGTTAGCGGTATTTCTAGCGCTCAAAGCATTTCAACCCATAATAAGCCACAAACACATTCTTGTCAAAACAGACAACATGACAACAATGTATTACCTAAACAAACAGGGAGGGACACACTCGACACAGTTGTGTCTCCTAACACAGAAAATATGGCATTGGACGATTCACAACCACATTCGCCGAATAGCACAATTTATTCCAGGAATTCAGAACCAGTAAGCAGACAATCTCTCTCGGGATCACCAACAGATCCACGAATGGGAGATTCACCCCCCAAATACTAAACACTTACTTCCAAATTTGGGGAACACCACAAATAGATCTATTTGCAACAAAGGAAAACTCAAAATGACAAAACTTCGCATCCAGGTACCCACAAGATCAGTCTCAGGGCAATGCGTTATGGATGAGCTGATCAGGGATATTTGCTTACGCTTTTCCCCCTCTCCCACTCCTTCCATATCTAGTAAACAAATTGAGTCAAAACAAACTCAAACTCATACTAATAGCACCGACATGGGCAAGACAACCTTGGTACACAACACTACTAGACCTCTCAGTAGTACCTCATGTCAAACTACCAAACAGACCAGATCTGTTAACACAACACAAACCGATCAGACGTCCAAATCCAGCATCGCTGAATCTAGCAATTTGGCTCCTGAAATCCTAGAATTCGGACACTTAGTCCTCACACAAGAATGTATGGAGGTCATAAGACAAGCTAGGAAACCTACCACTAGACACTGCTATGCAAATAAGTGGAAAAGATTTGTTTATTACTGCCATAATAATCAAATTCAACCCTTACACGCATCTGCCAAAGATATAGTAGGATACTTACTACAATTGCAAAAGTCAAAGCTAGCTTTCTCTTCAATAAAGATACATCTTACCGCAATTTCAGCTTACCTGCAAATTACGCACTCAACTTCATTATTTAGGATACCAGTCATAAAAGCATTTATGGAAGGCCTAAAGAGAATTATACCACCAAGAACACCACCAGTTCCTTCATGGAACCTCAACATTGTCTTAACACGACTCATGGGTCCACCTTTTGAGCCCATGCACTCTTGTGAAATGCAATACTTAACATGGAAAGTTGCATTTTTGATTGCCATCACATCTCTAAGAAGAGTGAGTGAAATTCAAGCATTTACCATACAAGAACCATTTATTCAAATACACAAGCATAAAGTAGTTCTACGGACAAATCCAAACTTTTTACCAAAAGTGATCTCACCGTTCCACTTGAATCAAACGGTAGAATTACCAGTGTTCTTCCCACAGCCAGATTCTGTAGCTGAAAGAGCACTGCATACATTAGACATCAAAAGAGCACTAATGTACTACATTGACAGAACAAAACTAATTTGAAAAACAAAACAACTATTTATTGCTTTCCAAAAACCTCATACAGGGAATCCAATTTCTAAACATGGCATTGCTAGATGGATAGTTAAGTGTATTCAAACCTGCTATCTTAAAGCAAAGAGAGAGCTGCCTATTACACCAAAGGCACACTCAACCAGAAAGAAAGGTGCTACCATGGCCTTTCTAGGAAATATTTCAATGAACGAAATATGTAAGGCAGCAACATGGTCTACGCCTCATACATTTACCAAACACTACTGTGTAGATGTGTTAACTGCACAACAAGCCACAGTAGGTCAAGCTGTACTACGAACATTAATTCAAACAACTTCAACTCCTACAGGCTGAACCACCGCTTTTGGGGAGATAACTGCTTACTAGTCTATGCACAGCATGTGTATCTGCAGCTACACATGCCATCGAACGGAAAATGTCACTTACCCAGTGTACATCTGTTCGTGGCATTAGTCGCTGCAGATTGACATGCGCCCACCCGCCTCCCCAGGAGCCTGTAGCCGTTTAGAAGTTGATCTTGAACATTTGTAAATATATTACTTTAAACTACATTATGTACATACATATTCACTCCATTGCATGGGCACTATTACTAGCATACACAACTCCTACCTCACCCTCTGCGGGGAAAACCATCTAAGATGGAGTCGACGCCCATGCGCAATGGAGTCGAAATGGGAGGAGTCCCTCGGTCTCGTGACTCGAAAAGACTTCTTCGAAGAAAAACAACTTGTAACACTCCGAGCCAACACCAGATGGCGGGATGTGCACAGCATGTGAATCTGCAGCGACTAATGCCACGAACAGATGTACACTGGGTAAGTGACATTTTCCATATATATATATATATATATATATATATATATATATATATATATATATGTGTGTAATTTATTTCAAGTCTATATTTGGATTGTAACTAAAAAAAAAAAAAAAAAAAAATGGTAACTAAGTCCATTGAATGCATACAATTCCTGTTCATTACTTAGTACATGCTGTGCAGTATTGTATGCAGTGCAGCATATCCTAAAGTCTTTGGCAGAGCCTGCAGATTGCAAAGATGTGCACTGTTGACTTTACCAATGTGGGATATCCAGCTGTTGCAGCCTCTGCAGAAACAGACTTCCCATTCATGAAGTGGGGATACAGGAGATCCTGGACATGAGAACACTGCTGCATGAAGGCCTTCAAGCAACCGCGACAGTGTTGGCGTATTTAATTACAGTGCGCGATTGTAAACTGTATCCATTGCATGGCTGTATATAGAGTGATAATGCTCATGTCTGGCAGATCTTGCAGTGTAAGTGGGAGGTGTACAGCTCCGTGCTGACACAGGACATTACTCTTGACAGTGATAGGATTAGCTGTACTGCTCAGGTCTTGAAGTTTTTACACTGGCCACAACACAGCTTATTGGTGACCGGGTACGTAATTCACAGGACCTACAGTGTTTGCATTGGCACACTGCTTATTGTTGGCAGTGTTTGGAGTATAAATGCTGATCAGGCATAGTGTCAGTATTGGGCACTTTGCTGGCAGAGCTAGCAGTGCACATACTGCACAGGGTAAACTGTGTTAGAATTGGGAACACTGCTGGTAGCACATGTACTCCTCAGCCCCTACAGTGTTGGCATCGGTCACACTGGTTTTAGTTGGCAGTGTTAGCATTGTACACTTTGATCATTTCCCTGCAGCAACAACATTAGTTCATATATGCAGTGGTCCCCAACCTTTTGACTCCTGAGGACCTCCACTGAATCACTACTGGAAGCCAGGGACCACCACGCAATTTGTACAATTTATATTTCAAACAAACTGTAATTTGCAAAATACACAAACAAGTGCACACCAAATAAATACTTGAATTACTAAAGATATAATTTGTTTTATGTTGAAAAAATATGCAAAAAAATTCAAAACATTTTATGGGAAGGATGGTGCTGCATCTCAGCAACCAACTTTTCAATGTTTGGTTTTATTTAGGAAAGCTGAATCCTCAGGTCGTATTCTACATTACCCAAGAAATTTCTGTTTTTATATTTTAGGTACATTAGATCGGCGAAAGCTTTTTCACATAAATATGTGGTGTGGAAAGGAAGTAAAACAATCTGGCCTCTCATCTCTCCATAGTCTCTCACATGTAATTTGTTTTATAGCACCTCCCCTACCAGTGTAGGGGTTTGGATCACTCTCAGGACGCTACAAGGTGTAGGAGTCCCATGTCCTCTATACTGGGAGGCATTTCTAGGACTGCTTGGTCTGGAGAAGCACAAGCTCAGGATTCAGAACATAACACAGTGGTTAGCATTGACTTTAATAAAATAAATTAGCAGCATAAGAATAATGAAAACCTGGGGAAAAACATAACTTTCTAATGTGCATGCAACTCTTTGGCAATTCATAGCTCACTGTGCTAGATTACTGTTATGAACAGCACAGCAACAAAAGAATCTGACAAAAGCAGTAACCCGCTGTGCACATAAAGTACTGTTCTTTCCATAATACACGTTTTTTGCAGAAGGCATATTAACCCTGTGCACTACCTTGGATGAGTCAAAACTGCTACTAGACACAATTCAATCTCTCTCCAGCAGGTACATTAATCACCGGAGTTATCTTAATGCTTTTATTTTTGCCTGAAAGCTGCTTGATGTACAAGGAACTCTGTTAAATGTATTACTTCTTTTAATACTGCTGCACAAATTAACTACAAACATTCAGGGAGAGGCCCCAGCAGGTAGAGTGGCTTCCCGCCGTCCTAGGCCTGCAGACCCTGTGGGATTGTGTTTGGAACCAATGGTTCAGAGCATAGTTTCGCATTGGCTGCTTAGTTTACATGGCTAGTATTGCATATACTGTTCGGGGCCTGCCTACAGTGTTAACATCAGGCACACTGCTAATTGATGGCAGTACAAGTGCTGTTAAAGTTGTTCGTTGGGCACATTGCTCATTGCTGCTAGTAAATATATTGCTCAGGACTTGCAGTGCTAGAATTGCTCACACTTCTTGTTAGGAACAGAAGCAGTACCTATATTGATTATTGATCAAGGCTTCCATTGATTAGTGTTATCTTTGGCCATGGTGGTCATTGTACCTCCTGCGTCTTGTAGTTTTTGTTTTTTTTGTTTTTTCTGTGAAGCGCGTGCATGGTAATACTGGTGCTGCCATGATGTACACTTGTGCATGTGCCATCCCTCTGCTGCATACCTATGTATCATTGTTCTTTTTAGGTAGAGTGTAAGTGTACGACCTCTACATTTCTGTGGGCTTCCAGTGAGTTAATGTTAGTTTTGTTGTCATTTAAAAATCCTTGCTTGCTAGTGGTCAGACATGCTACTTTGTCCCTCCTTCTGTGTAGTAGCAGGTACCTACTACTTTATATTTACGCTTTGTCCTGTTTATCCGGTCTGTAGGGGACTTTTATTTATATATATATATATATTATATAATTTTTATTTATTTTTATTTTTTTTTAAATAAACTTGGTTTCCTGTTCCTGTCCAGGGACGCTTCCCTTTTCATTGACATAGCATTCTTGCTCTGACCTTACCTGTAAACAGGGCTGTAAACCAGGATGTTATCTTGGCCACATTTGGTCTTTGTGGTCTCTCTGCACCCTCCCAGCTGCCTGGCTCCCGCCCTTTCTTGGCTTGGATTTTCTTTACCAAGTGTGCCTGCCTGTGGTCCCCATGGTGGAGGATCACTTCTAATTGCTTATAGCCAGGGCCACTGGAATTATGCGGCAGGAGAGGGACAAGTTATGCGGCAGGATTGAGTAAATTATGCAGCAAGAAAAAAACAAATTATGAGGCATATAGCAGCACATTTTGCAGTAGTATTACTTCATAATTGAATCATTTTTAGGGTTGTGTCCAAAGCGCTCTGTCCCGGTTATCTCTCTATGGGCTTGTAACCACACCCATCACTTTGGTTGGTTCGTGGGCTTGCCTTTTAAAATGTGCTTGATTTGATTAGTGAAAGGCCTGCATACTCATGCCTTTTCTGGTGTTTAGCCATTCTCGAGCACACTGGCCAACTATTGAAAACTTACGAGGCTCCATGTTTTCCGTATGGTTTCTGGACGACTTTTTCTTTGTTTCGTAGGTAGCGCGATCTCGCTGGGCAGTAGTCTTTCGCTTTGCATGACATCGATCCTGTTATGTAGATAATTGCACTTTTGCAGATATGTTTCACCGTGAGCGAACTTCTGTTTCCTTTTGTATGTTTGCTTCGTGGCCATCAGCTCACTTATGTGAAACTGTTAATCTTTTCATATTCAGTTTGTGGCAAGAAAAATTTGGTTCCTATTTTACAACGCTAATCACTCTAACTCGAGCAAACGTGAGGCCTATTGCATTGCAAATGCTTATTAAACTTGGTAACCCTTTCTGGGTATTGGTTGCACCTCTTTAGCACCAGTTTAACACCCAAATATAGCTATAAGCAACAAAGGTGACCTATCCGCTTTGCAAAGGTACTTTCACTGCATGGCAACCCCTTTTCTTGCCTTTTTAGTAACTTTTGATAGGTTTGAGGTTAAATGCGGCAGATGGAATATGTGGCCAATCTATAATTATGAGGAAATCGCATTGACTGCACCATTAAGTAATTCCAGTGGCCATGCTTTTAACCCAGGCAACCAGCTCTACCAGGGCTCTACAATTCATAGAGCCAGTATTCTGCTCCATCAGTGCACCTCAGTTCACACACTCCAAGCCCTCAGCTGTGCCAGAACCCCACACACAGTCTGCTGGGGCACCTCAGCTCTTAGTCCGTACACACTGCTGTTCCAGTACTGGGACCTTGGCGCAGCTCCATCAGTGCACATCCGTTCTAACCCGGTGAGGTCACCTCCTTTACTGTAATGGGACCCCGCTCGCATACAGTTCCATTACAGCAGATCACTTTTTATATTAATTCCCACTGCCAAGCCAGTACTGGACCTAAAAGAGCAAAAAATAGATTAGCTAGTTCACCTCAAGTCTAACATCCAATGCCACTGTTGATGGGAACCACCACAGGTCCGCCAGAATCTATCAATTCTAACATGCAGTGCATGTTTCTTCTTGGTACTAAAGCTCACTCACATGCACTTCACGTGTGGTTCAGAAGCAAAGCCACCCCTATGCTGGGACCCACTTGCAGCTTCACCAGGGCACTTGCAGGCTTACCCTCGGCACCACTGGCATGCCAGTACTAGGTTTTACACGTAGCTCCATTAACATACCTCACTTCTGACCTTGTGTGCCCGTTACTATACCAGTACTGCAGCCCACATAAGACTGTCTGTACACCTAACCTGTTGCGCCCTATTATTCAAATAGCAAGAATTTCATGGCACTCTGTTTTATTTATTCTTTCCGCTTACCTGCTGCCTTTGTTATTCCAGCACTCAGCCGGGACACAGCTCTGTCTCTACCACCAATCCTGATTTGAAGTGCCCCAATATTACTGTATTGGTGTTTGCATACAACTCTTCTAATGCACCTCCTGCGGTTCTGCAGTGCCTTCTGCTGTTTCACACACTGACTTCTGTTTAAAGAAGTGGGGTAGCCATTAAATCTATTCTTACCTGCCATATTTATTTGGGAGGGTCTGTTTCACCTATCTCACTCCGTTCTTTCCTTTACTTTGTTTATGCTCAATGATTTCTTCCCCTACCCCACACTTTTTTTTTTTCTACAGCTTTTAAAATCCACACGTTAATCGTTTCGCTATTTCAACAGTTTTTCTACTCCTCTCCACTTTTATTTCCCCTCTTTCTCTTCCTACCTATTCTTTCGAACTAAAAAAAAAAAATGGTTGTTTCCTTGTTTCGTTCCTCTTTTCTTCATCAGGTGTTCATTCTTTCACTATTTTCTCTCCCCTTCATTCTTTCTTTATCTTTTTATTCGCTTTTTCCTTTGACTCAGTATGCTTTCTTTCACTTTTTTTTTTTTTTTTATTAATTTTTACTCTTCCTTCCTTTCTCTGGTGTTTTTTTCTTATCTTTATCTATCAAGTCACATTTTACTATAAATCCCTCTTTTCCCTGTCTGTGGAAGACACAATTTACTTGACGGGACCCGAAGTGTCTAAGTGGTTTTCCCATTTTGTCTGTGGGAAATGTCAGTACATATATGCCCTAGTTCTTTCTGCTGCTTGTTTCTCTCACCATCTCTTTTTCTCTAATTTTCATTTTTCTCTCTTTACACACTTTTCATTATTATTTCCTAGTATTGTTCGCTAGCTTCCTTCCCTTTTCTCTTTTGTCTCACACGTTTTCTCCATTTCTTCTCTTAGTTGTGTTCATTTTCTTGTACTTTTCCCTTCTTTCTTTAATTTCTTTGTGACCCCTTCGTTCTTCCTTTTGTCTGTTGATTTCTTTCACTTCCCTTTTACTGCCTCATCCACTTCCTCTCCTGAGACCTAGTTATCAGTGGAGCAACAGGTGCAGTGGCACTGGGGACCAGAGACCTACGACCTCACTCAACTCTAATTACTTCTCTAGTTTCCTACCGAAATGCCAGTCAACCATTTTCCTTTCTTACTCCAGGGCCCATGACACCGTTACTACGCCACTTGTCCTGTACATCTTTACTCCCGACTTCCTCTTTCCTTTCACCCTCCAATCCGTCCCAAATATTTTCTTTTATGGTGGTTTGAGCATTACACTCTAATTCCAAACGTTTATTTCTGATAAAGGTTTATATGATTTGTAAATGTTTTAACACCTTCGCTGCCATGCCTTCCCCCCCTCAGGTGCCAGGCCTTTTTTTGGTTATTTAGGCAGTTCGCGCTTAGGCCTGCATAACTTTTTGTCCACATAAGCTAACCACGCCAAATTTGTGTCCTTTTTTCCCCAACATCCTAGGGATTATAGAGGTACCCAGAGTTTTTGTGGGTTCCCCTGAAGGAGACCAAGAAATTAGCCAAAATACAGTGAAAATTTATTTTTTGTTTTCAAAAAGGGAAAAAGGGCTGCAGAAGGCAGTTTGTGTTCCCTCCAACCACCACCTCCCCCCTGAAAATGGCATCAACAAAGGGTTTGCAGTGCTAAAATCACCATCCTCCCAGCTTTCAGGAACAGGCAGACTTGAATCAGAAAACCCAATTTTTCAACACAATTTTGCCATTTTACTGGGACATACCCCATTTTTTACAAATTTATTTTTTCTGCTTTCAGCCTCCTTCCAGTTAGTCAAAGACATGGGTGTGAAACCAATGCTGGATCCCCGAAAGCTCTACATTTCTGAAAAGTAGACAAAATTCTGAATTCAGCAAGGGGTAATTTGTGTAGATCCTACAAGGGTTTCCTACAGAAAATAACAGCTGAAATGAAAAACAAAAAAAATGAGGTGGAAAAAACTGCCATTTTTCTCTGTCTCTTACTCTAACTTTTCCCTGCGATGTCAGATTTTTGAAAGCAATATACCATTACATCTGGTGGACTCTTCTGGTTGCAGGCATATATAGGGCTTGTAGGTTCATCAAGAACCCTAGGTACCCAGAGCCATTCAATGAGCTGCACCTTGCAATGGGTTTTCTTTCTATAGCGGGTGTACAGCAATTCATTTGCTGAGATATAAAGAGTGAAAAATAGGTATCAAGAAAACCTTTGTATTTCTATAATGGGCACAAGATAAGGTGGTGAGAAGCAGTGGTTATTTGCACATCTCTGAATTCCGATGTGAATTACAGGGCATTTCTCAAATAGATGTCTTTTTTTTACACTGTCTTACATTTGGAAGGAAAAAACTTAGAGAAAGACAAGGGGCAATAACACTTGTTTTGCTATTCTGTGTTTCTCCCGATAAAAATGGTACCTCACTTGTGTGGGTAGGCTTAATGCTTGCAACAGGAAAAGCAACATGGACACATCACATTTTTACATTGCCTAGCTGTAGATTTTGGCCTGTAGCTCAGCCGGCACCTAGGGAAACCTACCAAACCTGCGCATTTTCGAAAACTAGACACATAGGGGAATCTAGGATGGGGTGAATTGTGGGGCTCTCACCAGGTTCTGTTAACCAGAATACTTTGCAATCCTCAAAATTTGGCCAAAAAACACTTTTTCCTCACATTTTGGGAACCAAGTTCTGGAATCGGAGAGGAGCCACAAATTTCCTTCCACCTAGCGTCCTAGCGTATCCCCCCCATCTCCCCCCCCCCCCCCCCCTTGTGTGGGTAGGGCTAGTGGCCGCCACAGGTAATTCTCCAAAACACAACGTGGACACATCACATTTTCCCAAAGAAAACATAGCTGTTTTTTTGCAAAGGGCCTACCTGTAGATTTTGGCTTCTAGCTCAGCCGGCACCTAGGGAAACCTACCAGACCTGTGCATTTTTGAAAACTAGAGACCTAGGGGAATCCACGATGGGGTGACTTGTGGGGTTCTCACCAGGTTCTGTTACCAGCAGAATCCTTTGAAAACCTCAATTTGGCCCCAAAACACTTTTTCCTAACATTTCGGTGACAAAGTTCTGGAATCTGAGAGGAGCCACAAATTTCCTTCAATCCAGGTATCAGCCCCCCGCAGCCCCCCCCGCCCCTACCGCCGCCCAAGTCTACCGATAAAAATGATACCTCAGTTGTGTGGGCCCAGGTGCCTGCAACAGAAAAATGCCAAAAACCTGTAGAGAGTGAGGGGATAGCACAGCGAGTTGATAAGCACATATTTTTCTTTTATACATCTTTAGGCTGACTCTGCTTTGGGGACCCACACAAGTGAGGTATCATTTTAGTGGTGAGCCTGAGGGGGAATGCTGGGGAGTAGGAAATTTGTGCCAGAGCGGTGATCCTACAAAGAAAAGTGAGGAAAATCGTTTTTTTTTTTTTTTCCTTTTCCCAGCAAATTTTGAGGTTTGCAGAGGAGTCTGGTTAAGAAAATGTGGCTTGCGTTTTCCCCCAACACCTCCCTGGACTTCTTGGGGGTGTCTAGTTTAAAAAAAAAAAAGTCTGGGTTTGGTAGGTTTCCCTAGGTGAAAGACGCACCTGGGACCAAAAACATAGGTGACCCCCCCCCCTCCAAACACAGGTAGTTTTGTGATATTACATATTGATACTTCTGTTTCGTTCCAAAGACGAAAATTGTGAAAAGAAACACTTAGGTTATGTTAAAGACATAATCTCCCCCCCCCCTCCCCCCCCTCCCAATATGGTGGCATGCTTCATCATCGGGGTTCTACCTGAGACACCTAGCGTGTCACAGAGGTGCTGCGACACCTGGTTACAGCAGAGCAGGTTTTGTCATTTTTACCACACATACTGGTTGGATTTGGCACGCGGGTGAGTGATGGTTCAGTAGATCAAATTTTATTAACAAGAGATTTCACAAAAATGAAATGCAGTGTTAATAACTGAAAGAGCAAAAAACTGAACCAATGACTCACAGCTCATGAGCTGTAAAGCCGCATCAAGGCACCAACCGCTTTACAGTCCATTCACACACCTTTCATACATGCACAAGACCATTCACGCCACCAGCCACGTGCCCAGCAGATTATAACACTCTCATGGACAGACAGCGCCACTCAAGGGCCCATCACTTACATACGCCCACATGCCTGATACAATAATCACAGTAGCTGATGGCGTGTGTGGACTGATGTTTGGCCGGCACTGCCAGCCCAGCACCACCCAGCCCACACTGCCAGCCAAGTGCCACCCGACGCACACCGCCATCACTTTTTTTTGTTTATAAACCACAAAGAAACCACTAATTTATAAAATAAGTAAAAAACTACAAAAACAAAAGCTTTAACTGAAAACATGACAAATGTGCCACTGAACATCTGAAAATATAAAACTGTCAGTTTACGCTCCCGGTATTTCCCCCAATTTGTTTTGGGGTGTGGTAACTCCTGAAACAGCTGGCAACACACAGCCCAGGCTTTGAAGGCAATCTGGGCAGTACATCCAGCTCTCCCTCCGGATACCTCTTGGAGCACACACTCTACATTTCTTAGTGGGCAAGTCTTTTTTGGGAGTGGGAGGAATGTGATCTGGAAAGTGGATATCTTTCAATCTAGCCACATCCTCCACAACTGTTACTCTAGGAACTCTCGTCTGTTCCACCACAATAAGGCTCTCAATCACGGACTCCTGAAATTTAACAAATTTCATCCTTGATTCAGGTGAACAATCCTTAAACACAATAAAAGCATTAAGTTGCCAAATGAAATAAATGCATGGCCAACTTTTTATACCACACGTAAGACTTACGAATGGCAGTGTAAGGTTCCAACCGCTGAACTACTCTATCAACACCACCCACGTGCTTATTGTAGTCCAAAATGCTCACAGGTTTGCGCACTTCGGCAACCTGACCCCAAACAGTCACAGGGGAAGTATTCTCATCATGGTTGGTAGATAGCATGTACACATTCCTCCTGTCTGAAAATTTCAGAGCTAGCAGCTCTTTATTCCGCAAGGCACTGCACTGTCCCCTCAAGTTTTTTTATTTTTTTTACAGACAAGCTCCCTTGGATAGCCTTTCCGGTTAGAACAGATTGTGCCACAAGCAACAGTGTCCACTCTAAACTACTTCTTGAACTGCACTCCAGTGTAGAAATTATCTACGTACAAATGGTGACTTTTGTTAAACAGTCGTCTACCAAGTTCCCACACAATTGTCTCGCAACTCCATAAGTGGGCGGACAACCGGGTGGGGGTCAATACTGGAATCTCTACTAGTGTAGAACCGGAAATTATACACGTATCCTGTACTACTTTCTGGCAGCATATACAATTTAATTCCATACCGTGCCCTCTTGCTAGGCATGTACTGCTTAAAAACCAAACGCCCCTTGAACAGGACCAAAGGCTTGTCCACACTTATCTCTTTGCCTGGAACATACACCTCTGAAAACTGATCTACAAAATGATTAGGCCTGTCCCTGATCTTAAAAAGACAGTCCCAATCAGGGTGATCTTGTGGCAAGGCTAAATCATTGTCTACAAAATGCAGCATATGAAGAAGCAGCAAATAGCAATTACGAGTCATAGTTGTAGGAAATATAGCCGTTGCCATCAAAGGACTAGTAGACCAATAAGGAGCCAGTGACTGCTTCCTTATCAACCCCATCAAAGTCAAACCTAAAACCTTTTTCATCTCTTCCAGATTTGTGGCAACCCACTGGGTAATTCTTGACTGAGGCCTAAGTCTGGCAGCGTTGTCCCTCAAATATTGCTCTGCATACCAATTAGTCTGCTCAACAATCTCTTCCTAAAATACATCGTCTGTAAACAAGTGAGAGAAATTGACAGGCAAAAAGTTTTCTATATTGACGCTATACCCTGGGAGACCAGTAAGGGCAGGTCTTCTAATGAGAAACTATTCAGCCCCATGCTGCTGCACTCTTGGCACATCAGTGTCCTCATCTAAAACAGGCCCTTCATCTGCACTGAGAGTGGCTTCCTCATCAGAAGAATCCTCTCTGACAAAAAACTCACTGCCAGAAAATCACTTCCTCCTCTGCCTCAGATGCAGAGTCAGTCTCATAATCATGGTTGGAAGACGACTCAAAAAGCATTCCAACAACCTGCTGAGTGGTCACTCTGTGGCGAGCCATGATCATTTCTAACAACAAATGGATTGCCATCAACAACCAGCACTGTCTAAAATAAGTTATAAAGTGTAGCTTTATCACAAAGTTATGTTCTAAAAAAACTACACCACTCACTTGCCTGAAAAAGATACTCGCCAGCAACTACTCTGCACAGACACAGCAATCACCAATGATATCCCACTAAAAAGAAAAAAGAAAATTAGACTTAAGACAACACAAATATCATTGTGCACAAATAGGACAATTTCACACACAATCCTGCATTTAGTACACCCACTACAAACATGTCATTCATGCAGGTCAACAATACTCATTTGGAGTAAATTGCTTTTACTTACCTAAAACATGCACCTATGTTTGACAACCTATGACCGCAGGACAACTGCTGCCAAAACCGAAAGGATCCACAGCAAAAGAAGCAAAAGCTTTGAACTAGAACAAAAAGAAGAAATAAACTGTTATAATCACAAATAGAAATATTTCGCCAGTTGACCAACACCCTGCCACCAAGAAATTACAAATTTTCCCTGGAGCTTAAGTGGGCCTAAAAAAATAGGCCGATCTGCCCACAAGGGGGGTAGAAAAGGCCCTCAGTAACGTGCCCCCAAGACACAAAACACACACCCAGCACAAAACGGGGGTGGGGGATTTGCAAGATCGGCCAAAAACATGCCTGATCCAACTCTCAGGGGGGCTTAAACATATAAAAAAAATATATACATATTGCCCCCGGGGCAGCGACCCTTGCCTAAGGGGCCGCTGCCCAAAAACATAATAAAAATGCAATCCCTGGTTCCTAGTGAGTTTCGCCCCCCCAAAAAAACAGCCGATCTGCCCCCAGGGGGGCCGAAAAACAGATTTGTTTTTATTGCCCCCAGGGGAGCGACCCCTGCCGAAGGGGCTGCTCCCCATAATAAACACACTAGAAATCCGTGGTGCCTAGAGGCCCGCGATCGTGGAGCATGAATCCATTGAAAACGGGCACAGGGGAAAAGAAAAACACTTTCCTTTCCCCCTGTCTGTCTCTACCCCCCTCCCCCCCCCCCAAAAAAAAGAGAAGAGAAGGTCTTACCTTTAGAAGTCCTCTCTTCTCAATGCGCTGGAAGCAAATGGCTTCCAGCGCGTTCTCTGCAACATTTGGATGTTGTGAGCTTGCTGAGGTCATCAGATTACTGGGGGGGGGGGGGGGCTGGAAGGGGGTGTGGGAGGGTGGACAATGGGGGCGTGTGTATATAGATTAGAGAGAGAAAAAAAAAATTACAGGGGAGTTGGAGATAGGAAATAACATTAAAAAAAAAAAAAAAAACAACATAAGAGTGCCTTGGGATTGCTAGAGCAAGCCCTGTACACTGGTAAGGGAAGCCCTGGACTCTTTGCATGGTATCTCATTTTTATATACCATATAAAGAGCCAGCTTCCTACAACGAGTGATATAATATGTGAGGTCATAAGCAGTTTGTGCGCGTGACGTATGTTATAATCAGGAACTAAGTGCTGAATGTGGTTTTGTACATGACCAGAATGTACCCTCTTTTTGCCTGCTGTCAGTGTGTTTTGACTGTTGACTGGCATTCTGCTAACCAGGACCCCAGTGACTGTGCTCACTCCCTCTAAATTTGGTTGTCCCTGGCTTTGTACACCCCACATTTGGCATACTGGGGACCCCATGTAAGTCCTTAGTATATGGTACCTAGGTACCCAGAGCTTTGGGGCACCATGGGTTCCCCTTGGGCTGCAGCATGTATTATGCCGCCCATGGGAGCCCATGCAAAATGTCTGCAAGCCGGCCATTGCAGCTTGCGTGAAGAGTTTCAGGTCACTGTAAGTCACCCCTATGGCAGGCCCTCCTAGCCCAGAGGGCAGGGTGCAAGTATCTGTGTGGGGGCACCCCTGCAAATTCATTTCCATTTTCCTGGACTTTGTAAGTACAGGGAAGCCATTTAATCCATGTACTGGACATAGGTCACTACCTATGTCCAGCTACATAATGGTAACTCCAAACCTGGGCATGTTTGGTATCAAACATGTCGGAATCATACCCCCAATATTGTGGCCAGTATTGGTTGCATGATTCCATGCACTCTGGGGGCTTCTTAGAGGACCCCTATCTTTGCTCCTACCAGTCTGCAGGATTTTCCTGGGCAGCCCGCACTGGTGCCATTCTTCCGAAAGGTTTCTGCCTTTCAGCTTGACCAGCTCAAGCCTAAGAAGGCACTCAAAATGATTCACTTTGGGAGTGGGAGGCAACACCCCCCTCCCATTGGAAATAGGTGTTAAATGGTTTGGGAGGGGTAGCCTCCCAAGCCACCAGTATGCTTTGAAGGGCACATTTGGTTCCCTCCTTGCATAAACTGGTTTGCACCAGTCCAGGGACACCCCCACCCCCCGGTCCCTGTTCTGGCGTGAAACTGGACAATGGAAAGGGGAGTGACCACTCCCCTGTCCACCACCCCAGGGGTGGTGCCCAGAGCTCCTCCAGGTGGCCACTTGATTCTCCCATCTTGAATCCAAGGTGGACAGAAGCCCCTGGGAGCATCTGAGTGGCCAAGTCAGTCAGGTAACGTCACGGCCCCCTCCTGATAGGTGGTCACCCTGCTAGGTAACCAGCTCTCCTTCCTGGGCTATTTAGGGTCTCCCTCTTGGGTGGGTCCTCAGATTAGATGTGCAAGATTCCAGCAGGACTCATCTACATCGTTTACTTCATGTTCTGGCCACCGGGACTGCAACTGGACCCTCCAGGAACTGACAATCTGCAACTCCAGGGACGACTCTGCTTTGCAGCATTGTTTCTCCAGCTCCTTCCAGCAACTGCAACATTTCCCTGGCTGTGCATCCTCTGAGGGCGACAAGTCTTGAGCCTGCACAAGAAGAAGGAATCTCCCTTGGAGTGAAGGAGTCACTCTCCTGCATCCGCAGGCACCAACTGCAATGACGACCGGCTGTGTGGATTCTCTCCTACAAAGCTGTGTGGATCCTGCTCACAGGTGGCGGTCTGGGGTGGTCCCCTTGGTCCTCTCTACCAGCTGTCCAACTTGGCAGATTCTAAGCCCTTGCCTGTACTTGCAGGACAGTACCCCTGTGCATCGTGACTCTTGCAGCTAGCAAGGCTTGTTGGCTGTTCTTCCTAGGGATCTCAGGCTCTGTGTAGCCCCTACCTCCCGCACTTTCCCTGCAAGGCACAGTCTTTCGCCTGCTGCTCCAGGGAAGTGACTCCTCCAGGTGTGCTGAGTGAGCCTCACTGTGACTCCTTTGCCTGCTGCCTCTGAGTTACCTGTGTGTGGGGTGGGAGGGAAGGGTGGTGGGGGGGGGGGGAGGGGCTGCATCCTTGACTTATGGCTCTCCTCACTGTTTAGGGTCACCCGGGACTCCCCTCATTCGTTTGAGTCCCCCTGGACCTTCCTGGTCCCTGGCAGCTATTTATCTGTGACGCTTGTCTTTGGTGGTTTTTCCACACCACTGAGTGACTGCAACTCTTATTCCGATGTGGGACATCAACTGCATCACACGTGGAACTCTTCTCCTGTGCTGCACAGCTGACTCCTGGTCTACACTGTCGACCTGGTCCTGCATCTCCAGAAGGGTGGGTAGTGGCTCCTGCCCCAAAAGGACACTCCAACTGGAACTGGATGGTCATCTTGTTGGGAGTGGAGGGGAGAAGGCTTTGTTTCTGTTCGCTCAAGAGCAAAGGCAGTCACCCCTGGAAGAGGGGTCAGAGGTGGGGCAATAGCTTATAGACAACCATATAAAGGGTAATGCCCACATAACCCTCAGATTCTGGGCTAGCAACACATCAATATAGCAAAGGTAATCAGGGGGATACATTAAACAATGACACCCTAATTGTCACTGGAAATACATTTATTAATAGCAAAAACTTCATTCAATTTCAAATTTTATAAAAAATATTTTTGTAATTACTGCTTCACCACAGCAAGCAGTTCTTTGACACGTATACTAAATGCCAATGTAAATAAACACACTATCTCACACAAAGATCTTTATAGGTTTCCTTGTGTCTGTCCCAAAGCTCCAAGCAAGGTGGTTGTGCCCATCGGTTCTTTGTGCATCAAATCCACCTCAGGTAGTCCGACTTAAGCCATGGTTTCTGGGCCCAATGGCTTCCTATTTCACCTGGCTACCTCTGCCCTGACAAAATTTTCCATTTTTCAGGACTCCTTTTTGAGATTTACTCGTTTAGGCCATGACCAGTTTGGACTCACAAGGACACTTTGAAGACAAAGAAAATCTCACCCAACCTATTAAAAATATACCACAAATATACCTAAACCAGTTTACCTTAAACTGTCAGTTGCCTAAAAATTTCAAGAACGGCTATGCCGAGCCACCATGTATTTATTGTTGGAAAGACCCTTTCTCAAACTCAGTGCTGTTATAGCCATTATTAAAGCAGGAGATATCGCAAGGTCATGCAATTTCCTTGCTCCCACTGCCATGCATCTCCAGTGAGTGCCTTATGCTCTTATTTCCAAGAGAACCTAGTTTCGGATCTCAGACATCAGTCTCCTAGTGTAAGCCCCATCAGTCACTAAGCTCTCCAAGATGAGTGTCCCAATTAGTCTTGGACAGTTCACAGGCTCAGAAATGCAAATACAGAAGGGCTCCCCAAAAGAGTAACTCACCGGATTCCATCTGGATCCAAAACAACAATTTTTTTACATACCGGCCACCTCTTATAAGCTTACAATCTAAAGAGACGAGAATGGAACCATTACTATAATTTGTGCACTTGAAGCAGAGAACAAGTGAACAAGTGTATGATTTCAAAAGTGTGAAGCAAATGCATTGGCAGTGTGGAGAATGGGTGGTGAGAAAGAGGGCAGGAATTGTTAAATAAAAAAAAGGGGGGGGAGGTGTGCAAGTACTCGCAACCTTGGAGGTGTTTGGGTAAAGAAACATGTAGTTGTGTTGGCGGATGGAAGGGTATGGAGTTTTGGGAGTCTGAGCTAAGTGGTTGGCCCTGATGTGTAAAGTTGGTTTAGAATGTTTAGAATGTTTATGTATATATTGTCTGAGCACAATTGTATTATGAATTTGACAGGTATGTTCTTCAATTGGCAATAAAAACATCCTTCATACTTATGCTTTAGAAAATGTATGTATATATGTTTTAATACTTTCACATTTTAGGGGTGGTGAAGATGTGTAGGAAAGGTCCTATCTATGATGTAATGTGGAATGGGAGTGTGGTGAGAATTCCAGTGGCTGGCAGTTGGATTAGCCGGCAGGTAGCTGGAGGGTGCAGCATTTTTTACTGAATAAAGAAGATTGAATTAACACCTATCTTGTCTAAATTACTAAATATTTCTATTAAAAAGCTTTTTCGAGTACCAGCTTGACCGCTGACATAGAATAGTTTTGGCTTAAATAATGTGCATGTACACGGTTTCTTCTCATGAAGGAATCCATGCTCATCTGTTTTAACTCTGTATATTTCTTTTTGTCGTCATTTAGTTGTCCAACTAACAGGTCCAAATCAACTCTTTCCTGTTTTGCTTGTTGCATTGCAGTCTCTAACACAATTATGGCAATGGCAGCTTAATTTTCATTGATTATTTGTCCAAGGGTATCTTGACTTAAAAGTCCTGACCTTTGGCTGTTTTGTGAATTCCCCTTGGCTATTTCTGCAGAAATTGTTTCTTCCTGTTCAGTCTGTCGCATCATTTAAAATGTTCATATAATTACTTAACACTGAATTCTGTCTTTCGCAGCATTGAAAGAATCTTCATAGCAGTTAAACTGTCTGAGTAATTCAGATTCAAAATGCCAAGGCTTGAGCTGTTGTAGAAGTCCCAAATAGAAAAACTCCTATGAAGAGTTTAACCACAGAAAACTTAATTGCCAATTAGACAGTTTTGTGTGTGTCGTGACAGACAACCGTCTCAACCAACTACTGCATATTTCCCTTTATCTACATTTTCAGTTACATTGTATCTATATCTGTAGTGTTGACATATTTCAAAAAGACACATTTTCAAGATGTATACTTCTTTTTGGATAGTAGGTGTCCATCATATTTGTTTTGACAGTGTCTGTACTTTCTAGGTCAAACTCGTTGAGGTACTGAATTCCTGGCAAAGACTTCAACTCTGTTTCGTGTGCATGCCAGGCCTTGGCATACTCAAACAATTCCTCTTGACTTTGAGTACAAACTAGCTGAGCTCAACCCATCACACCACTCATAGAAACCAATTTCCCTATGTGAAAACATCTTCAAACTAAAGCTGTGCACTTTTTTGGTTAGACGTTTCAGCAGATCTCTCCTCCCACTTCTCCCTAATCTCAGTCTTCTCTGATTTTTGGAATATAGGAAGTCACAAAATGCGCAACAGTAATGGAGTTGTCTGCCACAAACCTCATGACCATATTGGCATTTCACATTGTAAGACTCCCAGGATTAGTCTATCTATTTGGAGGCCTCTGTTCTTACATGTTGTATGTGTTTTTTGAAGATTTGCGAGTAACTGTCTCACTGCAGATACTAAAGAAATTTGTTTTTCACTCTTTTTGGATTTCCAAGACCTATAATTTCCAAAGAAAGGCACTTTGTGTACAATTTTCCTTTAGCAGTGTATTTCCACTGAAAGCACTTTAAAAACCTATGTTTCACAGCACAGAATTAGCTGTTTCAGGCCTTGTTCATCACTCTTTCGGGATGATGTGTTGCCTACCACTCTACGAAAGAGTACAAAGTCATCACTCTGTGTTCTAAATTCAGTACATCTTTTATCCATAACAGCATGTGAATATGAGGAGCACCTCATGCTTGGTGTTTACGCCAAAAGAAATTGGTAACTTCTCTGAGAGGTGGATTTGCTTTGATGGACAACATAGTTTAAAACGTGTGATTGAAATATGTACAGACATTAGCAGGATCCAAAGAGCAAAGTTCTCCTGGAGTCTTCAAATGTATGCCCTTAATGTTTGTGGTTTCTTCTCTCAAAAACCCAAGTAAGTCATCCCATGCATACTCTGCACAAGTGAGTGTGACAGACCAAGTAGGTGCCACTAAATTTCGCAGGATACATTTCAGTTCACCATGATGACGATACCAATACTTGTTGGTGTCCTGTTGCCATGCCATCAGATTGTATTCCAACTTGTCATCCTTTCCATGAACTTTGTCAACAAATTAATTTGCAGATAGATTTTGTAGATGAGCTCCTGTCCTTTATGTGGTTTACACCATATAATATTCTAGACAAATCCCTCTCAGATAACAGATGGAATATATATGGAATACACTGAAGAAGTGTAGGGTCCGCTGAATATAATCTGGTTGACGTACTCAGCTGCTGGTATTTGCATAGAGTGGTCATCATATCACCCACCTACTCCAGTTGGAAATGGCTGTAGAAAACAGAGAGCCTCTAAATGATTCTCCCACACTCATTGGAGCTTCGTTTCCTTATTTCATTTGAAAGAAATCAATAGCATCACCAGTAACTTATTTTGAATGGAGTAGATGGATACAATAGTGTTCATACATTTCTTCTAATTTAGTTCCATCCACTTTTTCATTCTGTTCGCTTGATGGTAACATTTTATCCTCCATGCAACGTCTATCTCCAACAACAGCTAAGTTTTTGAAATGTATATTATTTTGTTTAAGGTATTATGTAGCTTTTTTTACTATAGTAACATCCCTTTGCTCTTGCTAGATTTTTGCTTTTGGTAGTCACACCATTTAGTAGACTAAGTGGTTCATCTATATCTCTCTCACCTCGCACAGTTTCAATAATCTTTTTAAAATCTAAAGGTAAGTAGACAATGTGACCTTTAGGTCCTTTCTTTAGCTCGGTTGGTGGTGTTTAGTTCCATACGAACTATTGCTTGAAAATGGCGTGTAGATTGTATCATAATATTTAAATCTCTAAGTTCTTATGGAAGTGAAACTAATTCGAACGTGTTATTTATTACTCTAGCTGGCATTTTGTTATCCTCTAACTTATCATAGCAATACTTACATATAATTTGTCATGTTGACAAAACAAAGCCTTCCTCTACAAATATACAGCAAATTCTTGCCACTTATCTCTGTTCTCTTTCTCAGTTTGAGAACAAAACAGCATTAAGAGTGTGGCTTTTGTAGTGAGCGCGTCAACAACAGATAGTTTGGTTTTTCGGCAGAAACGGTTAGACTTTGCAATCTTGTGTGTAAAGTTACTTATACTTTTATTCTGTTCTTTTACTCCTGCACATACCAACTCCTCATTTTCCTTAGACTCCTCTTCAGGACCAGAAAAACTAAAAAGAACATCTCAAATGTCTTCCACCGCTGGTGGTGTACTTTGCAAGAGAGCTCTATTCATTTCTCCTAAACATAAGGCAGGAGTTTTCACCAAGTAGTCTCCTAACTCAATTTTGTATTTTAGAGAGCTAAACAGCCATTATTCTGAAGTAATGAAAGGTGCTTGTGCATACTTTCTTGGATAAACATGGCATTGAATGTTCTTGTAGAATAGTCAACTTCCTCAATTTGCATGGATCTAATCCTTGCAAAATTGCAGTCTTCAGTTTCACACTTTTCCTTTAACGTAGAAAAATGTTTAATATATTGATTCCTGACGAACGCTGCTATAGTTCCATTTGTATACAGGACCCTTTCTAAGGCTTCCTTAATACCACTTCAGCTATCACTTCCTCTACTTCCCTAGGAACCATCTTTTCTGTTGCAGTAATACCACCATCTTTTACCTCCTAACAATGAGCAGTTGCATCAACGTCATGTAGTAGCTTTCTTCATTTAAAAAAGGCTCTGTACTAGACATGTGCTTCTTTCATATTTTAAAATTTTACAAAAATAGTTTTATTAATAAGTCTTATTTTTTTTCATAGACAATTTTTTCTAGTGTCCTCATTCTGTTCAATATCAAGGTAGTTACTCATTCACAGCACATGCTTTAACTACACTCTGTGTTTCTTTTGCTTCAGTTCAACACTTCTCCCTATATTGCTTCATGTTTCGTAACCAATTCTGTATTACTCTAATTCAAAACATTTTGACTCCTATGTCTAAATTGTCTCCATGTCAAAATGTCAAATTCCCTGTTTTCTTGTAAGAGTTTTTACTTTTAAAGTCACTTTATCCTTGTCTTTTCTGAGTTGTTTTATAACTTTGCTTTTTATTTGTAACTTTTCCATCATTTTACAGAATTAAAGAATCTTGGTACTCTTACCAGTTACACTTTTTTTTTTTCTCCATGCATTCTCCACCTTATGTTCCTTTACCCTTTTCTATACAGATAGTACTTTTGATTCTGTGTTTTCCTCCTTTTGTCTCTTGTCCGGCATTGTAATTCTTCTTTAAACACAACTAGATCTCTGGAGTGCAAATATGGAATACTTTTACCTCTACAGAACATAGTATGAAATTAGATATTATAAGCAAGTAACTTAGTTGGTATTTCACTGTCTGTCTCGGTCTACCCATTAGTCCCACACTGTAATGCTTCTCTTATGGTCAGATTTGGAGACCTGCGAATTGTGTTGTATAAATACCCTAAGCTATGCAGGGGTGTGAGCAGCTGTCTGTTAAACTGATGGTATGATTTTTGCAGAGTGTTTCTTATATATGGGCAACAGATGCTTCGGGGGGAGTATGGGGAGGGGAGGGACATGACAGGAGGGGGGTATGAATGCATATTTGGGGGAATGCTAATGTCTGTTGGTTTGGGTATATGTTTCATACATCTTTGTTGCATCTTTGTTACACTCAGGCACACATCCACAGGGGACCTGACATCAATTATTGGTGACTTGAAGCACCAGATGGTTGCACAGACTTGATACATCGACGGGGTGGGGCTGGAGAGTGGGTGGGTTGTAGCACTAACTGGTATAGTGGAGGGGAGTGCAATCAATTTAGTGAGTGTGTATGCCCAACCCCCCATTTCCGGGGACCCTGCATAGTTTTTTCAGGGGAACGCTACGGTCCTACTGGACTTAGCCCATGGGCTGACACTGGTAGGAGGTGATTTTAAAGCAGTCCCAGACCCCATGAAGGATTACCCCCCTCTTCTTCATCCCCCTCCCCACCACCCCAGGTATCCAGATTTGGGGCTGCACGTCACCTCTCGGACTGGTTGTCATCTTTAAGGCTCTGTGGCGTGTGGATGGTTTGGCACCTGAGTAGCCGTCCATTTCTCGTACACCATATACAATACAGAATAGATCTTATCCTGATGCCTGCAACGGACTGTGGTATTCTTTCTCTCATATAAATTCTCCCCAAGGGAATATCTGCCCACGCCCCAGTTCTTCTAAATCTTGGGTCTGTTTAGATTGGGACTTTCCCTATGTGGCGGCTCAATGCCTGGCATCTACAAAAAAATCTTGCATCCAACACTTGCAGACTGAACTTCAGGCATACTTTGAATTTAACAATGGCTCAGTCTCATCTCCGGGAGTCCTCTGGGCTGCTGGTAAGACAGTGACAAGGGGTCTCGCCAAAAGTTTTATACACTGTCAGGAGCGAACACGCATGATGCAAATTACGCAACTGGAGGCCCAGGCTCTCTGGCTTGAAAAGACTCTGACAACACATCCCTCTGAAACGTCCCTTAGTCAGCTGGCATTGTTACGGGAGGAAATACGCAGTCACTCGATGAAGACAGACAAATATCTCTGGCAAGCCTTTACAGCCAAGTCTATGGCTGGGGGGGACAAGAATGAGAAATTACTTTACTGGTTGGTCTCCCACCAGCAGTTATCCTAAATTGTGCCTGAAATTGTAGGTTTAGAGGGTACCAACATGACCACGCTTCCCGAGGTCGCCGGAGCATTTGCTGGGTACTAACTGCTATTTTATACTGCGTCTCAAGATGTCAACTCCAGATACTCAGCTCAATTTCTTAAAAAGGTATCCCTTCTTTAAAAAAGTCAGAGAGATAAAGTACAGTTAGTGGACAAGCCTATTACAAGTGCCTAAATAGCAGGTGAGATCTCCTACCTAGACTCTGGGTCCTGACCGCTTTCCAGACGAATACTATGTGGAATGTCGAGCGATCTTAACACCCAGGCTGCTCGCCCTATAAAACGGAGTTGACTGCACTAGTGCCTTCCCACCTGGCTTGGACACAGCAACCATAGTGGAAATTCCTAAAACCCAGACCCCCTCCAGAGCCTGTGCGCACTACCCTGCATTGCACCCATTCATGGCGATGTTAAGACTTACTCTACAGTTTTTGCAACCTGCCTTAAGCGAGTGCTGCCCCTTCTAATCCACCCAGACCAATGTGGGTTTATGGCAATCTGAGGCATGTTTCACTGAATCTGTCTGCTTCAGGTGGCCTTGACCCACCAGCACCGACTGTCTTCGGACTTAGCACTGTTTGTAGATTTTGAGAAGGCTTTTAACTCTGTAGACTGGAGGTACTTGCAATTGGTTCTGAACCAGGCCGGCTAGGGACCTCGATTTTGTAGGTTAGTCCAAGCAGTATACCACAACCCCACGGCTGGTGTCCAGATTAATGGTACCATTTCCTGTGCCCGTTCCATTCGCCGAGGGACCTGCCAGGGCTGTCCCCTCTTCTTTTTACCCTGGCCATTGAGCCGTTGGCACAACTGGTGAGGAGCGATGGTCTCTTTAAGGGATGGAGATGGGACAATGATCACGAAGACTGCATAGCAATATATGTGGTCGATGTCCTTCTCTAACTGGAAGACTCAGTCACCTCTGGCCCACATAGTCTCCACCTTTTTTGATGTTTTGAAGAAGCCTTGGGACTCTGAATGAACCCCTCCAAGTCTATCTTGATGCCCTTGGCACCATCGCAAGACTGTGGTACCCATCCGGAGGCTCTGTTTTAAATACCTGGGCATCTGCGTGGTGCTCCTTTCTGAGTTGGCCTTGTCACCAAACCTTCAGCCATTGACATGGCGAGCATGTGCAGATCTGTCGAGATACTGGTCCCTCCTATTAAATGTGTTTGATCGTATAGCACTCTTTAAGTTGATGAACTCAAGGTTCTTGTACATCTTTCAGGGTATTTCAGTTCTACTATCTTGTCGCTGGTTCCATGTCTTGGACAGAGCCATAACATCATTCCTTTGGCGGGGTACCAGACACAGACTGGCGATACTTCATTGTTGAAGAGGCCAAAGTTACGGTGGGCTGGGACTGACTAATCTTGGCAACCCAGCTCCTCGTCCTACATGACTGGTTTAAAGGGGGGTGGAGGGCTGGACGGGGGACCGACCCAGCATATCATCCTGAACTCAAGATCCTTAGCTTCCCTCAAATACTGGACATACTGGATTTCCCCCACAATATTCATGGCCCTGGGGACCAAGATGGTTTTCACGATGTGGAGGGCAGCCCTCCGACACATTGGGTGGATTAATAGCCTGACCCAGCAGACTCCTGTCACGTAGATTCTCATAATGCTAATGAGGCTACTGGATTTGGGAGACAGGATCACATGGAGGTTAGGTCCTTGAGCAATGATGGCCCGACCTGGCCTGTATTGGCCTCATATACACAACAACCTGAAGCAGCAACCTTAGCAGTAGTAGAGGTTCACCGCCTATATATATATATATATATATATATATATATATATATATATATATATATATATATATATAGAGCTCACAACAATATACAGATTATTAGTACAGGTTGTTATGCAAATATTAAATACTAAAGCACGTGCTGCCCCAGTGCAACCACATGCGGTCACGCCAGGCATACACCCTGGGACTGTACATTTGATCATTGGTAAGGTTTCCACCAAGCGGGAGGAAATTCTGTTTTGGTAAGCTCAAAAAAATAAATGCTCCGGAAGCAGTTTTCCCATCCACTGCTGAAAACATTTCTCTTCTATAGGCTGGATGAGCCTCAACAACAAATGTAACTGGACCCCCCGGGCCGTTAGACCATTTGCCAATAAATGTGCAGTAAGGGGTGGTTGCATATTTACTGCAGTTGCTACCTTTTGTGGATTCGCCATTTTAATTGTTGCTGTATGTTCAGAGATAAGGGCACCTAGTGGGGATTGGTCCTTTTCAGGTTCAAGCTTGAACAACCTACAGCTTAAGATAGGTACTACCTATGTAGCTGAGGAGGCAATCCTCAATACCATGGACGTCTCCGTATATAGTATTGAGGTGTCCTTAGCCTTAAATAAGACAGATACTGAGGAGGATCCAAATATTAGTGCCTGACCAAACGTTGGTGGTGCCATGTTGCGTAGGTTCTCATTATGCTAATAAGGCTACTGGATTTGGGAGACAGGATCACATGGATGGTGGCTACTAAGCAGAATTCCACACCACATGACGCCTCTCGGCCTAATCCAGGTTCTCCGGCTAACTAGCAGCGCCTCATCTCTGGCCGAGATGATTGTGGCAGCCGGGCACTTGACAAGAAGACTCCTCAGGGGAATTGTGGTCGATCAGAGCCCATCCCTTTCCCTCAGTTACCAAAAAGTCTCATGCAGGCAAAGACAACAGAGGCAGAATATAGTTCAATATTGAAGTAACTACATCTTAGATAAAAGGGCATGTATTGCAATAACTAGGATGATAAAACACAGTAAAAGCAAGCTGGTGACTAGCAGAGTAAAACACAAGAATAGTCCTACCATACTGTCACTAGGAGTGAAGTATATATTTCTCTTACCTACACTATGTCTGAGCACAGCGTAATAAGCCTAATCTGTCCTTCAGGTTTTCCCCCTGGGCTACACCATCCCTCATACCTGGAGGAAGAAGCCTGTAGTCTAGAGAGACACTGTACCCATGTGGATCAGGGGTCCAGCCGTCTAGGCAAGTAGCTGCAGTGAAGCAATCCGCATACAGTCGTGGTCATCTGGCTGGGATATCCCTCTGACGTGTCTGGGACAAAGGGGTATTTTTTTATATTAAAACAATTGACCTAAGAAATGGTCCCCACATAGGAGTGTGTGTTTGCTGTGAATGTTGGAGACACAGCTTACCATGTTTGTCAGCAACCCTATCTGACTGTAACCTTGGAGAAAGCACAGAGTGAAATATATGTCCTAAGAACGTAATGCTTTTCTAGGCAAAAGTACAATGAGATGAAGAAATAAAGCAGCACCACAAATATTGCTGTTGCTAGAAAAATAAAGCAATGCTGACTAAAATGTAACAAGGTTAAAGTGCACCGCAGCAGGCCTAGTTAGCATAAAACAACGTGTCTAAAACATGGCTAAAATAGCTTTACAACACTCCCCTTTGGAGAGTTGCCTGGCTTCGTGAATCAGCAGTGCTGGAAAGCTTTGACAGATGAAATATGCTGGGCAACGCATATGTGTTCATTCCAAGACGTGCTAGCGACCTTCCAGCTTTCCCACACTCAATTTTACAAATCTCTCCAGCTCGACCATGCACTGCATACACACATAGCACACATCGACCTCCTACCAGAGTATAGCCCGCTGGAAGCCAAGCTGCTAATGGGGGCGCTGAGGAGAGGGGCAGTATCCCAAATATATAAAATGTTGATCAACAATGCTCCAGCATATCTGGATCATATCAAAAACAGATGGGAACGGTGGCTGGGTCAGCTGGAAGATTGGGCACCATGAGGGTGTCACACCAATCAAAGTTATTACTATGTCCTCCTGCCTCAGGATAATACAAACATTACCTGTGTGAGGCTTACCTTTCCCCTGCCAGATTGCACCGGGCGGAGTTCCTTCCTGAGGATGTCTGCCCTAGGTGTGAGGCCACTCCTGCAGACTTCTACCATATGACATGGATGTTACCTCACATTTAACGATACTGTTGAAGGTTCTCAATGAGCTCACCAAGACTGTGGGTTGGGGGGGGCAGTTTATCCCCCAAAGTGGTGCTGTTGGGGGTGATGGAGGATGTGGGAGGTACAAGAGCAGACCGCCTTTCTTGGGAACTGCATTGGCAGTGGCCAAGAGAGACATCTGCACTGCCGATCCTATCAAGATGGGGGATGGACTGGTGTTCATGGCAGATGAAAATGGTTTACAAGGCGCGGCCAAGAGAGACATCTGCACTGCCGATCCTATCAAGATGGGGGATGGACTGGTGTTCATGGCAGATGAAAATGGTTTACAAGGCCGCAAACATCCTAAAATATGGGGGAAATGGTTGGACCAAATGGCTTAACAGTTTGGGTCCCACTGCTGATGTTGTTCTGTGCACATATGGTCTGTATCTGGAAGCAAATTACTGTGGTTGCCTGTACACTGGCGACAATCTACTGGCCCCTGTGGCTAGATGTGCCTTACCTTTTTCGTTTTGTTTTTCAAAATTTAATGAAACATTGTTTATCAAAAATACATATTGGTGTATGGAGAAGTGATTAGGAGTTCTAGTACTTCAGTATATGTTGAGTGAGTCCATCAGTGATTCTCTGAGTATCTGACTGAATGTGCAACAGTTTGTCCCTGTGTGAGGTAGAAGCAGCATTGTTTCATTGGGGTGTGTCAGTGTCTGTATTGTTATGTGCATTGATGTGTCAGTGTATGCATTAGTGTGTGTGTGTGTGTTAGTAGGTGCATTAGTGCTTGGATGGGTGTGTCAGTGTTTACATTGGTATTGGCCTGGGTGTGTTAGTGTGTGCATCGTTCTGTGCCTGGGTGAGTCAGTGTCTGTATCTGCATCGGTGCATACCCGGTTCATTTAGTAGCTGCATTACTGTTTGGTTGGGTGTCCGTGTATACATTGCTATCTGCCTTGGTGTGCCAGTGTATGCATCAGTGTGCGCTTGGGTGTGTCAGTGTCTATATATGTGTATGCCTGAGTGAGTTAGTAGCTGCATCAATGTATGCCTGAGTGAGTTAGTAGCTGTGTTACTGTCTGGTGGGGTGTTTCAGTGTGTGCATTGATACCTGCCTGGATGTGTCATGCAGGTATAATATGTACGGATTGCTTATTTAGTGTAATTAATCATGTACATCTACTTCCATCACACAATCATTTTTAGCAGCTTGATAAAATAACTGTCATACTCTTTACCATTTGTCTTTCTTCCTTTGCTGGTCACTGTACTTTTCCTTACTGTCATCATGTACCCTCATTTTTATATTCCCTTTTACTCTTCTGTACATCCTAGACACTTTCATCAAGCTTTTTCAAACATTTTTTTCAAGTACAGCCTAATTTACATACCTTTAAAACGTGTTTGGTCTGTAACTCTTTTGTCAGTATCAGTATCTCTTCTCACTGAAAATGTCTAGCATTATAATGGTATACCACTCTCATGCAAGGGAACCATGAATATCTACCTTTTCAACTTTGCTTTCAGGGTTACTCATGGTAGAAAACAAATCACAACCTTCCCTTTACATTTCACTTTTGGTATACAACTTCTAAATAGTTTTTTTTTTTTTTTAAACCCTTCCTGAGACTCCTCTTAAGTATCCCAATGCGGGAGTGGGTTTGGGCAGATCTGCTGCAGTGCTTAACTTTCGAGATCAGACGAGATAGATCGCTTTCAGAGTGTTATGGCCGTAGGCTGAGTCTTCTATTTTTATTCCCTTTTTTTTTTTTTTTAAGTGGTATCATTTTGCAAAAACATCAGTGACCATGTTTATAAGAACCTGATTTATTGCCAGTGGCGCAATGTCAAACTGATATAAGTATTTGGCTAGGTCAAAATATTTGGTTAAGGATTGAGAGTACAAGGCAACTGTTATTTTTTTTTGCCTATTTGTTTCCTAGCTAATGATTTACCCCGCTGATTGTTGGACAGAGTCCCATTCATTGTTGTCCCTTTATTTACCTGTAAAGGCAGGCATATCCTTTTTCTAAGTCTGTGGCCTTTGATACAGACCCATGACTATTGTGGCTCATCAGTGGCAGTCTAACAGGGTCCTTAAGAAGGCAAATTTATTGTTTGGCTCTGGTCCAGCTTAGGACCAGAACAACTTTTGTTTGATAAGGCGTTGTGAGCATGTTTGCTTAGAGAAGAACACAGACGCCTTTCTTAGCCATATTTCCAGCCACTGAGCTGTGAAGCTTTTTCTTTAAACAGCACCTTTATCTCCCTAGAGGACCTCTCTATCTTGAAATAAATAACTATTTTGGTAGTTTTATTGATTTGTAAGTATTTGGATGAACTGTTTGCTGCTGTAGATAAGTCGATGTTCAGTTAGCCCTTGACCCAACAAAAGAGGGCATTCCAACAGGAGGTCGTTGTATGTGAATCAGCATTCAAAAGAAGGAATGTTTAGAGTCAGTCTTCTGATACAGTGCAAAATGTATGTTGGGTTCTGACCAGGAAGTACCTGTGCAGTCAGCTGATAGGGGATGTAGTGTAAGTTTAAGGGATGTAAACTGACGTAGTAGCATTTTTATGGGTGCTACATATTTCCGTATCCAGTCAGTTTATTTTTGTTAAAAAAAAAAAAACTTTTCATGCAGTTTTGCTTCACATACTGACATTGTGGATGGATAGCTCTGTGAAGAACTATTTGCCTAACATTTACAGCTTGAGATTCCAATGTCCGTGTCGTTTGCAAATCCTTCCTAATCATTTTCTGGCACTTCCCATGTTCAGAAATGTTATTGCTGCTCATCAGCCTGGGTCAAAACATAGAAGTATTTTTGCAGACTTATTAACGACAAAGTACTAGAGCTTTGTTGCCTATTTTATTCTGGTGAATTTTACCTTGCACACTATTACATTGTACACTATGAAATGATCTTTCTTTGCCAGAGCCTCTGACTGATCATAGGTTCTAGCTCCCTGTACAACCATTTACAGGGCTTGATATATTGTCTGAGGACCACTGATCTTCAGACTGCAAAGTGACCACCATGATGTACTCTGAGAATCGGACCACTAAGCTGTGATAAATAAAATAAAAAAATTCATGGACTCTTAAGTGTGAATGTGAAAGAGGGTTCTTACTGCACTTGCTTGGAAGCCCCATAAAGGATGTGGACCAAAGTATAGGCTTGTGCTCAAGCAAGGTATTACCTGGTTGCAGATCTTTATCAAATATAGCCATGATATTTAGTTTCTCTTTTCTGTTTGGGTGGTAGGTTACATCCTCAACCCTCTGCTCTCAATTTGCTGTTCAACTACATGTTGGTAGTGTTGAAACCTCATGCCATCGACTTCATCAACAGCATTTGTGTCCCTTTTACGACTGAGGTTAACCACAAACATTTGATTTTACTACCATTATGTGTATAAGATGCATACATATAGGGCTTTCAGACAATCCTTCTTCCATTGGTCTGTTCTTGTAAGCAAGTGGATCAGCGCACATTATCCATGGACTAACTTCAGTGTGTGACCGCATTGTCACCTTTTACACAGAGAACATCCTCCTACAAGTTAGTTCCCTTCAGTGCAGAAAAATACTCTAACAATCTGTGCTTTTGAGACCAAATCAATATATTTGTGTACAAACATTTGTTATATTCACCAGGATTCAGCAATTTCCCCAACAAAAAAGTTTTACAAATTCAAAAACCATGGCAAAACAAGGATTTTCAAAGCCACAGCCTAAATTTGTCATTGTCTGCCAGTCAACACCAGGCCTATTGAAAACCTGAAATTGTTTTTTTTCACTGTAGCAAGGCTGGTGGTTCCATTGGCTAACATGGAGTTTCACTAGCTTACCCACTGAGTTTTGACTTATATTTGGGACCACCAAAGATATTACTCCAAGATATCCAATTAATTGTTACATTAAACTCGACTCATTGCTAGGATCGGATTTAAGGTAACTTTTAATAGAAATGTGACTTTAAAAAACGTTCCCTTTTTGTTGCCCAAACCTTTGGTAGCCTTTCCTGTTTATCTGCAGCAGTTGCCACCCAAAACAACATTCTGCCTCTTGCTCTAAAGTGTGATGTGTTTCCCGGGATGGGGAACAAAGAGAATTACCAGTGTAGGTGTGACCTCCTCCAGCAGGATGATTGCTTAGTGGAGGCTACACATGTGCCAGCTTCAAAGAGACTACCAAGTCATTGAAGCAAATGGCAGTTACACCCCCACCTACCCACTCCTTTGTGTAGGCAGGCTAGCATTTCCTCCAGAGGGGGTCAACCTGCTGCAGAACCAGTTTTCTATTAGGTGCGGCTTAATATGTTTGGTACAACCCAGGGGTGCGCTCAGGGCACCTCACAGGAGAAGAAGGCTTGCACCATATTGGATTGGGGGGTATAGAGAAGTATCCTGGGATTGTTTGGTGGCCCCAGGAAGTGAGCTAAACTGGCAAGAGCTGCCTCCAGGGCAATGATGCCCCATTGGCTAGTGAGTCCTCCCCTTTAATGAACGAGAAGATGGCATAAAAGTGGCACCCCAGGCCCGCAGTGTTATAACTACTGGACTAGAATGTAGGCAGACTGACCCTTTTGCTCCTTGGACCCAGGGAGAGGCTGCATTAAAGGCAGGACTGCAGCTGCTGTGCCCTAGAGATCTGAAGAAAAAAATTGCCTGCTGTGCTCACTCGTGTGAAAGAGCTACACTTGTGCTGAAACTGGGGAAGTGACTCCAAGGGCTAGCTTCCTGTTAAGCTTCAGCATGAAAGGTTTAGGAATTCAGTACCTCTGGAGAGCCAGCTGAACAGGAATGCCTGCCCGCTGCTTTACGCCATAATGCCTGCTGGGCAACCAAGTCCTGACCCAGAGGTGTCCCAAGGCCTGTGGGACCTATAGCTGGCATCTAAGTCACCCCATCTCTTCTTTGTCCCCATCATCAGGACCACTTTTTGGGTAGCCTGCGCTGGAAGAGAAAAAGATACTGAGGACACTATGGCTGCTGAAAGTGACCGCTGTCCCCCTAGACCTGAGTGGTCCCTGTGACTGGTCCGGACCCCGGGGTGGCCTGTCCAAGCGGAGAGAAGTAGCTGCATTACCCACTCGGCTAGAAACTGCTCAACCGATAATGCTTTATTGTATTTCCTTTTTTTTTTTTTTTACTTTTTACCTTTAATCTCTGGTTTCTTTCAATGCATTTGTTATTTTGGTCTCTAATTTAAGTTTGAGTACAATTCACAATAAATTTGATACTTTGGTACTTGCAAATGCTTTCCACTTATTCCTGTAATAAAGCCTGACTGCTCTGTGCCAGAGCTACCTAGGGCTTAGCTAAGGGTTTTTTTTTATTAAAGAAACCTAACTGGACCTGATAGGGATTGTGACATTATTACATGCTGAGATCACACAACCACGCCACATGTTTCACTTTCCTACAGTAGTTTGCTAATATTTGATTCTCCACACAATTGTGTACCCCCTCGGTATGCTTCACAGACCACCAGGGGTCTGCGGCCACCAGGTTAACAGCCACTTATCTAGAGTGCTTTTTGATACGCTTTCATAGTGCTGTTATTCCTTGGATACCCTTGATGATCTTTTCTATTCGACAAGCAACATTCTATTATACAAAAGAGATGTCTGAAGTACGTTCTCAGACTAGATATATATGTGTTCGATGGCATGCGTAGCTGCAGATACACATGCTATGCATATCTCTTCAGACATCTACTGTTGGGCTCGGAGTGTTACAAGTTGTTGTTCTTCCAAGAAGTCTTTCTAGAGTCATGGGATCGAGTGACTCCTCTCGGTTACAGTGTGCATGGGCATCGACTCCATTGTTAGATTGTTTTCTTTCCGTGGTCGGGTTCGGACGGGTTTCTTCTCACTCCGAGATTTCGAATCGGAAAACCTATTTAATCGTCTGTATTGTTTTGATAGCGTTTTCCATCTAGCATCGAACCGGTAGTACAGTCAATCTTCATTTCACCCTTCAGGGCGCGTGTGCCAGACTCTGGCCTGTTCGGGCCTCCCGCGTGGAAAGCCTGATGGATCAGACTCCATTTTGATTCTGCCCTCGGTGCCACTCGAAGTTCCCATATACAGACCAACATCTGGTTTGTAATTTGCACCTTTTCCCCGACTATTGAGAAGATTGCGAAGCCTGTTGATCGTTTCGATCGAAGAAGACCTTGAGAGATCGCAGGGCCCAAAGACTAGAAATGGCGTCAAAAAGCACTGACCATCTTGACGTCATGGAGGAAGAGCAGGCGCAGACAGCAGTCTCCATCCGAGACACCGACTCCGAGCAAGAATCGGAAAACGGTAGACCCATCACTGCTGGCCAGCACGTGAGTACATCTGCCCCTACGCCCATATATAAAAAACAGCCAAAGGCCTTGGGTACACCACTGCCAGAAGGCCATGGTTTGGCCCGAAAAAAGACTATTGGTCACCGACCTTTGGGCCCAGTGCTGAAAAAGACCTCTCCTCGTCCACTTCGGAGTTGAGCAAGTAAGTAAAAACATCCACCTCCGAATCAAGAAAGCGTCTTCACTCTTCGGAGTCGAAGATTCGACGTCCTGCTTCGGAGCTGAAACAGCTGACTTCATTTTCGGGACCGAAAAAGATTCAAACTTCGGAGCCAAAAAAATCCTCATACACCGAGGAACAAGGACTTTAGAGTAAACTTAAGCAAATCTCAAAGCAGATCCAAGAATCTCACAAAGCTTCTGAAGAAGAGACTGAGATTGAGCCAATATTGGAGGTTATACATAAAGAGACTGGTCGAATTCTCACTGCACCTCCTTTAAAGACTAAAAGAAAGATGGCCTTTCAAGAGGAATTAGACTCTGCTCAACCACCAGCAAAGGTCCAGAAACGAAAGGAGAAACCAGCACCTCACCTTACTTCTCCTCCTCACTCTCCGCAGCTTTCTTTTTCACCTCACAATAGTCCACCACCATTGCCTTCTCCAACACTTTCATCATACTCACATGGAGATACAGTGGATCCTTAGGATCTCTATGATCCTGATCCCATTCCAGATAATGATTCGGACCTATACCCCTCCAAGCCTTCTCCAACAGAGGACACTACTGCCTACATTTAGGTAGTTTCTAGGGTAGCTGCTTACCATGGGCACTCCTAACCCCTGGAGGAAGATTTTTTTATTCAACACACTTTCTTCCACTCACTCTAGATACCAGTGTCTCCCAATGTTGCCTGGAATGGTCAAACATGCTGACCACATTTTTTGTGAGCCTGTCAAAGCTAGAGTCATTACCCCTAAAATTGACAAAAAATATAAACCTACCCCTGCAGACCCAGACTACATCACACATATCAGGTTCCTCCGGACTCCGTAGTAGTCAGTGCGGCTAGAAGAGCCAACAGCCAGTCATCAAGAGATGCTCCTCCTCCTGATAAAGAAAGTAGAATGTTTGATGCTGCTGGCAAGAGAGTAGCCATGCAAGCAGCTAACCAATGGTGAAATGCAAATTTGCAAGCAATTCTTGCCAGATATGATAGCACCCATTGGGATGAGATGCAAGAATTCATACAGCACCTCCCAAAAGAGCATCAAAAAAGGGCACAACAGGTTGTAGAAGAGGGACAGGCTATAAGTAGTAATCAGATAAGGTCTGCCCTCGATGATGCTGATGCATGGCTACGCTCCTCTGGCTTTAAACCAGAAATTCAACAGGCAGTACTTAACATGCCTTTTGATAAACATTTATTTGGGCCTGAAGTGGACACCACTATAGAAAAACTGAGAAAAGACTTAGATTCTGCAAAGGATGTGTGGGCATTATATACCACACCATATAGAGGCTCCTTTCGCAGGCCACAGTTTAGAGGAGGATTTAAGCCTCAAACCTCTGAAGCTTCTACCTCCCAGGCAAAGCAGGGACAACCAACACAATTTCAAAGAGGAGGATTTAGAGGGTCCTATAGAGGGCAATATTTCAGAAACAGAGGCAAGTTCCAAGCCTCAAAGCAAGCCACTACACAATCCAAGCAGGGACTTCCTTCCCACCACTCCACTCCACACATCTCCTGTGTGGGGGGGGGGGGGGGGTACAGCAATTCCACTCTCATTGGTAAAATATCACCAAGACAATTGGGTATTATCAATTATCTGCAATTGTTATTGCCTAGAATTAATCTCCACCCCTCCAAACATTCCACCACATTACCACAAATTGTCCCCAGAACACAATGTTAAGTTGCAACAAGACGTACAATCTCTACTATTAAAACAAGCAATAGAATTGGTCCCACATTCTCAACAGGGAACATGAGTATACTCACTATATTTACTCATTCCCAAAAAAGACGGCACCCTCAGGCCCATCTTGGACCGCAGACCTCTCAATCTATACATCCTGTCAGAACATTTTCACATGGTAACTCTGCAGGATATCATTCCACTACTACAAAAACAAGATTACATGACTGCTTTAGACCTCAGATATGCGTATTTTCATATATCCATCCATCCAGCTCACAGAAAATACCTCTGGTTCGTCATAGCAGGAAAGCATTACCAGTTCAAAGTTTTGCCATTTGGCATAACAGTTCCATGAGTGTTCACAAAATGACTAGCAGTAGTAGCAGCCTAATTGAGAAGACAACACAATCACGTCTTTCCATATCTAGACGATTTGTTAATAAAATCAAGCAATTTTATACAATGCCAACAACATAGTATGTGATAGAAACCCTGCATACACTAGGGTTCACTCTCAATTACCAAAAATCACACCTTCAACCAGCACAATTACAACCTTTCCTAGGTGCTATTTTGAATACTCAAAAAGCCCTAGCATATCCAGATACACAAAGGATACAAGCTTTTCAAAATCTCATCCCACACATACAGCCAAATCAACAATATACGGTAAGATTTATCATGAAAATTCTAGGGATGATGGCATCGTGCATAGTCATAGTTCCACATGCAAGACTAAACATGAGGCCCTTGCAACAGTGCCTCTCACAACCGTGGTCTCAGGTACACGGTCATCTTCAATATCTAGTGTTGATGGACCGCCAAACACATAGGTCCCTTCAATGGTGGAATCTCATCAATCTAATGAAGGGGCGGTCATTTCAAGACCCTGTGCCTCAGACCATAATCACAACAGACGCATCAATGATAGGTTGGGGAGCTCATCTCAACAATCATACCATTCAACGGGAATGGGATCCCAAACAGAAACAGCTTTACATAAACCACCTAGAATTATTAGCTGTATTTCTTGCCATAAAAGTGTTTCAACCTCTTCTCAAACAGAAGACTGTTCTAATGAAAACAGACAACATGACAACGGTGTATAACCTCAACAAACAGGGCGGGTCACATTCATCTCAACTGTCCCTACTAGCCCAAACAATATGGAAATGGGAAGTTCACAATCACATTAATCTATTAAGAGAATACATTCCAGGGATAGACAGTCAGCTGGCAGATCTCCTAAGCAGGAATCACCAACAAACTCACGAATGGGAGATTCACTCCCAAGTACTTCAAAAGTGGGGAACACCAAAAATAAATCTATTCGCAACAAGCGAAAACACAAAATGCCAAACCTTCGCATCCAGACACCCAAGGGCAATGCTCTATGGATCAATTGGTCAGGGATATTTGCTTACCCTTTCCCCCCTCTTCCACTCCTTCCCTTTCTGGTCAGAAAATTACTTCAAACATCACTCACCATGATACTCATAGCCCCAACCTGGGCACATCAGCATAGGTACACAACACTCCTAGATCTGTCTGTAGTACCTCATTCCATACTCCCAAACAGACCAGATTTGTTAACACAGAACAAAGGTCAAATCAGGCACCCAAACCCCAATGCTCTCAATCTAGCGATTTGGCTCCTGAAGTCATAGAATTTGGTTACCTAAAACTTCCATCAGAATGGATGGAAGTAATTAAACAAGCACATAAACCTACTACTAGACAATGTTACGCAAACAAATAGAAAATATTTGTCTACTACTGTCAATCTAAAAATACTGATCCACTTACAGCATCTATGCAAGATATTGTCTGCTATTAACTTCATTTGCAGAAGTCCAATTTAGCTTTCTCATCCTTCAAAATCCACCTAACTGCAATATCTGCTTATTTACAAACTATTCAACACACTTTTCTCTATTCAGAGTTCCTGTTTTTAAAGCCTTCATGAAAGGATTAAAACACATTATTCCACCCAGAACACCACCTGTTCCTTCTTGGAATTTAAATACCGTATTTACCAGACTCATGGGCCTACCTTTTGAAGCCATGCACTCTTGTCAAATTAAATTTTTGACATGGAAGGTTGCCTTCCTTGTAGCTATTACTTCTTTACAAAGAGTTAGTGAAATTCAAGCGTTCACTCTTGAGGAACCACCCACTAGCCCATTCCAAATGCTTCCAGTTTTTATTTTTATGAGAACCTGACAGCTGAAACGTGCTACCTGGCCTCTCACATCCTTTTCTGTGCTGGAGCACATATGTGCACTTTAATGTTTTAACATGGATGTACACCATATTACAATGGTAAGTTAAAAATGTCCCCTAGGCCTCGGGAAGTGTGCAAGCAAGTTTTACAATTTGTTGATGCATGTGAGAAATTGGGTTACTGGTTTAGGGGGTGTGAAACCCTGCTCAAGCAGGAACCATAATCCTTGTCAGTGTGAGGAACAAGCAAACCCCAAATTAACCTGTGCTCAACCCTCTGGTAGTTTGGCAAAGAACTGTCGGGCTTAATGTAGAGGCAATGTGTAAAGTATTTATGCAGCACTTCAAATAGTAATAAAGTGAAAAAAACTCCTACACCAGTTTAGAAAAAATGATCAAATGCAATGAATAAATCAAGACCAAAACAACAACAACAATCCAATCAGTAGAACTGGATGTATGCAATTTTGGGGATTTAAGTGAAAATAGGGCTAAAAAGCCTAAATCGACATTCGTGGCTACCTTTAGTGCGAGACTGGAAGAAAGTTACAACTTGAGGTTGTGATGGAATACAGGTCTGATCCAGGGACCAGGTTACTCCTGCTTAAGTTAGTTTCTCAGTCCAGGGCAGAGAGTTCTGTTCGGGTTGGAAGGGGCCACAAGGAGCAGAAAAGTGCCACGGATGGTTGTCAATCTAGCGCCAAGATCCTGTTGTGGCCAACAGACGGGCCTGAGCTTCACAGTGGTAGTCTCCGCAAGCAGTCAATGCTGTATCATTAAGCCATGTTGACTCTCTGTGGGCTGTGCAAACGACAAGATTGTGGCACCAACTGGCTTGTTTGCAAAGAGCCCCAAAAACTCATTTCAGCCTCTGACACCACACCAAGGGCCAGGACCTGAGAGGCATCACTTTAATTCAAGTATTCCATCCATCACCTTTTTTTTTTTTTTTTTTGGCAACGTTTGCATTTGCTGCCCTGAGTGCCCCGGGTATGCCTAGGTGTGGATCCTAGGCTCACTGTGCCACTGGAACCAAGCTATACCTGGCTGAAGCGCACTGACTAGGGTGAAACCGGTCCTAGGTTGCTTGTGTCCTGGTTCAGGGAGGACCTGGTCTGGCAGTTCGGGCTGGACTGTTTCCATGAAGAGCAGGGTTAAAACAGATCTGCATGCGACTGGGTCCAAACAGAGGTGGCATTTTTGGCAAAAAAACGATGGATTGGAGGTGCAGCCCGAGTGATTGCCAGTGGTTGAAATCAATTCAAGCATTCCATCCTGAACCTTGTTTTGCATTTGCCTCCCTAAGTGCGCCTGGTTTGCCCTGCCATTGGTCACAGGCTCACTGTGCCACTGGAACCAAGCTATACCTGGCTGCAGAGCCCTAACTAGGGTGAAACTAGTCCTAGATTGCTTGTTTCCCAGTTCAGGTAGGACATGGCCTGGCAGTTCGAGCTGGACTGAGGAGCAGGGTCAAGACTGATTTGCATATGGCTGGATCCAAACTGAGGAGGCATGGTGGGCAAAAAAAGTGATGAATTGTGATGCCGCCCCAAGTGACTGCCAGTGGCTGAGGTTAATTCGAGCATTACATCATTCCCTTCGTTGTTTTTGCATTAACAGTGGGTATGCAGATCTTTGAATGGAGGCAGGACACAGCCTCCTCAAGTGTAAGAGAGCTGTGCCCAGCTCTACCCTTCCATTCTGCCAGTGATGATCCATGCAGGCACACCTAAGACCTCTGTACTTTGTGGTTGGCTTGTCAAAGTACACAAAGTCCAGCGCTAGCTAAACCCAGTCATGTGACCCAGTGACAGGCAGCAGACACTAAATGACTAAGGCAGGAAAATACCAACTTTCTAAAAGGGGTAATTTCATAATTTTAATTTTAAATCTGCCTTTACCATAAGAGGATTTTTCATTAAAATTCCAAAGACAAAAAGCATGAACTGGCTATCTGTTCCCATTCGGACGTTACAGCTTATTAAATGTAATAACGTAACCCCAGTGTTAACCTATGGGAGAGGCAGACCTTTGCAGTAGTGAAAAACTCATAAGAATTTTTTCGCTACCAGGACAAGTAAAGCTTAAAAGCACATGTCCAATGTTTTAAATACACTGCATCCTGCCGTCTGGGCTGTCTGTAGCCCACCCTAGAGGTGGCATATGTATTAAAGAAGGTTTGGGACTGGCAAGAGGATTATTTTGCCAGGCTGAAGTGGCAGTTTTAAACTGCCATCACAGGTTGCAGTGGCAAACCTGAGACATGTTTAAAGAGCTTCTTAAGTGAGTGGCACAATCTGTGCTGGAGGCCCACTAGTAGCATTTCATTTACAGGCCCTGGGCACCATCAGTGCCATTTTACTTTGAACGTGCAAGTAATTTAGGTATATCAAAGTACTGTATATCAATTGGGTGTAAGCCAATCCTATCATGTTTTAAGCAGAGGGCACAAGCATTTTGCACTTTTTACCAGTGCTAACGAGTGCAAGTCCTAAAAGCCAAACCCAACAATGCTTCAGGGGGAACTAATGTCAGAATGCACATGCATTCTTTAGCTGTTTTCTTTATGTTGGTTATGCATATTTGCTTTAAAATCAAAGCCATTTGTTTACTTTGCCAATGCTTATATTTTATGGACTTCTGTAAAGTATCATTTTGCAGAAAATAATGTTAGGTCGTTAATAGGGTTTTTAGGTACATGGTAGATTGTGCTAGGATTAGAGGATGGATTTACGTTGAGGACTTTGGGGTAACATGAGCGTGGTGATGTATGTATTTAAATTGTGCATGTGATGTTTCTTGAGGACAATTTTAAATGAGTTCAGAATTGTGTGCTACTCTCTGGAAAGAGTTTGAGTATATTGCTCTCACTAGATATATGTAGTCCAATCTAGATTCTTTTTCTTGCATAAATGTTGGTGCAACTAGGGAGGCGGATTGATAAGTAGGTCATAGATTGCTAGTCTGAATGTAAGTAATAGATGGAAGGGTAGTTCAAGGTGGTGCTGTTTATAGCTTTGAAGAATAGGGTTAGGCATTTTTCAACAAATCCGAGCCATGTGTCTCCTAGAATAGGGCTGTAATTTGATTCGTGTTTTGGATGATTGACTAGGGTCCTGGTGACATAGTTTAGACCTTTGTCAAGTGGTGTGAAAGGTAATAGGGAAAGTCCTACTTACACATTGCTACCTGTTGGCTAATAAGTGAAAATGTGTTTTGGCAGGGAGTTCAGAAATGCTTCAATGGATTTTACTTAACATTTTGTAGAATTGTGTGTTTGCGTTGTGTTGGTTGTGAACCTTTTCATAACGAATGGCCATTTTGTAATCAAAATGTCCACCAAGATATTTATCACAGGATGTTGTGGTCAGGGCGTCGGTGAAAGGGGTGGGGAGTTGTATAGCAAAGGGGGAGAAAAGCAGGTACGGAAGTGTCAATTTTTTCAGATTTGAATTAAATTCAACCAGTGTGAGCTAATGGTCATCCTTTAATGTATAACTGAGGCCTCCTTTTCATCAGGGTTAAAGGTGGGGAATTTGGCCTACCTGCTGACGGATGTGAAGTGGAGTATGAGAATAATCAGGTGTGTATGATGGGCTGAGGCTATGAAACTGGCCATGCTCTTAAAGTGGTTTCAGCAGAGTGCAGTGTTTTTAAACTTGATTAGAAGGTATCAGCTACACAGGGGGACAGGAAGGTAGCAAGATGTGTGGTACTTTGTCCAAATATTCAATTTCTGCACACGTTTTGAGGCAGTAGTGCTTGGATGACTACTTGGCTACTCAGCAGATGATTACAAGTGGAACGCCTATGGAAAGAGCCAGGAGGTAGCCATTGCCCTGGTTATTTGAGTACTATTGTTTTCTGGAGGATCTTTCTCAGCCAGGAATATCAGATCTGAACAAAACGTCCACTGGTCTGTTTAGATAGATTTAGTAACAGTCTTTGAGGGTGCCAAGGTGTCAGCAATTTCTTATGGAAGATAAACTGTTATAGTATATTGTTTTTTTTAAAAAAAAATTATAGTGCACTTATAACCTGAGCGAGTATCCAAAGTCTTGGCAGGTGTGTAGGTTTGTGGTCCCCAGGGTGCTCATATGAAGAGCCAGGGCCTCAGCATCTTTCAGAACTCAAGAAGCAAGGAGGCCTCTCTGATGCGTTGAGGGAGGTTGTTCCATGAGTTAGGTGCGATGTAGGAGAATGAGCAACCTCCACTTTTTCTATTGCGGATGTGGAGAATGTGTGAATGAGAGGCAGAGTGTAGGAGTCTGGTGGCTTGGTAAAAGTGTATGTGGCTGTTCAGGTATTCTAGTCCTGTGTTGTGTAGGGCTTTGTATCTAGCACTGCTTCATGTATTGTGCAGCCACAGTGCTTTGGGACAGAGTTGGGGAATCTGCCCATCCTGCTGTGAGTGTCTGCTCAGAATGGTCAGAATGGCAGATGAAAGGGTGCCTGAACAGGGAGAGTGAGCAAAACAGGTGTAACAGATCCTTCTTTCCGAATCTAGAGCAATCGGAATAAACTCTGTTCTATCTCCCTGCGCTTTACTTAATTTTTTTTATAGAACTGTAACTAATGGAAAAACATACTGCAAACTCTGAGGCCACATTAACCAGAAAGGGAGGAGGGATGGGGGGGGTGGCTTGGCACAAAACTGAGAGCAAGTTCTGTGCCAAAAAGGTCCAGGAATGGAAACACAAATCTGGAGAAAACGTGTCCTTGTTTTGAGGGAAACTCTGTTTGCCCCTGCTGGGAAGATTATCCATCACTGCACCCACTTCAAAGGCAGGCAGATAGCTTCCCAAGAAATATTCCACACCTCCCTCTCTGCTCTGTTGTGTAGCATGAGCATAGCCAGAAGGTGGTAGAGAACTGTACAGGGTCAAAGGTAAGCTTACAGATCAATGAGTGATGGGAGAGGTAACTGGAATCTGGAAGTCGAAATGTAGGTTTACGGCATTGTAACGTAGCATTCTTTCAAAATAACATTATGGATAATGGAGTCCTACAGAATGTGGTTGTTCTCCCCTCAGATGGAAGGGAGATAGGTGCTGCTCCAATAAGGACCAAATGCCCTGTGTTGTGATGCGACCCAGATAAGCATCCCAGCTTAGTGAGGAGCTGTCTGTGACTATAGAAGGGCGTGCATTTGTTGCACTAACACCACAAAAGCATAAAAGTCTATTTAAAGAATACATAGTACAAAATTCAATACGGCCTTATTGTAGCATTATAAAAATAATTCTCTTCAAAGGTTTATGTACCGTAGGCTTATGCATAGGCTCAGCAATGCTGCCTGATGGTTTGAAACCACACTTAAAAATCTGTTCTGATGCATCTATGTAAGCACGCACCAGTTCAGAGAATGGCTTCTTCATGTATTCTGGCAGACTTGCCTCTTCCCATTATACACAGACGTAGGCTAAAAGGCAGATGGCATTACCTGTGTGGCAACCGAAGGCATCCAGCTTCTAGAAATCCTTGTTTGGGGCTTGTTTAGATTATAAAATAACTAATAAGCGACAGACTAAAGTGAGAGATGGGAGAAGAAAAAAACCCAATGCCACTGGGACAGGTGTACACTGTCTGCCGAACTGTCTGGATTGCTGGGCCTGAAATGATTTCCTGTGCAGCCATTATAGTTTAGGGTCTAGGACAGCCTCATTAAGTGGAAGATGGGGCTCTCAGAAACTGTAGGGGATTGCAAGACTTATGTCAGCATTGGATTTCACTTCCCGGAAAAGGCAAAACAGTTCCAAGGCCCCTGTCACCTTCCAAGCAACTATTGTAAAAGATTGCTATTCTGCCAATGCAGGACCAGAGTGGTTGGAAATATCCCATTCTAAAGAAGTATCAAGGCTATAGGTATTTTGCTAATATAAGAAAATGCTAACATCTGTATTGTAAGGAGATGATCGGTTTTTGAATCATCATCCTTGATGTAGGCTTATCCTTTATAGTCCAGACAGGTCAATCTCAACCACAAATGTCCTCAACGCAGGTGAAAGTTTCAGCCCAGGAAAAAGTTCACAAAATGGTTCACAGTTAAAATGTACCCCACCTTCTCCTTTGCCACACACTTTTCCCCATGGACTCCTTTGCTGGTGCTAGGCTCTGCTCAGTGGGTGGCATCATTATCGATATCTGTTCAGATGAATGGTTTGAAAGAAGGGAGATATCACCCTTGTCAGTTTTGACTTTGCTTTCCGTCCCTTTCAGAGAAAAATGAGCTCCCACGTTGTCACTCTTATCAACAATGGTGCCCTTTGCCATACTGCTAGAAAGGAAAATAAGCCCCCACACCCCTTTTTTTTTTAATAAAGGGGTTACGACCATCATAATGTGATTCAGTGGCCTTCTCAGACCTCTTGCCCATAGTACCACTCCACCTGCTTCTCTTGCTATTGCTTTTCATGGCAGGTTCTCTTCTCTGCCGTTTGTTAACAACAGGGGCTACCATCTTACCAAATTCCCCTCTTTGACATCTCAGGGAGGCCCAAACTAAGGTGCATCCTGCGCTTCAATTTTCCTTTCCCTTGGGCCATAGCTGTGAGGTCCAGAGCACCACTGACACAGCAAGTGTACTCTGGACCCTAATGCAAGGAGGGATAGTAAAACACCCATTGTTAGAAAGTGTGTTTTTAGTTGGCAGAGGTATAAACTCTTGTCCAAGTAGGGACCACAATCCTAGTTTGGGTAACTCACAACCCAATCCAAATTATCTTGTGCTCACTCTCTGGTAGCTTGGCACAGAGCAGGCAGGCTTAATTTACGAAACAATGTATTTGTGCAATAACTCCTAAAGTAACACAGTGAAAACACCACAAAAAGTACTCCACACCAGTTTAGGAAAATAGATAATATTTATCTAAATAAAATAGGACCAAAATGACAAAAAATGACACAAATCCAATGTGCACGTGACAAGATATTGCTTTTTAAAGGTTTAAATGAGTCTCAATCCTTAAGAATCAGTGGTTGTATCCTTTTAACACACGATTCCTGGGATGGGTCAAAAACAACTATGCACGGGGACGCAGAGGAGGAGATGCATTGGAAAAATAAGGCGCTGGGTTGGATTTTCCAATGCAGCACAAACAATGGGTTGTTTGTTTCCACGCTGCAAGGGAATGCTTTGATTTCCAGGAGCGCAGCTATGATTTCTCACTACGATGTGGGGATATTTTGATGACCAGGGACGATGGGTTGAAAATCCTTGACACACTGATAAGAAAGAGACAATGCTGTGTCGATCCGGTAGGCAATGCAGTAATTTATTTCAGCCGCGAGGCAGGCAATGGTTGATTTCTTCAAGCGTTGACGATTTTCTGATGTAATGGGATTTTCTTCCCTTTGGCAAAGTCTTTGTGGCCCTGACACATGAGAACAGGAGGCAAGCTTAATCCAAGCTCTTGGAGAGCACTTGTGGGTAAGGCAAAGTCCTTCTAACAGTCAAGGGCCATTAGGCAGAAGGGCAACAAGTAGGGAAGCAGTCCTTCCAGCTAAGCAGTTCAGATGAGTCCTTTGTGCCGCCAGGCAGTCCCTCTAACAGAGGCCAGTTGTAGATCCAGAAGTGTCTGATTTGGTGGGGACACAGACCAAGTACATATACCCAAAAACGCCTTTGAAGTGGGGGAAACTTCAAAGAGTGTTTTTGAAGTTCAAAAATTCTTCTTTCAACCCAGTCCTGTCTTCCAGGATCCCTGTGGGGGATGGGGGTTATCAGTCCTTTGTGTGAGGGAAGGCCACTGGCCTTTGAAGTGTAAGAGAGCCCCTCCACCCTTCCTGCCCTGGGAGACCCATTCAGTATGCAGATGTGACTGAGTGTCTTGCTGACCCCGTATCATAGTCATACTGGCACCTGTCTCTCAGAGCCTCAGCACCTTGCCCATTGATGGTGACCCATTGCCTAGACTTGGTAGTACTTGACCGCACATGGTTCTTGGGAACCATCTCCCGGTCACCCATGAACACTAGGGTAACCCCATTAAACTCTCCCCCAACTCCATTCCCCCCCCCCCCCCCATTAACTTGGACAAACTAATCCCCCGCACTATGCTAGTCACCCCTGGGTTCTTACCTCTAGTGGGAGAGTGTGCTCTTTTTGGACACTTGGGGCTCACTTTGTAGTGCCCATACTCGCCACACTTGTGGCACTTGGACGTTTTGGGTTGCTAACTTTTGTCAGGGTAGTTTGGTTTCTGATGGCCAGAGAGGGAATGTGAACCAGCCCCTTTCCCTTGTGAGTTGTGATGGGGGGGGGGCCTTTAAAGAGCTCCTTTCCTCTGGTGGATAAGCCTGGCTGCTCTGCACCAAGCTACAAGAGGGTGAGCACAGGTTATCATCAGCGTGGATCTTACTTTCCCTGGCTAGAGTAGTGGGTTCTCACTGCCTTAGGTACCTATCCTGGCCAACCAGAAACTCAATTTCTAAGAGTCGCTTAATGGTCACTTGTAAAAATGTTTACACTGGGCACAGTCTACTTACTTATTACTAAAATAACTATTTTAAAAGCATTTTTTCGGTCTTAAACACCATTTCATTTTGTGGCAGCCTACCTTATATTTTGTTATAAGGTTTATAAAGCCCATAGCTGCCCCAACAATACTACTACTATTATTACTCTGTGTAATACTATTTTAAAATAATGATTTACATATTGATGATACTTTCTGTCACAAGATGGCATCTTGTAGCACTATAAATACACAAGTTACTATTCCTCACAGTGCTAACAAGGATTCAGTTCTGTCTTCAGTCACCTAAACAGAAATCTACATTACTAAACTGAGGTTTCATAATGTAAAAGAGTACATTGCCCACTGACTAGTTTAACTCACATTTATTTCTCACACTCACTGACCAAGTCCCATGACACTCGGGATTAAAGCTCCAGGACTTTTCTTATGCACTTTGAGGATCTGGGTGTACTATATGATAGGGCTAAGAAGCCTCGTCATTGAGTACCCTTGCAAACACCCCTTTGGGAAAGATCAGACTTGCTTACTTGACCTCTAGCTCAACCCTGGATAGCTGTAAATGTGTGCAATGAGCTTCAGTGAAATAACTTAGTGTAAATCATTTAACAGCACCACATAGCAGAATAAGAACATCACACACCAATAAAGAGGCATAAAAACAGTTTATAACAATAGAGCTTATTTTTAGGAATTTTTAGAGTCCTTGATCCTCAAAATCGGTTGGATGGTTCCAGAGTTAGATTTTAGAATTTTGAGTACTTTTAAATGCAGCTGCAAACAAGCATTGGTAAATGCAAAGTTTGAAAACTTGGAAAGTTTGAAAAAGTTAGTTGGAGTAATCTGACCTGGCTTGGGTGACGAAATCTGACCGGGATGGGGTAGAGGGGGACAGAAACGATACTCTGCACACTTACCTGGCCACCAGAATGATTTTAAAGCACGTTTCAAACTTTAACATCCGACTTCCATAGGAAACCATGCAGTGGTCCTTATGCTAAGCGATACAGGCAAAGATGTTAACAAGGACACTACGATTGTGGTGTGGTCGACTGTGGTGTCTCTGTGGTAGTTCCTCAGTCCATGGGTGATGTTGGGCGAACCAGGTCACATGGATCGTCGTCCCTCGAAGTCCTCTTTGTTGCAGTGGTTGCACAGTTGTGGCGGTGCCACTGGCAATGATATATCACAGTTGGAGGCAAAACCTATGGTTTGGGCTTGTGCCCTTGTAGTCCAACGAATCCAGTCTCTGACAGCTCTCCTGGGACCAACAGGCTTGGGTACAGACTTTGGTTATGTCGGGTTCTTGGTGCCCCCAGCGACTGGTAGCAGGGAAAAGTCCATGGAGAATACCACTTTGTTGACTTGGGCTCCTTCCACTCTTGTGTCCCTGTAACGTGCTCCAGAGGACCAGGCACCTAATCCTTGGAGTCACTGGTGTTGAAGCTGAGAAATCAAGTTTTCGCAATAACAGAAGCCACAGGCAGCATCCCATTCACTAGTTCAAAAGTGCAGCAGGTGCAGCCCTCTCAGCGGTGCAGCCTCTCTTTGTGCAATCAAAGGCAAGCAGGACAAGCCACCTTCGGTCCTCTCCTTCTCCAAATGTGACCTGGGGGTAATGGTGCTGGGGTGCCCATTATATCCCAGAAACCTGCCTGAGGGGACCACACAGTCACTAGCCAATGAGTTACTGTGTCCCCTCCTAACAAGTGACAAATTCCTGTTGTGTGGCACCTGGCTAACCCAGCGTGTGTCTTCCTTGCCCCATCCAAGATGGCACAACCCTTCCTTGGCCGTGAGGAACAAGGTAGCCCATCCTAGGGGTAAAGCTACCAGTGGGCTACATGTCCATGGGAAAACCAGTTCTATCACTGGTTTCCCCCTCTTTTCCCTGTCTCCTCGATGTCTGCAGGATCAAAGGGCATTCTGCTCGGGCATGTTGTGGTCAGCATCCCTTCAAAGGTGACTTTGCCTTTGAAGCTTGCCTTTTGGTCCAAGACCTTTTGCAGCCTTCCTGGTGAAGGAGGTCACGCCTCGTTCCTGGGCTAATGGTTTTGTTCCCTGGCCTCGGAGTTGTTTACACTTTGTCTTAGGTGGTCAGAAACACATCTAATTGTGTATGTGCCTGTGCAAGACCACTGTACTAGCTGAAGTGCATGGTAGCAACGTTTTAAAAGTTGCTTAAAATTAATAGGGGCATTAAATCTGATCCAACCATCAGATCATGTTTAATTTTCCCCTTAATTCTATACCTTACCTTACTTTGCTTGTTTGAGTGGTCTGATTCAGAAGTCTGAAGAGTTTAAGTGTAAACCATTTAACCCTGTGGCAGCCAATGGAGCTCCTAACCTTCCCCAGTAAAACGACAATTTGGAAGTGAGGCTGGAAGGACGTGTTAAAACATATATCTATCTTAAGAGTATATTGCTCCCTGCCATAGGACTTGGTAGGCCTGGGTGGTGGGGGCATCCCACAGTTTGAATACCTTTGCCATATAGCGATCCTGTGGGTCTTAGAGGGACATCATCTTTATGGTACCTTCTGCTAGGCTTGAAGTCTGAAGTCCACTGAGGAGATTTTTGATCTAGTAGTCATTAAAAGCTGGGAAATTTGTCGGTGAGATACACAAAGGCCACTCTGGACTGTCAGTGAATGACGATGAAGTGCTCTGCTCTGGTTGACCTCTAATATAAACTGGTGTAACAAAAAATGTTTGGTTGGATGATTGAATTGATCTCGGCCACTGGAAATTACTCTGGATGCATCCCAGTCCATAGTGTGTTTTTTTATTTGTTTCTTTTTTTTTATTTTTTTTACCCACAATGTCTCCTCAGATTAGACTCTGCCACATGCAAATCAGCATTGACCCTGCTTGAATAGGAATAGTCTACCCTGAACTACCAAGCCAAGTTGTAGGAAGCTGGCTCTCTATATAGTGCACTAAAATTAATACACTGTTCAGAGTCCAGTGGATTCCCAATTGGTATTGCAGAGGCAAAATTAGATAGGACTAATGCTGTATTTGTGGTAGTATGGGCGAGCAGGTAGGTTTGTCAATGGGTAGTGCTAGGCATTTGTTGTACTCAGAGGCAATAAATGGGACACACAATCAAAGAATTTCGGAATCAGACAAGTAGATTTTTAAGCATAAATGCTTTGCAGTTTCAAAATTAGACAGTAACATTTTCAGAGTTCTCTCAATGTTACCTTATGGAGGCAAAACAATGATCAGCACACACAGGGTTAACAACAGAACTTAAAAAGCCAACCTCAGGAAGTTAAGGTACGTACTGGGCACAGATCAGAACTACACCAACAGGTCACACCAGGTGGCACTGGGGCGGCCGGGTGCAGTAAGGTGTCGGTACCCAGTGGTTTCCTATGGGAGTTTGGGCCTCGAGAAGACAGGCTGCAGGTCGAAGACTTGTTGGCCAGGAAGGTAGGTGCACTGTTGGTCCTTGTCTCCAGGGGCGATGGATGCAGGGTTGTCCTTTGCCCTCCAGGAGTACTTGTGGTCAGGGGGTCCTGCGTGTTGTGGCTGCAGGCGTCGTTGGTGAGTCAGGCAGTTGGTCAACCAAGGTGAACTCAAGCTCAGGGCAACCAGGAAATGTAGTTGCCATTGGTGGCCCTCCTCAGTTGGGGGTTTTCTTGGCACCAGGCTGTGGGAGAGGGGGTCTGTGTTCGGGGGTTTCAGGCGGCTCCGATGAGTCCAGGAGAGGTAACACTCGGGTGGACTCAGGCTTAGGAGAGCTAGGGAGCCCTGATGTCACCATTGGTGGACTTCTCACCAGATCAAGGTCACCAGGCTGCAGAGTCCTTGTAGGATTCTTTGTTGCTGAGCACGTCCGCTGCTCATGGGAGTCTGAGTCTTCCTGTGTTTCTTAAAGCTGCAACTGCAGGACAAATCTTTTTGTGCATAGTCAGTTGGGGGCAGCAGGCAGACCGAAAGGGTTGGTACTAGATCAGCTGCTTCTTCTGATGTGGAGACTCTTCTTTGTCCTTTTACGTAGGTAGTCAGGATCTGTGTTCTAGGGTTCAGGGGCGCCACCTAAATACTCAATTTAGGAGTGTTACAGGGAGTGGGCATAACCCTAACCCTAGTGGCCTAATTCCCTCCAAACAAGATGGAGGAATTTGAAAAGTAGTGTTCACTTCAGCTCGTCCACCTCAGAGGTGGGACTGGCATGAAGTGGGCACACCTCCTAATCTGCCTAATTTTCCCGCCTGTGCTGCCACCAAAAGTGGGGTCATGACAGGGGGGGTTGGTCATTTCCACCATTTTGAGAGACCTGGGTTGCATTTCAAAGGCGACAAGGCCTTTGAAGCTCCCCGCCCTGAAATGTCCATCCTGCTTTGGACAAGGTGTTATCACCTCTGCCCAGAGCGGGCCTTTGTTCTGGACCTCCGAGAGCATTGGCTGTCACCTCAGGGGGGCAGAACTCAGTCTAGGGTGGCTGCAGTGGTTTGGACCAGTCATTGAACACACCAGTAGCTGGGTAGGTTTTCAGAGAGCCCCGCTAAGGTGCCCTTTGCGTACATTTTTTTAATAGATCAACCACTGGGGTCATTGAGGGTTTATTATTCGGAGATGTTTGATACCAAACTTCCCATGATTCACAGAAGCCATTATGTAGCTGAGGAACTCGCAATGACCACTGTCCAGCACATGCATTAAAAATGGCTTCCCTGTGCACTCACTATGGCTCGAGATATAGTAGGGAAATGTCTGCTTATGCATATATGCCCTCTCATGTACCTGGATGTACCCTGCCTTAGGGGAGACTTGCACCTGCAGTGTTAGGGGACCTGGCATACAGGGGTGTGTGACAGGTCATGTTTTCAACGTAGCCAGCACCAACACATGCAGTCTCCAATGGCAGCAGTGTGTGGATTTGGTTAGGGGGTTTCTGAGGGTGGCATTATTGGTGCTGCAGCCCTCAAAGACTTTCCTTAGTACCCCAGGTACTAGGTACCAGGGGTACCATTTACTATGGACTTACAGTGGTAGCTAAAGAGTTTGCCAACTGTGCAAACAGCTGTGCATTTGTGGGAAAAGATCTGGCATTTGGACTTGGTTAGCAGGGACCCAGTGCACTAGCAGTCAAAATCGCACCAGAAACCAGGCAAAAAGTGGGAGTGTGACCATGTCAAAAGAGGCACTTTCCTACACAAGTCCTCTCTGAACTGAAGCACAAGCGAACCAAACCAGTTTCAGCCTTGGGGCCCTTCAGTGTGGTGCTGCATGGTTTCAATGGCAAAGTGAGCACAGATCCCACACCTGGGCATACCCATCGCACTTAGAATGTTGCAGTGAAGTAAACCAAAAAAGTGATGGGTGGGATGCTTGAATCCTGCCACTGGCAATTATCCAGTCCACATCTCAGTCCATTGGAGGAATCGCAGCTATTTGGTGACAGTTAGTGGCACGTAAGGGCTATTGCTGGGGAAAGCTTTTTGAGCTAGTGTGAACCTCGATGGACAATTCATTAGATAAGAAATATGTGAGAAGATGTATCCATTAGAAACCAAATCCTTTGTGTATTAACTGCCCAGCTACACTCCAGCAAGATAGTGGAAACTTTCAGGACCACAAATCATACGTAATAAATGCACTCGCCTATAAGAGACAGTCTTTGATTTGTAAAGAAAGATGTTGTTTAAGTTTCTAAGTATTTGTGGTTTTTCCTAATTGAAAATACATGATACTCATCGTGAGTGAAACAGACCACAGCACACAGTATAACCAACAGTATGATATAAGTATTAAGATCCGTAATGCATGAGTTCCATTGGACAGAAGAAGAAGACGACACGTCAGTGTTCACATCTTTTCTTGAAAGACTCTTTATTCGTAAGTGCAGTTACATTCAGTGAAAGAGAACATCACTCCAAACACAGCCAACACGTGTTTCCCACACACTGGTGACTTTTTCAAGGCTAATGTCCGAAGTAATAAAGCGGTGTCAATACATCAATCAAAAAATAAAGTATATTCTTCGTATCTGTAGTCAGGCTGTTCGGTGTGAGTAAGCCTTAGTGGGAAAAAATCCAAGCGGATGAAAGGTAACCGGAAGCGGGGGACCCTGATAAGTCCAATAACGTAATTCGTCAACGGCCAAGTGCAGTAGATCTGAGTTGTACTGGATTCTAGCAAAGAGCAAATTTTCACCCTTACTACCCCATCAATACAGTCCATGATACTCATCGTGTTTCCAAAGTAAAGCATGAAAATACCCCTCTTTCAGACCAAGATGGCTGCTCCTCTGAATTTTATAATTTTGGGAGATAATCATATACATTTTAAGATTGGGTAGGAGTACAGATGCCTGCAAAAGTGAAAATTTAAATTTTCAACTTAACATTTTAATATAAAACATCACTGCTCAAATGATCCTATTGACATCTTTCGCAACTGGAATTGGTAGTTGTGGGTCTGTGATACGGTGTGAAACATGGGGATTTGAAAAACACTTCCAGGTATTGTTTGAACACAATACCTTCTGTGGCAAGCATCTAGCTGTGCTAGAAAAGGTCTCCACAGCCAGCAACCTTGTTGCATATGACAAATAACATGACCGTGCATAGCACCAGCATTTAAACAGTTGCGTATGAAGTACCTCATAAAATGAGTTGCCTGTATTTGGAGGAGTGATTCCAAGACGCAGGTTTATGTAAAATGGTCTTATTTTGTAAAACAAGGCAATAAGCTGCATAAAGTGCTTGTATACTGGCTTTCTTTGCAACCACTAATAGTTGACGCTCCTGGATGTTCTAAGGTAGACCATGTGCGCGTATGTTCCTGCCATTATCAGAGGGAGGTGGCAGACACTGTACATTTTTTGCCACCCAATGTTTTATTTGCACAAACATAAGTGCAGGAGCCCTAAAAATTTTAGGAGTGTGATTACTGGTGCAGTTGAATGACTGCATAGAGAAGACCAGAGTGGCACTACAAAGTAACCCTGAACAAGATAGATATTTGCATAGCCAATCATTTGGATGCAACCATATTCATGTGCACAAGTTGAGATGAGATTGATTTCCCAGACAATAGAAGTGTATTGCTGACATTCCTAAGAAGCAAGGGAGGGACCTAGACACTAAAGTGGAGAAATAGGAGACAGGTCAGGTGTCCCTGTAGAAATGTGTTAAGGTACTTTTGCTGCAAGTAGCTGCTCATTAGTATTCCTGAGCACTGTTATCTTGTAGATGGTGGGAGTGAAGTGTGGAACTGCATTCTATTTTGTTCATTGTGAAGGTTCATCTAGAGGTGGCCAGCCTTTTGTTTTTCTTCCTGATCACTTTCACTGCGGCTATTGATAGCCAGGTGCAGAATGCTCACATTTCTTTGTACCTCTGTTGTGAGTGCTCCAATCTTGAGAGAACCCTGGTGTGAGGAACAATCACTCTGCTAAAAGGACAGGTCTGGCATTCAGCCTCGAAAGGACATGAGAAGATAACTGACCCAATCTGGCTCTGAAAGTGCACAGAGAAAATACACATCCCGGGGAGTTGACATCAGAGAAGTGTGTGAAGTGGTAAATTACGTAAATCTTTTATGTGGCTCTGGCATCATCATAGGGAACCCCTTGAAAAGCAAAGAGTAGGTCATCACATGTTGCCTTATTGGGGTGCTTCCTCAATCCTCTTATCTCTTTGCAGTGAAGTGCAGCAGATTGTGCCATGGTCCGCTGTATATTCATGCCCTGCCACTGTGCAGTTCTCTGCAGCATCAAGGATTTCCAATGTACTGAAAATGAAATCACTCGTCAAGTAATTAGCAGGGCCAGATCTATAAAGCAATTAGATGCACCAGCTGACCGTCAACACTTCTAGAGGCCCAACTGGCCATGCAGTCAAGATCCTGTTGGCTTGTAGAATGCGTGAGGGTTGCACAGACTTCTATTCAGTGCGTGCAGGTGATCGAACAGTCCCAGAACATGTGCATTATGTCTGCTGCAGGAACACAGCATTTCGGGCACTCTGGCAAATGCAGTAGGATATAGTCTGTGTATCTTGGCCTGTGTTAGATATGCTCAGTGTAGCATATTATGCTGTGTATTGGAATCGTACATTGTGGGACACCTTCTGTTGGTATGCAGGTACTCTGATCCATTTTTTAGCTGCTAGAAAATGGCTAATGTCATGTTTCCATGTTTGCTGGAGGGATGCCAGGGGGTTCTCTGTTCGATGGCTTTAATAAGCCAGGAGAGAAGTCCCTCCCAAGCAACCATTGTGTAAAGTACCTGTGTCTGGGTAAGGACCGGGCTCTGAAGCAATGATGCCCTACAGCTGCTCCAATGTAGCAGTGAAACGCCTGTACATCAAAAACTGACCTCCCGGGATTCTGGTCTGTTCGGTCAATAAGTCGTAATCCATAAGGACTGCCAGCAAGAAATAAGTCGTCGAGGGTTCCTGCTCCTAAGGATCCCAGAGTTCTGTGCCCTCATGGCCAACACCTGATCTGAAGGTGCGTATGGGGAGCTCCTGTGCATTTTGTGGTATATCATAGGAGGCCTGTAGCACTCTGCGATGTCTCTCATATGCAACCCGAAGCAGGCCATTGGAGTTTAATAATATTTAACATACTGCTACCAATGCCAATTTTGTAAGATTGTGAACATATATTCCCAGTCTAGGGTGTTGAAAGCTTTTTCGGAGTCTAAAAGCAGACAGACGGAGTAGGGCCAGTGAAGTGTAGCTTGCTCAAGTAGTGTGTGCAGTCAGACATTGAGAGTTGTAGATCTGCCTGATATAAATCCATTTTGGTTGGGTGGACTAAATAAACGCATGTGTTCCAGCAACTGTGTTGCCATATTTTACTGAATATTTTATAGTCTCTATTTACCATGCACAGAGGTCGGTAGGAGATAACCTCTAAGAGGTCACATACCAGCTTTCTGCATGGGTGAGATAGGCGGCTGGAGGAGAGGGCAGTGGAGTATAATTTGGTTAGTTTAGGGTACAGCAGGGTCTTACATAATTCAAGAGGTAGACTACAGGAAACTGGGTGTCTTTGTAGATGCCCCATCCCACCAATTCTTACCCCCTTTTAGAACTACTAGATGTTGACTTACGACTCTGACAGTGCACTGAGACCTGCTAGTCAGACTTCAGTGCCAGTGCTCCCATCTTAAAAACAAAGTATGTCTAATTGTTTACAAATGGCACAGGACTTTAGCACCCCTGTAAGTCACTAATAAATGGTACCCCTGGTACATAGAGCATGGATCCTGAAAAAGGTCTCTAAGGGCTACAGCATAACTTGTGCCTCCCTAAGGAACCCACACACAAATTGCACTCAGCCTGCCTGCCCGCCCAGACTGCATGTCAGGGTGCAGCCACGAGTGAAAATAGGACATGGCACACTCAGTGTCCCGTGCCAAAGGCACTGGGCGCATTATATTTAAGTCATCCCTACATTAGGCCTTACGAGCCCTAAGGCAGGGTGCAGTATAATACATGTGAGGACATATCTGCATGAGCAGATATGCCTCTGTGGTGTCTTGTTCTACTCCTGGACATTGCAAGTAATGGGCCAGCCATTTTAAAGCATATACTGGACACTGGTCAGCACAAGTGACCCAGCTACATGATGACTGCATGGAAAATAGCGGTGTTTGGTATCAAACACCTTGTCTTAATAAATCCATACTGATGCCAGTATTGGATTTATTATGACATTCACCCAGAGGGCACCTTAGAGGTGCCCCCTGAAAAACTACCAACTACTGGTGTGCTAACTGACTGTTTTTTACCTAGCCTGCAACAAGAGACATGTTACTGAACCCCTGGAGGTGAGAGAGCCTCTGCTCTCTGAGGTCAGAAGCAATGCCTGCTCTGGCAGGAGGTGTTAATCATCTCTGTCAACAAAATGGCTAGAAGATCTGCATACCAAGACCTGGGAATTCAAAGGATCCACCTTTGGTATGCAACCCTCAGCCTCCTCCAGGCCAGTGAACGGCGTCCCCCTGACTTGAGGCCCATCTGGCACCAGGACAGGCAGCAAATTAGATAGTTAGGAGGCATGTTTCACTTTCAGGCTGGACACACCCCTAGAGGGGGCAGCCTTAAATAAACACAAGTTAGGAATTCCTCCATCTTGTGTGTGGTGGAATTAGGATTCTGGGACAGGGTGATTGATGTCCATTCCCCACAGGAAGTAGTTTTGTAGGAGGTGTAGTGACCCGGTAAGTAGCCCATTGGCTACTACCCTTAACTCCCATAAATTTAGTATTTTGGGAAACCCCCCTGACACCAGGAGAGCAGATCAAGTCTGAGAACAAGACCATGTCAAGACTCTACTTCGGGAAACAGAGGAAGATTAAGGGCCAAGGAGAGTGAGAACAGGAGACCTGCACCAAATGTCACAGAAACCACACCAAACTGCTTGTGCTTTGACAATAGCTGGACCAACTTCTCCAAGAGCTGGACACCCTCCCCTAAACCCTTGGAAGTCTGCCCAGTACCTCAACAACCAGGAAAGAACTCCCTTGGAGCAGAGGAGCTGCTTCCCTGCATCTGCAGGCTCAGTTTGCAAAGTCCAGTGCTCTGCCCCATTTGCAATCGGGCCCAGCGAGGGACCAACAAGCCAGAAGAAGACTGTTCAGAGCTCTGAAGCTCAACAGAGGCCACTTCACCAAAAGTCCCAAGACTCTGACCCTTCCCGGAGGCTCCCTATACCTGATGCTGGACTCCTTGCAGCAACGAAGGCTTGTTGCCCCTGCTTGCCCTGTGCCCCCCAACATCCCTGAATGGGGTCTGATACTAATGGACTGACAGTGCTGTGCAATTATTTCCCTAGTCATTGTTTGTATGGTTATTAACACCCTAAGTGTGGGTGCCCATACCATGTTGTCCATACCACCTCTGTAGTGTGGAGAATGTATACTGTGTGTCACGTCCCTGTACTCCCAATCTTCCCTTCCCTGAGGTGCAGAAAGCCTGCTAGCCCTCGAGTGTGAACATTAAAAAACAAAAAACAGAATGGGGTGGATGCAGGCTCGTCCTGACTTTAGGCCACATTCCCCACCTCTTGTACCCAAAGCAAATTTCTTCCTCTGCCCCTTGGAGATATATTGTGGTATTCTGCCCTACCTGGAAGGAGAGGAGTGGTGAAAGCTCACTAGGCATCAGGTATAGCTTTAAAAAGAAATGTGGTGGGGACCTGTCTGTCCTGGCATTTGGTGGTGCGCAGACAGTCTTTCTGCATCCCCTGGGGGTCAAATTCAGGCACTTACCACCAGTGTGCCCTCCCCTGGGACATGGATAGAAAGCTGACTAGGCACTAGGGTTTGAAGTGTAAAAAAAAAAAAAACTAAAGAAAATAGTGAGACCTGGTCTGTCCTGCCCTCCCTGGTGGGAGACTAGGGAATTTACCCTTAACCTGCCCTCTAGGGGAAGGGTGGGAGTAGCAAGCACATTAGAGACCAAGGATAAGTATCCTAGAATCAACAGTCTTTCTTACACACTGGAGTGAGCAGATTGGGGATTTAGCCCAGATCTCCCCTGAAGTGGGAGCAGAGAGAACAAAACACTAGATGTGAGATGCCATGTTACAGAAAGTGCCTCTGCGGCACAACAGATTTCTTGGTAAGGAAGCAAAGTGATATCAATGCAAGCAAAACAACCATGGGAATCCGGTTGAATATCTAGTTTTCAGAATGTCTAGGGTTTGGTAGGTTTCTTTTGGTGTCGGCCAAGTGTGGGCCCTAACACTGCAGCTATCCAAATCACCAAAATGATTGAATTTCAAAGGAAACATCATGATGTATCCATATTTATGTTTTGGCCTCTTTCTAGTTGCATTCAATAAGCAAACACCCAAATGTGGGTTACAGTGTTTTCACTAGAGGTGTGTGGAAATACAGAACAGTAGGAAATTCATTATTCTTAATAGAATTTCTCTTCATTTTTGACTTCCACATGAAAGCCCATCCACAGGAAAGAACACATTTTGCAAAATGCTTTCTGAATTGCCCGATATCATGAGTAACCCTAAACCAAGACTTTTACAAATAACCACGATTCAAAACTCAGAAACCTGGGTACATTTAGAAAATGTGTAGCTTTCCTTCCCACCCATTTTTCGTTAATTCGTTTTTGCTATGTGGATAGTCAGCACAAAATGAAAATCCTTTATAAGCTGCTGCTCAGTTGATGGTCTGGACTCTCATATTTTTGGGCTATCTAAAAAATATTATATATCCCTATAACCAGAAGATTCTGATGGATGTAACGGTATATCTCTTTCGTACATCGGCAATTTGGGAAAAAATGCAGATTAACATGGTTTACAATTTCTATTTTTCCTACTTACTTTCATTAGTTTTTTTAGTTAAAGGATCAGTTTTTTTTTTTTGGGGGGGGGGAGGCATGTGTTAGCTACACAAACTTTGCCTCCCTGAAAACAGGATGTGTGGACTTTTGAGAAATGTATGGCTTTCTTGGTTTCCGTACGGGTTTCACTTCTCTTCCGGCCGCAAACTTCATTGCCTTTACGTAGGAACTCCAAAAATAGGAAATACTGATTAATAGTAGGAAACTTGTGAAAACTGTGGTAAAAATGCCTTTTGTTTATAACTCTGCTTGTTCTTGAAAGTTGGGCGAATGGCGATCTTAGCACAGCAACCTTTTTGATAATGCTTTACAGGAGAAAAAACTTACTTTCTCACACAGCATATTTTCTTAATGTTCTAAAACAAAAAAACAAAACAAATTGGGTGTTTTTATTCGGTTTCCCTTGGAAATCTAATCAGTCTGAACACCTTCAGAATACCAAAACGTGAGGGGAAAGACATAAATTTGGCCTGGGTATTTTTATGTGGGGAAAAAAGTTATGAAGACTTAAGAATAATCGGGCCTAAATATGACATAGAAGGAGCTTAGCAGTACTGGTAGAGTGGGATCTTCGGCACTCAAGGGGTTAAAAGATGTACTTTTAAGTGCTAAATCAAAGGCAAGGCAAACTGTGGAAATTCTTGCTAGAATACTCATGATATATTTGAATTCATGTATTAAAAACTAGATGGCTATATAAATATATTATATTTTTTGCCATCTGAGATAGCTAAAGCTTTCCTTGATTCCGTTAGTAATATACTGCCTAGTTATATTGCAATCTTAAAATACTTTTAAAAAAAATAATAATAATAATAACATTTGAGTGGCTGCTGATGAACATAAGTGCAGGTGTAGTAGTTTCACTCACGACTTGACTTCTAATCCTGGCTTCATATGAGACAGGTCATGCTAGCCATGCTCTACAGGGAGTGCAGAATTATTAGGCAAGTTGTATTTTTGAGGATTAATTTTATTATTGAACAACAACCATGTTCTCAATGAACCCAAAAAACTCATTAATATCAAAGCTGAATATTTTTGGAAGTAGTTTTTAGTTTGTTTTTAGTTTTAGCTATGTTAGGGGGATATCTGTGTGTGCAGGTGACTATTACTGTGCATAATTATTAGGCAACTTAACAAAAAAAAATATATACCCATTTCAATTATTTATTATTACCAGTGAAACCAATATAACATCTCAACATTCACAAATATACATTTCTGACATTCAAAAACAAAACAAAAACAAATCAATGACCAATATAGCCACCTTTCTTTGCAAGGACACTCAAAAGCCTGCCATCCATGGATTCTGTCAGTGTTTTGATCTGTTCACCATCAACATTGCGTGCAGCAGCAACCACAGCCTCCCAGACACTGTTCAGAGAGGTGTACTGTTTTCCCTCCTTGTAAATCTCACATTTGATGATGGACCACAGGTTCTCAATGGGGTTCAGATCAGGTGAACAAAGAGGCCATGTCATTAGATTTCCTTCTTTTATACCCTTTCTTGCCAGCCACGCTGTGGAGTACTTGGACGCGTGTGATGGAGCATTGTCCTGCATGAAAACCATGTTTTTCTTGAAGGATGCAGACTTCTTCCTGTACCACTGCTTGAAGAAGGTGTCTTCCAGGAACTGGCAGTAGGACTGGGAGTTGAGCTTGACTCCATCCTCAACCCGAAAAGGCCCCACAAGCTCATCTTTGATGATACCAGCCCAAACCAGTACTCCACCTCCACCTTGCTGGCGTCTGAGTCGGACTGGAGCTCTCTGCCCTTTACCAATCCAGCCACGGGCCCATCCATCTGGCCCATCAAGACTCACTCTCATTTCATCAGTCCATAAAACCTTAGAAAAATCAGTCTTGAGATATTTCTTGGCCCAGTCTTGACGTTTCAGCTTGTGTGTCTTGTTCAGTGGTGGTCGTCTTTCAGCCTTTCTTACCTTGGCCATGTCTCTGAGTATTGCACACCTTGTGCTTTTGGGCACTCCAGTGATGTTGCAGCTCTGAAATATGGCCAAACTGGTGGCAAGTGGCATCGTGGCAGCTGCACGCTTGACTTTTCTCAGTTCATGGGCAGTTATTTTGCGCCTTGGTTTTTCCACATGCTTCTTGCGACCCTGTTGACTATTTTGAATGAAACGCTTGATTGTTCGATGATCACGCTTCAGAAGCTTTGCAATTTTAAGAGTGCTGCATCCCTCTGCAAGATATCTCACTATTTTTTACTTTTCTGAGCCTGTCAAGTCCTTCTTTTGACCCATTTTGCCAAAGGAAAGGAAGTTGCCTAATAATTATGCACACCTGATATAGGGTGTTGATGTCATTAGACCACACCCCTTCTCATTACAGAGATGCACATCCCCTAATATGCTTAATTGGTAGTAGGCTTTCGAGCCTATACAGCTTGGAGTAAGACAACATGCATAAAGAGGATGATGTGGTCAAAATACTAATTTGCCTAATAATTCTGCACTCCCTGTATGATCTAAGAAGTTCCCAAGGAGTTCCCAAGGAGTTGCAAGAAGCAACTCATAGGAATGGGAATTCTGAAGCATCAGCCATGCTATATGGGGTCTGTGGACTCCAACCCCTAGGCTTCGCAGAGTGCTATCCCAATGATTCAACAGACTCCATAAATACATGAGTCTCTTTAGACCTACTATGAGGTATGATAGCACAGTCTGTTGATGAGGATGATGTTAAGGAATAAGTGATTCTGTGCAAGCAGTTCATTTATGTTACAGAACAGAGCTGATGGGGCAGGTGAATGTGTCAAGGACAAGTTAAGGAAGGTGATAAATGGGATAAAGGTTCTGGCCCAAGCCCTTCATGACCCTAACAGGCCCAACACTGACGTCACCCTGAATCTTTCTGCCCTTTACCTAGGTACTCTCAAAGCAGATTGTGAGAGATAGGGGACAAGGCGACATTGGTTTGCCACCCAAGTAAACAGGAGAGCAAGGTCCAAGCATGACACAACTGTCCCAAAAGCCCAAATTGCAACTATTAAATGGCAATTAGTGGTATGCGAAATTTGCTTCTGCGTAATTGCTCGGTGTAACTGCTCAAACATTTGGTAAAATTATGTGAAATTAATATCCTTCCTCATGTATTTTTGATGCATAAAATATGTCCTTGACACATTTCGAGCTCGGAAAATATTACAAAAAGGCACCACAAATAGCAGCTGCATGCTTTGATATTCCAGGGTATTTTCTGTAAACTTTTACAGCAAGTGGCACATAATTATGTAAAATAATTTTAGGAATTTTGCATAACAAACGTAGTGCGAAAATACCAAAATTACGCAGGCATAATTTAAAATTAACTAAGGCCTAGTTACAATGCAGATATACAGTAACAGAATTTAAACCGAAATCAAAAAGCATAAGCAAAGGTCTGACATTTTGACTGCCGGGCTTTTGGCTTTGCCAGTGCTTATTTTTCTTATTAATGTATTTTTGTCTGAAGACGCGTATAAAGAGTGGCCCTATTGCAATCTTGGGGAGCAACCAGACTCTCACTTAAGTTAAAACAAGCATTATCTATAGCCTAATTTTTGTTTTAATTTTCACATTGTGTAAAAGCACATAGTGCGCCAGTAGTCCCTAACACTGAAGGGGAGTACTTATTGGGCAGATGCACACATTGTGCAAGTGCAGATTGCCACCACTCACAATGGAGGAATCCAGTGTCTTAAGTTGGCTGACCTTGTGTCCCATGCTGTATGCTGTTTTGGGCGGAAGGAAAATGTGACTGATGCTACGGAAGACCAATGGATGAAGGGACAGGCTGAAAGTCCCTAGATGTAAGTATGTGTGTATAAGATGTATATACATTTTTATTAAAAACAGTAAGTCTTGGCTAATGCCAGACCTAAATCAATTACAGTATGGGCAAACTCTTTTCACTTGAGCAACAAGAAGGCAACTCTCACAAGTAAACTCTGACCCATTGGTCACCAGTCCAGGGTGGCTGCGGTACAGACAGTAGTAAAAAGATCGTAGAGGCAGGATAGTGAGGGTCACATGAACAGAAGGAAGAAAATAGTCTAAAGTTTACTGCCATAGTTCAGAGGAGCAGGCTAGAGCACAGGAAGGCTTGTGGTACAAAGAGGCATTTGTCTTCCAAGGAAGCAGAAAGGCAAAGCCTTCCTTGTGTTGAAAATGCTGTTACAATAAAAATACAGGGAGTGCAGAATTATTAGGCAAGTTGTATTTTTGAGGATTAATTTTATTATTGAACAACAACCATGTTCTCAATGAACCCAAAAAACTCATTAATATCAAAGCTGAATATTTTTGGAAGTAGTTTTTAGTTTGTTTTTAGTTTTAGCTACGTTAGGGGGATATCTGTGTGTGCAGGTGACTATTACTGTGCATAATTATTAGGCAACTTAACAAAAAGCAAATATATACCCATTTCAATTATTTATTATTACCAGTGAAACCAATATAACATCTCAACATTCACAAATATACATTTCTGACATTCAAAAACAAAACAAAAACAAATCAGTGACCAATATAGCCACCTTTCTTTGCAAGGACACTCAAAAGCCTGCCATCCATGGATTCTGTCAGTGTTTTGATCTGTTCACCATCAACATTGCGTGCAGCAGCAACCACAGCCTCCCAGACACTGTTCAGAGAGGTGTACTGTTTTCCCTCCTTGTAAATCTCACATTTGATGATGGACCACAGGTTCTCAATGGGGTTCAGATCAGGTGAACAAGGAGGCCATGTCATTAGATTTCCTTCTTTTATACCCTTTCTTGCCAGCCACGCTGTGGAGTACTTGGACGCGTGTGACGGAGCATTGTCCTGCATGAAAATCATGTTTTTCTTGAAGGATGCAGACTTCTTCCAGTACCACTGCTTGAAGAAGGTGTCTTCCAGGAACTGGCAGTAGGACTGGGAGTTGAGCTTGACTCCATCCTCAACCCGAAAAGGCCCCACAAGCTCATCTTTGATGATACCAGCCCAAACCAGTACTCCACCTCCACCTTGCTGGCGTCTGAGTCGGACTGGAGCTCTCTGCCCTTTACCAATCCAGCCACGGGCCCATCCATCTGGCCCATCAAGACTCACTCTCATTTCATCAGTCCATAAAACCTTAGAAAAATCAGTCTTGAGATATTTCTTGGCCCAGTCTTGACGTTTCAGCTTGTGTGTCTTGTTCAGTGGTGGTCGTCTTTCAGCCTTTCTTACCTTGGCCATGTCTCTGAGTATTGCACACCTTGTGCTTTTGGGCACTCCAGTGATGTTGCAGCTCTGAAATATGGCCAAACTGGTGGCAAGTTGCATCGTGGCAGCTGCACGCTTGACTTTTCTCAGTTCATGGGCAGTTATTTTGCGCCTTGGTTTTTCCACACGCTTCTTGCGACCCTGTTGACTATTTTGAATGAAACGCTTGATTGTTCGATGATCACGCTTCAGAAGCTTTGCAATTTTAAGAGTGCTGCATCCCTCTGCAAGATATCTCACTATTTTTGACTTTTCTGAGCCTGTCAAGTCCTTCTTTTGACCCATTTTGCCAAAGGAAAGGAAGTTGCCTAATATTTATGCACACCTGATATAGGGTGTTGATGTCATTAGACCACACCCCTTCTCATTACAGAGATGCACATCACCTAATATGCTTAATTGGTAGTAGGCTTTCGAGCCTATACAGCTTGGAGTAAGACAACATGCATAAAGAGGATGATGTGGTCAAAATACTCATTTGCCTAATAATTCTGCACTCCCTGTATTCTTTATAGGAGTCTGCTTCGACTTAGAGGGATGACAGTGGTAAAAATAGTTACAATTCTGTGTTGTAAAGAGTAGTTTCATATGTGTTGGCTGCACGTTGACTTATGTCTTTCAACAAGTCCATTTCAGAACGGCATGCTACTAGACACTGTTTTCACCAAAAATGCTCCTGTCCAGAGAACAGCAGAACAACATGATTTTCCATCATATTCAAAGAAATTCTAACCCTGCAGCCCACTCTGCTCTTTAAGACATTTAGGGCCCGATGTAGCAAAGGTTTTTCCCCATTCTATGTCTATGGGAAAAAGTGTTCGTACATATGGCCCTTAGTTTCCAAAATGTAATTTTCTCATCCAAGATTATTAGTGTCAGAAAATTGAATTTAACCTGCTCTCAATCTATTCTAGGGGTGAGTAATTTAACCAGTGTTGGTTCAAAAGTAGTTGGCAAACAATTGGATGTTTAACATCACAAATGGTAGAAGGTTGTGTTTAAAACCAGAAAGAGAAACCTTGCCTTTCGAACTAGTAATTATGAAATAAGAAAAAGACGCTTCCAGAACAAGTAATTAAAGCACTAAACGGTATGGCCATTCAATGGACATCAACGGTGTGGACTCTGGTGTGGTTCATTAACTTCTCAAGTGTTTTGTGACTCCTTGAATGTTTGGTTGGAAGTCTGTGACGCAGTACCCCTGTGCCACCTAGCTCCCAATTTCGTCATTCTGTCTAACCCTGGTATACTTCCTTGCTTTGGGAAATTGTGTGTTCCATGCGAGATGCTTTGTGCATGTTATTGTGTTCTACAGCAGCATGCTTGATTCTGAGAAAAGGGGTGTTCACATGGTACCCACACCACTAAAGGCAATGGGGGGGGGGGAGAGAGATGCTGTAGGATCTGAGTTTTCAGGACACAGACTTTTTGGTTTTTGCTTAGGGTTGATGCCACGAGAAAACAGACATTAGTTCACACCTCATATCTCAGAAACCATTTATCCTGTGTGTGTGAATGAGGGAATAATGTATGCTTCCTTGGAAGCCTGTGCTTGCAGTCTCAAGATGGTGGGTTTCCTACCCAGAACAGTTGTTGACTTTTCAGTGTGCCTCTTTTCTCTCTACACCTGAATGTCCAATGCTGCCCTCACTGCCAAGGTCCTCAAAGCTTATGTAGTGAGTTTCTAGTAGGTCCACAAAGAAGGAAGTTTGTGTGTACCTAGAATTCACTGAGCAAGTTCTAGCAGGCTGTATTAAAACTCCAACTACCCAATGTCTCTTGCTTATATAAAATGCGAAAGCAAAGGACTGCATGCTAACTCATTCAAACCTGGACAAAGGATGTGGTGAAAAAGCAGAGGAATATAAAGGATAAGATGTAATTTCTTTTGTGAGCTCCAATAAGGCTGTAATTGAGGTTTTGAGGTTCATCTGTTTCTCCCTTTAGTTCTGACCCAGGTAAAAAATAATTTTGAAGCCTGTTATCAAAAACTTAAATGATAATCCTCAGAAAAGAGACATCAGCGGAGGGTGTAATGAAAGAAATTAAGTTCTGTGTGGTGCTTATTAGGGTAGGGGATCGTTGCCTTAAAATCCGAGAAGGCGAGCGCAGAGTCCAAACACCATGATCATTTTGAGCAGTGTACGAGGAGCTTGCTTACACATCTGGCAAGCAAATTTCAATTTCTTGGATTAAAAGTGTAGGGCTCCCAGAAGTTGATAACAAAGCACCTACTGGGTGAACCTGGAATTAACCCCTTCGCTGCCAGGCCTTTTCCCCCTCTGGTGCCAAGCCTTTTTTTGGCTATTTGGGGCAGTTTGCGCTTAGGTCCTCATAACATTTTGTCCACATAAGCTACCCACACCAAATTTGTGTCCTTTTTTTCCAACGTCCTAGGGATTCTAGAGGTACCCAGACTTTGTGGGTTCCCCTGAAGGAGACTAAGAAATTAACCAAAATACAGCGAACCTTTCGTTTTTTTAAATAAAAAAAATGGGAAAAAAGGGCTGCAGAAGAAGGCTTGTGTGTTTTTCTCTGAAAATGGCATCAACAAAGGGTTTGTGTTCTAAAATCACCATCTTCCCAGCTTTCAGGAACAGGCAGACTTGAATCAGAAAAAAAGTTTTTTCAACACAATTTTGGCATTTCACTGGGACATACCCCATTTTACTATTTTTTGTGCCTCCTTCCAGTTAGTGACAGAAATGGGTGTGAAACCAATGCTGGATCTCAGAAAGCTAAACATTTCTGAAAAGTAGACCCAATTCTGAATTCAGCAAGGGGTAATTTGTGTAGATCCTACAAGTGTTTCCTACAGAATATAACAGCTGAAATAAAAGAATATTGAAATTGAGGTGAAAAAATACAGCAATTATTCTCCATGTTTTACTCTAACTTTTCCTGCAATGTCAGATTTTTTAAAAGCAATATACCGTTAAGCTTGCTAGACTCTCTCGGTTGCGGGGATATATAGGGCTTGTAGGTTCATCAGGAACCCTAGGTACCCAGAGCCAATAAATGTGCTGCACCTTGCAATGGGTTTTCATTCTATACCAGGTATACAGCAGTTCATTTGCTGAAATATGAAAAATAGGTATCAAGAAAACCTTTGTATTTCCAAAATGGGCACAAGATAAGGTGATGAGAAGCAGTGGTTATTTGCACAGCTCTGAATTCCAGGGTGCCCATACTAGCATTGAATTACCGGGCATTTCTCAAATAGACTTCTTTTATACACATTGTCTTACATTTGGAAGGAAAAAATTTAGAGAAAGACAAGGGGCAATAACACTTGTTTTGCTATTCTGTGTTTCCCCAAGTCTCCCGTTAAAATGGTACCCCACTTGCGTGGGTAGGCCTGATGCTCGCAACAGGAAATGCAACATGGACACATCACATTTTTACATTGAAATCTGACATTTGCAAAGTGCCTAGCTGTAGATTTTGGCCTCTAGCTCAGCCGTCACCTACCAAACCTGTGTATTTTTGAAAACTAGACACCGAGGGGAATCCAATATGGGGTGACTTGTGGGGCACTGACCAGGTTCTGTTAATCTGAATCCTTGGCAAACCTCAAAATGTGGCAAAAAAACACTTTTCCCTCTCATTTCGGTGACAGAAAGTTATGGAATCTGAGAGGAGCCACAAATTTCCTTCCACCCAGCATTCTCCCAGGTCTCCCGATAAAAATGGTACCTCACTTGTGTGGGTAGGCCTAGTGCCTCCAACAGGCAGTGCCCCAAAACACTATCTGGACACATCAAAATGATCAAATACAAAACTACCTGTTTTTGCGGAGGTGGGGGAGGGCACTTACCAGACATTTCTGAAAACTAGACACCCGAGGGAGTCTAGGGAGGTGTGACTTGCGTGGAACCCCCAATGTTTTCTTACCCAGAATCCTCAGCAAACCTCAAATTTAGCTAAAAAATCTCATTTTTCCCACATTTCACTTGTGTAGGTGGGCCAAGTGCCTGTGACAGGGAAGAGCCAAAAACATGAAATTGAGGGGGAACCAATGCGGGTCCAAAAGGGCAGTTTGGAAAAAAAATATATATATTTTAGGCTGACAAGTGCAGCAGAATTTGTATCAGTATAGATGAGACAATCTTGGGTGGTAGGAATTTTGTGGATTTCTGCAGATTCGGAAGGTTCCATCACAAAAATGTGTGATTTCCAGCAAAGTTGGAGGTTTGCAGGACAGTGTGGGTAAGAAAATGGTGCTGGGTGCATGTGAAGCACACCACCCTGGAATCAACCAGATGTTTAGTTTTCAGATGTGTCTAGGTCTTGTGGATTTTTCTACATGGCAGCGTCCCAAAGTCAAAAAAGTGCAGCCCTCACCATTCCAAGTGGGACGATTTTGAGAGTTACCAAGCTCTCATGAAAGGCCTTTCCTTTCCTTTCATGTCTCTGATGGCCCCCTCCTCCCGAGCAGAAGAGAAATGCTTTTGCATTTCTCTTCTGCATCGTGCTGGATGTGACCTCTGATGAGGTCAGCACGCAATCGTTGGCTGACGTCATCAGACGTTACTGGGGGGGTCAGGGGTGGAAGGGGAAGCAATTCTCCTTCCAGCCCTGACCTGGGGGTTGGCCCTCGGGGGGAACGCTAGCGCTTCCCCCAAGGGCTGGTAAACGGACGTAATGGTTACGTCCATGGCACCTGAGAGGCGCAGCCATGGACGTAATCATTACGTCCATGGCCTTCAAGGGGTTAAAGATGGTAGCACAGCCATTGCTATAACAGGAGTTACGGGGGCTCAGGGTTAGGAATTTGCGAAGAACCAAATGTTGGTGCAACTTAACATTGGCAGACATAATCCAAAATAACAGTAGTGGCAACAAAATCTAATCTTCAAACGTTGTGGCAAAAGTACAACTGCTTTCTGATTTGATTCTTGCAACTCTACTAAGAAGACAAAACCTACAAGCCTATAAAACCAGTTACTCCCTATGGTGTTGAGGCCTTGCTTTGATAGATTAGGTATGAATCATGAAGGGAGCATTTACAAATTTACAACTTCACTCAAAGTGAATGTGGCCTGGGTTTTCCAGACTCTGATATGTTGGGAAGGGCTGAAGGCGAGGAGATGAGCCAGTGCAAAATCTCATTTATTTATGTTTGCTTTCTTCTTTCCAAGATCTGTCATTGCCTTTCTTCACTTACAGGACTGAAGAGTGGGCTTCAAGATATTCAGTTTCATGTGGTGGATCTTCGCCTTTGATAGTGAGGCTGTTTTAGTTTGTCTGTGTGGCTCTACTCCCAGCCTCATTAAAAGGGAGGTTTGAAAGATTGGGAGAGGTCATTATTTCCCTGGCTGCTTGCTTGTTCACAAACGGGATTTGTGCTGCAACCCATTGGTTCATTGATTTTAAAGCAAAGCGTCCCCATTTATTAATAGGAAAGCACATAACTCTCACTACACAATCTTGTTTAAAGCTAGTAAAAGACAACAAATCTTCTGACATCCAGATACCTAGCCAAACACAATACTGCGTCAACTCGAACCAGTCACCCATACCAACTTCACACCATCTCCCTAAATCACACTATCTTCCCTGCCTTATCTATAACCTCACTCTACACCTCAGTGAACAGGTGCAAAAACTCCCCAAATCTTCTCTCATCTACATGCTGCATAGCTGCTGATCTGCTGTCAAGTGAAACCTTTAGATTTCAGGTACAATCAAGAACTTCAATCTTGACATCATGGGTCTCACTGAGTCCCGGCTCAACTGTACCTCAAGTAATATTCTGCCCTTCCTACTTCCCCTCTGCAAAAGAAGACAGACAAGGTTGGGGGTTTAGAGGTCAGCCACAGAAACTCACTAAGATGCAGACTTCTTATTAATCCTTTCAACTCCTTTGAGTGTGTGTCTCTGGAGCTCTCACCTGCTGCCCACCTCAGGCAGAACGTGATTTATCACCCCCCAGAGAAACCAATACTTTCATCGAAGAATGCATGAAATTCAGCTCGGACAACATCATCTTTGTTGGTGATTATGACAACATGCCAGTAACCTCCACACTTCAAGGGCTGCATTCTGGATCTTATCATTTTCAGAATGCCCTATCTAATGACCGATGACCCAGACCTGTAGACTGGCCTGACCACTTACAAATTCCCTTCACATTGTTCTTAGCTTACACTAAAATCTGCAGTTAACCATAGAAGGAGAAATTCTGATTCTGGGACACTAATAACCTCAACATTGAGCCTTTGCTAACTTGGCTCTTCCAAACCTGGCCTTGATTTTGCCTCAAATAGATATTAGCGAGCTCACACGCAGATTCAACAGCTGCATGGAATTCTAGATTAAGGAAACAGAAGACCCAAACCCTCTCTTGGTACTCAAAAGACCTCTATGAAGGAGGCATCTCAGAAAGCTTGAGAAAGAATGAAGACAAGCTCTCTCCCCTCTGTCTGACTACACTACTATCTGGGTGCAAAAACTACAAAGACAACATATTTAGAGCCAAGTCATCACATATCCGATCCCTCATGCCACAAATTGACCTAAACTTCAATTTGAGGTAATCAAACAGGCTAACAACTTGCCCTTAATACCTCTAAGGCCTTATGCAACAACATGGTGGAGTTTTTTGACAAGAAAGTCAAAGGCATTAATATTACCTATTGGAAACTACGGACAGTAAAATTGAGGAAAATCTACCTTGAAAGGCACTGCAGAAATGGTCCTTGTTCTCCCTAACTTTAGAGGCAAATCTACTGTTGACCATATCCAAGGTGAAACCATCTATGCAACACCAGTAATGGCTTAATCAGTAAATTCTTTCCCAGAGAGCTACTCCCCATGTTGACCACCTTGGTCAACTCGTCTTCTTATAAAAACAATACCAATGACTTCACTTCTGCCATGTCCACCTTCCCATTCCTACGTAGTGTAATTGAAAACTGTGCAGCTTCTCAAATGTCACTTCACATCCATGCAAACAACCTCTTTGACACTCTCCAACAAGATGTTGGTCAATACCACAGCAAAGACTACAGTTCTGCAGATTGTGGATGACGCCCTCCGCATCCTTGACTCTGGACACTCTTTTCTTCTGGTTCTCCTTGACGTCTCTGCTGCTCTTGACATGTACAACCACCAGGTTCTGATAAACACACCTAAGCATCTTATAGGATTTGAATATGCAGTTTCTTCCCTAATGAACTGCTCTAGAAGTGGGGACTATTTCGAAGTCAGTTAGCCTGCAGCAAGGGGTACCCGAAAGCTCAATCTTCTCTGCAACCCTTTTCATTCTCTATCTCAAACCCCTCTTTGTGATCCTAAGGAACTCTGGGATATACTCTGAAGATACCCAAATCTACCTAAAGGTCACATTTCCTGATTACATCACCCTCCTATCCAACACCTTGACTAGAATTCAGTCATGGATGTCAACTAAACCTTGCGAAAACAGAATTTTTTCTTGTATCTACAAAAGAAGCTTATCCTTCTATACAAGACTTGGTGGGTTGTCCCTCTATTGTTTAGAATGCCATGTCGCTGTGATTCACCCTTGACAGCCATCTCAACCTCAATAGTCATATCACAGCCATGGCCAGGAGTGCCCAGTTTCAGTTATGGCTGCTATGGGAAATCGGGCAACTTATCGCAGAACAGGGCCTAAAATCAGTTTGTTCTCTCCTGTCTTGACTATGGGATCGCATTTCTGTCAAGCATCCCCAAAGTTCACCTAGACCAGCTCAGAGGATTTCTACATGATGCTGTCCCCTTTGTGACTGGTCACACAAAATCTGACCACATCACTCCTGTCCTGCTAACCTCCAGTGGCCTAAGGTGAGTGCCCAATTTAAAACAACCTGCAGCACTCACAAAGCACTGCATTTTTCCTTGCACACATACCTGGAAACTGAAACTTTTTGGTCTCCAAATGGCGGTCAAGAACTGCTCAATCCCTTCTCCTTGAGCCTCCCACTTTAAATCAAAAGCCAGACATTCCCCAGAAGGAGCAAAAAAAATGTGGAACTCTCTCCTACCGACCCATCAATTGACCGATTGCCATGCTACCTTCAAAAAATAACTCAAAGCTCTTTTTTTTCAGAAGACACTAAGGTTAAATCCCTTGTGCTACGCCTGCTAGAAAATGCATGCTTCAATTTGATGTTGCATTTCAAAGTTACCTATGCAGCAATTGTAGGGGAACTTTACCTACACCTAGTTTATCTCCCACTTACTCTCGATCTCTGGCTTTTCATTCCTCTTAGGTTGCATATCTAAAATTTATTCTCAATGTGACTGGTTTCTTTTGAAAAATGATCTGATGCCCCCGCGTCAGGTACACATTATATAAAATCAAAACAAACAAAAAATGTAACAAGTAGCTGGAGCTCAATGCAGGATCTACTGTGCTTTCTCTTCTCCTGCAGGATGTATTTTTCAAACCTTTAAGTAGGTCATCCTATGAACATCCCCGCTTCAGCTTGTTTACTCAGAGCCCACAAAAACTTCCTACATACCTGGCACCAACTACTTTCCCTTAGGCATGAAATGATTTTCAAGCCTCTTGTGTGTTGCTATAAACATGATTCTTAAACAGATTAGCCAAGTGCTTTACTGGTTGTCTAAAAACTGCAGCTTTGATGATTGTGTAGTGTAGCCATTTTTAATATAGCTTCATGCACGTTAGTTTAAAATATTAGGCCTCTGTGCACTTTGCCCTAGATACATTTTATTCAGCCTCGCACTGTTATTTTACAATAACCAGTTTTACAGTCTTGTTTTAATTTCCTTCTATCACACTGTTTAGCTTAGTTCAGCACTGTGTTCTCAAACAATGCATTCTTGCTCACCCTGTGCTTCAGTCAAGGCTACAGTCTGGTACATTGCCAGTAAACGTGGTAGAAGTTTAGTCTCTAGTGTTCGTAGAAAATACACATCCTTACGTAGGGACATTTTCTTAGAACATCTGAGTGTTAGTTATAAAAACACTTTCTAGTCCTAGTACAGGTCAGAGGGAGATTCCGACCTGGAACCTACAACTAGATGCTGACTGCCCCGTTGCAGACGCTGATGCAGATCACAGGCCTTTGCTCAGGTATGAGGGTTGATGTCCTCCTGGGGGAACCTGAAAGGCAGGCTTAGAGCTTTACATGCTGTGCTCAGATTATAATTTAGAGAGAACCTAATCTAGTTGCACTATGATAGCCTTATTCTTGTGCTTCACTCTCATCGTTACTATTTTAATCCTACTGTGTTGTGTAGTTCTGGTTATTGCAGCTCACACTTTGCTATCTAAAATGCAGTTGTTTTATTAAACCAATCTTTAAAACTTAAACTGCCTTTGTCATGTATATATGAGGCCGCACAGTGTATGAGAGAACCGGTTGTGACCTGGGTGACTATGTCTTCCCTGGGAAGTACTAAGATGTCATGCGCTCGGCTGCCCAATTGTCTCTTCCCTTTGGGAGAGATGAGGCACTGCTAGTTAGCCGGAGCAAAACCTGGATTTAGAGTGACAAGGGTCCTTCACCGTGGGTCAGACTTAGTCCCCCACACTGTGAACGATCTTGCCGCTCAAAATCCAGTAATCTCATTAGGATAATGAGAGCCTACGCGACAATTGAGTTAGGTTAGGATAACCATAATGTTTATACATGCTAATGTGGTTGTACTTCTCAATAAAAAAATATTGGAAATCAAATCCTTGACCTTATCAGTAATATCAGTCTGATTTAATGTGTAGCTGTATATTCTTCCTTATAAAAACAGGTTTGACACAATGAACAAGACCCTTTACAACCCTTGAATTCTAGCTGCAGTGATACCACTAAGGAAGCAGATGTCCAGTTTAATTATCTAGGATTACACTATGCGAGCCATATAGTCGCTCTGTCTTTTTGGTTTTGGTATCTTCACAATTATTTGAAGCTAATGCTGGGTCGCCCGGGGTGGTAGGATGCTAGGGGGAGGTCCACTGTAGACTAAAATCCTGATACTGGGCAAAAAAACGTTGGATTGGGTTGCAGCTGTGAGTAAGTGCCAGTAGATACAATTAATTCAGGCATCCCACCTATCCCTATTGTGTTTACTTCATAAAAAGCAGTTTACTTCACAAAAAGCAGTGTCTAGGATATTGTCTGGTGAACATTGCTGCTAGATGTAAGTTGGAGATTTAGGGTTGGGGAGATGTGGTATTCTGAGCATAGAATGTGCAACATCATAATGCTCATGATGTAACCAGGGAAACCAGGCAGCAGTTGAAGAGAGTGATCTGAGAAAAGAAGAAGCATTTGTGAAGGCTGGGGTGTACTTGAAACTTTACTTAAATAAACCGGAAGATATTTCCACATCTCATCACCTCCCTACATCTTTTCAGGAGACAGGAGTGAATGATAACAATTATGTGAACATCAATGAAAGGCAGCATCAGGGTGCTGGTCTCTAAAGGAATCTTGGGCATATACATGTCAACCATACAACTCCAGAGTGAGGCCACCTGCATACATCCTGCTGCTTAATGGACAGAGATACTAAATGAATTGTGTGGCAAACCGCGGCAGAGGCCTAAAGGTTGAAGACAGGTGTTAGAAATGGGGTCTTTGGTTGGCAGTCAGGATAGCCCCTGTCCAAGCAAGGACCCTCACTCTAGTCAGGGTAAAAGAGAATCACCCTCAGCTAACCCCCGCTCACCTCCTTGGTAGCTTGGCACGAGCAGTAGGCTTTACTTCAGAGTGCTAGGTGTACAGTATTTGTACCAACACACACAGTAACTTAATAAAAACACTACAAAATTACACAGCACAGGTTTAGAAAAATAGAAAATATTGATCTAAACAAAACAAGACCGAAATGCCAAAAATCCACAATATAAAAGTCAAGTTATCAATTAAAACGCAAAAAGTCTTTGTGTACTTTTAAACACACACTAACAGTGTGAAAATGTACCTTGGGCGTGTCAAAAATAACCCCGCACGGGCGAGTGTGCATCAAAAAGGGCTTGCAATGCGTTTCTCCTTTCGTCGGGGCGTGTCGGTTCTTCTCGCCGCAGGAGAGTGATGCATCGATCTGGTCAATACTCTTTGGTCCAGGCAGGCCTTGCGTTATTTTTACATGCCCAGCAGGACTTGCGTGGGAAATCCAGCCGCATGATGATCCGAAAACCACGCAGCACGGGTTGCAATCTCACCAGCCTCCGTCAGCGATGCTGCACGTTGTTTTTCCAGCTCCGTGTATCGATTTTTCAGTTACGTTGCAGACAAGTGTCGATTTTTCAGCCGCAGATCAGAGTTGCGTCGATCTTTTCCCCGCACGACGTTCTGTGCATGGATTTCTTCCTCTTAGGCTGCCAGCTTCTCCTTTCAGGGTCCCAGGAGCTGGATGGGCACCACTTGGCAGAGTAGGAGTCTCTCCAGAGACTCCAAGTGCTGGCAGAGAGAAGGCTTTGCTGTCCCTGAGACTTCAACAACAGGAGGCAAGCTCTAAATCAAGCCCTTGGAGATCTTCACTAGAAGGAAGGCAGCACAAAGTCTAGTCTTTGTCCTCTAGCACAGGCAGAAGCAGCAACTGCGGGATAGCTCCACAAAGCACAGTGACAGGCAGGACAGCTCTTCTTCCTCGGCTCTTCAGCTCTTCTCCAGGCAGAGGTTCCTGTTGGTTTCCAGAAGTGTTCTAAAGTCTGTGGTTTTGGGTGGCCTTCTTATACCCATTTTGCCCTTTGAAGTAGGCCTATTTCAAAGGAAAGTCTCTTGATCGTGAAATCCTACCTTGCCCAGGCCAGGCCCCAGACACACACCAGGGTGTTGGAGACTGCATTGTGTGAGGGCAGGCACAGCCCTTTCATGTTTAAGTGATCACTCCTCCCTCCCTCCTAGTACAGGTGGCTCATCAGGAAATGCAGACTACACCCCAGCTCCCCATGTGTCACTGTCTATTGTAAGGTGCAAACAGCCCAACTGTCAAACTGACCCAGACAGGGAATCCACAAACAGTCACAGAAATTGTATAAGAAAAAAAATGCTCACTTTCTAAAAGTGGCATTTTCAAACACACAATCTTAAAATCAACTTTACTAAAAGATGTATTTTTAAAGTGTGAGCTCAGAGACACCAAACTCCATATGTCCATCCGCTCCCAAAGGGAATCTACACTTTAATCAGATTTAAAGGTAGCCCCTATGTTAACCTATGAGAGGGACAGGCGTTTCAACATTGAAAAACGAATTTAGCAATATTTTACTGTCAGGGCATATAAAACACATTACTATATGTTTTACCTTAACCATACACTGCACCCTGCCCTTGGGGCTACCTACCTTAGGGTGCCTTACATGTAAGAAAAGGGAAGGTTTAAGCCTGGCAAGTTGGTACACTTGCCAAGTCGGATTTACAGATAAAACTGCACACACACACTGCAGTTGCAGGTCTGAGACATGATTACAGAGCTACTTATGTGAGTGGCACAACTAGTGCTGCAGGCCCATTAGTAGCATTTGTTTTACAAGCCCTGGCACCTCCAGTGCACTTTATTAGGGACTTACTAGTAAAACAAATATGCCAATCATGGATAAACCAGTCAACCATACAATTTACACAGAGAGCATATGCACTTTAGCACTGGTTAGCAGTGGTAAAGTGCTCAGAGTTCAAAAGCCAATGGAAACAGGTCAGAAAAAATAGGCAGGAGGCATAAAGATTGGGGATGACCCTGCAAAAGGGCAAAATCCAACAACATGGAATAGGTATAACCAGTCTGACAATCAGGCAGTCTGTGCACCACAAAATTGCAGGAAGGGATCCAATAACCTCTGAAATAGTGGAGCCTGGCCTCGCAATCTATAGATGGTGCGTTCATGGAATTCAAGTCAGAACATTCCCTTTAGCTTGGATGGGCAGTATTGATGAACAAAAGTGTCTCACACTGCAAACCCTGCTGTTGGATAGCACCATGACTAGCTATGTTTGCCAATATGCTTGGATGCTATCCCAGTCAGACGAATAGTGAAGAATGACAGCTTGGCTGAGGGGGTGAAATGGGCAGTCACCAGTGGCACACAGCACATACAAAACCCCATTCCAGTAATCAGATAACTGGATCAGGACCACAGCACAAGAAGCAGGTCACATCTAGAAGATGTACACTTCCAATACAGGTCATCCACACAAAGGTGTACTACGTATTGTTTGGAAGCATACCAATGCCAATTATGTAGTATCTTGAAGTAAGTTTATTTCCAGCCTCCCTCACCTCTTTTTCATCAAAGGCAAGCAGTGATGTCCAGTCTTGGTCAGTATATTCTGAATTTAGTTAGGTTTACCAACTGTCTCTAGTCTTCCAGACTACTGCAGCAGAGTATATTTTATTTTTAACATATATCTTTATTAGTTTGTGTTCAATACGAAGTGATACAAATTGGTACAATCGGGAGCAGCGAGAGAAATAAGATGGCTATTGTATACACCACATGCTTTGTCGAAGCTGGTGGTGGGACAATTGTTATGGTGGGAAGACTTGTAGAAGAAGTTATGTTGGTCGGAATTATGTCAGATAGTGAATTGCTTCAGTCCCTGATAGTAAGTGACTCATGAACTGGGACTCAGGGAATTAAAGTAACACAGGATATGAAATGGCTACAGATCTCCCAGGATGTCTGAAAGACTGGTAGTGTATAGTGCCAGAAGTGCGAGCAACATTTTAAGGGTGATTATGAATCACCAGCACAGCCTATTAAATTAAAATAAGCATTGGCAAAGCCAATAGGTCTCACCTATATAAGAGCTTTTGGCTTTGGCAATGTGTTTTTGCCTTGTACATCAATGTGGCTGCTGTTCAGCATAGCTAAAAGTCAGTGGCATGGAGTGTTCTAGAGCTGAGTGGGGGAGTAGAGTGTTGTAGAGTGTCATAGTTGAGGGGAGGAGAGTAGAGTTCAATGGTTCAGTGGCAGAGAGTGGTGTGGGGTGGATTAGGGTGGAGTGGGTTGAGGTGGACTGAGGTAGTCAGGTGGATGGGAGTGGGGTGGATTGGAGCAGAGTGTGGTGGGGTGAATTGAAATGGGGTGATAGGACTAGGATGGGGTGGATTGGGGTGGTTTTGAGTGGGGTGGATTAGCCTGGAGTGGGGAGGATTGGAGTGGGCTGGAATGAGGTGGATTGGATTTATTTGATTGGAGTGGGGTGGACTTGAATGGGGCCTTGGACTAGAGTTGAGTGGATGGACTAGATTGGGTAGAGTGGGGTGGACTGGACTAGCGTGGAGTGGACTGAAATGAAATGAAGTGAGGTGGGTTGACTGGATTGAATTGGGGTGGGGTGGGGTGGGGTGTTCTAGAGTGGATTGGTAAGTAGGTAAAAGTTTATGGATTAATTTAAATCATTTCAATAAAAAAAAACACAGCAATAAATAGAATTCATTAAAACAATAAAAAATCTAGGGCCATATGTACCAACACATTTTCCCATAGACATAGAATGGGTAAAACCCTTTGATAAATCTGGCCCCTAGGCATATAGTGGCAAGAGAGTCTCATTGCTCTCATCTATCAATGTCCCAGCTAAAAAATGAAAACCTATTTTATGTAGTGATGAAGGAGAAGCATAATGTGTAAGGAAAGTGCATTATGCAGGAAGAAATTATATGCAAATAATACCTGAAATACAGTCATGTGGGTCAGGAGTTCAGGACCACTGCAGACGATGGTGCAAGAGGTACTTTACCCCTGTCCTGGCTGAAAACAGGAGATCACAGCTGTGGGGGTTGTGCTGATTGTCTCCCTGTAGATATATTTTAGTGCAGGAGATCACTCCGGTGTCCTCAGAGTTTAAGCATTCTGTTATTGCTTGCCTGCAAGAACGCAACCCCACCTGGATCCAGAATTTCCTGCGCCAGCAATGCCGCAGATTTAAGGTAGAACTATAGATGTAAGAAAACATGGGTTGCGTCTTCTTTTGAGTGGCCTCATGACCTACAAGCGATTTCTCCTGCTACCCTTAGACAGGGTGCTACATATGCACTGGTGGGAAGAACTCCACGGCGAGATTTAAGAATGGTTCCCTTGGTCCTGCTGCTGAAGGCTTCACCCAAATATGGTTGTGGTTTTTGTTGTGTGTGACTATTTAGTACCATCCATGCTCTAATGATAAAATTAGTCCCAACATTTTGCCGGTTGTCTTTCTAAGGGTGAGTGTTGCCGACCATAGCTGAGCCAGTCCGAACTATTCAATGGAGTCTTTGAGGGATTTTCCAGTTTCTGAGTGGGGTTATAGCATTCCAGCCAGATGTAATTTAAGGTATTCCTTCAACAAACTGGAACCTGTAGCACATGATGACAAATGCTGTACTTCTGGCTATTGTTTGTTTGAGACCAAAATCTAGCCTAATCTGGGCTTCTCAGGTGTATCTTGGTAGTTGGAATATTTACCTATAAATTTTGGTAACCGTGTTGTCCAGAGTGGTTGAAACCCTCCCTGAAAGGGATTGCTTCCGTATGCCAAGGTTTGGACTACCTTTGCCCTAGCTCTTTCCAGAACTATAAGATAGTCCATTGAGGTTCCTGAAGGGAACCCTGGGCCCTGTGGCCAGGGCAAGCCTTTTTTCTTCATTTCCTCCCTGTGTCATTTAAAATTGCCTTTGTTGTCAAATGTGAGGCCGAGGTATTTATAGTCTGTGACTGTGAGGTGGAATTGAGTGAGTCGGAATGGAATGGAGTGGAGTTGGTTGGATTGAGTGGGATAGATTGGATTGGGGTGGGATTGGATTGGAATGGGGTAGATTGCAGTGGAATGTTTTTTGTTGGTTTTTTTTGGGAGTGGGGTGGGGTGGGGTGGATTAGATTGGAGTGGACTGGATTTGAGTAGGGTGGATTAGATTGGAATGGCGTGGACTGGAGTGGGTTGAATTGGATTTGACTGGATTGGATTGTGTGGGATGGATCGGATTGTGTGGGTTGGATTAAGGTGCTTTGGATTGGGGTGGATTGGACAGGAGTGGGGTGGATTAAGGTGGATTGGAGTGGGGTTGGATTAAGGTGGATTGGGGCGGACTGGAGTTGGGTGGTGGGTATTGGATTGGGCTAGAATGGGGTGGACTGAAGCAGAGTGGGGAGGATTGGATTAGAGTGGGGTGGATTGGAGCAGAGTATGGTGGTTCTGAGTAGGGTGGAGTGGGGTAGATTGAAATCGGGTGGACTGGAAGGATTAGATTTGAGTGGGTTGGATTGGTGTGCAGTAAGGTGGATTGGAGTAAGGTGGAATGCTTTGAGGTGGGGTGGATTGGATTGGTGTGGGGTGAGATGGATTGGGTGAGTTAGATTGGAGTAGGGTGGACTGGAGTTGGGTGGAGAGGAATGGAGTGAAGTGGATTGGATTGAGTGGAGAGGATTGGATGGGGTGAATTAGATTGAGGTGGGGTGGACTGGACTGTATTTGAGTGGCATGAATTGGTTTGGGGTGGGTTAGATCTGTGTGGAGTGTGGTGGATTGGAGTGGGGTAGATTAAGGTGGTGTGGGATGGACTGGAGTGGGGTGGATTAGAGTGAACTGGTTTGGACTGGACTAGGGTGGATTGGAGTGGGATGACAGGGATGGGTTAGATGGAAGTGGGCTGGGGAGAGTTGAATTAGAATGTGGTGGTTTGGAGTAGACTGGATTGGATTGGACTGGACTGTAGTGGGGTGGGTTGGACTGGAGTGGATTGAATTTTGGTGAACTTGAGTGGGGTAGATTGGATTGGGGTGAGGTGGGGTGCATTGTGGTGGATTGGAGTAGGATAAATTGGGATGGAGTGGGGTGGATTGGATTGGGATGAAGTGAGGTGAGGTGGACTCGATTGGAGTGCGGAGGTCTGGAGCAAGGCCGACTGGAGTAGAGAAGATTGTTTTGAATGGGGCAGATTGATTGTGATTGGAGTGGGGCAGGTTCTTTTGGATTGGGGTGGGACAGATTGCTTTGGTTTGCAGTGGGTCAGATTAGAGTGGGTGCAGATCATTATGGTTTGGTGTAGGGCAGATAATTTTGGATTGAAAGGAGGTAGACTGTTTTAGACTGGAATGGGGCTGATTCTTTCGGATTGGAGTGGGGCAGATTGATTTAGTTTGTACTGTGGCAGATTGGAGTGAGGCAGATGGTTTTGGAATGGAGTAAAGCAGGTTGTTTTGGATTGGTTGAGGCAGATTGGAATTTGGGTGGATTGGGGCGGATTGAATTAGAGTGGGGGAGTTGGAGTGGGGCGGATTGTTTTAGAATGGAGAAGATTTTTTTGTTTTTTACTGGACAGATTTTTTAGATTGTAGTGGGTCTGATTGTTTTTGGATTGTACTGCAGCAGACTGGTGTGGGGCATTGTTTTGGATTGAAGTGGGCAGATTGTTTTGGACTCAAGTGGGATAGATTGTTTTGGGTTGGTGTGGCATAATGGAGTGGGGTACATTGTTTTGGATTTGAGTGGGACAGATTGGTTTGGGTTAGAGTGGGGCGCAGTGCATTCCATTGGAGTCAGGCAAATTGTTTTGGATTGGAGTGGGGCAGATTGTTTTGGATTGGAGTGGGGCAGATTGTTTTGGATTGGAGTGGGGCAGATTGTTTTGGATTGGAGTGGGGCAGATTGTTTTGGATTGGAGTGGGGCAGATTGTTTTGGATTGGAGTGGGGCAGATTGTTTTGCATTGGAGTGGAGCGGGGCAGATTGTTTTGCATTGGAGTGGAGCGGGGCAGATTGTTTTGCATTGGAGTGGGGCAGATTGTTTTGCATTGGAGTGGGACAGATTGTTTTGCATTGGAGTGGGGCAGATTGTTTTGCATTGGAGTGGGGCAGATTGTTTTGCATTGGAGTGGGGCAGATTGTTTTGCATTGGAGTGGGGCAGATTGTTTTGCATTGGAGTGGGGCAGATTGTTTTGCATTGGAGTGGGGCAGATTGTTTTGCATTGGAGTGGGGCAGATTGTTTCGGATTGGAGTTGATTGGAGTGGGGCAGATTGTTTCGGATTGGAGTGGGGCAGATTGTTTCGGATTGGAGTGGGGCAGATTGTTTCGGGTTGGAGTGGGGCAGATTGTTTCGGGTTGGAGTGGGGCAGATTGTTTCGGGTTGGAGTGGGGCAGATTGTTTCGGGTTGGAGTGGGGCAGACTGTTTCGGGTTGGAGTGGGGCAGACTGTTTCGGGTTGGAGTGGGGCAGACTGTTTCGGGTTGGAGTGGGGCAGACTGTTTCGGGTTGGAGTGGGGCAGACTGTTTCGGGTTGGAGTGGGGCAGACTGCTTCGGGTTGGAGTGGGGCAGACTGCTTCGGGTTGGAGTGGGGCAGACTGCTTCGGGTTGGAGTGGGGCAGACTGCTTCGGGTTGGAGTGGGGCAGACTGCTTCGGGTTGGAGTGGGGCAGACTGCTTCGGGTTGGAGTGGGGCAGACTGCTTCGGGTTGGAATGGGGCAGACTGCTTTGGGTTGGAGTGGGGCAGGTTGTTTTCGATTGTGGAGGGACAGATTGAAATTAGGCATATTGTTTTGATTTGGAGTGGGGCAGATTGGGGTGAGGTGGACTGGACTGGAGTAGAGGAATTGGAGTAGGGCAGATTGTTTTGTATTGGACTGGGCAGATTGTTTTGTATTGGACTGGGGCAGATTTTTTGTATTGGATTAGGGCAGATTGTTTTGTATTGGACTGGGCAGATTGTTTTGTATTGGACTGGGCAGATTGTTTTGTATTGGACTGGGCAGATTGTTTTGTATTGGACTGGGGCAGATTGTTTTGTATTGGACTTGGGCAGATTTTTTGTATTGGATTAGGGCAGATTGTTTTGTATTGGATTAGAGCAGATTGTTTTGTATTGGATTAGGGCAGATTGTTTTAGATTAAAGGGGCAGATTGGGAATGGTGGGTTGAGAGTATTGGAGAGTGGTGCATTTGACTGGAGTGGGGCTGATTGGAGTGGGGCGGACTGCTTTGGGTTGGAGTGGGGCGGACTGCTTTGGGTTGGAGTGGGGCGGACTGCTTTGGGTTGGAGTGGGGCGGACTGCTTTGGGTTGGAGTGGGGTGGACTGCTTTGGGGTGGGACATATTGCTTTGGGTTGGGGTGGGACATATTGCTTTGGGTTGGGGTGGGACATATTGCTTTGGGTTGGGGTGGGACATATTGCCTTAGTTTGCAGTGGGTCAGATTAGAGTGAAGCAGAATGTTTTGGATTGAAGTGGGGCAGATTGGAGTGGGTGCTGATTATTATGGTTTGGTGTAGGGCAGATCGTTTGGATTGGAGCAGATAGTTTTGGATTGGAAGGAGGCAGACTTGTTTGGATTACAGAGAGGCAGACTGTTTTGGATTGGAGTGGGGCAGATTGGAGTGGGAACATTGATTTGGACTGGAGTGAGCAGACTGTTTTAGACTGGAATAGGGCTGATTCTTTTGGATTGGAGTGGGGCAAATTGTTTTAGTTTGTACTGCGACAGGTTGGAGTGAGGCAGATGGTTTTGGAATGGAGTAAGGCAGGTTGTTTTGGATTGGTTGAGGCAGGTTGGAATTTGGGTGCATTAGAGTTGGAGTGGGGAAGGTTATTTTTAGATTAGAGGGGAGAAGATGTTTTGGGTTTTTACTGGACAGATTTTTTGGATTGTAGTGGGTCTGATTGTTTTTGGATTGTACTGCAGCAGACTGGTGTGGGGCACTGTTTTGGATTGAAGTGGGCAGATTGTTTTGGACTCAAGTGGGACAGATTACTTTGGGTTGGAGTGGAGCAGATTGGAGTAAGGTGAATCGGAGTGTAGTGGACTGAAGTGGGGTGGATCATGATGAGTAGGGTGGATTGGAGTGGGGTCGATTGGATTGGAATGGGGCGCTGGAGTGCGGCAGATTGATTCAGATTGAAGTGAGAAGATTGTTTTGGGTTGTGTGGGGCATAATGGAGTAGGGTACATTGTTTTGGATTAGAGTGGGACAGATTGGTTTGGATTTGAGTGGGACACAGTGCATTCCATTGGAGTGGGGCAGATTGTTTTGGACCGGAGTGGGGCAGATTGTTTTGGACCGGAGTGGGGCAGATTGTTTTGGACCGGAGTGGGGCAGATTGTTTTGGACCGGAGTGGGGCAGATTGTTTTGGACCGGAGTGGAGCAGATTGTTTTGGACCTGGACCGGAGTGGGGCAGATTGTTTTGGACCTGGACCGGAGTGGGGCAGATTGTTTTGGACCTGGACCGGAGTGGGGCAGATTGTTTTGGACCTGGACCGGAGTGGGGCAGATTGTTTTGGACCTGGACCGGAGTGGGGCAGATTGTTTTGGACCTGGACCGGAGTGGGGCAGATTGTTTTGGACCTGGACCGGAGTGGGGCAGATTGTTTTGGACCTGGACCGGAGTGGGGCAGATTGTTTTGGACCTGGACCGGAGTGGGGCAGATTGTTTTGGACCTGGACCGGAGTGGGGCAGACTGTTTTGGACCTGGACCGGAGTGGGGCAGACTGTTTTGGACCTGGATTGGAGTGGGGCAGACTGTTTTGGATTGGGATTGGAGTGGGGCAGACTGTTTTGGATTGGGATTGGAGTGGGGCAGACTGTTTTGGATTGGGATTGGAGTGGGGCAGACTGTTTTGGATTGGGATTGGAGTGGGGCAGACTGTTTGGGATTGGGATTGGGGCAGACTGTTTGGGATTGGAGTGGGGCAGACTGTTTGGGATTGGAGTGGGGCAGACTGTTTGGGATTGGAGTGGGGCAGACTGTTTGGGATTGGAGTGGGGCAGACTGTTTGGGATTAGAGTGGGGCAGACTGTTTGGGATTAGAGTGGGGCAGACTGTTTGGGATTAGAGTGGGGCAGACTGTTTTGGATTGTGGAGGGACAGATTGAAATTGGGCATATTGTTTTGGATTGGAGTGGGGCAGACTACTATGGGTTGAAGTGGGACAGATTGTTTTGGAGTGGAGTGGGAAAAATTGATTTGGAGTGGGGCAGACTGTTTTGGATTGTGGAGGGACAGATTGAAATTGGGCATATTGTTTTGATTTGGAGTGGGGCAGACTGCTTTGGGTTGGAGTGGGGCAGAATGCTTTGGGTTGAAGTGGGGCAGACTGCTTTGGGTTGGAGTGGGGTTGGAGTGGGGCTAATTGAACTGGAGTGGGGTGGATTGGGGCGTACTGTACGATTGTGTTAAAGTATTATTTCAAAAATTACACAAAAGAAAGTAACCATGTTACTTTGCAATATTTAAAACAAGATTATAGTCATCTTTTGAGTACATGGGCCCACGAGGAAAAACAAAATGAGTGCAAAGTGAAAAAAAAAGACTTGGCAAAATAAAAAAAAAGATAAGCATAGAAAATAAAACTTTTCAGTCTTGTTTGTCCTACTGGGCTCTTTTGTGCTGTGTGCTTTCGGTTTGCAAGGCACTGGAAGTTATAAGAAGAAAGTAGTACCTCAATCACGTCGGGAGTAGGAGACGGCACTGATTAAGTTGAATCAATAAGTGCTTGGTCCCTGCTCCACTGACGAGTACTGAAATGATGATATTGACCCACAGTGACTAACTACGAGGCTGTAAAGAAGATTGCCACGCATGCCAACAAATGGTAAGCCACAGGTGGGCTCCAAGCACTTTTCTAACTACAACAGCATTTCACTAGCGAAATGCATGCACTAGCGCATACTATCGCAGGCTCGACCCTAAAAAGGGACAAGAGAACTGGGAAATAGGAGCAAACAACAAACTGTAACTCAGGCTAGGTTCGGGGTGTTGCTTTATAATGAAATATGGGGTCGGGCAAGTGGGTCAACTCCGGCTAGAGAACTGGTAAATCCGTGAAGTGGGAGGGGAGAGAGGGGTGTTTTTCGATGAGATATTCTTTGACAGCAGAGGGTCGGATTAGATAAAGCTGGTGAAGGACGCTGGGATCAGGGAGAGGGAGACACAGTTGTGACTCATATTGAGGGCAAGGCCCAAATCGTTTAGAGTGTTTCCCTCTGGCTTTTCTTTAATGTGGTCTACAGGCAATCCCAGGATTCTACAATCAGGCGGGTACGCAGACTTTACTCTCCTGTCTGTGAACGGCTGTAGTTTCCACCGGGCCCATTTCATGTGCATTTTTTCATTAACTTGTTACTACAGGGGACTCCCACTTGCTTGTGAACTTGTTCTGCGATCAGAAGGCAAAGGCAGAGGAAACTGGATGTCGCTCTTCTGAATTTTGCCGGGAGAAAAGACCCAGCCCCCTATTTCTCACTTCACCTGAAGGGTTACCCCGGTGCATGTGGAGAGTGTTCAGAATATATTGGGGCACAGTACATGGAAAGAGATGGGCAAGTCCAGAACATGTGTTGAAGTTCCGCACTTTCAGAGGTACAGCAGGAACAAGAGTAAGTTGCGTCTGGGAATATTCTGTGGAGCCTGGCAGAGGGCGATGTACACCCAATGCAAACAAAAAAAATAATTAGATTCATTTGAATCTACAGTTTCGAGAGACTGTGCTGGGGTATACTAATGCTCTAATCCACTGTTTCTCGTGCATAACTCTCCCAAATTCAGTCTCCCAAGTGTCCCACCGCACAGGCATTGATGTGATGGTGGAAGTGAGTGAATCTGTGACTTGTGAAGCAAGGTAATACTAGGTCTGCTGGTGCCAATTGTGTGTTTGGGTTGGCTGGTGTACTGGAGGTTCTGCCTCCATTATCCCCCACCTAGTGCATAGAGCACACATTATGATTCCGTAAGTTAACAAGCATTTGCAATGCAATGGTTCTCGCGTTTGCTCAAGTTAAAGCTATTAGCGGTGTAAACTCCTAACTGGACTTTTCTTGCCACATAAACTGAAAATGAAAAGTAAAACAGTTTCTCAAAAGCGAGCCGACGGCCGCCATGAGTACAATGCAGACATACAAAAGGAAACAGAAGTTCGCTTGCAGTGAAACGTATTGGCAAAAGTGCAATTATCCATGTAACAGGGTCGATGTCATGCAAAGCACTCGATTACTGCCCAGTGAGATCGTGCTGCGTAGGAAATAAAAAGAAAAAGTAGTCCAGAAGCGGTGAGAAAAACACAGAGCCTTGTATGTTTTCAGTAGTTAGCCGGTGTACTCGAGGCGGGCTAAACACAGGATAAGGCATGAAGTATGAATGCATTTCACTAATTAAATCAAACGAATTTTAAAAGGCAAGCCCACGAACCAACCAAACTGATGGGCATGATATGGGTGTGGTTAAAAGCCCACAGAGAGATTTCACCAGGTACATAGCACTTTGCACGCCAGACCCTAAAAACTGTCCTCAGTGTAATGGTCTTGTAGAGTCTGAAAGGAAAGGAGGGAGCCAAGGCTCTCTGACTCCCAGTGAATGAGCTGTGGCCAATCAAGGAGGACGTGGCCTATGGAGAGGCCTAGAAAAGGGATGGTAGGAGCATATAGGGATGGATTTTTGGAATCCAGCGGAGACGCTCCAGGCCCTGTAATGCCACCTGAAGTAATTTGGAGGGGGAGCGGATGGGTCCGGGTTCTGGGTGGACTAATTGTATACATCTGATATGAAGTGCGTCATGCTCGCCTCAAGTCATGGCTCATAGCCACTCCTGAGATCCATCTGGCCAGCTACTGTAGTTGGCCTGCCAGATAGTAGGCTTCAAAGTTGGGGACTCCTAGCCCCCCCTGGTCAACTTGGAGACTTATGGTGGCAACTGCTTCTTTTGGATGGCTGAAGGCCCATAGCAATTCCCCCAGTAGTGCATCAAGTTTCCTAAAGAGGCCACGGGTCAGGAAGATGGGGAAGTTAACAAAATAGTAACGCAGTCTAGGGAGCATCACTATCTTAGTGACAGTTACGCGCCCCTTCACCAAGAGGGGCAGCATCTGCCAGAAAGCCACCTGACCCTTGAGGGAGGAGATACACCACCCCAGGTCCCCCTTTCGCAGATCTCTATCAGCATGATGTATATTAATACCCAGGTAATGGATCAGATAGGAGATGCACAGCTCCACGTTCCCCTTCCATAGATCTGCATCATCATGGTATATATTTTAATACCCAGGTAATGATCATGGCACCTTCCCATTACAATGATGCATCTCCTAGGAGGCCGGCCAAGGAGGGGCTCCCTTGCAAAAGGGGACAGATTATATTTTTCTCTACTGACTAGAAGCTCGACCTAAACATTTCAGTATTTTGGCAATCTCTTTGAGGCCTGTGTGGGTACCTCTCAGGTAAAGGAAAACATCCTGTACATTTAGCAAGATTGAGTTGAGTTCATCTGGGAGTGGGAAACCCCATGCCTATTCCACTGTATGCAGGTGGATTGCCGCTGTCTCCACTGCTAGAGCGAAAAGGCGCGGTGACTGCTAGCAGCCCTGTCGCGTGCCTCTGCCAACTGCAAAGGGGTCAGATATGTAGTTCTCCAATTTAACCAAGGGGTAGAGGGTCTTGTGTATAGGAGCTTCATTGGACGTAGGATTTTAGGGTGGACCTGATAGAGATGGAGGACTTCCAAGAGGTAATTCCAGTTAAATGTATCAAAGGCCTTCTTAAGATCTAGCAAGGCACCTGCATTGGGATAGAGCTGAAGAGCAAGATCCATCAGTTTGTAGAGCAGTTGGATGTTATTTAAAGTGCTCCAACCATGAACAAATTCATTTTGGTCAGAGTGAATTAAGAGCTGAGTCCATATAGTCAGTTGGCCATGACTTTACTAAAGCTCTTGTAGTCAATATTAGGTGTGGCTATTGGTCTGCGAGATGTGAGATCCAGCGATTCCTTCCACGGCCTTCCATGGTTTCAGGATGGGGCCCAAGGAAGCTTCTCTGACTGTTCGAGGCAGCACATTTTCTTGGTGGGCCGCATTGAATAGCTGTGCAGTTTGGGAGATAATGTGTTGGAATAGGCCTTGTAGAACTCTATAGAAAGGCCGTTCAGACCCAGTGTCTTGCCTGAGGCTAGCTCTTTTATAGCTGGCTTTCTTTCCTGAAATGTTATGTAGTGGTTCAACTCTAGGGAGGGTTATGCTATCCAAAAAGTCATGGACTACCTGCGGGGAATGACTCAGGGAGGCAGTGTAAAGACATTTGTAGAAGGGGGAAATAGTGTGGCAGAGCGTGACAGGGTTGCTGTATCCCGCCACAGACCACCACAATAACCCGGATTTCTGGATAACGGCGTCTCATGAACAAGCCGGAAGACGCAACACGGACGAGGATGAGAGAAAAACCCCCGCAGCGGAAAACACAAGAGAAGAGGAGACAGATGAACGGGAAACAACTTTGGAGGAGTTGGACACTACGACTCCAAGAAACGAAGCCGGAGACGTACCACCACAGGCCTGTCAAGACGTCAGGGAGGAGAGAGAATCGGAACCGCACGTCCGAATAAGATCGACTGGAGAACCCAGCCATGTCCTTGGAGGGACATGGCTTATTCAGATGAGTGCTCTCTTCCCCAGTACTCAGCGGCTTTGGTGGAAGTGGGGAGGCGGGAGAAGGAACGACAGGAGGGGGGGGGTCATGAGATACAATGGGGGAGTAGCGGAAAAGGGGGAAGATCAAAAACACAGTGGCGAGGACGGGCACAATAAAGGATCGGTTTGCACTGAGGTGTTAGGACTGTTTTTTTTTTTTATTTTATTTATTTTTTATCCAGTCCTCTCCCTACTAACACAGGACATAACTTTCCTTTTCAACACCTTCCTATTCCCCTTTGACACCCTCCTCCGACCAACCTTCCCTTCTCCCTAATGTATAACTAAAAGATCCCCTGATCAATATATAGGGAAAGTTGCGGAAGACATTGTGACGCGAAGGGTTAATTAGCTTGAGCAGTGCAGATGAGTGTGATGCCTCCTGAAAACCCCCCCAAACAATGTGGAAAAGTTCATGATATTATTTTCTAGCTTGTTTGTGTAGAAGACTCCGTCTCGACCTTGAGAATGAGGGTACAGGGAGAAGATGGAATGAAAACAAAGGCTGGAGAAGGGTGGAGCAGCAAAGTACTGATAACATAGCTATGAGATAGAATCCAAGCTTCGAGTTATTTAAGCACTGAAGTGTGGGTGAGGGATTTGAAGCTCGCAGATGGAGTTGTGAAAGCTGCCATGGCCCAGCGCTGCCTCCCTGTTTTGCTGACCGTGATGCTTGAGGGAGAGAGAGATCCAAGCAGGCGGTAGAGGGCTTCCCAGCATTTCGTGGACTAAGTTAAGTTCCACACAGGGATGAAAGGCCTTTGTTTCTCTGCTCTATTATTATGATTGATTATTTATGCTTGCACTGTGTTTATAACCTGAAGTATTCAGCTCGTTTATATTTTGCTTTCTAAACATCGTAGTGTGAGCCTGTTGCAGTAACTGAAACGTGCATTTTGGTGTGCAGTAAATCAAAGCTTATCTGAAGTATTCAACTCATTTATATTTTGCTTCCTGAACATCGTAGTGTGATGCATTTTGGTATACAGTTAATCAAAACTTATAGCTGTCAATGGACTTTTTTCTTATATATATGCATAGATGCTCTTTGTAGTGTACTTATATATAAATAGATGCTTTTCATTGCTATTCTTATTCTACTATTATTAATGTGCTAAATGCCTACATTTACCTGAAATTCTAGTAAAGCTAAATTGTATTTATAATTGGCGTGTGGTCCTTCATTGAGCGTCCTTATTGACTTATACCGAACAGGTGTCAACCAGCCACCTGGATAAGACATCCCCACTATAAAAACAAACCACTTACCTTTCTTTCCCACAATTTTCTTTTCCCTCCACGCGACCACAAACCACTGGGTTATCTGTTAAAGTCTCCTCCTAGAAACCAGGGAATGTGTGCCAAGGGCACTAACTCAGCGGATAACTGGCCCAAGGACATGGGTTGGCATGTGTGCAGAGCATATATGTTCCCAGGACCAGCTGAACCCCGTCAAGTCACCCATGAGAAACACAAACCTGCCCTCCAAGTCTATGAATGACTCCTGGGCCACAATGGGGACCCCCCACTCTGATCCAAATAGCAGCTTCTCTGGAAAAAGAGAAATTTGTGCAGAAGATCTGTCCCCTCCAGTGTTTCTGGAGAAGGAGGCCCTTTTGATAGTCAATATGGGATTATTGAAGGTAACCAATATCAACACTGTATCGCTAAAGTAGTGAGTGTATTTTATAGCGTTTGATGGGGCTATGCACGCTGTGGATATTCCACCTCACAAAGTTGTATGTGGGTTGGCTGGGCACAGGGCATCTGAAGATATACATGTTATGTCAGGTTCATCCTGATTGCCTTCCAGGGGCCACCTCTCTCAAGCAAATGACAGAGAAGGTGAGGGGGGGTGAAAACGAAGGCAAAGGGGGGAAAGGATTCACGGTATCAGATCCTCCCAGCTTACACAACCTAAATTAGCCAGTTAAGTCCTAGACTAGGTCATCAGTGGTCTACTCTGTCACAAGTGAGGGAGAGTCATCTCGGTCCTAGGGGAGGGATGAGGTCTACCCCTGTTCTGGAGAGCGGGGTCAGAGTCTCCTTTGGCTGTGATAGTTTTTGCTTGTCTCATGAGCTAACCAACTAGAGCTATTTGTAGGTTGTGAGGTGGAGCTGCGAACCTCTGTACAATCCAGGTTGTTTGTAGGTCAGTGAAAAAGAAGATTTTACTTTTGAGAATCTTTTTCAGGCAGGGAAAAGCAAAGAGTATTGTATGCCCAGTTCTTGGAGTTTTTGATTGGTTCCCATGTAGGATGCTTGTTGCTGCTCTGTCGCCAGAATGTATTCTGGGAATAACATTATATGATAGTTCTCATGTGTCAGGTGTTTTTTCTGGTGGGCAGCACGGAGAAGGGTGTCTCAGTCCTGGAAGTGGAGGACTGGCACTACCATAGGCCTCGGGGTAGGGGGGAGTGGCTTGACACCTCACGTGGACACTGTGGCCGCTTTTGATGGAGTAGAAAGATGACTCTATAAATCCTACATTGTCTGTGTCCTCTGTCCCCTCTGGCATACCTACCATGTGGACGTTATTGGGATGCAACAGGACGTCAGCCTTTTCTTGCCTGTCTTTCAGGTAGCAAATTTAGTTCACAAGGACGAATGTTGGTGGGAGTCCGAGACTTGGGGCTGTATTTTTGTAATGTCTTATCTGCGTCAGAAACTCCATAAGACATTTTCTGGTGATCATTCCAAAGAAGGTTGATGTCCAGGGAGGTTGCGTCGATTTTGGATTCTAGCGATGTTCCTAAGGTTGTGATGGCAAGCAGTATTTGGTCAAGTTTGTTAGTCTGCTGCTGTTGTGGCCTCAGATTTGAGATAAGTGGTGCCTCCCGGAGGCTGGCGGTCCATTCTTCTATGACATGTGGGCCCCATGTTGTGAAGTTCCATCAATGAGCGGGTGAAGCCCCTGGGCAATACGGATGTTGGGGAGTGTGTGGTTTCTAGGCGTAGAAGCAGAACTTTAGTCACTCAGGCTGGGCAGTAGCTGGGAGGTGCCTGAAATTCCCGCTGGGAGAGTGGGACCCACTTGCCCCTGATGTGTTGCTGGTGGGGTAGCACTATCAGTCCCAAGACTCTAGAGGCCTCCTGACATGGAGGAGGGGCCCTAAGAACACAGCTTAGCTCCCCAGCCGGTTAGGCAGTAGAGACAGCAATTCAGGAGCCACACTGCCCCAAAGACTGTCCTCAGGGATCCATGCACGGTGCATCTGTTCCTGGCTTCTAAGCTTGGGATGGCAATTGATGGCTGGCATTCCGAACCCCTGCCAAGAAAGAGGATGCGCAGCAAGCTTAGGCTCCTGCGGAAGACTGGTGTGGTCGTGCAGTGTCCTTCAGGGCCTACCCATGCACTCACCATGCTTCGTTAGTGAGGGTTGATTGTTACCCAGGCCTGCCCCGCCATCTCCCTCCTCCCAGGAGCCCTCCATACAGTTAAGACCATGGCCTGGTGGATGCTGAATGCTGTGGGCCCTTGGGCACTACAAGCTCCATTAATGGATGTGCACACACTATATAGATGTCAGCAGTGGCCCCAAACGACAACTCACTCCTTCACTTATATCCTCAGGGCATGCTGGCCCTCAGAGTGATTGTAATAAACAAAAAATCGTAGAGGCCAGGTGACGCTCTACATCCTTCTAACTTTTAGTGAACTGCTATTGGTCGCAGACTGACTGTCCATAATGGGCAACGTGATCTCAGTGTCTGACTGGGAGCAGGATTTGAGCAATCATATCTTTGACTCTGGACACCTTCTTTACTTCTGCTCTCCAGATTTGGTGCACCACGTACATTCCCAGCTGGGTAAGCGGACAGTCCGTTGCTGTTGGGAGTTGCTGACCAGTGGCTAACAGGATGAGCCAGGGTGCCGCTGCTGGGGTCCTTGCTGCTGGTAAGTCTGGAACAAAAGATCCCTCTCTGTTGGTGTCACCGTCTTCCTTGAGCCTCTCATCAAACTCCCTCCATGGGCCGTTGTTTTTTTAACCATGACACATTTTCACACCACTCTGGCCCTGTTGTACGGTGACCATAAAGTCACAGATTTTTACAACTCGCCAAGTCTCTGCTTCAAAGGGGGTATGGAACTTCAACTCTGGGTTCCGGTCTTGCATGATGGCATTGTCCTCTATTTGGATGATCTGCTAGATAGCCGCAGATCCCTCACCTTTGAATTTCCCCAGGCATCAGTCTGGTTCCAGAATGGCATAGTCGGTGCCGGAAGTGACGTTGGGCCACCAATATATGTGCCACCTCAGCGTTCTGACGTCAGTTCTTTTCTTTACCCATCAGTAAGCACTAATCTGGGAAGTGCTACCCCTCTTCTTCTCTTCAGTATATCAAGGATGTCTTTGAGGGAGACACAGTTTAAGCCGTGTGTCACTGCGTCACGTTAGTTACAGATTCCCATTTGGGCAGATTATGGTATCTCAGTCGAGACCACGACTCCAAGTCGTGATCGGACTGCCGGTCCACAGCACCAAAGGTTTTGAGGGAGCAGACCCTGAAGCTGCTAGAGGCCCAGCAGGCAATACCAAGACATGTGACTCCTTGGAGGTCTTGGTCCCGATTGAAGGGAAGGTCGTGGGACCGCTCCAGGAGCCTCAAGTCCACTTTATCCCACTCCAAGCCTTAGGCACACTCTCGGAAGAGGCACAAGAAGCATAAGAATTCAAAACGTGCTTCGACTTCTCCTCATTCGTCGACCGACTTACAAGTAAGGAACATTGGTGTTCTCTGCACGGTTCTGCAGATTTGTCGCCTGGGTTGACTTTGCACCTCCCTGCGTTTCCAGGAGCCGGAGTGACCCCTTCTCAGGTAAAGAAGTTTTATGAGGCCATGCACCGCATATTGGAGCGTGTCGATCAATCCGGGGCACCTTTGGGCCCGCAGGGTTAGAAGGGGCCCCATAAAGTTCCATTTTAGCGGATTCAGCTTTGGCTCTGATGGGTCTATGTGGATCTGAACTCTGATCCGGACCAGCTCTAGTCATGCCACCGTAACCTTCCCCGATGCCCGTCCTGACACTGATACTCCCAGAGCCACCAACGTCTTTCTCATTCCAGATGACTAGGAGTCGTAATGACATTGATTGACACAGATTCCAGCGCCAATAGGACTCTTGGATCCTAGGTTGCCGTCTCAGCCCTATTCTGAAGGGCTAGACATGGGGGAAGAATGGGCGGGGTCATTGGGCCCTTTAGAATAACAGTTGGAAGGACACGATTCCATGGACTGGTGCGAGGAACTTGGAGATGCCCATGGACTGGATGATTCTCCAGATCCTTTCTTGCTTTCGCCCCCTCTACGGAGGCAGGATCATCTTATGAAATGGTGGTGAAGAGGGCAGCGGCGGTCCTCAACCTCAAACTACCCTCAGTAGCATTCAAGACTAACTTCTTGACGGAAGTGCTTCAACCTGGAGCTTCCACTTCTAAACCCCTCTTCCTCTTTAACAAAGCACTTACAGATGTCCTGCTGGGTACCTGATCCAAGCACAGCACAGGAGTTCCTGTAAACAGGACAATTGCCCGCCACCATCACCCTGCCCCTGGGGACCCATGTTTCCTCACCCAACACACCACTCCAGAAAGCTTGGTGTTCCAGGCTTCCACTTCCCATGGCACGTTCCCTGCTGCGCCTCTGAACAGTTCATTCAAAAGATTGGATACCTTAGGCAAGAAAATGATTTCATCCACCAGTCTGGCATTGCGGTCGGTGAACACCACATGCCTTTTGGACTGCTACTCCCACACGCTGTGGGACACGTTTGCACAAGTGCTATTATAACAATGTTTCAGCCTCTATCCTGACTTTTGGTGCAAATTACTTTGAGGCTGTTGGGCCTCTTGGCCTCCTGCATCCAGCTGGTGACACATGCCAAATGGCATATGCGGGCTCGGCAATGGATCTTGGAAGGGAACTGCAAAAGACCTGCAGTGGTGGCTAACAAACCACGATTGGGTCAGAAGCAGACTCCTCTCCCTTCCTCAACCAGAATTCAGTGTTAACAGATGCATCACTCATGAGAAGAAGAAGCCATCTGGGAGAGGTGGAGATCAGAGGACTCTGGTCCTCGCAGAATCCGGACTCCACATCAACTTCCTGGAGCTCTGACTGATCCGGCTAGCATTAAAAGCATTTCTTCCTTCCAGCAGGTGTTCGTCGACAACACCACCTCCATGTGGTACTGCAACAAGCAGGGCGGGATGGGGTTGTGGCCCCTTTGTCAAGAGGTTCTGCATCTCTGGACGTGGCTGGAACAGCAGGGCATAACCCTGGTGTTTCTGCACCTGGCAGGTTCTCTGAACACAAGGGTGGCCAAACTCAACAGTTGATGCCTAGCGTATCACAAGTGGCATCTCCTCCAGGAGATGGTGCAAGGTCTGTTCCAGTAGTGGGAAGAGCATTGGTTACATCTGTTTGCCTTCAAAGAGAACGCACAATGTCAGCAGTTTTGCATGTTGGAGTTTCCAAGGCGGCTATTGCTAAGATGCTCTTCATCTTAAGTAGAACTCAGGCATCCTGTACACCTTTCTACCCATACCACTCCTGCTCAGAGTTTTCAAGGAGATCAAGAACGACCGGGCCCAAGTCTTTCATGTGGCTCTGGACTGGGGATGTAGAGTCTGGTATTCTGAGCTTCTGAACATGAGCATTGAGCCTCCAGTCAGGCTGCCCCTTTGGGAGGATCTTCTGTCGCAGCAGCTGGTCAGGGTCCTCCACATGAACCTGTCAACACTCTGCCTTATGTGGAGATTGAGTGGCAACAATTGACAGCCTTAGACCTTCCTCCGGAAGTCTGTAATATTCTGGCAGCCAGGCATCCCTCCACCAAGACGGTGGTGATGGCAAAATGTTTTAAATTATTGTAAAGAAAAGCCTATCGACCCTCTTTTTTTTTTTTTTTTTCTCTCTCTCTCTCTCTTTCTTTCTCTTATTCTTCTTTTCCTTCTTACCTTTCCCCAGCAGGGCTCTACTCTGGGTACCCTTAATGGCTATCTTTCTGCTCTTTTTGCCTTCCTGTGGCTAACTGACCAACCCTGTCTCTTTAAGTCCCCTATTGTAAATACATTTCTTAAAGGACTTGTACATATGTTTCCCCCTTTACCATTCATTATGCCTCAGTGTGACCTCAATTTGGTTCTCCCCTGCCTAATGTGTGCTCCTTTTGAGTCGCTACATTATTGTCCGCTGCGCCTGCTTACCATTAAGACAGTCTTTCTAGTGGCTATAACATCTGTCGGAGGGTGAGTGAGCTGCAGGCTTTGCCATCCTAGCCTCCGTTCCTGTCTGTTTTTCCATACAAACTGGTGCTTCACACTAGGGCCTCTTTCCTCCTGAATGTGGTAACTTCATTCCATGTGGGCCAGTCAGTCACCCTGCCCACTTTTTATGCTCCTCCACATCCCTCTAAAGAAGAGTAGCAACTCCACCGACTGGACTAAAAAATAGCGTTGTTGTTCCATTTTGGCCACACAAGATTTTCGGATTGACGACCAACTCTTCACGGAGTATGATGGAACAAAGAAAGATTGGGCAGTACAGAAGTGAACCATTTCATGCTGGGTCATTCTCTGGATAAAGAGTTGCTATGCTTTCGCTAAAAAGCAGCCTCCTGAGGGCTTGAGAGCCCATTTCCCCAGAGGAAAAGCTGCAACCACTGCATTAGCACGTGGGTCCCAGTCCTTGACATCTGCCAGGTAGCAAAGTGGGTATCCCTGCACGTGTTTACCAAACACTACTGCCTGGACAGTCGGGTCCACAGGGATGGGCATTTCACCTGTTCGGTCCTGCAAGACTTTCCAGTTGAGGAAATTTGTCCGCAGCCCTCCACCGGGGAGGGTACTGCTTGGGTATCTATTCAAAGGTGAGGAATCTGCGGCTAGATGTCTGTTAGATGAACAAGTTACTTACCTTCTGTAATAAATTATTAGGTTAAGACAATATGTAGCCAGAGAGTCCTTACCGACCCAACCATAACTCCCTGCTCTGCAGACAGATTTCTAGGGTTAGGGAAGGATCCCTTTCAGGGCCTTAGTTTGGACTCACCAATGTCAGTGCACTTCATGGATCTGCACTCCTGGCGTGGAAAGTTGTGAAAGTAACTGACATCTGTGCGCTGAGGTGGCGCATATATATAGGTGACTGCAACTTCACTTCCGGCGCGTACAATGCTGCATGGAACATAACGAAGCCACCTACCGGCATGCATCGGTACTACTCTCAAAAAGTCTTCTGGGTCCAGTCTGACACCTGGGGAAATTCAAAGGTGAAAAATCTGAGGCAACATATTGTCTCTACCAGATAATTTGTTACAGAAGGTAAGTAACTTGTTTGTTGGGGTTATTGCTCTTCTTTCAAGACTGGCTCTCCTTTTCTTTTGCATGGTCTGTATGTTTAAGATGGTAGGCTGCTACTCCGGACCTGCTGGAATGCTGTCTCTTGAGGGTCTTTGTAGGCTTCTTCTCTGGATCTGCTGGGATGCTGTCTCTTGTGTGTGTTTCAAATGGGAGATCAGCTGGGGCACAGTTGGTGGTGCAGTGTGGGGTCTGTCAGTAGGCTCTCAGGAATTGATACAGACAGCACTTGCCATCTTCACCCTGGTCAACACCTATCCTTAAGGCACAGTTTAGAACCTCCCTGTTTGCTTGAGCCCACTGGAGGGTTCCCTTTTTGGTGACAAATAGCGAGATGACAGATACTCTTGGAATGCATGTCCCTGAAATGGAGGACCATTGTCTGACTTTATTTCCTCGGGAAGGCCAATCAGGGAGAATATGTTTCCAAAACGGGCTTCACTTTTGAAAATATGGTTGACTGTATTAGTTCCACTACTGGGAATTTAGTGTGGGAGTCTGAGAAGCACCGAGATGTCCATCAAGGAAGCTCCCAAAATCCATATGTATTTTCACCCAAGGTTTTAGACTGGGTTCCTCTGATACCACAGGGGCTGTGGGTGAATTCCCGCTGATGATGGCAACTTCCCACCCTCTCATCCACTTGAGTGTCCATCGCTGGGAACCACACCTTGTTGCGTAGTCTTGCGTTTGTCTTTACCATGCCTTGGTTTGCCAGATCAAACAGTCTCGCCCACAGACTCTGGCATCACTATCTCGCCATCTCTGGTTCCTTTTTGTTTGCACTGTGTGTGTCAGCGACCAGGATCCGTCAAGGAAATGTTTCCACTGTCTCTGGGGTGGGGACTCCTTTGCTCTAGAGATGCTTTAGTCTCGCTCAGTCGCTTCTTGGATCTCTTGGATGCTGAGGGCCTTGGGGCATGCTTCATGCACGGTCATTTGCACACAATCCTTTGCTCCTTCATCGGGCTCCGTCTGCAGTTTGCCTTCAGTAGGTGGAGTGTGTCTTGACAGGTAATCTGCTGAGGTGTTAGCCCCTGGGCAGTAGATGACCTTGAAATAATATGGCTGCAACTGCACGGCTCACCTCTCAATCCTCTGAGGCACAAGTCAGGCAGACCCAGTGAAGAGCGGGTTTAGCGGCTTGTTATCGGTGATCACCCAGAACTGCAGACCACAAAGATACTGGTGGAAGTGAGGGAATGCCCACTGGATAGCCAGCACCTCTCGCTCAATCTGAGCATACCTGATCTCTTTCAGTGAGTGCCCTGCTTACGTATGCCATAGGAACGCATGATACTTCCGTCTTCACTTGCAGGAGCACTGCTCCTAGCCCTCCAGGGCTAGCATCGACCACCAGCTCCTTTCTTCGCTGTGGGTTGAAATATGCCATGGTTGCGTCATCATGGATGGCTCCTTGATGACGCAACCATGACACCAGGAAGCGCTGAGAGTGCCCTTCTTCTTGCACAGAGCATCGCACCAACTTCAGTCCAGCGTGGGATGCGGCTGAGGACAATGCAGATGTTGGAAGGGAAGGAGCCGAAGCTGGGTTAGGGTCGCGAGGAGGGGACTCTTCCCACAGTGGATGCCGACGGCTGGGGTAAACAACAGTTCTCATCCAGCCTAGAACATGTTGTAGGAATTTGGCTCTGTATATACTATCTCAAAGTGAGAGACATTGTGCACAGAGTCCAAGGGTTCCCCTAAGAGGTTGATAGTGGCACAATTAGATAATACTAATGCTGTATTTTGTGGTAGTGTGGTCAAGCAGTAGGCTTATCAGAGGGTAGTGTTAAGCATTTGTTGTACACACGCAGGCAATAAATGAGGAACACACACTCAAAGACTTCACTCCAGGCCAATAGTTTTTATATAGAAAAATATATTTTCTTAATTTATTTTAGAACCACAGGATTCAAGATTTGAAGTAAATACATAAAATGCAAGGTACTCCACTCAGGTAAGTAAGAAACTTTGAATTAAAGTAGTAGTACACACAGTATATGTTAAAATGGCAATAAGCTATTTTAAAAGTGGACACTGTGCAAAAATCAATAGTTCCTAGGGAGATAAGTATGGTTAAGTTTCTGAGGTAAGTAAAGCACTTACAAGTTCAGTCTCCTGGTCATAGGTAGCCCACTGTTGGGGGTTCAAGGCAACCCCAAAGTCACTGCGCCAGCAACACAGGGCCAGTTGGGTGCAGAGGTCAAAGGAGGCCCCAAACCACATAGGTGCCTATGGTGAACAGGGGTGCTCCGGTTACAGTCTGCTGGCAGGTAAGTACCCATGCCCTCGGGGAGCAGACCAAGGGGGTTTTGTAGAGCACTGAAGGGGGACACAAACAGGCACACAAAACACACCTGCAGCGGCACAGATGCAGCCGGGTACAGTGTGCAAAGTTGGCATCGGGTTTACTATAGAAAGCAATGGAGGTACCCGGGGATCACTTAGGCGATGCAGGCAAGGCACAGGGGGGCTTCTCGGGTCAGCCACCGACTGGGCTAGGCAGAGGGCCGCCTGATGGTCACTCCTGCACTGAAGTTTGGTTCCTCTTGGTCCCGGGGGCTGCGGGTGCAGTGCTGGGTCCCTGCATCGGGTTCCTTGTTGCCAGGCAGTCGTGGTCAGGGGGAGCCTCTGGATGAGCAGGGTGCGTCGGGTGCAGCGTGTGAAGTCTCACGCTTCCGGCAGGAAGAGTGAGTTCTTTAAAAGTTGCTTCCTTAGTTGCAAAGATGTTGCTGTTGGTGAACAGTGCCGCTGTTCTCAGGAGTTTCTTGGTCCTTTGGGTTCAGGGCAGTCCTCTGAGTCCTCAGAGGTCGCTGGTCCCTGTCGGATGCGTCACTGTACAGGTTCTTTGAGTCTGGAGACAGGCTGGTAGGGCTGGGACAAAGTCAGTTGTCGTCTCTGTCGTCTGCAGGGCTTTCAGGTCAGCAGTCCTTCTTTGTGTAGGTTGCAGGAATCTCATTTCCTGGGTTCTGGGTTGCCCCTAAATACTAAATTTAGGGTTGTGTTTAGGTCAGGAGGGCAGTAGCCAATGGCTACAGTCCTGGAGGGTGGCTACACCCTCTTTGTGCCTCCTCCCTGAGGGGAGGGGGGCACATCCCTAATCCTATTGGGGGAATCCTCCAAGCTCAAGAAGGAGGATTTCTAAAGGCAGGGGGTCAACTCAGCTCAGGACACCTTAGGGGCTGTCCTGACTGGTGGGTGACTCCTCCTTGTTTTTCTCACTATCCTCTCCTGCCTTGCCGCCAAAAGTGGGGGCAGTGGTCGAAGGGGCGGGCATCTCCACTAGCTGGAATGCCCTGGGGTTCTGAAACAAAAGGCACGAGCCTTTGAGGCTCACCGCCAGGTGTTACAGTTCCTGCAGGGGGAGGTGAGAAGCAACTCCACCCAGTACAGGATTTGTTCCTGTCCACAGAGTGAAAAAGGCACTCTCCCCACGTGGCCAGAAATTCATCTGGTTGTCGCAGGCTGGCAGAAACTGGTCAGCCTAGCACGAGGAGTCGGACTGGTATTCAGGGGGCATCTCTAAGATGCCCTCTGGGTGCATTTTACAATAAATCCCACACTGGCATCAGTGTGCATTTATTGTGCTGAGAAGTTTGATACCAAACTTCACGGTTTTCAGTGTAGCAATTATGGAACTGTGGAGTTCGTGTTTGACAAACTCCCAGACCATATACTCTTTATGGCTACACTGCACTTACAATGTCTAAGGTTTTGCGTAGACAATGTAGGGGCATAGTGCTCATGCACATATGCCCTCCCCTGTGGTATAGTGCACCCAGCCTTAGGGCTGTAAGCCCTGGTAGAGGGATGACTTACCTATGCCACAGGCAGTGTGAGGTGGGCATGGCACTCTGAGGGGAGTGCCATGTCAACTTAGTCATTTTCTCCCCACCAGCACACACAAGCTGTGAGGCAGTGTGCATGTGCTGAGTGAGGGGTCCCAGGGTGGCATAAGACATGCTGCAGCCCTTATAGACCTTCCCTGGCATCAGGGCCCTTGGTACCAGGGGTACCATTTACAAGGGACTTATCTGTGTGCCAGGGCTGTGCCAATTGTGGGAACAAAGGTACAGTTTAGGGAAAGAACACTGGTGCTGAGGCCTGGTTAGCAGGGTCCCAGCATGCTTTCTATCATAACTGGCATCAACAAAAGGCAAAAAGTCAGGGGGGTAACCATGCCAAGGAAGGCATTTCCTTACACATGTCGTCAGCCATGTTGCGCACCACCTGGTGCGATGTCAGAAACCAGCAGGACAGTGGGTCTCACTCTACACGTGATGGGCAGCTGCCATCCTCGCCACCAGTGTCCAGTCCATAGCCTGGTGGACGCAAGATGTTGCAGGTGCTTAGGCGCTGCAAGTGCAATGAATGGAAGTGCACACACTATATAGATGTCAACAGTTGCTGCAAGCGAGCACTCTATCTCCTTTATCTATATCCTTGGGCCGCACCCGGCCCTTTGAGTGACTGCAGTAAAGAAAGTATTGTAGAGGCCAGGTGGCACTCTACATTTACTAATTGCTGCTCTGGTGAGAGTGGAGGGAAGTGAGTTAGGTGGCCCTCCGTCCCCGGAGCTATGGCAGCAGAACCTCATATGGCAGGGTCAAAAGGGAGTGGGCAGCAGCAGGTCCTGGTGCCTCTGAATTGATGTTTTCAATAATGAGCTCCTGTGACCGGATTTCTGACGAGTTGCGGGCGCGGCAGCCTCATGTTGTTGTGTGGCTGTGCTGAGGCCCACTGGGTTGTTCCAGAAATCACTGAGGTATGAGAGGGGTAGAGCGGTTACTCTCGGAAGTGTCAGTGCAGGCCATGCTCCTTATGCTGGGCCCACACACCCACTGCTTTCCTGGCCAAGGGTAAGGAAGAGCAAGAAACCACTGCCATCTGATCCCCCTACAGGTGCTGGAACGGGAGGTCAGGCAGAGCTGGTCCGGAGCAAGCCACCCAGCTAGTAGGTTCTTTTTATGCCAGAATCCCTTCACTGCATTCGTCTCTCAGGGTGTATGGCTGGCTTCAGGAGAGATCCGATGAAGATAAGGGATGGACAGGCCCAAGAAAGCAGAAGAAATGTTGATTTGACATGCTACAGGTGTTAGCTTCACAAATGTGTGACCGCCATGTTGGGCCCATCCTGAAGCAGAGTGTATTGATTGGACTAGCATATTATGCAGGCCTGATTGTGCCAGGGCTGATTTTACCTTTCAGACATTGTGCTTGTTGTCTTTATTTCCAGCACTGAGAAGGAGGTCGAACATTTTCAAAGTGTCATTATGTACTAGGTCATCTAATCGGTTATTCTGCAAGAGATCCACTTTTGCTTGTAGACTGTTTGCCGCCCCTATCAAAAGACAAATGATATTACAGATTGGCGCTCCACTATGTATGAATTTATGCATTCCATGACACTTGTGAATTAGAGGCCAGGAAACCAATGTTACTTCAATCGTAGTAAGTAGGGGATCATATATTAATCCCTAGTAGGTTACAAAGGTAAGATATTTTACTTCTGGCCCGTAATGGAAGATTGTTACAGAATTTGGCAAAGATCCTTGCAAAGAAGTAGACAAGGCCTGGTCTACCTGCCAGGACAAGTTGCTTGACATCATTGGTCCTTTGGCTCGTATTTTTGATATGACGGAAACAGCTAAATTAGATAATTCACCTATTAACCTGGCAGACCTCTCTTTATGGATTCAGAGAACTTTCTTTTGCTCAGTAAATGCAAATTCCACCATTATCCGTGATCAAAAGAAAAGGTCTTCTATTAAAATTAGATCCTACGCAGGCAAATTTTGCTACCTTAGACCCAGGTATCAAGGAGGAAGGACTTTAATTTGGAGACTCCTTTTTAAAAGAACTTAGCAGATATGTGAAAGCCTTCACCTCTCTTGACACAGCTCAACAATCTATCGAAAAAGATTTCTCCCAATGGGTTTTTGCAAGGGTCGGTAGAGGCAGGAGTATTTTTACTGGCCATAACTATTGCAACCAAAGATCCAGAGGCTCCTTCAATTTGAACTACTATTCCAACTTCCAGGAATACAAACCTCAGTTCTACCAGGAGTTAGAGGTTTCCGAAGTCGTCGAAACTAGAATTTCCAGTCCAACACACAATCTGGTAAGTCCATCTTTTGGCCTCCTCCTGTGGGGGGCTGTCTTCAATATTATCTCACAAAATGGCAAAACATAATGTAATTTCAATTCAGCGTTATGTTATGTAACTTTACGCAGTGCCTTCACAAACTGTTTCCTCCTCCACCAAAATTTTCATCTGAAATGTCAAACCTAATTTCACTTGTAATACAGCCATTACTTCGGAAGCATCATTTAACTATGGCATAGTCCTGAAAACTGTGTGTTTTAGCAGAGCAAATTGCACCACACATACCTACAACCACTGTGCATCCTGATAGGTGACCATCCTTTACCCATTTGTTCTTGAGCATATGGCTTTGATGTTCTATCATGATGGCGTCATTTCTAGTATGTTCAGTTTCTTTTCTATTGAATGGTTGATGTAAACATAGAAATAGAAAAAGGTCTACCATTCGACATGATCATGGTGATGTGACTTTGGCACAGAGGTGTTGTGTATACACATTATTGTATTCTTGTTCCACAGCCTTAGAAACCCAAGAGATGGGTATTTAAACAGCCAGTGAATTAAAATATATATCGAAAGCGTGGTTTACGTATTTGGGAACAATGGCAATTGTGCGTTTCACCCTAAAAAAGTGTATTATAAATTTGTATTGCTGAGGTTGTGTTTTTAAGCATAGACAGGGCTCAGTAGAGAATATGTATTGTCCAAACATGTCCACCATGTTTGTATTCAGTCATCACACTGTTTCTAATCATACATCACAGTTCCCAGTGTATGAATTATCTGCCTATGACACGCTTTGGTTTCCATGTTTCTCTTTTCCGCAGAGAGCTTTGCGGCAACAGCTATGTTTGACTCATGGCACTCGCGCACCAGGCAGACTACTCTGACATCCCCCTAGTGTTCATGGGATGTTTGCGTTTCCTTAACTCAGACAAACATTAAAAAAATGTCAATATTTATTCCGTTTCCTGTTTTTTGAGTTTTTGGGAATACGATGCTGCTCCTTTCAGGAAGGACACTTTTCAGTGCAGAAATCGGATCACAGCACGGTCTCTGCTGGCTTTCGTCCAGAAGTAAATTGCAATATCGTTGGTCTTGAAAGTAATTACTACAAGAAATGGATACACAATTTTTCCGTACATTCAAATTCAACATTCCCTTGTGAAATGGTGTAGCATTTACACCATTGTTTTTCAGCATGTTATTATTTGTGCACATTTTTTTAATAAGCGTTCAAGTTCCCAAATATTTGTAACTGGGTATTTAGACATTTCCACAGAATTTACCATGAGATTTTCAAGGAAGTAAAAAACAGGACTCCATTATGTCCTGAACAAGACTGAATGCTAGTTCCCTGTGGATATGGCCTTAGACTTGTGGGCGTAAATCTGTGGCAGTGGGTATGTGTCTAAGCTTTCAGGCCCTATATGATTATAATACCTTCATATGCCTCATCCCAATTATTTTCATGGAGAAAACTGGAAGTTCTCTCAAGCCCGGGCTTACATCCTCCAACAAAAAAAAGTAACAGAATGGGGATCTGTGGCCACCAGATAAAGGGAGCCGTGGGTACCAGAAGTTTGGGCACCACTACTATAAGGTGAACACTGACACCTGTTACAATTTATAACTCCTTATAGTGTGCCCCCCACTTGGAAAAATATATGGTTATTATGACAATGCTGGTAGAATCAACTGGACGGGCAGTCCATTAAAGGGTGAAACTTGTGTTGGCTATCATATTACAGACGGTGCCTGAAGATAACCATAAAGATTTAAAAAAAGACTTCTTCTAACCTGGAACATCCCAGGAATTGGCATTGGCAAGAAATGACACTCTATACTACAGTATCTCAAGCACTGTAGCTTTCTTGCAAGAAACCCATCTAGCTAAATGGGAAGATCTCAGACTGCAAAATAACCAGAGGGGGCAGATTCTTTAGTACAAGCTACTGGGGTTGTACCAGGGGAGCACTCATTTGGATCTGGCAGGCAGTGCCTTTTCAAAACATTGCTATTGAGGTGACCCCCCAAAGGGGGGGTATGTCTTAGTGGACGGAATGCTAGATGGCAGATCTGTGTTTTTAGTGAGTGTATATCTACCGAACGTAGTGCAAGCTCAAATTCTGGCAAATATAACCTTGTCTGACTATACCGTTCCACCTGCACTGTAGGGTTTTAACTGACAATATATTGGGCAGATTGTACCCCCACTCCTCCGCAATGCGCATAGCAACATATCTGTTAGATCAACCCACACAGTGGTCCCTGATCGACAGTTGGTGGGCCCTGCATCTAGTTAATGTCTCTTGGGCTGCGGGAGGACCATGTGCTCCTCCCCCCCCCACCCCCATTGATAATTCCAATGCCCCTGGGACCTGGCCCACCCAGGGGCTTCAGGGAAACAAGCATGGGAGCCCACGCTTGCTTTTTTTTTTTTTTATTTTTTTTTTTTTAATTTCAGCAGATTGCTTTTTTGCTCTGGGGGGTCGCCTCTTGTACCCCAGCACCAGAGCTAAGGGGTCAGGGTGTCCCTACTCTGGCCCCTTTTCTTATTTTTACATTTTTGTCTGGGACTCGGGTGAAGCAGAGTCCCAAGATGGCTGCCAACACTTCCTTGTTGAAGTATTGGCAACCAATCAGATCTCAGCACGAGCTGAGGAGGGTTTGCGGAACCTTTGCGTCCCTATATAGATATATATATATATATATATATATATATATATATATATATATAAAAATTGAATTTTCTTTCATTTCTCAAAAACTACTGTACAGATTTACACCAAATAACAAAAAGGCGCTTTCTGGACCAAGAGATACCTTGCTGCCAAATTTGGTGTAATTCCATCCAGTGGTTCAGGTGCTATCACTATGGAAAATTGAATGGGGAAAACGTGTTTTGAGATCCCTCTTTCTCAGCCCCGGCTTGACGGCTCACCCCAAAACTTTCCAGACAGCAGCTGAAATATGCATTGTATTTTCTTGGAAAAGTTTGTGAAGATTAATAAAAAAGCACCAAAGTTATTAGCAAAACAAAAAACACTTTTTCGATAGAAACTAGGTCCTAACTACAGCTCCTCAGTGGCGACTGCCACTAGCTAATATATATATATATATATATAGATATACACATATCAAAACAAATTTCTTCCAGGGTTAGAGTGACGCATAAATTATGCAAAAAAGAAGAGAGAACTCTGGGTAGTTCCCAAGTTTAGGTGGAAAGCAGCTCTAGTAAGGACCACCCTGCAACACCAGCGAGACACTAGATTTGCTCACCTCAAATGTCTGTTTATTTAGCATTGGATCAGCACAGTGCTATCCACGCCGAGCTAGATAGTGACAACTTTTTTTGCCATTTGTACAGCAAAGTCTTTAAGCATAGGTTTGACACAGTGTCAACCTTGCCGAGCTGTAAAATGACAAAAGCCATTTACCACTCCAGGCACAGTATTACAGCTTTGGACTGGTAAAATACCGTCCAAGCCAACCTGGAACGAGTAAAAGCAACCCCTGACACGTGTTTCGCTCTCATTGGAGCTCATCGAGAGGTTTAGCTTTGTCCAGACACAAGGGAGCACCCAGTATAAGTCAAAACAAATCCTTTCGAGGGTTAGAGTGACGCATAAATTATGCAAAAAAGAAGAGAGAACTCTGGGTAGTTCCCAAGTTTAGGTGGAGAGTAGCTCTAGTAAGGAGCACCCTGCAACACCAGCGACACTCTAGATTTGCTCACCTCAAATGCCTGTTTATCTAGCAAAGGTTTTAAGCATTGGATCAGCACAGTGCTATCCACGCCAAGCTAGATAGTGACTATGGTGGTCATTACTACCCTGGCGGTCGGTGTTAAAACGGCGGTAAAACTGCCTACAGGCTGGCGGTAAAAAAAATGGAATTACGACTGTGGCGGAAACCGCCAACATAGACAGCCACTTTAACACTCCGACCGCCAAGGCGGTACAAACAAACACCGCTGCGGTAATCGGCAACAGACAGGCGGAGGACAATGTACCGCCCACAGAATTACAACAGGCCAATCTGCCACCTTTTCCGGGGCGGATTCACTGCGAACAAAAACACAGCGGAAACAGGACTTGGAAGGGGAACCGCTTACTTCTACACATGCCACGAGGAACCAGGACGCCATGGAACCAGAACTTCAGATTCTTCCAGCCTTTATCTTCCTGCTCCTCTACCAGGAGCACGAACACCGGCGGCGAAGACCACAGTGAGTACTGCACCTATGACACACGGGAGGGGGGAGGGAAAAAACAGTGACACGCAACACTTCCACCCTCACCCACGACAACACACACACTAATACATCATGATACATTACAGTTACACCCCCCAACCCCCCTGGAAGAATGCAAGGACAAAAGGAAATGAGTCAATAAATTTTAATATATTAAAATACAGTAATCAACAATATATACATTTATAAAGACATTCACACTATAAACAAATATATACACCAAGAATACAAGTCCAAGGTATTTCACTATCATAGTCCGTGGACCACTGGGCCCAAAAGGCATGGGTGAGGCCCACACTCAATACCCGAACAAGACGGAAAGAACACTGCTGGGGCATCAGATAGAAATAAAACAGGCACCTCAGGGGGAATGGAAGGGGGGGCACCTCAGCCGGATGAGTGCACGACGCCAGATCCACAAGGGGGCTCCATGCCCACTGTTCAATCCTGGGGAGTGCAAAGCCAGTCTCTCAAGTCTCTCCAGTGGGTGGTTTGCCCACTGTTCAATCCTGGGGAGTGCAAAGCCACAGTCTCTCAAGTCTCTCCAGTGGGTGGTTTGCCCTCTGTTCAATCCTTGTGAGTGAAAAGCCACAGTCTCTCAAGTCTCTCCAGTGGGTGGTTTGCCCACTGTTCAATCCTGGGGAGTACAAAGCCACAGTCTCTCAAGTTTCTCCAGTGGGTGGGTTGCCCACTGCTGCATCCTGGGGAGTGCAAAGCCACAGTCTCTCGAGTGGATAACATTCTCCACTGGTTTCTGGAGGGGGATTTGTGCCCAGAGTGCTTCATCCTGCCAAGGACTGAGGTAGTGGATGTCTTTCTCCACTGGTTCTGAAGGGGGCTTTGTGCCCAGAGTGCTTCATCCTGCCAAGAACTGAGGTTGTGGATGCCTTTCTCCACTGGTTCTGGAGGGAGCTTTGTGCCCAGAGTGCTTCATCCTGCCAAGGACAGAGGTAGTGGATGTATTTCTCCACTGGTTCTGGAGGGGGCTTTGTGCCCAGGGTGCTTCATCCTGCCAAGGACAGAGGTAGTGGATGTCAATCTCCACTGGATCTGGAGGGGGCTTTGTACCCAGAGTGCTTCATCCTGCCAAGGACAGAGGTAGTGGATGTCAAGCTCCACTGGTTCTGGAGGGGGCTTTGTGCCCAGAGTGCTTCATCCTGTCAAGGACTGAGGTAGTGGATGTCAATCTCCACTGGTTCTGGAGAGAGCTCTGTGCCCAGAGTGCTTCATCCTGCCCGTGGCGGCCTCAGTACCGTTGGAATAATTGGCGCTCATTGGCCTGCGGTGCTGCTGGCGGCGGTGTCCTGGGCAGCGGTTCTGCTGGCGGCAGAGTCCTGGGCAGCGGTTCTGCTGGCGACAGTGTCCTGGTCAGCGGGGCTGGTGGTGACGGTGTCCTGGTCAGCGGGGCTGGTGGCGGCGGTGTCCTGGGCAGCGGGCGTTGGTGTCCCGGGCAGCGGGGCTGGTGGCGGCGGTGTCCTGGGCAGCGGGGCTGGTGGCAGTCTTGTCCGCCGTGCAGATATTCCCAGACTTGCCGGTTTTACTGTGCCCCTTCCCCACCTTGGATGGTGGCACAGCTGTCTCCACACTCCCAACTGTACCCCTGGGAGCGGCTTTGGTGGCTGATTTTTTTCCCCTCTCCCGCCGGGCACAGGCCAACTTTTTGTGCTGCACAGGTGGGGGACTGCCCGTGCTCTGGCTCCTTGCCACACTGGCTGCCCTGCTGCCTGGCTCACTCCAGAAGCCGGTTACTACTGGCACCACTGGTCCCGCCGATGTTGTAGCTGAGGTGCTGGGTTGGGACCTGGAGAGTCGGGTCCTAGGAGACTGAAGGGGTGGGGGAGGTGAGGGAAAGAGGTCAAGGTTGGACAGGAAAAGTTTCTTAGGAAAACTGGGACGGGTAGCTGGAGGGGGTTTGGGAGTGGAGGGAGAGGTAGTGGTTGTAGGAGGTGTACGTTTGGTGTACGCTTGGTGTCTTTGGGTGAAGGTGCATGGGCTGGAGGCTGTCGTGCCTGGGGTGAAGGAGATGCCCACCCTCCTGGGTAAGCGGGCACGGGACACACGCAGAGGGGCTGCTGGGAGGGCAGTGCTGGTAGGGGAGGTGGCGGCTGTAGATGCAGGGGGCACAGATGGGCCTGCCACCGCAAGGGAGCTCCCATCAGAGGAGGAGTCTGTATCGCTGGTGTCAGCTCCTGTCCCTGCCGTGGAGCTCCCCTTACCCTCCGTCCCACTGGTGAAGTCAGACTCCGTAGTGTCGCCCTTCAGGGCCATGTGGGATGCAGCTCCCTCCTGCTCCGGTGCCTCTGCTCCTCCGACTGATGATGCTAATGCACACAAGAACAGGGAGACCACAAAAAGGGGGGGGGACAGAAGAGAGACGTTGAGTGCATGCAATACCTCTACCGTTGGCGGACACTACAGACACAGAAGCCCCCTGCACTACGCCGCACACTTGGAGTTCCCTATTCAATCCCAGGGACATGGGTTACAAGGCTATGCCCGATTGCTGCACACATGGATGTCACAGAGCCTGACTAGGTGTAGTTGGCACTGTACACGGGTGGGGTGCCACAGGGCCTGCTTTCGGGGAACCCACAGCCCACCTCCCCCACCCAGACGCCTACATTGCGCGCTGAATCAGCAGAATGAGTGTACTCACCCCCTTGTGGCTGCTGTGATGCCCTCAAGTGCCCATCCAACTCCGGGTACGCCACCGCCAGGATCCTGAACATCAGTGGGGGTCATGGTGCGACGGGCACCCCTCCCACGGTGGGAGGCCATCCCCAACTGGGCCTCCGCCGTCTTCTTGCTCCAGCTGCGAATGTCCTCCCATCTTTTCTGGCAGTGGGTGCTCCGTCTGTGGTAGACCCCCAGGGTCCGGACTTCCTTGGCGATGGCACGCCAAATGTCCTCCTTCTGGTGGGCGCTGACCTACAGGAATAGTACAGGGGAAAAGTAGAAGTTATTACCGTCCGCACCATCACAGTCATTGGCCCGCATCCCAACCCTTGCCATGACGCACATGCACTCACCGTCGTTTCATGCACGCCTCATTCTCATCACCCCCCTATCTTTCAACCACACCACTCTACACAGGCATTGCCCATACAGCATGCTCACAGTGTACTTACCTGTTTGTCTGGAGGACCGTAGAGTAGCACGTACTGGGGGAGGACCCCATCCACGAGTTTCTCCAACTCCTCTGTGCTGAAGGCAGGGGCCCTTTCCCCAGACACACGAGCCATTGTATCTTCCAGACTGAGGTCACAGCAGCACTTGCAGTGTAAGTCCTCTCCTGTCGAAGATCAGGTATCAAGTGATTGAACAGAGAGAAAATGGCGGTCATGTCCTTGGCGGTGCGTACCGTCACCGCCGGCGTGCATCGTCATTGGCTCCTGGGACCCACAGGGTCCAATGTTAACCAATGCAGCATTGCGCCGCGGTCTTCGACCGCCTACCGCGACGGTGTACAACGCCAGCGCAGTTACCTCATATCCCCTTGTTCCACTTTACAGGTCAGGCAGCCGCCTTTTCATGGGCCCACATGGCATTATTTTGGACTGAATCACACATATCTAGGCCTTGCCTAAACACTCATACAGGCATATGTCGATTTGCTAATATTTTCAGAGTAAGCTGTGTTTACGTATCTCAGAGTTGGTTGGCTCTCTGCTCGCTGTACTCCTCCAAAGGCACTGTCCGCTGGGGCATGTGAGGAGATGGCGGCATCCTCCAGTGTACAGACCGCTGGTGGACCTGTCGACAATGGAGGAGCGACATGTGATCATCACCTACAGACTTGATTGTGCCACAGTCCAGGAACTGTGTGCCCAGTTGGAGCCAGACCTGATGTCAGCTATCCGCCATCCCACAGGAATCCCCCTCAAGTGCAGGTGCTGTCAGTACTCCATTTCCTAGCAAGTGGGCCATTTCAAACTACAGTGGCCATAGCATCAGGGATGTCCCAGCCTATGTTTTCCAACGTGTTGTCCAGAGTGTTGTCTGCCCTGCTGAAACACATGCGGAGCTACATCGTTTTCCCTCAGGTGGAGGATTTGCCTACAGTGAAAGCTGATTTCTGTGCCCTGGGACATATCCCCAACATCATAGGTGCAATTGATGGGACACATGTGGCCTTGGTCCCCCCCGCAGGAGTGAACAGGTGTACAGAAACCGTAAGAGTTACCATTCAATGAATGTGCAGATGGTGTGTTTGGCAGACCAGTACATCTCCCATGTGAATGCAAAATTCCCTGGCTCAGTGCATGACGCTTACATTCTGAGGAATAGCAGCATCCCTTATGTGATGGGGCAACTCCAGAGGCACCGTGTGTGGCTATTAGGTGAGGACATGGACCCAATACAGTGTGAATAGTTGTCTGGGTCTGGGGATGTCCCTATGAGTTAGTGTGTGTCTAACAGTTGTCCCTCAACATTTGCAGGTGACTCTGGTTAACCCAACCTGTCATGGCTACTGACCCAAGTGAGGAATCCCAGGACAAGGGCAGAGGAACGCTACAATGAGGCCCATGGGCGAACTAGGAGGATTATAGAGCGGACCTTCGGCCTCCTGAAGGCCAGGTTCTGGTGCCTCCATATGACAGGTGGTTCCCTATTCTACTCACCAAAGAAGGTATGCCAGATCACCGTGGCCTGCTGTATGATTCACAACTTGGCTTTGCGACGACAGGTGCCTTTTCTGCAGGAGGATGGTCCAGATGGAGGTGTTGTGGCAGCTGTGGACCCTGTGGACAGTGAAGACGAGGAAGCAGAAGAAGACATAGACAACAGAAACACGGTGATCCTGCAATACTTCCAGTGAGACACAGGTAAGAAGACAACACTGCCTGCTACATCTGATTTAATTCTACTACCTCTCATCTGTCTGTCATTTTCACCCAGTGTATGGTTACTGAGTTCTCACTTTCCCTTACGATTTCACAGATGTGGGTCCCACTGTGTGACATCTGCTTTGGTTCCGCATGGACTAGAGCTGTGTGACATAGGTTTGTTGACATTACATTTGATATAGCATTTTGCCACTGTAATTGCTAATACACAATTTCGAAATCACAGACAGACTCCTGATTGTTTTGTGATTTAAGGGTGTTTGTTTAAGTGCTCAATATTGGAGGGTGTTGTAAAATGGTCAGGGGTGATGGTGGAGGAATGTCCATGGCAGAGTCCAGTCTATCAGTCTCACAGGTGCATTGCCCAAAGGGGCATAGGAAGTGGAGCTGGGGCAGTTTAAGGATGGACAGGGTGACAAAGTGGGACAGAAGGATGACATTCAGGGCGGTCTCATTTTTTGGCAGGGGTCTTGGCATTGTTCTCTGTCTTTGTCCTAGATCTCAGGGACCGCCTGGTGGGGTGGTTCTCCATCTGCAGGGGGTGGGGTGCTGGTGTGGTGGTCCTGTGGCGGTGCCGGCGGAGGTGGTGGGCAGTTCATCGTCCAGGCTAGTGTCAGGGGCCCCTTGTTGTGCCACAGTGTCCCTCCTGGTGTTCACAAGTTCCTTCAGCACCCCTATAATGGTGCCCAGGGTGGAATGGATGGATTTGAGTTCCTCCCTTAACCCCAAATACTGTTCCTCCTGCAGCCGCTGGGTCTCCTGAAACCTGGCCAGTACCGTTGCCATAGTCTCCTGGGAATGGTGGTAGGCTCCCATGATGTTGGCGAGGGCCTCGTGGAGAGTGGGTTCCCTGGGCCTGTTCTCCCCCTGTTGCACAGCAGCCCTCCCAGTTCCCCTGTGTTCCTGTGCCTCTGTACCCTGAACTGTGTGCCCACTGCCACTGCCCCTAGGGCCCTGTTGTTGTTGGGGTGGTGGGTTAGCCTGGGTTCCATGTAGTGGTGGACACACTGCTGCTTAACGTGTCCTGGGGACAGAGGTATGGGCCCGCTGGGTGGGTGCTGTGCTGGTGTTTCCAGAGTGGGGAAGCTCTGTAGTGGCCTGTGCCAGTGTGAGGGGAACCAACTGTCCCGAGGTCCCAGATGGGCTGGGCTGGTCATCTTCATCCAGTTGGACAGAGCTGCTGTCATCACTGTGGGCCTCTTCTGTGGGTGGAGTGGACATATCTGGACCCTCCGGTCCGGTCACGTTGGGTAGGGGTCCTGCAGGGGTGTAAAGGCATGATTATTGCATCTGTGTGTGCCATGGTGTGCAATGGGTGGGTGGCCATGTACCCCAGTGCTTGCATTCCTGTGTAGGACCTTGTGTGATGATGTTTTAGGGGGGTGTATGGGTATGTGCAGTGGCCATGCTTTGGTGATGGGTGTCCATGCTTTGTTGTTGCATGCAGGGCTTGGGTTTGGGATGTGTGGTTTGTGATATTGGGACATCTGTGAGGAGTTGGAGTGATGGGGGTGAGGGCGAGGGTGGGGGTATGTGATGGCATGCAGGTAGTGGGGGTGAAAGTAGTGAAGGGTGACTTACCAGGGTCCACTCCTCCAGCTACTCTTGCGAGGCCCACAGGATGCAGTATAGCCAAGACCTGCTCCTCCCATGTTGTTAGTTGTGGGGGAGGAGGTGGGGGTCCGCCGACAGTCCTCAGAACCGCGTTGTGGTGTCTTGAGACCACGGAACGCACCTTCCCCATAGGTCGTTCCACCTCTTCCGGATGTCATCCCTAGTTCTTGGGTGCTGTCCCACTGCGTTGACCCTGTCCACGATTCTTTGCCATAGCTCCATCTTCCTAGCTATGGTGGTGTGCTGCACCTGTGATCCGAATAGCTGTGGCTCTACCCGGATGATTTCCTCCACCATGACCCTGAGCTTCCTCCTCAGAGAACTCGGGGTGTCTTTGTGGGGCCGTGGGATGGTGTGGGTGAAGTCTGGGGTGGTGTGTGTTGTGATATGTGGGGTGATATTTAGAGGTGTGTTGTGTGAGGTGCTTGGATGTTGTGTGCGTGATGGTGTTGAGTGCCTGTGAATGCTAGTGTTGTTGATAGTGGTACCTCTCTCTGGCCTTCAGTCGCAATTTTGGTCGTAAGGGTTTGTGGGTGATGTGGGTATGTGTTTTATATTGTATTGGATGTGTGGGAGTGGTGTGTGTATGTGTATCAGGTGTGTGTATTTGGAATTGTCCAATGTGGTAGTGTTTTGTAAATGTGTGTGTATTTTGAGCGCGGCGGTGTGTACCGCCAATGGTTTACCGCGGTTGAAAGACAGCCGCGTGGATTTGTGGGTCGTGATAGTGTGGGCGTATTCCTGTTGGCGTGACGGTGGAGGTTTTGTTATCGCCAGTTATCACTGACCTTTGGTGTGGCAGACTTGTGTGGGTGTCTGGATATTGGCGGATTCCGGGCTGTGGGTCATACAATAATTACTGTGGTGGAATTCCACGGCCGCGGCAGTGTGTTGGCGGTCTTCTGCACGGCGGAAAGCGGCTTTTACCGCCAATGTTGTAATGACCCCCAAAGTCTTTTGCCATTTGTACAGCAAAGTCTTTAAGCATAGGTTTGACAGTGTCAACCTTGCCGAGCTGTAAAATGACAAAAGCCATTTACCACTCCAGGCACAGTATTACAGCTTTGGACTGGTAAAATACCGTCCAAGCCAACCTTGAATGAGTAAAAGCAACCTCTGACACGTGTTTTGCTCTCATTGGAGCTCATCAGAGAGGTTTAGCTTTGTCCAGACACAAGGGAGCACCCAATATAAGTCATAGCAAATCCCTTCCAGGGTTAGAGTGACGCATAAATTATGCAAAAAAGAAGAGAGAACTCTGGGTAGTTCCCAAGTTTAGGTGGAGAGCAGCTCTAGTAAGGAGCACCCTGCAACACCAGCGACACTCTAGATTTGCTCACCTCAAATGTCTGTTTATCTAGCAAAGTTTTTAAGCATTGGATCAGCACTCTCCAGGGCCGACTTTGCAGAACCCTGGATATGTGGTTTATTTTCTTATTTGTGTTTTTAACAATGTCATCCAATCAGCCTTGAAAAAGTCCTATAACAGGACGAAACACGTGTCACCTGAATCCTGTCAACTTTTGCCAAAATATCTACAAATTGACTTTTCACAGGAGCCGCTGTGCTGGGTGTGGACCATGTACCCAGAAGGACGTCTGTTAGGGCCTCATTGAAGGGCAACATCGGCTCTGATGTTGTCACCCCCGGTTGAAGCACCTCTGTCAGGAGATTCGGCTTGACTGGCACCGTAGGCAAGTCTAGGTCCAAGACCTCAGATGCCCTACACACCACCATACCATAAGAAGCTCCCTCCTCCGTAGCCACATTAGGAGGAAAGACCATACAAGTATCTGGAGATGTGTCCAGTCCACTGGCCTCCCCTAGATCATCATACCATTCCTGTTCTAGGTCATATTCCAAAGGGTCCTCAGACCCCACCCATTCCTCCCCTGTGTCTGGCTGTTCTGAATAATGCTCAGACAATGATCTGGGCCGAATCAGCACTGTCGAAGTCTGAGTCGGCAGCGTGCGATGTCTTTCTATAAGTATAATAACTTACCTCCAGAAGGAGTATTGCCTTTAAGATATTTTCGGCCTTGTGTCACCCAAATAAACTACCTTTATTTTTGGTAACACTGAGTATCGTCTTTACTTGTGTATACGTACTGTATAACTATAAGTGATATTGCAGGAGCTTTGCATGTCTCCTAGTTTAGGCTAAGCTGCTCTGCTATAGCAACCTCTATCAGCCTAAGCTGCTAGAACACTACTACATTTCACTAATATGAGATAACTGTACCTGGTGTAAGTACCCAAGGTACCCACTATAAACCAGGCGTGCCTCCTACAGTGTCCTACTGCCATGCCTCCTTTTTGCCATCAGAGAGGTTCCTCAGAAGGGCGTGGGCTACAGCTCCTTTGAACTTCTGTTTGGACACCCTGTTAGGGGTCCACTTGCTCTTGTAAGGGAGGGCTGTGAGCAACCTCTCAAGCCCCCTAAAAAATAAATTGTACATTATGTGCTTGGCCTCAGATCCGGGATGGCTGAGTACATGAAAAAGGCCACTAAAAACCTTCAGGCTAGCCAAGAACTGCAGAAGCAGTGGCGTGATCAGAAGGCTGTCCTAACTGTTTACTGGCCAGGGCAGAAACTGTGGGTCCTGGAGCCTGAGGCTCCCAGGGCACTCCAAGACAAGTGGAGTGGCCCCCACACCATGGTGGAGAAGGGTGAGGTCACCTACTTGCTGGACCTTGGCACTCCTAGAAGCCACCTCAGGGTGCTTCATGTGAACCGCATTAAGACCTGCTATGACAGGGCTACCGTGACCCTGCTCATGGCCACTGATGAGGGACAGGAAGAAGAGAGTGAACCTGTCTCTGACCTCTTCTCCACCACTGTAGATGACAGCTCAGTGGATGGGGTTATCTTAGCAGACTGTCTTTCTGAGTCTTGGAAAGAGCACTGCAGGAACCTCCTAGGGCAGTTCTCAGAACTGTTTTCGCTGACACCTGGTCAGACAACATGGTGTGAAAACACTATTGATAACAGGGGCTTTCAGCCTATTAAAAATAACATTTACAGGCAACCTTAGGATGTCAGAGACTGCATCAAAGCAGAGGTGCAAAAGATGCTAGACCTAGGAGTCATTAAGCACTAAGTGGTGCTGGTTCCAAAACTTCACTCTCAAAATGGGAAAAGAGAGATGAGGTTCTGTGTTAATTACAGAGGGTTCAACACTGTCACAAAAACTGATGCTCATCCTATCGCCAGGGCAGATGAGCACATAGATACACTGGCATCTGCCAAGTATCTTCGCACATTTGATCTGACTGCAGGCTATTGACAGATCAAGTTATCAGCATTTTAAACTATTGTAGGGCATTATCACTTCACAGTGATGCCCTTTGGTTTGAAAAATTTACCTGACACTTTTTGGTTTGGAAGCCTATAGTTCAGCTCATCTAGATGATATACCTGTATTTAGCTCCACCTGGAATGACCACCTGGTCCACCTTTGGAATGTTTTTGATGCCCTGCAAAAAGCAGGCCTCACTATCAAGGCCTCTAAGTGCCAGATAAGCCAGAAGATGGTTGTGTATCCAGGCCACCTGCTAGGTGGAGGACTCATTCAACTGCTGAAGGGGAAGATCCAAACTATTTTTAATTAGACTCCCCGCAAACCCAGGTGAGAGCCTTCCAAGGCCTTACTGGGTACTACAGGAGGTTAGGTTCATTAAGAACTATGGCTCAATTGCAGCCCCTCTTAATGACCTCACCTCTAAAAGAATGCCTACATTTTTTTTATTGACAGCTAGCTGTCAAGAAGCTTTTGAGAACTCAAACAGGGCATGTGCTCTGCACCAGTGTTAAAAAGAGCTGACTACTCCAAGAAGTTCATAGTTCAGGCAGATGCTTCAGAGGTAGGGGCAGTTCTTTCACAACTTAACACCGAGGGCCAGGACCAATCAGTTGCTTTCTTAAGCAGAAGGTTGACCCCCAGTGAGAGGCGTTGGTCAGCTATAGAAAGGGAGGCCTTTGGTGTGGTCTGGGCCTTGAAGAAGCTGAGGCCATACCTGTCTGGCACTCACTCCATTGTTCAAACAGACCACAAGCCCCTTCTATGACTCAAACAGATGAAAGGAGAAAATCCAAAATTGTCGATGTGTTCCATATCCCTAGATGGAATATAAACCTGGGAGTAATCACTCCAATGCAGATGGACTCTCCAGATATTTCCACTTAGACAACGAAGACTCATCTGGGCAAGGTTAGCCTTTTTGTCCTTCATTTGGGGGGTTGTGTGGAAAGTACCCTCTTTCTTGGCATGGTTACCCCCATTTTTCTTACTATTGTATGCGTGTTTGACTGTGGTCACTGGGATTCTGCTAACCAGGACCCCAGTGATTATGCTCTTTCCCTCCCAACTTGTTAACTTGTACCATTTTTAACCCCCACATTTGGCTTACTGGTACCCCCATGTAAGTCCCAAGTATATAGTGCATAGGTACCCAGGGCATTGGGGCACCAGGGGATCCCTAGGGACTGCAGCATATATTATGCCACCCATATGGAGCCCATGCAAACTGTTCTGGAGGCCTGCCATCGCAGCCTGCGTGAAAAGTTGCATGCACCCTTTCACTACCAGGTCACTGCAAGTCACCCCTATGGTAGATCCTCCTACCCAGAGGGCAGAGTGCAAGCATCTGTGTGAGGGCACCCCTGCTCTAGCAATGGTGCCCCCACGAACTCCAGCTCCATTTTCCTGGACCTTGTGAGTATGGGGACGCCATTTTATGCGTGTACTGGACAAAGGTCACTACCTATGTCCAGCTACATTATGGTAACTCCGAACCTAGGCATGTTTGTTATCAAACATGTCAGAATCATACCGCAATACTGTTGCAAGTATTAGAAGTATGATTCCATGCACTCAGGGGGGGCTCCTTAGAGGACCACCCAAATATTGTAACCAACAGTCTTAAAGGGTTTTCTGGGCAGCCCAAGCTGCTGCCTCCCCTCGACCAGGTTTCTGCCCTCCTGCTGCTTGATCTGATCAAGCACACAAAGGCAGAACAAAGGATTTCCTTCGGGAGAGTGCAGTAACACCCTCTCCCTTTGGAAATAGGTGTGACTGGCTTGGGAAGGTTAGCCTCCCCAATCCACTGGTATGCTTTGAAGGGCAATGTGCCGTCCATGCATAAACCAGTCCACACCAGTTCAAGAACCCCCAGTCCCTGCTCTGGCATGATACTGGACAATGGAAAGGGGAGTAACCACTCCCCTGTCCATCACTACCTCGGAGGTAGTGCTCAGAGCTCCTCCAGAGGGTCCCTGGGTTCTGCTACCTTGTTTCCAAGGTTGGAAGGGAACTCTGGGAGCATCTGAGTGGGCTGGCGAGGCAGGTGACGTCAGAGCCCCCCCCCCCCCCCCTGATAGGTGCTTACCTGGCTAGGTGACCAATCCCCCTTTCAGGGCTTTTTCAGGTCTCTCTCTTGGGTGGGTCCTCCGGTTCGGCTTGCAAGATTTCAGCAACCTTCACTTCGATGTCTGGCCACTGGAACCACAACAGGATCCTCCAGGACCCAACAAACGCTGCTACAACGAAGAAGACTTCTGCAACTTTGTTTCTATGTCTCCTGCCAGCTTTGCAACATTTATCGACCATGCTTCTTCAGAAGGCTGCTACTCTTCAACCTGCACATGAAGAAGAAGAAGAAGAAATCACTTCCCTACAATCGCAGGCACCTACAACAAGCGACAATCGGCTGCATGGATCTCCCCTCATCTTGAGCTGCATGGATTCTGCATCATGGGTGGTGGTCTGGAGTAGTCCTCTTGGTCCTCTCTGCCAGCTGTCTAACTTCGGTGGAGTTAGCCTTTGCCTTTCCACACAGGACAAGTACCCCTGTGCACTGGGTCCCTTTCAGCTGCCAAGGCTTGTTGGCATCTCCTTCAAGGGATCTTCAGGATGTGTAGCTCCAGTCCTCAGCAATCCATCATGCGAAGCACAGCCTCCTGCGTGCTTCTCCTGCGGCGTGGGATCCTCTTTTGTAGTGCTGCGTGGGCTTCTTCTGTGACTCCTGTGTCTCTGTCCTGTGAGACTCCTGTGGGTGCTGCCTCTGCTCCTGTGGACTCTCTGTGACGCTGAGGGTTCCCTGTGACTCCCCCTCTTGGGTTGAGTCCTCCCTGGCCTTGCTGGTCCCCGGGAACACCTCTTTTCCACTAACTGCAAGTTTGCCTTTGCCAAGGCTTGTTGGTGAATTCCTGCACCGACACCCATCTGCAATCTTCCTCCCAGCATGGGACATCATCTGCATCTATCAGGAACTCTTCTCCAGCTCCAGGGCTGCAGTGATGACCTGTTCTTTGTCACCGTCTACCAACTCTTGCAACTACAGCTGGGTGGGGAGTAGCTGCTACTCCTCCTGCTCTCCACTGTGACTCTTGGACTTGGTTCCCTCTCTCCACAGGTCTTTTTTCTTCAGGAATCCACCTCTGGTTTCTTGCATTCTTGTCTGGGTGTCTTCTTTTTTTTATTTTCCTCCATTTGGGTGGTTTGGGGAAAATCCAGTGTTTTACTGCTGTATTCCTGGTCGCTGGGGAGTACTTTGTTACTTACCATTGTGGTTTTCTAGTACTCTCAGCTCCCCTCTACACATTTTGCTTTCCTAAGTATGGGAGTACCTTGTTCACAATCTGTTTTTTTATTTAGTATATGGTTTGTGCTCCCCCTAGGGTCACTATTGGATTTTGCTATTTGCAATGTTTTCTAACCTTTTCCATGCCCGTTTCTGATTACTATTGTATACATTTAGTGTATTACTCACCTCCAGGGTGGGTTACCTTTCAAGTATTTGGTGGTGATTTGTTCCAACAATAAAGTACTTTTATTTTGTAAAACAGTTTTCTTTCATGTGTGTAAGTGCTGTGTGACTACAGTGGTATTGCATGAGCTTTGCATGTCTCCTAGATAAGCCTTGGATGCTCATCCCCAGCTACCTCTAGAGAGCCTGGCTTCTAGACACTGCCTACACTTCACTAAGATGGGGATACCTGGACCTGGTATAAAGTGTAAGTACCTTGGGTACCCACCACACACCAGGCCAGCTTCCTAGACATGGTATCAGCAGTCTCTTGTCATCTGCAAGGACCCGCGCCACTCAGTGGGTCTCCCGAGCGTCGGAGCACACCACCTCTTGTCCTTCAAGGTGCGAGTCCACCATCCGCCACCTGTCCGCACTCCCCCGTGCCCGACTGGCTCGTAGCCCAATCTGCCTCCTCACTGTCGCTCCAGCTGCCTTCACTGCCTCGCCATTAGGCTGTGCAGCACCAGGGGGCAGGGCGGAGCACCAGGGTGGCGGCCCACCATTAGGCCATAGCTCCTTGTGGCCGCTGTTGCTCTGTTGCGTCTTCACTGCGATCCGGGCAACACACCGAGCCACAGTGCTCACCCGTGTGTTCTCTACTGTGTAGGACACATCGAATTAATGATATTGGGGAGGATTGCTGGCATTAATTGCTGGCCTGGGTCCAGAGTCACGGAGTCAGGCTTCCGCCATGTTAGACATTTGACCACGCCCCTGATTCATTTTAAGGTTGGTGATACATGTATGGGTTGCTGCTCTGAAGACTCAGGATGTGCCACGTGCAATGGTGTCTACAGAGTTGCCTTCCTACTCAAGACGACTTACTAGGGATTTATTGTGGTTAGTTTGCTGAGGGGGGGATGTGGTGAATTTGGCTGCAGATACCTGTCTGTGCATTGCCAGATATTGGAGTAGTGGGTGCAGTGGTGGGTGTAGAAGTCTGAAAGTGGTAGGGCACAAGATAAAACCATAACTTTTTTGGAGCAAGCGGAAAAGAAATAAAGGAGGGTTCTCCACCAGAGAACTTTTGTTTTAAAAATGGGGTTACTGGTGGATTTCCCTGCTCAATTTGTTTAATAAAAAATTTAAGTACAATGGGTTTTACACATATTTCTAAAGGTTTGCCAAAGAAGCCTAAACTTAACATTAAAAAAATGTAATCTTCTTTTTCAGCGGCAGAATACTTTCCCCAAACATGTACATGCACGGATTTTCCTTAGCACTAGAGGTTTAACTTGTTATCCCTCCCTATTTGGATATTAAAATAAATTGGCACACAGGGAAGCTTGCGCAGGATCAGGCACAAGGAAAAGCTTGCCCAGGATCACAGAAAGCAGTCAAGTGTCAAAACAGGGAATGGAAAGCAGGGTTCTGTGTCAGGACTGGAGGCTTCTAATTATGCTATCTCTTTCTTTACTGTCAACACAGCAGCCAATAAAAACTTAAACTACATTTCCCAGGAGACCAAAGCCTCAATATCACCCCCAATCAGGGTCCACCCTCCCATACATATGCCATAATCCTCCAAAGTCTGTCCTCTTTCTTTGCTGCGGCAGCACAGAGCTAAGTACTTTCACTAACGATCTGTTTATATATGCAAATAGACTCGTTATGTTCAGCGCGGCCTCGTGCCTTCATGCGCTTTAATTAGGTTCCATTTTGTCTATTTGATTTCATTTGAGCAACGATTCCTTGATTATTTCATTGTGCAGTGTCAGCGTGCTCGCGCGCTCTCGTAATATATTTGGCTCCGCCGGTGAGGAGGCCTGAAGGTCTTGCGGCCTTTCCTTTAATTTGCTTCACTCGCCGGACTCGCGCAGACGCTTCTTTGTACGAGTGCGTTTTTTCTAGCAAGTGAAGACAGTTCTTCCCCTCTCAGAGGCTTCTGATTAAGCACCCAACATTTTAACGAGCATGCCTTCAGGTTTACGCCCGGAGAGGCTGTAATAATACGAAAAAGCAAGGCTTGAGGGAAAAGTTTTTGTTACTGGTGCCTGCCTCCCTCTTGATTTTACCGGCTGACATTATCATTAGTAAGGCACTTGGATTTTTCCCACCCAAATTTGATATCTGGGCTTCTGGGACCTCTAATATATATTTGTGCACAGAGAAACATGGCCCAATACATGGGTGATGACCAATATGGGGAATATGATGCTGGTCACTATGACCAACACGTGGAAGAGCGCCTTATGGAGGCTTTAGACTTCCACATTGCAGGACTCAGTAAATAAAGCTTTAGTCAAAGCATTACGTCCTTATGCACAACCTATATCCAATTTTGGCGTTAGGTGCTTTGGCGCAGGCTCTGGGAACCCCACCCTAATAGAGGTCAATGTTAATGAGCCTGGCCGGTCATCTAAAGACCTCCTAAATCAGACCGTTAACACGGTCCTAAGTGATCATGAATTTGGGGCTTTTCAAAAACCGCTCAACTCCATCCGTCCAAACTAGTCAGCATTCTAACTCTGATTCAGACCAGTCGCCTGTACAAGATAAACCCCAGGGTAAGCGTAAATGTAAGGCTCAACACGCTGAAGATTCCGCGATGCCTCTACCCGGAAAGAATTTGCAATTTGACCCAGACGCTATTGTGCACCCTAGATCCACTGAATGGGTTCCATGTCAGGAGGTGGCAAATTATGTGCAGTCTAGACTGCGAAAGAGTTTTGAGAAAGACATCCGGACACCCTTCGCTCTGAGTGCCCTCGTCCAGCACTACCTGGCAAAGTTGCGGAGGCTCCGGAACTTGATCAGCATATGGTAACTTTCCTAAAAAAGTACGCTAAAGAGCCCAAGAAGGGTATTGGCAGAGCCTGGAGCGGTTGCCAGGATTAGTTATTAGATATTTCTGGATCCCTCACTAAGATTTTGTAGATAGATTTGTCAAAGATTTGGCCAAGTATGTGGCCACCTTCTCGGCCCTGGACAAAACCCAAACTTCTATTAAAAAAGTATTCAATAGTGGCCTTTTTCGCAGGGCCAGATGTTTTGGAGGACAAACTTCAGGCCGTTTCAGCCCCCAGGCTTCCAGACCATACTACAGAGGAAGTGGTTCCTCAGTTTTTCAATCCAACGCCAACTTCTATCCGGCGAGAGGACAAGGATACAGAGGTTGCAGCCCCAGAGGACCTAACAGAGGAGGACAATATAACCAAAAGCCCGCTCAATCACGTAACACTTATTCTTGCTGGGGAAGTAATTCTGGGGGGCAGAGTGAGTCTGTTTGTACACAATTGGTCTCACATCACACACAATGTTTAGGTATTAGAAACAATACAGGGATATCATCTGGAATTTTGTTCAAATCCCAAACAGTACTCCATTTTCCTTCCTCTCCTTTTTTCCCAACGAGAGAGTTCTTTTATAGATCAGGAGGTCGAAGCTTTACTTCAGAAAGCGGCGATTGTACCTTCCATTCCCCATCCCAGGGGGTTCATCAGCACAATCTATTTGGTCCAGAAGAAGGGAGGGTGTTCCTGATTAGTACTCCATCGTCGCCACTTCAACTCATGGATTATGCGCCGAGTTGTGCAATGGCTCAGAGAAAAAGGTGTTTGTCTTATAATTTACCTCAACGATATTTTTAAAATGGTGCAGGAGAAAAGTCTAGTTCTTCTTCATCTTTCATGGACAGTTCAAGTGCTCCAGAATCTGGAGTTTATCGTTAACGTGGAAAAATCCCAGTTGATTCCAGCCCAACAGATTTCTTGGGGTTCAATATAGACTCAATTTCAGCTCAGTTGAAACTTTCCTTAACCAAGAGATTGGCCATCAAGAAGGAGTTGAGGAGAGCGTCGTCTGCTCCTTCGATTTCCTTGAGGGTTCTTGCCCAATTGGTGGGCCTCCTTGCTTCATCTATTCAGGCCGTATTTCTGGGCCCTCTCCATTATCGAGCCCTTCAGAGAATGAATATTTACATCTTCACAGGGGCCTTTCCTTTTTGGAGCAGGTAATTTTGTCCCAAGAAGCCCAGACAGAAATACAATGGTGGTTGGCTCATTTGGATGCCTGGAACAGCAGAGCAATTTTTGCCTCTGTTCTGGAGATTGTCATAGTCAGATGCCAGCAGATGGGCCTGGGGAGGCAGATGTGGACAGATGGAGACAAGGGTACAGTGGTCCCTGGAGGAACTTCAAATGCACATCAACTGTCTAGAACTTCTAGCAGGCTCTTTTGCTGTGAGGACATTGTCGCCAGTCAAAGCACAATGTTGTATCCTCTTGAAAATGGACAACATTTCCGTTGTCAGGTACATAAGCAAGCTGGGGGGGAACCTGATCCAAATTCTGAAGGACTTTTGGCACTTTTGTCGAGCTCATCAGATATCTGTCATAGCGGAGTATATTCCAAGCAAAGTGAACGTGATAGCAGATTGGAACTCCTCATATCTTCAAGATGTCAGCGATTAGAGGTTACATCCCAGAGTTTTTCAATTTCTCAATCTTCTGTGGGGTCCCTTGTCAATAGATCTGTTTGCGTCCCATCTGAATGCGCATCTTCTGTGCTTTTACAGTTGGAGACCAGATACGCAAGCTCTAAGTTCGGATTCCTTCCTTTAGTCCTGGACGGAGGAATTGGCTTATGCGTTTCCCCCTTTTTCGATGATTCACCGAGTTCTCTCCGAGGTCCTTTGACAGAAGGCAGAGATGTCTTAGTGACTCATTGCTGGAAAGCGCAATCCTGGTTCCCAATGGTGTTGGTCCTTTGTTGCGCAGCTCCAGTGCGGATTCAGAGATCGGAGGATCTCTTGTTGGATCCGGTGGGCCTTCCACATCCTCTAATTCTGGAAGGGAAGTTATCACTCATGGCATGGAGAATTTCGGGAGATCGGAACAAGTCTCTCAGATTTCGGAGAGCACTAAGGCCCATATTTCTACTTTTTTAGCACTGTATTTGCGTCATGTTTTGACGCAAAATTTGTGCAAACAAAATACAATTGCACTTTATAAGTTTGCGTTGACATTGCGTCCAAAAACGACGCAAATGCGGCACTAAAAAAAGTATAAATATGGGCCTAAATTCTTTCTTGCCCAATCCTTGGCTCCTAGCACGCATAAAAGGTATGCTTCCGCTTGAAAGCGATGGTTGGATTGGTGCAGTCAAAGGGACGTGGATGCCGTGGGGGCATCTGTGCAAATGGTTGCGGATTTTTGGTCACACTTGGCTACTCAAGGTTTAGCATATAGAACAGTTAATAATTTCAGGTCAGTCATTTCAGCTAAACATCCTAGAATTTATGGTAAAACGGTTGGTGAGCATCCACTGATATGTAAACTTCTACCAGTCATTAGATTGGTGCGTCCCCTCCAATCTAAATATTCGGTTTTGTGGGACGTTAATATAATTTAGAAATTTCTGATAGCATGGCCAGCTAATGAAGGTTTATCCAGTAAACAACTGTCAGCAAAACTAGCTATGTTACTCTGTCTTATATTATGCAGGAGAGTGTCAGACGTTAAAGCACTGGACATTGCAGGTAGAGTATTTACTCCTACTGGAGTCTCTTTTAGAATCACCAAACGTACAAAATCAAATTCTACATGTATTTCTTATCCAAGTTTTAGAGATAATTCTAAATTATGCGTAGTTAACTGTCTAAAAGTATATGAGGATGTCACTTGTGAATTTTGTAGGAATCCGACTGGACAGTTATTGCTTTCTCTGCAGAAACCTTTTGGGCCTGTGTCCTCAGCGACTTTGGCCAGATGGGTTAGATGGTTACTTCAAGAAGCAGGAATTAAAATTTCGGTCTTTGGGGCCCATTCTGTTAGAGGGGTTATGGCTTCGAAGGCATTTAATTCAGGATTCAGATTAGAAGATATTATTGACTGCTGACTAGTCTTCAGATTCCACCTTTAAGCTTTTCTATCATAAACCTATTGTGGATGTTACTTCTGGGATTGTGGATCAAGTTTAAACTAGCATAATCAGAAGCCTCCAGCCCTGACATAGAATCAAAAATGTTCTAGCTTACGCGACATGAATTTTCAGTTCTATTAAGGACACAGAGGTGAGGATTATCCTACCCGTGATATGATTAATTAAAAAAAATATATATATATGATATGATGTATTAAAGTGTAAAAATATCCCTCCCGACATGTTATAAAATAGTAAGATGTTTTTCCTCAATCTGAGGTATTATGGTGTTATTTTTCTGTTTACAGAGGAGAAGGCTACCTGAATGGATTCCAGGGAGTGGTTCCTGGTGTTCTTGGATGTTTTCTGCACCGGTTGTGCTGTTCCCTCGGTCTGAAGAGGACATGGTTTGAGTTTGATGTAGTTGGAGTTTGAGTCTCTAGATGAGCAAAGAAAGAGGACGGACTTTGGAGGTTTATGGCATATGTATGGGAGGGTAGACCCTGATTAGGGGTGATATTGAGGATGTGGTCTCATGGGAAATGTAGTTTAAGTTTTTATTGGCTGCTATGTTGACAGTTAAGAGAGAGATACATAATCCTCGCCTCTGTGTCCTTAATAGAATTGAAAATTCTTGTAGTGTAAGCTAGAAATTTTTTGATTCCTGCCACAAGCAAGGATATGTGCCACCCTCCTACAGCTGCAATGCTAACATCTTTCTAGTTGAATTTGCTCAAATTTCCACCAGTCTCCCCCTCGTAAATCCAAGATTTGTCTTCAAACTTGTCTAACCTAGGACTTTTCTTTTTATAACTCCGTTGCTCACATTACTCTGTGCTAATTTTTCTTCACCGACTTTCTTCCTAAACATGTTTACTTCTATTTAAGGTGGTGCGAACTACACAAATCTTTAACGTAATTAACATTTAAAACTCGCTTATTGCCTCACTTTCTTTTCAACTACTTTGTTTACCTACTTCTCCTTTGTTATTTCTTACCTTTCTTATTAGTAGCTAGCCACCTGCACCAAGGCTGTACATAAACCTTGCAGAAACGGTTTAATTTACTAATTTGGGATTAAAAACCAGTGCACAGTTTAAACCTGAAGCGCCCAGGATTAACTTCCCAAGCATGGCCTCAGTGTGTGGAGTGTAGTGCCGAAAGCTGTTGCTTTATCGGGCTGATGAGCTCCTCAGCTTAGCAGTTTTTGATTGATGACAGCCTGGCGAGATGGCTGAGCAGACGCTTCAAAGAACAAGTGGAGTGTATATGTAGTAGGTAGCACTTTTTAACTGGATGTCATAAAAGCTATTGTTAAAATAATTTGAGGGAAACTAAGGGGTGCATAGCCCTTTCACCCAGAACAGTGAGCCGCTGCTGAGTGGGTGCGAGTAGTTGTGTTTTTCTGACCTGCAGGCTTAGTCTGTTGAGTCTAGCTAAAGTATTGTGGAAAATGCGGCATAACTTCCAATTCATATGGTTATCAATGGAGAATCCTGAAAGAAAACCACAGATCTTCCTGATCCAACAGGTCTGAGGATTAGGTCTCTTCTGCTCTGGTATAAACCTTCTCAGAGAAGTGGAGCCCTAATGGTGAGCTCAGAAGCAAGAGAGTCCCAAGGGGAGGAACCATCTAGGACCCTGCAGGATTCAGATTTGAAAGAAAAAAATCTTTAATTTATAACTTTCATGCTTACACAGTTAGAACAGAAAGCTGTGGAGCTGCTGAGCGTGTGTTCCTCCAAAGGGACCTCAGCTTCCAGGTGCTTTTCCCTTGAAGCATTACAGCTGTAGAAGACAAACTGATAGTCAGGCATATGGAGGAAAATGGTAGGTTCTTTCACTGTCCCCCGATGTTACTTATACTACTTTCTTACAGCCAGTACAAATAGCCTTTACCTGGGTGGAGGAAGATCCCTGGGCAGGGACAGTAAAAGCAAGGAAGCTCTGTGCCATGCCAATTTTCTGCTTTTTTGCTTCTGGACTTGATGAAATTCAGAGTTTCTTGTAGGTTAGAATCATGCTTGCTCTAAATATACTCAAAACTATTCTAAAGGGACCATGCACCAGTGATAGAACAGACTGCAAGCTGGTACTGGATGACTGTTCTGCAAACAAGAGAGGTAAATAGTTTCCATGTCAGCTACTGCTAACAGTTGTGCTGTTTAGCCTAGTATGAGCATACAAGGGCACTGTTGTTGATGCAGATTTTGAGCCATCCACCAGGCAGCACTTTTGGACTTGGCACTCTCTGCAATGTCATCCCCAAAATAATTGCCCTCATCCTCCAGTTTTCTGGACGGGTTTTTGTTGGCCTTGGGACTCGCCGCACTTTACCACTGCTAACTAGTGCGAAAGTGCTTTCTACTTTATACATGGTAAAATTGGCTTACAATTGGCTTACATCCAATTGGCACATGTAATTTACTTGTAAGTCCCAAGTAAAGTGGTACTATATGTGCCCAGGGTCAGTAAATGAAATGCTTGTAGTGGGCCTGCAACACTTATGACACCCACTAAAGTAGCCTTCCAAACACCTCTCAGGCCTGCCACTACAACAAAAGTGGGCATTTTTAAACTGCTATTTCGACCTGTCAAAATAAATCTTTTCCAGGTCTAAACGCTTCCTTTTTAATACATATGTCACCCATATGCTAGGCCCTAAACAGCCCATATGGCATGGCCTGTTGTATTTAAAAAGGTGGACATGTACTTTTAAGTTTTACATGTCCTGGTAGTGAAAAACTCCTAAATTTGTATTCACTACTTCAATCCCTGCCTCTCACATTTGTTTTTCCCTAGAGCAAGGCCTATCTCCCCTACAGGATAACATTTGGTTACATTATTACATTTAATAATTGGTAATGTTCATTTTGGAGCAGTTAGGAAAGTCGTATTTGGTGTCTGGGGAATTATCAGTTTAAACCCTCTTTAATGGTAAAGTTGGGTTTTAAGGCATAATTCTGAAAATCCCATTTTCAGAAAGTTGCCATTTTCTTGTCCTAACCACTTTATGCCTGATAGCTGTTACCTACCACACTTGCACTTCGAAGTCACTGGCCCAGCCCACTCACAAAGGGCTTGACATTAGCCTAGTGTATCCCCAAACAGACTGTGGGACCAAGGCAGGGAGGCAGAACATTCAAGACGCCTCTGTAAGGGGAAACTCCAGAAGCTTCTCTAACTTAAAAGTCTGCACCAGGTTTAAAAAGGGAATCCTCAGACCCACTCTTCAGGTCACTTTTGGACCTGTGGAAGACTCTGCAGATGGACTGCCATGCAGCAAGCAGAGCTACCCTGCTACAAGAGGAAGAACGACTGGACTTGCTCCTTGAACCAAGGAACACTAAAATGACTCCAAGGTCTACTTGGCTGGCCCCTTGTTCTGAGCTACATGGACACAACATGCTCCAACACCCTTGAACCCTGCACCTGGGCTCTACCTTCTGTGACTCCTAAACCCCAAATGGTGTCCCCAGCCCTGGACATGCTACCAGAGTGTTAAGCCCAGGTTAATTTAGTGATTTTATGGGGCATATTTATACTCTGGTTGCGCCGAATTTGCGTCGTTTTTTTCGACGCAAATTCGACGCAAAACTAACGCCATATTTATACTTTGGCGCTAGACGCGTCTAGCGCCAAAGTTCCCGGAATGTGCGTCATTTTTTAGCGTGAACCCCTTCCTTGCGTTAATGATATGCAAGGGAGGCGTTCCCGTCTTAAAAAATGACTCCCAGGCCTTTACGTGGTATTTATACTCCCGGGCAAAAATGACGCCCGGGAGTGGGCGTGGCCAAAAACGGCGCATTTGCGCCGCTTTTTAACGCCTGGGTCAGGGATGGCGTTAAGGGACAAGTGGGCTCAAAATGAGCCCAGAGTGCCCTCCCCTGCCCCCAGGGACCCCCCCTGCCACCCTTGCCCACCCCAGGAGGACACCCAAGGACGGAGGGACCCATCCCATGGACATTAAGGTAAGTTCAGGTAAGTATTTTTTTTTTTTTTTTTTTGTGGCATAGGGGGGCCTGATTTGTGCCCCCCTACATGCCACTATGCCCAATGACCATGCCCAGGGGACAGAAGTCCCCTGGGCATGGCCATTGGGCAAGGGGGCATGACTCCTATCTTTACAATGATAGGAGTCATGTTGATGGGGGATGGGCGTCGAAAATAAATGGCGCAAGTCGGGTTACGATGATTTTTTCGACGTAACCTGACTTGCCCCATTTTAAGACGCCCATGCGCCATTTTCCCCCTACGCCGGCGCTGCCTGGTGTACGTGGTTTTTCTCGCGCACACCAGGCAGCGCCGGTCTGCTTGCGCCGGCTAACGCCATTCAATAAATACGGCGCCCGCATGGCGCTTCAGAATGGCGTTAGCCGGCGCTAAACTTTTTGACGCAAAACTGCGTTAGCGCAGTTTTGCGTCAAAAAGTATAAATACGGGCCTATGTGTTTCACCCTTACAAGGAGTGTGGCGGTTGCTTGAGATGGATTTGATCCCCTTAACCAACAAAGCAATTTCACACAGTTGCACTCCCACTCCCCACACTGAGAATGTGAGGCCCAGGACATGCAGCAGGAGTCACAAATATCAAACAAGTGATATAGAAGATTCCGATTGATTAAAATCAGAATCATGCTTATTTTTATGAACATTTTTGCACTAAAATGAAATTTCTGCACCTTGTAAAACTGTATTTTCCTGTGCTTGGCTAAAATAGGCCTCAACTCTATTTTTATTTCTGTGACAGGCATAATGTGTATTTTTATTTCTCCTTTCATCACATGCAGCAAAACGTGCACTGTTATAATGCTTTGTGTTGATGTGCAGTTCTCGAGGCACCATCGGTAACCTTATTGCTACTTTCAAAGCTCTTCCTCTGCGTATTTCTGTAGGCCTACTAATTTATGAGACTCGTTATTTTGAGTGTAACTTGATTTATACCGACATCCGATGGCTTTAGGTCAAAACGGGTTGTTCTCATTTTCGATTAGGGGATGGTTTTAGATAATGCGGTATCACATTTTGTATTCTGATTTGTCAATTCATGAAATGTGTGATCATGATATGCTAACACTGCGATTTTCACTGTATTTTCTGGGAGGTGAGCCATGTCTGGTTTTCTGCAACGTTAGAGTGCGGACCTGTCTCTCTGTCTTCCCTTGCTTAGGACTTGGAAATATTTTACTCTGAGACTTGACTTAAAGTGATTCTTTTTGCTGCATTTGTTTAAGCTATGCTAATTTGCTATATTGATTTACCGTGCATTTGACAATCTTTTGCCTTCTGTTATGCATTTAAATATTTTAATGACTCTTCATGGTTTGGAAGTTAAAGAAGGCTTCAAGTATTTCCTTGCTTCAAGATTTATTTAATTGACTATGCTGATTTATTTGCTGCCAATCTGCTTACTGTAGACATACATTGCCTCATTCAACTTGAGTTTAACACTGTGGGTGCAATAAGGTAGCCTTAAGACAAGGCACAGAGTAGCTGGGGAAACAATCCACTATAATGTTGCAGCAACCACTCAAACAGAGGCTTTTTGAGTGGGGAATGGTGAATTTGAATAGGGTGCATAACATCTTCTACCTGTCTGTATCTAGCAAACTCACTTTCATTTGGGTCCCTGTCCATTGTGATGGTGTGTACAGCGGCTGCCCAAAGAAGGGTGGTGTTAAAGTTTTTCAGATTCATTTTGGATGCAGTGCGCCTATTGTGAAATTAAGATGCAGCTTTTGATTTACCCCCCCAAATAAGTAAGGTAAAATGATTCTGATGCGCATTGAAGCACAGCTCAGTTCTCCTAATCAAGTGTTCAGTTCTCCTCTGTAGATCAGCTCAGGTTTATTCGGTCATGAGCCACACAATGTGTCCATCACACGTTACAAATTACCTTTCTTAATGATGCTGTATGGATCCATGTTTGACTATGAGTTATTCCTGGTCTATGATATTGGGTATCTCAATTGAACTAACCTATTCATTCCGTGGATCAGGTTCCTCTTGTGGGTCCACCACCCCACTAAAACCAAAGACGCAAGTGTGCTTTCCTCTTTACATCAGCGCATCTATCTATTTTATTGGCTCGCCATTTGTCTCGACTGATTTTAGCTGTGGGTGCTCATGGATAATAAACAAAATTTTATCTCACCCCAGTGACCTTGGAATTAATGGTTCAAAAATCGGCCTCTCCCAGTTTTAGTGAGACCACATAGTCGAGTCCCAGGGGCAAGAGAACCCCCCCCCCACCCCCCACGGCCTGATTTTCACATCATTCCACAGTGAAATTGCCTGTACTTCGACAGCAGTCACAAAGTAGTAACTTAACTATCTGTACCTCGTGTTTGTCACCACTTATTGACCCGTATGGAGGAGTGCATCCTACTTCTATCCTGCATCCTTATTGAAACGGACTTTTGAAAGACTGTTTGGATGAAATATGTGTAGATAAGCACAACCACGTGCAAGCCAAAGTGGTAAAAGACACAATAAAAAAAAATAAAGTAACTTTATATGAACAGCTGCACTGGGCACATACAACCTATGAACATTTGATATAATTTAAAACAATTCTTATAGTTTCACAAACAGCTTTCTGAAACTTAGACGCCAAAGCTTTTTATTAACAAGGTCTGATCTATGAACAGTGCTCATTCTGGACTATTCTTAGTGAAACGGCAAAGTGTCATCTCTTAATTACAATTTGTGATGGTTAGACCTCATGTGTGCCAAAAGCAATACGATCTCACAAAACCTTCTTAGTGTTTAATACCTTAAACACCAAGGAAGTCAGGAGCTTAAGCATTCGAAACAAAGGAGCATTCTAGGGTTAAAATCTTCTCCGGCAATTATAAAGTTAAGTCTCCTTAACTTGGGCATGGGACTAATTCTATGTAAGCTGAAAGCCTTGTGTGTCTCGTCACTACCTTGCACAAACGGCATCAGGTCTACTTTTTATTGTGCATTTTAGTATATGTATTGACCACAGACGTATCTGGTGCTGAAGCTATTACACAGGTTCTATGCAGAACAAATACACTCTCGCATCAACAGGCTTGTGTTTAACCTGTAGAAACAGAACTCTTATTCTAAACTCAAATGCACCACACAAGCAATTGTACCGGCCGTAGGCCAGAAGCCAGATCCTGGGTATTTCCTATGGTGCAGGAAGCAGAACCACTGCCCAGTGTCCTCAAGCATGTGCAATACTAAGTCTATTTATAGGGAGGGGCATTGCGTGGGAATGGGAGCTCTGTCTCTACAAGACAGTTTAAAAGAATGCAAGGTCTTTAACATGATGGCACATCCCTGTCTAGATCACAACCCAGTAAATTTTGAAAACGTAAAACAAAATTGGTGATATTTCTTAAAGTTCCTTTAATGATACATTTTATTTTTGTCACCTGACTAAAATTCAAGCTCAGGCACAGCACCATCCTCTGCAGATCCAAAATCGAAATTACATTGCATTTTAAAACAGCGCGTAATTGCTATTGGTGAAACATCTCAATGTACATGTCTGGTTCTATTACCGGTAGCCTGGATATAAAGCTTAGACTAGATGGTATACTGAACACCATATGTAGACTTTAGATATAGGAAGTGTGGTGGGTGCTTGGAAGAGTGTTGAGGCAGAACAGTCGAGTAAAGAAATGAGTCTGGATGGAAAATTTAATCTTCCTTTGATGTTAGAAGAACAGGAGCGCAACTGTCCAGAAAAATTCAAGGTCCTGCGGACAGTATGGGAATTAAGCCAGCTCCGTGGATTGGGGGGAGGGAGGGGAGGAAGGAAGGAGCTGAAGCTGATGATCATTGACAACCTCCGCATACTTTTCTTCCAGATCCGAATGAGGGGGTGCACACTTTCAACATTTCAAAACAAACTTGGTTTAGAGCCGTAGAGTTATAAAAACGCATCCGAAAAGTATTTTAATGTTTATCTTCACAGATTAAACGCTAGCATCCTGGAATCACTTCAAGCACTGATGGAAAAACAATGAGATGATCAACCATAGTTTGTAATAAAGTCGAATCTGTTTCCTTTGTTTGGCAGTGAATAGTTCGAGGCTCTCGGTCTATTTTTCTAGGCCAGAAAAGTCAGGTCCCCCTTGGCCGTAATTTCCTGAAATATCGGCACCACTGAAGTCAAAGCCTGGCGTCTAAAACCGAGAAACAAAAAGAGACAGAAAATCTGTTAAGTCAACTAATCACAACAAAAACTGGAAAAGGCAATATGTCTTGCTTCAGGGACAGATTGTCTTTCCAATCGTGTTAAGCCTTTTCTGTACAGCATGCTCGCTTTTGTTTTTGTATACTGATTTGTATCTTTAAATAATATTTTAAAATGTAGCACAAAAGCTTTTTATGTGAAGCACGGGTGAGGGGAGCAACATGAAGTGCATGGGTGCAGGGGTTAAGCAACATGGCGGGGTGATAAAAGAAACAGAGAGTGAGGAGGAGAATCAACTGGCGAGAACAGAAAGCATGGTTGAAAGAAATCAACACAGGACAGGGTGGGGAGGAGAAGTAACAGGCAAGAGAGAAGGGTATAAGGAAGCAACACGGTGGGAGAGCAGTGGGGTGAAGCACGTGGGTGAGAACGAAGCCGTGTTGCGGGGGCTGTATATAAGTGCGCGCGTCATGGAGAGGACAGGAAGAAGTACAGCAGTAACTGACAGTAACCCAAAGTGCAGGGGGAGAGACGTATGATGGAGATAACTGCAACACACATGCACTCTCATGGAGCACTTAACCCAAAAGAAAAATGAAGTGTTTGAAAAGCACGCAGAGGAAGCATACACGCCAGCCAAACATAGGAGATTCAAAACAGGCAATGCTCCACTACAGGGACTACACTAGATTGAGAAGCTGTGACATGAATAAGAAGCAGATAAATGAGAGCGACACCAATAGCAAGCATTGGGCGGGCTCCAAGCCCTGTACATTCTTGGTAAGCCCATTATATGCCTTGCAACAGACAACACATGCACTGTCTAGTAAGCTCGGCCACATTTTTTTGCAGCAATAGGAGCTTCAGCAATCGGATGGAATACGTACAACCAAATCAGAGGGAGTTGCTTTATTTGATGAACATGCTACAGAGAAATATGGGGAGTTATTGGGGAGAGGCTTTTTCCCTCTTACTACTCGGAGGGATCAATTCCAGTGGATAAGTGGGTCTTTATGTAAGGCACAATGATACTACAGCACTCCTGCCAAGGGCAGATTATCTCAGGACACACTCACTAGCTCATACTACTGGGGTATAGACCCTAAAATTCAGTTATCGGCTTTCATGGTTTTTCACACCATGGATTACTATTGTGTGGATGGGTTTTCAGACCCGGTCACAGAATCTGAGGTTGATTACATTGTCTCATTTGCGACTGCATTAGAGTTTGATGATAGGATCAAACAGTTCATTTGGTAAACTACAGATGCAAAATTGTATTTAGCTAGTGTGTTTTCTCTGATAAACTTCATTTGCTAGCACAACATTTTAACTGCCGACTAGGCACAATACTATTTATTGGTCGCCCCTGGGCGTTCATTACATTTATTACTTTTTGCTGTTATGAAAATATGTTGTTGAATTTCCTTTTTTTGTGTTCAGAAAATATAGATGTGTTGGCAGGCTTTTTAAAAAAAAACAAATGCAACAAAACACTGGAACTCTGTCAGAAGTTTCTACTAAGCAATATTTTGCTGTGTATATTCAGCACTTTAAAAGCAAATGTCATCTTGTCTCTTTCCTTTGAACTGCAGCTTGACTGTGCTAAAGCAGCCTATTCAGCTAATAAGCCCTTTTTAAATCATTATCAATATTAGCAATACACCTGCATGCAACTATATTAATAAGCCTTTGTTTTTCTTCTACAGGATTGGAATTTGTATATTTCATACTGTGAACTGCAAGTAACAACGGCATCACATGTAATAAATTTACTCAGTTATAAGGAAAAAGGTGTGCTTTATTAATAGTACATTTGTGCTTTTACTTAACAACGCTATGATCCATAATCTGTTGCTTTTATCTGATTTGTGATTTTAGAGGACACAGCTTCTTCGGACAGTGACAACTGGAAACGTCTGAAATAGGTTGTCCAGCACCAAGGAAAAGAAAGCCCTGAGACGTTTTGCTTTGGCATGCATCAGGGTTACTCGCACACAACTAGTCAAAATAACTTCCAAGTGGGATAGACCACAAAAAGGTTGTTTATGATCTTAGTGGTAGAAAAGATGCTTGTGACCGTGTACAATTATCGGCCGTGTACCCTTTTCGTTACTCTTCTTCCTAATCATGGAACCCTGTGTCAGCACACATTTACTTTGCATGCAAGCCAGGTGTTTTCATGTGGATCTTGCAACAATAACATAACACAAAGTGCAAACATGAACAATTTACTCTTGGCCTTCATACAAAATCAAGAAGTGCTGGAGAATCAGGGTCCAATCCACGCTGTTTCACAGAAAAACTATGGAATAGACAAGGGAATGCATATCACCAGGGAAAGGCTACCTCTTAAATTGTACTGTACCAGCTGGCTAAACTCTCACCTGACAGGTCTTGACACCAAGGGACATGATAGCCAAAGTTGGAAATGAGAAGAGGCCAAGGTATAAATTCACTTCAGTCTTTTATAGCCACTTTCTCAAATGGTGCACATATTTTTGCTAGTATGTAAACATGGTGCATTCCAATTTCCTATGCCTCAACGGTCCCTTTGCCTGCAAAATACATGTGTTATACTAACTTTCAAAGCATGCTAAAGGCAGTCAATTATTGATCCTTTAAAAAAAGGTTAACAATAGGCAGAAATTCTTGTGTTCAAAACAATCGCGTCCAACACTTGAAGCCAAAGGCCTGCATGCCAATATTTCAGTTATTCTCCAAAGCTCTGCTTAAGGTGTATCTCTGGCTGCTCCCTCCACAAACAGGAACGCCCTGTAGCTGACAAGGTTTGTTGTCTGTAAAATGTTTATGTTTTAATATAGTGAAGCATAAGAGGCACCATAAACTCTTCTTGAAACTTTGTGCCTAGCTTTACGAATAAGCCATGTTTAGAAAAGCTTTTGAATACACACAAAACTAAAAATCATTGACTCTCAATACTTGTGTTATTTTTGGCTCTCGATCTGCCATTTACTGAGTTGAAAACTCTTTAAGGTAGCACGAGGTTAAGTGGGAAAAACAATGAAGAGTTGTGCATACAGGCATGAAGGTGCTAACAAACATATCTAGTAATTTCAATGGGCCTTAAAGGTTCCCGATTCCATTTAGATACAAGGCCTGATTTTCCTCTGCAATTATGAGGGTACTCCGCCCTCCAGATTTAGAGCGCCAGTCCTGCTGTCATAGCAATTTCTTTCAAAGTACTAAATGTTTGGTGTACAGCTTGGCAGGTTGCAGGTTCTTCTCCAGGAAGTGTCTTGATGAAGTAGAGTGTCTACCTCAGAAGTGTCTGAGTTGGTAGGGTCAGAGACATTGCTTAAATACCCAAATGTGCCTTTGAAGTGGGGGAGACTTCAGTTCCATCCTGTCCGCCAGGGACCCAGTAGGAGGTGTGGCAGTCCTTTGTGTGAGAGCAGGCTACTGTCCTTTGACATGTCAGGCCCTCCACCCTCCCAGCCCAGGAAGACCCATTCAATATGCAGATGTATGCAAGTGTGACTGAGCATCCTGTGTTTGGGGTTGTCTGAGTAAATGCACAAGGGAGCTGTCAACTAAACCTATCCAGACGTGGATTGGAAGGCACAGAAGGATTTAAGTGTAGAAAAATGCACACTTTCTAAAAGTAGCATTTCTAAAATAGTAATATAAAATAAGACTTCACGGTTAAGCAGGATTTTGTATCACCATTCTGGCCATACTGAATATGACCTGGCTACTCCTTTCCGATCAGGATCTACCACTCAAACAGTAAATGAGGGTAGCCTTAATGCTATCCTATGAAAGGTGCAGGCCTCCCAGCAGTGTAAAATAAAATTTAGGAGTTTTACACTACCAGAACATATAGAACACACATGTTCATGTCCTGCCCTTTATCTACATAGCCCCCTGCCCTATGGGCTACTTAGGGCCTACCTTAGGGGTGATTTGTATTTAGAAAAAGGGGAGTTTAAGGCTTGGCAATTACTTTTAAATGCCAAGTCGAGGTGGCAGTGAAACTGCACAAACAGGCACTGCAGAGGCAGACCTGAAGCATGGTTAAGGGACTACTAATGTGGGTGGCACAATCAGTGCTGCAGCCAACTAATAGCATTTAAATTACAGGCACTGGGCACATGTACTGCACTTGACTAGGGACTTACGAGTAAATTAAATAAGCCAATTTGGTATGAGCCAATGTCACCATATTTTAAGGAGAGAGCATATGCACTTTAGCACTGATTAGCAATGGTAAAGTGTGCAGAGTCCTAAAGCCAGCAAAAATGAGGTCAGAAAAAGAGAAGGAGGAAGGCAAAAAGTTAGGGGGTGACCCTGCCGAAAGGCCATTTTCAACAGCCGCCATGCAGCATGAAGGGAAGAGACAAAGGAAAGTATTTTGCTCACGCTGAAGTATATCAGCAATCGTGCAATAATCCATGTAACAGGGTCAGTCTGCAAGGCGTGACAAAAACAGCCTCAAGGCGGGACAAACAAGTCATCAAGTGATTTTTGTAAGGCAAGCCCAGGAACGAATGAAAGTGATAGGCATGAGATGGGCATGGTTAAAAGCCCACAATACTTACAACAGGTCAAAGCACTTGTGCGCTCAACCTAAAAATGATCGCTTTATGTGAAAGCAATCACAGACATGGTGGCGTGTGATTGAGCCACAGGAATGTTGTTACAGCCCTTGTACAAAGTCAGCCATTTTCAGACCCGTCAACTCACACAGCCACCATATGTTGCACAATACTGGCTCTCTTCACATGGTCTCCTGGTGAAGGACCAATAACACACAGAGTACACACAGTGAGCTGGAAACCTATGCAGATAGCAGGTTTCCAGCTAATTGTGTTCAGGCTCAACACAGCTGACATCTGTCAGGCAGTGTAAAACCTCCCATAGACATAGACAGTAGCCTTTATAATTTGTTTTTAGCAAGAGTGGGAAGGTGATCTTGGGGTAAAGGCCCCATAGCGTCTTTTGGTGGCCGTACCCATTCCATGTTTGGCAAGCTGGTGGTGGGCTCAAACCTCCGCCCCCATCCTTTCAAAGCCCCGCCCCTTCCTCAGACCATACAACTAATTTCAAAGCGGACAAGTCTGGATGGTGCCTATGTATTAAAAAAAAAAAAAAAACAGACACACTCTGCAGTCTTTTATTTCTTCCACTCTAATTCTATTTTGATTATTCTTTTACTAGATAACAGAATCTGATGTGGTGTGTTAAGTTCCACAGCAGAGTTGTACTGCTTCGAGGGAGTTACTGGTTTCTTTTTCCCCTCATTTTTCTGTCTTTTTCCCAGGAACAAAAAATACTGTATTCTGACACCTGACTGTCTCCTAACTAATTAGTGCCTGTCCCCATGGACCTACCTAATCACTCCAAAGCCTGAGTTTTTTTTTTTTTTGAAGGAGAGCCACTCGAAAAGACGCCATAAATTGGTTTCAAATAAAAAAAATAAAAAATAAAAAAAAACGAGAAAAATTTGGATGCTGTACGCAGCGGCCGTTTTTGATGACGATTTCTGATAAAAAAAATTACAAATAGACTGCATCAGTTCGGAGCATGCTCTGTAGCGCTGCCCAGCTCTCGGGCTCCTGGGGGGGTCGGCTTATCCTCCAACTAATACAAAAAAGATGACTGGAAGATCTGATTGGAACTTTGTTCTCTGCTGTAGCAGCTGTGATCTTCCTGAATGTTTGTGTGATTCCAGTGCTAGCTCAGGCACACATAACATAAACAAGATACACGGGGAAACGCACCCTTATACATACACCAAGCAAAGATACAAACATGCAGGGAAAAGATACACGCAAGTACATGAGAAGCAAAGACACACAGGGAAAAAGACACACAAGTGAAGTAAAGACACATGCACGTGCACGTAAAGCAATGCTACAAACACGCATAGGACACACACAAACACACATGCGCCCGAACCAGGAAACACATGCAAGGGAAAACAGACAAGCAGATGCAAAGCAAAGACTCACACGGGGAAACAGACATGCATGAAGCAAAGCTACACACTCTGGACACACACAACCACACACTGTGTAAAGCAAATGAGACACACAAGCAGAAACAGAGACGTTGAAATGGGGACACACGCTCGCAGCCACTTACAGGGCGCTGAAGTCCATGACTGGAAGAATTAGGGGCCTTTTGTATCTGGGCAGGCCAAATGCACACCTAGGATTTCAACAACACCCTTTGACAGAAGGACCTGCACACAACTGTAGTGCCCTCCAGCACCCCACACAGAGCCCAGTCGCTGCCCTGCCCCCTCCATGCACATGCCTTGACCTCTAATGTATGCTTCGGGGAAGCAGAAACACTCGCTGTATTACGATAACAGAAATGGGTGACAGTGGCGTTTATTGAGGTCTGCACGAGGCTGGGCTCTACATAATTCATCCCAAACATGTAACCTGCAAAGAACAGACGGGTTTATCAGCAGACACAAAGATTTGGTGGCACTGGCATGCCTGGGAAACAGAAGTTCACTCGCACAACGTATTGGCAAAAGTGCAATTATCCATGTAACAGGGTCATGCAAAGCGTTCCCATGCTACCTAGCATTTAAAAAGTTGACAAACAAGCCAAAAAGGGACAGACAGAAAGAGAAGTTATTGATGCAGGGAGGACAGGAAGGACAACACATAGAGAGCAAGGGCGGGTTCAAGGGACCCCTTAAAGAGGCAATGCCAATTATGGACTTGTGGGGCCCAGAGCTGCCCTCGCAGTGTTTTCTATACCTTTTAGTGCCTGTGTCTGTTTTTTTAGTGTATTTAGTTTGTGTAAAAAAATTGTAAGTTGCATTTTCGCTGTATTTAAATGCAGGCTTGTGGGATCATACTCCTACAAACATCACGCTTTCAGTCACTAATCAGCAGGGCACACCCTTGAAGCAGCTCCGATCTGAGCACGGCAGCTGGTCTTTTACAGATATATCAGTGGCAACAAGGACATTAAAGCTCTCCATTCCGAGCCGAATGTGAGAGCTAAGATAAACGAGGGGGGCTGGAAAAGCCTCCCTCTACTGTTGGTTTTATGTTTGCAGAGGGAGCTGGCGGGGAGGAAGGACTGAACACGCACCCACACAGCAAGACCAACAGGCAAGTACTAAAGAAAAAAGTCCCCAACAAAAGAGATAAACAGGACATAGCGTAATTATACAGTAGTTGGTGCTGTTCCCAAAGAGAAAAAGGCAGGACAAAGAAGCAGAACTGACCACTAGCAAGCAAGGATTTTTTTTAAAGACACCGGAACCAATAAATAAAATCGATTGAACCCACAGAATAAGTATACTTAAAAGTATACAACACGTCGAACACTACGCTCGACCTAACAATGAAGAGTTGATCTCTAAAATAGACATTCTGTATACTGCAGGGAAAAGCTCTAGGAACAACAGTTTCGGGGCCTGAGGAGAGAGTGGCTGTCAAACACTAGGCATTACGGTTTCTGTACATACTCAGATGGGTGCTTTGACGGGGAGTGTTCATTCTAAGCTGATCCCCTGAATCCATATCATTGCGAGCAGAGTTTCTAGTACTGGGACCTTATGTGTCAGCAAAAATGAATTCTAGATGCTATAGGACTAATTTGCTTCCACTGAACAAATTGCATTAACACACCTGATAGCACTGATTTGTAGGTGAAAAGTTCAGGAGTATAAACACTGTGAGGACATAATGTGAATCTGTATCCACCGGCGAAGCGCAACAATACTTTCTGCACGTCTCAGCCATATCCTGCATACTCAAAGCCATTTTCAACATCTGCCGAATCCTGCACATGGTTGGAAAATACCACAAGCATAATAGTCAATGCACATATAGCTTCTGCAACACCTGCAAATTCTTGTCCATCGATGCACGACTGACGACACAGGGTCACATATATGTGCCTCCCCTGTGTGCTGAAGTCAGTTTCGTTTTTTTGCCTTTCTGGGACCTCAGACTCTGAGCGTGAACAATCACTGGCGCCGAACCTTTTTAGATGGTAAAAATAGGTCACTCCACAGAACGGGGAGGTGGGAGGGCACTGAGGAATCTACGGGAGTATCCACCAGAAAGGGAGCTAGTGAAGGTAACTTGTTTTTCTGATAGATACTTCTAACTGCAGAATCCTCATCTTAGAATAGATACCAAAGCAGAAACTCTCCAAGGTGAAGGGTCTGTGGAGGGAATAGAGACCAAAATGTCTTGTGGAACTATGCAGCCAACTGGACTTGGTTGTCAAGGCAGAAGTGCTTTGTGAACCTATGCACCGACACCCACATTGGTGCCTGGCAGGCTTCATAGATGGGCACCCCACTCCACAACCCAGTGGTAGCAGCCTTGGACCTAGTGGAATGGCCTGCAAGACCTTCTAGGCGCTACTTTGTAGCCATATCAAGTCTAGAAGCAGAGGGCTAGCCACATTGATATGATCCTCTTCTGCACATTTTCCCTTTCTTGCTCCAAAGAGCCCCACAGGAAAATGGTCACTGGTATGATCATTGTCAAAGCCTAAAGCCCTTTTGGGATCTAACCAATGGAGCCTCTCTTCCTTTTTTGAGGCATGAGGGGCAACAAAGAACGCTGGTAAAGTGATGGACTGCCAACACTGCAGGAACAAAGGCTGCACTAGTCCTCAGCACCAATGTGTCTGGAAAAATTATGGTGTATGGTGGTTGCACTGACAGGTTCTGCAGTTCACTTGTGCAACAAGTTTAAGTAATAACAATGAGTTTAACAATCACAGAAAGGGAAGATAAATAATAATATTTTGTAGTGACCACAGCAAGGCCTTGCTGGGCTAAGGATAAAACAAAAAGAATATGCAACAGCTTTGCCTGTAAGGGGTTGGTGTCCTGAGCACAACACCAGGTTAAGAACTTGTGCCATCACAGATTTGACACCTCAGTTAGCAGACCGAGATGCAGTAGTTGACTGCTGCCAATCTCCATGCATGGAAGCGTAAGGTGGCAGACCTGAAGCAGTCAACTGCTGCAGCTCAATCTCCATGCATGGAGGCATAAATTGGGCAGATTTAGATGGAGGAGTTTGCCCATCAACTGGGGCAAAGGTCCTCCTGAGGTGCTACTCTGATCAGTGAACAGATCTTCTAGCTCTGGAGCTTTGGTTACCACACTCTCTGGCCACCAGTATGACCTGAGATTGGTCGTTATTGATATTCAAAACTATGGGCAGGAGAGGTAGAGTCAGGAAGGCAAACAGGAGTCCCTTGTCCCATTCCAGCCAGAATGCATCTCCTAACATATGTTCTAGTGAAAACTTCAATGCACAAAATTGCAGACTCTGCACATTCATGTCCATGGCAAAATATCTAGCCAGGGTTCCCTCTACTGGTGGAAGACAACCAAAGCCACTATGGCTTCAGACACCACTTGTGATATGTCAGACAACGTCTGCTTAGTTTGTTCACTCTGGTATTCAGGGACCCTGCCAGTTGGATGTTGATCAGATAGGTACTCTGACATTCCAGCTACCTCCAGAGAGGCAAAGCCTCCAGGCACATGACCCATGACCCCACTCGGCCCTGCATGTTTCAGTACTGCATGGTGGTGGTATTGTATGTGAGAAATTGTACCAGACTCTTTGGGTGACAAGAAGGCTCTCAATGCCAGAAGAATGGCCCGTAGCTCCAGGCTGCTGTGAAACCAGTCCTCCACTGGAGACCACAGTCCTCGGATTTTCCATCTCTTCCAAGTGACCCCACCCAACCCAGTAGTGATGAGAATGTCACCACTGTCAGACATGGGTGGGGAAAAGAGAGTGGCCTGCTGCAACACAAGGTGTGATTGCACAGCCAACACTGCAGATCTAGAGCTGTGTCCGTCAGGAACTAGATGGTGTTGGAAAGATGGCCTTGATGCTGGACCCACTGGGATTTGAGGTTCCACCGTTGGGCTCACATAGGTGAGCCACCTGCTGTGAATGACAAAACCTGCCGTGGTTGACAAAGAGGATACACAAATATAGGAAAGCAAGAAGGTCCTGGAACAAGGATCGAGCTCGATACATCAGCATCATAGCCCAAATGACAAGGGCTCAACACTGTGGAGGAAAAGCTCTGCTCACCACTGTGTCAAGGATCACCTGAACAAATGGAAATCTCTGGCAGGAGGTTGGCTCATTTATGGCAAAACCAACAATGTTAAAAAAATTCCGGAGGTGGTCCACAACTGACTGTGACTAGCCGCCTTCAGCACCAGTCATAGAGCTAAGGGAATACAGGAAATTCAGCCCTCCGAAAATTGGCAGTGACCAAAGCCATCACTTTTGTGAACAACCATAGGGTGCTGGTGAAGTCGAAGGGAAGCACAGTAAGGTGAAAACATTCCTGTCGCACCACCCACCTTGAATTGCAGGTAATGACAGTGGGAATACAGGACAGGTATATGAAAATATGTGTCCTTCAAGTCCAAGGACACCATCCAGTCTCCCTGGCTCAAAGCACGTATAATTGGAGCCAGTGTCAGCATTTTAATGTGTCCTTTCACAAGAAGGTGTTCTGGGGCGGGAAGTCCAGGATAGTCCTGAGACCACCATCCTTTTTCTGGATAAGGGAATAAAAGAGTAACAACTCTCATCTTTCTCAGAGTCCGGTCACTCTCAAAGCACCCTTGATGAACAAGCATAACTTGTAATGAATTAGGGTGTTAGTTGAGGGAGGTGAGACCCTACCTCAAATAACCACAATCTTTGCCCAGGTGAACCACTAAAGACACTAAATTAACATGAGTTCAAACCTCCAGAAGCTATAGCAAAGAGGCCATGTGTAAAGTATTTATGCAGAACTTAAACAGTAATAACGGCACAACACAAGAAAAATCCCACACCAGTTTAGGAAAAAAATAGTACATTTTAATAAATTCACAAAAAAACGACCAAAATCCAGCAAGTAGAACAAGACTTTTAAGATTCAAAATAGCACCAAAAAGATTTAAGCTGCATCATCTGGTTGGCTTGATCAGGGAAAGGGTAGGTTTAATGTTGACTGCAATGAAGTGTATTGAGTACAAGGACCCAGTTTGTTTTGGTGGAGAGTTTTACCAGCAGACTTAGGGCTGAATTATATCTTAGCAGGGAGGAACTCCGTCAAAACGGAGTTCTCGCCCCAACAAGCCTGGTCAGTCTGCCTGATAGGAATTTGGACGGACCACAGTTTGATGGCAGAGGAGACTATTTTGTCTCCATTGTGGTCAAACTCAGTTCAGCTGTATGTCCGCTCATCTACTCAACAGCAGTTCTTGTCAATGCATGAAACGTCTACTGGGTCAGCAGACATTTCATCATTTGACAGACGGCAGGGCGATAGAGTAATTTGAGGGGTCAAAATTCACTCCAGCAGAGGCCAGCAGTAGAGTCGAGGACATGGTTTACTTGGAACTGATCTACTTAAAACTTGCTCTGTCCCTGCAGCCCAAAGAGTAGGTCAGCCTTATGACCTTTGGACTCAAGTCTTTGCACTGGGTACGAGAATGAGTGTAGGATGAATCTTCAAGGCTCTTAGATCACAGACAAAAGGTCCAGTCCTCTTCTGTTCTTCCCCAGGTCCAGATCCAAGAAGAGTACTGAGGAGGCCACATCTATGCCCAGTGCCAGCTTGTGGGCAGGGGAAACACATGGCCACTCTCTAACGAATTTGGGTAAAAAAGTTCCCATAGGTTACCGCACACACTTTTGCAGCACATTCTGTGTGTTTTACTGTAATCAATATACTAGTGATTCTCTCTGCTCAAACACAGAGCAACTTTCTTTCACTGTGCAGGGCTCCAGTGCCCACCCTAGAGGTGTGGCTAGGGAAATAGGTAACCCCTCCTCTGTGGTCACTCAAAACCAATTCTGGAGGTAGCGCCTCTCCCACTGGGGACGATAGCGGACTGTCCAAGTGGACAATAGAAAAGGACAGGCCTAGGTATTGTGCACAGCCCAGATGTCCATCCTTCCAGAGATGCAGAACACCTCTCCACCCCAAGGCTTTTGTCTCAGTTTTGGGAGGAAATTCACACCTCATCAGAGAAGCCATTCAGCTTTTTGGTGACAGTTAGTACTGCATGCAAACAGGCTTCTAGAGACTTTAGGCAGGCAACAAGCAACTTTTCCAAAAGTACTTATTCAAAAATAGGCATTAGACATTGGATTTTATGAATTGATTTGGCTTGTAACAAATATTTAAAAAATTTCAACTATGAACACTAGCTGTTCCCGAGTGGAGACAGTCAATATTAAACTTAATACTATATCCCAATTCGTTTTTGTGGAACAGCTACCCCTTCTACAGTGAAATGACTGAGGGCTTTTTCACTGCAAGGACATGTTTAACAATAAACCTTTACATGCCCCACTTGGGCATTTAAGATCAACTTAGGAGTGACTAAAAGGAGGGCTTAGGTTGGTCAAAATGGGTTATGTTGACAGTATGAATTTGCAGTTTAAACATGCACAGCCATGATGCTACTGGCAAGCATGCAGACATGTTTACTTTGCCACTAGAGAGGATGGCACAATGAGTGCTACAGTCCACTTGTGACATTTCACATATAGGCCGTGGGTACACTGTGGTACCATATACCAGAGAAGTATACACAAGTTAAATATGCCAATCAGGGGTGATGCAATTTCATGTTGAAAGTTGGACCACAGGCAGGCACTTCACCTATGTTTGTCAGGGGTTCACCGCACAGAGTTCTACAGCCAGCAAAAACAGTAGATGCAGAAATCTGAGGTACACCAACCAAAAGATGGTCTTTTACAACACCCATGTAGCTGGATGGATAGATGCTCGGCTGAAATTTATGGTGTGAAAGTAATGTTTGGTGAGGAGGGGAGAAAAAGCAGGCTGTAGCCTGTTAAACAATTTGAAAGACCCATCTGTCAAATATGATGTATCTTCATCCTGGGCGAAGTAATGAAACTTACATACACTCTCCCTGCAGCACATGGGTTGAGCATGTGCTGCTGAGGGCAAAACAAAAGTGATTTGTAGGCCAATGTAGCAGGAGAAGAGAAGATGGAAAACTGGGGCCCCCATTACTGGCCTACACGTTGCCTGTTGGATTTGTGTATGCAGCCCTAAAAGGATTGGAGTGTCTGCTGCTTCACTGTCTGGCAAGGCTGTTTCTGCCTATAAACCAGCCCTTTGGAATAGCCCCAAAATTTCCAGAACGGTTGTGAAAATTGTTTATCAGGTGTTAACAGCCTTAATGAATATGCTGAAGCTCTGTTCTTAAAGCATTCCAAAGTGGAGTTTACCTTCTTGACGAAAAAAAGGCATGTCCATTAGTGAAATTTGTAAATCAGCTGACAACCTAGTGTACCTCATCCAAGTGTGTCTATGAAGGACAGCACTGGTACCAACTGCTCTGTCAATGCAATCTGGGGTATCTAGATTAATGTGGATAATATATTTGTCTGTGTCTTACCCATCATAAATTGTGTGAGCCCGAGACATCCTAAGATCCTCTACGACTGCTGGCAAGATTTTGCTGACCAAGCGCCAAAGGGACAAGAGTGTATCGACCTAACAGACAGACTGCAATGTCAAAATGGAAAAGTAAAACAGATGTTTGCCAAAAGCAAAGGATTATCTGTCAGAATGGTTGGTCAAAAATGGGTTACAATACATCTAACTGGCTGAGGCCTGAAGAATAAGACTCTCTGCACTGGGGTGCGTTGTGAGTAAATCTGGTTCACCAGGTGCCAGATTATGACCTATGGCTCCCTGAATGTTCACAGGCAGGCATGAACATGGTTTCAAAAATGTAGCATTCAGAGGGCATCATTAACTGGGAACAAGCGCTCATACAATGCCATTCCAGGGTGCAGGATCTCTGTCAAAACATTTTTCTTAGTCTCAACAGAGGCCAGTTATAGTTCTAGTACTTGGCCTGTCGTCCAACTCACCACTGTATACAAGGCATTTTGTTCCATTGGTGGCCCATGTGGCGAGTCAAGCGGTGTCTTAAGGAAGGTTATCAAGCTCACTGGTGTTTGGTAAATATAGGTATATAGGACATCATCAGAGAAAGGAGGGAGCAAGGCATTCTCTTCTCCATCATAATCATCAATACCCTGAAGGGAACCCTACTCTGACACAGGGTAAGAATCAGATCCATAAAGAGAATGAAGCCTCTTGTGAAGTGGTACAGGCACACCGATAGAGTCATGGTGCATAACAATAGCTTATGTTTTGTAATCTCATAGCACAACTTTGGTCATTCTCGAGGAATGGACATTTTACAACTACCCCTGGTAAAACTCTATACAGGAGCTGCTTGGGAACAACCCATTGCAATAAGACTATACAACCAGTATTGGTGTAAGCTTTAAGACGTTCACTCAGGAGCAGCAGGTAACAATCTACAGGAATTAGTATTATGCATCCAAACATGGTAGATGGTATATAGACTTAACCTGCCGCAATTAAGGAGCAACCTGTAAAAGGTACTGATTTGAATTGCATCAACAGTGAAACCTGCTAAGTACTCTAAGGAAGAAAGGGGTGCAACCCCTAAAGAGTACCTTGGAGTGAAGGGAAAAAGAGGTGTTGGTTAGAAAAAAACTGTGAGGAGCAAAATAGTTTCAACTGAATGACTAGAAGGAGCAGGGAATTAGGAGGAAGTGGGTTGGATTATACAAACAGTGACTACGGATTCACATGAGCTGGTTGGTGCAACTCACAGGAGGGAGTGGTACAAGCGATGAGGTGAAGGAGAGGTTCTAATAAACTGTGTGGAAGGTCAGAGGGAAAAGAGGTGTTTTTGAGAGGAGAAGGAGGATCAACAGACAAGCTACGGGGGGCAAATAGAGCAGTTGTTATAACCCATATCCAGCGATTCCCAAACTGTGTGTCGCAACCCACTGGTGGTTCAGGAAAGAGCAATAAAGGAGCCTTTACACTTTGTATTTACCTTGCCACATTTGCTGTGCTTCAAAGACCAAGGTCAAATGTCATGCTGTGTCTTCTGACAATCGAAAACTTACAGGTACACTATTCTTTGGTGAAGACTCCTCAGTACCAAGTAGGAGGGGAGAATCAGTAATCTGAGGTGTTTGCTTGTTAGAAGCGAGAGCTTGCGGGGCCCACTGGGCATTGCAGCGTCAGCCCGACAAGGAGCAGGCCTGATGATGAAGCATGCCACAGAAAGGTGACTGAGGGCTCTTGCTCCCAACAAGCCAATGCCTCATGTGAAGGTTTCTCTTTGCCTACTTGGTATTGTTTGAGGAGTCTTTCTCATGGAACAGTGTACTCACATATTTTTTGTTGTTTAGTCTTGGGAGACTGTACGCTGGACCCCTAGAATCTCCCAGTCCTCCCTTTTCTCTTCCTGATTGACAGTGGAGCGGCTCAGCTGTGGGACTTTTTTCAAGGACACCCTATGGAGCCCTCTCTTTTGACTCCGTCCATCCTGTCTGACCTTCAGAGTCTAAGTTATGATGCCATACAGCAGTCTCATGGAAGACTGGGACAAGCTATCCTCTCTGAAAAAATAACTCATCAAGATAGTACTTCACAGCTCAATAATGACAGAATATTTAAGAGCCAATATAGCCCCAATGTACTCCTTGTGACCAACATCCCATGTATTTTTCTTAATGATATAGCGTTCAGGAAGGACTGGGCTCACATCGCATGGAAATGCACAAGAGACGGACTCCTGCTAATTATTATTAGATCCAAAAGTCTAGCCGAGGCCATTACCATTCACATTAACACAGGAAAAAGTACATTGTAAACAACAGTACAGTTATTTTTATTTAAAACACGCCTTTCCGAAATTAATGCAAAGATGAATTAAATCAAAGAGTAGATCACCCAACAGAAGATTTTCAAGTTGCAAAAAGACATCTACACTAAGAATGACTACCTAGATGAGGCCAAGTCTAGATCATCAGATCAGTCCGTGGGCTCCAGGAAGAAACAAAGGAATTGCAGTAGCAGCTCAGCATCGTATGGATGGAGCAGTGAGGATGACTGAAGAAACAATCTGGGCCAACACTACATATGCACCTTTTTCCTTTCCAACAACCACCCATTGCATCAACCCGATCCCCAATGCCATACAATTCTTTTTTTTTTTTTTTAGCAATAGGTCGGTGGAAGAAGAAGTGGCAGAAACAAAGGGTACAATGGTGGAAAGAGGAACCCCAAGTGGTGCCAAGGAGCTGCAGCAGATTACTACTGAAGACAAACCGATATTTAATCTGTCCACTAAACCCCTCACAATCATTAAACAACAAGCCCTTAACAAGGGTTTGGGCTTTGTACCTACTCAGAGGGAGGAACCTTTTAGGCTAACTGTGAACTGTCTCAGTTTTTCAGGAAGATTCGATTACGATCTTTCTTTCAAGATAAACCTTCACCTGAGGCTACAGAAGACTCTGGACTGAGGAATTCACCCACCTTTACTCCTCTCTTCAATATACCATGCAAAATACTGGCTTTTGAAAAGGCTGTCCTGAATGATATAAGTAAGATTTAACCAACACAACCATTTTTCAACCTCTCCAACTTGGACGATGATTGAAGAGGATGAACGGTCTGGCTGGATTACCCAGAAGAAGGCGGACTTCCTATACAAACAGCAAGCACGGATTAAATATTTCTACTGCCTTCCCAAGATTCACAAGGAGATAAACCCTTCACCTGGCAATCGATTGTCCAAGTTGTGTGATCATTTCCTACAACCTATTGTGCAACGGACTTCCACCTTCTTGAAGGATACAAAAGACATTGTGAGCCTTGATCAGTCGTCTTGATGTAGAAGCCCTGCACACCAACGTACCACAAGATGTTACCCTGGCAGTTGTAGGTGACATGCTGCAGGCAGAAGTTTGGGATTCACCAACTCCAGTGCACTTCATTATAGAGTGTGTCACACGAGCCCTGAAGGAGAATTTTTTCAATTTGAAGATCAAGTATATTCTGGATCAAAGCAATCCTTTTTTTTCCAGAGTATCAAAGTATGACGTTGGTATATCAGCGATATCCTTATTATCTTGAAAGGTAACACCGGTGATATCCCAGACTTCATAGCATGGATCAATGGACTTGACCAGTATCTGAAGTTTAGCACCTCATTCTTAGACAAAGCAATCTAATTTTTGGATTTATCAATCTCCATACATGAAGGGAGATTACAGAATACTACTTTTAACATGAAGACTGATCTAATCAGTTTACTTCTTTTTGAGAGCCACCACCCCACGGCTCTGAGGACCAATCTACCTTATGCTCAGGTTTTACAACTCAGACATAATTGCAGTGAACTGCATACATTTGATATACAGGCGAGGGATCTTACACGGAAATTGATGAATCACCATTACCCACTGCATATTATCAACATGGCATGTAAAAAAAAAGCACAAAACAACCACAGGGAAGCTTTGCTGGCAACTTACCTTCAAACCTGAACAGTCTAGACTGACTTGTGTAACCACATTTACACCCTTATCCAAGACAAGCAGAGACTTGGAATCTTCATAAACATAACAACTGTAAAACCAAGAACTGTATATACCAGATCACTGGCCTGGGATACATAGGCATGATCACCAGACAAATTGAGACCCGGATCAATGAGCATCAGATACCAAAGGGATGCTACAAAACAGAGCTCGCATTTCATAGATTTACCACTACTCCAGACAACCTTCGATTGGTTGTCCTTGAAACCATTACAGATTCACATAATACTGCCAAAAAAATCTTTGAGAAGGAATAGAGGTGGGTCTACAAGTTACAGACCCACATCACAGGGCTGAATGATGATATACTCTAGACAGAATTTTTCAACTGGTAGGGTGCTTGTCCATATCTGCTGTCCCTCCAAGAGCTTTAATCTTCCTTTTTTGCTGTACTGGCTCTTAGTTTGTTATCTTGCAACCACATGGCATTCACTACTTCTCAGATTGTATTTGAGGAGAGATAGTGTGACCAATGTTCCCTTTAAGGTGGGCGCGCACAGTGTCTTTTCCCACCATGCACACACGTTTAACAAGCGCACACTTTTCACTGCTTGCCTTTGCAGCAGCACAGGACAAGCAGCATCCAGAGAAGAAATCCCCCTGAATAAGGTTTTGCTTTTTCAGGAGTTACAGCAGTTCACAGAGTATAATTAGCTTTGTCTGGCTGGAGGGCACTGGGCTGCATTCAGGGCAATAAGTCATGCTTATCAGCAGGCTGGCTAACTGGGGTGATCGCTTGCTAGATAAAATGTTTATTTTGTCACTGAGGGCATTGTGTTCTCTTCAGTGCGTAATTTGTAAATAAAAAAAAACTTGCTGGTGCCCAAAGCCCTCTTCTTAAACAGGTGGCTGCTGCAATTAAAATTGCAAACATGGAATACTAAGGCAGCATAATACTGAAGCCATCTAGGGCCTCTTCAATCCATTTCAAGCCAGTCTCTGGCCCTTCAGCTCACTCTTGCAGCTTTCGGTTTTCTCCCATGGTGACACTTTTTTGTTTTTCTCTTCCTCCATCTTACCCATATGTGTCTTTTACTCGCAGTAAATACTCAAGTAAGAAAAATAAGCATCAGCCCTCAAAAATAAGTGAATAAGTAAAACGTTTCTCTTGAAATCAGTGCCATATTCTTGATGGGAATGCATTTGAAAGTGCAGACATCAGGATGGGGGCCAGCTGTCCCTGAGGCTGACGAATTGAGACATTTACTTTTAGTATTCATTAGGCAGCTCTTCTGCTGTGCAAATTGTGTTTTTGCAATTTAACCTAATAGTATGTGGGTTGGTTTACAAATTCAGATACTGGTCGCAAACAGTTGATGTATAATTTGTGACCAATGTTGGCAACTAATACAATATTACATCTGGCCTTCAACCTTTTAATCCTTTAAGTGAACAATGGCACAGTCATTTTACTTTGCAACAGATTATTTCTCAGTATTATGTATCTTATTTGAATTTCGAGTCCACAATAGCACATTAAAAAACATAATGTATTATTGGCTTAGATGCCCTTAATCTTATGTATTGGCGCTTGCTTAGTGCAGTGCTAACACAAACGTGTGATAAAACCCCTTTCAGCACCGGAAACAACAAGCTGTGATGCCATTCGCCATGATGTCACTTGTATACTGCCCCACTTGGTTAGTCTCCCCACTTTTTTTTTTTTTTTTCACTTTTGCTATCCCAATCTGAAAAAGTCGCCATAAGGAGAAGGGGATGATGTAGCTCCATTCTTACAATCTCACTCATGCTTTATTTCCCTGGTTGTGTTTTAACCCTTCTGCTTGTAATAACTTGTGCACCCTCAAGGCTTGGACCGTACAATTTAAAGACTATAAACAAAGGGCAATAAACATAAGGATCTTACAGTCTGGGATGGAAAGATGCTTTTGGCTATTATATTTTTTGATATTTTCTTAGAGAAGGTTGCGCTTCTATAACTACAGTGCTTTCTGAACTGGGTTATTTGTTTTTATATACTATCCTTCTAATTGACTGATTTGGATAATCAGAATGCCTAGCCGGATAACATGCGGCAAAACTGGAGACCACAAGAAGGATAAGTGCCAAATGCTGTCCTCTGTACTGCAAGTCACGGATTAGGTAGCTGGTTATTGTGCGGAATACCCAGGGTTATTGATGGGCTAAAGTCACTGTCCACATTAACGATCCTGGGACTAAGCAAACTACACCTTAATTTTGTCTGTTTGTTGAGCCCCCACTGTGACTTCAGTTTGTAAGATGCACTGTATTCAGGGCAACTAAAATTATGCAATTGTATGGACGCAGCATTTTTGTATAGTTATAGATTTGCCACATAGCTAAAAATCTGCAACCAAAATACATTGTTTATAGCTCAAACATTTCAAATATTACTAAAACCCTCCGCCACATGAAGAAGCACAGTGGAAGGCTGTTCTTGTCACCTTTCTGTTGCTTGCTGTGAGTGCATGTGCTAGCGCCTGCGTCTTGCTTGGGAGGCTCTGTTGTGTACAGTAAAGGGCTTGGAGCCTGCCTGTTACTTACTATTTGCTGGCTTGCGTGGCACTCTTCTCTACAATCTTGTAATTCGTCACTGGAAGCCAAGCATCATTTTCGTTCCTCTGGGTGGAGCAGGTACCAAGCACTGATTGATTCAACTTAATCTGTGCCCCTCCGCTGCTCCTGATGTGAATGAGATACTATTTTCTTCTTTTTAACTTCTAATGCCCTGCATTTTTTGCTTTAGTGGTAAAACAAAGCTATGGAGAGGCAAATGCCAATGATCTTGGTAGTTATGCACTGCGCTCGCGTGAATGGTCAATTTCTTGGCGCACATATTCTTGGCTGCAGCACACAGAGACCTTACACTGCCATACACAGTGGAAAAAAATTAGAGGAAACATTGATTGTGACTCTTGGGTTGTCTCTTATCTTATGATTCCCTTGGGGTTGCTTAAATATATAGCTCCGTACCCCTGAACAAGGAACCTTCTTTAGAAATTTTGTTTCCCATGCAGCGGGCATTTATCTATTTGAATGTCTCTATGCATATGGCTGTGTGCATATTTTTTTTTCCTCTGTGGATAGATTTAATCCCGTTTTTTTCCACTGCAATGGTGATGCATCATGCCCACTGTTGTTACAACTGTTAATGTTTTACATAGCCCCTTGATTACTATGCAATCCGAGGATCGGCATGGCTCTCTAAACATAATTGACAACACCAACTTTTTACATTGTCACAGAACCAATCGGTTTAACATTAGATGCGAGGACTGGCATGTCTCTTTAAATAAAATTGCCAATATTAGCCTCCTAAGACGCCGCCTCCTGAACCAGGTCTCAAGATCTCAGCCTCCCATACAAACAAGTAAGTAGGATTTCATAGCACCTGTATGAAAGGCGGCTTTCGTGGACCATTTTATTTGCATACAAGCAGCAGCCCTGGGCGGGAGTTTTTCATTTTCTAAGGGGGTCATCAAGAAGGGTTACGTTCAGTCTCTCCTCATAACTGTGCAGTAACTTGGGTCACGCACGTTTTTGCAGGATAACCCTTCATGACAAGTATCGCCGGGTAGGAGCATTTTTTTTTCTATATACAACGCCTAATAATAGTGTGGTGCTAATTATCAATGCGTACAGGCATTTCCCGCTGTTGCAGTAGTTCCAGATGGGAACATGTGCCACATGAACCTTAAGAGCATGTACCCTGTCTTCAGCCATCTCCATTCCATTTGGAGTCCCGACTTTGTCTTATAATGATGTCTTGGCTCTATTTATTCTTTTATGATAATTTTTACATAAATTCTCTGCTAATACCGCATTGCCAGATTTGCAGGAGCTGTTTGGTCCATGATTTCCCAAGACGCCCTTTCCCCACTCTAGGAGGGTAAGACATCTGCACTGTGTGTTTGGCATCATTCAACTTGCAACATCATACACCTGGCATTGTTTCATAGATATGAAGGCATGGGTTTGGCATTTTTTTCACAACAATTCAATTCACCAAGTGTGTGCATGTGGACACCTCCTTTGAAAGTACATGGGTCAGTCCATTGTAATTTAATATTCTGTTACTACTTTATGTTTTGCTTTCCAGGTCACCTGACAAGGGGATACAGGCAATAGTGAAAGTAACATTAACTCGTAGGAAAACTTCACCATGAGAGCGATATTACTGTCTTTTAGTGAGGATTAGGTTTCTTAAATTTTTTGTTTTGGTCCCGATGAAACACCATTTGATCCATTTAGACTAACTAGGTGTGAAACATGTTGATTGTTGCTCTGTAGTGTTGCAAATTCAATACACAGACTCACATCTGGAGGAGGTCGGAGCATTATCTCTTGTGACTTCCCCACCCTGTTTTTAATCTTGACATGGGTACCAACGTTCACTGTAAAACTACAATATAAGACCTATAGCCAATTCTAACCTCACACCCCTACCAGTCTTTCACTAAAATACACACTGAGGCACATGTTGATCTTCCAGTTTATTCTTTGGCACCCGTCAAAAAGATCTTCAGCAAAGAGCCCCCTTGCTGGGCCCATAGGGCACTGCAGTGCCAGCCCGATGAGGAACCGGCCAGATGATGAAGTATTCCAGCTAAAGGTGGGTGAGGGCCCTTGCTCCTAACAAGCTAACGCCTCAGGTGACTGCTTCACCTCTCCTACTTAGTAATGAGGAGTCTTCACAACGAACAGTGTACTCATATAGTTTTCACTGTTTAGTCTAAGACTACTGTACACTTGACTGCTAGTCTCTCCCAGTACCCATCTTCTTTTGTTGATGTCTCTCCTGACAAAGTGCTGCTCATTCTTTTAACACAATAATTGGTGTTTACTTTTTTTTACTGACTGCAAAGTGACAGAAGTTTTGAAAGTGAACTGTTAAAGGAAAGGCTGTAGGATGTAGTTTTTTGTAACACAACAAAATGTAAATACTTGCCATAAAATTTACACATCTTTCAGGGTATGTCAGCAATTAGGGCAGCAAAAATAAGGCAATTTGTGTAACTCTGAAGTGTGATGGAAACAAAGATTTTAATAGGATCAAAACAAATCAAGATTCTTGGGGCTGCACAGATGATAAATACTCACTGAATTCCGATTTGTGCACATTGTCATTTGTATGCAGAAAATTAGGTTACTGGCGGAGAGGGGTGAAACCTTGCTCAAGCAGCAACCGTAGCTCTCGTCAGGGTGAAACACAAGCACAAAAGCAGCCAGGCTTAACTTAAAGGCAGTATGGAAAGTATTTATGCAGCACACAAATAGTAAAAGTGAAAACACAACACAAAAAATCCTACACCAATTTAGAAAATTAAAAACTGGAATTAGAGACACACCTCAGCACCTTCAGACCAGTGGTGCTGTAACAATTTTCAGAGTGGGAATTGCTGACTTCAATGTAGAGTTTGGTCTCTAACTAATTCTACCTTAAAACTCTCCTTAATGGTAAAGTTAGATTTTAAGTCACATATCTGAAAGGCAACTTTTAGAAAGTTGAAATTTTCTTGTTCTAACCGTTTGCTGCCTGCCTGTATCCTGGGTCACATGACTAGGTGTAGCTGTCAGTTAGTCTTTGTGTATTACTCCCAGACAGTGAGACAAAGGGGGAATAGATGTTGGCAAAATGGGACATCTCTGACTTGATGAGGAGGAGAAGCTGTCATCTACCATACTTACACATCACAAAGGCTCTGCTTCAGCATACTCACAAAGGGTTTTGCACTAGCCTTTTGTGCCCGAGACAAGCTGGGGCTAGGGCAGGGAGGCAGTAAATTTCAGACACCTCTGTAGTGGGAGGACTCTAGAAGCTTCTACTACGTCAAGGTCGGCACCAGGTATAAATAATGGACCCCCAGACTCAACTCTTCAGATCACTTCTGGACCTGTGGACTCTGTACAGTCTGCAGTACTGCCCAAAATCCGCTTTGCTGACCAAGGCCTGCTTTGCTGCTCAAGGCCTTCTGTTGCTGCACCAGGGAGTTTCTTCCGCTGTGAGCTGCCCTGCTGAACCCATCCTGCCTCTGTGGACCAAAACTCTAGGAAATCTCTAAAGATCAATTGGCTGGCCCCTGTTAAAAGCACAGTGACATAACAGGTTTCTTTGACGTTGATGTAACTCCTCATATCTCAGTGCAGCTCACCACTGGTAATGGCCCAGAACAACGCATCTCGTCTTCAGCAACTATGCATCCCAGCGCAAGGCCTGCAAGCCCTAGGGACATCTAAGACAACGCAGCTCAACGCTGGCTTCAGCCCAGCGTGATGCACCTCATCCTTAGCACAGAGACATCACAGTTTAAGTCTTCACAAGCTCCCAGCAGTGGCTTCCTAGGTGATGACGCAGGGCCTCGCATCACAAGCTCCCATTGACAGCTTAATCGATTCTGCTGCTGTGCGACACATCACAGCTCCTTGTCGATGACTCCTTGACACCATCCCTCAGAGTTCAATGCAAGTACTCTGCATCTCTACTCCCAGGCCACAAGGTACCTTGCCAGCGCACTGAACTCAGTCCTATATCCAGCCTGTGCTCCATCTCAGTCGATCTGAACTTGTGATTTGGCCCTGGTCCACTGCGATCAGATAACCATGTGTAGGAAAATGCCTCTCATGGCATGGTTATCCCCTAAAGTTTTGCCTTTTGTTGATGCTATTTATGATTGAAAGTATGCTGGGACCCTGCTAACCAGGCCCCAGCACCAGTGTTCTTTCCCTAAACTGTACCTTTGTTTCCACAATTGGCACAGCCCTGGCACACAGATAAGTTCCTTGTAAATGGTACCCCTGGTAACAGGGCCCTGTGACCAGGGAACGTCTCTAAGGGCTGCAGCATGTATTATGCTACCCTGGGGACCCCTCACTAAGCACATGCACACTGCTTCACAGCTTGTGTGTGCTGGTGTGGAGAAAATGACTAAGTTGACATGGCACTCTCCTCAGAGTGCTATGCCCTTAAAGCACTGCCTGTGCCTTACAGCCCTAAGGCAGGGTGCACTATACCACAGGTGAGGGCATAGTTGCATGAGCACTATGCCTCTACAGTGTCTAAGCCAAATCTTAGACATTGTAATTGCAGGGCAGCCATAAAGAGTACATGGTCTGGGAGTTTGTCAAACACGAACTTCACAGTTCCATAATGGCTACACAACTTCTCAGCACAATAAATGCACACTGATGCCAGTGTGGGATTTATTGAAAAATGCACACATATAGCATCTTAGAGATGCCCCTGTATACCAGTCCAATTCCTAGTGTTAGGCTGAACAGTTCCTGCCAGCCTGCCACATCCAGACGGGTTTCTGGCCACATGGGGCGAGTGCCTTTGTCACTCTGTGGCCAGGAACAAATCCTGCACTGGGTGGAGGTGCTTCTCACCTCCCCCTGCAGGAACTGTAACACCTGGCGGTGAGCCTCAAAGGCTCAAGGCTGGTGTTACAGCGCCCCAGGGCACTCCAGCTAGTGGAGATGTCGCCCCCCCAGACACAACCCCCACTTTTGGCAGCAAGTCCAGAGGAGATAATGAGAAAAAGCAAGGAGGAGTCACCCACCAGTCAGGACAGCCCCTAAGGTGTCCTAAGCTGAGGTGAACCCGGCCTTAAGAAACCCTCCATCTGGTTTTGGAGGATTCCCCCAATAGGAATAGGGATGTGGCCCCCTCCCCTCAGGGAGGAGGCACAAGGGGGGTATAGCCATTGGCTACTGCCCCCAGACCTGAGCACAGGAAATCAGATTCCTGCAACCTGAAAAAAGAAGGACTGCTGACCTGAAAGCCCCGCCGAGATGACGGAGACAACATCTGACTTGGCCCCAGCCCTACCAGCCTGTCTCCAGACTCAGAGAACCTACACAGTGACGCATCCAGCGTGACTAGCGATCTTTGAAGACTCAGAGGACTGACCTGCACCTAAAGGACCAAGAACCTCCAGAGGACAGCGGCTCTGTCCAAAAACAGCAAAAAGAAACCAACTTTAAAGAGACTCTTGCCTCACTCCGGAAGTGTGAGTCTTCACACTCTGCACCCGACGCCCCCGACTCGAGTTCAGGAGAACCAACACCGCAGAGAGGACACCCAGACAACTCCAACGACGTGGACACCCCGAGTCGACCTCCCTGCACCCCCACAGCGATGCCTGCAGAGAGGATCCAAAGGCTCCCCCTGACTGCGACTGCCTGGTAACAAAGGAACCAGACTCCTGGACCAAGCACTGCACCCGCAACCCCCAGCACTGCGCCTGACTGGAACCAACTACCAGTGCAGGAGTGACCAGCAGGCGGTCCTCATCCTAGCCCAGTTGGTGGCTGGCCCGAGAAGCCCCCCTGTGCCCTGCCTGCCTTGCCAAAGTGACCCCAGGATCCCTCCGCTGCTTTCAACGCAAAACCTGACACCTACTTTGCACACTGCACCCGGCCGCCCCTGTGCCACTGAGGGTGTATTTTGTGTGCCTGTGTGTGTCCCCCCCAGTGCTCTACAAACCCCACCGGTCTGCTCCCCGAGGACACAGGTACTTACCTGCTAGCAGACTGAAACCAGAGCACCCCTGTTCTCCATAGGCGCCTATGCTATTTGGGCCCTCCTTTGACCTCTGCACCTGGCCAGCCCTGTGTTGCTGGTGCTGAGGGTTTGGGGTTGCCTTGAACCCTCAATGGTGGGCTGCATATGCCCAGGAGACTGAACTTGTAAGTGCTTTACTTAACTGAGAAACTAACCAATATTTACCTCCCCCAGGCACTGTCCACTTTTAAAATAGCCGATAGCCATTTTTTCCAAAACTGATTATACTACTGTTTTAATTCAAAGTTCCATACTTACCTGTGTGAAGTACCTTACAATGTATGTACTTACCTAAATTTGAATCTTGTGGTTCTAAAATAAATTAAGAAAAGAAAATTTTTCTATATAAAAACCTACTGGCCTGGAGTTAAGTCTTTGAGTGTGTGTTCTCATTTATTGCCTGTGTGTGTACAACAAATGCTTAACACTACCCTCTGACAAGCCTACTGCTCGACCACACTACCACAAAATAGAGCATTTGTATTATCTTTTATTGACACTATCAACCTGTAAGGCGAACCCTTGGACTCTGTGTACACTGTCTCTCACTTTGAGATAGCATATACAGAGCCAATTTCCTACACCATGATTCATGTTTAAGTTTTCAGTGCTTGATTTCTTCAAAACCTTTAAAATTGCAATCTCCAACTCTAATCAATGGATTCGTTTTGGTATCAAATAATCAATTATATTTTACTCAATTTTTCAGTATCGGTGTGGATTTTTTATTGTGTTGCTTTTTTATTTTATTACTGTATGTGTGACACATACTTTAAGCATTGCCTTCTAGTTAAGCCTGATTGCTTTTGTGCCAAGCTATCAGACAGTTTGGGATGTTGCTTGTGTTTCACCCTAACAATTACTGTGGTTACTGCTTGGGTAGGATAACCCAATTTCTCACACTACTGCTGAGCCAACATACGTCACCTGGCATGGTAGGCCAGCAGGATCCAGAAGACTAGTAGGCCTACAAACCTCACACCCATCCTCAGAGACCCAGGAATAAGGCTGGAACAGGATCATAACCTGAATATCCTGGACTCATTTGGGAGTGAATGCTCAAACGTGCACTGTATTCACGATGGCTCCAATAAAAGAGACCATCAAGTTTGGCTTTGAAACGTTGATAATGAACCCCAATGATGTAAGGAGGTTCACAGTCCTGTGGAGATGGTCTACAACTGAGGGTGGTGAGCTCGCCTTCAACAGCCACTCGAGGTAGGAGAAGAATGGTACTCCTACATCCATGGTAATGCTGCAAAACTGCCATCACCTCTGTGAACACCCGAAGGGTATTGGTGAGACCGAAAAAGAGCACAGCATACTTAAAATGCTTGTGGCCAACCTTGAACTGCTGGTAGCGCCTGTGAGTCTGCAGGAAAGAAAACTGGAATAGATGTCCTGCAGGTCCAACGTCACCATCCAGTCTCCTGGATCCAGGACTGATTGAACATGGCCTAATGTGAGCATTTCAATTCATCCTTTAACAGGAAGCAGTTGAGAGGTCAAAGGTCTAAAATAGGGCAAAAGCCTCTGCCCTTTGTTAGCACTGGGAATTAAGGGGAGTGACACTCAGTTCCGATGTTCGAGACCGGGACCACCCCATGGCTCCTTTCTCCACAGAATTGATAAATGGTCCATCAAATGCCTCTCTGATGTATGTGGAAATGGTGGCAGGACAGAAAGAAATGGCATAGCATACCATGGCCCACGTAGACTATGTACAGGGCCCACCTGTCGGATGTTATTGCTTGCCACCCATGGAGAAAATTAGTGATGGTGCCTCCCATGGGGTGGTTGTGCACTAAGGACAAACTAAAGCGGCTTGGAGAATACTGCCAGAAGTAGTGAGGATTGGGAATGATCCTGTTGGCCTGGATACTGTCTGCTAGATTCTCAATACTAACACCAAAAGGAGTGGAGTCCTGTTAAGGGACCTTGACATTGCCTAAAGGCAAAGCCCATAGTGATACCTCAAAAAGAAGTAAAGTTGTTCAGGATACTGCCTTGCTGGTGTGGAAATACCATGGGAACCCACAGTAGGTCTACTCTCCTTAAAGCACTCAAGGGCAGAGTCAGATTTATTTTTTGCCAATAAGGCGACACCCATCAAAAGGCATATCCATTAGTTAAACATGAACATCACCCGAGAAGCCTGTGAATCTCACCCATGTATGACACCAGAGCACTATGCTAGTGCCACTTGCTTTGCCAAACAGTCTATTGTGATCAGACCCAACTGGATGATGTAATTGGACACATCCTGGCCATCCCGAATGGTCACTGCCAAATCAACCCGCAATTCATCTCGGACTCCCGGCAAGATCACCGCCACCAAGTTTCATAATATATTGGGGTACCATCCCAGTAATCAGCTGGCACTGAGTGACCTGTGGCCCAGGCTAGCGGAATAAAGCATCCTGTTCCCAAATGTCAACTCTCTGTGCACGGGCTAGTGTCCATCCAGGTTCTCAGGAGTAAGTTGCTGTTTTCAGAAGGCAGGGTCACCCAGAGCAGGCTATGATGATGTGCCACTTGTCTGTTTACAAGTAGCCCAGAGCAGGGTTTGGCCCAAGAGCCCATAAAGGGTGTAGGTCAGCACCTCAGTGAATTTCAGGAGAGGCTTGACCAGGTTGCAAAGCCAAAGCTTACCTGAGGACTTTAGATTTTACCTCAATAGAAGGCAATTTTAGATAGAAACCTTTGGCCAACAGACAAATGACTATGGGGAAAGAAGCAGACTGTTGTAGAAGGACCAAGGGAAGAGACTAGCCCACTGTTAGAGGAAGTGTCCAGCCACTGGGTTCCTGTAGGCCCATATAAAAATTGTCATCATCATACTCTGGCTAGAATTCGCCCCATCATCAAAATTATCACCCAAAGCTGGTTGGTCTTGGTCAGATTCTGATCCGAATAGTTGTTGGAGCACTGGAGGCTGGCTCCTTGGCAAAGGCAAGGTCCTATGGTCACATCAGTCAGAATTTATGGGTATGTAGAAACTGATGGCAACATGGTTGGAACCAACATGGAACGTGCTGCTGGGTGTGGAACTGTGTTAGAAATGTTTTTTTCTAGCTGGCAGTGATTTGCACCAAGTCCAAGTAGCGACCCTCACTCTAGTCATGGTAAGGGAGCTATACAACTAATATAACCCCTACTTACCCCCTTGGTAGTTTGGCTTGAGCAGTCAGGCTTACCTCAGAGGCAATGTGTAAAGTATTTGCACCCACACAGTAATAGTGAAAACACCACAAAAGTACTCCACTCCAGTTTAGAACAATAGCCAATATTTATCTGAGTAAAAGAAGACCAAAACAACACAAATCTAACATACACAAGTAAGATATCACTTTTAAAAGAATAAATGTAATTGTAGTTCCTTGAAATCGATGAATCGCTTGACTGAGGTAATGTACCTTAGATAAGTCAAAAAACAAAGATGATGCAGGCTGCAAGGGAGCTGATGTGTCAAAGGAGCTGGAGATGCGTCGGTTCCTTAGTGTTGCAGGGGAGGTGATGCGTACCTTCCTTACTGCCACAGGGAGGTAGTGCGTTGTTTGCGGCACAACGCTTTGGTTCCTTACTGTGGTGTTGATGGAGAAAATGGCGCCCAGGGATGATGTGTCGCTGATGCGTTGGAAATCAAGCCGTGATGCATCGATCTCACAGCGATGAAGCAGCTGGGGTCTGAGTTGAAAACTGCAGTCGATGCATCAAGTGGGAACCACACTTGTGTGGGCAGCGGCAACGCATCAGTTTGAAATGACACTGAGTCGATGCATGAATTTCCGTCTTGTAGCACCAAAAACCTCCTTCAAGGGCCCAGATCTGGATCTGGCAACACTTCACATGACAAGGCTCTCAGCAGAAGAGCCAAGGTGCTGGCTGATGAAGTCTTTGATGTCCCTGAAACAACTTAACAGGAGGCAAGCTCAACTCAAGTCTTTGGAGAACCTTGGAAAGCAGGATGTAGAAAGCAAAGTGCAGTTTGTTCACTCCAGGACAGAAGCAGCAGGTAAGCACAACAAAGCAACAGGCAGCGTGGCAGTCCCTCCTACAGCATTCAGCTCTTCTCCCTGGCAGAATGTTCTCAGTCCAGAGGTGTTCCAACTATGTGGTGTCAGAGGTTCAGTACTTATACCCATTTCTGTCTTTGAAGTAGGCAAGCCCCAAAGATAAGTCTTTGTAGTGCACAAGACCCTGCCTAACCCTGGCCACAGACACACTCCAGGGGGTTGTAGACTGCTTTGTGTAAGGACATGCACAGCCCTATTCAGGTGCAAGTGTCAGCTCCTCTCACCACTCTAGCTCAGGAAGACCCAACAGCCTGGTGATGGGCCATCAGGATATGCAGGGCACACCTTAGCTCCCTTTGTGTGACTGTCTAGAGTGAATGCACAAAAAGCTCAACTGTCATCCTGAGCCAGACGTGTATTCCACAGACAGGCAGAGGCACAGAACGGTTAAGCAAGAAAATGCCCAATTTCTAAAACTGAAATTTTCAAACTTACAATTCAAAAACCAACTTTACCAAAAGATGCATTTTTAAATTGAGAGTTTAGAGACCCCAAACTCCATATCTCTATCTGTTCCTGATGGGAAATTACATTTAAGATATTTCAAGGCCATCCTTATGTTATCCTATCCTTTGGGAGAGATAGGCCTTGCAACAGTGAAAAACGAGTTTAGCAGTATTTCACTATCAGGATGTGTAAAACACACCAGTAGTCCTACCTTTTAAATATACTGCACCCTACCCATGGGGCTGCCTTGGATCTATTTTGGGTGTGACTTACATGTACTAACAGGGAAGGGTTAGGTCGACATGGAAGTTTAAACCTGCACAAGGAGGCATTGTAATGGCAGGCATGAGACATGTTAGCAGGGCTACTCATGTGGGCGGCACACTCAGTGCTGCAGGCCCATAAGTAGCATTTGATTTACAGGCCATGGACACACCTGGTGTGCTAAACTAGGGACTTACTACTCAAATCAAATATGCCAATCATGGATAAACCAATCACCAATACATTTTAGACAGCAAGCATACGCACTTTAGCACTGGTTAGCAGTGGTAAAGTGCCCAGAGTCCTAAAGCCAACAAAAACAGGTCAGAAAAAATAGGTGGAAGAAGGCAAAAGTTTAGGGATAACCCTGCAAAAAGGGCCAGGTCCAACAAGCTGGATCCTTATTCTGAGCTGAGCCTGCGGCAGATTCGGAAGGTACAGTGCATCTTGCTTGCAAAAAGTGAACTTGCCAACATTACTCAATGAAGACAACTCGTTTAAAAAAAAAAGCTTTTTATTTATTTTGAAAGCAAGTCACATATCCCATATGGGATACATATTCATGCACGGTATAACATTACATCTTGTTCCACCTTAGAGCGCACTTTCAATAATATCGCGCTTCAGAGCTAAAACCCCCACCTGCCCTTCTTTCCAGATGGCAATAGGACTATACTGTATCTTTACACTGTGCTCAGTGATTGCCCCTTTTGCGTGCCTGTTATTGTTAATGTAGTGTCCAAGGTGGAGCCGGACAGGGCTCCAAAGTGATGCCTCTGTAGTCAGCCCACACCTGCCAGTACCATGTTTTTAGGGACCTCCACATCCTTGGTAAATTGGTCTGTCCAGGGACATACAGTGGTCCATATTTTTACCCCATTTATTAGTCGGAGGGGCTGAGAACGATTTCAATTCTTGGGCAATATTTCCCTTGGCTATTGCTAGTCCCAGCCACAACAATGTTTTATGGTATCTATTACCCTCAATGCCGTCAGTAATATGCAATAGGATCCATTTGGGGTCTTGTGGGACTGGCCACCCCTGCACCTCCCCCAGTGTGTCTAGAATGTGTGACCAATAAGCAGTACAGAACACTGCCAGAAGGTGTGTAGTAAGTCTCCCTCTGTTTGCTCGCATCTCAGGCATCAGGCCAATGGGATCAGGCCCATTCTGTGAAGCTTGGTCCGTGTGTAGTAGATTCTGTGTAATAGTTTGAATTGTACCAACCGAAATTGTGAGACAATTGATGTCTTGCACGGGCCTGCCTACACTTTGAGCAATCTTTATCATGCAATGGCCCCCAAGTCTGCCTCCCGCACCCGAACCCCCGTCGCCGTGTTACGAGTAGGCATGGAATATATATCAGACAATTTGTGCTCTTTTACAAAGCATTTTGACTTTTAGATGGGAATCTTCTGGAATGTCCCCATCAGAAGGCAGGTACTGCTGTAGGGCATGGCGCAGCTGGAGATATCTAAAGAATTGTGAATGGTGGAGAATGTATTCATATTGAAAGTCCGCAAAGGATTTTAGGAGCCCTTCTTGTAGAACGTCTCCGAGTGTCAATATTCCAATGGTGTCCCAAGCCACGAACCATCTCAGGGCCGTGACTTGGGGTAGTTTAGTCCCATGCCATAAAGGAGTCTCCAGTTTAAGTCTGGAGGCCCATCCCGTATCTCTCAGCATGTCCATCCACACTCTAAGCACTCTACTAGTGTCTGAGGGTAACTTACTTGGGATGGCACCTTCACAGAGCAAGTGAAGCCAGTTAGTACATCGCAGGACCCATCCTTCTAACGGGTAGGTGGGGGTCATCAAAGCCAGCAAACCACCAGTCGTTCAAGAGGTGAGACATCCTGTAATAAGACTGTATGTTCGATGTGGCAAGACCCCCAGAGAACACAGGTCAGTAACATTTGTCCAAGGATACCTGCGGGGCTCCTCCATCCCGGAGCAATGTCCGTAACAAGGCGTTGACCCTTGCAATGAAAAGTTGTCTAACAGGATAAGGGCAGTTCTGGAGTTGATAAAGGAGTTTTGGGAGCGTCACTATTTTAAAAATGACCATTTGACCCATCAGGGAGAGTGGCATGGAGGACCAAAATTTCACGCCCTTCCTTAGTGTCTGGACTGTATAGTTCAGATTGCGCTCATACGCAGTATCCTTGCTTGGTGTGATGAAAACTCGCAGGTATTTAAACCCATCTGGCAGTACTCTTATCTCAGGAGCCCAGGGCGTTGAGTGAGGCCAGCCATCCACTGGGTAAATAGCAGATTTGGTCTTATTCATAGTAGGAGGAGGAGGCAGGAGTAAGTCTAAAAAAAAGAATCGGTAATATCTGGAGGGCTTGCGGGCCCGTCGATTCTAGGTCATCCATGAACATTAGGACATCGTCCGCATTTAAGGAGATCTTTTCAGCCACCCTCTCAAATCACTGAAGGCCACGTAACAACACATGCTCTCTCACCCACGCGGCTAATGGCTCAATCACAAGCACGAACAGGATTGGGGATAAAGGACATCCCCAGCAGGTTCCCCACTTGACCTGAAACCAAGTGGAAATTGACCCCCCTGATCTGCACCTGTGCTTTTAAGTGGTTACATAGAAGCCAGATGTAGCAGTGGTGTGGAATTTAATAAAATATCTAATCATCCATGGGAAAGGCTGTGTCCTAAACCTAATGGTCCTGTAAAAAAAAAAAAAAAGTCAACTTGTCCATTTGGTGCAATCAGTGCAGCGACAAATTATTGCAGCATTTTCATTGTATAATAGCTCTGATGATAGCCTCTCTGATTATGCCAGGGCTCATATAATAGTACAGTTTGAATGCTAGCAATTTCATTTTGCCACCTTTCCACAGATCACATATTGCGGCCGGAAGTAGCAGTGGGAAATGGTTCCAGGGATGGAACGCACATATGAATCTGTCAAACCTACAAACTTGCATGTTTAAGGGATTTTCACCAGCTCTTCTTTGGTCATACTGAGAAAAGTTAGAAATTTACTCCTGACAAAGGCAGAAGTAACACTTCTCCCAGGGTTAGGAATGAAAATGTTTGGAGGAAAGTGAACTTGTAAATGCTTAACAGATATTTGCATGAGCAAATATACGCATGCATAGTCGTTCGTGCTAAAATGCAGTTCACAAATATTTTCTAGGAGTATGATTTCCTGGTCTACTTCTGTAAATGATTGTGAACTCACAGAAGTCATATATCTGCACTAATGCAAGGATATACACCACAGGTGCACTTTTGTGACTTTCTTTAGGATTTGTGCCCCTAACCAGGTCTGATGTTAACCAACACCTTTTGTTTTTATTACAATTCTATATCTCTGTCTATCGCTGGCTTCACTGTGAGTGACAGCATTCTGCTCTATCACAAGGAGCATATCTGTACACAAAGTAGTTGTGCCAGGGACTTCTGAGAAATGTGTGCTTATTGAGACCAAAAAAATATTTATTTTCTTTTTGCCAATGTTTGTAATAAAGCTGCAGGCCCGGCAGCTACCATAACAAAAATGTTTCACAAAAACCATGTCTAAACAAGACACACATTGACAAAACCAAAAAGCTGACCACTAATGTCGGACCTATTGGATTTGCCAACGTTTGTTTATTTTCATGTTTCCCATAATCTTGTTAAATATGATCACACTGATTTTCCATTATGTTTTTTTGAGCATGCATCAGCACATTTTACTAAAGGATGCTTCAAAGAAACTTTTTCCTGGTAGCATATTTGTGAACATTTAGGCCCTCATTATGATCTCGACGATAAAGAGCAGGGAAAAGGGCTTAACATTGACAGAGGCTCCAAATGGAGCCGCCACCAATGTTGGTGTGCGACAGGGCACTGCACGGGGCAGTGCATGGGCCCCCAGGGGGGCCCCGGAGCACCCCTTCCGCCAGGCTTCCCTAGCGGGAGAACCCACCAGGGAAAGGCTGGAAGAAAAGGGATCATTATCCGGAGGGCAACGCTGCTTGCAGCGCTGCCCTGTCGGATAATGATATCCGCCATTGTCAGGCTGCCTGTTGGCGGTAGCCTGGCAGTGGTGGAAGGCCGCCTGTGGCGGTCCCCACAGCCTTCATTATTTGGCGGCTGAGTCCGCCATGCCGGTGGCGGTCAGTACCGCCGCCACCGGCATGGCAGGCTCAGCCGCCAGTGTTCATAATGAGGGTCTTAATTTTGAAAGCTAAGAATCAAACTTGTTTTCCAGCTTCTTCAAATTTTTACATCTGATCAGACAGCATTCTGGGGGCATAATACGTAGTTTCATATTGTTAAGCTTCACAAACATCTGTACACATTTTGATAATGGAACCAATCTCATTAGTGCAGTCAGAGCTTACAACATTTCCTTAAAGCGCTCACCCTAATAATAAAGGTTTTGCATTAATTAACTATAAATACAGGTTCGAACAGCATTAACATATGGACACAAGTATTTCTCTAACTGCAGACAATGCCCTTGTCTGATACATTATGTGGTACTGTAAACTGACAGCCAAAGAGTTTGTGCAGCAGGGGGTTGAGCCTACTTGTCCTGAGGACATAATTAACATGAAAACTTGTAGTCCTTGACCCCAAACAATATGTATTGGGTGTTGGGCTATAGGGATTAAAATGTGGGCCAAACCAGCAGTGGTGGAACAGGACAAATAGGTGGTCCCATCCTACTGAACTGAACGCTTTTTGAAAGTCTACAAATAGGATTGCCCGATGGCCCGGTCGGTATTTGCAGATCTCCAGGGTGATATACACCCTTCGTCTGTTATGTCTGGTGGCTCTGTGGGCCATGAAGCCTTGTTCTGGGTAGACAAAATGGTGAATCACTTTCACCAGCCTTTCCGACAACAATTTAGCTTATAACTTCACCTCCATATTTAACAGGGAAATTTGTCAGAACTCCTCACAGCGGGTACCTGAAGACCGGGTTTTGGTATGACGACTATCTCTGCCGTTCGTTGGTCTTGGGGTAGTTCCCCGCGCCTTAAGGCCTTGTTGAGCATGTTCAGCACAAAGGGGCCGGAAGTGGGCCAAACTAAACACCAAAATTTGTCCGGTAATCCATTGCACCCAGGTCTTTTGCCCATGTGGAACCTACCCAGGGCTCCCCTCAGCTATGTCTGCCTCTGCGGAATCGGGCATTTTGGGTGGCAAATGGGATATCAGCACATCAGCAATGAACTGCTTCAGACCTTCAGAGTGGCCTCCCAGCTCGGATGCATAGAGCTTGCCAAGTAGATCACAAACTCATCTACGATCTAACCACTGCCAGGGTGTGCAGAACCAATGTTTTGTTTTGCTTGACTTGTCATCCCATTGGTATATGCGACTCCTGGTAGCCATCCACGCCTCTATCGCTTACTGGGTGAGCTGTTGTTTAAGGACAAGTTGCATGTGGAGGGAATCTCGCAGGAACTCGTCCTGCTGTAATGTAATGTATTGCTTTTCCAGTGTAAGCACCCGTGTTTTGAGGTCTTTGACCTTTTGACAACGACAGGCTTGCTGTCCCTTGAAATAGCTAATGATGAATCCGCGTAGGGTGGCCTTGTGAAACTTCCACAAGACTCCGGGAGAGTCCACAGATCCCAAGTTCAGTTCGGAGAACCTCTGACTCATTTCTATATATGTCTCCCTGAACTCCTACTCTTTTAAGAACCACTTGTTTAGCTGCCATCCGGTCGCTGTATGCGGGGGACCACACTCCCTCTCCAGGAGTAGAGGTGAATGGCCAGAAAGGCCCCTTGACAACAGGCATAGGCTTTGTACCCAATGGCTCTGGTGTTGGGGAGTCATGAAGCAAACCAATCTAGGAATGGATCGGTGGGGCCCCGAGTAGCATTTTTATTCCTGTTATTCTTGAGGGTGATGTGCCCTCAAAACATCTATCACCATAATAATATGCAAGAATTCAGAGAGAAGGGTGGGGCTGCCTCCCTGTATCCGGCCAAAGCAATCAATTTTCGGAGCAACAGGCAGAGTAGCAGTCCCTCCTACAGCATCATGCTCTTCTTCCTGGCAGAACGTCCTCAGTCCAGAAGTGTTCCAACTATGTGGTGTCAGAGGTCCAGTACTTATACCCATTTCTGTCTTTGAAGTAGGCAGACATCAAAGAGAAGTCTTTGTAGTGCATAAGACCCTGCCTTTCCCTGCACTGGCCCCAGCCACACTCCAGGGGGTTGGAGACAGCTTTGTGTAAGAACAGGCACAGCCCTATTCAGGTGCAAGTGTCAGATCCTCCCACCACTCTAATGCAGGAAGACTCATCAGCCTGGTGATGGGCCACAGGGATATGCAGGGCACACCTTAGCTTCCTTTGTGTGACTGACTGGAGTGAATGCACAAACAGCCCAACTGTCTTCCTGACCCAGACATATATTCCACAGACAGGCAGGGGCACAAACTGGTTAAGCAAGAAAATGCCCACTTTTTAAAGTGGCATTTTCAAACTTACAATTCAAAAACCAACTTCACCAAAATATATATTTTAAAATTGTGAATTCAGAGACCCCAAGCTCCATATCTCTATCTGCTCCCAGTAGGAAACTGCCCTTAAAATATATTTCAAGGCAATCCCCAAGTTACCCTATCCTATGGGATAGATAGGCCTTGCAATAGTGAAAAACAAGTTTAGCAGTATTACTCTATCAAGACATTTAAAACACACCAGTAAATGTCCAACCTTTCAAATACACTGTACCCTGCCTATGGGGCTGCCTTGGGTCTACTTTAGGAGTGACTTACATGTAGTAAAAGGGATGGTTTGGGCCTGGCAAGTGGGTGCCCTTGCCAGGTTGATATTGCAGTTTAAACCTGCACACACAGGCACTGCAATGGCAGGCCTGAGATCTGTTTGCAGGGCTACTCATGTGGGTGACACTAAGGTGCTGCAGACCCACTAATAGCATTTGATTTACAGGCCCTGGGCACACCTGGTGTGCTAAACTAGGGACTTACAAGTAAATCAAATATGCCAATCATGGATAAAATATTCACCAATACACCATTTTAGACAGAGATAATATGCACTTTGGCACTGGTTAGCAGCAGAAAAATGCCCAAAGTCCTAAAGCCAACAAAAACAGGTCAGAAGAAATAGGAGGAAGAAGGCAAAAGTTTAGGGATAATCCTGCAAAAAGGACTAGGTCCAACAAGCTGGAGGGGGGGTGAAGAGAGAGGAGGGGGTTGGGGCAATCACTGGGAGTGTGTTGCTGCCTTGGCTGTCCACACTGGCAATCTCACCTCCTAGGTTGGGCTGCCCTGCTCATGTGGTACGTTTCCTCTCGGCTCTGAGGAGGGCAGCGGTCTTTGTCCCAGTGGAGGACACTGGTCAGGCAGGATCTATTTATGCCGTGGACGGGGTTCCGACTGCACGGCTAAAGGGCAGCGGTCCACGGCCTCAGGCTGTGTGCCAGGCCGCGCCGCTTCTCCCTGTTTCAGCGCTCTGGCAGCTCTCCAACAGGGCAATCCACATTTCATTTGGCGTGGTCCCCAGGGCTTAAAATGTGCACCGCCTGTGAGCTCTACCCGGCCACTCAGCCCTGGGAAGCAGGCGGTTTGTGACGGTTTTTGGCACGGCTTGGCAGAGCTCACACAGAGCGTGTTCGCAATGTTGGACTTCCTAGCTATGCCCCCAGACAACCAGATCATCAAGAACTAAGCAAAATCGAAAGAAATTCCGTGTGGCCACTCTAAAGCACATCAGAGATTTCTGTGTCTACTTAGAAATTTTATTTTCTTTCACCCCATTAACCGGAAAAAGTGTCCAAATATTTTACACAAAAACAAATTATACTATAAGCAAATACGAACTATCTAAAACTGGACTATTTACCTAGCAACCAGTTATCGCCTTGCCCAAAGTTGACACTATAATGCTCTACAGAGTAGAGGTTTGGGAAGCTAGAAATATTACCGATTGTATACCTCAAAGGCATATATATATATATATATACACACACACATACACACATACATACATATATATATATACATTCATATATACATCAAAAACGAAGTTGTCCTCATGTGAAAGCGCACTCCCAACAGTTTATATAAACGGGAAGAAAAAGCAAAGCCAGCAACTCACAGTGAATTCTTTAAGCAGTTTCATTATTCCAGGCCTTAAGTTATAAAATCATCTCTGGACACGTGTTTCTAGGTCAATCCTTTCTTCAGCAGAGAAAAATATAAAAGTGTTTCACCCTCATAGGTGCAGCCAGTGCTGGAAGTGTTCCAGGCATTTCTTTCTTACTGAAAAGACTGAATGAAAATGAAAAAATTGCAGGACCACCACAACCAGCATGCACTGCTCACTTGAGAGGCCCACTGGGGCGGACTAGTATTTAAAGAGACTAATCAGGTGCCTGTAATTAGACAAGCTGAAGCCATGCCGGTCTTTTCAGTAAGAAAGAGATGCCTGGAACACCTCCAGCACTGGCTGCACCTGTAATTAGACAAGCTGAAGCCATGCCGGTCTTTTCAGTAAGAAAGAGATGCCTGGAACACCTCCAGCACTGGCTGCACCTACGAGGGTGAAACACTTTTATATTTTTCTCTGCTGAAGAAAGGATTGACCTTGAAACACGTGTCCAGAGATGATTTTATAACTTAAGGCCTGGAATAATGAAACTGCTTAAAGAATTCACTGTGAGTTGCTGGCTTTGCTTTTTCTTCCCGTTTATATTAACCTGTTGGGAGTGTGCTTTCACATGAGGACAACTTCGTTTTTTTATATATATATATATATATATATATATATATATATATATATATATATATATATATATATATACACATATACACACACACACACACACACATTAGATAAAGGTTCAGTTACTCAAACCCATCGGAGTGCTTGAGGCAGACTTTGCATTGTACTGTCAGTCGTGCTTAGACTGGGGTTTGAGGCGGAGGCGGCGCCGTTGTTTCGGTGCATAAAGGTTGCACTGACCTCTCTCTGGAACCTCTCCAGTGTGAGTTTTTTCTGCATCTGATCCTGAACCCAGGCATCGGCTGCATATTCGTTTTCCAACAACGATGGCCAACAATTTCCTGCATCTCGGTTTGATTTCATTAGAACAATGTGGATCAGCTTTCGGTCCTCTGTTAAAGAAAGGAGAAGGCACAATCAGATACGTTCCTCTGTCCAGTGCTCAGCACAAAATATCCTGTAAAAAGCACTAGTTTTGCAAAAAGCAGACACAATCAGCCTTTGCAACCCAAACACTTTACCTCTGCAAGAAACTGCCTGGTTCTGGGATATGAAAAAAAGTACAAATGGTTTGCATATACTTTAATGTATTTTTCAATGAATTCGGCAAAAAGCCACGTTTCGTGACAAATAATTTGTATCCAGTGCAGGAAACTGCATGATACAGTGGTTCGACGTCTTAATACAATTTCTAGCAGCAACAAAACTCCTTTCTAATTTTAACGTACTTTGAAATTTCTGAACCTTTTATATAAATGCTCTGATTTTTGTTGGCATTGGCAAACACTGACCACGCAGGTTCACGCACAAGCTGCGTAGGAAATGAGGGGGATCCACTTACATCCCGAATCACACAACTACTGTTGAGGGATCCAGCTGCCCCATGTGAAATAAGTACTCTGGTGCAACTTTCCACCATCTGACATATTCAGCAGCCTTCTTGTTTTAACTCCCAGCTGGGCCCAGAACAAACTCCAGATTTAAAGAGCCATCAGCCCTCCTTTTGTTGCAGTACCTTCATGGCTGCGAGCTGTCTGGGATTAACACCTTGATGCCAACGCAACATAGGTAAACAAAGGCTCACAGCTTGTCATCACTTCACAAGTACTCAAAAGAAACTATGAGTTAGCGAGGCATGAGTTCTTCTTTGTTCAACCCCTATATGTAAGGGGTATACATGCACAATAAGAATAACATTTATCTACATGAGCAGTTACAGAAATAATCATTTAAGTAGCACTTACTATTTTTATTTATTTATTTCCTTTATAGAGCTCCACATCCCATTGTTGGGTGTCAGTCTGGTTTACATCACACACACAAATTATACAGACAATGAATCATACAATTATGTATGTCAATGTACATGAAATGTTACAGAAAACAATGTGGAATATAAGGTGTAGGAATCAAATATTGTCCATAATGGTGGGAACTATATGTTAAGAGTGCATTGTAGGGAGAAACACAAAGTTAGGATTTAAAACGCAACACAGTGGTCTGGGTTGAGTGTACTAATAATATTTTATTACTGCCCTTTTAGCAACCTTACAATAATACAGACTGAGGAAAAACAATAAGATTCTAAACCCATGCTTTGCAGTTTGAATGCAGATCCTTAATGTCGCTTCATAGCTCACTGTGCTATGAGAACGATTGCAAGTTATGAAACTAACAAAGGATCTCTATGTCAAAAGTAGTAACCTACTTACAGATCTACATAAAATACAAGTGTGTGATTTGCATGTTCCAGTTTGCTTTGCATCAGGCACATAAACTCTCTATGCTACTTTACGATGCAAAACTTAACTAGACAAAACATAGCAAGTGCATTATCCACCACAGTTATCTTACTATTATTTTTCCCATGAAAATCGCTGGGCACATAAAGAGATCTGCAGCAGGTGCCTCAACCCCATAAGCCATTTTAAAGTGCAGCCTGTTTATGGCCAATTAAGTAAGCCAGAACAGATTTACTGTCCCGTTTGTCCTTGTTGCCATCTTCTTTGCAGCAGAGTTTGTAAAAAAATAAATGTATGCGTTCCCTGTCAGAATCCAATTTTCATGACTCGTCCCCTGAACACCCCATCCTTTTCCCGGTGCTACACTTTGACCCCTGGAGTAATTTGTTTTCCTATTTGTATAGGAAAGGTTTTTAACAAAAAAAATATATAGCAGTTTGGAGTCCATTTGTTCTCTTTAAAGGTTTTAAGAGAATGCACAAATGCCGGCCATCTGAGGAAGAATGAATATAAACATACATTTATAAGCTAAAAACAGTTAACTCTCAAACAGGTTCAGCAATTACACATACATTTGTTCCGTTTATGATTGTTCCGAATAATGTAGTCGATGGTAATGACCCTCCAGGGCAGCTAATTAATACCAAGCAATAAAGGTAGCTAATGAATTGACAATGGAAAGGAAACGTTCTTTATATTCACTTCCCCTCCCTCTTTAGTCCTCTATCAAAAGTTTTTACCTCGAAGAAAGCACATTTTCTAATGTGATGGTAAAGGAAAGTCCTAATTGCCTTAAAGACTTGGAGTGGAGTATTATACTTCTTATTTTTCCATTAAATAGCAGACAATTTACCCAGAAAACCTCAGAAGAGAACTGGAAACAGTGTTTCTTGTGTCAACCAATAACATTTCTGCAGTGTCTGTAACGTTTCCTATTAATATAGGCCGAACCACTCTTCTTGATGAGGATAGTCAGGAAAATGATGAGAACACGGAACGAAGGAAGTTATCATGTAAAAGACAATGAGACTTCAGTTTGAGAGAAACTGATCAATTTCAGGGCAGCTGAGGAACGGGTGGAATCACTAGAGAACAAAAATGAATTCTGAATCAAACTATAGATCAGAATTGGACCACATATTGGGGGGGGGGGTATAATCATATTTTCAATAATATCTAGAAAGGAGACAGAGGTGAGATAAAACATGCTTCTGCATCTTTAAGATTATCAAGATTTTCTTTCACAATCAGCTAGGAAAAGCCACCTTTTATGGCAAGACTGGACGTTCATATTTTGCGTGTTTAAAGCATAGCAACTACTGCTATCCACAGATTCGCAACTGGCTGGAAATAAAATGTTCCAAAAGCACTGTGACCTCATCAGTCTGCCACTCTGAGATTATCCATTAAACATGATCGGCCAAAATGATTTAGAAGACGCAGCTCTTTTGGAGGAGTGAACACCAAAACCCTTAATGTTTACATCTGCTTCTTGGTTGAATTCACTTGACCTTTCAAGCTTAAGTAGGGTGAGAATACAGGGGACCAGTGTTTCCTAAATGAGATAAGAAGTTGGGAAAGGAGAATGTTTGAGGAAACCTCAACACATTCTTTTAAACACAGAACTACGTATATTTTGGGAAGTTTGGAGTTCAGGAATTCCTAATGAAGGCGATAGATCCTGATAAAGTCCTGGGGGATGCCAGGCTCAGTCGAAATCCTCTAAACCGTTAATTCTACAGTCCCTGTAAGAATTAGGTTGGGATACAATTTAAGGAAGTTCATTTGAAGATCTGATAAGAGGGCAGAGTTATCTAGAAGGCCTTATGATAATTCCAGATATACAGGAAAAATGTATGTAGGATTTCCAAAAAGGTGTTGCCGCGCACACTAGTGCGTTCTGTCACCCAATGGAATCCACACACATTAAGATCATGAAAAATTGAGGGAACACATTATAGGGACACTTGCGCATTTCCTGTAGGAAGGCATCTGCACATGTTGCTGACGGATCTGATCTCCAACTCAAAACAAGTATTTAACTTGATACAGACAAAAGAAACAAGTATGTTTAAAAAAGATTCTGCCACTGGCTAGTTCACCCCACCGTCCGTCCATTTGCGGAAAGACCTCTGATGCACTTCGAAAGACGGTTGGTCAAGAAAGACAGCGACTGACATCTGGTCTCTGAACTATACACCCTTCTCAACAAAGCAAATCTTCCCCCACCTTCCCCGGGGCAAGTACGATGGGAGAAAGAGATAGGTCTACCCCTCTTTAACAAGGAATGGGAGGACATCTACCGCAGGGATCGGCACACAGCACACAATACACCTAGTGTGGAGACAGCCTTAAGATCGTCTCTTACTGGTATTTAACCCTGTCCAGACTTGAAGCCTGGACACCAGGGCACTCAACTGCATGTTGGAGGGGGTGCAGAGCGACTCGGACACTACTCCACCTACTACAGAATTGCCCCAAGCTCAAGCGCTTCTGGGATCAGGTGCTAGATGATATTGATAAGAAATTTTGGAACCAGCATCCCAAGTTCCCAGTCTGTAAAATATTAGGGCTCCCCAACCCTCCGATGTTCTTCCTCCACTCTCGACGAGACAAACAAATGGCACTGGCCATTGGCACTGTGCACCAAACGATACTTGCACCTTGGGGGTCCGACAAATCCCCACACTACACAAGCTGGATGCACAAATTGTGGTACATTCTTGGCATGGAGAAACCATCACTTATGTTAGACCAGAGACAGGATGATTATCCTTTGGATTAAGCCCCTATCTTAAGCAGACTATCCACGGAGTTTAACGAGTTGAAATGCCCCACATAACTCAAATTTCTTTGCTTGCTTCCCACCAATGGTGCCCTATCAGTCCCTATTCACCAGCAGCCTGACTAACTCTCCATACATGACCTAGACTAACCACTTATAAGACTGACCATATTGCTGACTAACCTTACACACTTGCTGTGGGTACCTCGGGTAGTCAGTTTCTGAGGATTATGTTGTTCTCAGTGTTATTTTATATTACCTGTTTTTTCTATATATGTCTGCTGCTGACCATCTGATAAAGACTTCTAGTTGCAGATTCCTTACCTTAGAATTTTTCCCCCAGGCGTCAGACTGGATCCGGAGATTTTTTTCTACGAGCAATACCCTTGCACATCGGTGGGTGGCATCGGTCGACTCTACGGGCGTCGTTGGTGTCATAGTCGCTGTGATGACGAAGTAGTACATAGACGCAGCCTCAGCGGAGTAACATCAGTGCTTTTCTTTCTACGCCACGCGCTAATCCGGAGAGAGCTACCCTGGGTCAATTTTTGACCAACTTTGACTTATTTGTCGAGTTTTTGTGATTTTTGGTGCATCGAGGATTTTCCCCAAAGACCGGCTTCAAACTGTGGGAGGACTGTCACCACATGATGTCGGTGATGGGTCCGCATCGGGTCTGTTTGTGGTGCCTGGAACGCAACCACGACCTGAAGTCGTGCTCCGAGTGCGGGCCATGCACCCAAAGGCCTTGAGGGAGTGGTCTCTCAAGCTTATGGCGGCACGGTGGTCGACTCTGCATAGGTCCTGGTCTCGCTCGAGGGGAAGGTCTCGAGACTGATCGCAGGGCTACCATCAATCGCTTTCTTGAAAGTCTTCGGGTCAAGGTAAGACGAAGAAGAAGAAACCCCGTCATCCTTTGACTTTGCCCCATCGCTCGGCTGATGCGGTGCAGGAGCAGCGTTGACGTTCAAGGTCTTCGTCTTCTGGGAATGCTTGTGGGTCTGCTCCGAGCCACCCCTTCAGGCCCAATCAGTTCAGTTAGGGGGCCTTCAGGTTCCGGGCCGGTGGCTCTGGCTCCACCCACCGAATTGCCCTCCGGATCCGCTCTTGGATGCGCACAGATGCCGGTCGTACCATCAAGACCTTCCCTGGCACTGATTCGATTGTTGATGCTCCCGACATCTGTAGTGTCCCCCATCAACGTCGACCCGATCCTGATCCCCAACGACTTGGAGTCGGACCGGCGTTGGCTGACGCTGCCTCCTTCTTCGATGGGGCCTAATAATCCCAGGTTGGATTCTGACCCTTATTCTTATGGGTTTGAATTTGGGCAAGGATTGAAAGGATTGAACGTGTACCTGGATCATTATGAATACCAGGATGACCCTAACTTGGACTGGGCACAGGATTTGGGCGAGGCCAGTGGTCTGGATATCTCAACAGATGCTGGCATGCTGTCTCCTCCTACCATAGTTACGGCAGAGGAAGCAACTTATTCCATGTTGGTCAGTAGGGCAGCTGAAGTCTTCGGCCTTGAGCTGCCTACTGTTCAAGTCAGGTCTAATCTGACAGAGGTGCTTCAACCAGGGGCTTCCACATCTGAGCCTCTTCTTCCATTCAATGAAGCCCTCACTGATGTCCTTATGGGCACTTGGTCCAGACCCAACACAGGGGATCCTGTGAACAGGACAATCGCACGTGACCATCAGCCCTCCCTGAACGACCCTAAATTCCTGTCCCAACACCCCACGCCTGAGAGCCATGTTATCTAGGCATCTTCATCCTCGGGCGCATTCCCTTCCGCACCTCTGGAAAGGGAATCAAAAAAGGCTGGAACAATTTGGGAAGAAGAAGTTTTCTTCCTCCAGTCTCGCGCTGTGGTCAGTGAACACTGCATGGCTTTTGGGCTGTTATACTCACTCTCTGTGGGATATGGTTGCATAAGTTCTGCCGCAGGTACTGGAGGAGGCCCGTGCTGTCGTCTCCCAAGCTGTCACCGATGGGAGAGACGTGGCAAAGTTCACTATCAGATGTGGGTTGGACATGACCGACTCTCTGGGTAGATCGGCAGTGGCTTTGAGGCGCCATGCCTGGTTATGTACATCTGGATTCTCAGGGGATGTCCCCCGTCTCTTTTTAGACAAGGCAGACTCGGCACATGAGAGGTTCAAGGACTCCGGGGCTACTGCTCGGTCCCTCGGCCTTTCCAAAGCCCCTGGTCCTCAACAGTCCGCCTTTCGCCCCTTTCATGGCCATGGAGGGGGCTCCATCGCATCCCTTTCCCAGCAACCGTGCCACCCATGCTATTCAGCCACTGTGTGGCTGGGGACACGGAATCCCTCGTGGTCATGGGACAGGGAACCAGAGGTATGCCCAGTCCACCCCTGCTGCAGCCTCCCAACCCTCCTAGTCCGTCCCCTCACTCTGGTGCAGTTGGTGGCAGGATTCGCCATCACCTGCCCCACTGGGAATCCATCACTAAGGAGGGGTAGATTTTGCAGATCGTTCGAAGGGGCTACTACTTCCCCTTCGAATCTGCCCCACCAGCCATGCCTTCATCATTTAGCCGTATACCGGAAGATCATTTGGCACTTCTCCGCCAGGAAGTCGCGGCTTTCTTGGCCAAGGGAGCCATAGAGAGGGTCCCTGCGCCAGAAGTAGGTCGTGGTTGTTATTCCCCCTACTTTCTGGTGCCCAAAAAAGACAAGGGCTTACGTCATATCCTAGACCTTTGGGCCCTCAAACTCTTCCTCAAAAAGGAGAAATTCAAAATGCTCACCCTGGCTCAGGTCCCGTCTGCCTTGGACCCAGAAGACTGGATGGTAGCATTGGACTTGCAGGACACTTATTTCCAAATCCAATCCTGCCTGCCCAAAGATGGTACCTACGATTCGTGGTAGGTCACAAGTACTTTCAATTTACATGGCTCTCCTTCGGCCTTACCAGCGTCCCTCGGGCGTTCACAAAAGTGATGGCGATGGTTGCAGCTCACCTGCGCAGGATGGGGGTTTCAGTCTTCCCCTACCTCAATGACTGGCTGTTGAAGGTGGACTCGCCCCAGAACGTCATCTCCCCCCTGCAGACTACGGCAAACTTCCTGCACACGCTGGGGTTCACTATGAACGTCCAAAGTCACACCCGACACCCTCTCCGATGCTCCCTTTCACCTTGACCCTCGGGTAGGTCGCTTCCCCACCGCTGCAGCTCCGCCTGCCCAGGCCCCTGCCAGGTAGTTTTTGCCTTCTTGCCTTTCCTTGTCGGTCCTTCCTTTGTCTCCCTGTTTGTATTTGTTTTGTCTCTCTGTTGGTATCGTTTCTCTGTCTGTCTGTCTCTGTCTGCATATGGCTTTCTGTTTGTATTTGGCTCTTTTTTTGGCTCTTTGTCTGTATTTGGTTCTCTGTTCCTTCCTAGCGCTTCCCGCCGCCCGCTTCCCGTGTTTCCCGCCGCTGCCACCCTTGCGGCCCCGCCCCCCCTGCTCCCATTTGCTCTCCTTCCCGCCCGCCTCCCAGCTGACCCCTCCTCCCTCCCACCCTTCTTATGGCGGCTGCGCGCAGCAGGCTCGCCGCTGGCGCGCCAAAGGCAAGCCCGTCTGCACCTGGACCGCGCCCAGTGCCAGAACCCCTGGCCCCCACCGCACTCATAGCACCCGACTAAGATACGATGCCACCTCCCTCTATGCCCTCAACACCGGACGAACATCCTCCTGCTACCAAGCCAGCCCTAAACAAACACATGGACCCTTCACCTGCCAAGCCTGCAAATACACATTCCACTGTCCCTCGCAACAACAACCACCTCAAGTGCATCCTCCTCAACACACGCTCCGTCCACAAGCACGCCATCAAACTATGGGACCTACTGGACACAACAGCACCAGACGTCGCCTTCATCACAGAAACCTGGATGAACGCCTCTTCGGCTCCAGACATCGCCATAGCCATCCCCAACGGCTACAGGATCGCCCGGAAGGACCGCGTCAACCAAACAGGAGGAGGAATCGCCATCATCTACAGGAACACCCTCAACATCACGACCACACCGAAGACACCCCCCTCGCCGCCGAACACATACACTTCCAGATCCACACCGACCCCAAAACCACCCTCAGAGGAACACTTGTCTACAGACCCCCAGGCCCACGCGCCCAATTCAGCGAAACCATCACTGACTTCATCAGCCCGCACTCCCTAGCCTCACCTGACTACATCCTCCTCAGGGACCTGAACTTCCACCTGGAGAAAAACAACGACAACAACACCACCATCCTGCTCGACAACCTCGCCAACCTCGGACTCAAGCAACTGGTGAGCACCCCCACCCACACCGCTGGTCACACGCTCGACCACATCTCCTTCAGCCACTCCTCAGAACTACACTGGACCGACCACAGATGCGTCCACTTCACCTTCAAACGAGAGACTCACCACCATCGCACACAACAAATCCCCCGCAGACGCTGGAGCAAAATCTCCACAGAGCAGCTCCGCTCTACACTGAACCAAAACCCACCAGCCATCGTCACCGACGCCAACAACGCAGCCCACAGCCTCACACAGTGGATCACCAACTGTGCCGAAAACCTCACACCACTCAAAAACCACCCAAGCGGATCCAGCATCAGGAAACCCCCATGGTTCACGGACGCCCTCAAAGAATCCAAGATATCCTTCCGTACCCTCGAAAAAACCTGGCGCAGGGAACGCACCACAGAAAACATGACAGCCCTCAAGATTGCCATCCGTAAACACCACCAGCTGATCCGCTCCACCAAAAGGACATCATTCAAAGACCGACTAGACAACAACACCCACAACAGCAAAGAACTCTTCAACATCGTCAAAGAGCTCTCCAAACCCAGCGCCAGCTCCAACGTCATCACACCATCACAAGAACTCTGCTACTCCCTCGCTACATTCTTCCACAGAAAGATCGTAGACCTACACAACAGCTTCGGACCCCAGACCCCGCCGCACCACCAAACCTACAGCCCCCACCACTACTCTCAACGCCTGGACCCCCATCAGCTCAGAAGAGACGAGAAGCATCATGAACACCATCCACTCCGGCTCCCCCTCGGACCCTTGTCCCCATCACATCTTCAACAAAGCTGACTCCGTCATCGCCCCCCATCTCCGGTACATCATCAACAGATCGTTCTCTTCAGCCCCCTTCCCCGAGAGCTGGAAACACGCAGAAGTCAAGGCCCTCCTGAAAAAACCCACGGCTGACCCCAATGACCTGAAGAACTTCCGCCCCATCTCTTTTCTCCCCTTCCCGGCCAAGGTCATCGAGAAGACCGTCAACAAGCAGCTGAACGCTTTTCTTGAAGCTAATAACTCGCTCGACCATTCCCAATCTGGTTTTCGGGCCAACTACCCTCATCGCAGTCACCGACGACATCAGAACCCTGATGGACAACGGAGAAACATCTGCCCTCATCCTCCTAGACCTCTCGGCTGCCTTCGACACCGTGTGCCATGGCACCCTAACATCCTAGGACAGGCCCTTGACTGGATCATCTCATTCCTCTCCGGCAGAACACAGAGAGTCCACCTCCCTCCATTCCGCTCAGAACCCACCAAGAGCATCTGCGGCGCACCCCAAGGTTCCTCGCTCAGCCCAACCCTCTTCAATATCTACATGAGCCCGCTCGCCGCCATCGCACGCAAACACAACATCATCTCCTACGCCGATGACACCCAGCTGTTACTCTCCCTCACCAAAGACCCAACCACCGCCAAAACCAACCTACAGGAAGGAATGCAAGACGTCGCAGAATGGATGAAGCTCAGCCGCCTAAAACTGAACTCAGACAAGACGGAGGTCCTCATCCTCGGACAATCCCCTTCCGCCTGGGACGACTCCTGGTGGCCCACAGCTCTGGGCACCGCACCAACCCCCTCGGATCACGCACGCAACCTCGTATTCATCCTGGACCCCCTCCTCACAATGACCAAGCAAGTCAAAGCCATCTCGTCATCATGCTTCAACACCCTACGCATGCTCCGAAAAATCTTCCGATGGATCCCCGCCGAAACCAGAAAGACAGTTACCCACGCCCTCGTCACAAGCCGTCTGGACTACGGAAACACCCTTTATGCAGGTACCAACGCAAAGCTTCAGAAACGTCTTCAACGCATACAGAATGCCTCCGCACGCCTCATCCTCGACATCCCTCGTTACAGCGACATATCCACCCACCTGAAACACCTACACTGGCTCCCCGTCAACAAGAGGATCACCTTCAGGCTCCTCGCCCACGCACACAAAGCACTCCACAACATGGGCCCCGAATACCTCAACAGCCGCCTCTCATTCTACACGCCCACTCGTCAGCTCCGCTCAGCTAGCCTCGCCATCATACCACGAATCCGCAGAACCACAGCCGGAGGAACATCGTTCACCTACCTGCCAGCCAAAGCATGGAACTCCCTCCCTGCTCACCTAAGAACTACCCAGGACCATCTCACCTTCAGGAAGCGCCTCAAGACTTGGCTCTTCGAGCAGCAGTAACCCCCCCCCATCTCCAGCGCCTTGAGACCCTTGCGGGTGAGTAGCACGCTCTATAAATGCATTGATTGATTGATTGATTGAGCTGTTCTGGACACAGTTCAGTTTCAGGCCTTTCCTCTCTTTCCTCTCGAAAAACGAATCTAGGATATTCAGGGTATGATTCTGATCTTTCAGCCTCTATTTTGGGTTTTGGTGAGACTGACTCTGAGGCTGCTGGGCATCATGGCTCTGCAGGGGGACTTGAAGTTCCAGTGGGCGCAACATCAGGGAAGCCTCTCCGACATGGTCCAGATCTCAGAGAGAACTGCGAAAGACCTGCAGTGGTGGCTTTCGAATCAACATTGGGTCCACAGCAGATCCCTTACCCTTCCCGAACCAGATCTATCCATAGTGGCGGAGGCATCACTTCTGGGATGGGGCAGCCACATGGGAGAGGCGGAGATCAGAGGCCCCTGATCTGCGGCGGAGTCTGGGCTCCATATCAAACTTCTGGAGCTCCGGCCAATCAGGTTTGCATTGAAAACATTTCTTCCCTCTCTCAAAGGAAAAGTAGTGCAAGTGTTCACGGACAACACTACCGCCATGTGGTACCGCAACAAACAGGGCAGAGTAGGGTCGTGAATCCTTTGTCAGGAGGTGCTACACCTCTGGACATGGCTGGCACACCAGGACATCACTCTGCCGGTTCAACATCTGGCAGGCTCCCTGAACGCCAGAGCAGACAAACTCAGCCATTGATGCATAGCCAATCACGAATGGTGCCTCCATCCGGAGGTGGCGCAAGGTCTCTATCAGCAGTGGGGAGAGCCTTGGTTAGATCTGTTCACCTCCGCAGAGAACGTAAAACGTCAGCTGTTTTGCACACTGAAGTTTCCAAGGCGGCACTAGCTCGGAGATGCTATTCGTCTCGAGTGAAACTCCGGCCTCCTTTACGCCTATTCCACTTCTGTCCAGAGTTGTCAAGAAGATCAAGAACGGCCGGGCCCAAGTAATCTTCGTGGCTCCGGACAGGGCATAGAGAGTATGGTATCCAGAGCTATTGAGCATGGCCACAGATCCTTCGGCAAGATCTTCTGTTGCAGCAGCAGGGGATGGTTCTCAACACGAACCTGCCTTCATGCGTGGAGATTGAGTGGCGGCAGCTGACAACTTTTAATGTTCCACTCAAAGTCTGATGTAATCTTGGCAGCCAGGCATCACCCCAGCAAAATGGTATACGCCTGTTATTGGCATACATTTGTGGCATGGTGTACCAACAAATCTGTTGATCCCTCTCTCCTCCTCTCTGAGGTTCTTTTGTTCATTCTTTCTTTGGCCCAGCAGGGCTCTGCTTTGGGCACTCTTAAGGGCTATTTATCGGCTATCAGCATTGCTTAGGTTGCCTGATCAGCCTTCACTCTATAAGTCTCCTATTGTTAGTAGATTCCTTAAGGGACCCACCCATTTGTTTCCTCTCACTCCGTTTATCATGCATCAGTGGGACCTCAATCTTGTCCTTACTTAATGTGTACTCCCTTTGAGCTGATGCACAATTGTCCCTCATGGCTCCTTACTTTCAAAACTGTTTTTCTTGTTGCCATCACATCTGCTCACAGAGTGAGTGAGCTTCAGGCTCTATCGTCTAAGCCCCCATTTTTGTCTATGCACCCTGACAAAGTGGTGTTACGCACTAAGGCTTTCTTCCTTCCTTCCCAACGTCATTACACCTTTTCATGTAGGCCAGTCCAACACTTTGCCTACTTTTTACGTACCTCCACATCCTTCTCATGGGGAGGAGACACTCCACCACCTGGTTCCAAAAAGAGCAATGGCGTTCTATCTCCATCGTACTAAAGATTTCTGGTGGGGGGAGGAAATCAACTGTTTGTTGGATATGTAGGTGCGAAGAAAGTGAAGGCGGAGCAAAAACGTACCATCTCACGATTGGTACTTCTTTGCATCAAAATCTGCTACGCTTTGGCAAAAAAGCAATCCCCTGAGGGCTTGCATGCTTATTCCACCATAGCAACTGCTGCTTCCACGGTGTTAGCACGCGGAGTTTCTGTCCTGGTTATCTCCTAGGCAGCTACGTGGGCATCCTTGCACACGTTTACTAAACATTACTATTTGGACAGTCTGGTCCGTAGGGACAGCTACTTTGGTCGCTCAGTCCTGAAGGACTTACTAGTATGATCTTGGTTCGCAGCCCACCTCCGAGGATGGCCTTGCTTGGGTATCTATTTGAAGGTAAGGAATCTGCAACTAGAAGTTTCTATTGATGTACAAGTTACTTACCTTCGGTAATGACATATCTGGTAGAGACATATTCTAGCTGCAGATTCCTTACCAACCCACCCATCCTCTCCACTTGAGAACTGATTTCTAAAGACAGGGCTTCCCCCTTCAGGGCCTTAGTTCTGGCGCACCAATTTCAGTGTTCTTCGCAGCTCTTGGCGTGGAAAGTCGTGAAAACAAACTGACGTCACTGCGCTGAGGCAGCATCTATGTACTACTCCCGGCGTCATCGTGGCAACTACGATGCCAACGACTCCCGCAGAGTCGACTGACGCCACCTACTGATGCACAAGGGTATAGCTCAAAGAAAAAAATCTCTGGATCCAGTCTGACGTCTGGGGGAAAATTCTAAGGTAAGGAATCTGCAACTAGAATGTGTCTCAACCAGATATGTTGTTACCGAAGATAAGTAACTTGCACTTCACGTCCTTTACATTAGCCAAGTATGCTCCCTTCTTTTACAACATGCGCAGGCAGCCCTTAGGGTTGCAGGCCTTCAGCTGTGTATTCTTCTGCATACCACCAATAAAAATAATTGATGTATAAAAGAGATCCTGGAAAATATGAAGTGTCTGTACTGATTTAGCTGAAAGTAGCTGCCATCCAAAATAGTCCTGGAATTCTAGTCACTACCATGTTGTGAATCCCAGAAATAGTATCTACCCTGACTGAAATGTTATATGAGAGACAAAAAATCCCAAAAACATTTCAGTAAGAGGAAAAGCCACCTGCAAGCAGTTCTGTATGCTTTATGCATTTTTGTCTCCATGTGACCATAAACCCCCAAATCCAAAAAAGCAGAAGAGCGTGCTACCCATCCTTTCAAATTTGCATCTGATTCAACTAGATATGAGAAATAACTAAACATTGCTCTGCAGTTCCACCCTTCTAGGGAACCTAACTAACACTGAATTTATTGTCTTCTATGCAGGCAGATCTAAAGGTATAATGTCAAAGTAGGATACCCCTTTTCTGAGAGGCTGGGCTTTTAATTTCTGAATGGTTCTGCATATGTAAGGGACCGGTAAATAGTGCCTGAATTGCAAGGCTTGGAAGGCTGTTACCTGGCTTTCAGCCACAGGGAGGTGTGGGATTTGTGCAGGAGGCCTTGCAGTTCATGTCTTATCAGTGTAATTTTCAGTTGAGGTAGCTGAAATGTACATACTGTGGAATAAATGATAACTCCTAGTATTCTATTTGAGAAGATAAAATGAGGTAGGAGTTTTTTTGTTATTCCAATGCCCAGATTGTGTAGAAAAAATACAAAAAAACTTTACTTTTCAACAACAGATCTGTTTTGAGCTATGAACACAATGTCATCTCAATAAATAGGGACGTGAATGTCTCGGTGCATCAGATACGTTGAGAAAGGCTTTAGACATTTTGTGTAAGACAATGGATTTGAAGATAGCCCACAATGAAAGTAGGTGAATTGGTAAATTTGCTTTCTGCGAAAGAATTATAAGAATGTGTGATCTGTGTGTATAATAAACACCAGCAAAATATATTTTTAGTCCAAAATAATCATCCAGTCCCCAACTTGGACAGCGTTTTAGAGATGGAGATTGGTCATCATTTTGAAATTGCTGTATAGCAGAAATATGCTTAGGATATGAAGGTTTATAAAGGATCTCAACTGATTGTTATTCTTTGCAATAATAAAAATAGATCAAGTATCCATTCAAGTGCAAAGTGATATGTTCAATGTCCCCTCTGAAAGAATTTCTTGGACATCCACATCTACAAACAGGAATCTGATATACATCTATTTGAAAACTCAAAACCCACTGAAGAATCCGTGTCAGAAGGAAAATCTGTGATAGGCTTTTCTATGATAGGCAATAGGAATGCATCCATCTGTTTGTGCGGTTAGCAGAGGGAAAATATCCACCATTGGTTTTGGCTGCTCTAGGTTACTTTCTGCCATATTGATAATGGAACATTTCCTTTGTATTGATAAAGTTAGTGTTGGATCTGGATAGTTAACAAGATGAGCTTGGGAAGCATTTGGAAACAAGACTGGTATAAATAAATTGTCTTGTAGGGTGACATTTGTTCCTGGGTAACCTGAAAAAAACTAATGGCAAACACTGCACCCACAAATTAATGTGGTTACATATTGTGAAATTTCTATAATTAACTAATGCACAAATAAAATGCCTGGCACTGCTGAACCTGGCTCAGACGAAGCAAGCTCTCAGTTGTTTTTGTATTGAATCTTAATAAAAACTACTACTTCATACCAGGGGAATCTTAACATCTGCATTACACATAAAGCTTACAGCTCTTTGTACAAAAATAGACAGCTCTAGGGGATCTACTTGACACCCAAAAATCCTTAGTTTTTGTCGGTCAATTCAAATAGTTTAGTCATGGGTCCCTTGCATCCAGGAGTTTATATATGCATGAAGTCCAGCCTTTGAAGATACCCTTTTTAGTCTTTTCCACACTTCAAGAAGAGAGTCATGTATTTACAATCAACTGATGATCATTTAGTGAGTTGCCACAAAATGGTTTGGAACAGAAGGGCAGTGGCTTTCAGCTTTACACCTATTCCAGCTCAATTTATCTAGCAGAGAATGTCAAAATGTTGTGATACATTCACCACTATGGCCCATTCCAAAAAATATTGATGCTGAAATAATAAGGGGCCAAACAGAGGTCCATTTCCATCTACAATACTGAAGACATAGCATCAGTGTCTTTTTCTTCATCAAATTATTGCAGTACCTTTATTCGTTTTCTTTTAGGAGGTCTGAACAAACACGTCTGTTTTTAAATGAAAGGCCTTGTTTATAAGTTCCGGAGTCATCATTTTGCTACCCTTAAGGTAAGAACTTAGAAGTAGTGGCTGAGAACCACTGTCACTGAGCACATCTGAACCAATGGTTATCAGTCAGAGTCCTAAATCACTTTTGGGTACTCACAATAGGAGAGAAATTGTCATTTTTAAAAAACATTTGGGTATTTTTTTAGAGGTAGTTTTAATTTTCCTGATGCTTTCCAAGAAATTGCAGTTTTTTTGTAGCATTAATGTCTCTTGAAAGGATATATCACTGCTACTACCATCAAGCAAGGTCTTACAGCATGGATGTGTCTAAGCACATTTTTTGCCTTTACTTACACCTCTAAGAAAGCATGGAAATAGAGGCAGCTTTTTGCACTGAAGTAGCCAATGAAATATCAATAAAAGAATACAACTGGTTTTGAAAAATGTATTCGCCACGCTTAAGTGACAACTTTATGAGGTATTAGGCATGAACTTTTTTTGAGACAGTTTAGGTTGGTGAGTACCGAAGCACTGACAAAGCATTGATAGGTGTTGCAAATTCATAGGAAGAACTCCCTAAGTGTTTTGGCAAGATCAGATGTTGAGGACCTCCATCATAATTTGGCCCACTTACATTGTTGCTTGTGACTCTACGTGATCAGCGTAATTTATAAGCAACTGGCAAAGCACCAAAATCATCAACCCAGAGTTCAATAAAGACATAGCCAGCTAACTGAGAAGAGGAAATTACATGATAATGTATTGCCTCATCAGGTGCTAAAGACTTTGCAAATGTAACCCTGTAACCAGCTGGAAAGTTACAATATTACTGAAAGCACCACAAAGCTATATCAATGGCAAAACGATAACAATAGAAAAACAATAACCAAACCAATTCAAAGAGGATTTGGTAATGCTGACATTTCTCTTTGAATTAACACTTAAGGCTGAGAAATTAATTTTTTTTAACTGGCCACTCTGTTCTGGCTGGCAGCAGGTAGCACAGGAAATGTAGGAAGTTGGCTCTGTATATATTATCTCAAAGTGAGAGATAGTGTGCACAGAGTCCAAGGGTTCCTCTTAAGAGTTTGATAGAGGCAATAATAGATAATACTAATGCTCTATTTGTGGTAGTGTGGTCGAGCAGTAGACTTATCAGAGGGTACTGTTAAGCATTAGTTGTATACACACAGGGAATACAATGGAACACACACTCAAAGAATTAACTCCAGGCCAATAGGTTTTTATATAGAAACATATTCCTTTCTTGAATTTATTTTAGAACCACAAGATTCAGAATTCAAGTAAGTACATAAATTGTAAGGTACGTGGCATAGGTAAGTATAGAACTTTGAATGAAAACAGTAAGGTACACAGTTTTGGCAATAAGCTATTTTAAAAGTGGGCACTGCAAAAAAAAATCAACAGTTGCTGGGGGAGGTAAGTACAAGTTAGTTTAGCAGGTAAGTAAAGCACTTACAAGATCTGTCTCAGGGACATAGACAGCCCACCGTTGGGGGTTCAAGTCAACCCCAAACACCCAGCACCAGCAACACAGGGCCGGTGAGGTGCAGAGGTCAAAGTGGGGGCCCAAATAACATAGGCGCCTATGGAGACTGGGGGTGCTCTGGTTCCAGTCTGCCAGCAGGTAAGTACCTGCGTCCTCGAGGAGCAGACCAGGGGGTTTGGTAGAGCACTGGAGGGGGGGGGGTCCCAAACGGGCACACAAAACATACCCTCAGTGGCACAGGGGCGGCTGGGTGCAGTGTGCAAAGTAGGTGTTGGGTTTTGAACAGAAATCAATGGAGGGACCAGGGGGTCACTCTGGTGATACAAGCAGGGCACAGGGGGGCTTCTCAGGCAGCCACCGACTGGGCAAAGATGAGGGTCACCTGCTGGTCACTCCTGCACTAGTAGTTGGTTCCCCTCAGGCCTGGGGGCTGCGGGTGCAGTGCTTCTTCCAGGCGTTGGGTTCTTTGTAACCGGGCAGTCGAGGTCAGGGGGAGCCTCTGGATTCTCTCTGCAGGCATCGCCGTGGGGGTGCAGGAAGGTCGTCTTAGGGTGTCCATGCTGCAGTGTTACTTTCTCTCAACACAAGCCGGGGGCGTCAGGTGCAGAGTGTTGGGGACTCACTCTTCCGGAGTAAGGCTGGAGTCCCTTTAAAGATGGTTTCTTCTTTGTTGTTTAGCCAGAGCCTCTGCCCACGGGAGTTTCTTGGTCCTTCGGGTTGCATGGCAGTCCTCTGAGTCAGCAGAGGTTGCAAGTCCAGCGGGATGTGTCACTTTTGCAGGTTGTTTGAGTCTGGAGACAGGCCAGTAAGGCTGGGGCCAAGTCAGTTGTCGTCTCAGTCTCTGTGGGACTTTCAGGTCAGCAGACCTTCTTTAGGTCATCAGGAAATCTGTTTTCCTGGGTTCAGGGTCGCCTCTAAATATTCAATTTAGGGGAGTGTTTAGGGCTGGAGGGCAGTAATCAATGGCTACTGTCCCTGAGGGTGTCTACACCCTCCTTGTGCCTCCTACCTTTGGGGAGGGGGGGCACATCCCTATTCCAATTGAGGGAAATCCTCCAAAGCAAGATGGAAGATTTGCTAAGGAAGTGGTCACCTCAGCTCAGGACACCCTAGGGGCTGTTCTGGCTGGAGGGTGACTCCTCCTTGTTTTTCTCACTATCTCCTTCAGACTTGCCACCAAAAGTGGGGGCTGTGTCCACTAGCTGGAGTGCCCTGGGGTGCTGCAACACCAGGCTTGAGCCTTTGAGGCTCACCGCCAGGTGTTACAGTTCCTGCAGGGGGAGGTGTGAAGCACTTCCACCTAGGACAGGCTTTGTTCCTGTTCACAGAGTGCACAAAAGCACTCACCCCATGTGGCCAGAAACCCGTCTGGATGTGGCAGGCTGGCAGAAACTGGTCAACCTAGCACTAGGAGTTGGACTGGTATTCAGGGGGCATCTCTAAGATGCCCTCTGTGTGCATTTCTCAATAAATTCCAAACTGTCATCAGTGTGGATTTATTGTGCTGAGAAGTTTGATACCAAACTTCCCAGTATTCAGTGTAGCCATTATGGAACTGTGGAGTTCGTGTTGGACAAACTCCCAGACTCTTTATGGCTACCGTGCACTTACAATGTCTAAGAATTGGCTTACTCATGCAGCTATGCCCTCACCTGTGGTATAGTGCACACTGCCTTAGGGCTGTAAGGACTGCTAGAGGGGTGACTTACCTATGCCACAGACAGTGGGTTGTGGGCATGGCACTCTGAGAGGAGTGCCACGTTGACTTAGTCTAATTCTCCCCACCAGCACACACAAGCTATGAGGCAGTGTGCATGTGCTGAGTGAGGGGGTCCCCAGGGTGGCATTATACATGCTGTAGCCCTTTGGAGACCTTCTCTGGCCACAGGGCCCTTGGTACCAGGGGTACCATTTACAAAGGACTTATCTGTGTGCCAGGGCTGTGTCAACTGTGGAGACAAAGGTACAGTTTTAGGGAAAGAACACTGGTGCTGGGACCTGGTTAGCAGGGACCCAGCACATTTCCAATCATAACTAGCATCACCAAAAGGCAAAACGTTAGGGGGTAACCATGCCAACAGTGGCATTTTCCTACAGGAAACAAGTCTTGTTACTTTCCCATCACCAAGACAAGAAATACACCTAGCACCTCAACGTTGCCATCAACCACCAGGAGGTAGGAATGGTGGTGTTGGCATATGCCAAGACTAGTGACATGGACAATTGGAAGGGTATGAAATATTCAAAGTCTTATGTCCCTCCACTCCCACACTATCACACACACACACACACACACACACAGAATGAAATTCTACATTGTACAGTCAGATCTTGGCCTGCACCTTGCACAACTACAAATTTAATGGAAATGGGAAATATGCATCACTTGAAGAAAATAATACACACCTGATAATCACCTCGATTACATGCACATAAATACGACCCACACCCTGGGCACTGCCCTCCTCCCCTTGTGCTACAAAAAAACTTAGCAGATGCAGACACCAGCTACCTAGGGGTATATATACATCTGTGTGTGTTGGAGTGAGACATGCAACGTGTTATGATGTGTGTGCTGTGTAGTGTTAGATGTTCCATTTATTTTTAAACCTCATTGATCATTTTCATATTTCACGCTTATATTTTTTGAATGAGATCTATGGGTGTCAGAAATCTGTGAAGTTATATGACCATTTTAGAAATTTACTACTTTACTGTTTTACAATGTGATTTAAATAGGTATCAGTAAGCTCTAACGTTTTTTGTTACCAAGTGATTTGTATAGGTTCTTCCAGTATCTAAAGCTATAGGACAATGTTTCTTTTAATATTAGGTGTAAGTTTTTGTATTGACGTTGTTCCGTGTCCCACTAATTTCTATGTGATTTTCTAGCAATACATCTGTGAGTAACTATGTGTGGTGTGCAACTTGCTCCACAGCTTGGAATGAGTAGTTTTGAACCTATTTGGCTGCAATACTAATGCAGGTGAGTTTTCACGTTAGAAAATAATACCTAATTGAAACATGTTTCATATGACACAGCAGCAGTCAGCTAGCATTGACAGCTATTCACATTTGTAGAATAATAGTGCATATTTATTTTATCTGAGCGAGCCTTTATTTCTCTACATGCTAGTGTGTTTTTCTATTTCAGAAAAAAAGTGAAGCCTCTCTGGTGTCTGTACATGCATAAAATTTCACATTAGTGTTTTGTTGAGGAGGCGTTGATCAGTATGTTCCGTTAGTTTGTAACTTTCCAAGATTGCCTGCCTATGTCTGTCAATGTCATTCATTAGTCGAACAAGCTGTTTTATTACTGTGTTACATAAAATGTCAACTTGGTTCCATAATTAATTATGCCAAAACTAAGCAATTAAATGCATTAGGAAGTGTCTCTAAAGGTATCCTGTGTACCATACAATTGATTGGTTTATATGTTTGCAACATTCCTAGTCTAACCCTGCTACATCACGTCATGTACCAACAAATGGGTGTTGCTTCCGAATCCTGAAACATTATAAAAGCTGCTTTATTTTTTTGAGCCTTCTTTGGGAGCAGACTAAGTCAGTCTATCCATTTGATTTATACTTTGATTTTTTTCACTTGCTTATAGAGCACAATCTCAGTCTGTTTACTGATTTGTATTTAGGATTTCCTTGGGTTTTCTTCAGAGAAAGACTAAATGCCAGCCCTCTTCCAGAACAGTACTTGGATGATTTTGTTTATAATAATTTCTAATTGACCAATAACTTTTTGCTTTCTGTAATGATCATATTTTGAATAAAACCTTGCAGCTTTACCCTGGAATCTTGTCTTGTGCATGTTTATTAGCCTTAGACTAAGTACATTCAGACAAGGCCATCTTGTGCATCGTCCCTCTTTGTTACTAGAGCACTGACACTAGTGGAGTAGATGTCGATGTAAGTTGGGTGAATAGCATCTGGCTTATTTATGCATAGGTTTGTTTTGTATTTGCATGTTCTTCCCTAGCCTTTTCTGTTAATACTTCAGAAGTCCTACTACACATACTCATACATGCTTTTGGAAACTGTGAATGTGACCAGCTTAGCGGACAGTGGCATGGCAGAACCAAACTTTTGTCTAAAGAGTGATAAAGAATATGCTCCTTTAAGGGTTTGAGAACATTGATTAGCCTCTGCTCATCTTCTTCCAGTGTCTTTTCACAGATGCCTTTGGCATGAGTCTCTGAAACATTGCTTGTGTTCACGATAACCGTTGAGTTTTTTTGTTTAAACTCTCAAAAGCCCTTAGGACAGCTGAGCTTGGTTCTTCAAGCCTTCCAAGGTGCATATCTCGGAGGTCTACATTTGCTTATTTTGACTCTATTTCGGTCAGTTGTTGTCTCATCCCTTTCCTCTGTCATAGCAGGAATGCAGTCACTTGCCCTGCAACCACATTTTCTGTAGAAAAAAGGGGAGCCACTTATGAAATGGGAAGGGGGGAGATCTCAGATCTTCAAATGAGCAGTATCTCCAGTCTCTCCCAGGCCCAAACAGGCTTCATGTAGTCTTATGGGTTTGAAGTCTGCCTATGGTAGCATTTTGGGATGCAACCTTAGTTTTAAGTTGGGACATTTCGTTTTTTGGGGGGGCTAAATAAGCCCCCGCCCCCAAAAAAAAATCGCAAGTTCTGCCTTCACACCAGATTTCTGACAATCTCTGACAATCTGTTGAAGGTAAAAAGAACTTTGTATAGTGTAAATGCAAAAACATATATTAAGCAGGCATGCTATGTGCCTAACGAGTAATCAAAAATCACATAAGACGTATGCTTGGGAAAATGTATTAACACAATAAACAGTAAAACTCTGTGGTCATGGCTAAAAAGCTCTCCAGTTGGCTTGAAACTGCCCTCAAGATCTGGGGTAACACAATTTTATTTGAAACTGAACATCTGTCCTACCATACACTCAAATTTGCCTTATTAGAAATTGGAGAAAATATTTGGATTAAAAAGGAAGAGGTCAGATAGCATCCAGGGTGTGCATGTAAAAACACCAAGGTTTACAATATGACTCGTACTCTTTTTCTGTCTCGAGTTATTACATCTTCAAGAGAAATTTCTTGATCCTATATATTAAAATATCCGGATGAACCATATGACTATGCACTTCATCTATACTTGAACCTATTCTCTATAAATATTTGTTATTATTTAAATAATTTTTTTGCATCCTTTATTACCCAGTAAGGCAAAATTTATTGACATTCTGCTACATGTGATGAAATGGACATAAACTGGAATCCATTTAGGCTGCTAGTATTATAGCTTCAATGTGAAGGTATTGTTTTAGGCCTTCTCCTTTGTCCATATCATTTAAATCAGTAAGAGACAACCAAAAGGAAATAGCGGGAGACGGAAAAATTATTAAGTCATATTACTTGAATTGTCATTAATATTATTTAGTAAATATGACTTACTTATTTTTCCATACACATTTTCTTTTTTTTTTTTTTCTTTTTTTTCTTTTGAGAGTTTAGGATGTATTTTTAAAACTTACAAAAATGTTTTTATTATTGGTGAAAATGTTTGATATTGTGTTGACCTGTGAAATTTAAATGGGTGATCTTGTAGTGAAATAGGTTTCTAGGAAGCTATTATGAAATAAATAAATACATGAAATATTGTTTTTAACAGTACACAACTGTTCATATGGTACTTTACAGATAACAGGAGTAGACTAAATTTACAGGGCTAATATCCCCACTATATTATTTCTATAGGATATGTGATTTGCACTCAGATTAAATCTCAAGCCTCCTGGAGGAGGTATTGCAATCTGCAATTTCACCTGAAATCTTATAATTGTCATTTTGATTATCTGATTTAGCTGTAGGTATATGAAAGTACCTTCGATTTTTTTAAAACAAAGCATTAGCTGAGGAATAAATTCTTTATTTTGCTTTATGAACTCTCACAAAATACGGCATTTTACTCTGTGAGCATTTGTCAAACACCATATGAAGGGGGCTTGACTTTGTCAACCTTCTGACAAATGCAATAGCAAGAGGTTTTACATTGTGAACACTCTGTCAAATGTAACAGAACAGGTGTTTTACTTTTTCAGTGCCTTCATAAACCCATAGGAAGTAGCTTTATATTTTAAATATTTGAAAACTACAAAGGGAACAGGTTTAATATTCTGAACTCTGACAAATGCAAAAGCAAAGAGTTTAGTACAGAGGTACCTTTTTAGGTCTAGCCGCAATAAATACTTGGTGTTTTGAATAAAAGACTTAGGCCGTCATTACAACCCTGGCAGTCGGTGATAAAGCGGCAGTAAAATAATGGAACTATGACCACGGCGGAAACCGCTCACACAGACAGCCACTTTAACACACTGACCGCCACGGCAGTAGCAGCAAGCACCTGCCAACAGCCAGGCGGAAGACAATGTACCGCCCACACTATTATGACACACCTATCCGCCACCTTTTCCAGGGCATTACTGACAACATCAAAAGCACGGCAGAAACACTGCACAGAAGGGAAACAACTCACCTCTGGACACTCAGGGAAGAACCAAGCCGCCATGGAGCCTGAGATGCAGGTGTTCCCCATGCTGGTCTACCTCCTTCTTCACCATGAATACCAATGCCGGTGAAGACGACCACGTCAGTACTTCCGCCTAGCACAAAAGGGAGGGGGGAAGAAAAAGAGAGTGACACACACACACACACTCACCACGCAACACCCCCACTCACAACACCATACACACAAACAGATGCAATAACATTACATATCGATCCGTACCCCACAGGAATAATGCAAGGACAAAAGGAATTGATTAAATTGAGTGTAATAAGATAAAATACTAGAAATACGTCCTTCAAATTCAAAACAGTATATACATATATACAAATGGAGAGACACTGCCCAGTCCACAATGTCCGTGGGCCACAGGGTCACATCACATAGGCCGAGGCCCCACTTGACTCCTGCATCAACATAGAGAGAACACTGCAGGGGCATCAGGATGAAAATACATAGGCCCCTCTGGGGGAATGGGGAACGGGGGGGCACCTCAGCCGGAAGATGGCACAACACCACTGGTCCTGGAGGGGGCTACATGCTCATCACACTGTCCTGGGGAGTGGAAAGCCACAGTCTCTCAAGTGGGTGGTTTGCCCACTGTTTGGTCCTGGGGAGTGCAAAGCCACAGTCTCTCAAGTGGGTGGTTTGCCCACTGCTTGGTCCTGGGGAGTGCAAGGCAACAGTCTCTCAAGTGGGTGGAATGCCCACTGGTTCTGGAGGGGGCCTTGTGCCCAGTGTGCTTCATTCTGTCAAGAATGGGGTGAGTGGATGCCTTCTTTCACTGGTTCCGGAGGAGGCCTTGTGCCATGTGTGCTTCATCCTGGCAAGGAGGGGGTGAGTGGATGCCTTCTTCCATTGGTTCTGGAGGGGGCCTTGCGCCCAGTGTGCTTCTTCCTGGCACGAAGGGGGTGAGTGGATACCTTCTTCCACTGGTTCTGGAGGGGGCCTTGTGCCCAGTGTGCTTCATCCTGGCAAGGAGGGGGTGAGTGGATGGCTTCTTCCACTGGTTCTGGAAGGGGGCCTTGTGCCCTGTGTGCTTCATCCTGGTAAGGAGGGGGTGAGTGGATGCTTTCTTCCACTGGTTCTGGAGGGGGCTTTGTGCTCTGTGATGCAGATCTTGGGGAGTGCAAGGTAACAGTCTCTCACCTGAGTGTCAGACCCAAAGGATTTGCAGGGGTCAGGACGCATTACAGTCCATGGAGGCAGAACTACACACTGCCCGCCGGCGTCAATGGCTGCTCAGTGGTGGCAGTGGCGGTGCTGGTGTTGAGGATGCCAGTGGTGGGGGGAGGCTCCAGCTCTTCCATTGCAGCCTCGGACGGCTTCCCACTAAGGCTGCTGCTGCTGGTGGCAGTGCTGGAGGCGGTGTTGGGGATGCCAGTGCTGGGAGGAGGCTCCAGCCCTTCCCCTGCAGCCTCAAATGGCTGTCAACTGGGGCTGCTGCTGCTGGTGGCGGTGCTGGTGTTGGGGATGCCAGTGGTGGGAGGAGGCTCCAGCCTATCCCCTGCAGCCTCGGACGGCTGCCCACTGGGGCTGCTGCTGCAGGTGGCAGTGCTGGTGTCGGGGATGCCAGTGGTGGGAGGAGGCTCCAGCCCTTCCCCTGCAGCCTCAGACGGCTGCCCACTGGGGCTGCTGGTGCTGGTGTCGGGGATGCCAGTGGTGAGGTGAGGCTCCAGCCCTTCCCCTGCAGCCCTGGACAGCTGCCCACTGGGGCTGCAGCTGCTGGTGGCGGTGCTGGTGTCAGGGATGCCAGTGGTGGGGGGAGGCTCCAGCCCTTCCCCTGCAGCTGCACATGCTGAACCGCCATGGTTGGTGGTGGGGGCTCAGAATCAGTCCCAGCACCAGGCCTCCTGTCCTTCCTGTCTGCAGGTGAAGGCCCTTTGCCCTTTCCCTTGGCAGCTGGTGGTGCCTCTTTGCCCTTCCCCTTGGCAGCTGGTGCAGGCACAGTACCAGTGCTGATGGGTAGTTCCCTGGAGCCTCTCACACATGCAGTAGCTGCCGACACTACTGTGGCCGTGGACTGTGTGGCTGAGGTGCTAGCCTGGGTTCTGACCACCCTGGCCCGACATGAAGGATGGTGGATGGTGTTTGTGTGAGTGCCTGTGGGATGATGTGTGGTGCTTGTGTTTACATGAGCCAGTCCTGTGTGTTGTCTTGTGTGCATGCTGGTCTGAATGTGTGCTTGGGATAGGTTGGGGGTTGAGGGGAATGGGACTGGGTGGAGGAAGTTGGAGGGGGGAGGCTAGAGACAGGGACAATGGCTGCCATCAGGGAGGAGGCCAGAGCCTGGATTGATCTCTGTTGGGCCGCCATGCCAGATTGAATGCCCTCCAGAAAGGCATTTGTTTTTTGCAAATGACCTGCCAGCCCCTGAATGGCCTTCACTATGGTTCACTGCCCAACAGAGATGGATCGCAGGAGGTCAATAGCCTCCTCACTCAGGGCAGCAGGGCTAACTGAGGCAGGGCCTGAGGTGCCTGGGGCGAAGGAGATGCCCACCCTCCTGGGTGAGTGGGCACGGGAATCTCGCTGAGGGGCAGCTAGGATGGTGGTGCTGGTACGGGGGTGGCGGCTGTACCTGTAGTTGGGGTGGGCACAGAGGTGTCCACCACCAGCAGGGAGCTTCCATTGGAGGAGGTATCACTGTCCAAAATGTCCCCTCCTGTCTCTGCCGTGGTGCTCCCCTCGCCCTCCGTCCCACTGGTGCCCTCACCGTCGGTTAATTCGGCGTCCTGGGCCTTGTGGGATGCAGCTCCCTCTGTCGCTGGTGCCTCTGCTCCTCTGCCAAATGATGCTAATGCACATAAGGACAGGGTGACAAAACAAAAAGGGGAGTGGGGACAGAGGATACACTTGGTCAATGGCAGCAACAACACCACCGATGGCGTACACGACACACACACACACAGGGAACAGGCCTACGCACTGGGCAATGCACTACCAGTCAACAATGCTAGTCACTGGGCCATGGACAGGAATACCTACCGCCAATTGCAGCATACCAGAGACCCAATGAGACCTGCCCAGTAGTGGATGCCTACTAGCTTGGTTGGGGGTGGTGTTCATCAGCCCCTGCCCAACATGGAACCTACCCTGCAATGTCCGCCCTGGCCTAGGGGCACCCACAGGCCCACATCCCCCACCTGAAGACCACTCCACCACGCACAAGCAGTATAATGTGAAACTGTACTCCCCCCTTGTGGCTGCTGTGATGTCCTCAAGCACCCATTCAGCTCCGGACAGGCCACCGCCAGTATGCAGAACATCAGGGGGGGTCAGGGTTCGACGGCACCCGCTCCTCATTGGGAGGCCAGTCCCAGCTGAGCCGCCGCCATCTTCCATGCCCAGTGTCTCAGGTCCTCCCACCGTTTGCAACAGTGGGTGCTCTGCCTGCCGTAGACCCCCCCCAGGGTCAGCACGTCCTTGGCGATGGCACGGCATTAGCCCTTTTTCTGATGGGTGCTGACCTGCAGAGAAATAAACATAGAAAAAAGTTATCAGCCATACCGTCCGGCCTCTTACACTCATGGCCCAACATATCCCTCACATCCCCTTACGCACAGACAGTGCCCACCATACATGTAGCATGCTGCCCAGAACCCTTCCACCAACCCCCCCACACAAGACCCTCACACACAGCATTCCATGCATTCATGCCCCTTGCATCGTGCTCACAGTGTCCTCACCTGTTGGTCTGGAGGCCCATACAGCATTCGGTACAGGGGTAGGACCCCATCCACCAGTCTCCCCAGCTCCGCAGCAGTGAAGGCAGGGGCCCTTTCCCCAGTGACACGAGCCATGATCGGTTCCAGACACAGGTCACAGCAGCAGTTGCAGTGTAGGTCCTCTCCTGTTGAAGGTCAGGTAGCAAGTGAGTGAACAGATAGAAAATAGCAGTCACATCCGCGGCGGTGCGTACCATCACCGCCGGCGTACATCACCATTGGCCCTCTGTAGCCCATAGGGCCCACAGACAACCAATGAGGAGTTGCACGGCGGTACTCGACCGCCTCCCGCAGCGGCGCACAGTGGCATTACCTCATTTCCACATGTCCATCCACACAGTACAGGCGGACGCCATTTTAGGGAGGGGGCAGGCCATGGCACCTAACTGCGTCACAGTACACATAGGCAACATTTGGGCCTGTCCAACAACATACTGTTTCAGTCACAACATGCAATGCAGTGTATATTTTAGAAATGTGGAATACTGACAAGACGCTCATCGTTTTGCCCCCTAGATTGCAACCACTGCAGATGCATAGGAGATGGAGACATCCCCCGTGTACAGGCCCCGGTGGACTTGGCAACCATCGAGGATGGGCACAATATCCTCACCTACAGACTTGGCAGGGCCACAATCCAGGAGCTGTGTGCCCAATTGGAGCCAGACCGGATATCTGCTGTCACCCCACTGGAATCCCCCCTCTTGTGCAGGTGCTATCTGTGCTCCATTACTTGGCAACTGGTTCTTTTTAAGTGACATTGGGCTTGGCAGCAGGAATGTCACAGCCAGTGTTCTCTATAGTGCTGACCAGAGTGTTGTCTGCCCTGATTAAACACACGCGCAGCTACATTGTTTTCCCCCAGGTGGAGGATTTGGCCACAGTGAAAGCTGACTTCTATGCAATGGGACATATCCCCAACATTATTGGGGCTATTGATGGTACACATATTGCCTTTGCCCCCCCCCTCTCCCCCCAAGAGACATGAACAGGTGTTCAGAAATCGAAAGAGCTTTCATTCGATGAATGTTCAGATAGTGTGCCTGGCGGACCAGTACATCTACCATGTCAATGCAAAGTATCCTGGCTCTGTGCATGATGCCTTTATCCTGAGAAATAACAGCATCCCATATGTGATGTCTCAACTCCAGAGGCACCGGTGTGGCTAATAGGTGAGCCCATGGCTCCTACCCAGTATATGTAGGTGTATGGTGTTGGCCCCAAGGATTAGTGTTTGGCTAACAGGTATCCCTCGATATTTGCATATATTGCATGAAGAGCAATCATACGACAGTACTTCCATTGACACACAGGTAAAACACTGTAACTTCACCTTCCATTGTCAGTTTTGTATGGGATTTTGTCACTGGCAGGCTGATATTCCCACTACTATGGCCACTTACTGTACCCGTTGGCATGTCTATTTACAGATATCTGTACCCCACTCTAGCTCCTGGTGTGTTGACTGCAGCCTACTGCAGGTCATACCTATGTATACATTACTGTACATTTGAATTGCAATGTTTACAGGTTGTTAAACTAATACATGTTCAATCAATTGACAGACTCCATACTTGTATTTATTTACAAGGGTGTTTATTTATGTGCTAATAAGTGGATGGGGTATTGCTATGGGCTGGGGTGGAGGAGAGTCCAGGGTAAAGTTCCAGTCTATTTGCATCACAGGTGCACCGTCCAAGGGGGCATAGGAAGTGGAGCAATGGCAGTTCAAGGTGGACAGGGTGAAAGTGCGACACAAGGGTGACATTCAGGAGAGTCTTAGTTCCTGGCAGGGGCCTTGGCAATAGTCTCTGGCTTCTGCCTGGATCACAGGGACCGTTTGCGGGGTGGTTCTCCTTCTGCAGGGGGAGGGGTGATTGATGGCCTGTTGTTCCTGTGGCAGGGCCTCCTGTCCACTAGCGTATGCGGAGGTGGAAGGCTGTTCATCGGTTTGGCTAGTGTCAGGGGCCCTTTGGTGTGCCACTGCTTCCCTCATGGTGTTGGCTGTGTCTGCCAGCACCCCTGCAATGGTGACCAGGGTGGTGTGGATGTCCCTCAGGTCCTCCCTGATCCCCAGGTACTGTCCCTCCTGCAGCCGCTGTGTCTCCTGCAACTTGGCCAGTATCTGGCCCATCGTCTCCTGGGAATGGTGATATGCTCCCAGGATGTTTGCGAGTGCCTCGTGGAGAGGCAGTTCCCTGGGCCTGTCCTCCCCCTGTTGCACAGCAGTCCTCCCAGCTACCCTGTTGTCCTGTGCCTCTGTCCCCTGAACCGTATGCCCACTGCCACTAACCCCAGGACCATGATCGTCCTGTGTTTGTGGGGTTGCCTGGGGTCCCTGTAGTGGTGGACACACAGCTGATTGACGTGTCCTGGGGACAGTGATATGGGCCCGCTGTGTGAGTGCTGTGCTGGTGTTTCCTGATGGGGGAGGCTATGTGGTGGTATGGGGCTGTGCCTGGGTAACCGACTGTCTGGAGGTCCCTGATGGGCCAGGTTGGTCATTTTGATCCAGGCGTGCAGAGCTGCTGTCATCACTGTGGGCCTCTTTTTTTGAGGGGATGGGGGGACTGGATGTTGCTGGCACCTCTTCTCCGGTGACATTGGCTGGGGGACCTGTGGGGATGTAAACGCAGTGTTATTGTTTCTGCGTATGACATCTTGTGCATGGGTGTGTTGCCCTGTATGGCTGTTATTGCCCTGGCAGCTTAGACTTGTGTCTGTGGTGGTTTGTTGGGCTAGATGATTGTCTTAAGTATGCATGCTTTGGTGATGGGTGTCTTGCAGGTCTGTGATGGGTGTTGGTATTACATGCAGGGCTTGGTTGTGGGAGGGGTGGGTTGTGATGGTAGGGTGTTTGGTGGTGGAGTGATGGGAGTGAGGGTGAGGTTGAGGGTGGGGTATGTGATGGCATGCAGGTAGGGGGGTGATAGTAATAGGGAATTGACTTACCAGAGACCAGTCCTCCTGCTATTCCTACCAGGCTCTCAGGATGCAGTATTGCCAAGAATTGCTCCTCCCATGCTGTTAGCTGTGGGGGAGGGAGTGGGGGTCCACCGCCAGTCCTCTGTACTGCTATTTGGTGTCTTGCTACCACAGAATGCACCTTCACCTCTTCCTGATGTCATCCCTTGTTCTTGAGTGCTGTCCCATGGCATTGACCCTGTCCACAATCCTCCACCATAGCTCCATCTTCTTGGCAATGGATGTCTGCTGCACCTGTGATCCGCATAGCTGTGGCTCTACCCGGATGATTTCCGTCGCCAAGACCCTCAGCTCCTCCTCTGAGAATCTGGGGTGTCTTTGTGGTGCCATGGGTGTAGTGTGAGTGGTGTGTGTGAGGGTGTGTGGGGTGATGTGTTGGGGTGTGTGCTGTAAGGTGCGTGGATGGTGAATGGGTGATGGTGTTCTGCGGCTCTGGTTCTGTGGGTGCTCTTGGTGTGTTTCTCTCTCAGTTGTCAATTTTCTTGAGTCATAAAGAGTTGTGGGTAATGTGTGTGTGTGTGTTTTACAGGGGTGTGGGTGTGGTGTGTGTAGGCTGAATTGTCCAATGTGGTGTTGTTTTGTTTGTGTGTGTATATTGAGCGGGGCCATATGTACTGCCAATGCTTTACTGCGGTTTAATGTCCACTGCGGTGATTTGTGGGTCATGATGCTGCGGTCGTAGTTCTGTTGCCGTAACGGTGTGGGTTTTGCTACCGCCAGTTTATCACTGACCTTTGGTCTGGCGGACTTGTGTGTGGGTGTCTGTATAGTGACAGATTGCTATGTGCGTGTCATAATATGGGTAGCGGTAAACTGCCGCGGCGGCGGTGTGTTGGCAGCAGTCGGCATGGCGGTAAGCGGGACTTACCGACAATTTCATAATGAGGGCCTTAATATTCATGTCGATGTTTACTTTGAATCTGTTACAAAACAAAAAATGGAGAAAAAAAATTGTGATTGACTTGTATGCTTAACCTTTTGATTATGAAAATATTAGTCACCTTTGGTAAGCACCTTTGGTGGCGGATACTCAGTCTGCAGGTACCACACCCCTTAAACATCCCTAGAGCCAGATTAGATCTGAAAATTTTTCATGCTGATAGAGGACATTGCCTCTGCATTGGTGGTGGAAACAACACCACAATCACGTCACTGGAGCATAAACCGCCCCGCCTTGCACCCTGATGTCAGTTTTCCATCCACTGGTCCACAAAGTGGCAACAGGATGAGAGCAACATCAATTTGAGAAGTTGGCGTATGGCACTACAACTCGGAAACTTAACCATGGCTAACACCATAATCCATAAAGGGGTGATGGGCAGGAAATATGAGGAATCTGCAGGTAGCCAGAGTATATGCCAGAAAAACGGTTACCAAAAGGTAATTCATTTTTTCTTCTGATGGATACTTCTACCTGCAGATTCCTCACCTCTTGAATACATTCCTAAGCAGTACCCGGCCTTGTGGAGAGTCTGAAGGAATGGTCAAACAAGGAAATCCCAGAGGACAGAGTGCAAAATTGGCATCCATCTTCACCTCTGCAACCAACCATTAATGCTTATCCAAGGTGTAAAAAAACGCCCATGCTGCCACCCTACAAATCTATTTAGTGATCCAAATTTCTCTTCTGGACCGCCCTGCCTTTCAGGCTATGTAACCTAAGAAGAGATGGTTGCTGGACAGAATGCCCTTGGTAAGTTCTATGTAGTAGATAACTCCTCTCTTGAGGTCCAGCATACGAAACCTCTCCTCCCCCTGAAAGGAATGTTGAAGAGATAAAAAGAAGAAAGTGTAATAGATTGTCACAGATGGAAAGAGGGTTACCCTTTAGAAAGGTAGCAGTTCTGATTCAAGGAACCAACTTGTTAGGCGAAAAAATATGTGATTTGAGGATGGAGGCTCAGTGCTTGTAACTCACTGATGCACCTCCACTGACGTAACTGCTACCAGAAAAAAATAAATTAACGTCAAGAATCTCACCTGGTTACTGTGAAGGGGCTCAAAAAAGTGAATCTATCATAAATGTAAAACCCAATTCAGATATTATTGCAGCATGACAAATGGGGTAGTTGGAAATGAGTGGAGATTTGAAAAGGGAAGGTTGGTCTGGAAGGTAGAGAAATGATAACAAGGATGCTAAGTATTCCTTAACAATGCCCATGAGTAAAAAAAAAAAAAAAAAAAAAACAAGAGACTTCTGAAAACCAGGACCTCAAGGGATCAATGTGGTTATTCACGCACCCCGTATTAAATTTATAACACACCTTCCAGAATACACATTCTTGGTGGAAATGTGACGTGCTGACAGAATGATATCCACCACCTCTAAGTTGAAAAAATCATAAGGTATCACTCCCCAATCTCCAGGCATGAAGGGGGAGCCTCAGCAGGTTGGGGTGCAGAACCTGCCCCTCTGGCTCAGAAAGGTTGTCTGTCTTGTGATTTTAAATTGTGAACTCTAACTGCAATAGGAGGGGATATAGTACACAGGTCTCTATAGGTCTGGCGTAATATTTACTTGGTGTGCTCGGAGGGACACTGTATGATCATGTCAATGTATACTTTGGGTCTCCCTACAATGTTTTTTACGTCGCTCCTGACAAAGACCACACGGTCACATTTATATTCTTGTTAAAGCCTGTAGGCTTATTTATTGACTTTTAAATGTAGTGACAAAGGAAGAAGTTCTCTTATTTTATATTGTGAACGACCTGACAAAGCCTGTACGCTTAATCTTTTTGCTTATGAAAGGATTTATGTTTTCCAGTAGATCCTACAAAGAACTTCCAGCTGTGAACAGCCTTATGGGCACCATAGGGAGGGGCTATACAATGTATAACTCTAAGACACTTTATCAGACAGATCTCTAGAGCATGTGGTGCTAGAGAGGTCTTGTTTTCATTGATTTATTAAACATCATTGTGACTTCTTTAATGTTTAATTGACTCCTTTAGCTTTAAGTCGTTAGTTTGGGTTTATTTTCTTGAACTACACTGTTGTTATTCAATTACTGATAAAACAAAGTGAAAGTAACGTGGAACTTCCCCTATAAACTTTGGGAATGTCTTGCTTCAGTTGCATGTTTGATGACCAATAATCTTTTGAAGTTGAATGCAGATAAAAATAGAGATGCTTATTCTAAGGATCATCCTTACCCCTGCTTCATCTGGTAGTCACTGGTTCTTGGCCCTTCCACATCCCCAGCTATTATGACCACATCGCTGATCCTATCTTCTGCCTGCATGTTAACAAGAATGCTGGTACATTTCACTCCCTTTAGTAAAGTTTTTCTTATTTCTGTGTTGAAGGGCAATGTTGGTGGTTCAAGTAGCTATCTCATTTGGATTGCTGGAATGTAGTTTTGAATGGCTTACCTAAATGTCTTATCTATCACCTTGATCTTGGGCAATTGCTATGTTTATTACCTAAGTTACATCAGCACTCTTCTGAGAAATCCTATCTCGACTTCCTCATTAAGTTACCACTGAATAAACATATACTGTTTGAGACACTTTACATGGTGCACAAGGTGCTTGCTGGGACTTGTCCTGTGTATCTCTGTTCTCCGCTTCAATCTTATGTAGCCTCTTCTCCTGTGCTTCATTCTGCTTCTCACATACGTTTGGTTTTGTTCTTGTTCTATTGTACAAGAGCAGGCAGGCACTCTTTCTTGGCTCCTGTTCCTTTTCCCAGCACCCTAGAGGTAAAAAACTAACTGCGTATTTGAGTGCAAGGTGAGCAGTATTCCTTTTAGAGCATGCAGTGAAGTATATTAAAGCCAAACCTCCTTGCAATAATCAATGCTTGTTTCAACTGTTGGTTGCCGTAGCTCTGCGAGTCAGAGCTGGGTTTAGCAGTAAGCAATTACATAACCAACTAAATGCAATATAAATAAACTTTGGGCCAATAGTATCAGGCCGAGGGGTGCAGCAGTTCATGATTCCAAGAGATTGTATGTGAAAGCAAGCCTTGAGACACTGCCACTCTTCAACCATCTTGACTCTTGTCCCTCAATCATCGTACATCGATGGAGGTAGGTCTGCTCAATATGGTACTCTCTGTTTTGGTGAGGTCTGCAGTCACAAACACATCAAGAGGTTTGCACTTTGAGACACTTAACTCTCAATAAATATGCATTATCATTTTGCAATTCAATTTGGCACCATCCAATTTATTTGGTTCAAATTCATACTGTAGTTTAATGTAACTCCAATTATATTTTAACTTTCTCTAAGGGGTATACAGGCAATAGTGGTATACAGAATATGCTTTCTAGAAAGCATGTTAAGGCCGATTTGCAAATTTCTTGTGGTTTCTGCCAAATAAATAGTATCTGCCTGGATTCCGGTTACCTGCAAGTATTTTTAACCAATTAATTTTTCATGGAAACAAAATATGTCACCCACTTGTGCATATTTTTCTTAAGTTAAAAATATATGTCTCTGCTTCACGGTCGAGTGCATTACTATGACAGTGAGTAGATAATACAAGTTACCACACTGAAGGCCTGACAAAATTTTGAGAACATTTTGAAACCTGTGATGCGACTAATACCCATCTAACAACATATCCTTTTTTTTTTTTTTTTAAAGAGCGTTTAATGATGTTCCCAAATACCGGTTTATTTAGTCTCATCTACGTTGATCTCATTTTAAACACAAAACAAAGGAGCTTGCTGTTAAGATAGGTATGAGATTTCAAATATGTTTGCAAAGAGATGTTTCTCTTTTGAAAAAGTGTTTCAGGATCTTGCACACAAGCCGAGATATCCTATTTTCTGAATATCAATTAAAATCTTAGAATGAAGAATCCTGCTTCCACTCATTCCCCTCTAAGTGAAGCGAATCATTAATCAAACTTGTTAGCCTAGTCACACTTTTCATAAACGGCAAAAAAAAAAAGTTGCCTGCTTGTATGAAGTAAATAAAGAAACATCTAGAGTAAACGCATGAAGGTTAACAACAAATTCTTCTTGTAGACATTGGAATGCTAAAACATATACTGAAAGGATTATATTATGAACACCTCCTTAGTCTTATCAAACTCTCAGGGTCCAGCTTTATCTAACTACAGTCTGTACTTGTCACTTATTGGACTGCAGTTCTTAACGTGTGGTCCATGGACACATGGGGGTCCACGGCATCTATTCTGGGCATCCATAGACCAATATGACCTCTAACCCTTATTTTCTATCAATTACCACAGGCTTTTTGAGATAAATAACTGTAAAAAAAAGAAGGCTCCTTGTACAATGATAATAGCTGCATTAAGTAACAGTAGTACTTGACGTCTACTGTATTGTTTTGGTTAGCATTCAAACATGTTCTGACCTGAACATGCAATCATCTTCTGATTAAAAACAATTCTGATTGTTTTATGATTTTCTAGATAATCATGAGCATCTGCACATTTTGAGGTCCAGTGTTCTAAGTGCTCAGTGATCTAAGTATGTATCCACTAGTACGCTGCCCAAAAGGCCCTTCCAGACTATACAGTCTCCCATCAACTGTTTTAGATGGGAGACATTTGCAGACTCCAAGCACCTACACTTCTTGTACTGGAAAAGGGCATGTCTACTACTAGAAATGGGGTTCCTGGTTGGCAGCCAGTTTGCACTCTGTTCAAGCAGGAACCCTCACTCTAGTCAGGGTAGAGAGATACACACCTAGGATAACCCATGCTCACCCCCTTGGTAGCTTGGCACAAGCAGTCTGGCTTCTCTAAGAAGCAATGTGTAAAGTAGTTGTACCAACACACAGTAACACAGTGAAAAAACCCCAAAAGGACTCCACACCAGTTTAGAAAAATAGCCAATATTTATCTAAATCAAACAAGAGCAAAGCAATAAACATTCAACATACACAAGCAAAGATATGAATTTTTAAAGTAAAATAAGTCTTAATCCATTGAAATCAATGGATGTGTTGTTTTAGCACAAAGTACCTGGAATGCATCAAAACTTAAAGCCGTACGGGCGAGCATGTGTCGGAAAAGCAAGTAATATGTCGATTCCTTACTCACAAGTGAGGCCGTGCGTTGATTCTTTCTCTGCTGTGCAAGCGATGCTTCGATTCTTTTCTTGCAGGGAAGAGATGTGTTGATTCCCGGACAAGCAGCCATAGGTCGGTGTGGTGTTGTTGCAGGTTTTGACACCCAGGGACGATGTGTCTGAATCTGAACGTGGGGCAGTGATGAATCCATGCTGAGCTGGTGATGCCTCAATTTTACATGGCGATACGTCGATTTTGCCACTACAGTGCAGGCACTGCATCGATCTTTCTGCAACTTGTCTCCGGTGTGTGGTTTTCCTCTTTGGGTTCACCAGCTTCTCCTTTCAAGGGCTGTTAGACCTGATTAACTTTTTGCCTGCCTCCCTCCCTCCTTTTTTTTTAAAACACTGTTTTGCTGGTTTTAGGACACTGCGCACTTTACCACTGCTAACCAGTGCTAAAGTGAATATGCTCTCTCTCTTAAAACATGGGGACATTAGCTCATACCCAATTGGCTTATTTAATCTACTTGTAAGTCCCCAGTCAAGTGCACTACATGTGCCCAGGGCCCGGAGATTAGATGTTATTAGTGGGTCTGCAGCACTGATTGTGCCATCCACATAAGTAGCCCCTTAACCATGCCCCAGGGTTGCCACTGCAAGACCTGTGTGTGCAGTTTCACTGCCACATCGACTTGCCATTTAAAAGTACTTGCCAAGCATTAAACTCCCCCTTTTCTACATCCAAGTCACCCCTAAGGTAGGCCCTTGGTAACATAGGGTGCTATGTAGGTAAAAGGCAGGACATATACCTGTGTATTTTATATGTCCTGGTAGTGTAGAACTCCTAAATTCGTTTTACACTGCTGTGAGGCCTGCTCCTTTGATAGGCTAACATTAGGGCTACCCTCATATACTGTGTGAATGGTAGATTCTGATCTGAAAGGAGTAACAGGGTCATATTTAGTACTGCTGGTAATGGTAATGCTAATACAAAATCCTGCTGGCTGGTGAAGTTGGATTTAATATTACTATTTGAGAAATGCCACTTTTAGAAAATGAGCATTTCTCTGCACTTAAACCATTCTGTGCCTTACAATCCACATCTGGCTCCCTTGTGCATTTCACTCGGACAACCCCAAAAACAAGATGCTCAGTCACACCTGCACACATCTGCATACTGAGTGGGTCTTCCCGGGCCGGGAGGGTGGAGGGTGTGACACTTACATGTCAAAGGACAGTGGCCTGCCCTCACACAATGGACTGCCAAACCCCTTAGAGGGGCCCTGGCAGACAGGATGGAACAGAAAGGGGACCTTGTGCACTTCTAAGCTACTCTTTGAAGTCTCCCTGACCCTACCAACTCAGACACTTCTTGACAAGATACCTCCTGGGAAAGAATCTCTGAACCAGAACCTGCAACCTGCTAAGAGAAGCTGCCTGGCTTCCCAAGGACTCACCTGGCTGCTTTCTGTAAAGGACTACTGCCTTGCTGTTGCCCTGCTGCCTTGCTGCCCTCTGGCTCTGCTGAGAAGTGCTCTCCAAGTAACTGGATTGAGCTTGCCTCCTGTTCCCTGAAGTCTCAGGGCCAAAAAGACTTCATCTCTGCAAAGAACTCCTTGTGCGGTGAAAATCGATGCACAGCCTGCCAGAATTGATGCACATACTGCCCTGCAGTGAGAATCACTGCATTGCCAAACCGGAACAATGCAGCCCGGCTCCCCAAGTGGAGATCGACGCAGCGCCAGCATTGCGACCGGAACTTCGACCCACTGGATCGATGCATCACTGAGCCGGAACGACACAGCCCGACGTCCTGCAACATGAATCGACACGGAGCCTGCTGTGAGACAGAAATTTCCCTGCCTCGCCCACCAGATCGACGCAGCTCTAGTGACTTCATCCTGTGCGCCCAAGATGTCTCCTCATCGTCCCTGGGGTGTCCAAATACCCCACAACCCAAAGAGGATCCAAGCCTGCACGCAGGAAATTTACGCAAAGCCCTTGCTGCGTGGAAAAGCACTGACGCATCGTCTGTGTTTGTGCCTGGAGAAACCGATGCATACCTCCCCGTTTTCCATGCATCTCCTCCTCTGCGGTCCTGAGCGGATAATTTAGGCGCAAACCAGGTACTTTGTGCTCACAAGACACACATTGCTTTTTAAGAACTAAAGACTCTATTTATCATTACCAAAGTGATATTTCAACTTCTGTTTATCGTTTTGACCTTATTCTACTCAGATAAATATTCTCTATTTTTATAAACTGGTGTTGTGTATTTTTGTGGTGTTTATACTGTGTTATGGCATGATTTATTGCACAAATACTTTACACATTGCCTTCTAAGTTAAGCTTGACTGCTCAATGCCAAGCTACCAGAGGGTGGGCACAGGATAATCTGGATTGTGTGTGATTTACCCTGACTAGAGTGAGGGTCCTTGCTTGGACAGGCTGTAGCCTCACTGCCAAACAAAGACCCCATTTCTAACAAGGACCCAGTGACTGGATGTGGCATCACTTTACAGGGTAGGGGTCTCAGCAAAAGAGCCCAGGTGCTGGTAAATTGTCTTTTATGGCTCTGAGACTTCAGAACAGGGGCCAAGCTCAACCCAAGCCCTTGGAGAATCTTCACAAGCAGGATACACAGTGAAGTCCAGTCTTTGTCCTCTTTAAGGAAGACCAGCAACTGCAGGCCAACCCAGCAAAGCACACACTGCAAAGGGGGCAGTACTCCTCCTCCAGCTCATCTGCTTGGCAGAGGTTCCTCTTCATCCATAAGTATTCTAAAAGTCTGGGGTTTTGAGTCCACTATTATACTAATTTCTGCCTTTGAAGTAGGCATACTTCAAAGGAAAGTCTCTGTTGTACTCAAGATCCTATCTTGCCCAGGCCTGGCCCCAGACACACACCAGGGGGTTGGAGACTGCATTGTGTAAGGACAGGCACAGCCCTTTCAGGTAAAAGGGTCAGCTCCTTCCTCCCCACTGTAGCCCAGGAGACTCATCAGGATATGCAGGACACTCCTCAGCCCTCTTTGTGTCCCTGTCTAGAGGGAATTCACAAACGGCCCAACTATCAGTGTGAACCACACGTGGATTCCACAGGCAGGCAGAGGCACAGAATGGTTAAGCAAGAAAATGCCCACTTCTTAAAAGCAGCATTTTCAAACAGACAATTTAAACATCAACTCTACCAAAAGATGTATTTTTAAATTGTGCATTCAGAGACCCCATTTCTCTATCTCCTCCCAATGGGAAACTGCACTTAAAAGATATTTAAAGGCAGTCCCCTTGTTAACCTATGGGAGAGATACGCCTTGCAATAGTGAAAAACGAATTTGGCAGTATTTTACTAACAGGACATGTAAAACACACCAGTACATGCCCTGCCTTTTAAATACACTGCGCCCTGCCCATGGGGCTACTTGGGCCTACCTTAAGGGTGACTTACATGTAGTAAAAGGAGAGGTTTGGGCCCAGCAAGTGGGTACACTTGCCAGGTCGAATTGGCCGTGTAAAACTACACACAGAGACACTGCAGTGGCAGGTCTGAGACATGTTTGCAGGACTACTCATGTGGGTGAATCAATGCTGCAGAACCACTAGAAGCATTTGATTTACAGGCCCTGGGCACCACCAGTGCACTTTACTAGGAACTTACTAGTAAATCAGATATGCCAATCAGGGATAACCAATCAAATTCACAATTTACACAGGAAGCACTTGTAGTTTAGAACTGGCCAGCAGTGGTAAAGTGCCCAGAATACCAAAAACCAGCAAACACAAAGTCCAGCACACAGTCAAGAATACAGGAAGCATAAGCAAAAAGACAGGGGAAACCGCACCAAGGATGTCATGATTAACAATTACACTTTGCAGCAGGCCTGAAGTATGTCTGCAGGCAGAGTACCACTTCATAGTAGGCAGCATGTACTCTTCCATAGTAGCACCTAGTCTTCTAGCTTCAATGCAATAACTCTTTGTCCCTTTTTGACACCTAGACCCTGTATGGTCTCCAGTTTTGAACGTACCAAGCTTGATCACTCCCAGGCCAATGCAGATCGATTTACTGCTTCTGTTCCACCACTCCTTCTTAGAGCTCTGATTTTACATGAATACCTATTGGTTTGCGAATATGACCTTGTACCGATATGACTCTTATACTGGTAGGTAGTTGATCTAAAATTTAAACATGCAATGCAGAGGAAAGCATATGTGCTGGGTTCATATAGTTTATACTGATTTGTGTACTTCTAAGTATTGTTGAAGTACAAATCATAGAAATGGCTTGGGTGTCCTGGCTTTCAGTTGTGATTCAGTGAAGAACGCTGAGGTTTAAAAGGTTTTAAGCATCACTGCTCTAGGATCCCACTGTTAATGGTCCATCCACTACTTTTCAATTAAACAGCACAAAGAAGAAACAATTTGCAAAATAAAAATATCTTACCCAGAGTCCAAGTGCCTTCATCTGCTACTGTACAACCAAAGAGCTTTCCCTGAAAGGCAACATTATAAAGATAAATTTGATGTAGTTACGCAAGTCCTTTATTTACTTCCCAGAATGCCACAGAAGTTGTCAAAATATAATGAAACTATGAAGGTCACTGCAGGAGATAACATGAACACCTATTTACAAAAAGAGTTTGAAGGAGCTTAACTGAGATGCAGTCGTTTTTCAACAAGCAGTATCACTGTAAGATCTGTGTGCACATTTTCAAAGTAAAGGGTAAAGAAACAATAAACATCTTAACAGAAAACAAGGTTTAATGGCAAGATATAAACTCAGTTCCTTTCTGAAACCAAATCTCCCTATTTTTGTAACTCAAGCTTCCTATCCCCTTATTTAGGCACAATAATCTCCCACGTTAACACAAATTTGAAGAGACTGAAAAGAGTTACAATCCTGTGCATAACAAAATGTTAGCTGTGAACTGAAGGAGACAATGTAGCATGACTACATAAATTATATTATTGAAGACAAACGTGTAGGAAAACATGGAACCAATATGTTTGAAATATATACATTTCTGCTACTGTCTGCTGCTGATGTTGTCAATACAGTGGATTAACAGAGCATATAAATGCCCATGTTTATTTTAACTTTCCTTATCAAAATAAAATTCTTCAGTTGTCTTATTTAGACTCTGGGAACCCCTACATTCTTAACAACCCAACGTGACATCTTAATAACAACCACAGATGGATGGGTCAGGGACAGTGCTAAACTTAAATTTCATGAGGCAATGTGTCCTGAGACAAGGCACCACAATTCAGTCACCTTACTAAGCCCAAACTCAACAAGCGAGTTCTATAGTGAATGAAAATGAGATTACAAACATTCAAAAAGTACAGTACAGAAATTATAAAGAACAGATGCACAAATCCTATGTATGCTATCAGTCATAATGCATTACAGAATAGTAAGCAAAAACATAAATTATTATAAGTCTCAATGAGCAGCAATTCAGTAGGCAATCAGAAAGCATCCCTGACCGTTTCAGGACGTTTCAGAAAAGTTCTGACTCACCCCTAAAATCAAGGACTTATATAGGAAATCTTCTCATTGAATACATTTAGAGCTACAGATTTATCATAATGTGAGCAAAATAGTTACAATGTCAGCAAATCAGAGCAAATTTGTACTAAACGGCATGCTGCCTTACAAGGTAAGCACTATCACACTATCACAATGAATATTGATCCAGACCTTATATGTGAATGCCATCTGGACATGGTGTAATGATATTTGTGTTTTGACCACTGACTCCATGTTGCACTTAACCGATCAGCACACTGTCACACTGGTGACCACCAGCTTCATTTTCCCTACTGACTTTATGTTAGCGTTAGCCGCTGCCACGTGAGGTGTAGATGTTAGAAGTGCAGAAGCTTCAAATATTTTTCCGTGCCCATGTTAAGCAATGTGCTTTTTGCTCATGTTTTCACTCTGCGTGTTCCTTCTCACCAAGGGCTTATAAAGATAAGAGTGTACTAGGATGATGTTTATGGTAAGTCAGGGAACGGTTTTGTTTAGAGAGAGCACCTTGGGAACCTGGCCACTTCCAGCACGTTCCTTTCAAAACTGACCTGAAGTAGCTAGCATTTTTTACAACAACTTGCAGAGCAGTAGGGGTTTTCTAGAAATCTCCTTTCTAGCTTGTTTAAGGTATATAAGAGACAAAAGAATGATGGTGCAGTGATTCCATGACCTCTGGCAGAGTCGGGATGCTGATGCCCGTCATCCTTCTCGTGAGGGTAGATCTCTCTTTCACTTCACAGTTGATCTGGGGTCAACGACTAAGTGCTGACGGGAGAAAGATGAAGCAATTGTGCCTCATGGTGATCAATTGCATTGTGTGTGTGTGTGTGTGTGTGTGTGTGTGAGTGTATATATCTGTATCTTTGCACATATATTTGCTGTTTATAGATTGAAGATTCTTTGTACGTGTTTTCATTTCATTATTGTGCACATTTTAAACGTGCACTTTCGGTTGTACTGACCTTCCTTTACGAGCCTTGCAGAGTGATTTAATAAATGTATTCTATAGACTACAAGGTGCATTCCAGAGATTCTTTTCAGTGTGTGTATATTTCAGCTCAGTCAGCAGTGAAGCAAAACACGGCAGGACAAACTAGTTACAAAACAACAGTGAACTATTGTGAATGATGGCAATACAGTGAGAGGTGGAAAATACCTTGGGTGATTTGTAAAATTAATGATTTTGTGTTGGAAAATGTCTTCTCGAATAGCAAGAACGACGTCAGTGGAAATAAACAAACAGTTCTACTTGACTGTGTGCTGCAGGAATAATAAACAGTGAATATGCAGAGGGAGACATCCATTTTAAACAAGATGGTGTTGAGGCTTAGTTGCCATAATCCTTGAAAAAGGCACTTTGACCTAATAATAAATATATTTCAAAAGCAATTACAAATAAGTAAAAACATGTAAAATTAAGTGTAAATCCACCATTTGCTCATTGTTGTTAATGCACAGCATTTATAAATGCATAAAAACTCTAAAATGTGAGATGTACGATTCTGGCTCTCTATATAGTGCACTAAAATGAAGCACGCTGCGCAGAGGGTCCAGTGGATCCCCTATTGGTAATGCAGAGGCAAAAGTAGATAATACTAATGCTCTATTTGTGGCAGTGTGGGCGAGCAGTTAGGCTTATCAAGGAGTCATGTTAAGCATTTCTTGTACTCACAGAGGCAATAAATGACACACTCAATGAATAAATCCGAGACCAATTTAGAAATTAACATTTGCTTTTATATATATGCTTAGAACCAAAGAACTTTGTATAAGGTAAGCAGTTTTTAAAAGATAAATACGTTGTAGTTCCAACAATCAACACTTGGTGCAATTTTTAGTTCAGCAATGTTAGCCTATGAGAGGAAAACAAAAATGCAGTTTTGAAGGTAAGTGCATTCCTTACAAATCCAGTGTCCGGGATTTTAAGCCAACACCAGACAATGTTCAAATCAGTAGTGCACCCACAGCGGCATGGGGTGCCGTATGCAAAGGTGCGCTGCTCACGGGTGAGTAAAGCAGTGTCAGATTTGATCTCCTGGGGTTCAGGTAAGCACAAAGAGGGCCACAAGGCAGCACCAAGCTTACACTTTCAGCGCACCGGGGTGGCTAGCGCAGAGTGCCTACACAGTGGCGGACATCCAATGCACGTTAATGAAGAGGATCAGTTTTGGAAAAAGGCTGCAGGTTTCAGGTTTCGGCCAGGAGGCTGGATGAGGTAAACTCACAGCTGCCCACGAATGTTCTGATGCCATGGGGCTGACCACCTTCAGGGTGACTACACCTTTCTTGTGACCACTTCCGCTGGGAAGTGGGCATAACCCTAATTACTTCCAAACAAGACAGAGGAATTTAAAAAGTAGTGTCCACTTTAGCTCGTCCACCTTAGGGGTAGGACTGGCATGAAGAGGGCACTTCTCCTAATTTAACTAGTTTTCCCAACTGTGCTGCCACCTAAACTGGGGTCAAGACAGGGGGGTTGGTCACCTCCACCATCTGGGGAGATCTGGGTTGCATTACAAAGGTGGCAAGGCCTTTGAAGCTCCCCACCCTGGAATGTCCATCGTGCCTCGGAGAAGAGGTAACACCTCTGCCCAGGGCAGGCTTTTGTCTGTGGGCCTCAAGAGCACTGGCTCTCACCATGGGGGTCCGGAAAAACATGTCTGTGGTGGCTGTACTGGTCAGGACCTGTCAGTCAACAAACTACTAGCTGGTAGGTTTTCAGGGGGCACCTCTAAGGTGCCCTCTGTGTGCATGTATTATTAAATCCATCACTGGAATCAGTGTGGGTTTATTATTCTGAGATGCTTGAAAACCAAACATCTCAGGTTTCAGAGAAGCCATCATGTAGCTGGGGAACTCACAGTGACCAGTGTCCAGCACATACATTTAAAGAAAATGGCTTCCCTGTACACTTACTATGTCTAGGAATCGACAAAGAGAGTAGGGGCATATTTGATCATGCATATATACCCTCAAATGTAATATAATGCACCTTGCCTTAGGGCTGCAAGGCCTGCTATAGCGGTGGCTTACATACATTGCATGCAGCGTTAGGGAACATGGCATACATGGGAGCTGCTTGTCACGCAGCCTGCAATGGCAGTCTGCATAAGGTTTGTACTGGGTCCCTCAGAGTGTCACAAGTTCTGATGCAGCTCTGAGGTGCCCTCTTCGGTATTCATGCCCTAGGTACCAGTGGTACCATTTACTAGGGGCTTATAGGGGGCTGAAGGACCTGGTCACTTGGGGATCAAGTGACCAGGTGTATTGTTTTAGAGAGGGGGTACAGCAACCTGAAGCCAGCTCCCTACATGAGTGCAGTGAGAAAATATAGAAAATTTGAGCCTGGGACAAATTTGTCCTCAATTTGGATCCTGCTCTTATAAACACCGGCCTTATAGGGGACTCTCTGGAGATACCATTAAACTGAAGCACCAGCTTTTGAATTTCTAGAGGTTAGTAGTTCAGTATGAGATTAGGAATGCCCTAGCACACTGTACGTAACCCTATATCCAACTAGAGGTCTAGTACCATGCTGATCTTTTCTCCGTGCCTCAGAACAGTCTGTAGTTCCACCTCTCGAAACTATCCTATTGACTTAAAGTGGGCATGTTAAATCCAAATGCTACAAGCACATCATGTGCCAGCTACTCAAATTGGCCTACCAAAACTACTCAGACTATTATGCCAAAGTGTATGCAGCACTCTTAATCACAACAGAAGTGGAAAAACAGCCTCCCTGGAGGCCATTGTTGTCAGAATATCTGAGTACTGGGCACCAATGTACTTTTAAGGTGGGTATAGCCTTCATTTTTTTACATAACCAACAAAGAGCGTATGGATTATATATATATATATATATATATATATATATATATATATATATATAATATCCTTATTGTACAAAGAGAGAATCTAGGTATATGTCTTACTGCACCTAGTGGAGCCAATGGTGTTGGTTCTATAAAATGGGTCAATCTACATTAAGAGTCAAGCAGTAGTACTGCAGATTGTGGTACTGTACAGCCCCCGAATCTCATTGTAAATGCTTAGACAATTTTAAAGTTTGATAATGGCATATTTTATCATGTGGGCTGCTATTTAGCCATATATCATCTAAGAGTCCAGAGAAACGTTATATTTGCCCACCGTTCCTTAACCATATTCCAAACCTTAACCTCTTCTATAAAACATTTTGTGAAGCAGATGATGAAACAGGTCACTGCCCCACAGTGTAGAATATTCAATGTGTCCCGAATGAAGTTGAATTTAAAAAGTTGTTTTTAAAGGTGGCCCATCATCTGAGTGCTTATTCATCTTTAGTATTGTTTTCTCCACAACAGATACTGTACCTTTGACCCCACAGTAGTAGTCACAATTAAAGTACACTCCACTGTCGCCATGTATAAAAGTCACATCTTTAGTCTTAGACCTTGGAGACTGCTCTGATTTCCCACACACAGTTAATCTATGCTTTGCTAGCAAGGTGGCCAGATCTGCAAATCTGCAGATGCAGGAGATGGTAGAATAAGTCTGAACAATGTCAAATGTGCGTTTACTTGCAACATAACTTGTCATCCTATACCATTCCCCACATTCATAGACGCTCTCCTCGCAGAAGCTCTGGATATGTATAAATAGCTTACACTGAGGAAGGAAGATGGTATTTTAAAGACTAAGGGCCTGATTTAGATCTCGGCGGAAGAGTTATTCGGTCACAACGGTGACGGATGTTCCGTCCGCCGAAATCTAAATACCATAGAAAACAATGGTATTTAGATTTTGGCTGACAGGATACCCGTTATGACAGAGTAACCCCTCTGCTGAGATATAAATCAGGCCCTAATTGGAGAGACATCATTCAAAAGCTCTATCACATTGTCTAAATCACTGGTGGGAGCCTCTTCCTTTTGTTTGCAAAGGTAAGGGGGTTTAGGAACATGTACTTATTACCAGGTGATCAATGATACCAGTAAAAATCGGGTACTTTGTGCCCTTGATCAATATCTTAAGTCAATCAAGTATTCTTTGCAGTCATCATCAGAAAATTTAAAAAGTCTGAATTGTTTCAATTAGGGCAACGAATGGAAGACTGCATTCTGCTTTGTGTATGGTTGGTGTGAGTATCAGGAGATACCAGTTGGCACATCCCATTGCTTTTTGTGTAGCATAGTGATCCTACTGTTTACTTACTAAAGCCAACAGCATGTCTTGTCAGTGCTTTTATGAAACATCATTACAAAAACACATAGCATCACCAGAGTTTGAGAGGCTGCAGAGCCTCTTGCAGGGCAACACTAGTTAGGGACTATGATGAGTTCTGCACCATCCTCATTCAGTGAGGTAGCCGTAATCTAGCCCCAGGGAGATATAGTTCTCCTCTGCACCCATGCCACTGGGGGAGTGTTTCAATGGCTGCAGCTGATCGTCTTATTTCCGGACCTGTCTGAAACATTAGTCTAGCTTAAAGTTCCCCAAGTATCAATTTTTTAATGAGCACATGGACCATGAACTTAAACTACGGCTGGAAAAAGGCCAAAGTTTTGAGTCCAATGAGTACCTTTCTTCGCATGAGTGCCCACAACGCAGGAAAACCAGCGCAACAACAACCATGAGTCCACAGATTAAAAACATTGAACGATCTCAACAAATTTACTGCTAAACTGTTGTCACTCAGAACTATAGGCCACATGTATCAAGCGTTTTAACATTCGCAAACAGTGCGAATCGCAAAATTCAACCGTTTCCGAATGTAAAAATGCCTTTCACAATGTATGAAAGGTATTCGCTGTGCAATTTTAAGGAATCGCTAAAATAGCAATTCCTTAAAATTGCGACCTCATTTAGAGAATCGCAAATTGAGATTCTGTAAATAGGAAATCGCAAATAGAGAATTTCTATTTGCACTTTCCAAAGCACATGCATCAAGCATTTCCTAAACGCGAAATGGGCATTTAGGAAATGCAATTACCACCAAATCCAATTTAGTGGTAAGCATGTGCAAATTTTAAAAATGCATTATAAAACATGTCCGTAAACATTTTTGGGGGGGTGCATCAGAGGTGGCCCTAGGCCCCCAGCACCCTGGGATTTGCATTTCCTAATTTGCGAATTCCCAACTGGAATTCGCAAATTGGGAAATGCAAACCCATTCTCACCTATAGACGGCCCATATGGTTGAATGGGGTTGCATTCTCTATTTGCGATTCGGTAATAGCATTTGCAAATTTTAAGAAATCACTATTACCGAATCGCAAAATTCATACATACTATTTTGCATTTCTTACAATTCGCTATTTAAAAAATCCAAATCGGTTCTTTGATACATCTGCCCCTATGTTCTGTTACACGGGCGACTGGACCTGTGGTAGCTCCTCTTAACTAAAGACTGAGGCTCAAAAGAGTGGCCTTTGAACTGAATCAACCTTTTTGAGTTGATTGGGAGCCCTGTTTTTTCTGAAGGGTGCCTGGGATGAAGATAGCTTTTTGACTAAAAGCTCAGTTGTATGGTCTCAAACCCACTACATTATACAGTTTATACCCATATTCAAATGAACACATTTGGCTAGATTGTATCTAAGGGGATACTTTTTATCTTTCTGCTTGGCACGTTTTAGAAAAATCACGGGAGTAAAATGCCTCAAACAGGTCGTCAAGATTGCAGACACAAATTTCTATTGTGAGCAATGGCTCAAATAGTGGCCCATATACTGGAAATTGCTTTGTGGCACTTCTATGCTGTAAATATGTTTTTGTTCATTCATCTGCTCTAGAACCTTCATGCTGGTCCATTTTTACTGAGAGGCCAATCACCTGCCACCTCCTGCCATAAGGCCTAACTTTTCCATCCAACTAGTTTAAATTGCTCAAAGGTAATGCATGTATGCAACTGGAATACAATTGTATTGGTAGCTCTGAGACATAAGTGGTAAACCGTACTCACTTCAGATAATGTCCAGTATTAACCCACTCTGTCAAGGCTCCAGTAAATGTCCTCTCACCAACATAGATAACCTGATGCCCATGAGAAAATCTAAAAGTCTTTATGCTTGCTAGGTCTGAATCACTAGGATAAGGCACGTCACAAACCCTATAAATGGTTCCCTATTTATGAAACATTTGTGGAAACCTGTCCTGAATAATGAACTGTAGAAGCCTATTCAACAAAAAAGATTTACAATGGTGATTCAAAGCATTATATTTGTCTATTACACTGCAGTTTGGGTTCAGGCACAACCAGAGACTAACTCAAACAAATAAATAACTTTGCAGGGGTTTTTATATCTTTCATCACATCTTCCCATATTAACACAGTCAACAGGGGCATATCCCCGGCAGAAGGTGATGATAGTTACAAAACAATGTATCCAATTAAATTTATCTACAAACATCAAGCTATATTTGGACATGATATTGCAAAATTAGCAAATGTAGCAAAAGCAGCAGAATGACACATAGGCACTTAACTTATGATTTCTGTTATTTCTCAAGCCTTGCAATTTCAGCTTCACAGGTCATCCATCCTGTGAATGTTTTGAAAGCTCCTTTTATTAAGTATCACAGAAACAGGTTCAAAAGAACATGTTGTCTACATTCCCTCCTCTGACACTAAATAATGCCACTATTCCATTTCTATTGCCACCAATTCCTTTGTCACCTGTTCTATGGTGGGTTCAGCATAATTTGCCCTTGGTGTCTGGCAGATCACACTCATCTCCACATATTGTCCAATTGTCTGTTTTGGTTCAAACATTCACTGGGTGATAGAGGCAATACACTGTGACACAACACTTATTATTATATTCAGGAGAACGAGGATACGAGGCGCTTCTAATATCCATGTTCCCCATTCTCCTAACCACCCAGCCAAGAAATCACAAAGACCCCCGTATTTAAGGTTTTTAGCCTTTCTTCCAACATCATGAATCTCTTTTATTGCATGGTCAATGTTTGTATTGTTCTCAGAGATGAATGTACAACATGTCCCTTTTATAATTTTACAAACTCTACCTTCCCTTACCAATAAAATGTCTAATGCCATTCGGTTTTAAATAGCAATGCTTCTAATAGCTACCATGTTGTCTGTTTTATTTCGCAAAGCAGATGCAGTTTTCTTTCAAAAGCTCTCCAATTAAGATGACCAAACCATTTATTCGGATATTATTTTGGGCCACTCCAAAAAGGGGAACTATTATTCCTATATCACCCAAGAATTTATTCAACCATTCCACTTTTGTCTTTGGTCTCATCCAAGTGGTTGGTTGATGATATACACTGAATATTCTGGGCATGACAAACAATAAGCAGTAGCAACCAGACCATGCTTGTGACAGGTAGAAATAAGCCTTCGGTCCATAAACAAAGAAGAACCCCTTGTATCCCATCACTACTGTTTGTGGAGAACCTTCCTGAGGGTATTATGTCAATATATTCATGACAGGTACTACTGCCTAATTCTTAAACCTGTGTCTTTTGTCACAAAAAGTGGATAGCTCCAATACTATTCCTTTCAGCTGGAAACCCTCCAATATATATTTGCCCCACACCTTAATGCTTTTGTTTTAAAGAAGGCACTGTTTTCTACTGTTGTGGGAGCATTGGTGACATGTACAATCCCTATTCTTCTATCCCCATCATAAAGAGCAATTAGCTGTAGTTCCTTTGTTCAATACCCTGCAGTGGTGCAAATGATTTTATCTGATACATTCCCAGATTTCAATTATTCAATGAAAATGGAATAAAACTGTATTATTCAACAATTCATACAGGGAAACACAACTCGCACCATTAGTTAGCCGAACTGCCCAGATGTCATCCCTTCCTTGGAACTAGTTGGTAGATGTATGCAAACATAACACAGTGATATGTTATTCACTGATACATACTTTCCCAATAACTGTATGTAGTAATTTTCCATATATATCTATATAAATAAATGTTTAATTCAGCGCTCCACGTTTTCCTTCAGCCTTGAGAGCTCTGATATGTTCCCTGAAGACTATCAGTAGCATAGTCACAATACCTAGTTCACTTTCTTTGGAGAGCTTATATTGTGGTACCCATGGCAAGTTGGCTTCTAAGTGCAAGGTTATTTTAATGGGAGCAGTCGATGAGCTGGCCTACATCGCTGAGATGCGGGCCCAGGCATGCACAGGAACACAGCATTGCAGATCAGGAGGTAAGTAAGCAGAAAAAGGGGGCCTGTAATGTTTGTAAGAATATTCCCTTGCTTTTGCTTTCCAAGACCCCATTAGGGATGCAATGTAATATACATAAAAGTTACTTAACAAGTCACTTAACAAATTAACAAAGCAAGTGTAAATGAAAAGGAACTCATTTTGCTCTGTCAAGGGACCGCTCATTATTTGAAGAGCTCTCCTGTTATACCGACTGCATTTACTGTTGTTCCTTAAAGAGGGAAATTAGGCACTTTTGATGCCTTTATTGTAGAAATTGTTGCTCCTTTATCTATTAGAAATGGTATGGGCTTATCCATTACCACCCTAGTAACATAGGTGCCCTTCTGATCAAGCTGTATTGCTTATTGCTGGAACTCATAAGCAGTCATTACTCTCTCCTGTAGACCTAGAAAGCTTGAGATTGAGAGTATGGGGGGGGTAATCGCCATCTGTCATCTTAATCAAAAGTCTTTGTTGCTCTGGTGGTTGCTGTATGGGGTGCCGAGCTGGGAAGGTAGCAGCACCTGCTTGCGGGGGAAACAACATTTACAACGCACTTATTACCATGCAGTACATTTACCAGGCATCCATTACCAAGCAATGCCTGTACCATGCATGCATTTAACACAAAATAGTGGGTGTATGCCAGATAAGTATGTATTTATGTAAGTATGTATATATAAGGGTGTTTTCAGTTGGAGGTAACGGTATTTCGATGGCAGGGGTATTTGTAGGGTGGGTAAGGGTATTTGGGTGGCAGCGGTATTCTTTGTAGGGTTTAGGGATGGGTGAATTGAGAAGTTAGGGGGGGGGGGTCGATAAGGGTGACAAGAGTGTATATATCTCCACACACACACACACGTATATGGGTTTCACTTACCTGGCATATGCTCACTATTTTGTGCTAGAGGCATATGCAAGGTAAAGAACATATGTGGGTGACCAAAGTGATAAATCGGTCAAAAAAGGCTATCCAGGCATTCTTCATCGCATTGTCTGACATTCTTATTTCATAAGGGGGAAAAAGTTGTAATAATATATTTATACTAGATTAGCATCCTGTCATTCCTGTACAATTTGCATCTCAATTTTGGGGTACTGTAAGTAGACTAAAGATCACACAAAAATCAGATTGTTAAAAATCAAACTTCAAAAACAATAATGTTGTTTTACATTACAAAGAGCAAGAGACTTAGCTGCAACTCTTGACCACAGTGGAATATGTTTACAATAATCTCACTCCCAGTGATAGATCAGTTTTAACAGTGCACTACTCCCATTCTCCATTAAGACATGTTAGTCAAGGATACACCAATTCTATTTCTAGTGGGTTCAACTGCAACAAAACATAGATGTGTATTATAACGGAAGGCGAATCCTCAAGGCAGATAGATAAACCACGGAAGGCTTATTTAGTCATGTGTTCACAACAGGAGGCTCACAAAGCGTACTTCAAGAGGCTGCCGCTGTGCCTACCTTCAAGCCATCCATTGTTCTTGCAGCATTCCAAGCCATCCATCCAGACAAGTTATAACGCCCCTTCGCAATTTGTGTTCTTTCTCATAGTTTTCAACAATTAAACATATTGGAGGAAGCTGGCTCTCTATATACTATATCAAAACGAGAGATGGTGTGCACAGAGTCCAGGGGCTTCCCAGAGGCTTAACAAAGGCTAAAGTAGATAATACTAATGCTCTCTTTTGTAGTAGTGTGGTCGAGCAGTTAGGCTTATCAGAGAATAGTGCAATGCATTTGTTGTACACACACAGACTATAGAAGAAGCACACACTCAATGACTTAACTCCAGACCAATATTTTTTATATAGCAAAAATATATTTTCTTCATTTATATTTAGAACCCCAATATTCAAGTTGCAGGAAAGTACTTCAGTAGATTCCTATTTCACACATGTATCAACATTACTTTGTTTGAAAATCGATAAGTCATACAGTTTTTTAAATATTGGCAATAATCTGTTTTAAAAATGGACAGTGCCATTTTCAGAAATAGTTCCTGGGAGGAAGAAATGTTAGATCGTTTAACAGGTAAGTACAACACTTTTAGTTCCAGTCTCTGGGGGTTAGGAAGTCCACAGGTTGGGGTTTAAGTTAGCCCCAAAAACCCACCACCAGCCACATGGAGCCGGCTCGGTGCAGAGGTCAAAGTGTAGGCAAAATTAACATGGACTCTTATGGAGACTGTGGGCACTCAGTTTCAGATCTGCAGGCAGGTAAGTACCTGCGACTTCGTGGGGGTTAGAAGAGCACTGGGGGGGGGGGCACAAGTAGGCACCAAACATACACCCTCAGCTGCACTGGGGCGGCCGGGTGCAGGGTACAAACAAGATGTCGGGTCTCCAATGATTCTCTAAGAGGGGAGGCAGGGGGTTACTCAGAGGCTGCAGGCAAGGTCCAGAGGGTCTTATTGGGCAAACTACAGGCTGGACAGGGAGATGGGCTGCCTGCTGAACGTTGCTGCACCAGGTGTCGGTTTCTCCAAGGCCTGGGGCTGTGGGTGCAGTAGGTCTTTAGGCATCGGATACCTTCATCATGAGCTTTCGCGGTCCCAAGGGTCCTTGGGATTCCCTCTTCAGGTGTCGTTGTGGAGGGGTGAGGAGGTCAACCCAGGGTGGGCCCTTCCTCAGAACTGCCTGGGGATCCTCTCTAGCTGGTTGGGACGCCTGGACACGGGCTGTGGGCATCAGGTGCAGGGTGGTTAGGACTCATGCTTTAGGAGTGAGGTGGGAGTCCTTAGTTGTTGGTTTCTTCTTGGACAGGGACGCTGACCACAGGAGTTCTTGGTCCTTTTGGGTTCAGGGCAGTCCTCTGGAGCTTGGCAGAGGTTGCTTGTCCCGCTGGATGCATCGATGTTCTTTTACAGGTTCTTTGAAGCAGGAGACAGGCCAGTAGGGCTGTGGCCAAATCAGTAATCTTCCTTCTTCTCTGCTGATGGTTTCAGCTAAGCAGCAGTCATTCTTCTTCTTGTTAGGTCGCCAAGAATCTGGTGAGCTGGGTTCAGGGAGGCCCTTAAATCCTAAATTTAGGAGTGTTTTAGGGGTCAGAAGACAGCAGCCAATGGCTACTGTTCCTGAGGGTGGCTACACCATCCTTGTGCCCGCTTGCTTTGGGGAGGGGGGCACAAACCTAATCCTATTGGTCCCTGTCTTCCAAACCAAGAAGGAGGATTCTACAGGGAGGTGGGGTCACCTCAGCTCTGGACCCCTTAGGGGTCATCCTGGCTGGGGTGGTCACTCCTACCTGTTTTCCCTATTTTTTCTGCTGGACTTGCTGCCAAAAGTGGGGCTTTGTCCAGTGGGCGGGCAACTCCACTAGCTGGAGTGCCCTGTGGTACAGTAATCCAAGAATTGAGCCTTTGAGGCTCATCACCAGGTGTTACAGTTCCTATAAGAGGGGTGGGGGTGAAGCACCTCCACCCAGGACATGCTTTGTATCTGACCACAGAGTGCACAAAGGCTCTCACCCCATGTGGTCAGAAACTTGTCTGAAAGTGGCAGGCTGGCACAGACCGGTCATTCCCACACTAGCAGTTTGGCTAACAAACAAGGGACATCTCTATGATGCCCTCTGTGTGCATTTTTCAATAAATTCCATACTGGCATCAGTGTGGGTTTATTCTGCTGAGAAGTTTGATATCAAACTTCCCAGTATTCAGTGAAGCCATTATGGAGCTGTGGAGTTCGTAATTACAAACTCCCAGACCATATAATCAATATGGCTACACTACACTTACAATTTCTAACAATGGACTTAGACACTGTAGGGGCATATTGCTCATGCGGCTATGCCCGCACCTGTAGTATAGTGCACCCTGCCTTAGGGCTGTAAGGCATGCTAGAGGGCGGACTTACTTATGTCACAGGCAGTGGTTTGTGGGCATGGCACCCTGAGAGGGGTGCCATGTTGACTTTGCCTTTTTTCTCCCCACCAACACACACAAGGTGCAAGGACAGTATACATTTGCTTGGTGAGGGATCCCCTAGGGTGGCATAATACATGCTGCAGCCCCTGGAGACCTTACTTGGTCACAGGGCCCTTGGTACCATGGGTACCTTTGACAAAGGACTTAACTGGGTGCCACGGGGTGCCAATTGTGAAAACAAAGGTACAGATTATAGGAACGAACACTGGTGCTGGGGCCTGGTTAGCAGGGTCCCAAGCACACTTTGGGGGGTAACCATGCCAACACTGGCACTTTCCTACACAGACACATATATGTATGTGTATGTATATATATATATATATATATATATACACACACACACACACAAACATGTATATACATATATGTATACTAGGTAGTTATAGTTAGGACCATGTTTCCATAGAAAAAGCAGTTTTGACTTGCCTTTATCTTTGGCACTGTTTAACGAATATTCACAAACTTTTCCCCCAAAAAACTGTGCTGGTGATTTTTGTTTCACATTGGAAGTTTTGGGGTGATGCATCAAGTGGGGGCCGAGAAAAAGTGGGGGGTCAAGAACCATGTGTTTCTCAGGGCAAAAAAAGCACCTTTTTAAAAAAAAACATTTTTTACTGCAAATTTGTGACGAAGTACAAATTCTTGGCAAAAATGTGGCTCCAGCCCTTGTTTTTATGAAGCCCCCAGGGGCATTTTGAAATAAAGGAGGGGAGTGCACTGGTGCCCCGGGGACCGCCACCTCCCCTGGGCTTTGATCAAATACTATGTGGGGGGGCCATGCAGCCCTCCGCAGCTCCAGGGACTGCCACCTCCCCGGGGCTACAATAAAAGAGTGAAGGGGGTCCATTTCAGATCCTCAGCCCCGGAGACCATTACTTCCTGGTGCTATTTTACATTGGAGGGGGGCCTTCCCCCTCGAGGAGCCATAGATGGCCCTGGGGACCACCCCCCACAGGTCCGGCTCCTGCTATGTCCCGGGGTACCTACCCCCAGAACATAGCTGTTTGCTCTGACTTGGAGGGAGCTTTGATAGCTCCTGTCACATCAGAGCAAACACTTCACTTTCTGCAAATGAGAGCTGTCAAACAGTTCTCACATGCAGAAAGCGAAGTTTTTCATATGTTTCCCTGCACACAAATATGAGTGCAGGGAAACAGATGAAAGCATTGCTCCTACAAGCAGGGAGCTGCTATCTAATATAGCTCCCTGCTTGCAGGAGCAATGCTGGTTCCCCCAGGAAGCTGGCTAGGACCGCAGGGGCCTTAAGGCTCCACCCGCAGCCCTGACACTCTCTCTCTTCCATCCCATAATGGGTTGGAAAAAAAAAAAAAAAAAAAAAAAAAAAAAAGAAAGAGAGAGAGAGAGAGAGAAAAAGAGAGAGATTGTTATTGCAATGCTCACTTCATGCAATAACTTCAAAGCATCAAACTAGCAAGATGTTTGGCGCTAATATTATACTTACCAGAGAAGGGTCCCTTCTGGTCTAATGGTAAAGCTCTTACACTGTCAGTAGGTTGAAGGTTCAAATCCTAGTATCTCATGACAGTGTATCTGTTTATTTTCTAGTGTTTTGAATGTTAACCATCCCTAGTGATGGAACACTGAAGTATTTTTCCCTGAAAATCTGTAGAATGAATGTCAGAGGTAAGTCTGGACAGAAAGGTGTCACCTCTGGCCTAGTGGTTAAGGTCTCAGACATGCACACTAAAGGTTAAGGGTTCTGGTCTAGGTGACTCTCTGGTCATTTCTTGCTTTAGTTTCTTTTCAATTATAAATATTTACGTTACATAATGAAAGGTGATTTCAATCTTTTTAATTGAAAATAACATTTTTATTTTCAATTTGTCTTGAAATATCTCATTCTAAGTGTATCATTTATCAAAGCCTAAAGGGCTCTCTCTCACTTTCTTTCTCTCTCTCTCACAGGGCTGGGTGGTGAGGGGGGGTTGGCCGGGGGCCGCGCAGCCAATTAACGTATGGAATTAAAATTACTTTACGTTAAAAAAAAAAAAAAAATGAAATTCACTGGAAAAAACAAAAGTCACAGGGATGTTATAGTTAGGCTCACATTTTAAAAGTACAAAACAATAGACATTCACCAGTTTTCTTTTTGTTTCTTAGAGTTATCTCACATAACTATAACTTGTGCCCTAAAATAACTGTAACTGGTGCCTTCGCCATGCACTGCTAATTACCCCACAAATTACGGCACTCATGGCACCTTAATATCAATGTAATATTTGGAATACGTTTTTTGACGAAAAAACTGTGCATGTCGGGGGCGTGAGTTATAACTACCTTAGGGCACTAGTTACATTTACTTGAGATAACTAACTACAACAGATGAATTTCTATGGTTTTGTATGTTTAAAATGTGAGCCTAACTATAACGTCCCGGTAACCTTTTTTTTTTTTTTTCTTCAGTGAATATACATACACACACACACACACACACATATATACATACATACACACACACACACAAAATAAAGCAATAATTACAAAAGATTATTGCAAGAATTAACATTATACTTGACTGGAGCTTCACTATAATTTTTATTGGGCTTCATAACTGGCACACCCATACACAAGTCACATATTTCTGAACTAGAAACAGATGGCTCAGTATTCCTCTCATACCCATTTCCTGCTTTGGAACCATCTTCAATCGGAACTTCAGATTGACATATCTAAACACATTATCTCTTGCCACACCTTACATCTCTTCTCTTAAACTGTTCTGAATATCACGTATACATCCCTCAATAAGTGTCCCCCAATATGAAGACGCCTTCGACAAAGCATTAGGTTTTATCCTTCAGATGAATAGTGTAGCCTCAACACTTAGAACCAGCAAATCCCTCCATTCATAGCCAACTGAAATAATTATTTCAGAACCCAAAGACTTTAAACTGGACTTCTTGAAATGAAGAAGCACTCAAATTCAGCTGTGTTTAATCCCACACATATAAAACAAACTCCTTTCCAGTTGTACTCAAATACTCTAGTATTGTAGGCTATTACCTCCACTTTCCTGGAAAATCTAATTCAGACATTGTAGTATCACTTCAGATATTACTTTACCCACCAATCCAATTTCTGGCCATTTTGAAGAATAAGCAACAATTACAGTACCAAAAGCTTCTCATATCAAGTTGTGTCAGGATTGCTCCTAAACTACCATTACTGTTATCCACTCCAATAATTAACTATTTTCCTACTACAAATAGCTTGAAGCATGGTTAATTGACTATTTCCTCCATGAGTAATTTGAATGACTCTGTTTGAAAAATCCCCACCAAACAAGCTTGCCACGTTTCTTCAGCAAGGCTCGAAAAGGTCCTAATTGTTTTCTCGTAGTTCACATACTTAGCACAGAATTCTGTTACACCTAAACAGGCTACTATTTGTCTTGTCCATTCTCAAACAGGTTCTCGAAAAAGACACAATGACAGTCCTCTAAGTTAATTAATAATTACTTATTAGGTGCCCTAGATGTTCCATTGCAGAAGGCAGAAATTTACACTTGCTCAGTATCAAAGACAAGCCTTTTCCATTAACGTCTGCAGCACAATATGCAAAATATTGTCACGTTTGCTTAGACACACAAGAACTGACATATCACCCTCGAAGTTTATATCTCCATGAATCCCTTCCAGTGTTTCTTTCATTACGCATTGACAGGCTGAGGCTGAACTAGGAAGTCCAAGCAGAGGAAACTGAGGCAACAACAAGGATAGATCCCATTTCATGTAGACTTGGTAAAGAATAACAGTTCATCTGTTTAGCCTCATTTAAACTGTGGAAGTCAATGCATATTCTCACATTCCCTATTTTTTCATACAGACATAACCACTGGAGACACCAATGTTTTCGATTCCACCAGTTCTATCATTTTCTTCTTGTAATTTTTCTAGTAAGTCTGTAAATTTCTTCCTCTACGCAAGAGGCACATTCTTTTCACAATGCCATAAAAGAACAAAATTCTCCTCTATATTATACAGTGTTTAAACCCCTTGAATTTACTGAGTTCTTCTTTGAAAGTCATGTCATACTTACCCTTTATACCTTGCATAGACTCCCTTGGCGTTAGTTGAACTTCCAAGGACATGCACAGGGAGATCTTCCCCATCTTATTCACTATGTAAACTGAAGGAACTACTTTAGGATCCAGTTTAACCCCCATTTCTTTCTCGTGTTGTTACCCTAATAAAAAAGTGAATCTGCTGCACTACATAACTTTTCCCCCAAGTGCATCTTCTTCGGAAGTCTAAGTCTGTCCCAAAATAATGTAACAGTTCAATTTTATGCCTTGTATATCCTTCTGGATATATAAGTTTGGAGAAAGCAGTTTTCTGTTAACCCCATAACCTCTCAACTACACATTTTTGCTACATAGTATACCAGGCCCAAGAATCCGCAAATATTGTTACTTACTTACCACTCAAACAAAGGTAAACTCATTCTCTTATTATGTGTCTCCAACACTTGTGGTGACATTATGATCTTGTCCCCAACATTCCCCTACTTTGTCCTTTGTGATTAAGTTCACTTTATAGTTCAGACAAAGGGCACTACAATGTCTCTTCTTCTTTGTACATGGAACATATTTTATCAGCTTCTGGACCCCCTATATATTCCCCTATAAGAAACTGACTGCCACATCTAGAACAATAGTGTGTGCCTCTTCTAATCTCCTCCTTGCTCCCCCAAGGCTTCTTTGGCTTTTCACGTGTTTCTTAGTTATTGTGTTTATTTCCCTTCTAGTTGCCTCTAATATCCTGCATAATCCACTCTGATTAATCATTGCACTTAGGCTCATAGCTGTTCAAAATCACAAGTCATAACTAGCGACCTTAAAGCAAAAACATAATACAATAGTTCCAACACTTCCTTGCTTTCTTGAATAAAATGTATACATCTCCATGCCGATATTGATTTTCTTCCATTGCATACTTCCATTTGCATAGATGCATAATGAAAAACACTTAAATTACCAAGTTTCTTCAGACTGTCAAGTTACTAAATTCCTTCAACATAAATCACTCAAGTACTGTTTTAAAAAGTGAAAATAGATTTCATTGTACAATGCCCATTTATAGTTTCTCTCTCTGTAGGCTAAAAACACTACTTTCCAAATGTTCCAATCCACAAGTGGCTCTCCTAGAGCAGGTAAAAGCAATGGAGGTGTTACTAGACTGAACATAGTAATACTTTAAAACAAAATAATAGCACAAAGTAGTCACCGTAGGCTAACATAGTGACAAATCCAATCCAGAAATAATTAAAGAACACACAAACATCAATGTGTACACTGGAAGTGGCCTGAATGGATATAACACAAATATGTATTTTTCCTTTTGAAATGGGAATGTACCACAGTACTTGATGTGTGGTCATGATTAAACTGTGCCACCCACCTTGACTCTAATGTAGTGCTTGGCATGTTGATATTGTGGACTATATCAGCAAAGTTACCACAAAAAGGAATAGGTTGGTCTTCTAAAATACCTCATTGAAACAATCTAGAAAATGAATTTCCCCAAAGCACCACTGATATTGACAGCTACAACCAAGCTTATGCACTACAAATCTTGCTGATCATACTTATAAATCAATCTGCGCTTGACAGCTTTGCCAGCCATAGAGTATACAATCTCTGCTTTTAAAATATCAGTACAGAAGTGTGGCACAAGATGATGTTGCGTGCTTTCTTCAGGGTTGTAGTCAGCCTTGTAGCTTTCCTGAAAGGCATGGTGATTCACCCTCGGCTTTACGGTTCGAATCACCACCACAAGTGCACTGCTTACGCCTCCAACTGCCACAAAGGCCCTGTTACAGTTAATTTAGCGATTTTAAAGAAATCAAAAACAAAAAAAGAAAGAAAAAAAAGAAAACTAACACGCAAAGCTTTGGAGTACAATTGCACCTTCCAGCACTTCTCAGCCAGTGCTCAGGATTACTGTACTGAGGCTCTGGAGACTCCTGTGTTCCTCACATCATTGTCAGTGTTACAACAGAAAAAGGATCCACAAGTAAACCATGGAACTTTTATTTAGTAATGTGTTGACAACAGCAGCCTGATATAGAGTACCCAAGATACTTTCACCTTGCTTTCCTGCAAGCCACTCCCCAAAAGGTTCCAAAATTGCACTTTGCACTCTACTCTTCACACCATACCTCTTATATCATCTATTATTCTATCAGCATTCCACACCATCCATCCACACAAGTTGCAACGAAAAGGGGTCGCAGGGAAAACACAAAATATATGTTAACAAAGCAAATAGACTTGCAGAAGGTTTCCTGACCAGCACAGGAAGCTCATTTTCGTATGTGAACTGTAATAGATCCCAGAAAATTCCAGGAAAGACCGAGCAACAGGGTGTTGGTACATCAGTTCACAAAGCAATATAAAATACAACTCTTGGTTAGCTACTCCTAAAACTGTTCCAGAATGAAGTTTGAATAATATTTCTGTTTTCAACATCAATGGAGAAAAAGAGGAAGAGAGGCGTAATTTAATTGAATCTCACTACACACAAAACATTTTGTACTTTGTAGTGTACTGGCAGGGCTACGATACTGAAAATATGTGGGAACCATCTGCAACATCCCATGCTCCTCCTCATCTTGTGTAAAGTTTAAATGTAAGCCTACTTCACAAAAGAGATGTACTCTGACAATATGTGAGACAACAGTGGAGTAGACAATCTAACACAGGGAATCTCTGATCTAGCAGTATACAGTAATTGACACAGTTTGATCTTGTACATGTAAAGGGATATGTGTAACTATTACCAATTCTTCCTCATTCTATAGGTGAAGAAGAAAGCTGAAGTTATCTAACTTATTTCATTATTCTGAATAAAAAACAAATATTGTTATTCAAATGTTGTACCAGCAAAACTCTACCAAGATATATGCTATTTACATGTGGTATTGTGCACTTATTTTGTCACGCTGCACTATTACACTCTACCTATCATTGGGCGTCCAGGAAATATTGTTTAGATTCCAGCAGAACACGTTTTCGTGTTTATTTTGTTGACAGGACAAGTATGGTTCCCTCTGGCTGTCAGTTTACCCTGCTACAGTAAGGATCTGTGATGGATTATCTGCCACTAAAGGCAAGATATGAAACCATGTGTATAAATTGTTCAGATGATTCACTACTTTGCTTTTACTATGAGTGTTAGCACCCAAAGGAAATGTGGTGAGCTACGAGCCCGGTTTGCATTATTGATAGAGGTTCCAGTATAAAAACGTGTATATGTTCGTAAAATGTAACAATTTGAACTCATAATGCTCCCAGAATGCTTCCTAATCATATGCAACTACAAAGCCTTAAAGCAAGATAGGTGATTGTTTGCTTTCAAGCTAACATGTGCACAAGACATTGCAACTTGTAAAAAAAATTGTTTTGCTAAATGTAACTTTAAATACGATTTCACTGTAACATCATTCATTAAAACATGTTTGATGTAGTTCAATACTAAAAGGATTAATAAGGAAGAAGGAGTGTAAAATGATTATAGCCAACATGACAATTATGGGTCCAATTCTTAAAAGAAAAAATGCAGAAACGTGGGCCCCCAGCTCCATGTTCTTCCACGGGTTTTGATTTAGGACTTTTAGGAATTCATAAGAGAAGCAGCACGGGAAGCAGTCATACTTCTTACAAACTTTTTGTGAATTCAGTTTTCACATTAGCAAATTTAAATGGGTGTATTTTCTCTTGTGAAAATAAGCAGAGTGATTGAAAATTCACTTTCCCTATACTCCCTTTTTCCCCACCCTGGAAACGTTTTACTTATGTCCTTGTCAGAAGTTAATTTGTAGCTCTTTTCAGTGCGAGAAGAGTTGAAGAATACTCTTAAATGTGTCAGTTTGTGGGGGAGCAAAGAATTGCAGGGTATTCCCACCCTGAAACTATTTGCTTCGGTCCCACTTTCAAGCTCTTTATGTAAACTTGTGAACAAATGGCAAAATTTCAAACCCTGACGTGCACTAATATTATCAGAAAAGCTATTATCAGAACTATAATCTAGTAAAGACACTGCTATAATCTATCAACTTAATGTATGTTTTTAAAAGCGAAAAGAGCAAGTTTTACAGCACAAGTACATTTCTGAAACAACAGCTGCCTTTGCCAACAGAATTCACCATTCTCACTGATACAAACCCAAACGTCAGATATAAAAGCCCAATCAAACCAAAACCTCAAATTTATCTAAACACAAATAAAGAACATGCATTTGTCCACATTATCACAAGCCGATTTCAGGTCCAAAGAAAGATTTGAACAGTAAACTCATCTTTACCCTTGACTACTTGGCATCTAAAACCTCGATTAAAAGGTGACCAATTTTGACAAAAGTCAATCTGAGCTGTAAATAATGCGTTAGACTTCAGCGTCTAACCGGTTACCTAAACTAAAATCATCTAGAAACAAACATAACCGGTCACACCTAACCCAGAAAATGTTACATTTCTTACAAGGAAATGCGTAACTTTCTTTATAAAATGTGGGCTTTGTTGACCCTTATTGGCGTCTGTGCGAGCATTTTTAAACTGTACATGTACCAATATGGGCGGCATATCAGCATGCGATTCACCTTATTTGAATATACTCCAGCAGTGTTTTTTTGCGTTACTTCTAAACCGTGCTATTCTAATGGTCAGGAATGTATTGAGATGGAGATCTCTCTTAACCAAAGGTAAAAGGAAGACTTTGTTTCCACGTGCTCTCAGAAAATAAAGTTTAGTTCTACTAGAACCACCCAAAAAGTCCCAATTACCGAATGCCAAATTTTCATCAAAGGAACGTAGGCACTCGCAAATGCACGTTAATATGCCACAATTAGAATAACCCTTATTCTCTAGATCAAGACATCGCACTTTCCATACAAAAGAGTTTATTGTAAAAAAAACAAAATGTTTCGTGAATTGGGCCCTCTGTGAACCTTTGACAGCTTTTAACAGGATCTGATGCCCTCTTTCCTTTGACCAATGGTCAATTCTGGAAGCAGGAGTCACCTGAAGTGAAATGCTTCCTATAGAAGCCAGCTGCACGTGTTACGAAAGCCTCGTCATAGGGATAGTTAAACTGCTAATATAAAAGTAGATGTCCAGTATCAGGAAGGGATGAATGTCCTCTGTGCACCTTAAGTATGTCCTTCCCTCTCACAGTCAGAGAGAGTCGCCTGCTGTCTATTTGACACTGGATGTCCTTAGCAGTGGTACCGCCTGGCACTGTCACCTCGATGAACACCTCCTCCATAGTCTGGTACCAAAACCCCCATGGGGTGTAGCAGGGAACCACACCACTGCGCTCATCGAAATGCACCGACATAGCTAAATCTGATCGTGCCTCTGCTGCTCATAACGTACCCAGAGCTAATGTTTTCACTGACATAGAAAGCGGACATTAATTGGAAGCGATAAATACACCGGCACCTTACTGACTAAGGCACACGTGAATGTTTTAAAACAAATCGCAAATTACAAGAGTGAGCCCGTTTTGCTTATAATATATATTACCAAATGTTTGACAAATTAAATACATCTTTACCTTGTTTAATTAACGGGGCTTCTGAGTCTTAATTCTTCTGTTTCATAAACGCAGAACAGTTCTCGCACATCATGTTGCCGTCATTGTTATTATTTTGTGTACTTATAAATTAAACATTCTATCTTAAAGATGGCCGGCAGAATTACTTCTACGCACAATGAGGAGCTAGCGCTGAGGTTTCCTGTGCCTCATTAAAGCAGAAAATCTACAATGTTAGAGCTTAAAAATTCACATTTCACTCAAAAATGTTTTTCATTGTGGCTTTTCCCAAGTGTAGATTTTTAAAGATGCGTATCAACGTAATGAATTTGTTATGTGTTCTCTTCCTGTTCGAGCAGGCATCATCACCTGCACTTTAGTCTGCTTTCTGTTGCCAAACCTGAAAAGGCATTTACCTCTGGCCGTTAGGGGCCGATCTCCTTGTTCAAGTCCCAGAAAACTACCCGATAGGCTCTAAGGTTGTACTTCCGGGTTTATGCACGTTTTTATTGGTTGACTTGCTAGCCAATGATAGTATTTGCTATTTTAGCGTTGATTTTGAGTTGGATATAGTTTTGGAGAGCGTTGGATTTTTGGCGTTCTAATCGCTAGTTTGTTATCTGTGTTTGGAGAAAACTGTCTTTTTTTCCAGAGATTTTCCGAAGCGGACATGTCGTTCCCTAAGGCTCCTATCAAGCGTTTTAACGAACACGTCGGTGAGTAACATTGTAAAGTCTGTTTTCTGGTAGGAATTGAATGGAAGGGAAGGCAGCGTACTTTTATTTAGTGAACTTGGAGGATGTGAAGCAATTTTATTTTGCTTTTCGTCCATTGTTTATTTCAACTAAATAAAATCTCTTTGCCAGTCAACGATAAAGATAAGGGCATACGACAGCTCGCTTTTATGGTGCTGTAGGTTCACGGTTAAAAATTACGTATCCCTCAATTATCCAGAAGTCAGTAATGTTTTATTTAGCATACATGGTTGTAGGCTGAATCTAGCGCAGTGTATTGTTTGGAGCATGTTACGTTTCTACAGTTGTTATTTTGGCACACATTCCATATAATGTGTCAGTAATGTTTTATTCAGCATGCATGGCTGTAGGCTGAATCTAGCGTATTGTTTTGATCCTGTTAAGTTTCCACAATTGTTATTTTGGTAGACGTTCAATATAGCCATTCAGTACATTAATACTGTGGTGTGTAGGCAGTTAAATAAAGCATAACAACTTTGTGTGCACTTTTTTCGACTCCGTCTGAGTCCAACTAGGATTAATGGCAGTGTTCTAAACGTGATTACACTTGAGCCAATGCCTGTTTTAGGATTGTAGGTGAAAACGTAGTATACGTGATAGCACAGTAAAATTTTATCCCGCGCAATGCTCTGACGAACCTTAGTCTCAAACTGAGGCTAAAATTATAAATTCGGCAAAAAAACAATTACAAGTGAAGCAGATTTTGCCAAAAATGAATGCCAGAGAAGAGTAATTTTGCAAATCATGATGCTTTATTAACAAACACGTAAAGCTACAATCTCTAATCTGCTCAATTAATCTTAAATTAGTAGTGACTCGAATAAAGCATGTATGAATATAATCTAGGCAATTCAGTAAAACGGGTATATGCTATTTAAATTCACATGGCAAGTGAGTTAAGATTCTGTTCTCTTAAAATAAACTTTCTAACGTTAAGATTATGGACTAGTCAGAAAGTTTCAATGCAGCTGCTGTCAGCAAATATAGCATTGAAGTAAAACCAAATGAAGGTTACAGTGAAGAAACGAACTTGCTCTAGAAAGTAAAGTGATGAGCGGACATAAAAGGAGCATTGGGTCTCCAGAGAGGACGACTGCCTGCAAGGGTGGACAGGAACATGTGAATCTTACTCAGTTCACACATTTTAAAAATGAAAATACCATCCAGGAGATGCATATTGAAGGTTCCCAGCGAATAAGAACCAATCAAGGCAATGCCTCAGCTGTACTTGGTGTCAGCTTCCTTCTCACTGATAATATGCTAGCTTATTCCATCAATGCACCCTTCACAATCTCATAAAGGAGTATTCCCCTCCTTTCCGATCCCATGCATGTGCTGTGATTCGTAGTCCAAACTAATAGCTATACTATGACCTTCAAACTGTAAGCTAACTAAAAATATTTTTAATAAGAACACAGGTAGTCTGGTGCCCGAAATAGAAAGAAAAGTATGTCCAGCAAGCAGAAATGCAACATTAACTTCAAAATGGATTTAGGCATCTAGGCACACCTGCGTCAGTTTTGGGATACACATATTCTACTATAATAGGTTAAATCAAAAACATAATTTCACATGTATGTGTGCACACACTTAAATAAAGGTTATGCATGTTACAGGTTAATATATATAATTAGATGAAAATAAATGATAGTGACAGTCAATTCCAGAGCAGTCATCATATTCCTTCATGACATTTCAGAATGTTTGCTTACTGCCTCTGTTTATGTCTAGGTTCCTCCTACGCCTACAACTCTTGATTGACCAAACACGTTAGGCCTTCAAATTCTGTTTCTTTTTCTCTTGCTTTTCAGTCCCCTGCCACCATCGTATTTCTCTCCACGTTTATGTATTTTTTTTGTGTGCCTTTTTTCTGCTTTCATCAGTTTGAACCCCTTTAATATTGAGAACAAAGAAATTGCACAAGCTCCAATAAGCAATACAGGGCTTAATGTAGACCCAAAAAGTCCACTATGAGGCCCGCTAAGCCAGCTCGCTGTAACAGAAAAGACTTTTCCAGTTGTTTTCCAATTGCCTGTCTCTTGCAACTCCTTCAGGGTTTTTTATTTTTTAGATGTACTTGCAATATTCTTCATACTTGTGGAAAGTTTCCATTAAGGAGATGAAAACCTTCGATTAGGTACTCCTTGTTATTTGCAGTTCTAACTACTGACTGTTCACTTTGCTCACTAGTTTCTGTCTCTTTGTTTATGGTTTCTGCAATGTGTTTTTCAGACACAGAAACTCTTTACTGCTCATTGGCGACCCTTTGTTTCTTGCTGCCCCCCCTTCCGGTTACACTGCTTGTCTTCTCTCCATGCTCAGTTTGCTCTTACAGGTTCTTCAGTTTGGGTCACTGTGGTTTCTTGTTCCTCATTCACCACTAGCCTCACTATTGTCTTGTGTTCACTTTGAGACAATTGTGTGTGTACTATTCTTCATTCTCTGAGCTCTCTGCTTGTGCTGAATTTGGCTCTTGCAACTCAGTAGTGGCTGTCAATACTTCTCCAGCTTGAGTCATTCTGAGTGTATGTGAGTTCAGTTTAAAAGGCATTCACGTTTAAAATCTACTTGTGACCAGAATGACCTGGTTAGAACCATGCTGTAAAGTGTCCTCGCACGATTCTTGCATGTGTATCTTCACCAAGACCCAGTGGCCCGGACCGATATCATGGCACTGCTCTTACTGTGGTGGGTTGTTGGCTCAACCAGATAAGACCGAAAGCTGCACATGAGCAAGGCCTTTGTAGTAGTCAGGAATCTGTAACGCAGGGCATCTCAGGCACAGCTGGAAGTCTTATGGCTCGTCACATGAACATGTCCACTGGCCTGGAATACTTTGCAGACTCACTAACACTAGTTGAAGGGTACCAGGCCACCTTAGAGACTTGGGGCCAGGTGTATCATTTTATGCCATAACGATTACCTAATTGCGATTTATTGCGAATCGCAATTAAGTAATCTCTGTTGAAATGTAGGGAACTCCAGGAGTTTCATAGAGCGATTCGCAAGGGTTTGCAAATGGACCTACCTCATCAATATTCATGAGGTAGGTGGCAATTTGCGAGCCATTGCGAATGCCTACAATCACAGGGATGGTGGCCTGCTGGGCTCAGCAGACCACCATGTCTGTGATTGCTTTTTAATCAAGACATTTTTTTTTTTTTTTTTAATGCAGCCCGTTTTCCATTAAAGAAAAACGTGATGCGTTTAAAAATGAAAAGTTTAGGACCACTGCCTGCTGTTAAAAAAAACAAAACAAAAAAAAACGTTTTTGCATGCATTCACAAAGAAGAAGGGGTCCTTTGGGGGCCCCTTCCCCTTTGCGAAAAGGTTATCATCTACTTGAAGTAGGGGGTAACCTCAATTTACAGTCGCAAAACAATCATACATACCTCTGCGATTTGGTATTTGGAAGGGACGCCCTTGACACCTCTTCCTAATACCAAATTGGTATGTAGTCGCAAATTGGGCTTGTTACATACCAAAATGCTTTTTTGAGATCACAAACAGCTCTTTAGGCTGTTTGCAAACACAAATATGTTAGTTACATCTGGCCCTTGGATGCACACACCTTAGGAATTTCAGTGACCCATTTTATCTGCTGTACAATGCCTGACGTGTCAGTAACAATTGTGGAACGGCAGTCTTCCGGTAAAGCTGCCCACAAGTTTTAGCTGGTCATTCTTGACGTGGCTGCCACAATCTGATTCAAGAGAAACTGGGATCCCAGGGCTAGGAATCCATTATCTCCTCAATAATTCATCCACATTACAACTATGATTCCTCTTATTTGGGTATACCTCCACCCATCGAGAAAAGATACATACCACCACCAAAATCTAACTTGAGCCCATTACAAATAGGCATTTCAACAAAGTAGTGCTGCATGTGATTAAAGGGAGCACCTGATAGCCATATGAGACTGAGGTTCTCCTTGTATTTAGCTGTTGCCACTTGACACACCCGTGAGAACTCTGCTGCAGCTACACAGAATTTGTGGTTAAAACAATATGCCCAAACGTGATGAACCATAGCTTGTCAGTAGTATGGGGAATAACCAAGACCAGAGGCGTCAAAGCCTCTGCTGCCTTTAACATGCAACCATGGCTTTCCCCAGACCTGGGGAATGTTGCACTACAAGGTTAGTCACATCCCTAAGGGGGGCCGACTGATGTGCTCAATGAAGGAAAGGTTCCACCTTCTTGTTTATGGTGGAACTTAGAACTTTGGGATAGGGTTATGCCCAGTCCCCACAGGAAGTGTTATTACTTAGGTGGTCTCTTGACACCAGGATCTCAGATTTACCTGTTTACAAAAAGGACAAATAAGAACCGAAGACACAAGAAATGTTGACTAGCTGTGGACGTGGTGAAAATCCTGCCTGATCCTGTTTGAGGATTGCAAAGACCCTGACCTTTCCTGCAGCCGTGCATGCACCCAGATCCTTGGCAGACTCCCAGCACTTCACATTTGCCCCCACACACACACAGTCAGAATCTCCCTTGGCATAGAGAAGCAACTTCCCTACACCAACTGTGACTGACCAGTTGTCAGTTTTGCTGACCGTTTGGTCCACCATGGGTGTATCTCGCCTGGCAGAGGATCCTGCCTGTCTGGGAGTGCAGCTGTTGGAAATGGCTTTCTTTTGCAGGGTTATCCCCAAACTTTTTGCTGCCTTCCTCCTGTTTTTTTGTGATCTATTTTTGCTGGTTTATTGTCTCTGCACACTTTACCACTGCTGATCAGTGCTAAAGTGCAAGTGCCCCATGTGTAAATTTTATTGGTCATTGGGTTAGCCATGATTGCCAAAACTGATTTACTAGTAAGTCCCTAGTACAGTGCACTAGAGGTACCCAGGGCCTCTAAATCAAATGCTACAAGTGGGCCTGCAGCACTAGTTGTGCCATACACAAGAGTAGCCCTGTGAACATGTCTCAGACCTGCCACTACAGTGTCTGTGTGTTCAGTTTTAAACTGCCAATTCGACCTGGCAAGTATGCCCACTTTACTACATGTAAGGCACGCCTAAAACAGACCCAAGGGCAGGGTACAGTGTATGTTAAAGGTGGGACAGGTACTGATGAGTTTTACATGTCCTTACAGTGAAATTCGGCCAGTTCGGGCTTCGCTGTTGCAAGGCCTATCTCTCTCAAAGGGTAACATGGGGAAAGCCTTTATTTATCCTTAAAGTATAGTTTCCCTTTGAGAGCAGATGAAGATTTTGAGTTTGGGGTCTCTGAACTCACAATTTAAAAATACATCTTTTGGTAAAGTAGGTATTTAAATTGTTTGAAAATTGCACTTTTAGAAAGTGGGCATTTTCTTGCTTAAACCATTCAGAGCCTCTGCCTGCTAGTGTATTCCACGTCTGGGTCAGGCTGACAGTTAGGCTGTTGTGAATTCCCTCAAGACAGTGCCACAAAGGGAGCTGGGGTGTAGCCTACATAGCCTGATAGGCCATCTGAGCTAGTGTGGAGGGAGGAGTGCCTACCCTCACACAATGCAGTCTCCGACTCCCCTGGAGTGTCTGAGGCCAGGCCTCTGCATGGCAGGATCTTGTGAACAACAGACTTTCCTTTGAAGTATGCCTACTTCAAAGGCAGAAAGGGGTATAAGTAGTGGACCCAAAACCCCAGACTTTTAGAATCCTTTTCTAGATCAAGAGGAACCCCTGGGAAGGAAAAGAGCTGGAGGAGGAGTACTGCCCCTATGCTGGGTTTCTTTGCCGGGTTGGCTTGCAGTTGCTGCGTCTGCCTTAAAAGAATGCAAAGGGTGAACTTTACTGTGTATCCTGCTTGAGAGAGTTCTCCAAGGGCTTGCAGTAGAGCTTGTCTCCTGTTGGAGGTCTCGGGGACTCCAAAGACTTCAGTTTAATCTGCCAACAGCACTGGGAATTGTGTCTTCTGTGCTATTAAAAAAGAAAAACCACTGCAATGCCCCTGGCCTGCATAGTGACCTTCCGGCTCCGCATGGTGTTGCACTGCACCGTTTTGAACGCCAACCCTGGTCTTACCAACGCCGTCACCGAGCCGCTGCTTGCACCTTGACCTGTAGGCCCTGCACTCTGGCATTGCCTTGTTCACACTGCAACCTGGGCATCCCAGGCAAGGCTGCTCCTGCTGACTCCAGCACCACTGCCTGCAGTGTGGCCTGTGGACACTGCCGTGAGGTACACAAAGCACCATCCTCTCCTGCACCACAGCCCCAGTCCATCGATGCCAGCACCATTGACTCCAGTGTCGTCTGCGGACGTCCCTCGTGCAGCGTCCACGGGTCGGAGTGTGTCCTGTGCTGCCAACTTGGGTCTACCGACGAAAGTGCTTCAGGAACAATGACGCCGCTGCTTGCACCGTGACTGTTGGGCACGTCACATTGCATTGTCCCTCTTCGCACCGCAGCCCCGACTCCATCCCCGCCAGTGCTCCTCATTTCATCAACCTGGAGTTCGAGCTGCAACACTGTTGACTTCAAGGGCCCAACGACCTCCGGCAGTGACGTTGCTTTCAGGATCTCACCCCGAGGATCATGCCTCCCTACAAATCCAAGGTACTGTTTGTGGGTCTTCCGACACTGTAGCTGGCCCACGACGCCGCAGCTGGTCTGAACTGTTGGTTTTGTTGAGTATGATGCAGTGATAGCCCTAGTTAGAGCTATCAACTTTAAGGAACTGTATTTTTAAAGTTCTTGCAAAATTCATATCTTTATTACTGTCTATTGGATTTTTCTCCTTTTGGTCGTGTTTTATATAGATAAATATTGGCTATTTGTCTAAAACCAGCGTGGTGTCCTTTTTGTAGTGTTTTCACTTGTTACTGTGTGTTATGGTTATGTGCAAATGCTTTACACATTGCTTCTGAGATTAGCCTGACTGCTCGTGCCCAGCTACCAAGGGGGTGAGCAGGGGTTATCTGAGCGGGTATCTACCTTATCCTGACTAGAGTGAGGGTTTCTACATGGACAGTGTGCAAAACGACTGCCAACTAGAGACCACATTTCTAACATCAGCCCTATCGACCTAGACAGTCTTTGAGGCGCTGAGCCTTCATGCACCAGTACCTGGAGTACCCCAGCCAGTTGCAAGCACGAAGGCTTGTTTGTGTTCAGCCGGAACACCACTACTGCAAAAACTCACCTGCACATCGAGGGACTTCAACAGGGGCCAGCTCCATTCCAGTAGTCGTTCTACTGGGTATCTTTCCCATCGCCTGCAGGTACCCCAAGAGCCTTTGAGAGCCTCTAATTAGCTGACCTGCCGGACAAAACACTTACACATCTGAGTCCCTCAGCTATCTGCATAGTGTACCCCTACATTGGTACATTGCTTAGTCTGCCTCCTACAGTAGCTGTCCTGCAGGAAGAGGTCATTACACCTCTGGAGTAGGCATTGTTTTCTGACCTAGGAAAGCGCTGGCTCTCACATGGGGTCAGAAACTTGTCTGTGGTGACTGACTTAAGACCAGTCAGCCAGCGCACTAAGACTAGTGGGTTTCAAAGGGCATCCCTAATGTGCCCTCTGGGTGCATGCCATAATAATTACAGTACTGACAACAGTATGCACTTAAGACAATGTGTTTCATACCAAACACCATAGGTTTCAGTAAAGCCATCATGTAGCTGCGGAACTCGTAATGACCAGTGCCCAGTACATATACTTAGATGGCTTCCCAGTTTGCTTGTACCATTTAGTAATTGATCTAGCCCTCACATATAATATAATGCTCCCTGTCATTGGCCTTATAGCCTCTTCTGGTGGGGTGACTTACATATATTAGATGCAGTGACTTGGGCATGGTACACAGTGTGTGCTATATTAAGTTTTCACACTTGGTTTGGACCTTGTCACGCAGTCTGCATGTAGTTTGTATAGTGGTCCCTTATAGTGGCATAATAAATCCTTTCTAAATACCTTCCAAAATTTTATAAATCTGTCAACCTGTGTATAGATTGCTCTGAGCTTTCCCTCAGTTTTGGGAATTGACTTGTAAATGTGAAAATATCACCTTAACTTCGACACACTCACACTCCTCTGCACCATTCTTAAGGAGCATTTCCTAGCTTCTGATTCACCCTTATTTGTCTCTTTTGAACGTTCCCATACCCTCCCTTTTTTTTTTTTTTTTTTTTTATTTCCTTTCTTTTCCTTCTGAGTTAATTTACCCCTCAACTCCTGTTGATTACTCCACAGTTAAATATTACCAACTAGTTAACTTAATTGTAGATTTGGCCGAGGGGTGTGCATGTTATGTGCATCTTTCGCCATAAACATCCCAAAATTCTTTTTCGTGGTCCTTTCAGAAAGGTCAATCACAAATTCTTTAGCTATCCTCCGAGAGCCTAATGTGTCGTGCAGCTTCCTTCCAAAGAAACAGTTTCTCTTCTTTGTACCTATTTATAAATACTATCTCAATGGTTCTTTTAATTATAGCTGCCAATTCTATCCTCCCCTTAACACATCCAGTGGTTTTTTTTAGGGGTGTCGATCTCTGATCGGGACTCAGGGCTGACAATCTCTATAGTGTATCAGCTCACAACAGGAGTTGCTCCTGTTGAGGGCCTTGCATCCATCTCATCAAAGGCATCAATTCCAGCCACAAAAGTGTATGTAGTAATAGGGGCAACAGCAGCATTATATGGGTACACTGTTGGGGGTGCTGTCATAGGAATCTGTGGTATTATATGATGAGCCACAGCCTCTGCCTGCTTTTCTGCATCTCGCTGTGCTTTCATCCGATTCTTAGTTGTCCTTTTGGCTATATTCTAATATTTTTTCCTTCCACTTGTGCTGCCCGCTCCCATGCTTTCAATACTTCACATTCGGCTGGTCCACATGGGAGGCTTCATTTCATACAATGCTGGCCTCAGAATGTCAGTTATTCTCAGGCTAACTGTAGCATTGAGAGGATAATGCAGGAACCCTTTGTTTGCAGTGATCTTATTCCATTATTTGAGCCAAATACATATGTGTAACCCGATATTGGTTGTAATGTAATGGGTAGGTATTTCCTCAGAAGACTCCTCACCTTCATTGATGGGGATGCTCACATCACTAAACCCTTTAATTTCTTGAAAACCTCTTTTCTCTGAAAGTAACAGTACAATTTAAAAGAATGAACAATGCGAACTTCCAGTTTTGGTGCAACACCACAAAACTGTCCACTCACAGTGCGGCACTCTCTGAGGCAACAACCAATACCGGCATGGTACGTCATGATGCAACTTGCAGCTGTTAATCAACAGCGGTTCAACTTCGCTTTAGCAATTTTAGAAAAACAAAACCACTCTTGTTTGTGTACTTTGAGATTTCTATAGAGGAACAATCACTCTAGGGGAATACCGCTCTACTGGTGATACCACACACAGTGAAATCTTGACCAGCGTTAAATCACGCTAACTAGTGTGGTCTGTTCCTCTATGCAGATTAACAAAACCCTTGTATTAGAAGTTTAAAAATCTGTGTCTCGGTGTGCAGCCGATGGTGCTTTGTAGTCTGACCTACTGAGATGGGCAAATTCTATCAGTAAAAACCATCCCCTGCAACCAGATTTTGGTAGGCCGGGAAAAGGATGTTGCTATGGTAACTATGCACAGACTTGGGTCTGCACTTGTCTTATTCCGGTGGCCCTTGTTCACAAAGTGAGGTTAAAATCCTATGTTCAGCAATAAATCAATTAGTGAAGCAGAGTTTGCCCCTACAGAGACCGAAGAGCAAGTTGGCAAACCATGAAGGTTTATTAAATAGCCAATCTCCTATTCAAGTCAATTAAGCATAAATCATTCACAGGAATAGAGCATGTATAAATATAATCCGGGCTATTCAATTCAGTAAAGAGTAAGTATACGCTATGAAAGACCACATGTACACAGTAAGTTAAGATTCCATTCCCATAACGGAAGTTCCTTAATGCTAAGATTGTGGGAAATTTGCAAAGTTTTGAAGCAGCTGATGTAAGCAAATGTAGCATCAAAAGCGCATCCAAATGAAGATTCCAGTTAAGAAAAGGAGACATGTCCTTGCTCTAGGAAGTAAGTTTATGGGCAGAAATACAAGGAGCACTGGTTCTTGAGCAAGGGTGGACGGAGATAAGTACTTTAACTCTCGTCTTACAATTAAACATGACAATGTCGTCCAAATACCCCATCCTTTTGCTTCCATCTTTGTGGCCATCACGATATCACACAGAGGTATTCACCTCCTCTGTCTCCTATCCCATGCAGATGCTTAGAATAAACATCCAAATTAGTACCTATACTAGGACCACCAAACTGTAAGCTAAGAGAGCACAGTAGCTCAGGTGCCTGAAACAGAGAGAAAATTATGCGCAGCAGCAGAAGTACAATTTTTAGCTTAAAAAAGCAGTTAGGGATATTCTACTGTAGGTTAATCAAAAACATAATTTCTATAGTTTCACTTAATATAAACTAATTTGTGAAATAGTGTTTTCCAATGGAATACCACTTTCACCACCCCAGCATCAGGGCTGCTGGGTGGCATATACAATTTTCCAACGAAATACACTAGACGCGCACATTTTAAAAACAATAGGTTTAGCAATGTTTGCTCACTTAAGGTAGCACATAGAATTACTATATTTGCTACTGACGAGAATATAAATGTTTAGTTTGTTAGCAATTGATTCTAAATTTAACCTGACATTTCATAATAGTATAAATAATCAAAACAAACACCGCCATTAGCCGCATTGGCCATTATACATTTTCTCAAAAAGTTAAAACCTTTGTACACAGTAGCAGAGCTCTATATACTGCCTCCTGCCCCTACATGTGTGCAGCAAGGAAGCCTATATAAAGTGGAAGCAAGCATGCTTGTCAAAGTCCCTGCTACCAAAAATCAAAAGTGCCTTAATTTTAATATTTAAGTCTGTAAGGGTTAGGCCTGTCAACCTTTCCAAGGCTTGCTGAAGGCATAAGGTACTGTGATAGAGCAGCTTCTGTCCTTGGGCCTCGAGGACCCCTATGGTGTGCTTAGAGGAAGTGTATAGTTTCTTCAGAACTATCCTGCTGTCAGCTAAACTCATAGGCACTCTAATTCAGTTTTTTGAACCAGAAGCCTATCTCTGCTTTTAGACTGGTTTTTAATAAATAATGTATGTGTTTTAAATAGTTTTGTAATTTAGTGATATTTGCTCATATACCACTAACTCTGCATTTTCCAGGATGCTTCAAGAGTAAAGACTGCTTTTCTCGCATTTCGTGAGCCATATTATAAAAGGTTACCTTGGGCAGACAAATGATTAAAATGTGCTTACACCCCCTTCTTGATCGAATCAAGATGCCTGCACAACAAAAGAGTGTGAAGGGAACTGGCAAAAAAAACAATAAAGATAGCTATTGTTGGAGTGTGACTTTTTATCATCAATGTTAACATGGAGAGCTTGCAATGCAATGTCTAATGAAACCGCATAAATGTAATACTAATGCACACGTTTGAAATGTGCCCACGGGGTGTGGCCAGCAATGTATACGATGACTAATGAAAGTGACTAATAATGAATTAATGATGTACTCATGTATGATTTTGTATTAGCACTAAGAGTTATGTATTAAGGTTTTTCTAAATTACTCACTAGGCCTTAGTTAGCAAGGGTCTGGGCCTAGCTGCCTGGTCTCATATTAACTGTGTTTTTCTAACGTTCAATGTGCTGCTTTCCTGAAGGACGACACTGTACTTTTCCAGAAGCTAGAGATGTGTGTGTAACCGTGGTAAAATCTTTCTCGTGGTATCAGACTTGCTCAAGGAGACGTTCTTGCTGAATGCAACAGTGTAATTTGCAACAGGTGCAAGGTCGCCTAAACTAGGAGAAGACAATGGAACTACTGACTGGAGTGACAAGTGTAACTTTTCTTACCTGACATTCTACCCGTTGAAGACGTCAATCAGAGGAGCCAATAAACTACATGAGAACTGTCTTAGGTGAACATTCTAGTAAGGTGTGTGACGGATTATTGGACAGAGATAATGATGCACCAAATATTGCCCAATAGGAAATTAGAGACTCGTTCCACAACTTTTATATAGCAACGTGACACAAGGAGAAATCAGCCATTCTTACTCAGCCATTACGGAGCCATTCTTACGCTGCCATTGCTCTGCCATCCCTTGCCCTTCTGAAAGACTTTGTCTTTTACTTAAACCATCCTCACCTTACCCCTTTTGCCTGATTGCACTTCTCCTTATGAGGGAAGAGCCTTTGCCATACCTTGCTGAGTCTTACCTGTTCTATCCTGATGGTGATGGCGAATCGACTGACTTCCTGAGGACGAAGACTGATCCTGAATGCTGCCCCATTTGGATGGTTAACTATCTAATGAATTGTAGTTGTCTGTTTGCCTTTTCTTTCTAGGTACCAACTGCTCTTTTGACAGAGGCCATAGTCAGATGTTTTTCAAATTCATGTTGCTAAATTCTTTTGCATGAAGCCCAACATGCTGATGCTAATTAGAGGTTAGTTAAGGAGTTCACTAATATCGGGTGCAAATAGAAAAATGACTGAATTCTTGCTTTGGTGAATCAACTTTAGCAGAGTATCATTAGTACATTATTAATGTTGACGTCGTGCCTTGTTCTATTGTTCATGATCTATGCTTTGGTAAAGTCTTATTCAAGTTGCCATATCGTAGTTTTGTTGATTTGCTTACTGATATTGAGACTAATAAATATGCTAGTAGATTGTAACTAATAGGGAATAAATATCCTAACTCTTACTAGACTTGTGTGGTTATTCATGGCCAAAAGGTCATGGTGTGTTTGGTTCTTATTAAAGGCTATAGATTAGTTTAATTGATTCAATATTGTGAATATTGATTAGGTTATTGATCTATTGATTGACATGCTAGATAGCGCGTTCTGGGAAGTCACCAAATGTGGTCAAAAGATCCATTGGCCTAAAACGAGTCCCCTTGTAAGTTAAATTAACAAGGTTTGGATGCGTTATCACTATCTTTATTGTGACCAGATGTAAATGCGAGTCACATGCAGACATTAACTAACTTGTTCGACAACACAGCAGACAAAATCTTCCACCCGAGAACGGAGACTAGTCCCCAAGGTTGCCAAATGTTTGATTTAACTGCAAAGCAACAACTGGTGGTGTTGTCATTTTTTTTCTTCTTTAAACCAAAAAGAAAAAACAGAAAATACGTGTACTACTTATTTAACTACCAATAAGCAACACACTGGCTATTTGATAAATTAATATTTTGCATTCTTCGCAGTGGTGAGAATACATTTTAGCATGTAAATGCAGTACCTTTAGAACGAAACGGATGCTCTAATATTCACAAAAATAAACATTAACACACAGTAAGCAAAGCAAAAATTAAAGACACGCACATTAGAACAAAATAAACCTAACGGCACGTATGAAGCCACTGAGAGAACACACACACAAAGCCATTCAAAACAGGACCACACATCTACAAACACAGTTCCAAGTGTGCAAAACTGTTCAACTGTACAAAAAAAAAAAAAAAAAAAGTCCCTCAACAGTATGTAATGAGGAACCAGACATCAGCTGCTCCTGCAGGACGGACAGCAGATGAGGGCAACATTCGCTCGCCGGGACAGTTATATTGTGTGTGCTCTGCCTGAGTCACCAATGAGCTCGTCCAGCAATTTGGGGCCAGTGCTTCAGGCACAACTGACCCCCCTCCAACTCCAGCCCATCGAGGGCTGGAATGTGCTTACATCCTCCTCCCTGAGCCGCACTGTTATCTGGAGGCCAGACTGCAGTGGCGTGAACTGACGTTAGAAGCCTGACAGTTGGGTTAGACAAGTGTGAAAATACCAAGCGCTGTTTCCAAAAATGTGATTCTCCCTTGATGTAAAAATGCATGGGTAGATGACCAGATTTACATATAAATAAATGCAGGGTAACCTTGAAACACAATTCATGTGTTTTCGAGTTTAACTTAAAGTGTGGGCAACTTTCTAAAAGTGGTCCCCTTTCGGATGTGCGCGCAGATGTGGCTTTTTCTAGTGCAAAAAACCCTCAGCAAAACATACGTTTGAATTTACAGGTCACTCTCCACGTTTTACTCTTTGTATTCAATAAAAGCCCAAAATTAAACGCAACAAGATTTCATTTCAACAGAACTAGTGTGTTTGTTTTTCTCCGCCTTCGACAAACTTCAACCTAGGCAATCGGATTCAGCTACATGGTCCAGGTCTCGGACTCTTATTTGTCCTACGCTGTTTACTTTCCAGGTCTGCTGTATTGTTTCTTTTTAGTTTAAATCCTTTTTTTACCCAGCCACGGAACAGCAAACATTGGCCATGTACTTTTAAAGTTCTTAAAATTTGAACGTAAGAAAGACCCTGCTCGATTTTCATTGCACTCCTATAATACATAAATCAGACCCAGTGTGCATTTTATGTGGAATACTTAGCTCAAAGCGTGTGTCTCCTCATGTAAATAACTGGTACCAGCACCAGATCCGAAGTCTCACGACAACGGAACAAAAGTTATTTCTGACATTTTTAGTACTGACTTCATCGATTTGCAAGCATAAAAGGCTCGGCAAGTAGGATTAGAAACTGATCTGAGAATTTTTCACATGCAGCATTAACGATCTCATACTTCTTACTGCGCAAAATGCTTTCCCAAACGAAATACTTACCAAAAGTAACGTGCTATCCGAAACTTACAAAGTGAATCTAAGGCAGACAACTCGAGCCTCGCGGTCCTAAAGTTAACTCAATCTAAATCAAACAAGGGGTGGCATTTAACTTTAGAAACCAAACCTAGCAGCAAGCACAGAGTGTATCAGAAATTCAATGCATGTTAGCATGTTTCGAAAGACTACAGGAGGACTAAGTCAACAGTGCTGTGGATGCTGGACTTTGCGTTCTCAGCGGAGAAGCAAGGACGTGTACACCGGCAGCTAGGGAAGGCAGGTGAAGGGAAGGGAGCGCCGGGGCGAACAGCCACAAAAAGGGAATCCAGCATCAGTTTGCCAGTGTTAAGCAACACAATCCATTTTTCAGATGTGTGCTGCCTATGTTAAGAGCCTAAAAGCATGGAAAATTACAAGATGGCACTGCCTTGTAGGGTTTGCTAGATTTAACACCCCATGGGACTTGCAAAGCCAATAATGCCCACTACAGTTTGCCGGTGGTAGATATGCAGGACAATATCTGGGCCTTTGCAGCGGCTGCCATCTAGTGTTTGGCACGCTGTTGGGAAGTATTGGCAGGGTACATACAGGGTAATGGGGGACATCCAGGGAAGGAATTAACATTTGGTGGGTGGCAAACATTGAATGGAAAAGAAGCATACATGGGAGAGTAAGGTGAGCGAAGGTAGGGAGAGCAGTGCAGAGTATGGGGGTGTAATTGGAAGCTAAAGTAGCACATGGGGAAGTTAAAAGCAAGAGCACTTGTGTGGTGTGCTGATAGACCAAGAAATAGTTCACTGAATGTGAGCAGTGGAAGGTTGCAAGTTTGAAGGTATGCTACAGAGGAGGGACAATCCCAAGAGACAAAGAAATAGTTCACGGAATGTGAGCAGTGAAAGGTTGCAATCACAAGAGGAAGGCAAGCCATTGATCAAGAAGCAATGAATGGCTCCAAGACCACAGTAAAAGGGAGGGGGGGCTTTTTTATTTTTTATGATAGTCTGTAGAATGCTTGTCTACAGACAGCTAAAACCTGTTTAATCGGCAAGGTATAAGGCAGGGAACTGAGGTTGACAAGCCATCTATTCATGACCAAGGACTGAATGTATTGTAGCATATAAAGTGTCTGTAGCAAGACCGAATTTTTTTTTTTTTTTTTTTGTATTACTTTTAAAATCAAACTTCAGCTGTGTCCTGCTGTTAGGTAATCTAAATGTGTGTAATCATCATACACTAGAATTTAATATTGCACTGCTGGCATCTCAAACTGTGCTCGAAGCACAAGTCCTGTGGCTGGGGTTCTTTTCCCCCCTGCTGTAATGCCACTACTTCAGTACTATCACCTTCATCCCTGGTAAGATTAGACCTCCTGCTACATGCATAGTTGTCAAGAAGATGGGGGAAGAGTGTTGTAGAGTAGTGTGTAAGAAGCCGAAGGGCTGTGGTTGCTCCGACCTCCACAAGTTCTAAATTGGAAGCACAAACTCTTTCTGTCTTGCTTATTTTTTCCAGATGTTTACAGGAAAATGCTTCGGTTTGGTCTTGACGCATGAACAGTGCCTCTGAATGTTTATTCAGATGAGTTACACCTAAAAAAAAAAAATATGTAAAAGCCTAGTCATTTGACTTGACATTGGTTTTGAGTGACAAGATATGTTTTAGCCCTATAAACATACTTTATTTTTAAAGTTGTTGTTACCACCACCTAGGTAAACATATGGTTAAGTTCATGTCTATCCTCTGCGGTCCCTGTGTGAAAAAACGTTTTCTCATGTGCTTCTTAAACAGATTTTTTTTTTTTTTTTTTTTCCTCTGCCAGGTTGTGCCCCAGCTCCTGGTTCATATGATGTCAAGGACCGTGATGGTATTAAAGGAGCTACGTCCTTTCCAAAATCTCAAAGATTCCAGAAATCAAAGGGTAAGCATCAGGGCAGCTTCTTTAATTAAAAAAAAAAAAAAAAAAAAAAACCTCCTACATCAATCTCTATTTAGTCATACCTGTTTTACAATTTTCATAGAAAGAACCACACATTATCTTTGCAAGGAATCCAGGATACTCTTTTGCCCAACTAATTGTAACAGTCTTTACAGTAAACAGGGGGACTATTAAACCAAATTACTGGATGTCTGGCACTCCATCCTGACCCTCCGACTTTTCCATGTGTGTTCAGTTTTTGTACAAGCTGAATTTTCTGTTGTGGCCATATAGTATCATGAAATTAGTTTGAACTGAGTTCATAAAATTGCCGTCCAAGAAATTTGCATATTGAATAAAGTTTTGGTTATATTTGTTTTAGTTGGTCAGATGGGTTTGAATGTTGTAGGGCGTAGCGGTGGCGTTCTGGAGGCTGTTGGAGGTGGGTCCTGGGAATGCTTAGTTTGTGTTTGTGATATGCATGAATGACCAAAATGGTTCTCCTATTATGTCGTGTTGCAATGTCTAAATGTGGAATGGTGTGAAGAGGTGTGTGTGTGATAGGGTTTTACATTAATTTATTGTTGTATCTGGTTTAGTAGTTCACTGTGGGTGAGGTGTGAGCTTCCGCATGTGCAAGACCTAATTACTCATGACAGTTGCTCTATACCCTCTAACATAGAATACATGCATTATGTTCGTTACGTAGTCATAAGTGGTAGTGTGACCATTTTGCTTTCTATTTGATTAAGAAACTGGCTGGTGTAAACTGATTTCAGGCATGTAGTGTAAGCTCAGTTGGAATCACCAATACACAACATACAGTGGCATGCACTGGACATAGGCAAGGTAGACGATTCAAGTCCATTCAAGATTGGTCAGGGCATGTGCTATTGGGATGCCCAAGCTTATCACATCTGTAGAAATTGTAGATTGGATCGAAAAGACTAAGAGGAGCAGTCTAACATTGTTCACCCCCTTCCATGGATAAACTTCAAAGTAGCTGCTGAGCCACGTTGTGGTCTCATGTACACTGGTGGTTGAGGTGCTTGGAGAAGCACTTTGCACCTCTTTTGTGATGATATTAATTTCTGCGCTGTCCCTATCACCCTGGAATGTGTCCGTTCTTTTAACCTAAATGAGGATTTAGCTTTGGGGGCATCTTCATTACCCTTTTCTTGGAAAAGTAGTTTTGGTTATTTTGATATAGATAAAGATTTAAGGAATTCAGCAGCTAATTATCAACCTGTAGCCCTTACGGATGCTTTAGGGAAACTATTCATGGTGATTTTATTGCACCGTTTTCAAGATTGGGTATAGGAGAGCCATTTTGTCCATGGACTTTTAGCCTTTTTGGTGAGATACACTTGAGAGCACTATGTGTCAACAGAAAATCAATGCTGCTTTTATTGATTTGTCTAACGCTCGGTGTATTATGGGAGGAGCTGGCAGCCTTGGGTTTACAAAATGTTGTGCCGAATTTACTCGTTGAATTGCACACTGACACCTGCAAACAATTAATTAATATTTCTGAGTTTGAGAATGGCCTCAAACATTGGTGAGTACAAGCCCCCTGCCCGTTTTCACTAGTTAGATGCGACTTTCCAAAGTCAATTGTTTTTATCTGCATTTGAGCAAGAAGAGAGTAAAACAAAGATAGTTCCTTCTGTCATTAAGTTTACCATGTCTGTGCTTACACTTGTAAGGATTGTGGATAACTTAATACTGACTTTTGTCTTTGAGAGAAACAATGTTGAAGCTTTATCTAGAATCATGTACAGATATTTCCTAATGTAAGAGGTTGTCTCTAGTGACTCCGATCATAGCTTTTCTAGTGCTCTTTAAGCTATACACGTCCTAAAGTAGCTAATGATCCTGCAGTCACTTTAGGGTATGGTTAGAAGTGCAATACTGACAGTTTCGAGGCTAGTGATGTACCAGCCTACCCCTCCCCATCCATAGTGGCTTGGACTAATTTGAAAAGAACACTTCTCCATTTCCATTGAATACAACATATTTATGTTAAAGGTTCATGGTCCGAAGTTATAGTAGGCACTTGTGTGTGAGAGATTTAGAATATGCAACAGTCAGGTTTAGGATTGTGGTCTCAATTTGGAGCTGGGTCAGAGTTGCTTGTTTTTTAGCCTATGCTGAATCCCTCATCAGCCGGCCTCAATGGCCTTCCCCAATCCCCATAGTGCAAATGCAACTGAGTCCTTCTTTTCCTTTAGAAAGTGTTGTACAAATGAGAATCATTCCTTGTCACAGGGACCTATAATTGGTAAGATTTAGTTTCCATTTTTCGAGTTTGGAGTTTTGTTTGGGTCTAATTCTGCATGATTGGCAATAAGGTCGTGGTCAGATAATCAGGGTTACAGATGTACTAACTAGACGTTGGTGGAGGTTAGGTGAGTCTAAGTAGTCAGTCCTGGTCCAGATGGGTAGGATGTGCAACTCTAGTTCTCCTGTGAATGTTTTAGCTTCCAGGGTTCTGGCAGTGAGTTAACATGAATAACATCTAGAAAGGCACTTCTCTCGCTATTATGGCAGTTTGGCGTGGTCATTTATCACTGTGCATATGGAACCCTCTTTGATATAAGTACCCTGAATGTGGAGTTTGCCAAATATATACATTACACACATGGTCCAATGTTGATGTTATGTCTTAAAGTTAAAATTCTTGTGCAGTAGGGTTGTATGACCAAGTCCACTAAATCTTGTCCCAGAACTATATCTGGCTTGTGGCCAAGGAAGGTAGGTGAGTATTCTCAACCTATTCTCCCCCCCCACACCCCCCTTTCCCCTGGGTTATGGTAATGCGTCAGTCTGAGGGTCACTACTTGTAGTGGCTTATGTATTTGTAGGCACATGTTGTCTTCTGTGGAAATCCCAATAGAGTCCTGCATGTTGAGCATGGAGAGCCCAAGCTATCAATGGTCTCTGCTGTCCTATGTTGGGTTAATTACATTTATATTTTCTCATATCGGTGATGGTGAACTGAAGTGGAGCATTGGGTTGTGTGATGTCAGTCTAAAGTAACAAGAAGCATACCAGACGGATGGTGTGGGTTGTGATCTGGTGCTATATCCTATGATGCCAGTCAGGGAGAGTGAAAGGGCCAGCTGCAACGATGGGGCTGGGTGAAATAGTCTGGTGCTAGTTATAGCTAGTAAGTGCATGCAACTTTTTTTTAACCTGGAACCTTGTTGGGCAGTTCCTAGCCTGTCTCTATATATATATATATATATATATATATATATATATATATATATATATATATATATATATATATATATATATATACACAAGGCAATTCACTTCTATGCATTAGTGTCACTCGTATGCGTAGCTTCTCGGAGTGTATATGTTTCTTTAACCCAGTAAAGTGGCAAGGGGATTGTCTCCGGCCGGTCTATGACAACGTCCACAGCCATGGGCCCCATATCGTTTCATATTTCCGGGGACATCCCCTCGATTCATATACTAGTTTCTCTTGATTTGCACACCGATCCATTCCTGTTCTCCATTTTAGTAGGGATGGACCAGAGGGCGAGGTCCACGCCGCGGAAACATCTCGTTTTGCCACTAGCAGGGCCGTTCCAATGAAAGCGCGGTTGGTCCGCGATCTCACTACCCCTTCCATGACCCCCAAGAGCACCATACTGGCAGAGAGCTGCAGCTCTGTCCCCAATGTCTTGTTTAAGTCATTTAGTACCTTTCCCCAGTATATCTGCAAGGTCGGACGTGACCAGACCATATGGAAGAAATCTGTGTGGTCCCTGCTACATCGAGGGCAACAGCTATTTGGCCACAGTCCAGCTCGGTGGAGTCTGGCAGGTGTTGGGTATGCTTTGTGTAAGTAGTAGAACTGTACAGTTCGTAGTTTTGCTGATATGGCTAGGGTTCTTGAGGCCTCTAATGCTTCCGACCATTTTGTGTCATCTAGGGCGCCTACCCATGCCTTCCCACCCTATCCTTGTCGGATCCGTGTCCTCTGGTGTGTTGTTAACTAGCATTTTGTAAATCTGTGAAACCCCTTTTCCTCGCAGGTTCCCCATTAGTAGTTTAGCTTCGAGGGGGGCTGGATTCCGGCAGTAGATTTTTGGAAAGATGTGGCATGCCTAAGTTGGAGATATCTGAAGAACTGTGTTCGGGATAGTTGGAACTCTGTCTGTAGTTCCTGGAAGGATTTTAGTGCCTCCCCTTTCCACACATCACCTACCAGTGAAATCCCCAGTAAGTCCCATTCCACAAATCCCTCCAATTCGGGTGTATCGTAGTGCTGCCCGCCATGCCAGGAGAACTGCCCTAGTAATCTCGCCCATGCTATGGGGTAGAGGCGTGCCATACAGCGGGTCAAGGATATGTGGGAAACCCAGAGTGCCCAATTCCACTTGGTATGCCGGATCTGACCACCCTCCATTAAACCAATCATGAATTACCAGTAACTGTGTCGCCAGATAGTATAGGTATGGATCCTTTCCTACAGTACTTTGCCACCACTTGCTGTGTGGCTCACCTTCACCCCCCCCCCCCCCCCCCCCCAACCCCCACCCCAAAAGGAATTGTGTTGTGGTTGCTTCTAAGGTCTGGAACCACAAATGAGGGATTGGAAAGGGGAAGTTCTCGAAAGCGTATAATAATCTGGGTAAAATCATCATCTTATACAGGGCAACACGACCCATTATATTCAACGGCAGTGTCTGCCATCTTTGCAGGTCTGCCTTAATCCATGTCAGTAACGAGTCCACGTTCTTCGTCCAGGTCAGCTCCGGCAGAAGGGTCACCCAGACACTTAGATATTTAAAACTCAGTCTGCGGAGGGGGTATCGTGTCCTGCCAGTCGAAGCAGTCCCGGGTATTTGTCAAGGGAACCAGCACTGACTTGGTGGGGTTCATTTTCCGTCCTGATGCCTTTGCTAACGTCTAAGGATTTGGAGGGTATGTGGGCCCGATACGTTTGGTGTGCCCATGTAGAGTAGCACGTTATCCGCGTATAGGGCGATTCTATCTTCTTTAGCATGCCTCCATTTCCAGTCGCAGTACTCCGGATCTGTCCAGAACATCTGGGCCAGGGGCTCTATAACTATGGCGAAAAGGAGGGGGGGGGGGGATAGTGGACAACCCTGTCTTGTTCCCCTTCTAACTTCAAAGAGTGATGACCTGGTCCTGTTGACCTGAACCCGGGCCGAGGGATCTGCATAGAGCGCTGGGACCAGGCAGCAAAACCTCAGTCCAAAGCCCGCCCCTCGAAGTACCAAGAAGAGGAAGTTCCAGTCCACTGAGTCGAAGGCCTTCTCGAAGTCAATAAAGAGTAGTGCTAAATCCCAGGGCAGCCTATGTCTCATCCAGGGCCACGTGAAGGTGACAGATACAATGACGGGTGCTTTGGGTTGTCATGAATATGCATTGATCTGAATGGATCGGTTGCGGTAAGACTCTTAAGGTGAGTTGCGAGAATGTTGGCAAGGATTTTGACCTCGCAGTTGATCAGCAAGGTCGGCCTGTAGTCCACACAGCGCAGTGATGGGGGGTTGGGATTTGGGGATCATCACTATGGTGGCTTCATCTAAACCTTCCGGAAAACACTCTTGTTCCACTTCTATGAAAAGGGCCATCGAATGGGGTACCAGTTCTTTCCTATGTTTCTTGTAGTATTCTGATGGGAAATTGTCGGGCCCGGGGTCTTCCCACGCCTCAGCCCCGCGATAGCGCCATTTATCTCTTCCTCACTCTGGTTAGTCCAAGATCTGTACCTCTGAAGGGGGCAGGGAGATGCCATCTAATAGCCTACGCGCATGGACCGGATCCACTGATTCCGAGGCCCTATATAGCGCCTTGTAGTAGCGGGCAAAGGTCTCAGCTATGTCTTGGTGTCTCTCGACCTTACCATGGTCTCCATCCCAAATTTTGGAGATGATGCCAGAGGCTCTGTGGTGGGAGACGGGCCAGTGGAGTAATTTCCCTGTTTTGTCCCCCACACATATTCTCGCTGTACTCGCTCGTCAGAGGGCTTTTGCTGCTTCTAGGGATAAATCTATGATGTCCTTGCGTATTAGGGATAGCTGCCTTGCCCCTCTCTCACTGGGTTCTTTCTCCTGTACATGTTCAAACTCTGCTGCCTGTTTCTCCAGTGATTCAATATCATGGTTTTTTGGCGCTCTATTTCTCTTACTAGGCCCTTGGCCAACCCTCTCAGTACAGCATTACCTGTGGCCCATAAGGTGCCAGGAGAGGACACTGATCCATCATTAAGGCTGAAATAGTTAAGTTGTGCCTGTTGCAGTTGCCCTACAAACCCTTCGTCTTGCAAATACCACTGGTTTAGCCTCCACATGGGGGCGATTTGCCTGCCGGGTATGGCCTATAACGTAGCGGTGCATGGTCAGATATGCCTCTTGCTAGAATCTCAATGTTAAGGCGCTGCAGTCTGTGCCAGGCAGCAGTATCAGATCAATTTGAGATTGTGAACCATGTGCCGCCGAGGTGCGGGTGAATTGCCTATGTCTCGGGTGCCATAGCCGCCATGCATCGCAGAGCCCCGTCGCCGTCAACCAGTTTGCAAGGCCTGTTGCCATATCGCGTATGTGAGTGGTTATTGGGCCCTCTACGTCTGGGGTCGGGTCTGGGACTGCGTTGAAGTCACCTCCCAGCATAGTGAGCCCCGGAGGTAGTCCCAGGAGAAGCTGAGTCAGCTCCTTGTTGGTTCCCCATTGTAGCGTTGGGGGAACATACACACTGACTATGTTGATCGTCACCCCTTCCACTCTACCAGTAATGGCCCCAAACCTGGTTCTGATTACCTTTCCATATCTGCACCACCTTCAAAGGAAAAGAGCGGTGTAGGAGAATTGCAACACCTCTTGAGCTTCGCGTGAACCCCGCATGATCGACCCTGTCAAAACCTTTACGTGCCAGGAAGGGGCATTGTTCCCTGGCAAGGTACGTTTCTTGCAGCAGGAGCACTTCGGGTCGATATCTATGTATGAAGGTAAACACTGAGGTACGTTTTGATTTTATCTAAAAGTACATTTGCATTCCATGCGATGGCCTGTACTGGGTTCACCGACATCTGTGTAAGTAACTGTCTTGGCCCTGCCCTTTGTGTGCATTTGTTCTGGGTTTGAGGTGTCTCCCTTCCTATTTCCCATGTGTAGATTTGAGAGCTTTAGTGTGACATTTAGGACTGTCTGTCTTGTACTTTAATAAAACCTAAAACCAACAAGCATGTCAACTTGATGTTGAACAGTATTGCACCTCCTACTATAGAACTTAACATTCCTACCCCCCAACTCCCCCCCCACCCCCCCCCCCCCCCCCAAGAAGCATCTGTCGCCCTTACCCATGAACATCCCGCCCTTTAACCTGGCGAGATGGTAACAGTAACTGTACCTAATTGAGCAGTGGTGGACCTCTCCATATCGACGGATCACTGAAGTAAAAGCACTTAATAATGGTTAGTTGTCTATAACATTAATACTTCAACGTAGCCTAAATCCCTCCCCCCCTGGAGGTCTCTCTCTGGGTAACAAGTTACATTGCTGGGCTGCATGATAGATCTGTGGTCCCTGATGAATCAGCCCCAGCCCGGGACGGGCTCCGCTGCTCCGACTCTCTCTCTCGTCCTCTTCAAGTCTCTGTGGTGGCCGGTGGTCCTACGATTTATCAGATGCGGTCAATAGTGGGGAGTTTGAACAGGAGCCACGGCCTCCCCTACATCTCCTCGCCCGTGTGCGGTGTCCCTTAGTAGTTAGTCGGTTCGGCTCGTTGTTCGCTTTGTTCCTGTTCTGTGACCAACCAGATTGCTCATCAGTTGGTCTGAGTAGTAGTTCCTCCGTCAGCCATGTCCATGCCGCAGTCGGTTGCTCAAAGAAGTAGGTTTTGTTCCCAGGGACCACTCGCAGTTTCGCGGGGAATAGTAGACGATATTGAATATCCATTGCTCTCAGTTTTTGTTTGACTTCAAGAAATGAGCGCCGCAGTTGTTGTACATATCGTGTGTAGTCGGGAAAGAGGATGACTTTAGCCCCATTGCACAGGAGGTCTCCTCTAGCGCGGGCCTCTTGTAGGATCATGTCTCTGCCTTTAAAGTTAAAAAGGCAGAGTATCACTGGTCTCAGCGGAGACCCTGGCGGAGGCTTCATCTCTAGAGCTCTGTGGGCTCGCTCGAAATCCAGGAGCGGAACCACTCCTCCAAGAACGTGGCAAGAGACGTCGCAGCCGTGGCTTCCGGAAGCCCAAACACCCTGAGATTGTTGTGTCTTGATCTATTCACATCGTCTTCAGCCCTTCGGTATACTTGCGTCTTGAGGGTCCTCATCTCGTCTTCCACCGTGGAAATCCTGGTTTCTGCCTCCGTAATACGAGCCGTGGCATTGCGAAGGTCCTGTCTGACTAGGGACACCTCCTTCCTGACCTCTCCCACCTTAGCCTCCACCGTAGCTTGGGACGCATGAATGGCTCGAAGAATCATCTCTAGATCTCCAGACGCCGCCGGCTGATCTTCTTTGCCCCCCAGAGTGCGGCCCTATGTTCGGGGCCCAGCTGCATTCGTAGTGAATTGTTCTATGCGCGTTTGGGCTGTCCATTGTCGCGCTGCCCTGTCTTTGCCCATGGTCTTACTGTGCCTCTTTGTCGGGCCTGGATCCGAGTCCAGCCAGGGTCCTTCTTCGGGCGCGGCGTAGGTCTCCAGTTGTCTATCACCTCCGCATCAGTCTATGCCGGGTCCTCGCCCCTTCCGCCTGTTAGCCTCTAGCAGTTCATCGTCTGGGCACGGGGCGAAATCTGTCAGTGCCTGGTCACTGCTCAATGTGTCTTCGAGGGTCACCGACCCCTCCCTCCTTCAATCACTTGCCAGAAGGCGCCCAAGTGTCCTTTCAATGCAGCGCAGATTCTGGGTCCCACCGCGGCCCCGGCTCGGGAAGTGCGGGACCGCAAGGGGGTTGGGGGTGAAGAGGAAGGAGAAGCAGAGTGGGGTGGGGGGGGTCAGCGCCCCACAATATATCTCATCCCTTGGCCCCGCCAGGCGTCGGGCTTTCTCTCCCCCTTCGCTCCCACGGGGGGAGAAGAGGGCGGAGGAAGGGCCTGCCACCGAGGAAAGGGCCCCCCTCCCACGAGAGTCATGTTAGCCCCTCCGCCACATCCCCGAACTCAAGGGGCCCCAGTTCCGGTACCTCCGCCTGAGGCCTCTCCAACGGCGAGTCGCTCCCTCCTCCACGCATGCCGCCTCCAGACGCTCCTGTGTTTCAAGTTCGTGGCTGCGACCAGGGCCGACCCTCCTATCGGGCCTTTCCTGCCCTGTTGCCCGTCTATGCCGCCATCTTCAGCGGGGGCCCAGGCCTCCCTCAGTCCGGGATCTGGCCTGGTTTTCATCTGATGGGGAAGGGAGTGGGGGGGAAGAGGAGGATGGGCAGTAGGCGACTCCCCTCTTGGTCCCTTGAGCCGCCCTTGCGAAATCGGCACCACCTCAGGCTGACGTTCCGGGGATCCTCTGCCTCACCTCGTGGCAGTTTACGGGCCGCGACTCTCTCTGGCTCTGTCCGGCTCTTCTGCTGGGTCTGGGCTCCCGCCTTCACCGTACTTCGAGGAAAGGGAGAACTGCGGGATCTTCCCGGAAAGAGGATGTCGTCCACGAGGGGGGGATTACGGGTGAATTAGAGGCGGATGACGGAGGGGTCCGGAGCACTATAAAGGTGCGTCCGCCATCTTGATGCCTTTGCCACGCACCCCCAGCCTGTCTATTTTTTACTCTGGAGAGTGATGGAAGGGGTTTATGTGCATTGCAAGGGTCATTCTCCTGCTGATGGCTGTGCCCATGGTGGGAGAGCTCAGACTAGAGGGGCTGGCCTTTGACCTTTTAAGTCATTCTGACAGATTAACATTCTGCCATGCCTGCAAATAGGAAGTTAGTAGGTAAGCATTATGGTGACTCCTAATCAGCCCCAAGAAGGTGTCTTAATTGGTTCTTGAGAGGTTTTTTTTTTTGTTTGGCTCACAGCTTTGTGCTTTCATGACTTTGACTTTGATTTGTAGCCTTGGCTCCATTTTTGTGCATTATGGGCTTCCATCTCCTCTCTTCTTGATCCATTTGGGTGCTCAGTGTTCTGCTCTCGGATTGTTGGTTTGGAGCAATGTTAAACCTTCTGTGCTGCGTCCATGTGGTACCTTCTAAGAATAAATCTAGTGCTTCTAGTTTGTGATAGTCTAGTGTGCGGCCTTGAAATGGAGTTGGATAATAGCAGGAAGGTCTACGGATGATTGAGTCCATTGAACTAAATCTGTTCTCGTTCTCTACTAGCTCCCCAGATACTCATCTGCTAATTAGAGCCTAATGCACCACAATCCTGTTGCCAGCAAGAGAGGCAATGTGTAATTACTCATCTCCTCCCTGTGGATTATCAGTAGATGATAAGCATGCTATCATCTCAATGTTCTCCATATTCTATAATTTTTGAAACCCTGAAAAGTGTTGTCACCATGTTTATTGTCAAAGGCATTTCACTTGCTTTTTCTGTAACTTCCAATTGCATTGCTGTCACATTATCCAATTGGAGGGGAATATGTTTCTGGCTTGGTGTACGAGGCTCTAGGTCTAAGCATTGCTTCATGTGTGCCATTGTTTATAAACTCCTAGTTGGTTCTTTATGAGTAACAGACCTCTTTAATTTGGTCCTGTAACAGGTGAATGCATTTCCAATGGGAAATGACGTTGGAGGTTACTGCAAGGTTTCTTATTTAGAATTATGCTATCTCCACTTTTAGTGAACCCTGTTAATGTTTTTCATTTATTGGGTCTCGGATTCTCATTTTAATCTATGCTAATTGTTGTAAATTTGTTATCTCTTACAGATGATGGGACTGGCAGCACACAAAGTCTGGATCATGAAAGGGACATGTCCTCACCGACGCGTTCTAGAAAACCATCTTCTCTAGGCTCAACAGTAAGGCAATTTTCCTACAGCACGTTCGACAAGGGGCCTGTTTGCCTATTGTGTTGTGCCTTTGTTAGCCAGGTCTTGTACATTATGTGACTTCTGCATGTGATTGACACAAGATTCATTCTAGTGTTTTTGTTTTTGTTTTCTTTCTGTAAAAACGGAGGTGGATGCAGTACCTCATGATTTGTGTTGATACTGGTGCTTCTCAGGATGTAAATTGACTACTGTGGAAATTTGAGAAGGCCTACTTCGCTTTCCAAACCCCCTCGCCATTGATGTGAAGGCTGTGCTTTCTCAAGGGTGAGAAGTTACAGATTGTGTGAATATTTAGGAACTGGTCATTTTTGTAAGTGATTTATCCTAAGTGGGTAGTATGGGCAGTGTTGCTATGTATGTGTAAGCAAGTCCCTAGTAGCTCAAACCTATTAGAAGTGGTAAAGTTGGTGCTACATTGTATCGCAGCATTTTATGTAGCACTTACTACCCTTGAATGGGGCACTGAAGCGCTTGACAATATGTGCAGCAGGCTGCAATTTGTAGGATGTACGTTTGGAAGGATGTTGACTTTGTTCCTAGGTGGGAAGTCTTTTCATGTTATGCGTGGTGACTACTGAGGTGCTGTTATTGGGCTACTGAATGCAGTGCACAGCAGTGTGGTGGATGAAGTGTGAGACAAACATTAAAATGTGTGCTTTTCAGTATGCTGGTAGCGTTGAACAGCTGTGCAGGTCCCTTTATGGTGTATGGTGTCATATGATCTGCTTAGCTTATTACTTCCCTGTGTGATCCTCCTATGATATTTTATATATAGTTGTGGGCTTGAGCTGGCATAGTTGGAGGAGGAGAGATGGGGAGAGATCTGTCGGGGAGGGTGTTTTTATCATCTCAGTTGTGCCTTTGTGAGATTGTTTTTATATATTTTTTTGGACCTGAAGTGGTGGACTATAGTGAAGTCCTCCAGGTTATCCAGCAATATGTGACAGATTACTTCAGGTATCCAATGCCTGATCATTCGGTGATGTTGTGGATTTTTTGGTTGCACTGTGCTGGTGGTGGACAACCCTCACATGTTTGATATGAATTTAAGAGGTATAAGTTTCAATTAGCTGCTGACCACTGAGTATTATTGTCTTATTTCGGGCCATAACTATCACATATGCAGGTATACAATTATATAATGCCACAGAGAATTATAGGTCAGCCCTTAACCTATCTGCATAGGAAAAGCAGTTTGCTGGTTAAGTTTCCAATTTGTGTGTTTTAAGTGAGGATTACACTTGAGTAGCCATGATCACCTCTGGAATAGGGGACTCTTCAGAGATGGAGAATCAAGAAGGGACAGCGTTTTCTCCACCCTCTTGTATGGGTAACCTCCAGAGCTGACATTGGGATAAGCTCAGCCAGCACAAACCTTTCTAAAATGCCTCTCTGCCAAACTGAGCCAGAGGCTATGATAGCTGCCATGGAACTGGAACCCCACCCCAAGTCAGGAGCAGGGATTTGGACTGCGTGTAGGAAGGCTTTTATAATCTACCAGTTGTGTAATGTTTACAATGGTACAAATTAATTGATGCAGGTCTAATGGTTTCTGTTGTGGCACAATCTTACTTGCCTGTTTGTTCTGTGATATGAATTAAACTTGATCATATATTTTTTTTAATTCTTTGAAACGTAAAACTTGGCCTATGACCACCTATTGTGAAGGTGCTAATTTTATCTTGCAGTTCTGCACATAGCCTTTTAAAAAAAAAAAAAAAAAATCTAAATTAGCAGTATGGTGATAATTTTAATTTTTTATTTTTTGGGGCCTGCATATTTTAACTTTTGCGGTTACATTTTTTTTCCAGCCAAACTTGAGTCGTAAGTCTGAGAAGGATTCAGATTTTGTTCGAGAGCTGAAGAAACAAAAGTCATTGGAGAAGGAGGTATGCTTGGGTCCATCTATAATAAGTTTTTTTTTTGTGCAGAAAATGTGATCTGATGTAGGTCTTGTCCTGGTTGCCAGGAGGACATTGGTTCAAAGCTATGTTTTCCTAGTTGATTCAAATTTTATACATTTTAGTTACAACCTTTTTATTTTTATTTTGTCAACCCTTTCTCACTGCACCAAATGAAGCCGTGTTTATTTTGTTTGAGTTAATTTTGCCCCCTCATTGTGGCATGCTGCGTTGTTTGACTAATTGAACAATCTTTCTCCTAGAGAAGTGGTTCTTACATTTTTTACTTTTGTGGAACACCCCAACTTGAGCAAATCTGTCTGAGGCTAATCTTTTAATTTTAACCTCCAATTTTAAAGTCGAAGTGAAGATTTTATACTTATATAACCTTTGACCTGTACCAGCTATAGGCTCAATTCAGTGGCTTTATTTTATATTTAGCAAAAATGCAATCTAATTGTCAAGACAGGCTTCTCAAATATATTGGAAATGTAACTTTAAGAATATTACTTCTACCCTACCTGAAGCTGACGATTTTGCACTAGCAGTTTAGCAAAAACCCAGCCTTTGTTGACCAGACTGAGGTGTGAAAACTGCGTCCAGAGGAGAGCTAATGCCCTTGTAGTGGGAAGATGTTATCTTTCCTTAGCAGGTAGAACTACGGGGATGGGCAAGGAAATTAATTTATTTCCAAGGGGCCTTTTCTGTCACAAATAAATGTTAGGTGATCACTAGTAAGCCTCAACTTTTGTCCTTTGTTCTGAAGCTAACACCAAACCCAGTTGGGGAAAGCTAATCCCAGAATCAATTGAGTGACCACAGAGAAGGGGACTGCTCTTTAACCTGGGCTTATCGGAGTGGGCACACAGGTTGTGCACAAGTGGAAAAAAGCCTCACCATTTGGATTTTAAGTTTAGTGGCACCTTGGCATTGTTTTCAATGGGACAAATATAGGAATTACTGAAAAGCATGTAGGGTTGCCCCCGAAAAGCATTGCCCTATTGGTTAGGGAGTGCCCAGGAGCCACCACCATTGACTAGCTCTTGCCCCATGTAAATGTGGCATACTCTGGAACCCTCCTCCGAACACTTACTAGAGCTGTGGAAGAACAGGCTTCTGGAGAGTGCCCTTAGACCCTCTCAAGGTGTCAGGCAAAGGCCGGCGTCCTGCTTTAGAGTAGGTCCAGTTGCTGCTGGTCAGCTGGGTCCTTCTAGGAAAAGGCAGCTTGTTGTGTCCCTATTGCCAAACAGGATGTCTGCCTTATGTCTCTTGAGGACCACCTCTTTTTTTTCTTGGTAAAAGATGGAGCAAGTTGTCTTTGCCTTCTCCGCTCAGGTCAGACAGCTGGTCTGGGCCCATAGTATTATATGTAAACTCAAAGATAGAATGGTTATGACAATAGCAGGGTCTTTCAGCAACCAGACAGTTGATACACTAGTATTGTCTTGGCATCCTGGTTGCTCCCTTTCCAGGTACAAGCAACTCTCCAAAAATTTGTTGAAGCATAGCCTCCAGGTAAGCGTCCTTCACTGAAATGCCTGGGGCTTCATTAGGAATGACTGTTCTTACAACAACAAAAACTTTTCAGGGGTGCATCTTAGGTTAATACCTCGCCTCCACCAAAGAAACTATTTAAATGTCCTTAATGATGAACTGGTGGTATAGGTGATAGTAAGGGGGGGATGTGGGATTACAGAAAAAGGTAGGGCAAATGCAAGGGAAAACACAAGCTGCACCTAGGCAGGCTGCTTCTGTGGTCTGTCCAGCCCTCCCTGCACACTGTAGGGCAACCTAGCGTAGCCCCCCTGCCCGCACACCCCCAGCAAGCGCCAATAACTATGCCTTGAAATGTCCTCTTAATAATTATGCCCCGTTGCTCCTTGTTGCACCTTCTCACCTCCTGTAGTGGGTGCACAGGACATCCAGTCTGAAGCAAATTGATCAAGATATTACTATTAAAGAGACCTGGAGCTCAAGCTCCGCACCACAGGAATATGAGTGTGAAGAAAGTAACAATCAAGTTTTAAAAAGAAAAAAAAAATGCTCTTCTTTAAGGTTTTGGGGAGGGAGACTTTGCAAAACAAACTGCAGACAGGCTTTGTGCAGGGGAGGAGACAAGTGAAGCAGACTGCTGGCTTCGCTGTTGAAACGAGAGTGGGCACAGGCAATCATTAATGGATAATGAGATAAGCTGGGAGTAGTGGCTAACACTCTGGAGCACATCAATGAAGTGTTCTTTGAATTTTATAAGGCTATGCATGCAGCTGAAGACCACTGATGGAATGGTAGAATATCCTTTATTGAAAAGGCTAATGCTTCAAAGGCTCTCTTGGTCAGGTGAAGGAAACCATAAAAGACCCCAATGCCTCAAACGCCCCGGGTAGACATTTTCCAGCGGGGTTGTGTTTGTCATATGCAGCCTTGCTGAGAGATAGACTTAAGTTATAAGGAGGCACTTGAATGAGAACTACCCAATATAATGAGAGGGTTGGTAATGATAGAACCACTAAAAGTTTGGGAAATACAAGAACTTGTCAATCTGATAGGCCCCTGTCCACATTGAGGAATGCTAATAAGATCCTTGAGGAGAAACTAAAGTGATGAGAGAGCTGGTCCGTACGAGATCAAAATGGTTTTTACGAGGGAGAAGCTTATTAAATATATCACTGGCAAATGTGATGAGAGAAATAGAACAAAGCAAGATGGATATGGCCTTCCTATTATTGGAACTATTTATTTGCTGACATTGTGTTTCATTTGGGCATATGAGACACATCCGGGTAGGAAGCTGGCTCTCTCTATAGTGTAATAAGATGAAATGCACTGGCAGAGAGTCCAGTAGATCCCAAATTGGTATTGCAGAGGCAAAAGTCGATTTGACTAATTTTCTATTTTGTGGTAGTGTGGGCGAGCAGTTAGGCTTATTAGAGGGTAGTGCCTAACATTTTTTTTGTACTCTGAGGCAATAAATGAGACGCACTCTAATAAATCCAAGACCAATTTAGGGGAAAAAAAAATCTTTTTATATAGGTTTCAAACTCCAGAACTTCTTAATCTGGTAAGTAGATTTGAAAGCATAAATACTTTACTGTTTCAAAAATCAACACTTAGGTTAACATTGCTGAACTGAAGAATTGCACTATGGCGGGGGGGGGAATAAGAATGCAGTTTTACAGGTAAGTACACAATTTACAAATTCACTCTTCGGGGTTTTAGGTCAACACCAGGCAAAGTTCAAATCTGTACCAAGATTACACCCACAGCAGCACAGCGTCAACCGGGTGCAGAGGTCAAATTTGGAGTCGGGTGCCTAATATTCTCCAATGGAGACTGTGAATGAACAATGGTGAGCTGCTCATAGGGATGCGGTGTCGGGGTTGATCTCCTGGGGTTGATTTAAGCACTGGGGGGAGACACCACAAGGCACCACCAAACTTGCACCCTGAGTGGCACATTGACGATCAGGTGCAGGGTGCCAACACAGCATCATGTGACCAGTGTTAACCAATAGGGGAAGATCAGTTTTGGAAAAAAGCAGCAGGCACATGGACAGCTGAGGGTGTTCTCTGCTTAGCCTCCTGGCCAGAAAGTTCAGAAACTAGGGGATGTAGGGATGCTGAAGGTCCAGCTCCCCGAGTCCCGAGTGCAGGGGTGTCATCAGGAACAGGTTACCGGGCAGGTCACATGCATGGGGAGACTTCGGTTTGAGGCTGCAGGTAGGCCTGCAGGTTGAGTAGGAGAATGGCAGGTTCCACCTATGGTGGACTTGGGCTCAGAATCACTTGGGAACCTTTGCAGAACCAGTGGGCCACTTGGAGTCGAGCTGTGGGCGTCGGGTGCAGAGGTGGATGTGGAGGCGGGTTCACGGTTCCTCAGGGCAGAGTTCTTTTTCTTTTAAAGTAGATTTCTTCTTGAACAGGTCTGCTGTACTGAGGAGATCTTGATCTTTGTCAAAAACAGGCAGTCCTCACAAAGCTTTGGAGGTTGCTGGGGTGCAGGATGGTTCGTCTTTTGGTGCATGATCGTTGAGGGCTGCAGACCGGTCGGTAGGGCTGGGGCCACGTCAGTAGATGTCTGTAGGCCTCTCTGCTGGTTCGACTCTGTAGTGCCCTGCTTTTCTTACGTCATCAGGAATCTGAGTTCTGGGGTGCCACCTGAATACTGAATTTAGGGGCGTTCCAGGTGGTAGCTAATGGGCTAGTCACCTTTAGGGTGACTACACTGTTTTTATGATCACTCCCATTGGGAAGTGGGCATAACCCCAGCCCTAGTGCCCTACATTCCTTCCAAAAAAGGTGGGGGAATTTAAATGGTAGTGTCCACTTCAGCTCGTCCACTGTGTGTGTGGGGGTCTGGATAGGCTTGGGTTGCATTAGAAATCTGCTAGGCCTTTGAAGCTCCCCCCTAACTGGAATGTCCATCCTGCCCGGACAAGGTGTTCGCACCTCTGCCTATACAAAAAATATATAGTGGAGCACTCAGTCTCTCTAAATCACTCATATGGTAGTCAATAAAGCCATCAAGACAGGGGAATTAGATCAAAGTGTAACCAATTAAGAGAACATGGACAATTGAAGAGAGAATCAATAGGGTGTTGATAATGTATGTCATTAGCAATTTTTTTTTTATTCTAAATTATCTATACATACAGCATGCAATGTTTGAATATCCTATCCATGATATCATAAAAACACATTAAAAAAAAAAAAACTAAATATGATGCTGCAAAATGATTGCCCATTAATGTAAAGATCCACTTGATACTTTAATCCCAAAAGTTCATTCTCTGTGAATCTTCAAACATTCAACGTAATCCTCCATCCATGTAGTATGATGACCAAGAGTCCATTTGGCAGTTGAGCCCTGTTCTTCAATCTTTGAGTCTTCCACCACTCAAAAAGAATTTCAGTCCATACAAGATATTTTGCAGCATCGTATTTGGGTATTTTTTTGTGTTAGATATTATGGATAGGATATTTAAACACATTGCTTGCTGTATGTATAGATAATTTATTATTAAAATTGTTGATGACACATTATCAACACCCTATTGATTCTTTCTTCAATTGTCCATGTTCTCTTAATTGGCTACACTTTGATCTAATTCCCCTTTCTTGATGGCTTTGACTACTATATGAGTGATTTATAGAGACGGAGTGCTCCATTATATTTATTTGTTTTGGTTCTTAACTTTTTTTAATTCCCTTTTTTTTTTTTTTTTTCGTCTTCTTCTTCCAGGTTACATATGGTGGCAACAGATGTGTTCGTGTTAGAGCACTATGTATTGATATTTTGAATACTTTTAGCTATGTGCGGCTAATTCAAATCACTGTTGCCTTTTTGTTCACCTCTGCCTATAACAGGCCTTTGTTCTGGGCCCTCAAGAGCATTAGCTTTCACCTCCAGGGGCCAGAACTCTAAGGTGGCTGCTCTGGTTTTGGCCAGTCAGTGTACACAGAGTTGCTAGGTTTTCAAGGGGCATCTCTGTGGTTCCCTCCGAGTGTATGTATTAATAAATCCATCACTGGATTCAATTAGAGTTTATTAAAACAAAATGTTTGGTACCAAACAACATATCTTCAGTGAAGCCATCATGTATGGAGAATTTGAAATTACCAGTGGCCAGCACGTACCTAAAATGACTTCCCTGTTGACTTACTATGCCTGCAAATAGACAGACATAGTGGGGGCATATGATGGTAATATAATGTACCCTCCCTTTAGGCTGGAAGACCTGCTAGAGGGGCGACTTAAATATATTATTTGTGGCCTGTGTGCCATATTTTGTTTTCACTTTAGTTCTCCACCAAGACACACAGCCTATGAAAAGCCTTAATGAGCGGATCCCTGAAGGTAGAACCATTCGTGCTGCACCTCTTGGAAGCCTTCCTTTAGTGCCCTAGGCACCAGAGATAACATTTACAAGGGACTTATGATGGTTGCTAAAGGTTTGCCAATTGGGAAAAATGACTGTGCAGTTTTGGGGGAAAGATCTGTCACTGGGGACCTGTTTAGCTGGGCCCAGTGCACTTTCAGTTTAAATTGCACCAGAAACGAGGCAAAGAGGAGAGGGGGTGACCATGTCAAAAGAGGCACTTGCCTTCAATCAGTAAATCTTGTTGACCGTACTGAAAGTCCTTTAGAAACCGAAGAGCAAGTAAGATGGAAAAAAAGTATGTAATTTCTTGGATCAACATTGCACAAGTTATGTTAGTTTATTCTCTGAATGAACTAGTGGAGCTAAGGTTAGTGGACATAGTTGTAAGTAGACACGAGCGGGAGAAATGGGCGATTCATTGGCTGTGGGAGACTGGGGGTGGGGGGGGGGGGAGGCGGGATTCGGTATTTAATCTTTAGTCTGCTAGAATAACTTTGTTGTGTGGACTAAGAATCTGCTCTGATTACAAAGTCCTGGTGCCCAGTCATTGTTTATGGGAGTTAGGCAGGGGAATCTTCCTGTATTGCCATCTCTGCAAATTTGCACGAGTCCTTCAGTTGTTAAAAGTATGCCATTCCTCTGAAGTGAGACTATAATGTGGATGTGCATAATAGTCTTTAAATCTAGGATGTGTGCAGTGTGCATGTGATATCTCAGTTGTGCTAGTTGAAAGGACTGCCAGTCTGATTCTGAGTGGTGAAGGTAGTCGCCTGCATTCTGTTGAAGCATGCAATTTAGACGTCCGTCATAAAATACTTTATTCGTTAATAAAAAAACATAAGATATCTAAAAAATACAATAGCAGGTTTTTGGGTCTTCCCATATGATGTGCTGGGCTATTGTACTGAATAATATCCAATATCAATTGATCTTAAGACTTAGACAATAAAAGATAAACAGAAATTAAAAGAAGCCCTCCTGATTAGGACACAGAAAACCCTATTACAATTCTAAGGCACAAACCCATTATTTGAAGCTACATTCAAGATGATCCGAACCTTCACATTAGGGATCCCTGTGGCCTTAGTACCCTTTTCAGCAATGCAGCCTGTCGAGTGTGCAAAAAATGGACAGGACCCTCACGTTGGAAACGCATAATATCAGTAGACTAGTGTAAAGAAATGGCTCCCTGTTGCAGTTACCCCCCACTTTTTGCCTGATACTGATGCTGACTTGACTGAGAAGAGTGCTGGGACCCTGCTAACCAGGCCCCAGCACCAGTGTTCCTTCACCTAAAATGTACCATTGTATCCACAATTGGCACACCCTGGCATTCAGATAAGTCCCTTGTAACTGGTACTTCTAGTACCAAGGGCCCTGATGCCAAGGAAGGTCTCTAAGGGCTGCAGCATGTCTTATGCCACCCTGGAGACCTCTCACCCAGCACAGACACACTGCTTGCCAGCTTGTGTGTGCTAGTGAGGACAAAACGAGTAAGTCGACATGGCACTCCCCTCAGGGTGCCATGCCAGCCTCTCACTGCCTATGCAGTATAGGTAAGACACCCCTCTAGCAGGCCTTACAGCCCTAAGGCAGGGTGCACTATACCATAGGTGAGGGTACCAGTGCATGAGCATGGTACCCCTACAGTGTCTAAACAAAACCTTAGACATTGTAAGTGCAGGGTAGCCATAAGAGTATATGGTCTGGGAGTTTGTCAAACCCGAACTCCACAGCACCATAATGGCTACACTGAAAACTGGGAAGTTTGGTATCAAACTTCTCAGCACAATAAATGCACACTGATGCCAGTGTACATTTTATTGTAAAATACACCCCAGAGGGCACCTTAGAGGTGCCCCCTGAAACTTAACCGACTATCTGTGTAGGCTGACTAGTTTTAGCAGCCTGCCACAAACCGAGACATGTTGCTGGCCCCATGGGGAGAGTGCCTTTGTCACTCTGAGGCCAGTAACAAAGCCTGCACTGGGTGGAGATGCTAACACCTCCCCCAGGCAGGAATTGTCACACCTGGCGGTGAGCCTCAAAGGCTCACCTCCTTTGTGCCAACCCAGCAGGACACTCCAGCTAGTGGAGTTGCCCGCCCCCTCCGGCCAGGCCCCACTTTTGGCGGCAAGGCCGGAGAAAATAATGAGAAAAACAAGGAGGAGTCACTGGCCAGTCAGGACAGCCCCTAAGGTGTCCTGAGCTGAAGTGACTCTAACTTTTAGAAATCCTCCATCTTGCAGATGGAGGATTCCCCCAATAGGGTTAGGATTGTGACCCCCTCCCCTTGGGAGGAGGCACAAAGAGGGTGTACCCACCCTCAGGGCTAGTAGCCATTGGCTACTAACCCCCCAGACCTAAACACGCCCTTAAATTTAGTATTTAAGGGCTACCCTGAACCCTAGAAAATTAGATTCCTGCAACTACAAGAAGAAGGACTGCCCAGCTGAAAACCCCTGCAGCGGAAGACCAGAAGACGACAACTGCCTTGGCCCCAGAAACTCACCGGCCTGTCTCCTGCCTTCCAAAGATCCTGCTCCAGCGACGCCTTCCGAAGGGACCAGCGACCTCGACATCCTCTGAGGACTGCCCCTGCTTCGAAAAGACAAGAAACTCCCGAGGACAGCGGACCTGCTCCAAGAAACGCTGCAACTTTGTTTCCAGCAGCTTTAAAGAACCCTGCAAGCTCCCCGCAAGAAGCGTGAGACTTGCAACACTGCACCCGGCGACCCCGACTCGGCTGGTGGCGATCCAACACCTCAGGAGGGACCCCAGGACTACTCTAAGACTGTGAGTACAAAAACCTGTCCCCCCTGAGCCCCCACAGCGCCGCCTGCAGAGGGAATCCCGAGGCTTCCCCTGACCGCGACTCTTTGAACCTAAAGTCCCGACGCCTGGGAGAGACCCTGCACCCGCAGCCCCCAGGACCTGAAGGACCGGACTTTCACTGGAGAAGTGACCCCCAGGAGTCCCTCTCCCTTGCCCAAGTGGAGGTTTCCCCGAGGAATCCCCCCCTTGCCTGCCTGCAGCGCTGAAGAGATCCCGAGATCTCTCATAGACTAACATTGCGAACCCGACGCTTGTTTCTACACTGCACCCGGCCGCCCCCGCGCCGCTGAGGGTGAAATTTCTGTGTGGATTTGTGTCCCCCCCCCCCCCCCCGGTGCCCTACAAAACCCCCCTGGTCTGCCCTCCGAAGACGCGGGTACTTACCTGCAAGCAGACCGGAACCGGAGCACCCCCTTCTCTCCATTCTAGCCTATGCGTTTTGGGCACCACTTTGAACTCTGCACCTGACCGGCCCTGAGCTGCTGGTGTGGTGACTTTGGGGTTGCTCTGAACCCCCAACGGTGGGCTACCTTGGACCAAGAACTAAGCCCTGTAAGTGTCTTACTTACCTGGTTAACCTAACAAATACTTACCTCCCCTAGGAACTGTGAAAATTGCACTAAGTGTCCACTTTTAAAACCGCTATTTGTGAATAACTTGAAAAGTATACATGCAATTTTGATGATTTGAAGTTCCTAAAGTACTTACCTGCAATACCTTTCGAATGAGATATTACATGTAGAATTTGAACCTGTGGTTCTTAAAATAAACTAAGAAAAGATATTTTTCTATAACAAAACCTATTGGCTGGATTTGTCTCTGAGTGTGTGTACCTCATTTATTGTCTATGTGTATGTACAACAAATGCTTAACACTACTCCTTGGATAAGCCTATTGCTCGACCACACTACCACAAAATAGAGCATTAGTATTATCTATTTTTACCACTATTTTACCTCTAAGGGGAACCCTTGGACTCTGTGCATGCTATTCCTTACTTTGAAATAGCACATACAGAGCCAACTTCCTACAACTAGGCCGTAACGTTAAGTACTAAACAGTCTTTCTTTACCTATGGTGAACTGGATAGACTGGGGGGACGACCAGGGTGGCAAAGATTCTCAGAAACTAAATTCGGCTGCTATGACAGCTCTCAAGTAACGAAAAGTTAAATATCAGACTATCTGCAGGATTGAACTCCTAGGGCATTAAATTCGCCTTTCAGTAGTTCCCTTCTCTGGTTTCCCAGAGTTGGACATATTCAAACCACATGGACTAAGGTCTCCCATGTCTGATGGCATAGTCTTCGTATATTTGGTTGCAACCCAGCCTCTATTTTCCATTTTGGTAGGAAGTCCAGAGTTGGTATATCTCCTAACCTCAACCGTAAGAGGCTCTGTTTAGTGTTTCGGGCTAGTGGGGCGGACAGGATCCGTGATTCCTTGTCCAATGCATGAGTTTAGGACTAGCCATCCATGTGCTTGTTTAGATAGTTTCCATATCTTCTAGTCGGCTTAGAATCCTAGATGATTTGTTAACTGCTTTTCTGAAAGCGGGTGCCCGCCAGCCGGGCTATGCCTTTTTCCCCCCCAATGCTCCTTAAAGATATTATTTCCCCTCTTGAGATTGATTTCCTGCCAGACTAATTTTGCTAAAGTCCCTTTAGCGGCTAGATGTAGTTTATAACCTCTCTTGACAAACGCTGCCGGCCTTGCCCATGATTGCTTTATTAGCTAAAATTCCAATCTGACTTGGGCTGGGGAAGACTCTCTCAGTAGTTGAAAAACTTGCTCATATGATTTCACTAATACCTTATCAAGTATGGCCACCTCCGTCCCTCTGATTATTTCTGTCCCATATGCAAGAGTCGGAAGTAATTTCGCTCTCATAACCATGGTCATCGGCTTTAATGGCCGCCCAAGGATGGACTTTGCCAAATTTCCAAAGGCCTTAATTAAGACTTGTGCCTTCTGCTTAATTACTTCTCTGTGGTCAGCAAATGTGCCTTTAGAGTCTATCCTAATCCCTAGGTATGTGTATGCTACTACTTCTTCAATAAGCTGTCCATTCAAATACCATTTGTGGTGTGATGTAGGTTTACGGTTCAGGGGGATTATTTTAGATTTCCCATAATTTATCTGTCATTAGCCAACGCATATCCTCCTAGATGTTTCACAGGCCTACTCTGGAATTACTGAGCAGCAGCAGGTCATCAGCAAAAAGTAGATTGGATATTTGACGCCCTCTCCCCCGGGTTGGTAGGTGAGCTGGCTGTTTATCCAAGGCTGGAGATAAATCTGCTATATAGAAGTTAAAAAGAAGCGGCGCTGGAAGAGTCAACAGTGGGTTTTGATGGGCCTGGATAAGTATGTGCCGTCTCACACTTTGATTTTTACCCAGGTGTTGGAATAGAGCATTATAATGGCATTCAGTGGATTCCCCAGCAACCCCCACTGTTGTAATTGTATTCATAGTTTGTCTTGGGGAACATAATCAAATGCAGCCTTAAAATCCACAAAGCACATCTAAAGGGGTGTCCTAGTGGCCTTTGCTCTATTTATTACCAGACTTCATGCCAACGTGCCCTGTTTTATCGTAAAACCGGTTTGATTAATGGGGAGCCTTCCTTTGTCCAAGGCCCATCGTTCCAAATGCTGCAAAATTCCTGTGGAGAAGTATTTTTACGCCTGCATCCAAACAGGCGATTAGACAATAGTTGGAAGGTAAGGAATCCTTCCCTCCGTTGTTAATGGGGTGGATTATTGAGCCCTTCCTACTGTCTGAGGCAGAGCCTGTTGCTATAATGTTATTGAACATTATAGTGAAGAAAGCTGCTTATGTTGGAGTAAATTGTTTAATAAATAGGGCCTGTGGTAGGCCATTAGGGCCAGGTGTGCAATCTGTTTTTTTTTTTTTTTTTTTTTTTTTTGTTGGCTATTATCTTAATTATTTCAAGTGAACTAAAAGTAATAGGCTCCTGGCGCTCAGACCTATCCAGTTGTCTCCTATTGGGCTGAGTCTATATCTGTTGAGGATGTTTCCAAATATCCCACCCAGGCCTCCTCTGTGACATTCGTGTTTGCAGCTCTGGGGCCTTTCTCAATATTAATCGAGCTCCAGAACCTCCTAGAGTTTGCCAATGTTGATGCATAATGTAATTTTGCCCATATTCCCTGCTTTGATCTTTTTGAAAAGCCAAATATCCTTCTTTAGTAGGGTCCTTTCTTTCCGTAGTGTTCTGAGAAATTATCCATTAGTCGGATGATTCTGCAATTGTCTCGGAAGCCTATTCACCCCTGATTTCCTCTGTCGTATTGCCCGTGGCATGAGTATGCTATTTCTGTACCACAGATGTGCCCCCCTAAATGTGCCTCTCACTGTAGACTGCTTAATAAGGCTTATAGTGAAGGATTCCCACGTAGCAACTGCCTTTGATGGTTCACTGGTCATGGCTTCCAGTTTCCCATCCCCTTCCTCTGCTTGAGCTGCAACCGAATGTGAGCTCCATCTTAGTCATTTTAGATTTTCAGAACGAAGCTCCCCTTTGAGGAGGTTAGTTTCTTCCTAGATAGGCACTTGGGTCTGGATTGCAATTATTTGATAATTATGATCACTTTCTGGGTGATTTAGTATTCTGAAATCCCTCACAAATTTAAATAGGGGGGTATTTACCAAGTTATAATCTAGATATGAAACCACCTTTTCAGTGGCTCTTGTCCAGACCGTGGGTGAGTCTGACAGCAACAGCCCGTTTAATGCAAAGAAACCTGCTAGCTCACAGCTCTTAATTAGCTTATTGCCAATTTTATCTTTCTTTCTTTGGTGTGGTAGGTTTTGAATGGGCAGTGGAACCAGCAGTTGTACATGATCCCCGCTTGGGATGTGGAATAGACTGAGATTAAAGTAGGCATAACTACATTGGTGGTGTGTGTGTGTGTGTTTTTTTTTTTTTTTTTTTTTTTTCCAATGTGGACTAGATGTTTTAGCAGTTTGATAGCTTCCAGCTTTTTATTTTCGGGATTAATGTACACGTTGATCAGGACCAAATGATCATGATTATTTTTTGCCCAGCCGTCCAAGCAAACTCACTGGAAGGGCTGATCTCTCATCTGACCTCTGGACGGTTTCGCCCCAAGCTTGGAATTGATATAGATTGACAAACCTCCTTTTGCCCTTCTAAACGTGTGGGTTCACTGCAGGCTTACTAACTTTCCTCTAATTGGTTATGAGGAATTTAATAAGTGCCCATGTCTCCTGCAGCATTACAATATCAAAGGTGCCCCGGAATTTGATAACTTCTGCATCTTCCAGCTTCAACTGAAGGCCCCCTATATTCCATGAACATATACTTAAAGATCCTTGCGTCATGGGAGACTTTCGGACTGTCATTCAGGCTTTTGGGGGTAAAGTGGGGGCCAGTGCTGTTGGAAGCCTAGACCGTTTGTCTTGGGAGTGGCCTTCTCTCAAGGGATGTCTGGATGTTATCCTTCTTTGGCCCTCTTCTTCCCTTACTTCTGTTATTAATTCTGGTTGGGCTGCTGCTCCTTGTCCTGTCTGGTCTTGGCCAGATTCTTGAACATGGGACTTCCCATTTACTCCTTGTAGAACAGACCAGATGATTACTTCTTTCGCTAACTGCCTACCACAGTGGGTGTGGATATCTTCCCCCTAGGTGGGGGCATACCTCAATTCCCCAATCTTTCAGGATACTTCTTTTTTCATGATTTGCGTTGGTAGTTTTGGAGATGCAAATATCATGATGATTGGATCAGTTTGCTGGCTACCCTGCGCTTGGATACATTTTATAGCGGTAATGTTGTCAGGGGTCCATAACAGCTGCAAAACTCGATCCAACCTGCCCTGATTTGACCTATCTGTCAGACTCGACTGAGCTATTTCGATGTCCGCTCTATCTGGCTTCAAATGACAGTTCCATGCTGTGGCTTCTATCGCCCCTACAAGAGTTGTCCACTCTGCTTGCCCGCCTGGGGGGGGGGGAGGGTATCTTATCAGTCCTGGAGTAGCCTGTCTCCCAACCCTGACCTTTCCTTTGCCGAAGGTGGGGAGAGGGGAGAAGGGCCTCCCATGATCTAATGTCCAGGGCTGTAATACCTTTGGGGGAGGGCTTGTTGACTCCACGTCCTCCTCCTGAACTTTGCTGGAAGGTGTTTGTGTTGTCTCTAGAAGCCACCTGAGTGTTCTTTCTGCCCTTCCCTGCTTGCTTCTGCTCTCTTTTCGTCAGTTTGTGGCAGGGGTGCCTTTCCAAGTCCCTAAGTGCAATCATTTGTGACGGGTGTTCCAGAGCATTAACTTGGGCCTCCAAAACTGTTTCTCTGGTTGCGTTGTCCTCTGAGTTACTTAACCTCGTAGCTCGAGGTCTTCGTAGGCTATACTGTTTCTTCTCCGAAGGTGCTAGAGGTTTGGGGGATGTGGGCAGACTTGATGGCAAAGAGATTTCTACACACGTGCCTGCTTCTTTACCCAGACTACGAATCTCCTTCAAAATGTCTTCGAAGATCACTGGCAATTGTACCATGCGATCTACAACCTCCTTGCAGATAGTAAAGTCATTGTTTTGTTTGTATCCTTGTTATTAGTGATTTCAATTCTTGCGACAAATACTGCCAGGGTGTTCAACAGGTCTACCTGAATGTCCATTTTGAGACTGGAACTGCAGAGCGGTTACTGTTGTCTCCATAGAATTCAAAATTGCCGCCCATATATCTTTTACAGGAGCCAGGGTGGCAGCAAGGTCATTAGTCACTTCTTTGGGCTACCCTGGGGGCTTGATTAATCTGAGTGGGTAGCCATACCTCCCCACCTTCCTCCAATGCACTTGGGGATAGACCCTCCTGAACACCATTTTTTTTTTTTTTTGACTAATTGCAGGAAAATAGTAGTATTTAGATCTAGAGCTCCTTAACGGAGTCTGACACTCCTCTTTCCCCGTGCCCCCCGAGGCGTTGCCCTCGTCACAGAGTTGGTTAATTGGACTAGCCTGACCAGTAGAGGCAGGGTGCTGGTTGGTCCCACGCCGGACAATATAAAACTGGGCCCTGCTCACTTGCGGTGGGCAAATACTCTCCTGGTGTAGGGAGGCAATCTTTGGGATCTGTGGTGTCTTTGCGATCTGTGAAGTCCTTAGCCATGAAACTGGCCCTTAAAGTTCTATCCTCCAGGATACTAATAGTGGGAGGGAGTGGTGGAGGCGGAGGATAATTTCCTTCGTCCTCGAGGTCCTTTCTCTGATCGGGGGCCTGATTCTGATCCGAAGTCCTGCTTATTGCCCCAAAGTAATGTGATCTTTTACGAGGCTTGGCTAGATCTGGGCGGGGGCTTGAATATTTATCCTCCTTGCCTGTGTGGGCCCTCTCCCTAGCCCCTCCCCCCCCCACCAACCTGAAGGCTATTGGTCACTTTGACTGGCTTAGCTTTTGCATTTGTTTGCCGCTGCAATCATAGCCCTGGACTAACAGGGGCTCAATAGGTAGGGGAGAAAAACTCTGGGGACTCTGATCAAGGTCCCTTGACGGTCTTATCAGCTGTCTCTGCTATCCAGTCCAGGTCTTCTTTTTGATTGAATTTTGGCAGACAGTGCTTCCTGCTTCCTCTTGCTTGTAAACGTGGTCCTGCCTGGTATTGTGCTTGATCTCATCTCTGCTTATCAACCATATAGGCATAATTGTGTACCTGAGTTGCTGAATGAGTGGCTTAGGTGTCTTGCGGAACTAAGCTTAGACGGTAGTTCAGTCTCTTGCTTGCTCTCCTTTGGTTGAGCTTTTTTATTGGGCTGCGATCAGCCAAAGTGAGGAATATAGGTATGTGAGTAGGGGGCGAGCGGGTCTCTCTGAGCCAACCCCACAAGCCGCACCCAACCTGGCTGGGGGATGGGGGCACACTCAGCAATGGGCCTCTAAGCCCACTGTGCTCGGCACACGCTCACGGCCCTTTAACTTGTGCTCCTGGGCCACTGTGAATCTGACTTCATTCAGGGAGTTCTGCCAGGGCAATCAAGCTGTTACCAGTTGTCCGCGCTGATGCCCACTTTGATGTTGCCCTGCCCTCCTCCTCCTTCCAGGGGCTTCCAGAGGCTCCTCCTTGGGGCTACTTGCCAGGCCGCTGCTAACTTCTCTTCACCGCTGGACCACCCCCAGCCAGAGGCCGCCGCATCTCTTGGTCAACCGCATGACTGGTCAAGCAAGGGTTGCTTGATGGTGACCAGGGAGGCCACTGCATGCTCTGCAACTCCCCTACACAGGAGGGATGGCTGGGACTGGCACCAGCCAGAGCACGGCACACAAGCAGGCGGCAGGCAAGCCAAGCAGACTGGCGGATGGGCTTGCGGGTGGACCCGAATCGAAGGGGTAGGTTGCAAACTGAAATGTCGGACTGTAGTCCCTTCAGCCTGCAGCGTCTCACTCGCTCCTGTGCCGTAACAGGGCTCCCTGGTATCAGAGCACTGCACCCGCTCGCACTGCTCTGGTCGAGTGGGCGGAGCAAACTGACGTTTGCCGTTTCCATCCAGCATTAGTCGTTGTAGGAAGTTGGCTCTGTATGCACTATTTCAAAGTAAGGAATAGTATGCACAGAGTCCAAGGGTTCCCCTTAGAGGTAAGATAGTGGCAAAAAGAGATAATACTAATGCTCTATTTTGTGGTAGTGTGGTGGAGCAGTAGGCTTATCAAAGGAGTAGTGTTAAGCATTTGTTGTACATACACACAGGCAATAAATGAGGAACACACACTCAGACAATTCCAAGCCAATAGGTTTTTGTTACAGAAAAATATATTTTCTTAGTTTATTTTAAGAACCACAGGTTCAAATTCTACATGTAATATCTCATTTGAAAGGTATTGCAGGTAAGTACTCTAGGAACTTGGAATAATCACAATAGCATATATACTTTTTACACAAAACACATTTAGCTGTTTTAAAAGTGGGCACTTAGTGCAATTTTCACAGTTCCTGGGGGAGGTAAAGTAATGTTAGTTCTTGCAGGTAAGTAAACCACCTACGGGGTTCAGATTGGGGTCCAAAGTAGCCCACCGTTGGGGGTTCAGAGCAACCCCAAAGTCACCACACCAGCAGCTCAGGCCCGGTCAGGTGCAGAGTTCAAAGTGGTGCCCAAAACACATAGGCTTCAATGGAGAAGGGTGTGCCCCGGTTCTAGTCTGCCAGCAGGTAAGTACCCGCGTCTTCGGAGGGCAGACCAGGGGGGTTTTGTAGGGCACCGGGGGGGGACACAAGTCCACACAAAAAGTACACCCTCAGCAGCGCGGGGGCGGCCGGGTGCAGTGTGCCAACAAGTGTCGGGTTTCCAATAGATTTCAATGGGAGACCAAGGGGTCTCTTCAGCGGTGCAGGCAGGCAAGGGGGGGGCTCCTCGGGGTAGCCACCACCTGGGCAAGGGAGAGGGCCTCCTCAGGGTCACTCCTGCACTGGAGTTCCGATCCTTCAGGTCCTGGGGGCTGCGGGTGCAGAGTCTTTTCCAGGCGTCGGGATTTCAGAGTCAGGCAGTCGCAGTCAGGGGGAGCCTCGGGATTCCCTCTGCAGGCGTCGCTGTGGGGGTTCAGGGGGGACAACTTTGGTTACTCAGTCTCTGAGTCGCCGGAGAGTCCTCCCTGAAGTGTTGTTTCTCCACAAGTCGAGTCGGGGTCGCCGGGTGCAGTGTTGCAAGTCTCACGCTTCTTGCGGGGATTGCAGGGGTCTTTAAATCTGCTCCTCTGGATACAAAGTTGCAGTCTTTGTTGAACAGGGCTGCTGTTCTCTGGAGTTTCTTGGTCTTTTGGAAGCAGGGCAGTCCTCTGAGGATTCAGAGGTCGCTGGTCCTGGGGAAAGCGTTGCTGGAGCAGTTTTCTTCTGAAGGAGGGAGACAGGCCGGTAGGGCTGGGGCCAAATCAGTTGGTGTCTTCTTCTTCTCTGCAGGGTTTTTCAGTTCAGCAGTCCTCTTCTTCTTTAAGTTGCAGGAATCTAAATTCTTAGGTTCTGGGGAGCCCCTAAATACTGAATTTAGGGGTGTTTAGGTCTGGGAGGGCAGTAGCCAATGGCTACTGTCCTTTAGGGTGGCTACACCCTCTTTGTGCCTCCTCCCTGAGGGGAGGGGGGGCACATCCCTATTCCTATTGGGGGAATCCTCCATCTGCGAGATGGAGGATTTCTAAAAGTCAGAGTCCCCTCCGCTCAGGACACCTTAGGGGCTGTCCTGACTGGCCAGTGACTCCTCCTTGTTTTTCTCATTATCTTTCCTGGACTTGCCACCAAAAGTGGGGGCTGGGTCCAGGGGGCGGGCATCTCCACTAGCTGGAGTGCCCTGGGGCATTGTAACACGAATCTTGAGCCTTTGAAGCTCACTGCTAGGTGTTACAGCTCCTGCAGGGGGGAGGTGTGAGGCAACTCCACCCAGAGCAGGCTTTGTTTCTGTCCTCAGAGAGCACAAAGGCTCTCACCGCATGGGGTCAGAAACTCGTCTCTCAGCAGCAGGCTGGCAGAGACCAGTCAGTCCTGCACTGAACAATTGGGTAAAATACAGGGGGCATCTCTAAGATGCCCTCTGTGTGCATTTTTTAATAAATCCAACACTGGCATCAGTGTGGGTTTATTATTCTGAGAAGTTTGGTACCAAACTTCCCAGTATTCAGTGTAGCCATTATGGAGCTGTGGAGTTCGGTTTTGACAGACTCCCAGACCATATTCTCTTATGGCTACCCTGCACTTACAATGTCTAAGGTTTTGCTTACACTGTAGGGGCATATGCCCTCACCTGTGGTATAGTGCACCCTGCCTTAGGGCTCTAAGGCCTACTAGTGGGGTGACTTACCTATGCCACAGGCAGTGTGAGGTTGGCATGGCACCCTGAGGGGAGTGCCATGTCGACTTAGTCATTTTATCCCCACTAGCACACACAAGCTGGCAAGCAGTGTGTCTGTGCTGAGTGAGGGGTCCCCAGGGTGGCATAAGATATGCTGCAGCCCTTAGAGACCTTCCCTGGCATCAGGGCCCTTGGTACCAGGGGTACCAGTTACAAGGGACTTACCTGGATGCCAGGGTGTGCCAATTGTGGTAACAATGATACATTTTAGGTGAAAGAACACTGGTGCTGGGGCCTGGTTAGCAGGGTCCCAGCACACTTCTCAGTCAAGTCAGTATCAGGCAAAATGTGGGGGGGTAACTGCAACAGGGAGCCATTTCTTTACAGTCGTCTTACGAAAACATTTGACATTTGAGTCTGAAAATAATTTCCAAGGCAACCAAAGTTTAGATAATGTTTGGGGAGGAAGCATGACCAGATATAGTTCAGATGGGTCATGAAGTTCATTTTAAGTACTTATGCTCTCTGTCTGAGATTAAGACCAGGGCATCGAGAGGTGTGTGTTTTTTTTTTTTTTTATTTTTTTTTATTATTTTATCTCTTCAATGAGAGAACTGCAAAACGTGATACACGACAACCTACAGCCAGTCAGGCCACTCACTAAGTATTTAAGGTGGTGCCATCGCTTGGGGAGACTCCATTCCAATGTACATCTTTGTCACTGGGTTTAGAGGGAGGGCCTTGCATCTATCCCAATTAGTTCGATAATTGGACACAGTCAAAGTCTGAGATTCATTTGAGGAGGTTACTGTCCTCTGTGGATTTAAGAGCATGCCTAATGTGTTAGTATGGAGAAGAGCTTTGTGTTCTCCTCGTGTGTATATATACACCTGATAACTGAGGGTCATCCCTTATTGCTGCTGCTAGGGTTTCTAGTGCCACTATAAAGAGTAGGGGAGAATTTTTGAGTGGCTCCTGAGGATGTCAATTGTCTGACAGGAAGTGGTTGCTTAATACTACTACTAGTACCACTGCTGCAGGGTTCGTGTGTAATCGAGAAAGTCCTCTCCTAGATTTATCCTCAGGCCTGATAAACTTTGTCAGCATTCATGGATAAATTTCTCCCTTCTCTTTCTCAGGGAAACTGTGAGGGTTTCAGCTTACCTGGCCAGGATGTATTAGTAGTGGTGTGAGCTTGCAAGTTTTTTTGCCAAGTTTTAAACCTGTTTTCATGGAAATGGGCCATTAAAGACCCTTTGGAATGTGAAAAGTTTGGTTTTGGTTTTAGTTTAAGGGAGATGCATGCAGCGCTAAACTGCATGAGGTCTTGTTCCAGAGTCGATTTATACAAAGTTAATGAAGGAGAGGAGCTACTTTCTCCTTGTCGGTTTAGTAGAATTCAGTGGGGTAGACATTAAGGCCAGGGGCTTTACTAGTGGACTTTGCTTGCTATTTTGTCTGTCATAATTTCTGCTTCAATTTTTTTCACATAGATATGGCGCTAGCTTTGAGATTAAGGCGTGTCGTCAGTACAGAAATCAATAGTAATCCATTAAGGTCGTCAAGATATCTATGGGATGTCTCAGTAATGTGCCTTGAGGATTGTGATCGACTGGGATAGCAAGATGCGCTTCTTTTTGTGGGGGCTGAAGAGTGAGGGGATCGTGCTTCTCAAAGATAGTGATTTTGTCGCAGATGAAACGGCTTGTGATGTTTTGAGGGAATTGAGGTCCTATTTGCCATTAAATATGAGCCTTAGCATTTTTAATGTGCAGTGTCTTGTCTGTATCAACAGGAGGATCAATATATCATATTACAAAATGAGACAGCAAGAGGCTTTCAGTCATTCTTAGCAAGCTTCCTGTTAAAGGATTATTGAATGATGGCCGATATACTTCAGCGTGGGCAAACTACTTTTTTTCCTTTCTCTGAGCTCTCTGAATGCTGTTAGGGACATGGCAGCCAAAGCATGAATTACATTGGCGGTTTTAGATTGCTTCTCACATTATTTACACTGTTAACTAATAAGTCATTTCATTTTTGCTTTTGGCTTTCATTCGCGTGATCTGTAGGTTACCAGATAACCTTCTCAGATAATGCATGGTAAACATTTATGTATTTATTAGAAATGGTGCTTTCAGGCACATCGGAAAGCATTTTCTTTCCAGCTCCTGAGGTTTGTTGAGAGCACTGTTGCCAGTCATTCCCAGCCAAGCTGTAGGCGGATGGTCCCTGTGTCCAGTGTGGGAAATGAGGTGTCTGTGGAGTCAGAAGTAGGGGGTTAGGGAGCGTGGACAAAACAAAGGGTCACCAGGACACATAGCAGAGACCTCGAGTGACTTCATAGTCTAGATTCGAGGCGGAAATACACAGCAATTCTCTCTGCACAAAGTGCATGAAATGTAGAAATGTAAAAATGTCAAAATAACTCTGCCAATTAATGTTCTTTCTGATCTGCCTAGTACACGTTCTTTCAGCAGGCACATTAACCCTCTGCACTACCTTATGATGACTCCAAGCTTCCACTAGACAAAAGTACGTTCTCTTTCCAGAAAGAGCATTAATCCTCAGTTATTTTGACATTTTTACATGAAATGCACTCTAAACAGAAAAATGTCGTGTGTGTGTGTGTGTGTGTGTGTGTGGTGGGGGGGGCAGCTGTAACCGTGAGCAGGATGGGCCGGATGTGGATGGACATGGAATACATAGGCCTGATGTAGCTTAACATTATGTTGCCCCAGTATTTAGTGCTTTAACATTTATATGCAGCAGCTGTGTTTCTGCATAGCGCTGTAAAACTATCTTTTGCTTTGAAGATGTTTTGTTTTGTTTTTGGGCCTCCTGGAATGAATCATGTTTGAATGCAATATTTCAACTTTACTGAACTCCTTAATAAATACTTTAGAAATTTGTGCACTGCGGCCACTTCCAAACCCTGTGCAGGCAGCCTACCCCAGCTCATGAGCTCTAGCTGCAGTCTGTGATGAAAACTCGGGTAAGGTGCTGAGGTCCTGGCTTTGCCGTGTTTTTACTATGATGCGCTAGTATTCAAGAGGGTATTCCAACTGTAATATCATAAGGTTGGAAGACAGCCCTCGGAGTAGTATTCGTCAAGTTGTCCAGCTCCCTAGTTCAAAACGTGATTCACTTATTTAGTTTGTTTCTGCTGTGCATTCTGGGACTTGTAGTTTTATTTTTATAACCTGATACAAGCTGCAAATACATACCAGACACCTGACTAAATAAACTACACTTTTTTTTGAGTCTGTGAAACTTGAACTGTGTGTATTTATAAAACTAACTTCGAGGAGAGCTCACTATTGATCATGCTCTACAATGGTCAATAATTTATCACTGATATTTCAGTTCAAGACTGAGGATCATTAATATCATGTAAGATGGTTCTCCTAAAGCGTGTGAAAAACCATGGGCGTTTTGTTCCTTTTCTGTAAGGAAATGCTTTTCTTGGCATGGATACCACCTAACTTTTTGCCTTTTGTTGATGCCAGTTATGATTGAAAGTGTACTGGGAGCCTGCTAACCAGGCCCCAGCACCAGTGTTCTTTCCCTAAACTGTACCTTTGTTCCCACAATTGGCACAGCCCTGGGACACAGATAAGTCCCTTGTAAATGGTACCCCTGATACTAATGGCCCTGTGGCCAGGGAAGTTCTCTAATGGCTGCAGTATGTATTATGCTACCCTGGGGACCCCTCACTCAGCACCTGCACACTGCCTCCCAGCTTGTGTGTGCTGGTGGGGAGAAAATTACTAAGTCGATGTAGGAAGTTGGCTCTGTATGTGCTATTTCAAAGTAAGGAATAGCATGCACAGAGTCCAAGGGTTCCCCTTAGAGGTAAAATAGTGGTAAAAATAGATAATACTAATGCTCTATTTTGTGGTAGTGTGGTCGAGCAGTAGGCTTATCCAAGGAGTAGTGTTAAGCATTTGTTGTACATACACATAGACAATAAATGAGGTACACACACTCCAAGACAAATCCAGCCAATAGGTTTTGTTATAGAAAAATATCTTTTCTTAGTTTATTTTAAGAACCACAGGTTCAAATTCTACATGTAATATCTCATTCGAAAGGTATTGCAGGTAAGTACTTTAGGAACTTCAAATCATCAAAATTGCATGTATACTTTTCAAGTTATTGACAAATAGCTACTTTAAAAGTGGACACTTAGTGCAATTTTCACAGTTCCTGGGGGAGGTAAGTTTTTGTTAGTTTTACCAGGTAAGTAAGACACTTACAGGGTTCAGTTCTTGGTCCAAGGTAGCCCACCGTTGGGGGTTCAGAGCAACCCCAAAGTCACCACACCAGCAGCTCAGGGCCGGTCAGGTGCAGAGTTCAAAGGGGTGCCCAAAACGCATAGGCTAGACTGGAGAGAAGGGGGTGCCCCGGTTCCGGTCTGCTTGCAGGTAAGAACCCGCGTCTTCGGAGGGCAGACCAGAGGGGTTTTGTAGGGCACCGGGGGGGACACAAGCCCACACAGAAATTTCACCCTCAGCAGCGCGGGGGGCGGCCGGGTGCAGTGTAGAAACAGGCGTCGGGTTCGCAATGTTAGTCTATGAGAGATCTCTGGATCTCTTCAGCGCTGCAGGCAGGCAAGGGGGGGATTCCTCGGGGAAACCTCCACTTGGGCAAGGGAGAGGGACTCCTGGGGGTCACTTCTCCAGTGAAAGTCCGGTCCTTCAGGTCCTGGGGGCTGCGGGTGCAGGGTCTCTCCCAGGCGTCGGGACTTTGGATTCAAAGAGTCGCGGTCAGGGGAAGCCTCGGGATTCCCTCTGCAGGCGGCGCTGTGGGGGCTCAGGGGGGACAGGTTTTGGTACTCACAGTATCAGAGTAGTCCTGGGGTCCCTCCTGAGGTGTTGGATCGCCACCAGCCGAGTCGGGGTCGCCGGGTGCAGTGTTGCAAGTCTCACGCCTTTTGCGGGGAGCTTGCAGGGTTCTTTAAAGCTGCTGGAAACAAAGTTGCAGCTTTTCTTGGAGCAGGTCCGCTGTCCTCGGGAGTTTCTTGTCTTTTCGAAGCAGGGGCAGTCCTCAGAGGATGTCGAGGTCGCTGGTCCCTTTGGAAGGCGTCGCTGGAGCAGGATCTTTGGAAGGCAGGAGACAGGCCGGTGAGTTTCTGGAGCCAAGGCAGTTGTCGTCTTCTGGTCTTCCTCTGCAGGGGTTTTCAGCTAGGCAGTCCTTCTTCTTGTAGTTGCAGGAATCTAATTTTCTAGGGTTCAGGGTAGCCCTTAAATACTAAATTTAAGGGCGTGTTTAGGTCTGGGGGGTTAGTAGCCAATGGCTACTAGCCCTGAGGGTGGGTACACCCTCTTTGTGCCTCCTCCCAAGGGGAGGGGGTCACAATCCTAACCCTATTGGGGGAATCCTCCATCTGCAAGATGGAGGATTTCTAAAAGTCAGAGTCACCTCAGCTCAGGACACCTTAGGGGCTGTCCTGACTGGTCAGTGACTCCTCCTTGTTGCTTTCTTTGTTCCCTCCAGCCTTGCCGCCAAAAGTGGGGGCCGTGGCCGGAGGGGGCGGGCAACTCCACTAAGCTGGAGTGCCCTGCTGGGCTGTGACAAAGGGGTGAGCCTTTGAGGCTCACCGCCAGGTGTTACAGCTCCTGCCTGGGGGAGGTGTTAGCATCTCCACCCAGTGCAGGCTTTGTTACTGGCCTCAGAGTGACAAAGGCACTCTCCCCATGGGGCCAGCAACATGTCTCTAGTGTGGCAGGCTGCTGGAACTAGTCAGCCTACACAGACAGTCGGTTAAGTTTCAGGGGGCACCTCTAAGGTGCCCTCTGTGGTGTATTTTACAATAAAATGTACACTGGCATCAGTGGGCATTTATTGTGCTGAGAAGTTTGATACCAAACGTCCCAGTTTTCAGTGTAGCCATTATGGTGCTGTGGAGTTCGTGTTTGACAGACTCCCAGACCATATACTCTTATGGCTACCCTGCACTTACAATGTCTAAGGTTTTGTTTAGACACTGTAGGGGTACCATGCTCATGCACTGGTACCCTCACCTATGGTATAGTGCACCCTGCCTTAGGGCTGTAAGGCCTGCTAGAGGGGTGTCTTACCTATACTGCATAGGCAGTGAGAGGCTGGCATGGCACCCTGAGGGGAGTGCCATGTCGACTTACTCGTTTTGTCCTCACTAGCACACACAAGCTGGCAAGCAGTGTGTCTGTGCTGAGTGAGGGGTCTCCAGGGTGGCATAAGACATGCTGCAGCCCTTAGAGACCTTCCTTGGCATCAGGGCCCTTGGTACTAGAAGTACCAGTTACAAGGGACTTATCTGGATGCCAGGGTCTGCCAATTGTGGATACAAAAGTACAGGTTAGGGAAAGAACACTGGTGCTGGGGCCTGGTTAGCAGGCCTCAGCACACTTTCAATTGTAAACATAGCATCAGCAAAGGCAAAAAGTCAGGGGGCAACCATGCCAAGGAGGCATTTCCTTACAGTCGACATGGCACTCCCCTCAGAGTGCCATGCCCTTAACCCACTGCCTGTGGCATAGGTAAGTCACTCCTCTAGCAGGCCTTGCAGCCCTAAGGCAGGGTGCACTTTACTACAGGTGAGGGAATAGTTGCATGAGCACTATGCCTCGACAGTGTCTATGCAAAAGCTTAGACATGGTAAGTGCAGGGTAGTCATAAAGAGTACATAGTCTGGGAGTCTGTCAATTATGAACTCCACAGTTCCATAATGGCTACACTGAAATCTGGGCAGTTTGGTATCAAACTTCTCAGCACAATAAATGCACGCTGCTGCCAGTGTGGAATTTATTGTAAAATGCACCCAGAGGCCATCTTAAAGATGCCCCCTGAATATCGGTCTGACTCCTAGTGCTAGGCTGACCAGTTTATGCCAGCCTGCTACAACCAGACAAGTTTCTGGCCACATGGGGTGAGTGCCTTTGTCACCTTGTCCAGGAACAAAGCCTGCACTGGGTGGAAGTGCTTCTCACCTCCTCCTGCAGGAACTGTAACACCTGGCGGTGAACCTCACAGGCTCCTGCATGTTAAAGCACCCTAGGACATCCCAGCTAGTGGAGATGCCTGCCCCTCCGGACACAGCCCCCACTTTTGGCAGCAAGTCCGGAGGTGATGATGAGAAAAACAAGGAGTCGGCTTCCATTCAGGACAGCCCCTAAGGTGTCCTAAGCTGGGGTAACCCCTGCCTTTAGAAATTCTCCATTTTGAGTTTGGAGGATTCCCCCAATAGAGTTAGGGATGTCCCTGTTCCTCCCCCCCCCCCCCCAATGGAAGAGGCACAAAGAGAGTGTAGCCACCCTCAAGGACAGTAGCCATTGGCTACTGCCCCCCCCGACCTAAGCACACCCATAAATTGAGTATTTAGGGGCCACCCTGAAGCAAGGTAATCAGATTCCTGCAACTTGCAGAAAGGACTGCTGATGTGAATGCCCCGCAGAGACGACTGAGACACCAACTGACTTGGCCCCAGCCCTACTGGCCTGTCTCCAGACTCAGAGAACCTGTACCGCGACGCATCCGACTGGACCAGTGACCTCTGAGGACTCGGGACTGCCCTGCACCTAAAGGACCAAGAACTGGACACTGGTCAGTGCGGGTTCCCCTACATGATGGCTTTACTGAAAATAGGAACGTTTGGTATCAAACATCTCCTGTTGATAAACCCTCACTGATTCCAGTAATGGATTAAAAAATATATGCACCCAGAGTGCACCTTGGAGGTGCCCACGTGAAAAATCTACCAGTATATGTGTGCTGGCTGACTAGTTCTAATTGGCCTGCCACTACCAGGTATGTTTCTGATCCCAAGGGGTGGGAGCCTTTGCTGTTGGGCTGTCAGAAACAAAGCCTTCTCTGGCAGGGGTTTTAGCACATCCTTCCCAACAGGATGATCTGCGAACTTGCATCCCAAGGCAGGGAGCTTCAAAGAAGCCCACCACCCTTGATCTGTAGGTCTGGTTTCCCTCAAAGGAGAGGATGCTGACCTGCCCCTCAAAACCACCCCGCCCCTTCCTTCGCATCCTCAGAGTTCTTTTGGCACCTAGGCAGGTGGGAAAATTACTAGTAAGATGCATGTCCACCTGTACGGTCAGTCTCTCAGCTGGGCTGCCTGATGTGGACAAAACCTTTGAAAGTCTGCCATCTTGGTGATGGCAGAACTAGAAACTGAGACAGTTATGCCCTCTTGCCACAGGAAATGGTCATACAGGGGTGTAGTGACCTCAAGGGTAGGTAGCCCTTTGGCTACTAACCTACACTCCCCAAAACACTCCTAAATTCAGTATTTAGGAGATGCCATGGCATCTGGAAATCCTATCTCTGCTGACTTGTGGAACAGTGCAGAGACTCAAAAGGCAAGAACTGAAGATCGGTGACTTGACTCTGCTCCACCCCTGCCAACCTGTCTGTCAATGGCACCACCCCAGCACCAGGAGCTCCCTGCTTGCCTGCATCTTTGCAGGCACTCCAACCCTGAAGAGGATTCCGGACCACCAAAATATGATGCCGGACAGTGCCACAGCAAGTAGCCATCTAGCTAGAGTTGAAGTGGGCCAACCGTGCCAGTGTGGTCTCAGTCACTCCAGAGACAGTCCATTGTGGGTTTTCCCCACTGCGACTTTCACTCCAACGCATGCAGCCTCTTTGTGCAGGCCCCCCCGTCACCGTGACCACCTTTGACTTCAATCAGGCAGTCCACTGCAACTCTGCACACGGTCCCTGAGCCCTGCAGGCTTGTGAGATTTGATCCCACTTGTTGGTTAAGCCGGACTAGTCCCCCAGCCCATTTCTGTGGGCACCCTCCACAACTACTACCACTGGTGACAAACCTGATTATCAAAGAACCCTTTGCACCCAGACGCCCCAGATCGAGGAGAAGAGGTCTACCGATGTCCCTATATCCCCGAGCATCGCAAGAACTGAGCGCACTTGGTGGTTCACCCTGACTGCCTCCCCAGTCCTAACCTGCAGCCTCTTTTCAACCAGACCAATCCCCATTGACTAACAATGGTACCAAACGCCATTCTACACCCCTGCACCTGGCTGCCCCTTTACTTGCCTTAAGTCCAGGAGATTGGTGCCGTAAGTCATTGTACTATACCAGTTTGCCTTTTTTTTTTTTTTTTTTTTTTCTTTTTCTTTCTTAAGATAATATTGCAGCTTTCAAGAATTTCCTAATCTGTAAAGGTTTTTCTAGGAAAACGTACTTATGTGACTGTACTGATTCTGGTGCCAAAACATACATAAATATACTTTAAAAAAAATATATATTTTTTTTTATAATTTGTGTGGATCTCCTTGAATTGTCACTTATTCATTGCATTTGCAGATGTCTAGCATTCCTCTCTGATAAGCCTAAAGCTGCTATCCATACTACCACTCCACCTAAAAGAGCACCCGCGGATTGTTAAATCCAGCTCTGTCCACTAGTAAGGAAACCTCTGCAGGGGCGTGGAATTCCTATAGCCCGACTGCCAGGACTTATTGTTTGGGGTCAAGGACAACAAGTTTATTTTGTCCTTGTGAGAAGTAAACCCAAACCCCTGCTACACATACTCTTTGCCAATTTACAGTACCACATTAAAGAGCAGGTAAAGGAATTGTCTGCAGTTGAGAGAATGTGTTCATATCTTAATGCTAGTTGAAATTGTATTTAAGGTTCGCTAATGGAAAGCCTTTATTTGGGTAAGCGTTATAAATATTGTAAGCTCGGACTGCAATGGTTCCAGTAAAAAATAAAATTAAAAAAAAAGTGGACGCACGTTTGCAAAGATTAAATTTGAGGCTACCTATAATGCTCCCAGAATGCTCGCTGATTAAATGCAAATTTTTGCTGGAACAGGATTTGATGATTTCTCCCTTTCAAAAAAAAATTTTTCACAACAGTGCAACTAGGGGAAAACGTTTTGCTAAAGTACTGTGAAATTTAGGTAACATTTCTTTGAAGAATCCTTTATTACAATGTTTATGCATGCAAAAAAGTCTTTATGAAAAGTCTCTGTAACCAGCTTCAACAATATTATGGAAAATTATGAATATAGACCAGCATTAGCAAAGGCAACAGGTCTAATATTGGTCAGTCTTTTGGCTTTGTCAATGCATGTCTGTTTTGACATGGCTTTTGTAAAACTTTATTATTGTAGATTTATAAAGCAACCTGTCCCATGGACAAGTAGATATTTTCTTAAATTCCACACCCCTGCCCCTTGACTGTTAGCACGGTATACCTCATTTTGGTATACCATATAAGGAGCCAGTTTCCTACAGTAGTTAGCTGCAAGATACGGGTGAATGGTGTGAGGCTGAAGAGATTAAAATAGAATTACAAAATCTGATGAGGGGCTAATTGAGGATTTGGGAACGTGGTATTAACCTACAAACCTGCTGTTCCCACCACAGAAGCGCATGCCATGAATGCAGAGAAGTATATATGACTTTTAAATGTGTAGAGACTAATATCTAATGTTGGTCTTCATAATGAATTAAGCATTGCAGGACTGCACAGATATTGATAGTGCTGATTGCTTTGAGAACGTTTCAACCTGGCACAAGGCTTTAACCCTTAATTTTTCTTTATTGTGATTGTAAATAAAAACTTGAATACGCTTTTAAAAAACTGAATTGTCATTTTGGTGTTTTACTCATAAAAGTATTCTCTTTTTTTTTTAAATTGGTTGTACAGTTTCACTGCTTTATTTATTTTTTTGTCTGACTTTTCCTACTGTGTGTGCACTGCTTACGTGGTTTACATGTTGCCTTTGGTTTAAACCGCTTTGTGTTGCATTCAGGAGTGAGCACATGTTTATTTTAATTTGTGTGATAATTAGCAAGCGGTGGCCTTATCCTTTGAGGTGCTTAATTGTCCACCTCTAACACTTTTCTACTTTGGGGAAATTTATGCCTTTAAGAAAAAAAAAATGCCCTGATTTATTTTTGGGCGGCTGAGGGGGGAGGCTGGGTAGTAGTGGATTGTAATCCTTTCATGGATAATATCAGCCTTAGCTGAATAACAGGGTGTAAATGCTCTGCTGGAATGTGTGTGTTTATGTATGTGTACACTTACACACTTACACACTTTGTATTATGAACCTCTAACTCCTTGCCATGTCTTTCAGATCCGGGCATTGGTTAAAGAGCGTGGTGAACAGGACAAGCAGCTCCATGACCTAGGGGAGGAATTTAAGAAGACTGAAGCTAAGCTGACTGCAACAGTTCGAGAAAAATCAGCTCTGGCAGCTAGCATAGTATCATTGGAAAGACAGCTCGCCGACTTGCAGAAGGCTAATGAGTTAATGAAAGCCAAAGTAAGATTTGTTCTAGATTGACCAGTTTTACTGCACTGTTGGGACTTCGCAATCTGTAAGATCTTACCAAATCCTACTTTATCTTGCCTTGTGGTTTAATTTGTAATTTAAAAAAGAGCTAATAGTCTACTCTTGAGTTAGTGTGACTTTACATTAGCAATTTGTTGTGCTCCTTGTGGACGGGTGCACTGATGCAAAAATTGGGCTGCGGCACCTGTGGTACATTTATACTTTCCCAGACTCGCACCTTGTAAAGTACCATGTAAAGCTTACATTTTCTTGCAGTAATGTTATCAGTAACATTACACACTTGCTCACCAGCCTAATATAATTTGTCATTTAACTGCTGCATTAGTAGTATTTTTCCTTTTGACTTCTAGTCCTTTCGTGCCATCCTATGACTTTTTTTTTTTTTTTTTTTTAAACTTCTGTTTAGTTTTCGGATGACAGCACAAAGAAGAAGATTAACGCCCTTTGTGTGGAATTGATGGAAGCCAAGAATAAGCTGGAGCTTAAGGATAAGGCAAGAAACTTAAACGTCTTGGGTTTTAATCTTTTTACCCTGGTACTTTAACACCTCCAACCCACGCAATGGTACTCATCCACTCCCTTTGCATGGCAGGTAATTCAGTTGAGGATGTTGGTAGGTAAAGTTAATCTTACAAGCAGGATCACTACCCTTCAGGATCTGTAGTTCATTTGAGAGCTGGAACTCATTAGCCCTATTTGTTAGTCTTAGATCATTCAGTTGGTTTACGTTCAATGTTGGCTGAGATTGTTGAAGGTTTGTTGATGTTATTGTGCTCTTCGTACAATCCTACGTCTTTTGGCTTGATAAAGTTTCCTATTTGCTTTAGGAGCTCAGTTCTCAGCAGATAAACTTTGAAGAGCAGATCAAAGTGCTGCACATTGATTTGGAGGCCTCTAAAACTACTTCAAGTGCCTTACAAGAAAAGAACAAGTATCTAGGTAAGCTAATGTGTTTATTGTTTAAGAAATGGACATAGGTTTGTAAAGAGAGGTCTCTGCACTGTTTGGTTCTGGCTATATCACTGCCGATTAACTAGTTTGTGTTACATTTTGTGTATTTTATTTACATATGTTTTCAACTGCCCAACATGCCCTTTGATGGCTCTCACATGTTCAGCGACAAGGCAGTGCAGTGTCGGAGCTCTTTAAGGATAGAGTTGCGGTTTGATCTTTGGGCTTGTCTGCTGCACCCAGCAAACACTTTTCCTTTTGCTCCTTGTATGGCTCCTGGGTAAAGAGGAGGTGTCGTTTTTGGGGGGGGGGAGGGGTGCAAATTCAGTATCCAGTCAGTTTTGGTTAGTTTGGGCAACCAGTTCTAGCAGAGAGCTAGATAGAAGGACCAACAAGGTCCAAAGGAACAGTTAGCTTCACAAGAAAAGTCATCTAAAGACAAATTCCAGCATTAATGGCCACTTGCCATTGACTTCCATGGAATAGTCCTGATGCAAGGAATACAGGATGCTGAAGATGGTGTGCCTGTTGACCTGGGGTCTTCCTCAGGGTAGTCCTTAGTCCCACGTGAGGCAGTGTTGGCGATTGGGGTCAGTGGCTCTCATATTCGTCTTTGGTCCAGCAAAAGTCCATTCCAGCAAAAGTCTAGTCATCACTGGATTACTGGCTGCTGGGCACAACATAAAAGCTGTTCCTTTCTTTTGACAGTAACTCTCCTTCCGGGCAACAAAACTGCGCTCTGATTCTCCTGGGTCCAACAGACTCAAGTGCATCTTTTCCGAGTCTCTGTTTCCCACGGTGCGCTGCGACGAACCGCGGTGGTCTGGGTTAGCAACTTGCCCAGGCAGGCTTCCTTAGCTTTTGTGGTCCTGTAATATGAGCACAAAATTCAGGCAATGGACTCTTGCAGTCTTCTTGATGAGCAGGACATCATGGGTACATTTCGATCTTTGCTACCCCAAGGAGCAGCATGCGCAGCCTTTCTTTGACAGGTTCAAGGTCTGCAGGGCAGTCGTCTGGGCCTGTTCTCCAAGCCAGGTGAGATCTGACCTCTGGGGAGCAAGTATGCCTCTTTTTTTTTTTTTTTATACCTTTTAAGTGCCCTTGGAGGGAGTTGGTTACTAGCCAATCTACTTCTTGGGTCCTTCCCTCTCAATGACAACTTGCTGTGAAGTGTAACATCTACCTATCCCAGAGTGCTCTGTTCAGCCCACTCCCTAGATGTCTGAATCCTTGGTGTGGAATCGTTTACATGCCTTCCTATGCGGACAGAAGGCTGATTTATGGGCAGCATCTGCAAATGGGCACTGGGCGAATTGGGAGTGTGGCAATATTCTAATAGTTGCTTGACGGGCATTGTGTAATTTAATGTAACAAATTTTGATGCCTTGAACTCCTAACTTTAGTAGTCCCATTCAGAAGTTAACACAGTTAGCGTGTAACTACTCGCCAATAGGCAGAACCATTGGAATTATGAGGCATAAAAGGACCAAATTATCCGGCAGGGTTGACTAAATTATGCTTTGTGAAAAGACAAATTATGCAACATGGTTTCTGATAGTATTTCTTCATTATTTTGTCATTTTTACACTACACAACATGGTCTGGACATAGGTTGTGCCTCATTAGTTCCAGCTTAACCCCAGGCATAGCATTAACCAACAGAAAGCTGAAGAGTTAACCTTTCCAAAGTGCCTTTCACTGGGCAGCAACATATTGCAGAGTTTTTAGTAACTTTTGAACCTTTTGAGCTGGAAACAATAATTTTGTTAAAATCTATCTGCAGATAATGGATTATGTGGCAAATGCATCAGATGCATAAATATGCTATAAATGTTGTGACCGCACAATCACAGAATTCCAGTGGCCCTGCCAATGGGGCTACTAGGTATCGGATGCTTCCACTCTAGGGTGGGGAGCTCATCTGGGGAACCTGGTTGTAGGAAGTTGGCTCTGTATGTGTTATTTCAAAGTAAGGAATAGCATGCACAGAGTCCAAGGGTTCCCCTTAGAGGTAAGATAATGGCAAAAAGAGATAATACTAATGCTCTATTTTTGTGGTAGTGTGGTCGAGCAGTAGGCTTATCCAAGGAGTAGTGTTAAGCATTTGTTGTACATACACACAGGCAATAAATGAGGAACACACACTCGGAGACCATTCCAAGCCAATAGGTTTTTGTATAGAAAAATATATTTTCTTAGTTTATTTTAAGAACCACAGGTTCAAATTCTACATGTAATATCTCATTTGAAAGGTATTGCAGGTAAGTACTTTAGGAACTTTGAATAATCACAATAGCATACATACTTTTTACATAAAACACATATAGATATTTTCAAAGTGGACACAGTGCAATTTTCACAGTTCCTGGGGGAGGTAAAGTAATGTTAGTTCTTGCAGGTAAGTAAACCACCTACGGGGTTCAAATTAGGGTCCAAGGTAGCCCACCGTTGGGGGTTCAGAGCAACCCCAAAGTCACCACACCAGCAGCTCCGGGCCGGTCAGGTGCAGAGGTCAGAGGTGCCCAAAACACATAGGCTTCAATGGAGAAGGGGGTGCCCCGGTTCCAGTCTGCCAGCAGGTAAGTACCTGCGTCTTCGGAGGGCAGACCAGGGGGGTTTTGTAGGGCACCGGGGGGGACACAGGTCAGCACAAAAAGTACACCCTCAGCAGCGCGGGGGCGGCCGGGTGCAGTGTGCAAACACGCGTCGGGTTTCCAATAGGTTTCAATGAGAGACCAAGGGGTCTCTTCAGCGTTGCAGGCAGGCAAGGGGGGGGCTCCTTGGGGCAAGGGAGAGGGCCTCCTGGGGGTCACTCCTGCACTGGAGTTCCGATCCTTCAGGTCCTGGGGGCTGCGGGTGCAGGGTCTTTTCCAGGTGTCGGGAATTCAGAGTCAGGCAGTCGCGGTCAGGGGGAGCCTCGGGATTCCCTCTGCAGGCGTCGCTGTGGGGGCGCAGGGGGGACAACTTTGGTTACTCAGTCTTGGAGTCTCCGGGGGGTCCTCCCTGTATCGTTGTTTCTTCACCAGTCGAGTCGGGGTCGCCGGGTGCAGTGTTGCAAGTCTCACGCTTCTTGCAGGGATTGCAGGGGTCTTTAAATCTGCTCCTCTGGAAACAAAGTTGCGTTCTTTGTTGAACAGGGCCGCCGTTCTCTGGAGTTTCTTGGTCTTTTGGAAGTAGGGCAGTCATCTGAGGATTCAGAGGTCGCTGGTCCTGGGGAAAGCGTCGCTGGAGCAGTTTTCTTCCGAAGGAGGGAGACAGGCCGGTAGGCCTGGGGCCAAAGCAGTTGGTGTCTTCTTCTCTGCAGGGTTTTTCAGCTCAGCAGTCCTCTTCAAGTTGCAGGAATCTAAATTCTTAGGTTCAGGGGAGCCCTTAAATACTAAATGTAAGGGCGTGTTTAGGTCTGGGGGGTTAGTAGCCAATGGCTACTAGCCCCGAGGGTGGGTACACCCTCTTTGTGCCTCCTCCCAAGGGGAGGGGGTGTCATTCCTATCCCTATTGGGGGAATCCTCCATCTGCAAGATGGAGGATTTCTAAAAGTCAGTCACCTCAGCTCAGGACACCTTAGGGGCTGTCCTGACTGGCCAGTGACTCCTCCTTGTTGTTCTCATTATTTCCTCCGGCCTTGCCGCCAAAAGTGGGGCCGTGACCGGAGGGGTCGGGCAACTCCACTAGCTGGAGTGCCCTGTGGTGCTGGAACAAAGGGGGTGAGCCTTTGAGGCTCACAGCCAGGTGTTACAGCTCCTGCCTGGGGGAGGTGTTAGCATCTCCACCCAGTACAGGATTTGTTACTGGCCACAGAGTGACAAATGCACTCTCCCCATGTGGCCAGCAACATGTCTCGAGTGTGGCAGGCTGCTAAAACCAGTCAGCCTACACAGGTAGTTGGTTAAGGTTTCAGGGGGCACCTCTAAGGTGCCCTCTGGGGTGTTTTTTTACAATAAAATGTACACTGGCATCAGTGTGCATTTATTGTGCTGAGAAGTTTGATACCAAACTTCCCAGTTTTCAGTGTAGCCATTATGGTGCTGTGGAGTTCGTGTTTGACAGACTCCCAGACCATATACTCTTATGGCTACCCTGCACTTACAATGTCTAAGGTTTTGCTTAGACACTGTAGGGGCACAGTGCTCATGCACTGGTGCCCTCACCTATGGTATAGTGCACCCTGCCTTAGGGCTGTAAGGCCTTCTAGAGGGGTGACTTATCTATACTGCATAGGCAGTGTGAGGTTGGCATGGCACCCTGAGGGGAGTGCCATATCGACTTACTAGTTTTTGTCCTCACCAGTGCACATAAGCTGGCAAGCAGTGTGTCTGTGCTGAGTGAGGGGTCCCCAGGGTGGCATAAGATATGCTGCAGCCCTTAGAGACCTTCCCTGGCATCAGGGCCCTTGGTACCAGGGGTACCAGTTACAAGGGACTTACCTGGATGCCAGGGTATGCCAAATGTGTGAACAAAAGTACAGGTTAGGGAAAGAACACGGGTGCTGGGGCCTGGTTAGCAGGCCTCAGCACACTTTCAATTCAAAACATAGCATCAGCAAAGGCAAAAAGTCAGGGGGTAACCATGCCAAGGAGGCATTTCCTTACACTGGAGATCAAGGGTTATTGGTCTCCAGCGGAACAGATGTTGCACATCAATCTGCTGGAGTTGCGGGCAATAAGTTTGGTGCTCAAGGCCTTCCTCCCTTCCCTTCGTGGTCAGTCGGGTCAGGTCCTGACGGACAACACTACCGCGATGTGGTACATAAACAAGCAGGGAGGAGTAGGGTCGTACCTTCTCTGCAGAGAGGCTCTGCGACTCTGGTCCTGGGTTCAGGACCATCAGATTTGCTTAATAGCAAATCATTTGGCCGGAGCTCTGAATGTACGTGTGGACAGTCTCAGTCGTCACTACTCAGTAGATCACGAGTGGTGTCTCCATCCAGACCTGGTCCTCTACATCTTCGGGATGTGGGGTACGCCTCAGGTGGATCTATTCGCCACTCTGAAGAACGCGCACTGTCCGTTGTTCTGAGGCCTCCAGTATCCGTTGCAAGGAGCATTGGGGGACGCGTTTCAGATGTCCTGGAGCGGCCAGTTACTTTACGTGACTTCCACCCCCCCCCCCCCCCCCCCCCCCAATACCCTTGATTCCTCGGGTTCTGAGGAAGCTTCGTCAAGACCAGGCCCAAGTCATCTTGGTGGCACCGGATTGGCTGAGAAGGGTGTGGTCCACCGATCTACTTCAACTCTCTCAGTGCCCTCCTCTCCGTCTCCCACTCAGGGCAGACCTCCTCTCACAGTCTCTGGGGCAGGTTCTACACCCTCCAATCTCCATGCATGAAGGTGAAGGCTCTGGAGGTGAACGGGGCAACCTGAGTTCATTTTCTCTCCCACCGGATGTAGTGGATGTTATTCTGTCGTCCAGGCGACACTCCATTAAATCCATTTATGCCAGTAGGTGGGCAAAATTTGAGGTTTGGTGCGGAGAAAATCAGAAAGATCCCTTAAAGGCCCACCTTTCAGATGTTCTTTTGTTTGCTCTTGATTTAGCAAAGAAAGGATGTGCGGTAGCTACAGTTAAAGGCTATTTGGCAGCTCTGTCTGCTTTTCTTTGCCTTCCGGACCAGCCTTCTTTAATCAAATCTCCGATTGTAAATAGGTTAATTAAGGGATTAGTTAATGTTTCCTCCCACGCCCTTTCACATGCCTTAGTGGGACCTGAATCTGGTATTGACATTTCTGGTGGGTTTGCCTTTCGAGCCTTTGCATTCATGCCCGTTAAGATACTTAGTTCTAAAGACTGTTTTCTTGAATGCAATTACATCTGCTAGAAGGGTTGGGGAGCTTCAAGCCCTTTCTGTTAAACCCCCATTTACCATGTTTTTCCCTGATAAAGTGGTGCTGAAAACCAGGGCAGCTTTTCTGCCAAAAGTTGTCACTCCTTTTCATATGGGACAGACTATTACCCTTCCCTCGTTCTACCCTCCTCCCCACCCCTCTAAGGATGAAGAGAGACTCCATTGATTGGACCCTAAGAGGGCTCTTAGTTTCTACTTGGAGAGAACAAAAGAATTTAGTCTTGATCAGCTGTTCGTAGGGTATGTTGGACAGCGGAAGGGCAGAGCGGTCCAGAAACGAACAATCTCCAGGTGGGTCATCCTGTGTATAAAAGTTTGTTACTCTCTGGCGAAGAAAGTTCCCCCTGAGGGTATCCGGGCCCATTCCGCTAGGACTAAGTCGGCAACTTCGGCCCTAGCAAGAGGAGTTCCATTAGTGGACATTTGTAAGGCGGCAACTTGGATGTCCCTCCGTTCCTTTGCAAAACATTACTGTTTGGATTCTGAGGTGAAGAGGGACAGCCATTTTGCACGCTCAGTATTGCAGGATTTCTTGGTGTAATCAGGCGGGCACCCACCACTGAATGCGATACGGCTTTGGGACTCTATTCATAAGGTGAGGAATCCACAGGTAGTTGTATCCATCAGAAGAACAAGTAACTTACCTTAGGTAACGCTTTTTCTGGTGGATACACTAGCTACCTGTGGATTCCTCACGCCTCCCCGTTGCCTTCCTGATTGCACAGATATCTTGCAAAAGTTTTTATGTTTGTTTGTGTGTGTGTATATATGTATTTATGGGTGTAATCTATTACTTATATTTCATGTGAATATATGCAATTATGGGAAGTATTCTTGTGTATATGTATTTTTCTTTACGTTTTTTATGGGTCGGTTCTCACCTGCTCGCCTCAAAGGCATGAAAAAAATGAGGTGAAACTGACGTCCGCACGCTGACGAGGACCTCTTATTGGCATGGTGACGTCGGACGGAGTCACGTGGAGCCGTGCCATTATGACGTCCTCGTCGACATGGACAGCTAGGAATGAAAATGTCACTTACCCAGTGTACATCTGTTCGTGGCATCAGTCGCTGTAGATTCGCATGTTTTGCAATAGCTCGCCATCTGGTGTTGGGCCGGAGTGTTACAAGTTGTTTTTCTTCGAAGAAGTCTTTCGAGTCACGGGACCGAGTGACTCCTCCTTTTGTCTCCATTGCGCATGGGCGTCGACTCCATCTTCGATTGTTTTTCCCCGCAGAGGGTGAGGTAGGAGTTGAATTGTAGTAATAGTGCCCATGCAATGGAGTGACTAAGTATGTACCTATTTAAGGTTGAGATGATACATATACAAATAGTTGAAGGTAACTTCCAAACTGCTACAGGCTCCCGGGGAGGCGGGTGGGCACATGCGAATCTACAGCGACTGATGCCACGAACAGATGTACACTGGGTAAGTGACATTTTCAGTTCGATGGCATCTGTCGCTGTAGATACGCATGTTTTGCATAGACTAGTAAGCAGTTATCTCCCCAAAAGCGGTGGCTCAGCCTGTAGGAGTGGAAGTAGTTTGAAATAATGTTCTTAATACGGCTTGACCTACTGTGGCTTGTTGTGCGGATAACACATCTACACAGTAGTGCTTGGTGAATGTGTGAGGCGTAGACCATGTGGCTGCCTTACATATTTCTTGCATTGGGATGTTTCCTAGAAAGGCCATGGTAGCACCCTTCTTTCTGGTTGAGTGTGCCCTTGGTGTAATGGGCAGCTGTCGTTTAGCTTTAAGGTAGCAGATTTGGATGCATTGAACTATCCATCTGGCTATACCTTGTTTTGATATTGGGTTTCCTGCATGAGGTTTTTGAAATGTAATAAATAGTTGTTTAGTCTTTCTGATGTTCTTTGTTCTGTCAATGTAATACATTAATGCTCTTTTGACATCTAATGTATGTAGTGCCCTTTCAGCTACGGTATCTGGCTGTGGAAAGAACACTGGAAGTTCCACTGTTTGATTTAGATGGAACAGTGAAATAACCTTTGGCAAAAATTTAGGCTTAGTCCTTAGGACGACCTTATTCTTGTGTAGTTGTATAAAAGGTTCTTGTATTGTAAACGCCTGAATCTCCCTTACTCTTCTTAGGGAAGTAATGGCGATGAGAAATGCAACCTTCCAGGTTAGGAACTGTATTTCGCAGGAGTGCATGGGTTCAAAAGGTGGACCCATAAGTCTAGTTAGGACAACATTTAGGTTCCATGAAGGAACAGGTGGTGTTCTTTGTGGTATAATTCTCCTAAGGCCCTCCATGAATGCTTTAATGACTGGTATCTTATATAGGGAAGTTGAATAGGTAGTCTGCAGGTATGCAGATATTGCTGCAAGGTGTATTTTAATGGAAGAGAAAGCCAGGTTAGATTTTTGTAAGTGAAGCAAGTAGCCCACTACATGTTCTGGAGTTGTGTGTAAAGGTTGTATTTGATTAATATGGCAGTAGCAAACAAACCCCTTCCATTTACTTGCATAGCAGTGCCTGGTGGATGGCCTTCTGGCTTGCTTTATGACTTCCATACATTCTTGGGTAAGTTGTAAGTGCCCGAATTCTAGGATCTCAGGAGCCAGATTGCTAGATTCAGCGATGCTGGATCTGGGTGTCTGATCTTTTGGTTGTGTTGTGTCAACAGATCTGGCCTGTTGGGCAATTTGATGTAGGGTACTACTGATAGGTCTAGCAGCGTTGTGTACCAGGGTTGCCTTGCCCAAGTTGGTGCTATCAATATGAGTTTGAGTTTGTTTTGACTGAGTTTGTTTACCAGGTAAGGAAGGAAAGGGAGAGGAGGAAAAGCGTAAGCAAATATCCCTGACCAGTTCATCCATAGGGCATTGCCTAGGGACTGTTTGTGTGGGTATCTGGATGCGAAGTTTTGGCATTTTGCGTTCTCCTTCGTCGCAAACAAGTCTATTTGAGGTGTTCCCCAGAGTTTGAAATAGGTGTTCAGAATTTGGGGGTGAATTTCCCATTCGTGGACCTGTTGGTGATCTCGAGAGAGGTTGTCTGCGAGTTGATTTTGGATCCCTGGTATAAATTGTGCTATTAGGCGAATTTGGTTGTGAATTGCCCAACGCCAAATTTTTTGTGCTAGCAGGCTTAACTGCGTGGAGTGTGTCCCCCCTTGCTTGTTTAGATAATACATTGTCGTCATGTTGTCTGTCTTGACGAGAATGTATTTGTGAACTATTATTGGTTGGAAAGCTTTTAGTGCTTGAAAAACTGCTAGTAGTTCTAGGTGATTTATATGCAGTTTTGTTTGATGTACGTTCCATTGTCCTTGTATGCTGTGTTGATCGAGGTGTGCTCCCCACCCTGTCATGGAAGCATCTGTTGTTATTACGTATTGTGGCACTGGGTCTTGGAAAGGCCGCCCCTTGTTTAAATTTGTTGTTCCACCACAGAAGCGAGAGGTAAGTTTGGCGGTCTATTAACACCAGATCTAGAAGATGACCCTGTGCTTGAGAGCACTGTGATGCTAGGCACTGTTGTAAGGGCCTCATGTGCAGTCTTGCGTTTGGGACAATGGCTATGCATGAAGACATCATGCCTAGGAGTTGTAATATCTTTGCTTGTATCTTTTGTGTTGGATACATGCGTTGTATGATGGTGTTGAAATTTTGAATTCTTTGGGGACTTGGAGTGGCTACTCCTTTTGTTGTGTCTATTATGGCTCCTAGGTATTGTTGTACCTTGCACAGCAGAATGTTGGATTTCGTGAAGTTGACGGTGAACCCTAGTTTGAAGAGGGTTTGTATGATCTGATTTGTGTGATTTGAGCACTCTACTAACGAATGGGCCTTGATTAGCCAGTCGTCTAGATATGGGAACACATGTATTTGCTGCCTTCTGATGTGTGCAGCGACTACCGCTAGACATTTGGTAAAGACTCTTGGTGCGGTTGTTAATCCGAAAGGCAGTACCTTGAATTGGTAATGTATTCCTTTGAATACAAACCTTAGGTATTTCCTGTGCGATGGGTGTATTGGTATATGGAAATACGCGTCCTTGAGGTCTAAAGTTGACATGTAGTCGTGTAGTTTTAGCAATGGTAATACCTCTTGTAGTGTGACCATGTGAAAGTGGTCTGATTTGATGAATGTGTTCACTATTCTGAGGTCTAGGATTGGTCTCGGCGTTTTGTCCTTCTTTGGTATCAGAAAGTACAGTGAGTAAACTCCTGTGTTTATTTGTGTGTTTGGCACTAATTCGATTGCATTCTTTTGCAATAGTGCCTGCACTTCCTATCTCCAGGAGATTGGAATGATGTTTTGTCAAATTTTGTGCTTTTGGTGGTATGTTTGGAGGGAATTGTAGAAATTCTATGCAATAACCATGTTGGATAATTGCTAGAACCCAAGTGTCTGTAGTGATTTCCTCCCATGCTTTGTAATAATGACTTATTCTTCCCCCCACTGGTGTTGTGTGGAGGGGGTGAGTGACATGTGAGTCACTGCTTAGTAGTAGGGGTTTTGGGGCTTTGAAATTTTCCTCTATTCCTAGGGAATTGCCCTCCTCTATATTGTCCCCGAAAACCTCCTCTGTACTGTCCCTGGTAACTGGACGGTGTTGCCTGTGAGGTGCTGGCTTGTGTGCTTTGACCCCGAAACCCCCCTCTAAAGGGTGTTTTACGGAATGTGCTATAATTCCCTCTGCTCTGCGGGGAGTAGAGTGCGCCCATGGCTTTAGCAGTGTCCGTGTCCTTTTTGAGTTTCTCAATCGCTGTGTCCACTTCTGGACCGAACAGTTCTTTTTCGTTAAAAGGCATATTGAGAACTGCTTGCTGAATCTCTGGTTTAAATCCAGACGTTCGGAGCCATGCATGCCTTCTGATAGTTACAGATGTATTAATTGTCCGTGCAGCTGTATCTGCAGCGTCCATGGAGGAGCGGATTTGGTTGTTGGAAATGGTCTGTCCCTCCTCAACCACTTGTTTTGCCCCATTTTGTAGGTCCTTGGGCAGATGGTCAATGAGATGTTGCATCTCATCCCAATGGGCTCTGTCATAGCGCGCAAGTAGTGCCTGGGAGTTAGCGATGCGCCACTGGTTTGCAGCTTGTGCTGCGACTCTTTTACCAGCTGCATCGAACTTGCGGCTTTATCTGGGGGTGGTGCATCTCCAGATGTGTGGGAGTTGGCCCTTTTCCTAGCTGTTCCTACAACGACAGAGTCTGGTGGCAGCTGTGTAGTGATGAAAGCCGGGTCTGTAGGAGGCGCCTTATACTTTTTTTCCACTCTTGGTGTGATTGCCCTACTTTTGACCGGCTCCTTAAAGATTTCTTTTGTGTGCCGGAGCATACCAGGGAGCATAGGCAGGCTTTGGTAGGAGCTGTGGGTGGAGGAGAGTGTGTTGAATAAAAAGTCATCCTCAACCTGTTCTGAGTGGAGGCTTACATTGTGAAATTGTGCTGCTCTAGCCACCACTTGAGAATACGCAGTGCTGTCCTCTGGTGGAGATGGCTTCGTAGGGTATGCCTCCGGACTGTTATCTGACACTGGGGCGTCGTATAAGTCCCATGCGTCTTGATCTTGGTCACCCTGGCTCATGGTGGTGTGAGCTGGGGAATGTGATGGAGTTTGTGCTGGTGAGACGTTAATCACAGGTGGAGGAGAGGGTGGTGGGGTAACTTTTTTCACCACTTTTGTTTGTGGTGTTTGTTCAGTTTGGAACTCCAATCTTCTCTTTCTTCTAATAGGGGGAAGGGTGCTTATTTTTCCTGTCCCCTGCTGTATGAAAATACGCTTTTGCGTATGGTCTACATCCGCTGAGTGTAGTTCTTCCTCAAACCTATGCTTTTGCATTTGGGAGGTTAGCGAGTGCTCTTCTGTATAAGAGCCTGAAACTGGGTCGGTTGCAGTTTGTTTCGGCACCGAAACCCTGTCTGCATCTTTTTTCAGCTCAGAGGTGACTTTTTTCTTTTTCGGGGCCGAAACCTCTCGGCGTCGATCTTCTTCGGTGCCGCTGTCTCGGCGTCGAGCCGTGTCTACAACGGTATCTCGGTGTCGATGCTTGTCTCCAGCACTTTCTCGGTCCCGAGAAGGCTGCGTGCCGGTGTCTCGACCGGAGTCGGACGATCTCGGCACTGTTTGGGCCTTTTTCGGTGCCGACGGTCGGTCACCGAATTTATGGGTCGAGCCATGGCCTGATGGCAGTGGCATCCCCTGGGCCTTGTAAATCTTCTTTTGAGTGGTTTTCGACATCCTACTCACGGTTTGTGTATCGTCGAATCCTTCGGAGTCCGATTCTTGGATCGAAAAGGATCCCTCCTCTTCTTGTTCCTCGAACTCCCGGTGGGCTGTCGGCGCGGACGCCATTTGAAGTCTTCTGGCTTGACGGTCTCAGAGTTTTTCGGGACTGGAACGCACGACAGGCCTCGCAGGTGTCTTCGCTGTGCTCAGGTGACAGGCACAGGTTGCAGACCAAGTGTTGGTCTGTATAGGGGTATTTATTGTGGCATTTGGGACAGAAACGGAACGGGGTCCGTTCCATCGGCGTTCTTCTGCACGCGGTCGGGCCGACCAGGCCCCGACGGGGGATCGAAAAAATTACCCCGAAGGGCACCGGAGCTCTTCGATCTTGGACGCGGTGTTGAATCTAACTACGCCGACCCCGAACGCAACAATACCGACAAATCTTCTGAAATTAGCTATTTTTCCGTTCCGAAACTCGGAGCGACAGGAACACGTCCGAACCCGATGGCGGAAAAAAAACAATCGAAGATGGAGTTGACGCCCATGCGCAATGGAGACAAAAGGAGGAGTCACTCGGTCCCGTGACTCGAAAGACTTCTTCGAAGAAAAACAACTTGTAACACTCCGGCCCAACACCAGATGGCGAGCTATTGCAAAACATGCGTATCTACAGCGACAGATGCCATCGAGCGAAGACTTTCCGTCGGATGCTGGCGCAAGGACGAATTCATAAGGTGAGGAATCCACAGGTAGCTAGTGTATCCACCAGAAAAAGCGTTACTGAAGGTAAGTAACTTGTTCGTTTTGGCACTGCCAACCCAAACACATTGATTCCATGAAAGCCACTTTTCAAGAGATTATTTGCTGTGTGTTCCACTTGCAGAAAGCAAATCTAGCCTACATTTCTGTTATGCTGCTATGGCTGCGAGACGTAACCTATCTACAGAATGGAATTTTCCCTTTTCAGAATCCCAGTCATTAAGGCTTTTCTGGAAGTACTTGAACATATAGTTCCACCTAGGGTACCCCCTATACCATTGTGGAACCTCACCATTCTGCTCACCAGGCTTATGGGTCCCCCTTTTGAGCCACTCCATTCATGTCCACTTTAATTCTTTGCATGGAAAGTGGCTTTCTTAGTTGCCATCACTTCACTCCAGGCATGTTGTTGAGCTCCAGGCAGTTCTACACACTAATCCAAAATTTCTCCCTAAAATGGTTTCACAGTTTTACGTAACCAGTCTATCAAACTACTAGTCTTCTTCCCACAACCAGACTGTTGCAGAAAGAGCCCTTCACACCCTATGTCAAGAGCACTCCTGTTTTATATTGTCCTGACCAAAGAGGTCCGGAAAACTAAGCAACTTTCTAGCCTTTTCACCACTACATAAAGGTAACCCATTCTGGCACAGCCAGACAGATAGTCAAGTGCATATAGACTTCTTATGCTAAGGCAGAGACCTTTGCCTTTTACCCATAGAGCGCACTCTACTAGAAAAAAAGGCCCTACTTTGGCTTTCCTTGGAAACATTCCTGTAGCTGACATTTGCAAGGCAGCTACATGGTCCACACCACACTTTGACAAAACACTACTGTGTGGATGTGGTAGCGCACCAAAAATCTATACTTTTCCTTCTTCCACTCCCTTATCCGTCTGTGGGACAACAGTTTAACAAAGGAGTTGGTGCCCATGCGCAATATTACAGAGAGGAGTCGTCACTCGATCTCATGATTTGAAAGACTTAGTTGAAGAAAAACAACTCTCACCATTCCGGACCAAACACTAGATGGCAGGAGTATGCAGAGCATGTGAATCTACAGCACTACATGCCACAAACAGATGCTTACAGTGTAAGTAATATAATAATTGTAAGGAAATGCCTCCTTGGCATGGTTGCCCCCTGACTTTTTGCCTTTGCTGATGCTATGTTTACAATTGAAAGTGTGCTGAGGCCTGCTAACCAGGCCCCAGCACCAGTGTTCTTTCCCTAACCTGTACTTTTGTATCCACAATTGGCAGACCCTGGCATCCAGATAAGTCCCTTGTAACTGGTACTTCTAGTACCAAGGGCCCTGATGCCAAGGAAGGTCTCTAAGGGCTGCAGCATGTCTTATGCCACCCTGGAGACCTCTCACTCAGCACAGACACACTGCTTGCCAGCTTGTGTGTGCTAGTGAGGACAAAACGAGTAAGTCGACATGGCACTCCCCTCAGGGTGCCATGCCAGCCTCTCACTGCCTATGCAGTATGGGTAAGACACCCCTCTAGCAGGCCTTACAGCCCTAAGGCAGGGTGCACTATACCATAGGTGAGGGTACCAGTGCATGAGCATGGTACCCCTACAGTGTCTAAACAAAACCTTAGACATTGTAAGTGCAGGGTAGCCATAAGAGTATATGGTCTGGGAGTTTGTCAAACACGAACTCCACAGCACCATAATGGCTACACTGAAAACTGGGAAGTTTGGTATCAAACTTCTCAGCACAATAAATGCACACTGATGCCAGTGTACATTTTATTACAAAATACACCCCAGAGGGCACCTTAGAGGTGCCCCCTGAAACTTAACCGACTGTCTGTGTAGGCTGACCAGTTCCAGCAGCCTGCCACACTAGAGACATGTTGCTGGCCCCATGGGGAGAGTGCCTTTGTCACTCTGAGGCCAGTAACAAAGCCTGCACTGGGTGGAGATGCTAACACCTCCCCCAGGCAGGAGCTGTGACACCTGGCGGTGAGCCTCAAAGGCTCACCCCTTTGTCACAGTCCAGCAGGGCACTCCAGCTTAGTGGAGTTGCCCGCCCCCTCCGGCCACGGCCCCCACTTTTGGCGGCAAGGCTGGAGGGAACAAAGAAAGCAACAGGGAGGAGTCACTGGCCAGTCAGGACAGCCCCTAAGGTGTCCTGAGGTGACTCTGACTTTTAGAAATCCTCCATCTTGCAGATGGAGGATTCCCCCAATAGGGTTAGGATTGTGACCCCCTCCCCTTGGGAGGAGGCACAAAGAGGGTGTACCCACCCTCAGGGCTAGTAGCCATTGGCTACTAACCCCCCAGACCTAAACACGCCCTTAAATTTAGTATTTAAGGGCTACCCTGAACCCTAGAAAATTAGATTCCTGCAACTACAAGAAGAAGGACTGCCTAGCTGAAAACCCCTGCAGAGGAAGACCAGAAGACGACAACTGCCTTGGCTCCAGAAACTCACCGGCCTGTCTCCTGCCTTCCAAAGATCCTGCTCCAGCGACGCCTTCCAAAGGGACCAGCGACCTCGACATCCTCTGAGGACTGCCCCTGCTTCGAAAAGACAAGAAACTCCCGAGGACAGCGAACCTGCTCCAAGAAAGGCTGCAACTTTGTTTCCAGCAGCTTTGAAAGAACCCTGCAAGCTCCCCGCAAGAAGCGTGAGACTTGCAACACTGCACCCGGCGACCCCGACTCGGCTGGTGGAGATCCAACACCTCAGGAGGGACCCCAGGACTACTCTAAGACTGAGTACCAAAACCTGTCCCCCCTGAGCCCCCACAGTGCCGCCTGCAGAGGGAATCCCGAGGCTTCCCCTGACCGCGACTCTTTGAAACCTAAGTCCCGACGCCTGGAAAAGACCCTGCACCCGCAGCCCCCAGGACCTGAAGGACCGGACTTTCACTGGAGAAGTGACCCCCAGGAGTCCCTCTCCCTTGCCCAAGTGGAGGTTTCCCCGAGGAAGCCCCCCCTTGCCTGCCTGCAGCGCTAAAGAGATCCCTTGATCTCTCATAGACTAACATTGCAAACCCGACGCTTGTTTCTACACTGCACCCGGCCGCCCCCGCGCTGCTGAGGGTGAAATTTCTGTGTGGGCTTGTGTCCCCCCCCCCCCCCCCCCCCCCCGGTGCCCTACAAAACCCCCCTGGTCTGCCCTCCGGAGACGCGGGTACTTACCTGCAAGCAGACCGGAACCGGGGCACCCCCTTCTCTCCATTCTAGCCTATGCGTTTTGGGCACCACTTTGAACTCTGCACCTGACCGGCCCTGAGCTGCTGGTGTGGTGACTTTGGGGTTGCTCTGAACCCCCAACGGTGGGCTACCTTGGACCAAGAACTGAACCCTGTAAGTGTCTTACTTACCTGGTAAAACTAACAAAAACTTACCTCCCCCAGGAACTGTGAAAATTGCACTAAGTGTCCACTTTTGAAATAGCTATTTGTCAATAACTTGAAAAATATACATGCAATTGAAATGATTCAAAGTTCCTAATGTACTTACCTGCAATACCTTTCAAACAAGATATTACATGTTAAATTTGAACCTGTGGTTCTTAAAATAAACTAAGAAAATATATTTTTCTATAACAAAACCTATTGGCTGGATTTGTCTCAGAGTGTGTGTACCTCATTTATTGTCTATGTGTATGTACAACAAATGCTTAACACTACTCCTTGGATAAGCCTACTGCTCGACCACACTACCACAAAATAGAGCATTAGTATTATCTATTTTTACCACTATTTTACCTCTAAGGGGAACCCTTGGACTCTGTGCATGCTATTCCTTACTTTGAAATAGCACATACAGAGCCAACTTCCTACAATAATTGTCGGGCTGGGTTGTCCTTTGCATTCGGAATTGCTACATTATAGCCAAAAGCAGTCTATAGAAGGGTGGCGGACAAGGGGCCAAGGCTGTTGCTACTGTAGCAACAGCATTTGCTTGTGGACTGCCTGTCCCTGATGGTTCTTTTATGTCAGGCTGCAACATTGTCATCAGTGTGCATGTTCACAAAGTACTACCACAGGTCTGATTGAAAGGGCATTTCGGCTGGTATTTGTAGGACTTTTTGGACTGTTACTCCACACTCTTCCCTGGGAAAGTACTGCTTTGCTATCTATTCGAAAGGTGAGGAATCTGCTTTGAGAAGTATCCATCAGAAGAGCAAGTTAATTACATTCAATAACTGTTTCTGGTGGATAATCTAGGTAACCTGCAGATTCCTCATTGCCCTCCCTCATTCTGTGTGTAATAGATGCTTTACTATCTAAAGGTTGCAAATTGGAGATCTGCACATTGGCACAAGCAATTAGTTTCATTTGTGGGTGCAGACTATGTCCAGAAAGAACCTGACATCGGTGCACTTGGGTTGCGCCTGTATGTGGTTCCACTCGTCACTTTCAGAGTGACGTAGATGTTGGGCTTCATGGTGCCATCTATTGGTGCACTGGGAGCTATGTTGAAAAACCACCTGTATCTAGTCTGACACTGTGGGATAATCTAAATGCAGTTGGAGTGAGCATGCACCAGAAAGTGTTACCAGATGTAAATAACTTTCTCTTCCGAGTCCCTCTGCTCACGTCCTTGGTGACTAATGAGCTGGTGTCATCCAATCCAAATACTTTTCACTGGAGTTCACTAACAATAAAATCCTTTTCTGGCTGATGAAGTTGTCATGATGTACCAACACTCACTGTGACATCCATTAGGTTACTTTAATTTAATGATGACTTGTCCATCACAGTTGTCAGTTGGATGGGAACACTCATTGAAAGCTGTTACTTTTGATATCCATTGAAAATGGGATTTTGGTTTGCAGCTTAACCTTGGGTGTAAAGGTTTACCTGTAAAACCCGAACATCTATAAAGGTTATTTAAAATTGTTCCAGAACTGTTGAAATCCCCCAGCCAACTGAACTAGATCCCATGTGTAAGAGGCTGGCTCTCTGTATGGTGTACTAAAAAGAAGTAAACCATGCAGAGAGTCCAGTGAATCCCCAATGTGTTTGCAGAGGCAAAAGTAGATAGGACTAATGCTCTATTCTGTGGTAATCTGGGTGAGCAGTTCCGTTTATGAGAAGGTAGTGCTAAGCATTTGTTGTACACAGAGGCAATAAGACACACACTCTTATATATATATATATATATATATATATTCTCGATGGCATGTGTAGCTGCAGATACACATGCTGTGCATTATCCTGCCATCTAGTGTTGGGCTCTGAGTGTTACAAGTTCTTTTTCTTCGAAGAAGTCTTTTCGAGTCACGAGACCGAGGGACTCCTCCCCTTTCGGCTCCACTTCGCATGGGCGTCGACTCCATCTTAGATTGTTTTTTTTTTTTTCCGCCATCGGGTTTCGGACGTGTTCCTCTTCGCTCCGTATTTCGGTTCGGAAAAGTTAGTTAACAAGCGGAAAATTTGACGGTATTGTTTGCGATCGGTATTTGGTTAGGCATAGCACATCGACACCGAAGAAAAGAGCTCAGGCAGCCCTTCGTGGCTTTCCCTCCTCGACGGGGCCTGGTTGGCCCGACCGCGTGCATCTTCAAGGCTCATGGAACGGACCCCATTCCGCTTCTGCCCCAATTGCCACGCTAAGTATCCTTATACAGACCAACACTTGGTCTGTAATCTGTGTTTGTCCCCCGAACACAAAGAGGATACGTGCGAGGCCTGTCGGGCATTTCGGTCCAAGAAGTCGCTGCGCGACCGGAGAGCTCGAAGGCTTCAAATGGCGTCGACACCAGCCAGACACCCCGACGTCGAAGAAGAGGAGACCTTCTCCATCCCAGATTCGGACTCGGACAAGCCCGAGAGTGAGCAGCCGACGAGGCAACAAACCGTGAGTAAACCTGCCCCGGCCAAAACTCACTCGAAAAATCATGAAGGCCCAGGGGACGCCACCGCCGACAGGCCATGGCTTTACCACACAGCAGCTGAAGACATCAGACTCCGGTTGAGATACCGGCTCAGAATATACTCTGCACCGAGATACCGGCTCCGACCAAACTCTGCACCGAGAGATCAGCACCCCGAAAACTAAAAAGGTTTCTTCGGAGCCGAAAGACTTCTGAGAAGGTTTCGGTGCCGAAACACCCAGCCTCGGTGCCGAAACAAAGCTCCTATACGGACGAACAGGGCCTTTCCTCACAACTACAAGGCCACAAGTTTGGACAAGAACTGGAGATGGGAGAGCCAGACCATACCCAGAGGAGGCTCCATATACAAAAAGACACGGGGAAAATAAGAACTCTTCCCCCAATTAAAATGAAGCGGAAGCTCGCATTCCATGAAACTGAAATGCAGCCAAAAGCAAAGGTGGCTAAAGAAAAAACACCACCACAATTTTCTCCACAGCCATCGCCACCGCCCTCACCACATCTGTCCCCAATAGCAACACCCCCAATGATGCAGTCACCAACGCACACAGGGATGAGCCAAGATGACCCAGATGCATGGGATCTGTAAGATGCACCAGTCTCTGATAATAGTCCGGACTGCTACCTGGCAAGGCCATCACCACCAGAGGACAGTACTGCTTATATGCAGGTGGTTACCAGGGCAGCTACTTTCCACAACGTAGCATTACATTCGGAACCTATAGAAGATGACTTTTTATTCAATACCCTGTTGTCAACCCATAGCCAATACCAAAGCTTGCCAATGTTACCAGGCATGTTAAAACACGCCAAACAGGTGTTTTCAAGACCCGGTCAAGAGCAGAGCAGTCACACCTAGGGTGGAGAAGTAATATAAACCTCCCCCTACGGACCCTGTTTACATTATATAACAACTAACTCCTGATTCAGTGGTAGTAGGAGCGGCCCGGAAAAGGGCAAACTCCAAACTTCTGGGGACGCACCACCACCTGACAAAGTCAGAAATTCGATGCAGCAGGCAAAAGGTTGGCAGCACAGGCAGCCAATTAATGGCGAATTGCCAATTCGCAAGCTCTACTGGCAAGATACGACAGGGCACATTGAGACGAAATGCAACATTTCATTAAACACCTTCCCAAAGAGTTCCAGAAGTGTGCTCAACAGGTTGTAGAGGAGGGACAAAGTATCTCCAACAACCAAATAAGATCGGCTATGGACTAAACACGGCGGTCACCATTCGGAGACACCCGTGGCTACGCGCCGCCGGATTTAAGCCAGAGATCCAGCAGGCTGTGCTGAATATGCTTTTCAACGGACAACAATTGTTTGGGCCGGAGGTGGATACAGTTATAGACAAACTAAAGGAAGACACTGACACGGCCAAAGCCATGGACGCGCTCTATTCCCCATAGAGCAGAGGCACTTTTAGGAAGCCACACTTTAGAGGGGGGGTTTCGGGCCCAAGCCACAGAACCTTCCACCTCACAGGCCAGACCCACATACCAAAGCCAATATCAAATAGGAGGTTTTTGGGGACAATATAGGGGTGGACAGTTCCCTAAACCAAGAGGGAAATTCCAAAGCTCAAAAACCCCACAAACTAAACAGTGACTCCAACGTCACAAACCCCCAACACACAACACCTGTGGGGGGGGGGGGGGGGAGAAGACTCAGATTATTACCAAAATTGGCAAGACATAACTATGGACTCGTGGGTCCTAGCCATTATCCAACATGGTTATTGCATAGAATTCCTACAATTACCACCAAATGTGCCTCCAAGAGCACACATGTCCAAACACCACTTGGATCTGTTACAAATAGAAGTCCAAGCATTGTTACAAAAAGAAGCAATAGAACTAGTACCCAACCATCAAAAAGGAACAGGTGTTTACTCCCTGTATTTCCTAATTCCAAAAAAGGACAAAACACTGAGACCCATATTAGACCTCAGAACACTAAATCTTTACATGAAATCAGATCACTTTCACATGGTAACCCTTCAAGACGTGATTCCCTTGCTCAAACAGAACTACATGTCAACATTCGATCTCAAGGATGCTTACTTCCACATACCCATACATCCTTCCCACAGGAAATACTTAAGGTTTGTAATCCAAGGCGTGCATTACGAATTCAAAGTCTTACAGTTCGGGATAACCGCACCAAGAGTATTCACAAAATGCCTTGCGGTAGTAGCTGCTCATATCAGGAGGCAGCACATGCACGAATTCCCTTACTTTGACAATTGGTTAATAAAAACCAGCACTCCGCAACAGTGTCTTCTACACACAAAATACATCATAGAAACCCTTCACAAGCTAGGGTTCTCTATAAACTACCAAAAATCACATCTACAACCGTGCCAAATACAACAATACTTAGGAGCAACAATCAACACACACACAGGGATTGCCATTCCAAGTCCACAAAGGGTACAAGCATTCCAAAATGCCATACTAAACATGCACCCAAACCAACACTATCAAGTGAGGTTTGTGATGAAACTTCTAGGCATGATGTCTTCATGCATAGCCATTGTCCCAAACGCAAGACTACACATGTGGCCCTTACAACAGTGCCTAGCGACACAAGCACAGGGTCAACTTCAAGATCTAGAGTTGATAGACCGACAAACACACTCCTCGGAATCCTATAAAATTAAACCAAGGGCGGCCATTCCAAGACCCTGTGCCTCAATCCGTGATCACAACAGATGCTTCAATGGTAGGGTGGGGAGCACACCTCAAACAGCACAGCATTCAGGGACAATGGGACGCTCAACAAAGGCAACTGCGTATAAATCATTTAGAACTGTTAGCAGTGTTTCTAGCATTGAAAGCATTTCAACCGCTAATAGCCCACAAACACATTCTTGTCAAAACAGACAACATGACAACAATGTATTACCTAAACAAACAGGGAGGGACACACATCACAACTGTGTCTCTTAGCACAAAAGATTTGGCATTGGGCGATTCACAATCCCATTCGCCTAATAGCACAGTACATCCCAGGAATTCAAAACCAGTTAGCCGACATTCTCAGTCGTGATCACCAACAAACCCACGAATGGGAAATTCATCCCCAGATACTACAAACTTACTTTCGAAGCTGGGGAACACCACAAATACTTATTCGCAACAAAAGAAAACGCAAAATGCCAAAACTTTGCGTCCAGGTATCCGCACCCTCACTCCAACGGCAATGCGTTATGGATGAGTTGGTCAGGGATATTTGCTTATGCTTTCCCCCCTCTCCCACTCCTTCCGTATCTAGTAAACAAATGGAGTCAAAACAAACTCATACTAATAGCACCAACTTGGGCTCGCCAACCATGGTACACAACACTACTAGATCTGTCAGTAGGACCTCATATCAAACTACCAAACAGACCAGATCTGTTAACTCAACACAAACAACAGATCAGACACCCGAATCCAGCATCGCTCAATCTAGCAATCTGGCTCCTGAAGTCTTAGAATTTGGACATTTAGACCTTACAGAAGAATGTATGGAGGTCATTAAACAAGCTAGAAAACCTACTACAAGACATTGTTAAGCAAACAAATGGAAAAGATTTGTTTATTACTGCCATAATAATCAAATTCAACCACTACATGCGTCCGCAAAAAACATTGTAAGCTACTTATTACACTTACAAAAATCAAAGCTAGCTTTTTCCTCCATTAAAATACATCTCACAGCACTCAGTGTGAGTATATTTGCTCCCCCTAGTGCCAAGATGTGTGTGGTGTTGTTGTGGTTTTTTTTTTTTTTTTTCCTCCTAAATCCCCCTTCCCCAAATGACTAACAGTAAAGCAAATGGGGTACCTGGAGTCTACTTCAATGAACTAGTTTACAGGAGTATAGAAGTGGAAAGTTTGTACAAAAAATAGGGAACAATTGTGCAGTCCTTACAGGCTACAAGAGCTTAAATAATTCCACTGCTAGTTGTGCGCCTTATTCCTGTACTGTAAAGGGGCTTACTTTTGTTGTGGCAAGTATGTCAATCTGTAAACGTCTCAATTGTGTCAAAATTAGACCCTGGTGCAATTTGATTGATGCTGACGTTATTAGTGGATTTTTGCATTTAGCTTGTTGAACATTATGCCATGTTGTGTAATTATGCCGCTGTTAATGGCAAAAGTTGAGCACAATGAGAGCAGCTTTTTGTAGCAATTGAGTTTTTGGTGCTGTTTAAGCTCAATATGCACCCTCGCTTCAGACTAATGCTATGCTGGATTTCACACTAAAATATAGCACTAATTGACCATATTTGCGGTAATTTTCCTGAAATTTTGCTTAAATACCCAAAACCAAATGATGCAAATTTCAGATATCCCTAGTCAAAATCACATGAAACTTGCCATCCTCTCCTGCTTATGAGTATTTGCCACTTTAGTTTGCTTCAAAGAAGCGTATATCTGGGTTTCCTAAAATAGTTTTGCAATTGTGCCTACTCAGAAGAAATGTGCAGTGTTTGAGTTTTTCTTCTACTCTGATTGGATAAAGGATTTCTTGTGCAAATAATGGCCATTATTGAAAATGTACATCCCCTCTCGTCATAGCTTCAGATGTGTACCTAATTGTATTCTAGAGTATGTTCACCAAGAAGGAAAACTTCAGAGTGAAGAACTGGTGATGGAAATGGACAAATTGCATGGTAAGTTTGCACAAGGCGTCTTATTTTTTTCTTCTCGAAATATTTTTTTACAATCTTTACTGCTTGTGTGATAAAGTGGTATGCCTTTTGAAACTGTGGCTCTATTTTGTGTCATCTGACTTGAGTTTTAAGCTTTTCCAGTATGAAAGGCTCTCCAAGCAAATTAGAATTAAAACGATGTGCTATGATCGCTTAAGTATTCTTTTTTTGGTAATTGTAAAGAAATGGCTCCCTGTTGCAGTTACCCCCCACTTTTTGCCTGATACTGATGCTGACTTGACTGAGAAGTGTGCTGGGACCCTGCTAACCAGGCCCCAGCACCAGTGTTCTTTCACCTAAAATGTACTTTTGATTCCACAATTGGCACACCCTGGCATCCAGGTAAGTCCCTTGTAACTGGTACCCCTGGTACCAAGGGCCCTGATGCAAGGGAAGGTCTCTAAGGGCTGCAGCATATCTTATGCCACCCTGGGGACCCCTCACTCAGCACAGACACCCTGCTTGCCAGCTTGTGTGTGCTGATGAGAACAAAACGAGTAAGTCGACATGGCACTCCCCTCAGGGTGCCATGCCAACCTCACACTGCCTATGCAGTATAGATAAGTCACCCCTCTAGTAGGCCTTACAGCCCTAAGGCAGGGTGCACTATACCATAGGTGAGGGCACCAGTGCATGAGCACTATGCCCCTACAGTGTCTAAGCAAAACCTTAGACATTGTAAGTGCAGGGTAGCCATAAGAGTATATGGTCTGGGAGTCTGTCAAAAACGAACTCCACAGCTCCATAATGGCTACACTGAATACTGGGAAGTTTAGTATCAAACTTCTCAGAATAATAAACCCACACTGATGCCAGTGTTGGATTTATAAAAAAATGCACACAGAGAGCATCTTAGAGATGCCCCCTGTATTTTACCCAATTGTTCAGTGCAGGACTGACTGGTCTGTGCCAGCCTGCTGCTGAGAGACGAGTTTCTGACCTCATGCGGTGAGAGCCTTTGTGCCCTCTGAGGACAGAAACCAAGCCTGCTCTGGGTGGAGGTGCTTCCCACCTCCCCCCTGCAGGAACTGTAACACCTAGCAGTGAGCTTCAAAGGCTCAAGCTTCGTGTTACAATGCCCCAGGGCACTCCAGCTAGTGGAGATGCCCGCCTCCTGGACCCAGCCCCCACTTTTGGCGGCAAGTCCAGGAGAGATAATGAGAAAAACAAGGAGGAGTCACTGGCCAGTCAGGACAGCCCCTAAGATGTCCTGAGCTGAGGTGACTCTGACTTTTAGAAATCCTCCATCTTGTAGAAGGAGGATTCCCCCAATAGGGATAAGAATGTGACCCCCTCCCCTTGGGAGGAGGCACAAAGAGGGTGTACCCATCCTCAGGGCTAGTAGCCATTGGCTACTAACCCCCAGACCTAAACACGCCCTTAAATTTAGTATTTAAGGGCTTCCCTGAACCTAAGAATTGAGATTCCTGAAACCTACAAGAAGAAGACTGCTGAGCTGAAAAACCCCTGCAGAGGAAGAATAGAAGACACCAACTGCTTTGGCCCAAGTCCTACCGGCCTGTCTCCTGCCTTCCAAAGAAACCTGCTCCAGAGATGCTTTCCAAAGGACCAGCGCCCTCTGAATCCTCAGAGGGCTACCCTGCTTCAAGAAAAACAAGGAACTCCCGAGGACAGCGGCCCTGCTCCAAAAGACTGCAACTTTGTTTCAAAGGAGCAGATTTAAAGACCCCTGCAACTCCCCCGCAAGAAGCGTGAGACTTGCAACACTGCACCCGGCGACCCTGACTCGACTGGTGGAGAACCAACACCTCAGGGAGGACCCTCTGGCGACTCCGAGACTGTGAGTAACCAAAGTTGTCCCCCCTGAGCCCCCACAGCGACGCCTGCAGAGGGAATCCCCAGGCTCCCCCTGCCTGAACCTAAAGTACAGACGGCTGGAAAAGACCCTGCACCCGCAGCCCCCAGCACCTGAAGGAACGGAACTTCTGTGCAGGAGTGACCCCCAGGAGGCCCTCTCCCTTGCCCAGGTGGTGGCTACCCCGAGGAGCCCCCCCCTTGCCTGCCTGCACCGCTGAAGAGATCCCTTGATCTCTCATTGAAATCTACAGAGAACCCGACGCATGTTTGCACACTGCACCCGGCCGCCCCCGCGCTGCTGAGGGTGTACTTTTTGTGCTGACTTGTGTCCCCCCCGGTGCCCTACAAAACCCCCCTGGTCTGCCCTCCGAAGACGCGGGTACTTACCTGCTGGCAGACTAAAACCGGGGCACCCCCCTTCTCTCCATTGAAGCCTAATGTGTTTTGGGCACCTCTTTGACCTCTGCACCTGACCGGCCCTGAGCTGCTGGTGTGGTAACTTTGGGGTTGCTCTGAACCCCCAACAGTGGGCTACCTTGGACCCAAACCTGAGACTTGTAAGTGATTTACTTACCTGTTAAAACTAACAATAACTTACCTCCCCCAGGAACTGTGAAAATTGCAGTGTGTCCACTTTTAAAACAGCTTATTGTGTTTTATGTGAAAAGTATATATGCTACTGTAATTATTCAAAGTTCCAAAAGTACTTGCCTGCAATACCTTTCAAATGAGATATTACATGTAGAATTTGAACCTGTGGTTCTTAAAATAAACTAAGAAAATAGATTTTTCTATAACAAAACCTATTGGCCTGGATTTGTCTCTGAGTGTGTGTTCCTCATTTATTGCCTGTGTGTATGTACAACAAATGCTTAACACTACTCCTTTGATAAGCCTACTGCACGACCAGACTACCACAAAATAGAGCATTAGTATTATCTCTTTTTGACACTATCTTACCTCTAAGGGGAACCCTTGGACTCTGTGCATGCTATTCCTTACTTTGAAATAGCACATACAGAGCCAACTTCCTACAGTAATGTAACCTTTACCAGTCTCTGAAGAATAAATGAATCTGGGAGTACAGAGCCTTAGTCCTCTTCATGCAAGAACCTTGGGCCCTACAGGCACAGTGAAGATACAAATTAGACATCCCTTTACTACTTTAAGCAGGTTGTCCTGTTTTGGGCTAGTCTTGCTGATTTCAGGGGGTTTGGACCTATCCTGCTGACCCTTGCCAGTCTCCCTTTCTCAGGATTAGATATACAAGTATGCAAAGAAGTGGCATCTTTCCCTACAAAATTGAGATTGGTCACAAAGGCTCTGCCAATCCTTGAGGTATCCAAGGAAATTGGTTCAGTTGTGCTCACCTTCCCCACTGTGAGGATGTGACCTGGACTCTGCCTTTTTCTGTATTAGAAGATGAAAATTTGCTGAGCCCTGTCAGTGAGGGGGGGAAAAACTAACTACCCCCTACCACATTAAGGCTGGTTGCAGTCTAGCCTGGCTGATTCCTGGGCAATTGGTCCCATCTTCCTGACAATACTGCCGAGAATGTCGCCAGGCATATCACATTTGAAGTTTATATTAGTTGAGCCCTCCATATTGATCACTTTAAACACCCATAACTTTGACCATAATTATCTTGGTGGCATGGGCGTAGCTTCTCAAATGTGCCATTTAGAGCCTTTGCTTTTGGGTAGTATTGTAACATTTGTTTAGCGCTTCATAGCCCTTATTCTAGTGGCCCTATCCATGTCTCTCTGATTTTTATGAAATTGATGGAGGTGGTTTCAGCACACCTTCAGTGGCTTGAACTCACAGGGATGGTCACTCCTTAAAATTCTCAGGCATGCAGGAACAACACTAATCCACTGGAGCGTGTGCTGGAGGTCTCGGCTACTGTGGCGATGTCTCTGGCAGAGTCATGCTGCAGGAAGCACTACCGATTTGTGGTAGCCTGAACAGCCTGCAGGCATGGACTGACTAGTCCGGCCAAACCCAAAGGGGACTCAGCTGTGGAGGGTCTTTGGGTACAGTTGACACAGTTGATCCACTTCTCCTCGGGCTGTGGGGCACAGGTACAGTGGTGCTTGGAGGCATTGGGACAGTGTGGCTGCAGGCAGGGACTGATGGGGTCCAGTTTGGCTAAACCCAAGATGGGGCACAGTTCTTGAAGGTCTCTGTGCCTCAGAGGCCACGTAGGTTCACGGAAATTCTGGTTAGGGTGCTCTTGTGCAGTGTGGCTTTGTCTGGTGCAGTTGCGTTGGCAGAGGCTATCGTTTGGGTCCTTTTGGTGCCTGCAAACATGCAGAGAAGCAGCTCCAAGGGAAATGTTTCTGGTAAGTAGAAGTCGTGGGTCACTCATCCACAGCTTTTGGAGGTGATGGCGCTTTCAGAACAAACCAGGTCTGTGCAATTGTTGGACAGCAGACAGGCTCGTAGGGGTGGTGCCAAGTCAGTAGTTGCTCCTCAGTTCTCACGTTGTGGGCTGTTAGTCCTTCTTTCTTCTCCAGACAGGCAAATCTGCTTTCCTGGTGCCAAGTGCTCCTCTCAATACTAGATTTAGGGGCGTTACGGGGAGTGAATTGTAGTAGCCAATGGGCTACATACCCTTGGGGTCACTAAACCCCATATATGGCCACTTCCTGTGGGGAGTGGGCATAACCCTGGCCAAGAGTTCCTAATTCGACCATCACTAAGATGGTGGAATTTTCCTAGAGTGGGGCACATCAGGCAGCTCAACTTAAGGGTGTGGACCTGGGTGTACTCCATACCTCCTAGCATAGTTAACTTCCTTACCTGTCCTTGTACCAAATGGTCCTCAGGGCAGGTGGTTGAACCCTGTAGGTCTGGGAGATGCAGGGGTCACAGAGGCAGCAGGAACTTTGAAATCCCTGGCCTTGGTATGCTGCATCACTAGAAATCTTGCTGCAGGGGGTATGAACACTTTCCTCTGGAGCAGGCATTGTTTCTGCCTTCAGAGCATGGGCTCTGACCTACAGCGGGTCAGAAACCTGGATGTGGTGGTGGACTGGACTGGACTGGACTGGACTGTACTAGTCAGCCAGCACATGAGAGGACTAGTAGGTTTCGGGGTCTACCTCTTGGGTACCCTCTAGGTGGATGTATTAAATTAATCACTGGAATCCTTGTGGGTTTATTAATGCAAGGCGTTTGATACCAAACGCCATGGGATTGGGTGAAGCCATTATGTAGCAGGAAACTCGTTTTGACTAGTGCTCAGTACATGGCTTTCCTGTTCACTTGTAATGCCTATGAATTTACTTGGACATCACAAGAACACATTTGCTCATGCGTGTATGTCCGCACATGTAGTATAAAGCATCCTGCCTTAGGACTGTAAGGGTGACACATACTGCATGCAGTGTCTGCAGGCATGGCACACATCTTGTGTGCCATGTCGTCTTTTCATTTTGCCACTGCAGGCTTTATGAAATGGTGCAGACAAGTCTGCATGAGTGTGGTGAGTGGTCCCTTAGGGTGGCACAATACAAGATGCAGCCCTTAGGGACCCTCCTTAGTATCCATGCCCTAGGTTTACTAGTGACTTACAGGGGTGCCAAAGGTATGGCCAATTGGGGAACAACTGTACAGTTTTAGGGAAATATCTGGCCCTGGTTAGCAGGAACCTAGTACACGTAAGTAAAAATTGCATGAAATACTGGGTACAAATTGGGAGTGACCATGTCAAAAAGGGGCTATTTCCTACAGCGTGTGTGTGTGTGTGTCCTGGCTTTAGGAAGCTGGCTCTTTATATGGAATACCAAAATGAGGTATACCATGCAGAGTGTCCAGGGGTTCCCTTATAATTGTACCAGTGCTTGCTCTAGCAGTCTAAAGGCCCTCTCTTAAGGGATAGTGTTGGTTACACACCCTTAGGCTTATCAGAGGAGTGCTAGACATTTGCTGCATGGACACAGTGAATGATGGAAAACTCAATAAGGAAATCCACGCCAATTTATATAAATAACATTAATCTACATATAATTTAGGCGCCAAGAAATCACAATCGGGTAAGTACATTTCGAGTTATGAATTTTTACGGCTTTGAAAAAAAAAGCATTTTGCAATTTCTGAAGCATTAATGTTATCCTATGGAGGAAAGGCATAGAATATGTAAAAAATTTTACAGTGACTTACAGGACCAATCTTCCGAACTAAAGGTGAGGATGGGGCAAGGCCCAAGGCAGCACCAACAGATCACCTTGAGACGTACTAGTGCGTTCAGTGTCAGGTGCCCTAATGTTATACTATGGGGAAAGGTCAGTTTAGAAAGATGCTGGTACTGGGGGGGACCAGTCTGGCTGAACCCACAAGGGGCTTCAGGTCTCACAATGCAGGGGCACATAGGGACACCTTTGGTCTTTTTCTCTTTGGGGTGGCAATGTGCAGAGGTGTCCTAGGGTATTTTATTTTTTTTCTTTTGTCACTGCTCACTTGCAGGGGGGTGGGGGTCGAGGCGCTGCATAAAAACTACTGCTAGTCCTTTTGGGAAGTCCACAGTTGGCAACCCTGAAGTGGGCTTTGTCTCTGAAGGGTCTGAAGACTATGCTGGCACCATTGGCCCACTTAAGCTCTGGATGGGGGGCTGATTTCATGTACCTGGTTTTGGCAGTCTGGAGTCCTTGCAGGTCTTCTGATGTGCCTGCAGGGGAGCAGCTGTTATGCTACAAGGGTTCCTGGGACTTGGACTGAAGGCTGACAGGTTCTCCTAGGCTTTTGGAGGCACAGGCAGTTGCATAACAGATCATCTTTGGTGCAGTTGTTGAGTACAGCAGACTGGAAGGGCTGCGGCCGAGTCGGCTATTGGTCCTCCGTTATTGCTTTTGAGACTCCTGAAGGTCTGTCATTTTTCAAGACGACAGCATCTAATTTTCTGGTGGCAGGGGCTCCCCTAAATACAGATGATTTTAAGGGCTTTAGGTAAGTGTAGGGTAGTAGCCAAAGGGCTACTTATCTCTGGGGTCTCTACTCCTGTCTGTGGCAGGCTGGTTAACAGCAGTCAGACAAAACACTAGTTGTAGATAGCACCTTAGAGGTTCCCCCTGAAAAAACCTATCTGGGTTCATGTAATCAATTCATCACTGCAATCAGTGAGGGTTTATTAATACAATATGTTTGATACCTAACATCCCTAGTTTCAATTAAGCCATCATGTACCTGGGGAACTCTTGTGTGTCCAGCACATGTACTTAAAATGGCTTGCCTAATCACTCATGTCTATGAATCGACAGACATCGCATGGGAGTACCTGCTGTTGCAGATATGTCCACATGTATTCTAATGCACCCTGCTGTAGGGCTTGAAGGTCTGCTGTAGGGGTGACTTACATGTATTGAATGCAGTGTTAGTGGGCGTTGTGTGCCATGTCGTGTTTTCACTTTAAGTTGCATCAAGATTCACAGCCTGCAATGGCAGTCTGCATGAACTAGGTGAAGGGTGGCACAATACATGCTGCAGCCCTTGGGCCAACTTTGCTACCCATCCCTAGGGACCATTTACTAGGGACTTACAGGGCTGCCAAAGATATTGCCAATTGGGAGACCAATTATGCATATTTGGCAAAAGAACGGGGACCTGGTTAGCAGGAACCAAGTGCACTTCTGTCAGAGTTGCATCAAATACCAGGAAAAAGCCCAGTCTTACATACTGGCTATCTGCTGGGCTATGACGTGGGTGTCTATGCAGGTTTCCAAACACTACTGCTTTGACTGCTGGGTTAGATGGGAATAGTATTTTGCCTAACTGGTCATGCTGGACTTTGTAATTTGAACCCATTCCACAGACCCTTCCGCTTTAGGAGGTAAAGCTTTGGTATTTACTCTAAAGGTGCAGAATATGTGGTTAGAAGTATTTATCAGCAATCTAATAACTTAAATTGAGTAATGTTCTTTGAGGGATTCCGCACTACATTCCCTTTCTGTGGAGTAGAATGTTCTTAGCATCCCAAAATTACCGGAGGTCTACACATTGACAATATTTGGTAAATGCTCAGCTTTAGAAAGCACAAAAAATGTTGAATGGCAGTGAACTTATGTTACTGCTTTGACATTTCTGGGGTGGGATGTAGGTGCATTGCACCACTTGGCAGTCCGCAATAGGATTAATGAAAGCTTTCTGGATTCTGCCTAGTAGTTGGGGAATATTCTAAAGATGAGGAATCTGAATTTAGAGTATCCCCTAGATGCAGTGTTACCATACGTGACTAACTTGTTCTTATTTGCCATGGTTTTAAGCTACTAAAGACAGGACTGCAGATTTCAGTTTGCACCGGTTGGGCTGTAATGTAAATGTTTGAGATGTAGTCCGCATTTGTGTGCTAAAGTCCAAGACTCCTTGCTCCAGCAGAGGAACAGTTTGTGGTAAAATATTTTGTGATTCTGTTCAGCAGGGGTCTTGGGCTGTAGAGTATGCTTTAAAGGTGGTTTATTGGTGGCAGAAGGAGCATGAAATGTTACACGTTGTTTTGGTATAGATTTTCTTTCTCCACTTGTTATGGCATTTGTGTCTTTCCAAAAAAAAAAATGTGTGTGTATATATAGAGATTAGAGAGGGGGAGAGAGGGGGAGAGAGGGGGAGAATCTTTGTCTTCTTTTTTCACTAAACATGTAGTGATACTATTTGTATACATGATTGTCACAGTGCATAATCAGTTTCTCTTCTCCCCCACCCCTCTTCCTTCAAAAAACTCGCTCTGCCAGCTTTAATAAAGGAGTTGCGTGCAGAAAATAAGACCCTTCATGGCTATCTCTCTGATTCACAGGAACAGATTCAAGTGAGTGATTTAGGATTTGTTTTTATCCTGTATGAGCTCAAGTAATGCTTTTCAAGCAATGGACTAACAAACGCTCAGTTTAATTCCTCCATTAGTAATAGTTTACTTTATCAGACTTATCATTGCTGTAGAGTTTGCAACTAAAAAAGTGCTTCTTATTCTCTAGGAGATACGCTTACAAATGAACACCAAAACTGTCGAGTTTGAAAATGCGATGAAGATGGCAAAATTGAACATGGAGAAACAAATTCAGGTATGTTACTCAAATTTGTTAAATTCATTAGTACAGTCTATTCTAGAATTCCGATGTAGGTCTTTTATAGTCCCTATCTTTGAACAGGTGGATATGAATCGTTCTAAATGCTACCAGCCCGTTTCTTACACACACCATCATGAAATGCATTGGCAGAGTTCTCTTGTCAAGATTTCAAGAAAGGGGAGGAGAAAAAGGCATTTTAATGGAAACAGTACAGCTTTCACTTATCCTAGGTATTGCTGAATAGTGGTTTAGCCTGGATATACATGCTTCATGGTCTGGTATAGCTAAAAAAGTCTCACTGCATCTAGTCTTCATGAACACTAGCCCAGCCTTTTGTCATTCTGGCTAACCTGCTGTTAAGTGTAGCTGAAATGGGCACAGCTCTGATTTGATTACTTAAACCAGTGGGTCCCAAACTGTTTTGAATCGCGACCCACTTTTTAAACTGACTTATTAACTTTCACACTATTTTTAAATGACCATGAAAAGGAGCTAAAAAATGTTTGTGTGTGCAATTAAAGCTTTGTTTGATAGCGCTTTGTCATTTAGACAACACATTTCATTGAAATGGCCACTAACTTTGCACAGCCATACAGTTTTACTGTGAACTATAGAACACACAAATGATATTGGTGGAGATTGGATTTCTGTTAATATTTATAGTTTGCATCAACATGTAAAGTCTTGATTTTTTTCCCTATTCAAATTTGTTTCCAACACACTTCAAAATTACAAACATTTGCTTAATCTTTGCTCGCCTGAGTGCGAATAGTTCAGGTATTTATATTTTGTTGAAAAAAAACAAATCATACAGCCATTCCTTTCATGATCCCTTTACTCCAGCAAGATTGTCTCATAATCCACTTGAAAAACTCTTCCTTCAGTCAGAAATAAACTCCAGTGTCATGTTAAGAGTAAGCAGCAGTTTGTCAGAAGATGCCTGAGGTTTGACCTCTCGAAACCGTAAAACGCAGAATTTATAGGCTTTTTTATCGCATTCTTTCCAGATCTACAGTTTGGAAAACACTGACTTATACATCTGTATGAGGATTTGTCTCTTACACATCTGGAAGAAGTGTCAGGACTGTGTACCCGGCCCCTTACTCTTTACCATATACATTCATTGTCCTGAGGGAAATTTAGGAGGAGAGTTGTGAGGCTTCACTGAGAATAGGCAGGAAGAATGTTATTTTGTTATGTTGACCTGTCATATTTCTAGACCTGCTAAAGTGAAAACGTTTTCCAAATCAGTCTGTTTGCTGTGGTGTCAACACCAGTGGTTTAGAGGACTTAACATTTATTTAAATTGTTTGGGGTTTATAGCTCTCAACTTAGTCCTTTTCACGCAAAGTATTGCCTGATGCCTTACAATAAACCTGTATATTTAAACAAGTATCCTGTGGAATCTACTACTAGTAGTAGCAGACTGGTAAATCTAGCTTTGCATGCCAAGGCAAAAGCAGACAAACTATAGGGTGACTTTCTCTAAATTTGCACACCTTCCTGGGGCATTACGGTGGGGGATACCAAAGCAGAGACTTGTGATAAGAAGTTCGGAGGCACATATTTTATTTTTCCCCAAATGTTTATTAGTTTTCAAACTATTTACAGGAAAACCACAACAATTAAGGCAACAGTGCTGCAGTAGTGCGCATCCAACTTAAAGTCAACTAAAGAGTGCTGTCCCTAGATAATAGTCTCTGAATAAACCACCCATTCGCCCCAAACCTTTTGATGTTTTATGGGCAACCCATGGATTTATACTCCAATCAGCTGTGGTAGCATAGTCCATCCCGCTGGTCCAGTTGAGGAACGGTGGAGCCAGTCAACAGCGCCAGTACCGGGCAGGGTAATGTACCTTTTAATAGTATTGAAGCCTGTGCCAACCAACTGTCTGACATGATGGCACAAATTCTCCCACCCCGTTCATCCATCAGAACCAAGACTGTCTTGCCAAAAATCAGGGAAAAGGGTGTTGCAAATTTGTTACTTGCTGTGCCCAGTGAGTTTACTTGTTTAATATTTCCATCCCAGCTGACATATAGGTTTGAGTGGCTTGTTTGTGAGTGGCATTGGTGAACTCACAATTGATGGAAAGAGCTGGAGTGTGTGTTTAGCAAAGGCATGTTGGCAAGGAAGTAATTTTGCATTCTTAGTCTCTGCCCCCAAAAAGTCCCTTAGTGGAACTACAAAAAGATGTGTGACCTTATTTTTGCAGTTTACCAGTGTGGCATTTATGGGATTAAACTCAATTGCAATGACTAGTTGTAAAGAAATGGCTCCCTGTTGCAGTTACCCCCCACTTTTTGCCTGATACTGATGCTGACTTGACTGAGAAGTGTGCTGGGACCCTGCTAACCAGGCCCCAGCACCAGTGTTCCTTCACCTAAAATGTACCATTGTATCCACAAATGGCACACCCTGGCATTCAGATAAGTCCCTTGTAACTGGTACTTCTAGTACCAAGGGCCCTGATGCCAAGGAAGGTCTCTAAGGGCTGCAGCATGTCTTATGCCACCCTAGAGACCCCTCACTCAGCACAGACACACTGCTTACAAGCCTGTGTGTGCTAGTGAGAACAAAATGAGTAAGTCGACATGGCACTCCCCTCAGGGTGCCATGCCAGCCTCTCACTGCCTATGCAGTATAGGTAAGACACCCCTCTAGCAGGCCTTACAGCCCTAAGGCAGGGTGCACTATACCATAGGCGAGGGTACCAGTGCATGAGCACTGTGCCCCTACAGTGTCTAAACAAAACCTTAGACATTGTAAGTGCAGGGTAGCCATAAGAGTATATGGTCTGGGAGTCTGTTTTACACGAACTCCACAGCACCATAATGGCTACACTGAAAACTGGGAAGTTTGGTATCAAACTTCTCAGCACAATAAATGCACACTGATGCCAGTGTACATTTTAGTGTAAAATACACCACAGAGGGCACCTTAGAGGTGCCCCCTGAAACTTAACCAACTAGCTGTGTAGGCTGACTGGTTCCAGCAGCCTGCCACACTAGAGACATGTTGCTGGCCCCATGGGGAGAGTGCCTTTGTCACTCTGAGGCCAGTAACAAAGCCTGCACTGGGTGGAGATGCTAACACCTCCCCCAGGCAGGAGCTGTGACACCTGGCGGTGAGCCTCAAAGGCTCACCCCTTTGTCACAGCCCAGCAGGGCACTCCAGCTTAGTGGAGTTGCCCGCCCCCTCCGGCCACGGCCCCCACTTTTGGCGGCAAGGCTGGAGGGAACAAAGAAAGCAACAAGGAGGAGTCACTGGCCAGTCAGGACAGCCCCTAAGGTGTCCTGAGCTGAAGTGACTCTAACTTTTAGAAATCCTCCATCTTGCAGATGGAGGATTCCCCCAATAGGGTTAGGATTGTGACCCCCTCCCCTTGGGAGGAGGCACAAAGAGGGTGTACCCACCCGCAGGGCTAGTAGCCATTGGCTACTAACCCCCCAGACCTAAACATGCCCTTAAATTTAGTATTTAAGGGCTACCCTGAACCCTAGAAAATTAGATTCCTGCAACTACAAGAAGGACTGCCTAGCTGAAAAACCCCTGCAGAGGAAGACCAGAAGACGACAACTGCCTTGGCTCCAGAAACTCACCGGCCTGTCTCCTGCCTTCCAAAGATCCTGCTCCAGCGACGCCTTCCAAAGGGACCAGCGACCTCGACATCCTCTGAGGACTGCCCCTGCTTCGAAAAGACAAGAAACTCCAGAGGACAGCGGACCTGCTCCAAGAAAAGCTGCAACTTTGTTTCCAGCAGCTTTAAAGAACCCTGCAAGCTCCCCGCAAGAAGCGTGAGACTTGCAACACTGCACCCGGCGACCCCGACTCGGCTGGTGGCGATCCAACACCTCAGGAGGGACCCCAGGACTACTCTAAGACTGTGAGTACAAAAACCTGTCCCCCCTGAGCCCCCACAGCGCCGCCTGCAGAGGGAATCCCGAGGCTTCCCCTGACCGCGACTCTTTGAATCCTAAGTCCCGACGCCTGGGAGAGACCCTGCACCCGCAGCCCCCAGGACCTGAAGGACCGGACTTTCACTGGAGAAGTGACCCCCAGGAGTCCCTCTCCCTTGCCCAAGTGGAGGTTTCCCCGAGGAACCCCCCCCTTGCCTGCCTGCAGCGCTGAAGAGATCCCGAGATCTCCCATAGACTAACACTACAAACCCGACGCTTGTTTCTACACTGCACCCGGCCGCCCCCGCGCTGCTGAGGGTGAAATTCCTGTGTGGGCTTGTGTCCCCCCCGGTGCCCTACAAAACCCCCCTGGTCTGCCCTCCGAAGACGCGGGTACTTACCTGCAAGCAGACCGGAACCGGGGCACCCCCTTCTCTCCATTCTAGCCTATGTGTTTTGGGCACCACTTTGAACTCTGCACCTGACCGGCCCTGAGCTGCTGGTGTGGTGACTTTGGGGTTGCTCTGAACCCCCAACGGTGGGCTACCTTGGACCAAGAACTAAGCCCTGTAAGTGTCTTACTTACCTGGTTAACCTAACAAATACTTACCTCCCCTAGGAACTGTGAAAATTGCACTAAGTGTCCACTTTTAAAACAGCTATTTGTGAATAACTTGAAAAGTATACATGCAATTTTGATGATTTGAAGTTCCTAAAGTACTTACCTGCAATACCTTTCGAATGAGACATTACATGTAGAATTTGAACCTGTGGTTCTTAAAATAAACTAAGAAAAGATATTTTTCTATATAAAAACCTATTGGCTGGATTTGTCTCTGAGTGTGTGTACCTCATTTATTGTCTATGTGTATGTACAACAAATGCTTAACACTACTCCTTGGATAAGCCTACTGCTCGACCACACTACCACAAAATAGAGCATTAGTATTATCTCTTTTTGCCACTATCTTACCTCTAAGGGGAACCATTGGACTCTGTGCATGCTATTCCTTACTTTGAAATAGCACATACAGAGCCAACTTCCTACACTAGTTCTGATTATTTCCCACCTCAGTATAGCTGCTGCAATGCACTATTATATTGCTGCTGTCACATGAGGTCCCACACAGGTTTTGAGTTTGTATCACCTGTGTAGAAACTCAGTGGTTGGTATTGTTTGGGAAATTACAGATATTTCAACCCTGCTATCCTGTGATGCTTAGTCTATATTCCATGACAAATGGGTTCAGCTGTTGCAAAGGTCCCTCTTGACAAGACGTTGTGCCTTTATAATACTGTTCAGCACTGAAACATTGCTTCCTAAATGAAGATAAACCCAATCTCAACAAATGCAGGTTGAGTATGCAGATCAGATTTAACACGAGCATCTCTAGCTGTTGACCTGACAGATTCATGTGGAAGATCACTCCTTGCCGCTCTCCAGCCACTTAATAAATGTCTCTCAGCAATGTATGTGGACCCAATTCTTCATCCCTACTTGAAAATAGAATACAATGCAAAAAGTGCAGGAGATGTTAAGAAGAAAGACCTAATTTACTGAATTTCATCTGTTCGTCCCCCAGAGCATTGCTACTGTTACTGTTCACCCAGCTAGGGTGAAGGTGTTCCCGCCAATTCTTTATCATACTTCCTTCTGGTTGCGGAAGGCTACTGCTTTACAGACTAATTTGACCAGGCACAGCTGGCAGTTGATCTCATACCTTGCAGTAGTCCGAAAACCAAGAGTTCATTTCTTTGGACATGTGAATGTGCTGTTCTGCAGTATAGGATATTTAATAGATTCTCATGTATGAATCATCCCGTCATCTTGCTTGGAAGCCTGCTGTCATACTTATGATTCCCAGGTATAGGAATCCTCATACTTTTGCTTGCTAATAACTTTGGAAAGTTTCATTGCGATTCGTCAAATGTGGGCAAACATTTCATTGTCTTCATTGATTGATCAAGGGGTTGCCATTATAAAAGGGCAGGAGAGGAAGGTCCCAAAACACATTATTCCACCATGCATTTTTTTTTATAGACGTTTGTATTGAACGTACATAAAAATGCTAAACTGATTACAATGAAATTTAGCAGGATTATAGATGATGGCATGCAGATGACTCGGGTACTACAGGTAGGTAGAGTGAGTATTTTCTTTGTTATAAAGAATTTTAACTTGGTGATATCTGTTGTGAGCTGTACACAACGATGGCAAACCATTATTTTTGGCTAATGACCGCCTTTACAAAAGTTAAAGGCAGCCATGTTTTAAGTGCCCTGACTGTGTTCTGGCCTCACATATACCTATTTATTAGGTTTTATCTTTCCCTACCCATTACCACTTTTTCAAAGCGATTATTGGCAGGGACATTTATACTTTTCTATGTATTAAAAAACAAATGCTAGGAAGCAGTGCATACCATAAAAGTAAAAAAAAAAAAAAATACTGTACTACAGTATATTTGGTACAATATATTGTACTACAGTGTTACATTTTTACAAAAGTCCAGAGTACTAATACCTACAAATCGCAGCACTACTTAAAAAATATATTTATTAATAATTCCGTTCTTTGTAAAAATTTTGTGGGGGAAAAAAGTAGAAATATAAATAAATTTGTCTACCTATTACCACTTTAATAAAGTGGTACTATGGAGTGAACAGTAAAACCTACTACTTAACTTTTTAAGTCCCTAACTCTGTAGCCACAGTACATTAACTATAACTCGCATCCATGCTAACGTCTCCATGCACTACTTATACCCTTTGATATTATCATTTATATAATCTAAAGTGATAGCATGTACAAGAACACTTATGATGTTGCAAATCACATCATTCTTGGAAACGGAGGGCATGGTAGTGTTAATGTATTGTGGCTACCAAGCTGAATACACTGTGTGTATGGAGGTGAGCACACTATAGGTATTACATAATTAAGTATAATTATTTATAAATTTTGTGTAATATAAGTTTTATTTCCATAAAAAGTAATAGAAATGTAAAGGTGGTGTTTAAGTTATAAAACTGGTGAATATGTATAACTATACCATTTTTAGTGTTTGTGTAGTTAAATTTTGGTTGGTATAGAAAGATAAATCAAGTTTTCCTAACTTTTAACAAAGGTCTAACCTTTGTGTTTGTTCTTTTCTTTCAGTGAGTAATTCACATATATAATCCGTCCCATAGAAGGGTCGTACACTCATGAATGATGTAAATAAACACTAACTTATTGGCCATCAAGTAGTGTAGACAAGTTTAAAAAACTAAATAAAAAAAAAAAGTTTGCAGCATCTGCTGTGCTAGTGGAGCAGCAGTTTGACTGAGAATGGAAAACCTATATATAGTCACTTAAAAATAAACAAAGGTTACAGGGACCTCATAGTTGGGCTAACATTTTAAACGTACCACACCATAGAAATTCACGAGTTATATTTACTTATCTCATGCAACTAACTTGTGCCCCGAGGGAACTTGTATGTTTAAAAGGTTAGCCTACCTACAATGTCCCTGTAACCTTTTTTTTTTTATTTTTTTTTTTATGTAAAGTGATTTTCATTACCATACTCTAATCCAACCATGCCTGTGGCCCTGCACGGCAGCGGTTGGCCACGGGGCCTGGCCTCTGGCCACCCACGCAACTCCATGCTGTGCACAGCCCTTTGGATGTGAGCTGCGGGAGTTGGCCACGGCCTGTCTCACTGGGTGTGAGAATAGGTGTGACATGGTGTATCTGGGTGCAAGAGTGTCTGGCTGAAAGAGTGGGTGCATCAGTGTCATAGTGAGTCTGCGAGTGGGAGCTCTGTGTGTGTTTGTGTTTGAGTGGGTGCATAAGGGTCCGAGTGGGTGTGTGAGTAGGAGAAAGAAATTGAAAGAGGGAGTTATTTTTGCTTTGTTGAATGATGTACTCAGAATAAAATTTCTGGACAAATTGAAACGAAAAATGTATTTTTCAATTAAAGAGTGAGATCACATTTTACTATTAACTTTAAACTTTTGAAGTAGAAAATAAAGTAGGGGAAATAACCTCAGACACACCTGGACTAGAATCCTCAACTTTCAGTGTGAGGGACTGTGAGAAATTCATTGGAAAAAGAAAAACAAAAAAAAATAAAACACAAAGATTTCAGAGAAGTTATGAGGCTCATATTTTTCATGGGGCTCAAGTTAGTTAACATAAGGCACAAGTTCTAGTTAGTTTAGAAAATTTTAGCTGGTGACTTTCTATGGTTTTGTACGTGAGCCTAACTAAGATGTCCCTGTAATCTTTTTGTTTTTTAAGTGAATATATGTATATATACGGGAAACTTATTGTCCCTGTTTAAAACCACAAACTTTAAATGTTCGTTATAACTTTATTTACAATTTGTCCACTACCTTCAAATTATTATATGTAACGGACCTTGTTACACACATTTTTAGCTTAGTCGCCACTCTACCATGTTCCTATCGTGACAAATATCATTTGAGAAGTTACAAGTGTTATGAATGCTGTGTTTTCACATTCCATAAATGATGTTGTATGCAAGGGTATAAACTGCACACGAAAGACACAAGTTATAGTTAATGTAGTGTGGTGAGGGAAAAAGGTTGTGCTCAGAAGTGTAAGAGTTTTACAGTAATTTGAAGGTGATGCCTAAATTTATAAATTGAGGTAATAATTAGAACTTGACAAATTGTAATGTTTGTGTACTTTAATTTGGGTTTGTACAGAAAGAATATTAAACGTATTTCTAACTACATATTATCCTCCACTTTTGTTTTTCCTTTGTATGATGGTGGTGTCAAATCTGTGTGTAGTGTTAATTTAAGTGTCATAAAGAGAAGTGTAGTACAGTGGAGGAGCGTGTCGTAGAGTCTAGTAAAGTGGAGTGACGTACATTGGTGTTGTATTGTGGGCTGGAGTATTGTGGAGAGGTGTTCAGTGTAGTGGCGCGTTGAAGAGAAGAGCTGAATGTTGTGAAGTGTCGTCTACCTAGAGTTTCATTAAAGTTTGGAGTGTCATTGAGTGGAGTGACGGTGTAGGAGAGTGTAGTGGCATAGAGTGGGGTTTAGTATTCTGTAATGTCCTGCAGTAGAGTGACAGTTTTGTATATTGGATTATCATTTGTGAGAGTAATGCATGGTAGAATGCTGGGTTATGGTTAGTATTGGATGGTTAGTGAGCTGAAGAGCATGTTTTTGTATTTAAACTTTTGTAAAGGGGGATAAAGAGGGTTTAATGGCATGTGTGGCTGTAGATAAACTTGCTCTGCATACTCCTGCCATCTAGTTTGGGCCCAGAGTGTTGCAAGTTCTTTTTCTTCTAAGAAGCATTTTCGAGTCACAGGATCAACTAACTCCTCGGTAATACTGTGCATGCGCATTTACTCCTTTTTTTTTTTTTTTTTTTTTTTTTTAAAGATTTTCTTCTTTGCCGTTGGGTTAGGACGTGTCTTCACTCTCTTTCGACTCGCTCCGGTTCAAAACCTTTCCTTCGGTCTTTTCTTTAGATTGTATTGTTCCTTTATCACGTATTTCCATCTTGGAGTTAATCTCCACATGTTGGTCTGGGCACTGACTGCACACCCTCCGGAGCGATAATAGGAGGTAAGTAATACACTAAATATAAACTGTAGCAATCAAACAGGCATAGAAGAGGTTAGAAAACAGTGCAAATAGCCATAACCAATAGTGACCCCAGGGGGAGCACAAACCATATACGAAAAAAATAGAATGCGAACACAGGATCCCCACCTAGGTAAATGGAATGTGTAGAGGGGAGCTGGGAGTGCTAGAAAACCAGAGGTAAAACAGAATCTTCCCCCCAACACCCCCCCCCCCCCGCGACCAGGAAAGCAGGAGTAAATAACTGGATTTTCCCCAAACCACCCAAGAGGAGGGAAAAAGACACCCAGACAAGACTGCAAGAAAACCAGCTGTGGATTCCTGAGGAAAGGCCTGTGGAGAGAGGGGACCAAGTCCAAGAGTCCCCTTGGAGTCCAGTAGGAGCTACTTTCCACCCAGCTGTAGTTGCAGGAGTTGGTAGACGGTGACGAACAGGTCAGCACTGCAGCCCTGGAGCCGGGGAAGAGTTCCTGATGGATACAGTTGATGTCCCATGCTGGAGTGAAGATTGCAGATGGGTGTCTGTGCAGGAATTCCAACAACAAGCCTTGGCAGAGTCAAACTTGCAGTTAGTGGAAACCTGGTGCTGCTGAGGGCCACCAATGCCCAAGAGAACTCAACCCAGGAGGGGGGAGTCACAGGGGATCCTCTGTCACAGAGTCTGCTGGAGCATAGCCAGCACCCGCAGGAGTCCCACAGGATGGGGACACGAGTCTCGGAAGGAGCCCGCTCAGCACTACAAAAGAGGTTCCCATGTCGCTGGAGGACCATGAAAGAAGCTGTGATTTGCAGGAAAGAGTGCTGGGGGCTGGGGCTGGAGCTGCACGTCGTCTGAAGATCCCTTGAAGATGCAAACAAGCCTGGGCAGCTGCAAGAGACGTGGTGCACAGGGGTACAATCCTGTGTGGGAAGGCAAGGGCTTACCTCCACCAAAGTTGCAGAAGAGTAGTCTTCATTGATTGCAACGTTGTCGGTTCCTGGAGGGTCCAGTCGCAGTTCCAGTGGCCAGAAGTCAAAGTGGAGGTTCTAGAGGAATCCTGCTTGACTCTGGCAAGCCGAATCTAAGGACCTACCCAAGAGCGAGACCATAAATAGCCCTGAAATGGGGATTGATCACCTACCCAGATAAGCACTTGTCAGGAGGGGGCTCTAATGTCAGATGCTCCCAGAGTTCCCTGCCAACCTTGGAAACAAGATGACAGAACCCAGAGGCCCTCTGGAGGACCTCTAGGCACCATCCCCAGGGTGGTGGTCACTCCCATTTCCATTGTCCAGTTTTGTGCCAGAGCAGGGACTTGGGGAGGGGGTGTTTCCTGAACCGGCGCAGACTGGTTTATGCACAGAGGGCACCAAGTGCCCCCTGTGGCTTGGGGAGGCTACCCCTCCCAAGCCAGTCCCACCTATTTCCAAAGGGAGAGGGAGTTACCGCACTCTCCCAAAGTAAAGCCTTTGTTCTGCCTTCCTGGGCTTGATCTGATCAAGCAGTAGGAGGGCAGAAACCTGTCTGAGGGGTGGCAGCAGCTGGGCTGCCAGGAAAACCCTGTAAGACTGGTGGTAGCAATGCTGGGGGGGGGGGGGGGCTCCTCTAAGGAGCTGCCCCCAGAGTGCATGGAATTATACTTTCAATATTTGCAACAGTATTGGGGTATGATTCCGCCATGTTTGATACCAAACATGACCAGGTTCTGAGTTACTATTATGTAGCTGGACATAGGTAGTTACCTATGCCCAGTACACGTGTAAAATGGTGTCCCCACACTCACAAAGTCCAGGAAAATGAATCTGGAGTTTGTGAGGGCACTTCAGCTAGTGCAGGGGTGCCCTCACACACAGATATTGCACCCTGCCCTCTGGGCTGCGAGGGCCTACCATAGGGGTGACTTACAGTGACTTGGTGCAGTGACCTATAGTGAAAACAGGTGCTTCCACTTGTTTTACGCAGGCTGCAATAGCAGGCCTGCAGAACCCTTTGCATGGGCTCCCTATGGGTGGCAGAATAACTGTTTCAGCCCATAGCGATCCCCTGGAACCCCAATGCCAATTGTGGGAAGAAAAAGGTACAATTTACAGCAAAGTGCATTATTGCTTCCCCCCACTGTACTTTTTGCAGAGGAAACTGTCCTTTCAAGAGGTTTTGGACACTTCAACACCAAAAAAGGTTACCAAGGACAAGCCTTCCTGCACACCTTACAAGCCTTCTCCACCTCTTCCTCCTAGTCCCCTGATCCACCTCTTCCACCTCCCTCCCCTCCTCAATCACCTGCCGTTACACCTCAGGGAACCTCTTTATATACTGGGGAAGATTTGGGTGGACACAGCAGGACCCAGATCCATGGGATACGTATGACCCTGATCCCATATTGAGCAACAACCCAGATTTGCACACCCCTACCCACCAGAGGATAGTACATCCTACTAGCAAGTGGTGGCAAGGGAAACCACCTTCCACAATGTAGAGCTTCACAGGGACCCTTATCGAACAGGACTTCCTGTTCAATACCTTTACATCTACCCTTACGGATATCCAGTTTCTCCCTATGCTTCCTGTCATGTTGCGTCAGGCTAACAAAATTTTCAAAGAGCCTTTTTGCTCTAGAATTACCATCTCTAGAGTAGGTATAAAAAAAAAATATAGAAGCCTGCATCCTCATATCTGGTGTACATTAGGTCACAGGTCACTCTAGACTGTAAAGCAGCCACCACTGCACATAAATGTGCAAATAGCCAGGCCACAGAGACACTCCTGACAAGGAGAGTAAAAAGTTGGATGCTGCCAGCAAAAGGGTGGCTGTACAGTCAGCCAAACATTGGCACATCGCCAATTTACCGGTCTTACTAGCCAGTTATGACTGGACTCACTAGGATGAAATGGAGGACCTCTGTCTGGTTCTCCCAGAAGAACACTGCAAGAGAGAACAGTGAATTGTTTCTGAGGGGCAAACTCTTACAAACCACACCACACCATACGCTGTGCCCTAGACACCACAGATAGATGCACACGGTATTAATACCATTGTCTTGATTAGGAAGCACACATGGCTTAGATGATATGGTTTTAAACCAGAAGTCCAGCAAGTGGTGCTTGAAATGCCTTTTGATAAGGAGCATCTTTTTGGCCCACAAGTGTATTCGACCCTTTTAAGTTGAAAAGACATGGGCACAGCTAAAGCCATAGCCGGTCTACAGTAAACACACTTCGTCACCCCCACCTTCAGAGGTGGATACAGATCCACGGCCTCAAAGGAGTGTACCCCCCAACCCAGACAGCCTTCAACCTTATTCTAGTGGTTTCTTTAGAAGGGGGGGGAGGGCATAAAGAGGCAATAACCAGGGCAGAGGTAAGAGCACTGCCTCCTGAGGCTGTACCTCCACTGGAAAGCATAACTACCTCTACTCCACACCTGTCAGGGGATGACTTCAAAATTTTCATCCAGAATGGGTCAACATCACCATGGACCGTTGGGTCCTTTCCATTATCTAACATGGTTATTGGCTGGCGCTCATTACCACTCCTCCAAACATTCCCCCTCACTCAGACTATCCCATGACAACCCCCCACCCCTTCTCTAGCAAGATTTTCAATCCATTCTTCTAAAAGGGGCCATCAAACCTGTTCCCTTACAACACCAGGGATCTGGTGTATACTCCGCCATTCTTCCTCAGTCCCAAAAAAGACAGCTCTCTCAGGCCTGTTTTGGACCTCAGACCATTATACCAATACATTCTTTCAGAACTTTTTCATCTGATTACACTTCAAGGTAATTTCACTTCTACAACAAGGCAACTTTGATGGCCCTAGACCTAAAGGACGCCTACTTAAATATTCCTGTCCACCCTGCACACCTAAAATACTCCAGACTCGTGGTTGCAGGCAAACATTACCAGGTCAATGTCCTGCCTTTCAGAGTCACGACTGCTCCTAGTGTCTTCACATAGTGTTTACCTGTAGTTGCCGCTCACCTCAGAACGCAAAACATATATGCGTTCCCTTACCTAGACAACTGGCTCATCAAACCCAGCACACTACCTCCGTGCCAATATCACACTCTGAGGCCCTGCTTTGCATGCTGGGATTCACAATCAACTTTGACAAATCCCATCTCCAACCTTTTAAAGATGCAGCCCTGTATAGGAGCTATTCACAATGCAGAGTTGGCCTAGCATACTCCAATCCAGCTCGGGTTCAGTTTTCAGTCTCTTCTCCCCCAGTTTCAGGAAAATCATACAATAGTGGTCCTGGTCATGTCAACTCTGACAATATGGAAATGGGTTCTCCACCACCACATTCACCTGGTTGCAGAGTTCTCAGGAATAGATTACATTGCAGAACTGCTCAGCAGGCTGCAGCAGGTCCACAAATGGGAACTCCACCCGCAAGTGCTTCAAAAATATTTCCTAAAGTGGGTAACTCCACAGAAGTTTTTGCTGCAGCAGAAAACAAAAAATGTCCAAGCTTCGCCTCCAGGTATCCACTTAGTTTATCAAAGGGCAAAGCTCTGTGGATGAACTGGTCAGAGATATTTACTTATGCTTTTTCACCTCTCCCTCTCATTCCTTGTTCAGAGAATCGGGCAGATATCTCACAATGATCCTTGTAGTTCCCACTTTGGAACGTTAGCTATGGCTCACCACTCTTCTGGACCTCTCTATAGTTCCCCATGAGAAGCTCCCCAGCAGGCCAGACCTTCTCACTCAAAATCAAGGACAGAACAGACTTCCAGAATCCAAGTCAATCAACCATTGTGATATACTGCCTGAAGTCATAGTTTGGTTACCTAGGATTGCCTGTGGAATGTATGGACAATCTCAGAGAAGCTTGTAGACCTATGTGTTATGCTGTGAATTGAAAAACGTTTTGTTTGCTACTGACAATCCAAACGTATTAATCCCATTAAAACTACTGTCCAAGACCTTGTTTGCTTGCTCCACTTAAAGCAAGCAAATTTAGCTTACACTTCCATTTGCTTACATCTCGCAGTTATAGCTGCATATCTACAGAACAGTCAACATTTCCTTGTTCAGAATCCCAGTCATCAAGCTTTCATGGAATGCCTTAAGAGGGTTATTCCTTCCAGAGTACCTCCGGCACCATCCTGGAACTTCAATATTGTGCTTAGCGGACTTATGCACCCTCCTTTTGAGCCACTTCATTAATGCCCTCTTCAGTATCTTTCTTGGAAAGTGAAGTTCTTTGTCCCTTAGTCCCTATCACATCACACGGGTGTGTTAGTGAGCTTCAGAGTGGACCTTCGCAATAATCCAAATTTACTTCCTAAAGTGGTTTCCCGGTGCCATATCAACCAGTCCATTGAGCTAAGAGCCTTCTTTCCGCAGCCTGACTCAGTTGCTGAAAGAGCATTTCACAATCTAGATGTTCAACGGGCACTTGTTTTCCATTGATAGAACTGAAGAATTTAGTAAAACTTAGCAGCTCTTTGTAGCTTTTTCACTACCTCACAAAGGCAGTCCAATATCCAAAAACAGCATAGCCTGAGTGATAACAAAATGTATACGAACTTGTTATGCTAAAGCAAAGACAATTACCTTGTTACAATTATACTAGGAAAAAAGGAGACACTATGGCTTTCCTTGGAAACCTATCTACAGCTAACAATTGTAAGGCAGCTACATGGTCTACACCACATACATTTACAAAGCATTACTGTGTGAATGTCCTAGCACGTCAGCAAGCCAATGTAGGTCAAGCTGTGCTATGAACACTTCCTGTCAACTGCAGCTCACAGGCTTGCCACTGCTTTTAGCAAGGGGCTGCTTCACAGTCTATGCAGAGCATGTGCATCTACAGCCACACATGCCATTGAATGGATTGTCACTTACCCAGTAACCATCTGTTTATGGCATGTATTGCTGTAGATTCACGCGGGCCCTCGCTCCCTCCCTCATGCCTCACGGTTCCAGTTACTTTATATTTGTATATACCTGTACATATGCAGTCACATATGCATGGGCATCTTTCTCTATACTTCCTCTACACTCCTTTTCTGACCTGCCTGCGGCAAAACAATCTAACAAAGGAATCACTGCCCATTCGCAGTATCACTGATAAGTCAACTGATCCCGTGACTTGAAAATGCTTCTTCTAAGAAAAACAACTTGTAACACTCCATGCCAAACACTAGATACCAGAAGTATGCATTGTTTCAATTCCTAGAGACCAGTGTTGCAAGTGGAGAGTTGTGTTGAGTGTTGTAAACTCTTGTCATAGACGAGAGCATTGTAGATTGGAATCTGTAGGAAACTGCCTCTTTTTATAGTGAACCAAAAACGGTATGGTGTGCAGTGATTCAAAGCACACCAGATGAATTAGAGGCACAAATGACACTCCAAATGTTCTTTTGTGGGTGAGCAGTTATGCATGTCAGAGGGTAGTGCTAAGCATGCGTTGCACTCACATAGGCAGTGAGACATACTCCAAGAGATCCGACAGCAATTTATAAAAATTTACTTTTATATACAATTTGATACCAAGATCTGAATCAGGTGAGTACTTTAGAAGTTATACATTTTTTACAGTTCTCTAAAGTCAACAGTGCAATTTGCAGGTGCAGTAATCTTATGGGGGGAATCATGTACTTCATTACAACACTTGACAGCGACTTACAAGACTGTTCTCAAGGACTTAAGGTGAGTATGGGGCATGTTCCAGGGTCACACTAACAAGTCACTTGAGAAGGCACTCTGCATCCTGGTGAAGAAGTGTAATACAGTGTCGGGTGTCCCATTCAGTCCAGTGGGGAATGGTCCAATTACAAAGATTCTGCAGATAGGGATTGGGGGACGGGGTTGATTTTGACCAGTCCGGGTAAACAACCACAGTGCTTCAGTTTTTATATTGCTTGGACGTAGAAACACCTTTTTGGTCCTCTTCAGTCCAGGTGCAGAGGTGCTTCGGGCTGCCGGGTTTCTGTCACCAGTTGTGGTAGAGGGAGGTCTGCAGGAAGAGGCTGCAGGTGTGGACTGGTGGGGTTCAGCCTTACAGAGCCAACAAGTGGGCTTAGGTCTCACGATGCTTGGTTTGTATCGACACCCTTAGTCCGCCTCTTAGTCCAAGGTGGCCAGGTGTAGTGGACCGTTTGGTTTCCGTCACTGGAGGTGGTTGTAGCAGAGGGAGGCCTACAGAAAGAGGCTGAGGTGTTGTCGGGAAGTCCACAGCCGGCCAACTCAAGGTGGGCTTCGTCTCCGGAAGGCCTGGGAACCACGCTGACCTAGTTGGCCCACGTCAACTCAGGCTACAAGTCACATGTGCAGTGGTGCTGTTGGGTTTTGCCAGTTCAGGTTCTGCTTAGTACTTTTAGAGTTGTCTGCAGATTCAGGGAAGCGGCTCCTCTGTACCAAGGGAGATTCTTCCAGCAATTGAAGTGCTGGCATTTCTCCATTTTTCTTGGAGGCTGCACAGTGGCAGGACAAATCTGTCTTCACAAGGGTTGGGGTCAGCTGTCAGGGTTGGCTTTGTTCCTGACTCCCGGAGAGCTGAGTCTCTCACCCCAGTGTTAGTGTAGTGCAATGGTGTCTCCTAATGGAGTCAAGTATTGTAGACTAGAGCAGTGAGCTGTAGAGTGCAATAGCGTGTCAAACTGAGTAGGGTGTCGACTGTCAAAGTAGTTAGAGTACAGTGGAGGAGAGTGTTGTAGAGTGGAATGCTGGGCCAAATAATGGAGTGGCGTATTGTAGAGGGAAGTTGAATGGCGTGTCATACAGTGGCGTAGATAGATGGGCATAGTGTAGTACATTGTTGTGGAGTTGTGTTGGACATTGGAGCGGCGTTGAGTATAATATGGTGGTGTAGTAGGAGAGTAGCGTACACTTGAGTGGGGTAGTGTGGAGTAAAGTTTCAGTGGAGTGGTGTATCGTAGACTATAATGGAGTGGCAAAGCATACAGTCGAGTAAAGCGTCATAAATTGTAGTACTGTGTGCTACAGTAGGGGAGTGTCATAGTTTTTTAAAGTGATAGACTACAGTAGTGGCATACAGTAGTTGATTTTTGTCAGTTGGTGTACATTGTTGTAGAGTGGTACAGTGTATTGGCATAGTGTGGGAGTACAATGACATTGAGTGGAGTGGCATACAGTGGTGTACTGTCAGATTGGGGTGCTTTGGCATGCAGTCGTATACAGTGTTGTGTAGTGGATTAGAGTATCCTAGAGTGAAGTACAATGTTGTACAATGACATAAAGTATAGTACATTATCATACAGTGGAGTGAAGGGGAGTAAAGTTTTGGGGGAGTGGCATACAGTGAGGTAGAGTGGAGTTACATAGAGCACAATTGAAACAGTGGAGCTGCGTAGTGGATAGCTGTGTAGTGTAGTATGAGGTTGTCTCGTACAGTGGAGTAGTGTACCTTAATGTGAAGTAAATTGTGTATTAGTGTTGTAGAGTTGTGTGGAGTGTACTGCCGTTGCATAGGTTGCAAACTTATAAATTCAAGTGGGTTCTTGTACAGTAGGGAGTTCAATGTACTACACTGACACTTTCTATGCGACACAGAAGTGTATGGGCATAGTGGAGTATAGAGTTAGACAGTGAAGTGTATGGAGATAGAGTGGAGTAGAATGTCGTAGAGTGCCATGAAGTGTGGTACTCTTCTATAGAGTTGAGTGGAGGAGTGTCGTTTAATGGAGCAGTGTCAAGTGGTGTACACTGTAGTGGTGTAGAGTGGATTAGTGTAAAGTGGGGTAGCTTACCGGATTGTAGAAAGTAGAGTGGCGTACAGAGGATTGACGTAGAGTGGATTAAGTTACGGTGAGTGGTTTAGCATAACTGTTACAAATTGGAGGGGTGTCTCATACGGTGGAGTGCTGAATCATGCTGTGTTGGAATCTGTCAGAGTGGAGTAGTGCTGTACAGTATACAGGTTTAGTTGAGTGCAGATTTCGACAGTCTACTGTATGGGGATAGAGTAGTGTAGCTTATATTCGCGTATAATGGAGTGGCGTAGGCTGTAGTGGTGTATTGTGGGGATGGGTTGGAGTGTATTGGCCTACAGTGGAGTGGGGTAGAGTGGAATACAGTAGTGGCATAGATTAAAGTTGCATACAGTGTAATAGAGTGGGATAGAGTGGATTAGTATGCGGTGTAATGTTAGAATGGAGGCGTGGCAGAGTGGGGTGGTGTGGCATACGGTGGGGTGGTGTACAGATGTACGTGAAATTTTGCAACTATATAGATTGTGGTGTGCTGAGTAATGCAAAACAGCAAATTGTGCTGCCTTGAGTTTCTCCAGATTAATCACTGCAGGGCACACATGGTGACGTGTATTGCATTGCATTGCCCATGTGACCCAACGAGTGGCAAAAGGGTTCTGCAATCCAGTAATACAACTAGGCCTTAATTATATCCAAGGCCTTAACAAAATCTAGCTATGTAGTAAGTCCCTACCTATTACAACTTGACTAAATAAGTTTAGGGCCATGTACCATGGTACTTCAACCAAAATGTACTGAAATCCGGCAAAAGTACTGCAGTGACAGACGTCACCAAGTTTAAATGCCTTATGACTTAAAAATACTGACCTATTTAACTGCCGTGCCCAAAAAGCACCATCTCTCCACCATAATGTGTAGTCCTGCCAAATTTGAAGTAAATCCATTCAGCTGATTTCACACTGTCAAATACACAAACCTTTGGAAAATGTAATGGCGGACATGCGTGTTTTGCGATCCCATTTCTCTTTGTACTCCCTCCCCCCCACCCCCTAACGATGTACCACAAAAATTTACATAATCTCAATGTAGAAAAGGCTATATATCTGGAAAGATAGGGAGGTAATATCTGAGGAATTCCTATCTTTGGGTGTTCTAACTACAACTATAGAGTGTCAGATTTAATGATTTCTTTGTTTTTATCTATTTTTATTTACATAATCATGTGACCATAAATCTTTGTTGATGTAGTAATTAAACTTTTCCTATGCAATCTAGTTTATTTTGTGAGATTTTTTACTACGTTTAGTAGGATTGTGCTACATATGAAGCCCAAAGTGAATAAAATCTCATTGTTTAAGAAAAACTAATTTTTTTTTATTTTTTTTCCTAATGGCCAAATATGTCCTCCCCTATAATAGTTTGTGTAGCTCACTGCTAGGTATTTTACTTTATGGTAGCACTAAGTTGAATAACCTTTTAACTTCCACTTATCTTATTTATCCCACAGAATCATCTGCACTCCTTTGTTAAACTATCAAATTTCATAAAAATCCAGCTGACAGTTTTCGTGCTACACAAAATAGTCTGTAGAAAAAGCATTGGATTTGAACGCAGTTATAGGGACCCCTTTTTATTTATTTTCTTTGCACCCCTGTAGGAAAGTGCTCCTCTGTCATGGTGACTCAATTTTTGCCACTGTTGATATTTTTGACTGATGGGCACTGGGTTCTTGCTAACCGGGTGCCAGTGCTTTCCCTGAACAAGGTAAAATGGTCCAATTCTCAAACAATTGGCATACACTTTGGCACCCCTTTAAGTCCCTATTAAGTGGTACCCCTGGTAACTTGGACATGGGTACCAACGGGGGTCCCTAAGGGCTGTAGTATGTATTGTGCCACCCTAAGGGACCCCCTTACAAGTTGCATGCAGCCTGCCATTGCAGACTGCCTGTCATGGTGCAAGCTGTGAGTGAAAACACAACATGGCACCCTCACTGTGTCCAAGTCACTTCAAATAATATATGGAAGTCGCCCCCTACAGCAGGCTTTAAAGCCCTAAGGCGGGTGCATTGTATTTTACGTGAAGGCATATCAGAGCAGGTATGTCCCTGTGCTGTCTGGTTGAATTACTAGATATCACAAGTGAACAGGGAAACCATTGTAAGAATGTACTGGACACTGGCTATTACTGGTTACCCAGCTATATAATGGCTTCACTGAAACCTGTGGAGTTTGGTATCAAACACTTTGTCTTAATAAATCCATACTGATGCCAGTATTGGATTTATTATGACATACACCCAGATGGCACCTTAGAGGTTCTCCCTGCAAACCTACTAGTCCTTTAGTGTGCTGACTGGTATTGATCAGCCTGCCACCATAGGTTAATTTCGGACCCACTGGAAGTGAGAGCCCATGATCTGAGGCTAGAGACCATGGCTGCTCCAGAGAAAAGTGTGATCACATCTTCCAGCAGGATGGCTAGTGAATCTGCATACCAAAGCCAGGGACTTCAAAGTCTCTCCCACCTTTGATATACCACCCGGCTTCCCCCAGACCTGGGAGATGCCACCCCTATACCCTGAAGCCCTTTTGACATCTAGACAGACCGGAAATTAGCTATGCAAGTTGGCGTGTTGCACTTCCAGGCTAGTCGCACTCCTAAGGTGGTCAGCCTGATGTGCTTCACAACGGAAGGGTTCCACCATCCTGTTTTTGGTGGAACTAGTATTCTGGGACAGGGTTATGCCTCCTCACCATAGGAAGTGGTTATATAGGGGGTGTAGTCACCACCGTGATTAGGTTTCCTATTGGCTCCTACCTTAAACGCCCATAAATTGAGTATTTAGATGGCCCCCTGGAACGCAGATTCGACTGACTAAATAAGGACAAAGAGCAGCCCCGCACAAGAAATGTGGACCAGCTGCGGACGTCTGGTGCCAAACCCTGCCTGCCTAACGTCTCCTGTCCCGACACACTCAAGGACCCCACTCTTCCTGCAGCTGTGCATCTTCCAAAAGCCTCAGAGCTGCCAGTACTTGACAGACCAGCCAGTATCTCCCTGTATGTGGAGAAGCCACCTCCCTGAATATACAGGCACCTACCTCACTTTCCCGGTTCTGTTTTGCTGGCCATCAGGCCCATTGAGGGAGCAGTTTGCCACAAACAGGCTGTTGTGTTGCCTGGAGACCAGCCATGATGCTTCTACCAAGCCTCGAGACGCTGCCCCATCACGAGCCTCATAGCACCAACACCTGGGGCACTAAGATTTACTACAACCAAGGCTTGATGTGTGTTTAGACCAGACAACACTGCCTCCAAAATTGACCAGTCTACGGAAGGATGACAGACCTGACAAGGCTGAGCCAGAGAGTGGCCGTGCTGTTTGTTTTTCTTCCCCCTCTTCAGCTCTGACCAAGGAATGTGAGTACCTTTGATGCACAGGAAAAGCTGGCCAGAACCCTCTGCACCCAAGCTCTCCGTGCCTGGTCCATGGAAAACTCTGTCCCCTTGCTCCCCCTCTGCAGCCTGTTTCTTGGTGGCCACCCTTCTTTGCCAATGGTGTAGTGCTCATGGTTACTGACCCGTCGACACGTTTGCACCCGAACACTCCAGGACAGGTAAACCCAAATTGCTAGTGGCTCTTTTGCCCTTGACTCCCTACCACCTTAAGTCTTAAAGGAGGATCCTCGAAATAGGTTTGCAAGCATTTGTATGCAGTAAGTTTCTTTCTCTATAGGAGAGCATTACAATTTTAAAGGGTATTTGTGATATCTTTGTCTCACTGGAAAAAAATGTATTAAACAGTACTTGCCTAACTCTGAAGATTTTGGTGTCTAAAATAGTATAAAAATCAATGCTATTTCTTTATAAAATTGGTCTTTAGTTTCTTCTTGATTGTCATTTATTGACTGTTTAGCAAAGGCTTAACCCTACCCTTTGATACACCTAAACTGCTCAACCACACTACCACAAAGGAGAATTTAGGATTATTATTTGACCTCTGTAAATCAATAAGGGGTCGCCTGTAATATCTACATAGTGTACCCCTACATTTGGTACACTGCAGAGATACACATCTTCTCCCAGTCCCCGTGCCAAAACTTTCAGTCCTTGCAAAATGAAACGTGGGCAGCGGGTCTACAAAGATTCATGCTCATTAGTGAAACGGTTACAAAGATACTAAGGGATAAAAGAAAAATCCCTATCACTGGTCACACTAAATATAGCTACAGTGTTGCTACAATGACTGCTCAATCACATTTCACTGCTAGATCAAGCACAACTTCTGACAACACTTTTGACAAAGGTGAGAAGTAAAGAATAATCTAAAATAACTATAATTTCAGATGAAGGCATTTCATGCATTTTTCATGCAGGAGCAAACGTTCCTTGGTGTCTCCTAGCTCACCAAAACAGTTACTCCATACAGAGCAGTTGGATAAGGAAGGTCCTTTTGGACTGACCTGTAGCCCAACTCAGTTGAATGAAAAATATCACATCTGACAAAGAATACAAATGAGCAGTCTTCACTCCTGATAAAGATAAATGATCCAATATCAGTCTTTCGCTCAACATGAGGAAGATGATGATGAAAGACAGTATGGTAGTGGTTCCCAACCTTTTGACTCTTGAGGACCCCAATGAATCATGAATGGAACCCGGGGACCCCCAGCAATTCGTACAATTTAATATTCAAATATTAAAACAGTAATTCACAAAAAATATAACAAGTACACACCAAACAAATACTCAAATTAAGAAAAAATTCTTTTATATTGAAAAAATATGCATCTCGGCAACTACCTTTTCAATGTTTTGTTTTATTTAGGAAATAAGAATCCTGAGGTTGGATTCCACATTTCCGGAGCAATTTGTTTTAATTTTTTTAGGTATGCAAGATATGAGAAAGCTTTTTCACATAAATAAGTGAAGGGGAAAAGAAAGTAAACCATAAGGGCCTCTCATCTCTCCCTAGCCTCTGTCAAATGTACTTGATTTGTTTTATAGTGCCTCTCATGCCACTGTAGGGTATCAGGGCACTTTACAGGGGACTACAAGGTGTAGGATTCACATGTCAACCACACTGCTAAGCATTTTTTAAGAGTGCTTGGTCCAGAGAAGCACAAACCTTGGATTCAGAACTCAGCACAGTGAGTAGCGACGGCGTTAGCAATAAGAATGTATTTCTACACAAGCCAACTTTTTTTTTTTTTTTTTTTTTTTTTTTTTTTTTTTTTTTAGCAGCATAAGGAAAATGAAAGACTAGGAAAAAAACAACTTTCTAATTTGTGCCATGCGGTCTGCATGCAGCTCTTCAATTGCAGTTCACAGCTCACTATGCTAAATTATGATTATGAACTGCAAAGTAACAAAATAATATCTGACAAAAGCAGTAACCCACTGTGCCATGCACATAAAATACTGTTCTTTGCATGATTCACATTCTTTGCAGCAGGCATATTAACCATCTGCGCTACCTTTTGAGTCAAAACTGCCACTGCACACCTCCCATCTCTCTCCAGCAGATACATTAATCACTTGAGTTAGCTTGAAGCTTTTATTTTTGCAGTACAAGGAGCTTTGCAGTGCGTTTAAAACTGCTCAACAAAGGAAGTAATAAATATGAAAGCACGCACACGTTTGGCAGAGGCCCCAGCTGGAGAAGTGCCTTGCTCCCAGCCCAGGCCTGCGGACCCCCTGGGAATGTGGTATGGACCCCTGGGGGTCCGCGGACCACAGTTTAAGAACCACTGCAGTATGGTATGGAACCTCTTGAACAACCCATTCACGATCAGCAGGAACATATGGTGCAAATGCCATTGGGCCTGGTTAAAGATCTACACTTAATTGTAGCCGACTACTACTAACTCCTTCCACAATCCCAAACCACTCGCTCAAAAACCACATAAGTCCATGCCAGCAACACCAAATGTTTCCAGGTCTTTGGCAAGGCCTACTACACCTTCACCAGGACACTTTTTCTTCCTGCTCAAATGTCTTCGCCACAGTCAGCACCGTCTCAGTCCATGCCACCACAATCAGATACACAGGATAATCAGGAAGAGGGTCATTTACCAGTCACACCTCAATATTCAGACCCCAAATGGGACCAGTATCTGGATACAACCATGGATGGTGCCACTCCTCAGTAGATCCACCACCAGATGACATGGGTGGTTTTCATCACCTTATAGCAAGAGCATTAAAGTGGTTTTATTTAACTGTAAGATCAAAAGAGACTGATTGTTTCTTTAGGATTTCAAGAATCCTGCCACAAATACTGTAAAATCAATCTTTATAATGTCACATTTGGGAAAGTCTATAAATTTATGAAAACAAATCACAACTGCAGCAGTATTCCTGTGATCAGACAAAATTTGCAATGTGTCTGACACCCTTCCAGTCAGCCGGAAGCAGATCGGTTCTGACACACATCTGCACCATGTGCTTTTCATCCAGTTAGAGAAGGCAGAAATCTGGGCAACATTGTAAAGTGTTTCTTCAATGGCATGTGTGGATGTTGATGCGCATGTTCTGCATACTCCTGTCATCTAGTGTTGGTCCTGTTCTGCAAGTTGGTTTTTTTTTTTTTTTTTGAAGAAGTCTCTTGAGTCGCAAGGTCAGATGACTCCTCTCTGGATAAGGCGCATGGGCATCGATTCCATTGTTTAGATTGTTTTCTCTCCGTCTTGTTAGGACTTGTGTGCCTTTGCTCCGTGATTTAACTTTGTTACAGTTCGACCTTTGGTCTTTTCTCTATCCCCTTCATCGGTATTGTTACCAGTCACGTTTCTTATATCTGTGCTTCGACAAAAAATCACACCAGTTCGACCAAAGCCCCTTTGGGGCCCACCTTCGACATCCATGTCAGTTTTCCCAACAATGCTCCACTGGTAATGAAACGCACGCCAATTCAGTTTTGGCCATGTTGCCACACGAACTACCCGCACCGAGGTCAACACTCGGTGTGCAACTTGTGCCTGTCCCCAGACCACAAGGAATCCAACTGCAGTGCGCGCAAGTCCTTCAAGTCCAACAAAACATTTTGGGACTACAGAGCACGTCTCTGTGTCTCTCAAAGCCACCAACGACATTCTTGACCTATTTGGTGAGGTGCACACTAAGGAGAAGCCATCCAGTGAAGAAGAGGTTTTCTTTATCAACTAAAGCTCCTGCTCCGATCTCGAAGTTGATCTTGAAATGCAGGAAATGCCACTGGCTCAACCTGTTAGTACTGCACCCCACTGCCCTCCAAACCAAGGCGACCAAGAAACCTTCTGCTTTCTTGGTCGCAGAACCTTGGGTCCCTGTCCTCCACTGCTGTTTGGCCATTGTCGGCACCAGAAAAAACGATTTGGCCGTCCGCCTTTGCTTCATACGTACTTTTAGTGCCAAACCCAGACACCAGCATTTGGCTAGGGTTGTGACACCTAGGGTAGACAAAGTATATTCCTGGACAATCTCACCCTATTTTCATCAGAGGACAGCTACCACAAGAACCTGTAGTGGCCACCAAGGCACACAAGAACCAACTCACAAGCCACCTGAGACACACTGGCACTCCTTGTCTGGAGGCAAAGTGTAGATGCTTTTGGTAGGGAAGGTGGTTTTGAGGGGGTGTTTGCAGCTCAGACTGCTAATCGCTGGGGTTTTGCCAAATCCCAAGCTCTCCTAGCACGCCATGATCGTGCCTACTGGGGTGAAATGCAAAAACTACTTAAGTATCTCCCAGAGGAACATAGAAAATGTGGTCAGAAGTTGGTTTCAGTGGGACAAACCATTTAAAAACAATTCCATACGGTGTGTGCTGGGTGAGGCAGCCACTGCCGCAAAGAGAATAAACTCCAGTAATCTCCTTAGACGTCAGACCTGGGTCAGGAAATCAGGGATCTGATAGACTTCTAGCTGCAGATTCCTTACCTTTGAATTTCCTGGTGTCCGCTTGGAATCCGAATTGTTTTGCTGAGCAGTACCCGGCAGGCTGTCGACCATGCCTTTTGATAAAGAACACTTGTTCGGTCCCCAGGTAGACTACTACAGAAAAGATACAGACCGCTAAAGCCATTGGAGTGCTTCAAGCACATGCCCCCTGAGGAATTTTTGTCACCCAACTGACTATTGTACCTACAAATCCACCTTTTCATAGGCATCCACCTCCCAGCAAAAACATTTAAGGTTCCTATTCGATGAACAACTATTGTGGCTCCTTCAGAGGCAGGAACACCAAGGGTAGAGGTAATGGTGTCTTTTCCCTGCAGAGCTGCACCCTCCAAGCAATCACTACCCTATCCTACCCCCTATCACAACACCTGTTGGGGGCAGACTGCAGTATTTCCTTCCAACCACTCATTCCATCACAACAGACAAGTGGGTATTGGTCATTATCCAACATGGCTATTGTCTGGAGCTTATCACCACACCGCCAAATATTCCAAACAGGCTAACGCAGGAACATCAAACATTGATCAAGCAGGAAATTCAAGTGTTTCTTTTCTAAATAGCTATAAAACAGTTTCCTTTCAACATCCTGGGTTAGAGGTATATTGTCTGTACAGGACGGGTCTTTAAGGTGAATCTTAAAATGTATCTGTTTAAAGGCCTGAGATCTATCAGAACACTTCTGCATGGTCACTTTACAGGAAATTACTCCACTTCAACAAGGTGACTTTATGGTAATACTAGACCTAAAAAATGCCAATTTCCACATACCAATATAACTAGCTTATTGTAAATACTTAAATTTTGTCATAGCAGGCAAAAATTACCAATTCAAGGTTCTCCCATTAGGGGTAACTACCACATCCTGGTAACTCCCGCACCCTGAGTGTTTACCAGATGCCTAGTGTAGGAGGCTGTCTCTCCATATAGTATACTAAAAAGGTATGCTGTGCAGGGTCTAATCACTTATAAAAGTGGACAGGGGCTTGCTGTAGTAATCCCAGGGTGTGTTCTTAGTTGTTGTGGTTGACCTGCCATGGGCATATCAGAGAGGAGTGTTAGGCATTTGCTGTAGGCACAGAGTCAAATGATGCAACTCAATAAGGAGATCCACACCAATTTATAAAAAATATTGCACATTTATATACTATTAGGGGCAAACTCATCACAATCTGGTAAGTACGTTTTGAAAGAGAAATTCTTAGTTTTGAAAAGTTGACACAGTGCAGTTTACTGAAGTGGCACTGTTAACTTATGAATGAAAAACATGAACTGCAAACAGGTACTCCACAGCGACTTATAGGACCAATCTTCCAGGCTTAAGGTGAGTATAGGGCAGGGTCCTAGGCCACTAGGCCTCACCAGCAGGTCATCTCTGGTGGCACTGGGGAAGCTAGGTGCAGAAGTGCAGCTCCGCATCAGGTGCCTTGTTGAAGACCATGGGTCTGGTCAGACAGAGGCTGCTAGTTGGAGGAGGATGGGGTGGGGGGTGGGGAATGGGGAGGGAGGGTGATGAGGGGGTGGGGAGCAGGGAGCAGTCCGGCTGACCCAACAAGGGAGTAAAGGTCTTCCGATGCTTGGATGTAGGGACACCTTTGGTCTGCTTCTCAATCTGGGGCAGCGAAATGCAGAGGTGTTCTGAGGCATCTTGTTTCAGTCAGCAGAGGCAATTGTTGTAGAGGGAGCCTATAGAAAGAGACTGCGCTGGCCTGGACTGTTGATCTAGTCTGACTGAACCAACAACTGGGCTCGGGTCTCACAAGACTCTGGGACATGGGGACTCCTTTGGCCCTCTTATCCTCTGCCCTGGGTGACCAGGTGCAGCGGTGTCCTGAGGCGGCGAGTCTGTCACTGGAGCACTTGCGGTAGAGGAGTGGCCTACACAGAGAGGCTGCAGGCATCGTCGGGAAGTCCAGAGTTGGCAAAACAAAGTTGGGCTTTGTTTCTGGAAGGTCTGTGGACCAGGCTGCCACTTTTGTCCCACTTCAACAGGTGCATGTCGGGTTTTTGGCAGTCAAGAGTCCTTGCAGATCTTCTTGGGGTACCTGCAAGATGCACAGCAGCAGGTCCGCTACTCCACTGGAGTTCCTGGGTCTTGGGTGAAGGCTGGCAAGCCTCTGTCTTTTGGAGGCACTAGCTGCGGCAGGAAGAGCAGTCTTTGCACACTTGTCGGACAGTTGGCACCAAGTCAGTTGCTGGTCTTCTGTTTTTGCTTTTGGGATTCTTCAGTGTCCGTCTTTGAAATCGGCAGGATCTGCTTTTCTGGTGTCAGGGGCTCCCCTAAATACTAGATTTAGGGGTATTAAGGGAGTGTAGGGTAGAAGCCAATGGACTACTTACCCCTGGGGTCCCTACTCCCCTTATATGCCCACTTCCTGTGGGAAGTGGGCACAACCCTGTCCCAGAGGTTACTAATTCTGCCATCTCCAAGATAGCAGGCAGACTTTCAGATTTCCTGTCCACATCAGGTAGCTCACTTTAGGAATGAAACTGGCCTGAAGGTGGACACAACACTGACTATTAATTTTCCTGTCTGTCCAGGTGTCAAATGGGCCCTGGGTCGGGGTGTTGGCATCACCTCACCTTTGATGGAAGCCAGATTTACATACCAAACGCTATGGCCTGTTTGAACCTTCCTGCTTGGAATGCTGATGCACAGGTCATCCTGTTGGAAGGGGGTGTGGAACACCCCTGCCAGAGCAGCCTTTGTTCCTGACTGCCCAAGAGCAGAGGCTCTAACCTTTTGGAGGGTCAGAAATTTTCCTGTGGTGGCAAGCTGGTTAGGATCAGTCAGCCAGCACACTAGAGTTTGTAGATATTTCAGGGGACACCTCCAAGCTGCTATCTGGGTGGATTTATTAATAAATCTCACTGGAATAAGTGTGGGTTTATTAATTTAGGATGTTTGATACCAGGCATCCCTGATTTCAATGAAGCAATCATGTAGCTGGGAACTCGTATTGACCACTGTCCACCAAATGTACTTAAAATGGTTTCCCTGATCACTCACTATGTCTAAGAATCAACAGACTTAGCAGGGGGATATCTGCTCTTGCAGATACATCCACACATGTAATATATAATGCACCATGCCTTACAGCTGAAAGGCCTGCTGTATGGGTGACTTGCATATATTGCATGCAGTGTTAGTGGGGATGGAACACAGGCCATGTGCCATGTTGTGTTTTCACTTTTGTCTGCACCATGGCAGGCAGCCTGCATTGGCAGTCTGCATGAGTTAGGTGAGGAGGTCCCTTAGGGTGGCACAATACATTTTGCAGCCCTTGGGGACCCTCTCTGGTACCCTAGGCACCTGGGGTACCATTTACTAAAGACTTACAGGGGTGCCAAAGGTATTGCCATTTGGGGGAACAATTGTACAGTTCACGGAAAGTAGGAACCCAGCGCACCTGCTGTCAAAATTGCATCAAATACCAGGAAAAAATTGGGGGTGACATGTCCAAAATAGCAGTGGTAGCTCATCTGCGTAGACAAAATGTCCACATTTCCTTACCTGGACTACTGGCTTATCAAAGCCAACACACATCAGTGCCAGCAACACATTCTGATGACAATCGATCTTCTCCAGAGCTTAGGGGTACAGTCTCCACAACTGTCACATCTATCTTTCACCATTTGGAAGTGAGATCTGTCACATTCGCCTCTAAGCAGAATACCTTGCTGGAACAGTCTACATTGCAGACTTGCTCAGCAGGATGCACCAACAAGTCCATGAATTGAACTCCCCTCAAAAGCCCTCCTACCATATTTCCAAAAGTGTGGTTTCCTCATACCATTTCTCCACAGCATAAAATGTTAAATGCCCAAACTTCGCTGCCAGGTTTCCACACCCACTATCCAAGGGCAATGCACTATGGTTGGTTGGGGATATTTGCCCATGCTTTTCCTTCCGTTTCTGGTTCAGTGGCTCAGGCAGGCTTCTCTTAAAAATATCCTAGTAGTGCTACTTGGGCTTATCAGCGTTGGTTCACAACTCTTCTAGACCTTTGTGGTTCCAGACGAAAAGCTCCCCAACAGATCAGATCTTGTCCCTTAGACACGGACAAATCGGACAGCCAGATTCCAAAACTCTCAGCCTAACAATATAGATCTGGCGGTCAGTTTGGATTCCTTAACTTACTACCAGAATGTTTCGACCTTCTTAAGGAAGCAAGCGTGTAGAGCCATCACTAGGGCCTGCTATGCAGCAAAATGGGAACGTTTTGTTTGCTACTGACACTCAAAACAAATTGGCCCTTTGAAAGCCACGGTGCAAGATATTGTCTCCTACCTACCTTCACTTACAAAAGGCTGGATTAGTATTTGCTTCACAAAATGGTTCTCCGCATCAACCCTAAATACCTACCCAAGGTAGTATCTCAATTTCGCCTCAAACAATCCATTGAATAGTTTTTATCCCTCAACCAGGTTCTGTTGCAGAAAGGGTTCTTCATTCATTAGATGTAAAAGCGTTCTTATGTTCTACATTAATATAACTAAAACTTTTAGAAAGTCTAAGCAACTTTTTGTCGCCTTTTTACAAAGACACAAATGCAACCAGGTTTCCAAATCAGGCTAAGACCTTTACCTGTTCCTCCCAGCGCACACAACTTGGAAAAAGGAGAAACAATTTCCTTTTCAGGAAATATTCCCATAGTTGGTATATGTAAGGCAGTTACATGGTCCATACGCCTACAGCAAACATTATTGTATGGCTGTTTTAGCATGCCAGCAAGCCAATGTAGGTCAGACAGTGCTACGTACCCTTTTTCAAACCATTGCAACACCCACAGGAAACTGCTTTACAGGCTATACAGAGCATGGCTCTACAGCCACACATGCCACTGAATGGAATGTTATTGTGCAAGCTTTTGTTCATGGCATGTAGTACTGTAGATTCATATGGGACCACCCTTCTCCCCAGACACCTGTGGACGTTACAGACCCTTACCTCTCATATTTTCACTATAGATTTAGCATGGTCACTGCATTACTTAAACGTTCTTTCACACCTTTCGTACCTGCCTGTGATGAAAGCAGTCTAACAATGGAGTCGATTTCGATGCCCATGCACATTATCACCGAGAGGAGTCACCTCTTGACTCCTGAAGACTTTTCCTTCTACAAAAAGAACTTTCACAACTCTGGACCCAACACTAGATGGTAGGAGTATGCAGAGCATATGAACTCTCAGCACTACATGCCACGAACAGATGCTTACAAGGTAAGCAGAATATTACTTCTGTGACTGCTGCTACAACTGTAAGGGTCTCAAATGCTCTGCCAGTTGGAGCAAGATAGGATTGTCAGATGTGGTCCGATGTATATCCATTCCTTGAACACCTACTGGATGATAAAGTGGAGGTAAAAACCATTTAGCAGGAAGGAGGAAAAATCATTTCCATCTGTTGACATTCGATTGATATTTCATCTACAGGGATTACACGAGTGACAGGAGCGTCTGTACTAAAAAGGCAAGAATGGCTACGGGCAACTTCCTTTAGACTGAACTACAAAGTAGAATTCGAGACCCGCCACACAATGGTGAATCCCTATTTGGTCGGCACAATGAGGTACTACAAGTATGTCAAAAAGCTAAATCTCTAACCTCCTTATAGCAGACGATTGCAGTCCTTTTGAGGAGTTCGGAGAAGTGGCATGTACTCTTTCAGAGGAGCCTACCAACTGCTTAGATGCAATAATATGGTACTTTACATTTTCAGTACAAATGGCCTTACCAGCAAAAATAGAGCCACCACCACTGGCAGCTTATCGTAGACCAGCCCCTAGTGAAAGGGTAGAGATGAGAAAATGGCTCACTACTGGAAACTATGCAGCGGGTTCCCAAAGCTCAAGAACTTGGTGTTTTATTCTCATTTTTTTCTATCTATGGAAAGATAGGAGAATGGAGACGGAAAATTAATCTTTGGAACCTCACAAATATTTAAAGAAACAAACGTTTTTTTTTTATGGTAATGCTGTAGGAAATTCTACAGTTTCTAACGCACTGGGATTGCATGACCTCCTTGGATCTGCAGGACACACTTTCATATTCCTATTTACCTTCCACATCGCACATGTCTAAGCTTCAGAGTAGCCATTTGTCATTATCAATTCAAAAAGGTCCATTTCGGCCTTAAATCTGTCCCAGAACATTTACCAAATGCATGGGACCAGTAGCTGCCAATCTCAGACTCTTCTCCCCTCAAACCCCTCAGTATTGTTGAGAACAGACAATACAACCAGCAAGTAACAAACCAGGGGCAACCAGACCCCTTACCTTGTCCAAACAAGCACAAAGGAAAAAGCAACTGGGTGATACAACATCATATTCAAATAAAGGCGGAACATCTACCAGTCCTGTCAAACCTCTGGGCAGCTAGTCTCAGCAGAACAAAAGAATGTCTGATATGGAACTTAATCGCTTCCAGCTATGGAAAATGTTCAGAAAATCGGGCCAACCAAATCTAGACCTATTTGCTACCAACATGAAATGTCATTTTTACACCATCTGGCACCACCTGCTAGGTTCGTTAAGGAATGCCCTTTACTAAATTGGTCAGGGTCCTTTGCATACACCTTTCCTACAATACCTTTGAATACAACACTACTGTCAAAAATGACAAGATCGTAATTGTTCACACTTGATTCTCCTGGCAATTAATACTGTTGGAACAAACACTGACGCTTCTTTCTTGCCACAATGGACAATTTCTTCACTCGCGCTCTTAGCCTGGTTCCTGAATTCAGCATTTCTAAATATTCGACATCCCATAGGAATGTAAAGAAATACTTTCAAAAGCCAGAGCAGGATCCTGAGACAAAATGCTACTCAGCAGAATGTAAACATTTTTGTAACTTGTATATGCATAAGACTAAATCAATTATCTGCCTTGTGTCAACCTATATTACCATATTTTCTTCATCTGTCAGGTTCATTACTCTGTCATGATACACTTACTCCATCTAGCCTCCAGTTCTTGTTTTAAAGGATCCGGGAATCGATGGTCTCTTGGTCTAACAGTCTTGTGTAAAAAAAAAAAAAAAAAAAAAAAAAAGCTTCTCAGAGGCCTCTAAGACATTTCCTCTAATTAGTTATCCTTTTCCATTAATGGAGGTTTAACACAGGGATGACTCAATTAAAGAAGTAACGGTTTGAACCCATTCATAAAGCACATATCTCATGGAAAGTAGCACTTTTGTCTGCTCATCCGCCAAAAGAATAGAGATCCAATACTTGATAAAGGCCTTTCCATCAATTTGATCCTATAACGAATCCTCGCTTCTTTGCATGCGAACCTTTTGACATTTTGTTTGAACGCAGCAGTAATTCTCAAGACTTTTTTTTTTTTTTCTTTTTTCCAAACGGAACTACTGCATCTTAAACAGCACTCCCCGTTTTGATACTGAAAGTTGTCTAATATTTTACTTTGAGAACCAAGCTAATCTAAATCAGATCAGTTATTCATAGCGTATGGTCACCATCGTAAAGGACAACCTCTGTCAAAGCAGGGTATAGCTCGCTTGGGTGTCTTAAGCAACGGTTTTCTGCTATAAAGAAGCAGGTCAGCCGTTACAAGGAACTGTTGAACCTCATTCTATAAGAGATGTATATGTTTACAGCACCCCTTACTTGCGCATCCATTGCTGACATATACAGAGCTCGACATAGAATAACAGACATACATTTATGCAACACTTCTGCGTAGACTGCATCGTGGAAAGGATGCAGGAGTAGGTCAAGGGATCCTGCAACACTTACTGCGATAAAGTAAGATCGTTTCACCTTCACATTCCTCCTAACGCTTTTAATGCGTATTAACTGTTTACTGCTCGCTATTCGGATTCAAACGTGCATCTATGAAAGATTCAATACTGCAGAAGAAAAGTTAATTAACTGAAGTTCTCCAGCATTGTGACTTTATTAAAGGTACCATGTGACCTACCCTCCTCCCCAACTCTGGGGGGGGAAAAAGAGGAAAGCTGACTACTATACTCTCCTGCAGTCTGAACCTGCTTGGGTGAGGAGTGGTCACTGTTGTACTTTGCTCTGATTGGCTGAGTTTAGGTGTGTTTTAGAGAGCTGTATAGGATACTGTTGTGACTATATGGTAAAGCTATGAAAGGTATATATTTAACTGTACTGCTTTCATTTATTTAATTAATATATAGCCTACTGGTAGTCGCCGGTAGGTAGTTATAGTTGGGACCTATTATCCATTGAATTTTTTATTTATTTTATTTGATTTTTTGCCTATATTTTTGGCGCTGGTCGATGAACCTTCATACAAAATTTCCCCAGAAATTTGACAATCGTTTTAGCTGCTGTCTAGAATGTTTCAGGGCGATCAATCAAGCAGGGGCCGAGGGAAGGGGCAGTGGTCCTCGGTGAAAAGCAACTTTATTACAAATGATTTATTCCTCAGGCGCACTTACATGGTCCCTCGGATCCTGGTGAAAAGCAAGGCCCTGATTGGTTGGCTGCAACCTGACAAATTAATGTTTAAAAAACAGAAATTCACTGAAAAAACCCAAAGGTTACAGGGACGATTGTTAGGTTGAAGTTTTACCCATACAAAACCATAGAAATTCAGTAGTATATTTAGCTATAATTATCTGAGGACACTAGAACTTGTGCTGGAACGTAACTTTGGGCAACAAGTTAGTTTAACATAAGTGTAACTAAATGCTGAATTTCTGTGGTTAATAAAACGTCATCTTAATTATAACGTCGCTGTAACCGTTTTTACAGTAGTCTCTCTCTCTCTCTCTCTCTCTCTCTCTCTCTCTCTCTCTCTCTCTCTCTCTCTCTCTCTCTCTCTCTCTCTCTCTCTCTCTCTCTCTCTCTCTCTCTCTCTCTCTCTCTCTCTCTCTCTCTCTCTCTCTCTCTCTCTCTCTCTCTCTCTCTCTCTCTCTCTCTCTCTCTCTCTCTCTCTCTCTCTCTCTCTCTCTCTCTCTCTCTCTCCTTGTGTTCTACCATTTAGTAGGAAGTCTATTATAAGGTTATCTGCTCTGAATGTTTTTGGTTTTGTTTTTTTAATTGTTTTTTATATATAATTTTAGTTGCTTACCGCTAAGCACGAAGACGTGGAGCTGAACCTGCAGGAAGCACAAAAGGATCTTGAAGCAGCCACTGTGCGAGAGACTCTTCTTCAGGAGAAATTGTATGTTCCAACACATTAAATATGCTCAATTCAAGGCTGTATATGGGGATGAGGGTAATGTGACCTAGGTCCTCAGTTCAGATATGACCCCCTGCTCTAGCAGGCTTTCTAATCTTACATGTGTATGGCTACATTACTGTTTTTCACAATGTTTTCAAAGGTGAGGGTGGCTTTCTTTGGGGTTTCTTGTAAATAACAGGTCTTTATAGAGATTTTTATTTTGATATGATTTTGAATGGGCTTCTGTCTCCTGATCTCTGCATTCAAATAACATCTGCCCTGGTGATTTATTCATACTTTATTTTTATTTTTTTTAAATGAAGGAAAAGATTGACAATTAAGATACTTAGACCATGGAGAAATACATCGTAACTTGTTGCAAAGAGTACCCATCTCCTAGTTTTGGATAAAACATACTCGTTTTCTTGGCATGATTGCAGTGGGATGCATTCATTTTACTTGTGAATTAAACCAGAGAGCAGGCAGCATAGGTTACATACAGCCATATTGCCGAATATATACCTAGCAGTTTGTTCTTAGTGGATTCTTTAAATGTTTGTAACTAGGTTAGAAGGGTACTGTGTTTTGAATCTTACTACACTATTAAACCGTAATAAGCCCTTTAATTCTTTATCTGATCAAGACTTCTAGATGCAGATTTCTTACCTTAGAAACCCCACCCCCAGGTGTCGGACTGGATCTGGATAGTCTTGAGCAGTATCCCTGTGTGCCGGTAGGTGCCATTGTACAGGTCTGCACAGGATGTAATATGTATTGGCACCTCCCCAGTGTGCTGACATCAGTCCTTTACTTTACGCACCAACAGCCCAGATCCGGACAAGCTACACCGGTTATTTTTTGACCACCTTTTTGCCTATTTAGCAGTTCTGCTCCCAGTGTGCTTAGGGCTCTGCCCTTTTTAAACTTGAAGCAGAGATCTGGCTCAAGACCAGGGTTCAAGTCCCGCTTCGGCAGGTCTTGGGCTCAATTCCCCTTGACCAGATAATTCTCGCCTCAGTGCCTAATCTAATTCATGGGTCCCACTCTGCAACTCTGGGCAATAGCTTGCTTAATCTCCACAACGGCCCAAACAGCGCTTGGATGCCCGGCTTCACCCTGGGGGTGCTCAGGAGTGGGCGCCTCACAGGGAAAAGCCAGGAGGGGTTCCATAGCGGTATGAGTACAGCGCCTTGAGACCCTAACTGGTGAGTAGTGCGCTATACAAGTGCTAATTTACATATTTTTTTTTTTTGTTTACATTTACAAACTTGTGGGTTTTAAACCCTACGGTGCCTGTCAATACAGTTATCTATGATGGATCACCATCTGGTTTGCTTGTGATGCCTGGAGCTGGACCACGACTCCAGAAATTGTTCTAACTGTTGCACTATGAATCTGAAGGTAATTCGGGATTGGGAAATTAAGCTGTCTGCCTGACACCTGAAGGCACTGCTCAAGATCCTGGTCATGTGGAAGGTCCCAGGCCTGCTATTTTGTTCCTGTCAGTCTTTGTCGCCCAGGACCCACAGGCCCAAGAAGTCAAGTTCTTGTGGACTTCTTTCTCTGGTTCAAGCCATCCGATGAGGTGTGAAAATGACTCCACGGTGAGGGCTGAATCTGCTCAGTCTTTCTTAATTTCCTGGAGCCCAATAAGCCACTGTCCAACTTGAAGCTTTTGAGGCTGTGCACCAAATTGTTTTTAGGCGGTCTGACCTCTCTGGACTGTCTGCGGGTTCCACAGTTCTGGGAGGTGCCCCAGCTGGACTTTCACAGACGATACCCTTACACCCAATCTCACACCCAGATACACGTACACCAACAGACACTCACATCCACACTCATCCAGACACTCTCATCCACTCTCTCATCCAGACACTCGCACCCACTCATCAACAGACTCACACCTACACTTAGAAAGACATACCCTCTCACATTCACCCTCACACTCATACACTCACTCTCGCACACCAAGACAGACACCTCTCCATACTCCTGGCCCAATGGACAGTCTTCCTGTTTCTTTAAAAAAAAAAAAAAAAAAAAAAATGCACTTAAAATAAACCCAAAGGTTACAAGGCCATTATAGTTGGGATTTAAATTTACTCACACAAAACCATAGAAATTCTGCAGGTAGCAGTCCTAACTATAACGCTCGCCCCTGCAATGCACTGCTTATCACCTCACATTAAATCACTGACCTGGTCATTTACATCACTTAAATGACATCACTGACATCATTCACCTACAGACTCTCACAAGTCCACTCAAACCTCTGATATACCTAATCACACCATCTCACAATAACTGACACCCCCATTAAACTACACACAACACTCATTCGAAAATGTGCACACACATGCACTAGCTTACTCATAGCCAGTCACACAGTTACTGTGCCACGCAGTTAATGTAATAGTGAGCTATAGATGCATAAAAGCATTCACATAGCTACACACCTACATACACTAACTCACCCACTTATCCACTAACCCACACACTCAAACACCAAATTACTCAAAATATTCAGCCACTCTAACTCATTCACCCATACCGCTATACAACTACTCACTCGCCTTCACTACAGATAACACAACCACTCACCCAGTTACTAATTTTTTTCTAGATGCCAAAACATATACACACTCAACTATAAATCACTGATACAATTAATTACATTCACCCATACAGTCACTGAGACACTTATGCATAGAGTAACTGACAAACCCACTGTCACCCGTACATAAACTGACAGCCTCTAACTCACTCCAAGAGCCACTCACTGAATCATGCTGACACTCACCTCTACAGATTCCGTGAAATGCACTCTCATACATTCAGCTGCTCACACGTTGACTTTATGCACACAGCAGCACAGTAACCCACTCACTCAGTAAAAGAGCTAGTAATGCAATCACTCATGCAAGTGTACATACTGTTACACAACCACTCAAACCCAAATGCTCATACACCCACTCAGTCTGAATATTACAAATAGTCTGATTACTACCTATGTAATATTACTAATTTAACTTATACAATACCATTGGATCTACTGTTTACTCCTGTAACCATTTTTACCATTTTATATAAAATGGATATCATCTGTGATGTTACTGATAGTGTCATGAGTGATGTAATAAGTGAGGAGATAAGCAGTGCCTTGCTGGGGGCATAAAGGTATATTTTGGTATGACAACTATAACTGCGGAATTTCAATGGTTTTGTGAGTAATTTCAAATCCTAACAATAACGTCCCTGTAACCTTTGGTTTATTTAACCATATTATTTATATATATATATATATATATATATATTTTTTTTTTCTCTCCAAACAAAACAGGTAGTTAGTTACGTGCATAGGGTTGCAACCTGGTCACCCTCCACACCCCACCCCCACCACTGCAGATGTAGCTGTGAGCTTTCACCTAAATTTGAGGGTTGAACTTTGTTTACTCTTTGGTTTGTGAAAACAGTACAGTCGAGCAGAACAGGGGAGCTGCTGAATGGCATAACAAAGCTCTCTATTTGAATAGAGCAGAGAAGCACATTTTCTAATTTTGCAGGAGCAGATGACTCACATCCTTGCTGTCAATGGAGCCCAATGAAGAGATTTTCTGAGGCCTTTTTTTGACATGAGCAGGTTTTTGCACTTCTGGTGGATTAGAATTTTTAGTGTGTTTTTTTTTTTTTTGGGATCAAATGACTTCCATATGCTTCAGAATGGGCAGCTGTAGTGCAGTCCAACCTATTTTTCTGAAACCTTCCCTTTGCTTGTAGATTGACAAAAGCCAAGTGCACACAGATAGTTAAACTGAAACTAAAATGCCACCTTGATCGAACTGCTTTTCTGTAGATAACTGTATTCCAGGTTGCTTGTTAAAGCAAATTGAAGCTGTGCAACAGAGCACCCACGTTGGCAGGAAGTCCAGTCTTTGAAAGACTTTGTCTCTCAGATAAATAGGCATTTTAACCTTAAGCAGTACGAAAATAGTTTTGTCCCTGTTTCGGAATTGAGGTCATAACAAGCTCTTTTTAATTTGCCAATGTGGATAATCTGTCAGCACTATTTATGTGCGAAGGCACACTTTTAAAACAAACGAAATGTATCAATTGAAGTGGAGAACATATATGGTTGGCGACCAACTGTTTGTAGGGTTTACTGAACCAGAGAAGGGGAAAGCAGTGCAGCAACTGACCATCTCCAGGTGGATTGTACTCTGCATTAAGGTTTGCTACACCTTTGCCAGGAAACAACCCTTTGAGGACTTGCTGGGCTCAATCCACCATGACCAAACTGCATCTACTACGTTAGCTCAGAGTTCTAGTCTTTGATATGTCAGGCTGTTATGTGGGCATCCTTGTGCACGTTTGCCAAACATTGACAGTCCGGTCCATCGTGACTGGCACTTTTTCCCAAGACATTTTGGTATAAGCAAGTTCGCTGGCCCACCTACGGTATCTAATCAAAAGATGAGAAATTTTGAGCTGGATGTTTCTATCAGATGACCAAGTTACTTTAACACTATGTCTGGGAGAGACACTTAGCTAGCTGCAGATTCCTTACTTAACCTCATTCTCCCTGTTCTGCATCTACTTTTCAACCTAAAAAAGGCCTTTGTAGGCCTTTGGTATCTGCTTTCTGGTCGATCCACCTTTTGACGTGGCTCCATATTTCTGGCATCAAAATAGTCACAAAAAGAAACTGATGGTTCACTGGGGTGGCACAGATGTAGGCACTGCGCATAACATATCGGGTGTGACTGACGCAAAGCAGTATGCTTCCTACTGGCCTGCAGGGGTACTGCTCAATATTTACTGGATCCAGACTGCCGCCTGGAGAATATTTTAAGGTAAGGTATCTGTGGCTAGATAATCTTTACCCAATGAGGTGTTAACAGATGTAAGTAACATGTTCTTCACTACCAAAATGTTCTGCCTTTTTTGCATAGCTTCAAAAGAAACCTCAAAATGTTGGATAACACTCCCACCTTCTTTACTGAGGGTTTCTTTATTTTTAGTTTAACATTAGTTTCAGAACCAGTCCACACAACTGTTCCAGTGTCATCCCACGCAAGAAAGGAAGGGATTTTAGGAGGTTAAGTGACATCTCAGCTGGGCCGTCAGAAGTAAAGTCAGACTCCTAAAGCTGAATTGAGTTCAGCCTCGCAGAATTTGTGTTGGGACAACTTCTGAATCTTTCATCCCCATTATAAACCCCACCCACTGTCCAACACTAATGTGGATTAAGTGAAGCTGCCTACAAAATTACTCACCCCTGTGTGATCATTTAATTAAGGGTGTTAATCTGGCCTGCCTGGTGTCATTTGCTACACCTTCACCAGAGTAAAGGACCTCAATGCATTGACAAACATGCCAGTGAGGGGTCCAGCTGAGGGGTAAGTTTCATCACTACTCTATGCCTCAAGTCAGTCTCACTACAGGATTGACATACTTATGTTCTGATACAAGTCACACCAGTGGCAACTTAAGTTGGCATCTGTTGTGATACAAGCATTTGATCAAAAGGGTCTAGGTGAAACTTGTGTCTAAATTAGCTTATTTCTAATGTAGATTTTTCTGGATTTTCTTTCCAGTACTTTGCAATTGGTTGTCATCTGTCGTGCCTTCCTCGATTAAATATTAAATGAATACTTACACTTGAGGTTCTGTTAAATAGTATGTTTCCTTTGTTCTTGCATTCTTTAATTTCTTTTTTTGGTAATACATCCCTGAATCACATATTGAAGTAGAGTAAATAACTTGGCCATTGTTTTTTATTGTTTTTATTCACTGTGATTCGTTCTTTTCAGTAGCCAGTTATTTTGATTTGCAAAATGCAAACCTTTTGCTATCAAACTTATGGAATTTGTGTTGGGTGGTTAGTTAAATTTTTCAGTTTCTCGTTACAGAGTAGCCACTGATCAGGCAAAAGAAAAGCTGGCTGAAGAAAAGGCAGAAACTGAGAAAAAGCTGTTGGAGCATCTAGCTGAAATGAAGTAAAGTTATTACTGTACTCAAATTCTCCTTCTGTTTTTCCTTTGGCCCAATGTTGCTTAATTGTGGTTCTTACTAAAGGTTAAATGATGTACTGGTGTGAATTGGTTGGTACGATACTGTCACAGTAGCTGAAATGCTAGATTTTCTACCACAGCTGCCGCAACCTCCATGGCCGTCCAACTACCTGCCACATTGCACATCCCTTTTAAAAACTAGGATTGCTCTAGAAATCCAACCTAATAAGCTGTGGGACCTAATGGCAGGCAAGAAGAAGGTTTAATACTTGCATTGTATGAGGCACGGAGCAATGTCATCAAAGCGAGAATATATGTTTTAGTAGTGCCTTTCCTACCTGTGTGGTTTAGAGTAAATAAGCTGTATAGTGGTTCTATGAAATCCAAATATTGCTCATTTTCCCCATCTTCTGATAAACCCCAGTTGCCTTTTCTAACAGCCCCAGAAGCAGATTATGGTACTTGGCCATCCTACTTGAACAGCTGCCACTAGCTGTATCTTTGCTCCTCCTTAAATGAGTATAAAAAGGGAATTGGCAATGCTAAAGCGAATTACTTTGCCACAGCAATTTTAGCTGGTTCCAATAAAACTAAGAATATTTTTTACCTTGTGCAGGAGGCATCTAATTCAGAATGTCTGAAAAGGGATATTATTCCCTCCAAAGAATTGCGATAACAGTGCAGTCTTACTTGAAGAAAATGTTGCTAGTATTCTAATGGATATTAGGGGTCCTTTACATCCTAGCCATTTCTCTCCAGATATGTTGTGCCCAGAGAATGGAAAGAGGGTGGATCTTATTCCACACTTCACTAGTAATCCACAGTCATGAAAACCTCAAGGTAATCTGGACTGTTTTGAAGCTATGACAGACCTAGCTGCAGATAGAAAGCAGTCCTCTATTTCATCTGGCTTTCTGCTTGACCCTTTACCAGACAAGATTTGGAAAAGTCTATCTGGGGGGGGACAGTTTCTGCCATTATGACAGATCTGTAATCAATCCTTAAACTCTGGTCTATAGTACCATCCGCATGAGAGCCATTGTCTCCCCTATCCTGAATGAACCCTCCTTGGATCTGGAGGCTCCTAGTAACTACCGGACAATATCGGTTGCCTTTTCCTAGTAAACGTCTGGAGCAACAGGTTTGCAAAAAGCTCTAATTTCATTTAGCAACATGATCTTTTAGAACAGGAAGAGTTCAGCTTTAGAACAAGACATGAGACTGAGACAGCCCTACTCCTAGCCTTGGATGAATTACGGATGATAGTCGATTGCAGCCAATGTGCAGTTCTGGATCCATTTGCAGCGTTCGACAATGTCACCCACAGCACACTGATTAACAGACTTGCATCGTGGGAACTGGAGGAACAGCCTTAGAATGGCTGCACTCCTATTTATCTGATCGCAGCAAAACAGTAGCCCTTCCACCTTTCAGGTCTAACTTTAGGAAGTTGGGAAATGGCGTTCCCTAAGGGTCCGCCCTGAGCCCCATTCTGTTCAGCCTCTATCAGAGATCCCTTATCACTCTTATTAATTAAATCTCATGGTTTTGAGTAGTCCACTACACTGATGATACTCAGCTGATGCTATGAAGGATATTGCACTATGACTGAACTCCAACTCTATCAAATTCAACAGCAAGAAAAATCCCTGCAGAAGAAAGCGAAAAAGGATGCTGAAGAAAGGGCAGAGAAGATAAAGAAACAGACAAAATCTCTTGGAGAAAATCCCAGAGGAAAAAGTACCTGAAGGTAGCCCCGACGTCAAAATAACGATCTAGGGCCAGCCACGAACAAGAGCCCCACGAATCGCAGACCAGGGAAGGCTAGGCGCCTACACAGGCAAATCTCTCCACGGGGAAAGAAACCCAGAAACAATCAGAGGAATGAATGCCGAAAAAAAAAAAAAAAAAAAAAAAACAGTCAACAGCACAGGACTTTGAAAAGGTATCTGATGTTGAGGGGAAAAAGGCATTGTCTAGAGGCTGAAATGGCAGCACTATTGCAAAGAGTTCAACACACTAGAGCAATTCTAAATCACACCAAATTCCTCGACTGCCACGGACATCTGAGAGGATGAGAACGAGCTTGAGGCACTGGCAACCCGTGAGCTGCTCCAAGGAGAGGAGGTCTTCTACGACCCCGAAGAGGAGGAAGCAGTGGGGAGTTTTGATGATGATTGGAATGACCTTTAAACGGAGAGCCCAGAAGAAGTCGAAGGCTACCGCTCAAAGCCTTTGCCCCGGACTACATCACATGCTACAACAGCTTAGTGAAGAGGGCAGCAGACGCATTTGGACTACCCCTGGAAGAAAAAGGGAGCTTCCTACTGGAAACCCTCTTGCTATCAAGCAAGGGAAATCTATCTCCCCATGCTACCCAGCATACTGGTTCAGGGTAAGGAGGCCTTCAGAGAACCTGTGGTAGCAACAGGGGTAACACCAAGGGTGGAGAAATACAAGCCTTCTCCAAAAGACCCCAAAATATTAAGGGGAACACAGTGGCGACTCAATCATTGTCAAACCAGCAAGGAGGAGAAGCAATGCACACCCCTCCCAAGGCTGCCTCCAGAAAGGGAAAGCAGTAGACTGGACATGGTGGGGAGAAAGATGGGGAGAAGTGGCAACACAGTAGCATACATCTAACGGTCTTCTCCACAGATATGGCCACCAGCAGTGGGACAAAATCAAAGAGCTAATGAGAACTTCCAGAAGGAGATAAGAAAAAAGATAAGAAAAAAGCAAAACCAATTACATAGGAGGGGAAAGACCTAGCCAATGCCTGCTTTAAATTGGCACTGGATGTCAGACTCAGTCAAATGTGCACAGGAACACTAAGGAGGCATGCATGGCCTAGGATATCCTTTTCAAGTCCCTCACTGGGGTGGCCTTGTTTGGCCAAGAAGTGCATGAGTCCTTGCAACAAATCAAAAAGGACAACGAAACAGCAAAGGCTATGGGGAACACTCCATTACAGAGGTAACTTCAGAAGAGGAAACACCAGTAGAAGGCCCACAGGAAGGAAAGCCTTTGCGGCAGGACAGCAGCAACAGTCCCAGGGGAGAACCCAACAAAGTGGCCAACAGACCAGATACCAGCAATGGCAACACCACGCGAGACAACCTGGGAGAGGGTGAGGAGGGGGGCTAAAAGTCCCCATGACTCTACCTGTAAGTGTTTGGCCCCTCGCGGCGAAGGATGGACTAAGCTCCTCTGATACAATCTGCAATCGAGGAGTCAATTTTGATAATATACTGCCTCCTTGTAGTAGGGTGACCAGAATTTTAAAGCCAAAAACAGATATTTCACAAATAGGACTACAATTTTACTTCAGCCATGTGCACAGAATGACCGCTCTTAGCTTCAACGGTAGAGAAGAGGCAATACAAATAAAAATTAAGTTTTAAAGCCAGTGTAATATCAGTTCATTAAATTGCAAGCTGATACAAACCTGCCTACTATCTCAGCTTTGGAAAACAAAATCACCTCCCACTGTTTTCAGTCGACCCTCTCTAAAAACTGGGACATGAGCTAAATTTCCTGAAATCTACTGGGACAGCTGGTGAAAACAGACGTCCTGGCAAAAGTAGTTAGGACTTGCTGTTCACTACTGCGGGGTTTGTGGAAGGTGCTTCCTCTGCTCTCACACAGTGTGGAACCTCTCATGGTCCGCTGTGTAATCGTGAGCAGGCTTGACTATTGCAATTCTCTCCTGTGGGTGGGGTGGGGTAGGGGGTGGGGGGGGGGCAGGCGGGCGTGGTGCTGAATATTTAATGGACAGACTATGCTGCGGCTAAGCTGGCTTTGAATCGCACCAGAAGGTTTGCTGCTTCAGCTGTCTTAAGGAGCTCCATTAGCTGCAGGTCACAGAATAGCTTTTAAATCTTTGCCTGGTCTTTAAAGCCTTACATGGGCTGGGGCCAATCCCTCTGCAGGATCATTTTTTAGGGTCGAGCCTGCGTTACATGCGTATCGCAGCGAGACGCTTTAGGGTTTAGAAAAGGGCTCGGAGCCCTGTCATCACGTCAGTATTTTTCATTGGTTCGTGGGCTTGCCTAATAAAAATCTGCTTGCTTTCATTAGTCGAAGGCATGCATACGTCATGCCTTTTCCAGTGGCTAGCCCTCCTCGAGCGCATCGACCAAGTACAGAAAACATGCGAGGCTCGCTGTTTTCTGTCCAGCTCGTGGACTACTTTTCTCTAATTTACTAGCGCGATTTCGCTTGGCAGAAGTCGAGCGCTTTACGTAGTTAATTGCACTTTCGGGTTACGTACATAAATGCGCTTTTGCCGATAGGTGAAAAGTCGGGTTAGGAGGTTACGCTATCCGCTCTAACAAGAGCAAACACGAGACCCGTTGCATTGCAAATGCTTGTCTAATTATGTCCCAGGGAGAAATCTTTGCTCCTCATCAGCTTTCCTAAGGCTAAGAAATCAAGAGTGTTTTACAAGCTTTTTCAGTCAAATCTGCGCAATTATGGAACCACCTCCCCTCAAAGTATATATTTTTTTTTTTTTGTCTTTCAGGAAAGCTCTGAAGACCTGGTTTCCTCCCGTAATCTGCTTTAATCTGCCTTTCCTTTTGAATGGATTGTGCTATGTTCTCCTTTCCGGTTCCCTAGGCCCCTAGTGCCTTGATACCTTTTGGGTGTATTGTGTACTTTAAAAACGTTTATAACATAACATTTGTCTCTAGTAAATGGAAACTTTTTAAAATGTCAGTCGTCCTTCTAAACCAAGAAATGCTAGTATGAATGAGAGTTGAACTTGCCATTCTGCTCCCAGTGCAGTAGGGTGCTTTCTGTATTTTCTAATGCCTGTTTTATCAGTCACTTCATGATTAGTGATATTTGCTTTTAACTTTACAGCCGTGTGTCAGAACAAGTAGAAATATACAAACTCGAGCTGGCCCAGTCTGAGCAATTGCTGAAGGCAAAGGATCAGTCTAGTTTGACACAGAAGAATAATTTCCTTGCGAAAGAAGCAGAGTTTTCTGAACAAATAAAAGATCTGAAAAAGAGATGCCAGGCTCTTCAACAAGAAAAAGGTACTTGCTTTCCTTCAATCTTGTTTCTAAAAATGGGACTTTTCCAATCTAAATCTCACTTTAACATACTGCCATAACAAAAAGTGTTCTGTATTAGCAAATCTTTCCAGCATTGCTTATATGTGTACGTACAGATAAAATCCGTTCGAAGCTAGGTCGCTGAATTTTTCAAACTGATCACCTGTACAAGCTACTCTTTCTTAGTGCTTGCAGAAGCTAGCCCTTTTTCTGATTTGAGGTGTGTGTGTGTGTGTGTGTGAGAGAAACCATATCCTGTCTACTGCCAAAGGTGCTTATTGTTAAAGCTAATGTAAGGCTGTTCAAATTGTACCACGTCTCTGCAACATAGTTGACCTTTCAGTAGTTGCAAGTGAAAGACCATGTCTGGTTTTTGTCTTTTGTGAATTGTTTCTACAGTTTAGGTATAGACCTTTTCTGTCCAGAGTACGAAATAAGTCTGACTGTCCAGGATTTAAAGGTCTTCACTAGTTTCTTCTGACCTAGAACACATTTTGACTTTCATTTTAGGAGGCAGTGGATAGGTGTTTAGGGGAAAGTGTATGGGACTTGTTTCCCCTCGATGTTATGAAGTGAGTAAGTTTAACATCTTTAAGTATGAGGTTTTTTCCCCTTCCCACAGAAGTCACCTGTAATTGCAAGCAGGCAGCACTTGAGTTTGCCTGCATTTTATAGTTTTCTAGTTAAATGGTTGAAGCTTGAATTTATATTTATCTGCTGTAGATTGAATCTTTCATAGTGGAGAATCTGATGTAGAGTAAATGAGGAAATGTGTTTACTTGTGACCTCACTTGTTTAAAGTTTGTGATTAAGTTGGATCCTAAGGCTCCTCCACACTAAGCCTTTTCTTTGCTATCGCTCATTTAAACCCATTGGTTTAATGTAAAGAGGAGACGCACAGTATTTCGTTCATGTTTGTCAGTATAAAGAGTAACAAAATGGTGCTTTTTAGATTGACAAAGGCTGTTGATCTGCTGAAACGCGTCTGGGTTATGCACTGATAATTACCTCACAAAGTACAGCACTCCTATCTTTGATAACCTCATTGATAGTCACTGTAAGGTCTGCAGTAAAATTATTGATCACATACCTGTGCATGGCAGCGGCAGGAGTTATACTTGCCTTAGAGCATGATTTATAGTTACTTGAGGTAACTCTTACCATAACTGGTGAATTTCTATGGTTTCATGCGTTTAAAATGTGAGTCTCACTGTAACGTCCCTGTAATAGGTGTTTTATTTTATAAGTAAATATATTACTAGGCCCCATAGCTGTTCTTAAAAACAATGTAAATGGTCTCATTGTTACTGCAAATATGTAAGTCATCTCTTCATCAGGCATTAGAACCCTAAGGCAGGGTGTATCATATTTTACGTGAGGACATATCTGCATGAGCAGATATGCCCCTGGGATGTCTAGTTCTATTAATGTATATTACAAGTAAACAGGGAAGCCATCTTAAGGTATGTGCTGGGCTCTGGTCATCACTAGTTGCCCAGCTACATAATGACTTCAATGAAGCCTATGGTGTCTGATAGCAAACACTTCATCTTAATAAATCCATATTGATGCTAGTATTGGATTTATCACCTGCACCCAGAGGGCACCTTAGAGGTGCCCCTTGAAAACCCAACAGTCCTCTAATGTGCAGACTGGTATCGGCCAGCCTGCCACCAGGGATAAACCTCTGACCCCGTGGAGGTGAGGGTCTGTGCTCGGAGGACAAACTGTGTCTCCACCGGAGGATTGTGTTAGCACCTCCTCCTCCAGCAGGATGGCTTGTGAATCTGCATACCAAGGCCAGGGACTTCAAACGTCCCTGCTGTCTGATATGTGGCACTGGCTTCCCCCATATCATGAGCATATAACTGGTCAGTAATATATAGTTAGTATCATTCCAACCCATAGTGTTGGTACGTGAAGATGATTGTATCTTCATGCTTATTTGAGTAGCTCTATTAGTAGTTTTTCTCTATACTGGCTTCCCCCAGATCTGAAAGATGCTGCGTGAGAACTGAGGACTAGCAATGGGCTTTGGCACCAAACCCTACCTACCTGCTTCTGTCATGACAGATGCAAGGAATCAGTCTTGTCCTGAAGCTGTGCATCATCCTGAAGCCTTGGAGAGCCACCAGCATTTTGCTAACTGACTAGCATCTCCCTTGAACCTGCAGGCACTGGCCCCCAAACGTCTGGTCCACCGATCTGCTGGCCACCAGTTCCACCAATGCAGCAGCTGCCCGGAAGGTCACCGTGGTCCAGGAGGTCTGCTCGATCTCCCCACGAAGTTTGGAGACGGTAAGGGCCACCCTGCACCAATGCCCTTGCAGCAGCCAAGGCTTGTTCATTATCCAGCACGGACACCAACAAGGCCAACCTACTGAAGTGGGACTTCGGCACCAGAGAGGCCACTAAGACTGGCCCTGCTGTCCTGTTTTGCCCTCAATCCAGGTCGACCCTAAAAGTGAGGGCCTCCATTGCTAGCAACCTGCCAGACAAAACCTCTGCACCCAGCCCCTCAGCCAGAGTCTGACTGCTCCCTTGCTCTGGTGAACCTCAAGAATTGAGGCTCACCCTGCAGGTTCCAACTGACTTGTCCTCCAAGTCTCAACTTGCTGCATTTTTTCTGCTAGCTGTTTCCTCTTTAGACTTCAGTGATGGCGTCTGAGGCCACCCTTGTGACCAGCACCTCTGCAACCGGACACACCAGGACAGGTAAACCCGAACTGTTGGTGCCTCCAGGGACCTTGGCCCCTACTTACTTCAAATCCAGAAGAACAGTCCTCTACATTGTTTGTAAGTAGCCCTATGCAGTGTATGTTCTCCCCATAGGATAACATTACTCTGTTCGAGACTCATGCCGCAGATTTGACAACTGTATTTTCTATACTTTAAAAACATTGCTAACTCAGAAGTTCTTACCACCCCTTGTAGATTTTGTTGCCTAAAATAATATAGAAATCTGTTTTTCTAAATTGGTGTTGGATTTTCTCATTTGGATGTCTCGTTTGACTGAGTGCAACACATGTCCAGCACTCCTCTGTCCCTGGCTGCTCGACCAACCTACCACAAAAAGAGCACCTTGGGATTGTTAAAGCAAGCCTCTATACTAATAAGGTATACCTGGATGCTCTTCACAGTATAATTCATTTTGGTATACTATACGTAGCCAGATGTGTATTTATGTATGCATGCCTATATATGTCCAATCTGTTTTATGTAATCTACCATGTTTTCTTGATTTTTTTGTAATTATTTTTAGTAGTATTTGTTCATCTTAAACAATCTGTAACTTCTGTGTAAGAAAATTTCTCTTAAGTGCTCTTGCACCGCTCCATAATGTGTACTATAGAAATAGTTATGTACCGTGGGATTATTCCAGCGTCTTGTATGTAACAGTAAATCTCTTTTGCTTTTGACCTCTTATGGGAAAGCATAGGTGTAGGAAAGTAGCCTCTTCCTAGTTTGGTTACCCCCACTTTTGGCCTGTTTGTCAGTGTGTTTGATTTGTGTTCACTGGGATCCTGCTAAACTGGACCCCAGGGACTGTGCTCACTCCTCTAAATTTGGTTGCTGGTAACTTTTTAATCCCCACAATTGGCATACTGGTGCCCATATGTAAGTCCCTAGTATATGGTACCTAGATACCCAAGGCATTGGTATCCAGGGGATCCCTGTGGGCTGCAGAAGTTATTCTGCCACCCATAGGGAGCCCATGCAAAGGGTTGTGCAGGCCTGCCATTGCAGCCTGAGTGAAACAGGTGCATGTCACTACAGGTCAATACACCAAGTCACTAAGTCACCCCTATGGTGGGCAGCCTCAGCCCAGAGGGCAGGGTGCAGACATCTGAGTGTGAGGGCACCCATGCAGAAGTGCCTCCCCAAACTCCAGATCCATTTTCCTGGACTTTGTGAGTGCGGGGGACTCCATTTTACGAGTGTACTGGACATATGTCACTACCTATGTCGAGCTACATAATGGTAGCTCCGAACATGGGCATGTTTGTTATCAAACATGTCTGAATCATACCCCAATACTGTTGCAAGTATTGGAAGTATTGGAAGTATAATTCCATGCCTGGGGGCTCCTTAGATCTCCAACATTGCTACAATCAGTCTTAAAGGTTTTCCAGGCAGCCCAGCCGCTGCCACCCCTCAGACAGGTTTCTGCCCTCCTGCCTCTTGCTCTGATCAAGCCCAGGAAGGCAGATCAAAGGATTTCCTTTGGGAGAAGGAGGAAACACACTCTGCCTTTGGAAATAGGACTGACTGGCTTGGGAGTAGCCTCCCCAAACCACTGGTTTTCTTTGAAGGCACATTTAGTGCCCTCCATACATAAACCAGTCCACACTGATTCAGGGACCTCCAGTCCCTGCTCTGGCACGAAACTGGACAATGGAAGGGGGAGTGGCCTCTCCCCTGCCCAACATGACCCCAGGGGTGGTGCCCAGAACTCCTCCAGAGGGTCCCTGCATTCTGCCATCTGGTTTCCAAGATTGGCAGGGAACTCTGGGAGCAACTGAGTGGCCAGGCAGGTAATGTCGGAGCCCCCTGCTTGATAGGTGCTTACCTGGTTGGGTGACCAATTCCCCTTTCAGGGCTATATAGGGTCCCACTCTTTGGTGGGTCCTCAGATTCGGCTTGCTAGATTCCAGCAGGGCTCCTCTGCAACCTTCATTCTGATTTCTGTCCTCCGGAACTGCGACTGGAACTTCCAGGGCCCGACAAGCTGCTTCCAATAAGAAAGGACTCTTCAGCAACATTGTTTCCAGGGCTCCTGCCAGCTTTGCAACAATTTCCTTCCTTGCCATGCATCCTCAGAAGACTGCACAAGAAGGAAGAATCTCCCTTGGAGTGGAGCAGCTGCTCCCCTGCAACCGCAGGCAGCGACTACAAGTGACAACCGGCTGCCTGAATCCCCTTTGTTGCTGATCTGCGTGGATCCTGCGTCACAGGTGGTGGTCTGGAGTAGTCCTCTTGCTCCTTGATTCAGTTTGTCAGCTGTCTTACTTTAGTGGAAGTAAGCCTTTGCCTTCCCATGCAGGAAAAGTACCCCCTGTCCACTGTGTCTCTTGCAGCTGTCAGGGCTTGTTTGCATCTCCTCCAAGTGATCTTCAGGCAACGTGTAACTCCAGCCCCCAGCACTCCTGCAGTTGGAGATCCACTTTTGTAGTGCTGTGTGGGCTCCTTCTTTTACTCCTGTGTCCTCTTCTCACCACTTACTGCCCCCCAACTCTTCCCTCCTCCCCTTCCCCCTTGGGTTGAGTACTCCTGGACCTTGCTGGTCCTCAGCAGCACCTCTTTTCCACTAACTGCTAGTTTGCTTTTGCCATGGCTTGTTGGTGGAAATCCTGTCTGCAATCTTCCTTCCAGCGTGAGACATCTTCTGCATCCATCAGGAACTCTTCTCGTACCGTCAACCAACTCCTGCATCCACAGCTGCGTGGGTAGTACTGCCTACTCATCCTGGACTCCACTGTGACTCTTGGACTTGGTCCCCTCTCTCCACAGCTAGTTTTCTTGCAGTCTTCTCCGGGTGTCTTCGTTTTCTTCGTTTCCTCCTGTTGGGTGGTTTGGGGAAAATCTAATGTTTTACTCCTGCTTTTCTGTTCAGTGGAGGGTACTGTTACTTACCTTTGTGGTTTTCCGATACCCCAAGCTCTCCTCTACAGTTTACTTACCTAGGTTTGCAATCCCTAGAGTCACTATTAGTTATTGCTATATGCACTGTTTTCTAACCTTTTCTTTGTCTATTTCTGATTGCCAGTGTGTATATTTAGTGTATTACTTACCTCCTAAGGTTGGGTCACCTGCCTATTTTTGGCACAAGTCACCACAGAATATTAAAGTATCTAACTGTTTTCTTTCATGTGTGTAAGTACTGTGTGACTACAGTGGTATTGCTTGAGCTTTGCATGTCTCCTAGATAAGCCTTGGCTGCTGATCCACAGCTACGTCTAGAGAGCCTGGCTTCTAGACATAGCCTACACTTGACTAAAAAGGGATACCTGGACCCGGTATAAGGTGTAAGTACCATAGGTACCCACCACACACCAGGCCAGCTTCCTACAGTAGGTGTTTCCAAACTGAATTTTCCTGTACTAAGAATTTGCTATTGATCTTTTAAACATGCTTGTATTTGGTCACACAGATTAAATATTAATTAGCGGTTATTTCAAAATGCCAGAGTACCTCCCTATTGTTCCATGCTCTGTTCCATGACTTTTTGATTATAGGTTTGCGATATTCTTGCTGTTTGATGTTCAAGGCATACTTCATGTTGGACAGTCCATCACCCTCACATTGTTTGCTTTGCCTCTCAGGAGTTGACATCTGCGGCACCCCAAGATAGTGAGTTTTTACATCAGTCGCACAAAAGGTCAATGGGAGAATGTTTTTGTGAGGTTCTCTGGGGGCAAGCAACGCTGGTCCAGAAAAGGACTTTGTGTAGGTGGATAGTTCTCTGCATTAATAGCTGCTAAGCATTGGCCACGATACAGCCTCCAGAAAGAAAGAACTTATTCCACCAGGGCCAATATGCTTCCACTGTCTTGGTACATTTAGTGCCTGTTAATATCAGGCCATGCCCTGGCTACCAGATGCTCACAGACCACTACATTTTGGTCTGAGCCCAATCCAAAGACTCTTCACCTTGGTAGGTGCTGCTTTGATATCTCTTCTAAAGTTGTGGAATAGAAGTATCCAAGTTACCTACTTTCATTAATGCTGTTTCTGGTGGATGCTCTAAATGCAGATTCCTCACCGTCTCCCTGCACCTTCCTGTTTTGAGGAATGATCTTGCCATGTAAGAATCCCGAATTGCTTATGTACACACTGGTTTCTCTGTTTGAGGGCATGTAGAGCCAGGAAAGGAACATATGGGAGTATTCGGGGATATTTAGCTTATGTCTGCAGCAACTCCAATTCACCCCGTAAGTGATCAGAGTCCCATGGTGCCTTCCGGCACAAGCTTTCACTACTGTGAAAGCTTTCTGGATCCTCTTTGGTGCCTGGGGATATTCTAAAGGTTTAAAGAATCTGCGATTAGTGTATTTACCAGAAAGTGTTACTGAAAGTATGCAACTTGTTAGCACATATAAACCGACACCTGTTGGCTTTGCTAATGCTTGTTAATGAAGTATTTAAAATAAAGCAAAATAAGTATTAGGGATCGGCAACTGCCCTTGGTCTGTGCAATTATTTGAATATGTTGCTCAGTTCTAGGCTGGTTGACCTATGTCTTTTTTTTTTTAAATTAAACCTTCCTTAATTCCTATCATGAGTGTTCCTCATTCAAATGGGTGCATGTCCATACCAAGCTATTTGGGTTCATATCTGGTATTGGTACCAAGTGGTCCCTAATGAGATAGATAGATAAAGATATAGATATATATAAAAGATGGTTCTCAAATGTCTAAATTCAAGAACATAATAGAGTACATATGTTAAACTTATTGCAGTTAATAGAATAAGGTATCTCCACACCCATGTTCCACACCTATACATTGCACTACTCATTGCCTCATATATCACCTAAAATCCTTGACAACAGTTATATTATTGAAGGTCCTGGGCAGTCACTTAGGTGAAGTCCAGGGGAAGAATCTGTCATTGCCAACATCACAGTTGAATGTGCTCAGCAAGTTGTAAATGCAAAGACCCTTATTTGCCATAGGTTTTGGCTATATCAAAGCTGCTGAAGGCCTTCTTTCAGTATATCTCCTAAATCTCTAGTCCTCTTCTGCTACATGAACCTGCCAAACCAACTTTGTACTCTGGGTGCAGCCAAAACCTTTGCCGATAAAGACAGGTTCTAAAGATAGTATTAGCAGACATACCCCTAAATTTGTTTGATTATATCATTTGTTCTCTTCCAGGGGATTCTCATGGTCATAAGCACTGAATATTCCCACCTACATACGAGGACCCAGAGTACATATAAAATATGTAATACATATATGTATAGCATAAAAAGTGTACGTATTATTACTTCACTATAAATATATTTTTTGCATATGTCTATGCAGCCTATATTAAAGGCTACAAATGCCCAATTTACATTGTTTTACTTTGATAAAAGTCTTACCAGACACACAATTTTGTAAGTCAGAAAGAAAGAGCATAAATTGCAAAACAACCTTTATTGAAGGGACAACTCCAAGGGAATGCAAAAGCATCTTTAGACAATAGGCTGCATTAAAGGCCTAGTAAGTGAATACTGGCACTGTGTCTTTAAGACGTTCAGGACCTACTGTATCCCATCATTCCCTAAGTGACGGGTCAGTGTTTTCTGGCTCGTTCCATGAGCGTCCTGGAGCACTATTTTTTTTGTATTTTATTTTTTACTTTTTGTCAAACTCATTTAGTAAAGAAAGGTGTGTGTGTGTGTGTGTGTGTGTGTGTGTGTGTGTGTGTGTGTGTGTGTGTGTATATATATATATATATATATATATATATATATATAATTTTTTTTTTTTTTTTAACTCTACATCTTTCTCCATCCAGAGTGATGAATGATTTTCTAACAGGAACTTAACATTTCCCTTCAGTGCCCCTCTTTTTGTCAAGTGCTATGTCTGTGGCACAAATAAGGCACAGACTGATCCTCACTTGGTCTGCATCTTGTATCTACCTGATACCCATCTGCCTGAGTCTTGCCACCTCTCTAGAAAGTTTCTTAAACTTTAAAAGATGGACAGAAAATCTGTCTCCATGGTATTCAGGAGAGAACTGGAACAGCAGGAGGACCTCTTCCATCTTCCTTAAAGAAAACTGCCTCTTCACAATGTGCTCTCCAGAGGCAGATCTCCTGACAGGTGAGAAAAAAGAACAAGATTGGCATCCAGAGATAGGAAAATCGCTGTTTGATCCCAGTCAGGATCAACATCGAAACTGCCCTCAACCATGAGGCACTCCTTTGCCTGCAAGACTATTCACAACAACAAACGTTTAGACTTCACACCAGAAAGGGCTCCATTGACTGGCAGACACTATCACAGGCCATCGAAGCCTACTTGGTCGAGGGAAGTCCCACCGTCGCTTGACTTCAACGGAAGAGAAGTCTCTGATGGCAGGTCCCAACCGGCCACAGTTGAGACAAGTACATCTGACAGACACTGTTGGCTGCTGCGCATCACTGTTCGACGTCAAGACTCTTCAGAGACGGTCTCCATCAGTGGCAACTAGGTGCTGTTCGACATCAAGGCATACTATGGCAAAGACTGTCAACGGTGTCATCACTACTCGACGTCAAGACATTTCACCGAGACAAACTCCATCTGTGGCAGCTCCATCTGTGGCAGCTAGGTGATGTTTGACTTTGAGGCAGACCTGTCGGTGGCAACAAGGTGCCAATCAACGTTGAGACAGACACCACCTAGACTCTGTTCGACGTGAAGGCCTCACCACCTAAGCATCAGGACCCATCCACAAGACAGTCGGCAACAGCACCTTGTGACTCAACATCAAGGCAATATTTCACAGCAGACAGGCCTGCTAGACGAGTGTCACAGAGAAGAGCTTCAGCTGCCTCTTTAGGAGCTTCCTCACACTCCCCTGCATGTGGACTGACACAACCAGAGGCGCCTCAGACCCCTGTTTGCTGCTCTCCATGATGGCAGGAAAGTGTCTGCAACTGGCCTGTTCCACAGAGTCCAGATTCACAATACTCGGATAGATTTGTCTTCAGTCTCCCCACAGGGACAGTGTCTCAGACACCTCCGCGAGTCAAGACTCCTCTAGCCCATTTGGTAGATGCCAGCTCTCCTAAGTCCCCAACAAGATCCAGGTTCATAGGGAGACCACTCCTCTGCACAGAACCAGGTCACAGATAAGGAGTAGATCTTGACTCAATGCAAGAACAAGATCCTCTATACCTGCTCGAAAGTCTCGATCATGACACCGTACACATTGATTTCCTACATAGTCTATGTCCACAAGTTGCTAAGGATTGTATTAGCAGACATACCTTTAAATTTGTTCAATTATATCATTTAGTTGGTTATCGTATAGCTGCAACATGCAAAAGCTAATTAATGTCATGCTTTTAGTAAAGCTGTAATTTGTGAGATCATAAATGATGTACTGTACTTTTGTTATCTGTCTTCAGAGCGTGGTTAATGCACGGGACAGGCGTGTATGTTGGTTGGCTTCTATGCTCACCTCCGTTGGGAGGTTTTAGTATCTTGACTTTAGGTTTGTAAACAGATTGGCATTTTTTGTAACTTTTTTTTGTATATTTTTATGAATTAAATTTGTGGTGTAGGAGTAACATTGAATTCTTAAATTATATGAATTTTCCCTGGTGTTGCAACTCTTAAAATACAGATGTGAAGCAAGATTTATAGAATAAGCAAATCCACAGTTTGGCTCATTCTGTTCAGTATTGGAATGTTAGTGTGTCAGCAACAACTTCGATTTGGGGAAATGCCTATTAAAAGATTATCCTCAACTGTTTAAATTGTTGAGACCTACGTTTACAGTGACTTTCTTATACTTTATCTCACTTTAGGGCATGCTGAGTGGTGCTTTTAACATTTTTTCAAATCTTGATATGTGGCATGTGAAGGAAGCTGGCTCTGTATATACTATCTCAAAGTAAGAGATAGTGTGCACTAAGTCCAAGGGTTCCCCTTAGAGGTAAGATAGTGGCAAAATGAGATAATCCTAATGCTCTATTTTGTAGTAGTGTGGTCGAGCAGTAGGCTTACCAGAGGGTAGTGTTAAGCATTTGTTGTACACATGCAGGCAATAAATGAGGAATACACACTCAAAGACTTAACTTCAGGCCAATAGTTTTTATATAGGAAAATATATTTTCTTTATTTTAGAACCACAAGATTCAAGATTTGAAGCAAATACATAAAATGCAAGGTAATCCACACATGTAAATAAGGAACTTTGAATTAGAGCAGTAACATACACAGTTTTAGTTAAAATGGCAATAAGCTATTTTAAAAGTGGACACTGCAAAAATCAACAGTTCCTGGGGGAGGTAAGTATTGGTTGGTTTTTCAGGTAAGTAAGGCACTTACAAGTTCAAGTTCCTGGGCATAGGCAGCCCACCATTGGGAGTTCAAGGCAACCCCAAAGTCACCGCACCACCAACACAGGGCCGGTCAGGTGCAGAGATCAAGGGAGGACCCAAAACACATAGGCAGCTATGAAGAACAGGGGTGCTCCGGCTCCAGTCTGCCAACAGGTAAGTACCTGTGTCTTCGGCGGGCAGACCAGGGGTGTTTTTTTGCAGAGCGCTGGGGAGGGGGGGGGGGAGAGGGAGGAGAGAAACACAAGTAGGCACACACAACTCACCCTCAGCGGCACAGGAGTGGCCGGGTGTAGTGTGCTTAGCAGGTGTTGGGTTTTCAATAGGAATCAATGGAGGGGGGGGGGGGGGGGGTCACTCTAGCGGTGCAGCAGGGCACAAGGGGGTGGGGGGGGGGGGGGGCTTCCCGGGCCAGCCACCGACTGGGCTAGGCAGAGGGCTGCCTGAGGGTCACTCCTGCACTGGAGTTCGGCTCCTGGGGGCTGTGGGTGCAGTGCTTGGTCCAGGTGTTGGGTTCTTTGTTCCAGGCATTCGCGGTCAGGGGGGGAGCCTCTAGATCCTCTGCATGCGTTGCTGTGGGGGTCCAGGGGAGTCGTCTCAGGTTACTCACGAGGTCGCAGTCGCCTGGGAGTCCTCCCTGTAGTGTTGGTTCTCTGGAGCTCGAGCCGGAGGCGTCTGGTGCAGAGGGTGAAGTCTCATGCTTCCGGCGGGAAGAGTGAAGTCTTTGAAAGTTACAAGAAAGTTGCAAAGTTGTTGCTGTTCTTCATTTTTTAAAAAATTTTTTTAAAAATGTTTTTAACAGTGCCACTGTTCTCAAGAGTTTCTTGGTCCTTCGGGTTCAGGGCAGTCCTCTGAGGCGTCAGGGGTCGCTGGTCCCTGTCGGATGTGTTGTTGTGCAGGTTCTTTGTGTCTGGAGAAAGGCCGGTATGGCTGAGGCCAAGGAAGTTGTCGTCTCTGCAGGGCTTTCAGGTCAGCAGTCCTTGTTGTAGGTTGCAGGAACCTGATGTTCTGGGTCACCCCTCAATACTAGATTTAGGGGTGTGTTTAGGTCAGGAGGGGGCAGTAGCCAATGGCTACTGTTCTGGAGGGTGGCTTCATCCTCTGTCTTCTCCCTGAGGGGAGGGGGCCCCATCCCTAATCCTATTGGGGGAATCCTCCTATCTCAAGATGGAGGATTTCTAAAGGCAGGGGTCACCTCAGCTCAGGGCACCTCACAGGCAGTCCTCACTGGTGAGTGACTCCTTGTTTTTCTAATTATCTCCTCCAGCCTTGCCGCAAAAAAGTGGGGGCAGTGGCCAGAGGGGTGGGCATCTCCACTAGCTGGGATGCCCTGGGGTGCTGTAACAAAAGGCATGAGCCTTTTGAGGTTCACCGCCAGGTGTTGCAGTTCGTGCAGGAGGAGGTGAGACCACAAAGGCGGTCACCCCAGGAGGGCCAGAAACGCGTCTCAGTGGCAGGCTGGCACAGACCAGTCAGTCTTGCACTGAAGGATTGGGTAAAATACAGGGGGGCATCTTCTAAGATGCCCTCTGTGTGCACTTTGTAATAAATCCAGCACTGGCATCATTGTGGGTTTATTATTCTGAGAAGTTTGATACCAAACTTTACCAGTATTTGGTGTAGCCATTATGGAGCTGTGGTTCGTTTTTGACAAATTCCCAGACCATATACTTAATATGGCCACACTGTGCTTACAATGTCTAAGAATGGACTTAGACACTGTAGGGGCATATTGCTCATGCAGCTATGACCTCACCTGTGGTATAGTGCACCCTGCGTTAGGGCTATAAGGCCTACTAGAGGGATGACTTACCTATGCCACAGGCAGTATTTTGTATACATGGCATCCTGAGGGGGATGTCATGTCGACTTTGCCTTTTTCTCCCCACCAGCAGTCTGCAATGGCAGTGTACCTGTGTTAGGTGAGGGGTCCCTCAGGGTGGCACAGCACTTGCTGCAGCCTTTAGGGACCTTCACTGGTCACAGGGCCCTTGGTACCACTGGTAACTTTTGCAAGGGACTTCTGTGTGCCAGGGGTGTGCCAATTGTGTAAACAATGAGAAATTTGTAGTGAAAGAACACTGGTGTTTGGGCCTGGTTAGCAGGGTCCCTGCACACTTCAGTCAAGTCAACATCAATATCAGGCAAAAGGTTGGGGGGGGGGTGTAACTGCAACAGGGAGCCATTTTCCTACAGCATGTATTTGGATTGTTTCTGACTCTAGCATTGCCTTGACCATAAGGAGTGATCCTGTGGAGCAGGAGTCTTGTACACCAGAGATGTGGCTTCGTTTAAGCACATCTTTCCCAGTTGGATGTCTCCATTTTGCAAACCCTCTGCCCAAGTCTTTGCATTCGCTTTATCACTTAATACGTTCCATTTGTTCAGTTTGCCATGTGACGTTTCCTATACCTTCCAGTGGAAACTGGGTATGTGCATGTATGTGACTGGATAAGCAATTCCTTAATTGATCTTGTGTACCTTGGCACTTTCATGTTGCCTACTCTTCTGTGTTTTAATTGACTTTTCCTTTCTGCATGTTAGTATTTGACTACACATTTTGCACTGCAAAATATCTTCTGTAGTTGCATTCTGTGGGTAGTTCTGCAGTTTACTGGAAGTGCTGGACCACAAAACTTCTCTGTTAAGAGGTGTGAACATAGGGGGAGCCTGACTATGTAGAATGTAAGTAATGAGTGTCCCCTAACGTGATCTTCATTTTAGTTTCCTTTTTTCAGTCATGTTGGGAGGTGCCCTGAGAGCTCTGAATTAGACTTTTTTTGTCAGTCCAACTCTGATGTTGCATCAGCTTGAAGCTGGATCAAAGTTTTTGTGGTTAGTCTCAGTTTTCTGGCATAGCCCAATAAAGACACATCTTGGGGAATCTCAAGGACACAACTTCACATTTTGTAGTTTAAGAACAATATTCAAATTGTCTAAAATACCATTGGAAGTTCTTCTCCTTATGACTGCATCCATTATGCATGTTCTGCCTTTTAAGGGACTATAAGCCCAAGGATTGCTATGCACATTCACCATTTAAACCAAAATCTTCAATTTCACAATTGGGGTTCAGGTGAAACCTGAGGCGATGGGTTTCAGGAGCAAGATCTAGAGCCTGGAGGCGGCTCATGGCGGACACCAGGGAGACTCTGACTAAGGAAGCTACTCTAGCTGTAGGCAGTTTGAATCGCAAAATAACACTGCTCAGAGCGCCAAATGTAGACACTTCTAGAACAGTTGAGAGAAGACATCTAAGTTAAGGTTCAAGCAAGCACATTGAGCTACACAGACAAATGCCCTCAAAGTAAAAAAAATAAATTAAAAACAAAAACAAAAAAAGTCGGTTGACTAACCTTGTGATACGTACCATGCTATTGGATCCAAAGACAAGATGACTGGGAAGGAGGTACCAAAGGGTGTTGGCTGGACTTGGAATGCTGACTAGCTCCAGAGGAATGGCATTTTCCATTGACGTGGCCCCTAACCATGCACAGTTTTACTCATGAAACTGTAGCACACAAATGATGTGTGGAAATCGGATTTTGGTGAATATTTATTTATGAATCAAGTAAAATGCCTTTTTTAATGTATTCAAATCTGTTCCCAACACTTCAGAATTACCAAAAAGTGCTTAATTTTTGCTTTCCTAACTGATGAACACATACAGTTCATTTACAGGTATTTATTTTGTTGTGTGTTGCAAAAAAAGACATACAGCCTTGCTTTTCATTCCCTTTGCACCTGCAAGGTCTTCATATATCCACTCCTCTCACTTTGCAGTCAGAAAGAAAACTAAACTCCAAACTCATGTGAAATTGTTACATTTGTCATAAGACATTTTGACGTCTCTGTGAAGCTCAGCAAATGGAACAAGATGAACACAGAATTAAAAGGCATGTTTGTTTGTTTCTTGGACTTTCCCACCCCTCAAAACATTTGTAGTAAAGTACCCTTTTGAACATGGTCATATCTACTTTTTAGCACTGGTACTGAGGTTTTTCGACTACAGGTGCAATGAGATCCTGCTAAACAAATCCCCAGTGCCACTGCTCTTTACCTGAAACAAGGTTACTTAAACTATTTGAGTACAGTTGGTACTCACTGGGCACCCTTCTAAGTCCCCTAGTAAACGGTGCCCCTAGGTGTAGGAAGCTGGCTCTTTATATAGTACACCAAAATGAGGTGTACTGTGCCAAGAGTCCAGGGAGGTTCCCTTTGAATGGACAGGGGCTTGCTGTAGCAATCCTAAGGTGCTCTTTTAGGGTGTAGTGTGGTCGGGCAGCCTTACTTATCAGAGATGAGTGTTATATACTTGCCATAGGCACTCAGTCAATAAATGACACACGACTCAAGGAGATGCACACCAATTTACAAAAAAGTATCTATGTATATTTAGGCACCAGAAGCGATACGATCAGGTAAGTTCATTTTGCGTTAGAAATTATCACAGGTTTGAAAAGTCGCTACTTTAGTACAATTTTCTAAAGCTGCAGTATTATCCTATGGGAGATAAAATATATGCCTCAAACTGGTACTCAACAACAACCTATAGGGCCCATCTTCCAGGCTCAATGTGATTTTAGGGCAGGGTCCTAGGCCCCACTAACGGATCACCTTGGGAAGCACTGGGGCGACTGTGCAGTTCAGCATCTGGTTCCCCCTTTGAAATCGGTGGGGATCAGTCCAGTCAAAGATGTGGCAGAGGGTCCTGAGCTGTGATGGGGGGTGGATTGGGGGAGGGTGACGCAGAGGTGAGGGGTGGATTGGTAGGGGTGGCGGAGGCAGTCGCAGTAGAAGGGGGGTGGTCTGCACAAAAAGGCTGAAGGCATCCCCTTGAAGGTCGCAGTGGGGAGATCTACAATGGACTTAGTCTCTGGAAGGTCTGGGGACCACACTGTTAACCCACTTAAACTCGGGCTATGGGGCTTTGGTGCAGTGGTGCTGACCGGCTCCTGCTTTTGGCGGACTTGAGTCCCCTTGGGGTGCCTGCAAGATGCAGGGAAGTGGCTGCGCTGCTCCGTGGGAGTTCTTGGATCTTGGGTGAAGGCTGGCAGTCCTCCCAGGCTTTTGGAGGCACAAGAAGCTGCAGTACGAGGTGTCTTTGGTAGGATGGATTAAGTCAGCAGGCAGGGTTGCATTTGTCGAGTGTGATCCTTCAGGTCAGAACTGTCTGATTTTCTGGAGCCAGGGGCTACCCTAAATACTGCATTTAGTAGTTTTAGGGGAGTGTAGGGTAATAGCCAATGGGCTACTTAGCCCTGCAGTCACTACACCACCTGTATGACCACTTCCTGTGTTAAGTGGGAATAACCCTGTCCCAGGGTTTCTAGTTCTGCCATAACCAAGATGGTTGACTTTCATATTTCGGGTCCACATCAGTTGGCTCACCTTAGGGGTGGGAGTGACCAGAGGAGTGGACTTGCATCTGACTACTCATTTTCCCAGCTGCCAGGTGCCAAATAGGTCTTGGGGGCTGACACCTCCTCCTCTGAGGGAAGCTCGATCTGCATACCAAGGGAGGAGGTCATCCTGTTGAGAGGGATGTCTAAACACCCGTGCCAGAGCAGGCTTTGTTCCTTGACTGCTCCAAGAGCGGAGGCTTTCACCCTTAGCTGTAAGAAACATGTTTGTTTGTGGCAGGCGGGCTAAAACTAGTCTGCCAGTACACCAGTAGCTGGTACGTTTTTCAGGGGGCACCTCTAAGGTGTCGTTTGGGTGTATGTATTAAATCATCACTGTAATCAGTGAGGGTTTATTAATTTGAGATGTTTGACACCAAAAGGCTCTAGCTTCAGTAAACCCATCATGTAGCTGTGGAACTCGTGTTGACCGATGTACAGCACATGTACTTAAAATGTCTTCCCTGACCACTCACTATGTCTAAGAATCGACAACGACCTAGTAGGAACATATCTGCTCTTGCAGTTATGTACATACATGTAATATACTGCACCCTGTGTTTGGGTTGGAAGGCCTGCTGTAGGGGTTACTTACATATATTGCATGCAGTGTTAGTGGGCATGGCACACAGGCTGCGTGCCATGTTGTGGTTTCACTTTCAGCTGCACCAGGACACTCAGCCTGCATGAGCTAGGTGAGGGATCCCTGAGGGGGACAATGCATGCTGCAGCCCTTGACGACCCTCTTTGGTACCCGTGCCCTAGGTATCTGGGGTACCATTTACTAGGGATTTATAGGGGTGCCAAAGATAATGCCAACTGGGGAACAATTGTACAGTTTAGGGAAATCTCTCTGGCACTGGGGATCTGGATAGGAGGAACCCAGTGCGCACTCAAAGTTGCATCATATACCAGGCACAAAGTGGTGGTGACCATGTTTAAGGGCCACTTTCATGCACTAGTTACCTAGGGCATGGGTGCTAAAGAGGGTCCCCAACGGCAGAAGCATGTATTAGGACCCCTCTACAAATTTCATGCCGACTGGTATTGTAGTCTGTGTGTGAAAATGCGACCTTTCACACTTGTGTTCCATGCCAGTATATAATGTCACCTCTACAGTAGGCATTAGAACCCTAAGGCAGGGTACATTGGTTTTGTGAGAACATATCTGCGTGAACAGATATGCCCCTGTGGTGTCAAGTCATATTACTATATGTTACAAGTGAACAGGGAAGCCATCTTAAGGAATGTACTAGGCTCTGGTCATCACAAGTTGCCCAGCTACATAATGGCTTCAATGAAACCTATGGTGTTTTGTATCAAACAGTCTTAATAAATCCATGCTGATGCCAGTATTGGGTTTATGACATGCACCCAGAGGGCACTTTATACAAGTTTGTGACAACACCCCCCACCCCCACCCCCCCCTGGAGATGAGAGCCTGCACTCTGAGATCAGAAACAATCCCCGCATAAGGGGAAGGTGTCTCCACCTCCCACAGCAGGGTTGCTAGTGAATCAGCATGCCAGGGTCTTCAAAGTCCCTACTGTCTTTGAAATGTGACCCTGGCTTCCCCCAGACCTGGGAGATGCCACCCCCTGTCCTGGTGCCCATTTGGCACCTTATGTGGAGAATTAGCTATGCAAGCAGATGCATTGAACTACCAGGCTAGTCATGTCCTTAAGGTGGCTGGGTGATGTGTGCCACAAAGGAAGGGTGAAACTAGGATCTCTGGGACAGTTAAGTTCAATCCCCACAGGAAGTGGTCATATAGGGGGTGTAGTCACCCCGGAGGTAAGTAACCCTTTGGCTACTACCCCACACTCTCCTAAATGCTCACTAAATTGAGTATTTAGGTGGCCCCTTGACACCAGGAACTCAGATTTATCGGACTAAAAGACAGCCGACCAGCGCAAGAATGGAGGACTAGCTGTGGACTTCTGCCACAACACAGTGTCTACCTGCTGCTGTCCCAACAATGGCAAGGGCAGGACTTGTTCTGCAGCATTGAATCTTGCAAAAGCCTTGGAGGGCTGCCAGTGCTTCACCAACCAGCCAGCATCTCGCTTGGAGTGGAAGAGCCACTTACCTGCAGGCATCAACCACGGTTGGCCAGTTCTGTTTTGCTGACAATCTGCTCCACGGAGGGAGCATCTCTCCAGGAAGAAGATCCAGAGTTTCCAGTAGTGGAGTCCCGTCGACCTAGCCTGTCTTTGAGACGCTCAGCCTGCCGAGAGCCTCACTGCACCAATACCCAGAATACCCTAGCCATTTTAAAGCGAGAAGGGTTTAGTGTCCAGTCCAAGCACCATCACCACCAAGACTGTCCTAATGACGAGGGATGTTAGCAACATCAAGGCCAGCACCAAGTGGCCCTGCGGTCTTGTTCCCTCCCTGCCAGCCCCTCAGTTATCGCCAGGTCAGCCCCAAGAGGTGAGTGCCCCAAATGCCAATGACCCACCAGACAAAACACCTCTGAGCCCAAGCCCCATAGTCCAAATCTGAGCCAGCCGACTGAGCCTCCTGGCCCTAGGGACCCTCAATGAGTTTGGGTTCCGACAGACTTGTTAGCAAATTCCCACTTGCAGCATTTTTCTGCTTACAGGTTTCTCCATGGACTTCAACGGTAGAACTCGAGGCCACCCTTGCAACCAGCACCTGGACACCAGGGCTGGTAACCCGAAACTGCTGGTGGTTCTAAGGACTCTGGCCTCTACATCAGTCCAGAAGAATAATCCTGCAAGTCAATTGCAAGTGAACCTGTGCATTGTTTTCCCAAAAGGATAATATTACTGCGTTCGAGGCTCCTTTTTTCCAGTTTGACAGCTGTATTTTCTAAGTTTTGAAATATCGCTAACTGAACGTACTTGCCTGTTGAATACCTTGGTGTCAAAACTAATATAAAAATCTTATGTTGCTAAATTGCTCTCATTTCTTCTAGTGTAATTTATTGACTGTTTTCAACAAATGCCTAGCACTACCCTCTGATAATCCTAAACTGCTCACCCACGCCACCACAAAAGAGCATTTAGGTTTATTGCCCCCTGTGAGCCAAAAAGGATAGCCAGCTTCCTACAGAATTTACTTGGGACCCGCAGTTTGGGAAACACTGCACTAAAAGGGAGTGAGGTTTTCACCAGACCAGCGACCTCCAAGTCATTGACACAGTAGAGCGAAATACAAGGCAAAATCACAGGACCTAAAGTACTGTAAGTGTCACATAGCTGTCCTGGATGGAGATCCTAGGATGGAAATCTGCCTTTGTCACCATCCTCTCTGGTACCACCAGATAAGGAATGCAAGACTGGAAAAAAAAAATTGAAAGGGCTTCAGCCACGCAGTGGCGTATTGCGAACTCGGTTGCCCTTTTGAAACAGTTGGAGAACATAGAAGAACGTGTCTCATCTGCTTGGAGAATTCTGGAAGAATGCCAACCCAGTAATTGGAGCGGTCACAACCATTGCCAAATCGTTTTTGAATTATACACTAAATCGGCACATAGTAAAGAACTCGCCACTGACCCGGTCCTGCGCAGTTAGGTCTGCCTTTACATTTCCGAATTTAATTCAGTCGTTAGGGCAAACATAGACATGCCTCTTACAGCAACCACCTGTTTGCCCCGGAAGTTGACCAGTCCCAAAAAAGTATGGAACAAGACAGTGGAACGGCTATGGTATTGAGAGCACTGCAGAACGTCAAGGGCCCTTTAAAGAGGGGTCATATCTCTCGGTTCTACTGATTGAGATTGCTGAAACATATTTGGTACTTGCCTAATGCAGATAGGCGGACTGCCTAAAACTCCAAGAAGTAGACCTAAATGCAGTGTTGCTGTTTTTCCACCTAGAGAAACTACAACCCGCAACATGGAACCAGAGGTGCCTGAATTCAGCTATTTACTTATCTGTGAATAACTAAATATCATAAGGCAAGCATGTAAACCATTCACAAGAAAGTGTTATGCCCTAAAATGGAAAAGGTGCCGGTTATGTTGCAAATATAACCATTTCATCACTGTATGGTACCTTTCACACCTTGTGGACTACAAAACGATATATACCTCTTTATGGGTGCAATTAGTGATTGCAGCTTACTTTAAGGGAATGCACATTACCTTTGCTGTTCCAGTCTTTAGGAGGGTCTTGAAAGTGGCAAAAATATGCTTCCTTTAGCAAACCGTTCTAGCCCCAAAATGGAATTTAGTGCTAGCACGGTTTACTAAGCTGCCATTTAAGTCCATGCTCTAGCTTAAAGTATTTGTGAAGCTTTGACAGCCTTTTTAGTGGAAAGTGCATGGGAGTAATGTACACTCTAGATGCAAGAAGGGTGGCAATGTACTACATCCAAGAAATGCAGGGCATCAGACTTCTTGTATTACGATTAACTCAATGGACAGGATCTGAATCTAGAAGAGATTTTGTGCTGTGAAAGAAACTAGTTACCTTTACCTATGTTTTACAGCTTAACACTCCTAGATTCACATGACACACACCTCTCCAATGAGGGACTGAAGTGGAGGAAATAAATACCAAAACTGAGGTGTTACTGGGCATTGTGGGTTTGAGGTTGATGACCTGTTCAGGCTTCACCTAAGTCGAGACACACCCCAAAAGTAGACAATTGTGTGATCCAGCACTTCTGAACTCAACCACTACATGTCAGAATTGGGTACAGCATGCACCTATGGAAGTATTAATCTACAAAACAAATATTACAGTTAAGTAATTGGGTTTCTTATGTCTGCTGTAGGTATCCGCTTACAGCTTGTGCAACTTGTAACGGCCAGACTCCAACTTATAACTATGTTTGCACCAGCATCGTCATTCTTCAGCTTTTTCTTTAGTTTTAAGTATGATACTTTTTTTTTTTTTAATTGCCTTCATTTAATATATATTTTTTAGAATGCCTTACCGCGGAAACCCAGGAAAAAGAGCAGACTCTGCAGGCTGAAGTAGATTTGCTGAAACAAAAGTTGCAACAGGAAGAACAAGGAAGCCAAATGTTGCTGCAGAAACAGAACAAACTGGTCTTTTCACTGCAGCAAGCAGAGGTATACAAATTACATGTGTCAAACTGTCTCTATACCATGAGTTTGCAAGAAGAAGCTCTAGAGGTCAAGTGATTGACGGTATTCTTTTTAATGAAGATGGAGAACCTATTTTCTTTTAAGGAATTCTAGGCACTTACTTGCATGATGTTCTACAGGGCCTTCAAGGGAGCAAGGTGTCCTGAGCTCAGTTGCCTCGTCCCACATGATTTATTGAACATCTAGAGTGATCACTATTTTTTGTCAATTTCCTAAATCTAAGGTTTTTCTCATGTTTAAATGAAGTGTTTGTGTGTGTTTTTTTTTTTTTTTAACGTTCTCTCCCTTCTAATAAAATCCCTGGCTTGACCTTCTCGTTCTCGTTCCATTGAAGGTTGAGATTTTGTGAAATGCCCAAATGGAAGAGTGCTTGCCTAGTGCCATGCTGGGCATTATTGAAAAAATGATCAGACTCCTTTACCCCAGTGTTTTGTCATCTGATTTTGATTTCAAAAGCCTCGGTGACAACTGACAGTGCTTCAGTTTTGGACCACTGATCTCGTTCAGCCAATCACTTTGTGTGCTAGATCCAAACTTGCTGAGAAGAGCAAAAACTGTCCAAGTATGACAGTTACTATGCCCAGTCTTCAACCTGCTTGCACATTCACTCCCAAACCTTAAAATATTTTGTCTGCCTGACGATGAAAACTTGGGACAGAGAAGATTGATGTGGTGAGGATGGACTTCGGCAAATAATGCTGTTCACGCAGTGTTCACTTTGGTTACTTGCAGCAATAACATTTTTTAATTTGAAGGGCCTGGATTCTGGTAGTGTTGTGCTGTGCTGTGCTTGGCTCTTTCCAGGCTTACCCCTAATGTTTTTGCCTTCTCCCTTCCTGTTTTACAGAAATTGTTTTTGTTGGCCTTAGGACTCTGTGCACTTTATCACTGCTAACCAGTGCTGCATTGCTTGCGCTCACGTCATAAAACATAGTGAAATTGACTTACATCTGATAAGCATATTTAACTAGAAAAGTGGTATTCCTTACTCCCAGAGTTAAATTAAATGGCACTGGTGGACCTGCAGCACTTACTGCGCCACCCACTTAAGTAGCCTCTTAAATGTCAGGCCTGCCATTTGGACCATGTAGCACAGTTTAAATTGCCAAATCAACCTTTTAAAATAATCCCCTTGCCAAGCCTGTATCTTCCTTATCTTATAGACATCATGTTGAAGATTTCTTACCTTAGAATTTTCCCTATGCGTCCTTCTGGATCTGGAGATTTTTCTTGAGCAGTACCCCTGTGTGCAGTTGGGTGGCATAGATTGGTGCTGAGGTCAGTTCTTTTCTATCCGCACCACCTAGCGCTGATCCAAAGAGCTACCCCTTAGTCCTTTTTTGACTGGTCGTTTAAAAAGTTTTTTCGAAGCTTTTCAAGTGTTGACGCCTGGTGCATCGAGAGATGTCTTCGAGAAAGACCAGTTTTAAGCCCTGCAGGTGCTGTCTGTGGCAGACCTGCACCTCGGTGCTTTGAGCGTGACCGTGTCATGTTAACAGTGCTTTGCCATATTTCCAAAGGCTTTGAGGTAACGGTCTCTGAAGCTGATGGCAGCGGAACCTGGACTTTGCAAGTCTGTCGAGGGGTAGGTCTCCGGATCACTCGTCGAGTCCCACCTTGTCATCCGACTCAAAGTGCTTGGGACGATTGGATAAGTAGAGGCATAAGAAGAAGGCAAAACTTTCTTGGACTTCACCTTGTCTATAGGCAAATGAGACGAGGGATCTGAAGTGTTGTCTGTTCAGGCCTCCACTGCGGAGCCAGTGTCTGGGCCATCTCTGCGCCTCCCTGAGTTTCCAGGAACTGGAGCGACCCCTGCCCAACTCAGTTCTACAAGGCCATGCACCTCATTTTTGGGCAGTCTGAAACCGCTGGCGCACCTTTGGGCCCTGCTGAGTTGACAGGGGCCCCTTCAGCCTCCGCTCCGAGGGGTGCCCAGAGATCCCTGCTGGGATCCAAAATGGTGTTGGTCATACCTGCTTGACCTTCCCCTGGCGCTGGTCCCAATGCTAATGCTCCTGGCACTGTCCCTATCCTCATTGTTGATTCTGAGACTGATGTTTGCCATGCGATGGAGTCTGACCTAGCGAGGTGCCATACCCCTTATGTCTTATCCTGAGCCTTATGCCTCAGGGATAGGTTACGGTGAGGAATGGGAGTGGATGCTTGAACCTTTGGAATACTAACTCCAAGAATCTGTGGGCTGGTGTATGGATTTGGATGAAGCCAGTGGACTGGTTACCTCCCCAGATGCTGGCATGCCTTATCTCACCCCCCCCCCCCCCCCCCCCCCCCACCCCCCACCCCCACCACCACCACCACCACCACCACACATCTTGGCTGCAGAGGAGGGAGCTTCATACTCTATGGTGGGGAGAAGAGCAGCCAAGGTCATGGACCTTTGAGTTGCCTTTGGTGGCAGTCCGAACTAACATGACAGAGTTGCTTCAACTTAGAGCTTCATCCTCCGAACTGCTGCTGCCCATCAGTGAAGCTCTTACTGATGCCCTGCACAGGGGCCCCTGTGAACATGACAGTTGTCCACTGACATCGTCCTCCTCTGGGTGACCCATGTTTCCTTACAAAACACCCCACCCCTGAGAGTTAGGTCATCCAAGCCTCTACCTCCCATGGCATGTACTCCCATGTAGGGAATCCAAGAGACTGGACACAGTTTGGAAGACGTTGTCTTCCACCAGCCTGGCATTGCGGTCTGTGAACACCGCATGTCGTTTGGGCAGTTATTCCCATACACTGTGGGATACAGTTGCACAAGTGCTGCCACAGGTCCCAGAGGAGGCCCGGACTGTACTTTCACAAGCAGTTGCTGATGGGAGAGATGCAGCAAAGTTCAAGATCCAATGTGGACTGGACACAAGCGACTCACTGGGCAGAGTGCTTACCTTGACAGTGGCCCTAAGGCGTCCCGTCTGTTTGAGGTTTGGCTCTTCGAGGGATGTCCAAGCCAACCTTATGGACCTATGACCATTGATTACAACAGTATCTTCGGGGAGGGAAAAGTCTGCACCTTGTCCCCCTCGGTCACTTCTTGGATGGGGTGGCCACATTGGAGACCAAAGGCCTCTGGCGGAGTCTGGGCTCCATACCAATCTTCTAGAGCTCTGGGCAATCAGGTTCGCATTGAAAGAATTTCTTCCCTTGCTTAGCGGGAAAGTAGTGTTCAGGGACAACAATACTGCCATGTGGTACTGCAACAAACTGGGCGGAGTAGGGTCTGGACTCTTGATCGGAGGCATGACGCCTCTGGACATGGCTGACACATCAGGACATCACCCTGGTGGTTCAACATCTGGCAGGCTTTCTGAAGCCGATCATGAATGGAGTCTCCATCTGTAGGTGGCGCAAGTCTCTCTCAGCAGTGGGGAGAGCCTTGGTTAGATCTGTTCGCCTCTGCAGAGAATGCGCAATGTCCGCTGTTTTGCGCTTTGGAGTTTCCAAGGTGGCACTTGCTCAGAGATGCTTTTTGTCTCAAGTGGAACTCTGGCCTTCTTTATGCCTTTCTGCCTATTCCACTTCTGTCGGGAGTTCTCAAGAAGATCAGGAGCGACCGGGCCCAAGTAAACTTGGTAGTTCCGGACTGGGCACGGAGAGTATGGTATCCAGAGCTATTGAGCATGGCCACTGATCCTCCACTCGGATTGCCCCTTCAGGAGGATCTTCTCTTACAGCAACGGGGGGGGGGGCTGTTCTCCACCCGAACCTGTCCAATCTCCCCCTTCATGTATGGAGATTGAGTGGTGGCAGTTGATGGCTTTTGACCTTCCGCCCAAAGTCTGTGATGTTATCTTGGCAGCCAGGCGTCCCTCTACCAAAATGGTATACGCCTGTCGTTGGCATAAATTTGTGGCATGGTGTACCAACAAATCTGTTGATCCCTTCTGTGCTCCTCTTTCTAAGGTTCTTTTGTTGATTCTTTCTTTGGCCCAGAAGGGGCTATCCGCATTTCTCCTGTTGCCTGATCAGCCTTCACTCTAAGTCTCCTATTGTTAGTAGGTTCCTTAAGAGCCTCACCCATTTGTTTCCTCACACCCTGTTTATTATGCCTGTGTGACCTCAATCGTGTCCTTACTTAATGTGTACTCCCTTTGAGCCGATGCACAATTGTCCACTACGGCTCCCTACTTTCAAAAACTGTTTTTCGTGTTTCCATCCCTTCTACTCGCAGAGTGAGTGAGCTTCAGACAGCTACTCTCCTTTTAGGCCCTTAGTTGTGACACACCAGTACTCTGTTCTTCATGGCTCTGCACTTTTGGCTTTGCAAAGTCGTGAAAAGAAACTAACATCGGCACTCCTAGGTCAAATTTGCTAGTACTTCACTTTACAAAACAAAACCAGTAGCATTCTGTATGTTTAAAGAAGGAAGGAGTGAGCTGTAAGGGATAAGGGTGGAATAGGTAACATCCCTCCATATTGCTGCCTGCTCGGATGCTCCCCTTTCTAATAGAATTAGATCCTTATATAAATGAAAACCTTTCTACCCAGTAATTGCTGTACTGCATGCTGATTGTTGGCACTTTGTCCTGTTCTATGCCAGTAGGGCAGGTAATATAACCTGTCCAAGATCTCTTCTTTTTTTTTTTTTTTGTTTTTTTTTTTGTGTCTATCAGTCTTTTCAATTATTGTACTGCCCCTCAAATTAATGATAGTTCTTTCTTTATGGTTTTTCACAAGTCCTCCTTTTAAAAACTGACCACAGACTTTCTCCCACTTTTCATTATTTTGCATGTGCCATTTGGAAACATTTCTGCTTGTTTGAACTGTCTTCTGGTTGCAGGAGCTTGCTGCAGCCCTTCGCGAAGAGCTGCTTCAAGTCGAAGAAGAGATGAGGACAGAGAAAAGTCTACTGGAGGAAGAACTTGAGGGAACGCTTGATGAACTGGATCGGATGCAGCTTGAAGAAGAACATGCAGAGAAGTTGATTACTCACCTGGAGCAAGAAAATAAGCAGAGATCAGAGGAACTAAATCGCCTAGAGTTGATGCTGAAAGAGTGCGTGGTTATTATGAATCGGTTTGGTATTGATAATTTTGGTGCAATTTCTTACTGCTAAGGTTTAAACTCTGATGTTGGAGTGAAGAAAAGCTGCCCTTAAAGGACTGTAGCTTAGTATTGAAAATCTAGCATGGAAATCAATCTGTAATGTATAAATAAGCTTTGATTATGGAAGAGGAATGTGTGAAGCTTACCTCTACATTTGATGTACTGTACGGTTGTTGTAGTGAAATTTTATTAGTGAAAGCTAGGCCTTCTGCAAGGTTATTTAGGATAATACAATAATTAATAGTAGCACACTGTGCCTGCTCTTGTGTTCTTTCTCAACAGTTGCATTGTAAGTTCATAGTAAGTAAGGCCTTAATCTTAACTCTTGTTTTAGTTTTAGATCAATGTTTTTTTCCCCCGTTAGGAAAAATGCTGAGCTGGAGAAAGTCAACATGATGCATAACAAAGCTAAAACTCAGTTTGAAGAAGAGCGACAGACTACCTTGTGCAAACTTAATGAGATGACAGTGGCCTCTGAAAGGTCAGTATCTTTCCGAAAGCCAGGGCAAAACTGTCTTTCTGCATGTATATAGTACAATTTAAGCCAATGATTAAATTTGTTGGTTATTTTTGTTGAAATGTTATACTGTTGTATTTAACTACTGAACACCCAAGAAAAACATGATTAAAACCGATATCTTTTGACTTTGTTTAATTTATAACACAAATTTACTGTGAAACATGATGCACAAATCAGTTTTGCTCCAACCGGAATCCTTTGCGATTAATATCCTGAAACCTGTTTGATTTGAATCCTATCCCTTGGTTCTCCCTAGGCTACATCCCAACTTGTGATGAGTCACTTTTCCAAGTATTCTGGTTTGAAAAATCAGCTTCCTATGTAGAATACTATCAATCTTAAGTTTTCAGCCAGGTTCCGAAAGATTTTTCAAGGAGTACTTCTTTTACTTATGTCTTTGATGTGAATTGGATCTGAATATTTATCTCTGGTATAGAGCATTGTGCGAGTAGTCTTCTGGCATGTGCAACTTACGATTTTCATAGAATAAAGCTTGCTAACAAAGACATTTTTAAGTTGGAGTCCTTCTCCTCATGAGTAAACATATGCTACTCATGAAAATACTGGGTAAGGAAGCCTGGTGTGGCACAACTACACAGAAAATGCTTTATCAATCAGTCCTGTAGAATTCAGTTAATGACATTGAGAATTTCAACAGATTGTGTAAAGTTTAGTATTTCTGTGTTTCTACTTTAGTTACAAGGTATCGGTAAGCGCGGAAATTGAAAGTCTGAAGTACAAGAATTCCTCTTTGCTTGAAAAAGTTGTAGCATTGGACACCTCGGTATTGGACAAAGATAATCAGCTTCAAGAAATCCAGCGAGCTGCAGCTCAAGCAGATGAAGAGTTTTCAAGGTGCACAGTGGACATAACTTAAAGCAATATGTAGATCTGTGATTTGGCAGATCTTTGCCTAGCCTTGTCTTTCATAGTTCCTGAATTTGGCATACACAGTTAAGTGTAAACACTTGTTGAGATCTGAGCTTTAGAAATGATGGACAGTGTTATAATTCATGCAAGTTAAATATTGGTCACAGATTCCTTGTGGGAAACCTGCCTGACTAGTAAAAATCTGTACCAGCTGCCATATTGCAGTACTTTAAGAACTGCAAAAACTGCTCATTACAATACTTTCTGCAGTGCGAAGTGTTCTTTCAGTCACTTGTTATTGGACCATGGATACCTAGACCCACAAAACTGTGGAATAAAGGGACCTCATAAGATTAATTTTGTCCTTTGCAATCCAATGGTAATTGATATTTTAATATTGGACTTCAACCTCTCATGACAACATTTATTAAACAATAAAAACTGTTTTTAATCAATTAAATGCAGTCTAAGATATTTCTGGACATAATCCCTTCATCTGAAATTCAAAGAAACGAAATTCACAACTTCCCTAAAGTGTGCTGGACCAAGTCATTAAAGTACACTATTTTCTTAAACTGTCATAGTAAATCATAGTGCTGATTACAAGCGATATACCTTATAAGCTGATGAGTTTGTATACACAAGTATTTAAGTGATGTAGCATAGTAGATATTGTAAATATGCCTCTTCGTTGCTTACTCTGAAACATTCTTCTCTTTCCCAGGATGCTGTTGGATGCCCAAACAACACTAGCTACCAAAGAATCTGAATTGAAGCAGGCAGCAGAATCTCATCTTGCTGCAATGGATGAGCTTCGAAGGCAGTTGGAACAGAAGCAAAAAGCACTTGAGAAACTCTGTGAAGAGATGCACAGTTTGAGGTATGTCTTGTTAAAGAACTTGTCTGTGTTGTGTTCATCCTCTAAAGAAATGTTCTTGGCTGTTCTTATGTATACTTTCTGAGGCTTCCGTTAGGCCCAGATCTAGGTCTGTATATTTCACTGGCTTGTAGATTTTGTTGATCCAATTCACTTCTTGACCATCAACTTCCAAATTATGCAGCCTTAAGAAAACGTGCCCTACTTTTTTCAATATCTGCATGTGAAGTGTTTAAATAGCACTAGATGCAACCAGAAAGAACATGTAGCCTTCTCCTGGCAGTGTCTATCCTTTCAGAGCAACCAGAAAAAAACCAGTATTGATGGGCAAATGGAATTTAAAAAACCTGTAGAGTTTGCTTATGCCTACAAAGGTATGTGCTTAAGCTAATGCAAAACAGGTCAGATTAGAGGCTTGAAAACAACCAGAATTTTACTCTCCTAAAACAAATGTGGTCTGAAATGTGCGATTTGCCAAAGAAAAACCAACATTGCTGCAAGTGCCAATAAGGATCTGCCTCCAGATCACTAGAAGGAAGTTGGTGGGAGTGAGGCAGATCTAGTTGGGGAGAGTACCAAGGTAAAGGCCCTTGAAGTTATGATGGGCAGGTACACGAGAGGGCTTTGTGACATCGGCTTGAGTTACTTAAGATAGAACATTTGGCCACTGATAATGCAGGGAATTAGGATGATTGGAGGTGGCGGAAGAGAGGAGCCCTAATATTGGATGAGCAGCCTCATTCTATACTAATTGAAGCAGAGGTATAGTACTAGTAGAAAGACCTAAATAAATGACACTGCAGTGGTCCATTTTTACCATAAGTCACCTGGATGACTACTTTACTGTTATCAGAAGGATAACGTTTCATAAGACATTGATGGTAAAAAACCACTGTGATTTGGCTTTAGCATGAGATGTTTAGAAAGATTCTCCTCGTGACTGAAAAGGAAACTGGGTTCGCTCCCATAAAGCAGGTAATTCAAATGAAGTGTGCTTAGTCAAAGAGCTCCATTATGAGTCGGCTATATCTAGTGGACTAAACTGACTATTGTCAGCGACACTCTTGTACTGAGGTCTGTTAATGGAACCAGGCCAGGACCTATACCCCCCTCCCCGCTCCCCCCCCCCACCAACCAGCTTTGTAAGGCTGAACATTACTGCTACAATGCTCACATATGCATTTATGAATTTTCATATTTACAGATAGATTACATGGGTAGTCCTTCAGACCCTTATTTCTCTGACCAAGTGGTTTGAAGGGTGGGTTTGGGACAATATTCGTCCAGACTTCCTGGTCACATTTTCGAGCCAATGCATAAATTATAACAAATGTTTAACATGGAATACTGTTTTGCAGCATGAATCCTTTTCTGGATTCACAGGTGTGCATTATTCCACCATCCAGTCCTTGGTTTTGAAAAATCCTTGTTTTTTTTGTTTTTTTGTTTGTGTGGGGTTTGCTTTTTTTTTGTGGGTGTCCTCAACCACTATTTGGTAGTAAGTCCATCCTCTTTGTGACATCTGATAATGCCCCAGGAGTTCCTGTGCGTTGTAGCCATCTTCAGATTCTCTTTTCTGTCTTTGGGTCCGAAAGTGCAAGTTGCAGAAATATGTAGACTGAGAAAGATTTAAACTGAAAAGTGGAGTCTTCTCAATCCTGACAGGGGGCCCTGCCAATAACAGAGCTTGGAGAATGAAGAGCAGCAGAAAAGGGTAATGTAAAAAAACAAAAACCTTTAAGTTCTGTCCCAACTGGCACCGCAAATTTGTAAAAAGATCCCCATGAACTTTGCAACCTTAGTCTGCCAAGGACTAAGGCCCATATTTATACTTTTTGACGCACAACTGCGCCAACGCAGTTGTGCGTCAAAAATGCTAACGCCATGCGGGCGCCTTATTTATGGAATGACGTTAGCCGGCGCTGCGGACTGGTGTGCGTAAAAAAAAATGACTCACACCAGGCAGCGCCGGCGTATGGGGAAAATGGGGGTTGTGCGTCAAAAAATGGTGCAAGTCAGGTCTGAGGCAAAATTCAGGCCTCAAACCGGATTTGCGCCATTTTTCTTTACGCCCAACCTCCATTGACATGACTCCTGTCTTAGCAAAGACAGGAGTCATGCCCCCTTGCCCAATGGCCATGCCCAGGGGACTTATGTCCCCTGGGCATGGTCATTGGGCATAGTGGCATGTAGGGGGGCCCAAATCAGGCCCCCCTATGCCACAAAAAAAATAGGAAAAAATACTTACCCGAACTTACCTTTACTTCCCTGGGATGGGTGTCCTCCTGGGGTGGGCAAGGGTGGCAGGGGGTGTCCCTGGGGGCAGGGGAGGGCACCTCTGGGCTCCTTCCGAGCCCACAGGTCCCTTAACGCCTGCCCTGACCCAGGCGTTAAACGGCGCCAATCAGGCTGTGCGCCGTTTTTTTAAGGCCCCGCCCCCCCTCCTGTGCGTCAAAATGACGCCAGAGTATAAATATGGGGCACAGGCCTTAAAGTCATTTTTTGGAAGGGAACGCCTACCTTGCATATAATTAACGCAAGGCTGGTTCCCCCTTCAAAAAAATGACGCACATGGTGGAATTTTGAGGCCCGCGGGTTCGGACGTCAAAGTATAAATATGGGGCAGGGTTTGCGCCGATTGTGCGTCAAAAATTTTTGACGCATATTCGGCACAAACAGAGTATAAATATGCCCCTAAAAGTCCTGCACCAAGTTCATATCGAAGACTCTTAAGGTACAAGGTCAACAAAGGTGAAAGCACTACACCATGGCGAGCACTCGGAAGACACAAGAGTCACTTAAAAACCTCAGCTTATACAGTAACGAGGAGTTTGACATTAAAGACCCCAAAGTCGATGCAGAAAAGCAAAGAAGATCGCTAAGGACCCCAGGAAAGACTACTCCAGGGTTACAAAACCGCCAAAAGCCTCAGATGCGAAGTCCGCGCACTCAGTCATCAAAAGCAGCCTCCGGGTCAAAACATTTGTTGACCAAAGGTCAGTACAGAGTCACAAGGGCCCCGCCCAAAGGATATCAGTAGAGGCAAGGCACTGTTAATACCCTCAATGTAACTAACCACTCAAGACTTTTTTATTTTCATTTTATTTTTTAACATGGTCTCCTCCATAGTTTGCCTGGTAATTGATGCAACGTTGACAAAGTGCACTACGTTCCCCATTGGCTGATCTTCCATAAAACTGTGCAATTGTTCCCAAATTTGCAATAACCCTGGCACCCCTGTATGTCCCTAGTGAAGGGTACCCCTGGTACCTAGGGCATGGGTACCAAAAGTGGTCCCTAAGGGCTGCAGCATGTATTATGCCACTCGGGGACCTCTCACCAGCACATGTAGACTGCCATGGCAGGCTCCATGTGTTGGTGCACTTCGAAGTGAAAACATAACATGGCACACAGCTTGTGTGCCATGTACCCTAGCATTGCATGCAATATGTAAGTCACCCCTACAGCATGCCTTACAGCCATAAGGCAGGGTGCATTATATTAAATTTGAGGACATATTTGCACACGAAGATATACCTCTGCTGTGTTTATCGTTTCTTAGACTGTGACCGAACAGGGAAGCCATTTTAAGTAATTGTGCTGGACACTGGTCAATATGCTTTCTCCAGCTACATGATGGCTTCACTGAAAATAGTGATGTTAGATATCAAATATCTTGTATTAATCAACCCTTACTAAGTCAAGGTATGGATTTATGAATACATGCACCCAGAGGGCACCTCAAGGGTGCCCTCTGAAAACCTACCAACTGCTGGTGAGCCCACCGACTAGTTCTAACCAGTCTGCCAAACGAGAATCCCACCCCCGTCCCCAAGAATGAGAGCCTTTTGCTCTCTGGAGGTCAGAAACCACACCTGCTCTGGAAGAGATGCCTGCACACCGCGCCCTTCAGGATGACCTGCAAATCTGCATTCCAAGGCAGAAAGCTTCAAAGAAGCCCCCATTTTTGATAGGCAGAGCTGGCCTTCCTCAGAGGTAGATGATGACCCCGCCCACCTCTTCCCCTAGGAACATCTGGCACCTGAACAGGTAAGAAAATTAGCTATGCAGGAGAATTGTTGCATTTCTAGGCCGGACGGAACCCTAGGTCCCCAGCCTTAAATGATCAAAGCCTAAAGAATTCAGCCATCTTGTGTGTGGGTTAATTAGGAATTGTGGGGCAGGGTGTTGTCCACTCCCTGAAGGAACTGCTCATCTAGGGGGGAGTGTATTGACTCCAAGGGTAATTAGCCCATTGGCTACTTAATTTTACGTCCCTTAATGCCCCCCCTGAATTAGTGTAGGAAGCTGGCTTTTCATGTGGTATGTCAATAACTACATACATCCTCTACATACACCCGTCAATGCTGAAAAAGAGGCCAACGGTTGACGCTGAACAAAAAAATGCATAAAGTTGAATGAAGGAAAAGGTGGCTTGGGGGAATTCTGCATCCTGACAAGGCCGTCGATGACCACTGAAGCGTTGGACAACCAGCCAGGCATGGAGGCCCTGGCAACCTCATAGCCTCAGGAGTTCTACAAACTCGAGGAAGTCTTACACAACTGTTTAGTCTAACAGAACCAGTTAGAGCGAAAATAGCAGGATCTCTAAGTCCTAAGAGGAAGGGATGGACACCTTCCTTTCAAGACCTTCACCACCCAATGACCTATCCCTTTACAACAGCTGCATCGAGAGGGCTGCAGTCACTAATGGGGTGGAACTAAAGGAAGAGCACGTGTGCTTTCTACTTGAGATATTGATTCCCTCACAAAAGCTAAATCCCTATCTACCTATGCTCCCTAACATCCTTGACCAAGGTAAAGAGGCCTTCAGGGAAATGGCCACTGCAAGAGCTCTAACACCTAGAGTGGAGAAGTAGAAGCATTCCATTCAGGACCCCAAATATACAAAGGGAAGCGTCCCTGCAGACTTAATCATAGTCTCCATCTCAATGAAGTAACAATGGCACGCATCAACAGGGCCACCATCAGAAAAGGAAAGCAAGAAGGTTGATGTGGTGGGAAGAAAGATGGTGAGAGAAGAGGCCCCCCAATGGAGGATAGCTAATTCCAACACTCATGAACCACTGTGGACACCAGCAATGGGGCTAATTAGAGGGCCTAATGCAGCACCGACCGGAGGAATACCACAAGAGGACCAAGACGTTGATCCAAGAAGGCAAGAACATTTGCTAATACCTGCCTTAACTCTGCAATGTATGCAGCAGATACAGCAAGTAGGATGATGTGGTTCCGGGACTGCACTGAGAGCATGCCTGGCTCAAGATATCAGGCTTCAAAACAGTTACAAGCCTCCATCAACATGCCGTTCACAGGAGACACCCTCTTTGGGCCGGCAGTGGATGATACCCTTCAACCACTAAAGATGGATAGCAATAAGGTGAAGCCCATTAGGGCATTCCTATATAGGGGGTTCCTTCAGGCAAGGAGGAGCCACAAACAGAAGGCCCACAGGAAAGGTGGCATTCACATCAGGGCAGCCCCAAAGCAGCACACATCAGCGCTTGCAACAAACACCACACCAGCTGTGACAACACCCTGAAGGAAAGCTTTTTCAAGGAATAAAAAGGGGAAGAGGCCAACCGCTCAGAGGGGGAGGACCAACAGGCAAGTGACTCATGTAGCACCCATCATTACCACGAAACACCTGTCTGGGGGCAGGATAGGAGGCTTTCTTAAGGAGTAGAGGACAACTACATCAAACTGGATTTTTAACATATGTATACTGTATAGAACTGATCAAGAAGCGATTCTCTAGGAAGGGGAAGCCATGCAACTCGGAAAGGAGATCAGAAAAGAGCCATAGAAAACGTCCCAGCAGTGGAGATAAGGGAATCTAACAACCACCCCAACCCCCTTACTTTCTGGTGCTAAAACAAGGCCTAACACCAAGACCAATCCTCAGATTTCTAAATAAGTTCATACAAACACCACTTAAAGATGGCAACACTACAAGGATTAATTCTCCTTTTACACCAGCGGGAAGTGTTAAGCATTTGTTGAACAGTCGAATGACATTTGAAGAAGCTCAAGATGAATTTAGAAAAATCATTTTTATCTTAATTTAGACACCAAGATCTTCAAGGTCTGTTAAGTACTTTTCAGGTTAGTGATATTTAAAAGCTTAGAAAATATAGCGGTCTAATTTTAGTCCGGAGCCTTGAATGTGGTAATGTTTTACTATGGGTAAAATATACACTGCACAGGGTCACTTGCAATTGATTTACAGGACTGTTCTTATGGACTTACGGTAAGTAGGGGGGCAAGGGCCTTAAAGCCAAAAGCAGTTTCGGGTTAACTGCAATGATGTCTGGGTGCAGAGGTGCACCTAGCAGTGGTAGCCTCAGATGCTATAAGTTTAAGTCAATGGGAGCAAAACCTGACAAAGGGTTGGGAAGGGACTGGTTGACCAATCCAGTTGAACCCACAGAAGGGGAGGGGGGCCTCACTGCTTGAGGTCGACCTGTAGACTGGGGGGGGGGGGAACAAGACAGCAGTGCCACGCTCAGTGCTGACCTTGGTGATGCTGATGTCCCTGGTCAGTCTTTACAGCATTAATGTCCAGACGGGACACTAAACCAGCCTTGGTGCTTGCAAGTGGCTCAGGTACTCTGGGTATTGGCGCAGGAAGGTTCTGGGCAGGCTCAATATCTTGAAGACAGGCTAGATTGATGTGGCTGCACTCGTGGACACTCGGCAGGCCTTTTTCTGGTGAGATGCTCCCTCTGTGGACCCGATGGTCAGCAAAACAGAACTGGACAATTGCAGTTGGTGCCTGCTAGTACAGGGAACTGTCTCCTCCACTCCAAGGGAGATGCTGATTTGGGGGGGTGGCAGGGGAGGATGGGGGATGAAGTGCTGGCATTCCTCCAAGGCTCTGAGCGGATGTACAGCTGCAGGAGAGTCTGTCTCAGAAGTTGTCCTGAAATGAGCAGTAAGGAGTTTTGTGCCAAGTCCTCAGTCAGTCCACAGTTCTTGTGTCTTAGGCTCTTCTTCGTCCTTTTTGTAGTCATTCAAATCGGAGTACTTGGTGTCGGGGGGGCACCTAAATACTCAATTTAGGGGCCCATAGGGTAGTAACAAATGGGCTACTTTATCCCTGGGATGACTACACCCATTATATGACCACTTCCTGTGGGGAGTAGACACAACCCGGTCCCAGAATTCCACCAAATACAAGATGGTGGAACCCTTCCTTTGTGGAGCGCATCTGGCTGTCCACCTTAGGAGTGTCTAACCTCGTAGTGCAACACACCTCCTTGCATATCTAATTTCCTTCCTTTCCTGGTGCCAAATGGGCCTCAGGTCAGGGTGTGACATTCCCCAGGTCTGGGGGAGGGCAGGGTCGCATATCCAAGGCAGCAGAGGCTTTGACACCTCTGACCTTGGTATGGTGATTTACTAGCCAGCCTGCTGGAGGACCTTCCCCCGGAGCAGGCGTTTTCTGGCCTCTTTGAGCAGGGTCTTTTCTGTTTCAGGTGGCCAGAAAACTGTCTGGTAGCTGGCTGATACCAGTCAGCCAGCACGTTTGAGGGCTAGTAGGTTTCAGGGTGGTACCTCTTAAGTGCCCTCTGTGTGCACGTCATGATAAAAACAGTGATGCCAGTATTGGATTTATTAAGACTAGATGTTTGACACCAAACACTGTACGTTTCACTGAAGCCAATATGTAGCTGGGTAACTCCATAATGACCAGTGCCCAGTAGATACCTTTAAAATGGCTTCCCTGTTGACTTGCAAAATATAGTAGTAGAACTAGACATCATAGGGACATATGTGATCTTGCTGATATGTCCTCACATAAAATATAATGTACCCTGCCTTGGGGTTTCAAGGCCTGCTGTAGGGGTGACTTGAATATATTATATGCAGTGACCCTAGCATGGCAAACAGAGTGCGCCCAGTCGTGTTTTCACTCATGGTTTGCATCATGACAGGCAGCCTGCAGTGACAGTCTGCATGTAATTCACAGGTCTGTCCTTTCGGGTGGCGTAATACATGCTACAGCCCTTAGGGACCCTCTTTATTGCCCATGCCCTAGGTACTGGGGGGGGGGGGGGGGGCGGGGGGCGTAGAGTTGTTAAAGTGCTTGCAGGTTGGGTTGAAATTGGGTATTTTGCGTTTTGGGGACCGAACACTGGCACTGGGGGATGTGGGGGGGTAGTTTGCAAAATATGGAGTCACTGACTGAGCAGGCTGGACGGTATCTCCCATGAATGGGAGATGAAACAGACAATGGAAAAGATTATCTAAGTCTGTGGTCCACCAAGATTAGACCTGTTCTTAACCCGAAAGAAAGCAAAATACCAACACTTCACCTCTAGGTTTCCACACCACCAGTCCTAGGGGAATGCCCTGTCAAACTGGTCAGTGAAATTTGCATACTTTACCCCTGATTAACCTGATACAGAGGGTACTTGAGAAAGCTAGACAATTTGGGACAAGGCTTATCCCTATAGCCCCACTATGGGCCAGACAGACTTGGTAGTTGGACCTGTTGGTAGTGGCCAACAGCCAAATGATCCCAATCAAAGCTGAATAAAACCATGCAGAATGGAAGAGTGCACCACCCAGAACCAGCCACACTCAGCCTTGCATCTTGACTTCTGAATACTTCGAACTCTGTTTCCTGCAACTACCCCCAAAACGATTGAAAACCACACACCAGAAAAAGCTTCACAGAAAAGAGGAACAGATACATCCATTAGTACACAGACAACTTGAGAATGTAAATGAGGACAAAGCAGGAAACTGTGCTAACATACCTCACCCACCTGTTGGACAGCAGGTTAACCTATGTATTGCTAAATGTACACCTAGCAGCAATAGTAGCTTATACCAGAGATACATCAGGTAACGTCCTGTTTACATTCCTAGTGGTGAAGTGGTTCTTGGAAGGCTGTAAGTTGCACAACCAAGAGTGATACCAACCGTAATGTGGTATTTAAACACTTTACTATCTCAATTGATGACCGAACCCCTTTAGCCAATGGCACAAATCTGATCTAAAGTCACTAACTCTGAATACAGCCTTTCTAATAGATCACTTCTCTATGTAGAGTTAGTGAGCTACACGCACTTAAAATACCAGAACAAATCCTGCAGAACCATAAGGACAGGGTGGTCCTTGGACCGACATATACGTCTTACACAAGGTGTTTCCCCTTTCCATGTCAACCAAAGCATACAGCTACCATCTTTCTTGTAAGAGCCAAAGACACAGGCCGAAAGAGCCCATCACACATTGAATGTGCAGAAAGTGTTTATGTACTACCTACAGGAAACCAGAGTTTCATAAAGGAAACAAAATATTTGTCTCCTTTTGTGAGGGCAAAAAAGTATCACCATTAACCAAAGGAACTATTGCAAGATGGATAGTAGAAACTATACAAATCTGCTTATCCAGAGCAGGAAAAATATTACCTTTGTACCCCAGAGCACTCTTAATAAGGAAATAGGGTGCTCCCCTTGGATTCCTAGCGAACATACCCATTGACAATCTGCCCAGCAGCAACCTGGGTGTCCCCACACATCTTTGCCAAACATTGTGTGGACATTCAGGTGAACAAGGAGGCACAGGTGGAGCAAAGAACTAAAACACCTTGTCCCTTGGTTTGGTTGAAATGTGGATGTGTGGGCAAAGATACTGGTGTGTAATCTAATGTACAGCATGTGAATCCAAAAAGATTCATGCAGCAATATGATATGGTTCTGGATTGACAAGTGATCCACCTGCTTACCCAGAAATGGGAGATTGAAGCAAACCGGTGAAAGAAGGGAAAGGGGAAAAAAATAATCTGAACATGTTCAGGAACATCCAGGTGTCTGACGTCACAAAGGGTATGGACTTAACATCAAATGGTGGTTGACGCTCACCACAAAGGAGAGAACAACGAACGTTTCCGGACCCAACCATTAGGAGGAGGAATAATGCACAGCATGTGAATTCCAGAAAATTCTTCAAGCTGCAAAACTACTCCTGGTAACCATTTCGTTTTCTTACAATGACTGATCTGCAAAAGTCTTCATCTAGTTACCTTTGTACACATACACTGTGTAGGAAGTTGGCTCTGTATGCACTATTTCAAAGTAAGGAATAGTATGCACAGAGTCCAAGGGTTCCCCTTAGAGATAAGATAGTGGCAAAAAGAGATGATACTAATGCTCTATTTTGTGGTAGTGTGGTCGAGCAGTAGGCTTATCAAAGGAGCAGTGTTAAGCATTGGTTGTACATACACACAGGCAATAAATGAGGAACACACACTCAGACAAATCCAGCCAATAGGTTTTGTTATAGAAAAATATATTTTCTTAGTTTATTTTAAGAACCACAGGTTCAAATTCTACATGTAATATCTCATTTGAAAGGTATTGCAGGTAAGTACTTTAGGAACTTTGAATCATTACATTAGCATGTATACTTTTTACATAAAACACTAAGCTGTTTTAAAAGTGGACACAGTGCAATTTTCACAGTTCCTGGGGGAGGTAAAGTATTGTTAGGTTTCCCAGGTAAGTATGTCACTTACAGGTTTCAGTTTTTGGTCCAAGGTAGCCCACCGTTGGGGGTTCAGAGCAACCCCAAAGTTACCACACCAGCAGCTCAGGGCCGGTCCGGTGCAGAGGTCAAAGAGGTGCCCAAAACACATAGGCTTCAATGGAGAGAAGGGGGGGTGCCCCGGTTCCGGTCTGCCAGCAGGTAAGTACCCGCGTCTTCGGAGGGCAGACCAGGGGGATTTTGTAGGGCACCGGGGGGGGGACACAAGTCAGCACAAAAAGTACACCCTCAGCAGCGCGGGGGCGGCCGGGTGCAGTGTGCAAACACGCGTCGGGTTTACAATGGGTTTCAATGAGAGATCAAGGGATCTCTTCAGCGTTGCAGGCAGGCAAGGGGGGGGCTCCTCGGGGTAGCCACCACCTGGGCAAGGGAGAGGGCCTCCTGGGGGTCACTCCTGCACAGGAGTTCCGTTCCTTAAGGTGCTGGGGGCTGCGGGTGCAGGGTCTTTTCCAGCTGTCGGGAAATGGAGTTCAGGCAGTCGCGGTCAGGGGGAGCCTCGGGATTCCCTCTGCAGGCGTCGCTGTGGGGGCTCAGGGGGGACAACTTTGGTTACTCACGGTCTCTGAGTCACCGGAGGGTCCTCCCTGAGGTGTTGGTTCTCCACCAGTCGAGTCGGGGTCGCCGGGTGCAGTGTTGCAAGTCTCACGCTTCTTGCGGGGAGTTGCAGGGGTCTTTAAATCTGCTCCTTGAAACAAAGTTGCAGTTCTTTTGGAGCAGTGCCGCTGTCCTCAGGAGTTTCTTGTCTTTCTTGAAGTAGGGCAGTCCTCAGAGGATTCAGAGGTCGCTGGTCCCTTGGAAAGCGTCGCTGGAGCAGGTTTCTTTGGAAGGCAGGAGACAGGTCGGTAAGTCTGGGGCCAAAGCAGTTGGTGTCTTCTGTTCTTCCTCTGCAGGGGTTTTTCAGTTCAGCAGTCTTCTTCTTCTTGTAGTTTCAGGAATCTAAATTCTTAGGTTCAGGGGAGCCCTTAAATACTAAATTTAAGGGCATGTTTAGGTCTGGGGGGTTAGTAGCCAATGGCTACTAGCCCTGAGGGTGGGTACACCCTCTTTGTGCCTCCTCCCAAGGGGAGGGGGGTTACATCCCTAATCCTATTGGGGAATCCGCCATCTGCAAGATGGAGGATTTCTAAAAGTGAGTCACTTTAGCTCAGGACACCTTAGGGGCTGTCCTGACTGGCCAGTGACTCCTCCTTATTTTTCTCATTATTTTCTCCGGCCTTGCCGCCAAAAGTGGGGGCCGTGGCCGGAGGGGGCGGGCAACTCCACTAGCTGGAGTGTCCTGCGGTGCTGGAACAAAGGGGTGAGCCTTTGAGGCTCACCGTCAGGTGTTACAGCTCCTGCCTGGGGGAGGTGATAGCATCTCCACCCAGTGCAGGCTTTGTTACTGGCCTCAGAGTGACAAAGGCACTCTCCCCATGGGGCCAGCAACATGTCTCGGTTGTGGCAGGCTGCTGGAACCAGTCAGCCTACACAGATAGTCGGTTAAGGTTTCAGGGGGCACCCCTAAGGTGCCCTCTGGGGTGTATTTTACAATAAAATGTACACTGGCATCAGTGTGCATTTATTGTGCTGAGAAGTTTGATACCAAACTTCCCAGTTTTCAGTGTAGCCATTATGGTGCTGTGGAGTTCGTGTTTGACAGACTCCCAGACCATATACTCTTATGGCTACCCTGCACTTACAGTGTCTAAGCCAAACCTTAGACATTGTAGGGGCACAGTGCTCATGCACTGGTGCCCTCACCTATGGTATAGTGCACCCTGCCTTAGGGCTGTAAGGCCTACTAGAGGGGTGACTTATCTATACTGCATAGGCAGTGTGAGGTTGGCATGGCACCCTGAGGGGAGTGCCATGTCGACTTACTCGTTTTGTTCTCATCAGCACACACAAGCTGGTAAGCAGTGTCTGTGCTGAGTGAGGGGTCCCCAGGGTGGCATAAGATATGCTGCAGCCCTTAGACCTTCCCTGGCATCAGGGCCCTTGGTACCAGGGGTACCAGTTACAAGGGACTTACCTGGATGCCAGGGTGTGCCAATTGCGGAATCAAAAGTACAGGTTAGGGAAAGAACACTGGTGCTGGGGCCTGGTTAGCAGGCCTCAGCACACTTTCAATTCAAAACCTAGCATCAGCAAAGGCAAAAAGTCAGGGGGTAACCATGCCAAGGAGGCATTTCCTTACACACTGCCTTGTCATTATAAAACCTAGTCAAACTCAGGTTTTTTTTTTTCTTTCTTTAAGTTAACTGTAGGAAACAGGACTTTGTTGCAGATCCGCCAACCCCCCCCCCCCCCCCCCCAACACACACCCACACTTGCCCCGTTTAGAACTACTAGAACTAATAGATGATGGTTTGCAACTGACAGTGCACTGAAGCCTGCTAATCAGACCTCAGAGAGTACCGTTCGCCCCCCAAAATAAGTTGTCTGTGTATCCCAACTGGCATGGACTTTAGCATCCCTGTACGTCCCTAGTAAATAGTACCCCAGTATCTAGGGCATGGGTACTAACGAGGGTCCCTCAAGTGGACCCACACACAAACTTAGACTGCGCAACATGGTGCAAACCAAAAGTCTACTGCCTCCTTTAGAATGCGACACTGGGTTCCCCCAATCCAGGGAGATGGCACCCCCTGCCTTGGAAGCATGGTACTCTCTCAGGCTAGTCATACCCCTGGTGTGGGCTACCGGAAGTGAACACGAAAATAGGAACTCCATCTTTTATGTGGTGGAATTAGGCACCCTGGGACAGGATTATGCCCCTTCCCTCAGGAAGTGGTCATATAGGGGATGTAGTAACCCCAAGGCTAAGTGACCCATTGGCTACTACTGTTTACCCCTCTTAATGTACCATAATCATTATTAGGTGGCCCCCTGACACCAGGATTAAGATTTGTTGGAACAAAGGACACTGAAGACTCCAGAACTGAGGAGCAATAACTGACTTGGCACTATACTTGCCGGCCTGCCTGCTGTCCTCTACAGTTGCTGCAAAGATGACTTGCCCTGCAGCTAATTGGCCTCCAAACGCCTGGGAATGTTGCTAGCACTTCAAGAAGTAAGCAGCATCTCACCTTGGAGCACTAGTCTCTGCCAGTGTGACTCTGCTGGACAAAGCAACACTTGACCTTAACCAAACAGCCCACTGAGAAGTTAAACATCTGTGCTTACGAGGTTCTCCCCCCCCATCCCCCCCTCCCCCATCTACAATCTAGGATTTTCTAGCTTTGGCTGTGCTCCAAAGGTGATTTCTCCCATATTGGGGACGGGACGGGGGACTCCTCTACATTATAGGCTTCTATTGTAGTCTCTCCTGAGTTGATAAGGCATCTCCTCTGAAGGGCAGAGGAAACTGTAAGAGCACAGGAGACTAAAGGCAATACACTGGCAGCTTTGTAAAAGTTATACACTGCCACATGTTAGATTCATTTTGACTTTAGAATCAATCCCGGCTTAATTTCAGAAGTTGTTTTATACCCTGGATTATCAATTTAGGGCGAACTGTTCAGGAGTAGGTTAGCTGATGGGTCAGCTTGTAAGGCTGTACTCAGCACTGGGGCAACCAGATCTTTCCCCAGTAAAGTTTTGCGCTTTTTGCTGTATGAACATGTAAAATAGATGGTCTACCTGTGAAATATGCTCCACCCTCCATTAGGGCTCGGTAGGGCTGCTATAGGGGTGACTTAGACATATTGCTGAGGTAGGTTTTGGCTTTGCCACTGCATTAAATGGCAGTCTGTCTAGGAGTTTAAAACTGCTCTGCAGTGGCAGACCGGGAGACTCATTTTACTTGGGTGAAACCCAGGGTAGCATAACCATTGCTGTAATTCCTTTGGTGGCTCTCCAACTTATATCTCCTGGGTGCTATGTAGTAGAGGCTTACAGGTAAGTTTGCTTATGCTTATTGGCTATAACCTATGTCATGTACACTATTTGGGGTCTTGGCACAGGCACTGAGGTGTTAATAGGCCTTCTTGAATCGAAAAACCAGCAGCATCAGTCCCAAAACATGGGGGTGACCATACAAAGAGCCATTTCTTCAGTGCCTCCTACTGAGGACTAAGGATTTAAAGGATTAAACCTGCTGAGGCATTGTCAGCAAGGCCCAGTGCTCTGATCAGTACACCAGTCATAAATCCACCAACAGCAGGAAAAAATGACTGGTGAGTGCAAAAAGGGCACCTTCTCACACAAAGCATGTGCATTTGTGAAAGATGCAGTGCTGTAGAAGTTGCTCATCCTATAACTGAAATGGTCTTGTAACTTATTATTTCATAGGTAACTATGCATTTTGATTAATTCTAGACGGTGGCCTTTCTGATGGCTACTTCTAGCTTGAGATTTCCCTCCTTGTGAATAAAACCCAGGCATTAGTTGTCTTATGCAACATTAGGTCGCTTCACTTTGGAAGTGACAAGTGGAATTACGTACAAGCTTCACCTATGTCCACCATGGCCATTTCCTTTTTTCCCACATGTTAAATTGCAGATCTGGAGATTATCCATGGTATTTGGCCAGACTCATCAGAATTTATCAAGTGTGTAAGAGATTTCACTGTCTAAAACCACAGGGTTCGAGTGATGCAGGGATTTATGTAAACAAACGTCTGTGCAGACCTGTACATAGTTTGGCTGTCTGGGGTCAGGCCATGACTCCAGGGCCTGTGGTGTGTACACCAATGAACCAGCAAGCTATACAGGAATGTGAATCCAATATCATTTCCTTGGCAGATTCTTGGTGAGTTGAAGTCTTAAGGTAGGTATAGGAAGAAACCTAAAACATCCAAGCAGGAAAACACCCTTTTCCACCACTAACTCTAGAGAGGTCCAAGTGTGCTGCATGGCTCCCATTCCCACTCCTTATCACCCCTAAGCCAGTTCTCTCTGGTCTCTGGACACCCTGGCTTTCCAGGTCCGTCTGTCTTCACAGCAATTAGTAGCCTTTAGAGAGACTATGTTGCACAAGGTGTGCACTTTATCAGCTCCCTCTGGCGTCCTTTGAGGCCTTAAACAAGTGCAGGGGCTTCCAGTCAGACTTCTGCTGGTGGGGATGCCAGATGAGCTATCTGATAGTGCTCCTATAGTGCTATCTGACTCTGACTGGGTTCATCCACACTCTCTTGAAACTGCGACTGTGTAATTGCTTGCCAGTCCCTCTGACACCTTGCCACATGGTAGGGCCCAGACTATACATAGCTTTCTTTGCAGATCCTGCATGAATTAAGTTATGACAGAACGTTTGTTTTCCCCACTATGACAACTCCTATTAGGGGCATCAGGATGCCAGTGGGCTATTACCTTCACTCACCACTCAGGAGGGGCCAAACTTTGTGTCTTTTCCGCAATCATAACTTAGAGTATGATTTTATTCCCCAGTATGTATATCTAGGAAAACTGGTATAAAGAACTATGCAATGCCAATGCCTGGACACTTCTCCAGATACTAGCCCTGGCTCTACCTTGGGTGCTTTTACAGAGGAAAGTGCTGCTTTGGCTGTCGTGATGCAGAGGCCAGCTAAAATATTAGACCTACAATTGCCAATCATGGACGTGATTACTATTTATATGCTTGAAGTTTTGCAATTTGGCCAGGCTTTCACAGAGCCACTATTACCCTTCAACAAGGCCCTTACTAATACCTTTTTGGAATCCTGGGCCGTGCCCTGTTCAGGGCAGTCAGACAGGTTATCCATCGCCCTGCACCTAATGACTCTACCGTCCGAACTCAACATCTCACCCCGTATAGTCTGGTGGTTGAAGCGTCCACCAACAGGGTCAGTCCAGTTGCTTTTCATACAATGAGATCAAACAAGTAGACTTTTGGTAAAATAATTGTCTCTTTCACAAGTCTAGGCCTGTAGATTATGCGGTGTGGCTTAGTGGTCTAACAAATCAGGTCACTAGATGTATCCCTTCCAATTAGGTTCTTTAACAAAACCCATAGCCCAGTCCTTTGTAAAGAATGTGCTAAGCATGTAGAAGTACCTAAACAGTTAAGTAAGTCATAACACAATAAAAATCAGACTCTAGTTTATAAAAACTGTATTTTTATCTTAGACTCCAAAACAACAAACATCTGTTGAAGGGAACCAGAGATTATTCAAAGGAAAGTAAAATACTTCAATTTTAAGCTCTTAGATGCAATCAAACATTGGTGGCAGTAGGTAGCTAGCAGATAAAACGTCTGTTAGGGACTTCGTGGACTAGCCACACGAGGCTGGGGCTACTCACAGGGGCCACTTTAGTCAAGGGGACAGATAACATGTTGTGATAGTCAGCAGTCTTAGGATCATTGGTGTCTTTTTCTTCCTTAAAGTGGCTTAGTCAAGAAGTGGTCATGATGCTGAAGATATGGGTGAGTGTTCATGGGACCACCTGTCCTCCTTAACCTGTCCATGTTTGAAGCAGGAGAGTCCAGTACAGGTCCAGTTGCCACTGGTCAACTGATCTCCCAGTCATGGCAGGTCCAGTGGTTGCTTACAGGGAAGCAAATCATTTTCTCTTTTTTTTTTTTTTTTTTTTTTTTTTTTGGACCACTTTGGCTATGAGTTCCATGGGCTTGAGGTCTCCTCAAAGGGGCTAGATTTGATTACCCAGCAGGCATTTTGTCTTTGAGCATTGGCTATGTTTTACATGTAGCTGGCCTTTCGACAGGTGCAGGTTCCTTCTGTTTTTAATGGCCCTGATGATTAACAGGGGGCTAGTCACCTAGCCCTTGGAGTCAGTCCTTCCACCCTGGCATAAGTGCAACTCTTTCCACCGGAGGACACAGCAGGCATAGTCCTCTACGCAGGTCTCTTGGATAAAGCAGGTACAGACTTGTCTTTGGAGTGACAGCTCTTTGCTCGGTCCAGTGATTAGCAAGCATACCTTCTGTCATCTTCCCGTCTCCTTTTTTGCCATATTCTCATTTGTAGGATTGGTGGACTGTAACCAATACAGCAACATTGCCCACAGGGCTACTCTTGCCACTTTGTTACTCCCTGGGCATTTGGCCCTCAAAGCCCAGAATATACCTCTTCCCTAGGCCAAGATGGAGCAAGCCTTCCATGTGAAGAGTTCTGAGCACACCCCTATGGTGTACCCAATATGAGCCACTTCTCCTGGAAAACTGGTTCTGCAGTAGGTGTGATCGCCATTTGCTTCCCTGAGGAATTAGCCTCTTTGAAGCTTTGCCATCTGTGTCCACCGCAGGTAGTCATACAACTGGAGAAGGTTACACCTCACTTTAGTAATCTATTATTATTTTTTGCCAGTTTCTGGGGGGGGCTTCACCTCATACATTGAGTCTGGTTGAATGTAACTATTTATTTGATACCTTGGAATAATATCTTTGGGTGATCCCAAATTAAAGTTGACGCTTAGCATGGTGGCCGGTGGAACTTTGTTAGCCAATGGGACCACCTGCTTTGCTACAATGAAAACATAAAGTTCGATGGCATATGTTGCTGCAGATACACATGTTTGGCACAGTCCGCTGCCTGGTGTTGGGCTCGGAGTATTACAAGTTGTTTTTCTTCGAAGAAGTCTTTTTGGTCACGGGACCGAAGGACTCCTCCCTCTTTGGCTCCATTGCGCATGGGCGTCGACTCCATCTTAGATTGTTTTTTTCCGCTGTCGGGTTCGGACGTATTCCTTTTCGCTCCGTGTTTCGGTTCGGAAAGTTAGTCAGAATCTCGGAAGAAAGCGTCGGTATTGTTCCGTTCGGTATCGGGATAGTTAGGTACATCGACACCGATCATCGGAAGACTTTGGGGCAGTTTCGATCCCCCATCGGGGCCTGGTCGGCCCGACCGCGTGCGACATCGAAGCCGATGGAACGGACCCCGTTTCGTTTCTGCCCAAAATGTCACAGTAAGTATCCTTATACAGATCAGCACTTGGTCTGTAACTTGTGCTTGTCCCCCGAGCACAAGGAGGATACCTGTGAAGCCTGTCGAGCCTTCCGGTCCAGAAAAACACTCCGGGACCGAAGAGCCAGGCGTCACCAAATGGCGTCCACGTCGACAAAACAACGTTTCGACGACGAAGAGGAAACATTCTCGGTTCCGGAATCAGAATCCGGAGACTCCGACGTCGAACAACAGCAACAAACTGTGAGTAAGACGTCGAAAAGTAAATCCATCGACAAACCGAAAGCCCAGGGGACGCCACTGCCAACAGGCCATGGCTCGACCCATAAATCAGGCGACCCGTCGAAGGGGCCGAAAAAGGGCACGCCCATAGCGAAGACACCCGACTCCGGTCGAGGGACCGCCATGGAGCAACCTCGGAGCCGAGAAAGCGGCTCCGAGAGACAAAAACAAGATACCGGCACCGAAAAACATCGGCACCGAGAATCCATGCCGAAAGGAACAAAAATTCTGTCGGTGCCGAAACCGAAAAAAGATTCTCTCTCGGCGCCGAAAAATACCACACCTTCATCCTACTCAGAGGAACAAGGACTAAGTGGCCAAATGCACAAATTTGGACAAGAGCTCCAAAGTGTAGAATCGGACTACACACAAAAGAGACTGTGCATCCAGCAAGATACAGGGAAGATATCAACCCTTCCCCCAATCATGAGGAAAAGAAGGATCGGACTTCCAAAGGATGACACACAACCACAAGCCAAAGTGGTTAAAAAAGTCACGCCTCCGCCCTCTCCTCCACAGGCATCGCCGGCACAAACACCGCCACAAATGCACTCACCAGCGCAAACTACCATAAGTCATGACGATCAGGATCAAGACGCTTGGGACCTGTATGACACCCCAGTGCCGGACAATGATCCCGAGTCATACCCCACAAAGCCGTCACCGCCAGAGGACAGTACCTCATACTCGCAACTGGTGGCTAGGGCTGCAGACTTCCACAATGTCCAACTGCATTCCGATCCTATAGAGGATGATTTCTTATTTAACACCCTCTCGGCTACACATAGCCAATATCAATGTCTCCCAATGCTACCAGGGATGTTACGGCACGCAAAACAAATTTTTGAGGAGCCCGTAAAATCAAGAGCCATCACCCCAAGGGTGGATAAGAAATACAAACCACCACCCACAGACCCAGTGTTTATTACTTCGCAGTTACCACCCGACTCTGTGGTAGTAGGGGCAGCTCGCAAAAGAGCAAATTCACATACATCTGGCGACGCCCCACCTCCGGACAAAGAAAGCCGAAAATTTGACGCGGCAGGGAAAAGAGTGGCGTCACAGGCAGCCAACCAGTGGCGCATCGCAAATTCACAAGCGCTGCTGGCCAGATATGACCGCGCACACTGGGACGAGATGCAACTTCTCGTAGACCATCTTCCCCAGGAATACCAAAAAAGGGCGCAGCAAATAGTGGAAGAGGGACAAACGATCTCAAACAATCAAATCTGCTCTTCACTAGACGCAGCCGATACTGCAGCAAGAACAGTCAACACTGCTGTCACCATAAGGAGACACGCTTGGCTACGCACTTCAGGCTTCAAACCTGAAATCCAGCAGGCTGTCCTTAATATGCCCTTCAACGAGAAACAACTGTTTGGCTCGGAAGTGGATACAGCCATTGAAAAACTTAAAAAGGACACAGACACGGCCAAAGCCATGGGCGCACTCTACTCCCCGCAGAGCAGAGGCTCTTTCAGAAAAACTCCATTTAGAGGGGGGTTTCGTGGCCAACCCACAGACACCACCAGCCAACAATCAAGAACCACACCATATCAGGGTTCCTTCCAAAGGGGAGGTTTCAGGGGATATCGGGGGGGTCAATTCCCAAGGAGTAGGGGAAGATTCCAGACTCCAAAAACACCTCCACCTAAACAGTGACTTTCAAGTCACGCAACCCCTTCACTCAACACCAGTGGGGGGAAGACTAAGCCAATTCTACCAATCTTGGCAACAGATTACAACACACAATTGGGTATTAGCAATAATCCAACATGGCTATTGCATAGAATTCCACAACTTCCCACCAAACATCCCCCCCAAAACACGCAAAATGTCACATCATTTAGAACTTTTAGGACTAGAAGTTCAAGCACTACTGCAAAAGGATGCAATAGAATTAGTACCAGTACAACAAAAAAACACAGGAGTTTACTCCCTGTACTTTCTAATTCCAAAGAGACGAAACATTGAGACCAATATTAGATCTCAGGACACTAAATACCTACATCATATCGGACCATTTTCACATGGTCACACTACAAGACATCATTCCACTGCTCAAACAGCAAGATTACATGACCACATTAGACCTAAAGGATGCGTACTTTCATATACCAATACACCCTTCTCACAGAAAGTACCTACGGTTCGTATTCAAAGGAATACATTACCAATTCAAGGTGTTGCCATTCGGAATAACAACTGCACCAAGAGTGTTCACAAAATGTCTAGCAGTAGTAGCAGCACACATCAGGAGACAACAGATACATGTGTTCCCTTACCTAGACGACTGGCTAATCAAAACCAACACAGTAAAAAAATGCGCAAACGACACCACCTTTGTCATACAAACCCTTCACAAACTGGGGTTTTCCATCAACTACACAAAATCACACCTAGAACCGTGTCAAACACAACAATATCTAGGAGCAACCATCAACACATCAAAAGGAATTGCCACTCCAAGTCCACAAAGAGTGCAGGCATTCCACAAGCTAATAAGTGCTATGTTTCCAAACCAAAAGATACAAGCAAAATTTGCGCTAAAACTTCTAGGCATGATGTCATCATGCATAGCCATTGTCCCAAACGCAAGACTACACATGCGACCCTTACAACAGTGTCTAGCATCACAATGGTCACAGGCACAGGGTCAACTTCAAAATCTGGTGTTGGTAGACCGCCAAACATACCTCTCGCTTCTATGGTGGAACAGCAAAAATTTAAACAAAGGGCGGACATTTCAGGACCCAGTGCCTCAATACGTTATAACAACAGATGCTTCCATGACAGGGTGGGGAGCACACCTCAATCACCACAGCATTCAAGGACAATGGGATATACACGAAACAAAATTTCATATCAATTACCTAGAACTGTTGGCAGTATTTCTAGCGTTAAAAGCCTTCCAACCCATAATAACACACAAATACATTCTTGTCAAAACAGACAACATGACAACAATGTATTATCTAAACAAACAAGGAGGAACACACTCAACACAATTGTGCCTCCTAACACAAAAAATTTGGCAGTGGGCGATTCACAACAACATTCGCCTAATAGCACAATTTATTCCAGGAATACAAAACCAACTAGCAGACAACCTTTCGCGAGACCACCAACAAGTCCACGAATGGGAAATTCACCCCCAAGTTCTGAACAAGTACTTTCAAATTTGGGGAACACCCCAGATAGATTTGTTCGCAACAAGAGAAAACTCAAAATGCCAAAACTTCGCATCCAGGTACCCACACCGCGAATCACAAGGCAATGCTCTATGGATGAATTGGTCAGGGATATTTGCGTACGCTTTTCCCCCTCTCCCTCTCCTTCCATATCTAGTAAACAAGTTAAGTCAAAACCAACTCAAACTCATACTGATAGCACCCACATGGGCAAGACAACCTTGGTATACAACTCTACTAGACCTTTCACTAGTACCGCATGTCAAACTACCCAACAGGCCAGATCTGTTAACACAACACAAACAACAGATCAGACATCCAAACCCAGCATCATTGAATCTGGCAATTTGGCTCCTGAAATCCTAGAATTCGGACACTTGGACCTCACACAAGAATGCATGGAGGTCATAAAACAAGCTAGAAAACCTTCCACTAGACACTGCTATGCATCTAAGTGGAAAAGATTTGTTTACTACTGCCATGCCAATCAAATACAACCAGTACATGCCTCTACTAAAGACATAGTAGGATACTTACTACATTTGCAAAAAGCAAATCTCGCTTTTTCATCTATAAAAATACACCTCGCAGCTATATCTGCTTACCTACAAACTACTCATTCATCGTCTCTATTTAGAATACCAGTTATTAAAGCATTCATGGAAGGGCTAAAAAGAATTATACCACCAAGAACACCACCAGTTCCTTCATGGAATCTTAACATCGTCTTAACAAGACTCATGGGTCCCCCTTTCGAACCCATGCATTCCTGTGAAATGCAATATCTAACCTGGAAGGTCGCATTTCTCATTGCAATCACATCCCTCAGAAGAGTAAGTGAAATACAGGCATTTACCATACAAGAACCATTTATTCAAATACACAACAATAAAATAGTTCTAAGAACAAATCCAAAATTTCTGCCAAAAGTAATCTCACCATTCCATTTAAATCAAACAGTAGAATTGCCAGTGTTCTTCCCACAACCAAATTCTGTGGCTGAAAGGGCACTACATACATTAGACATCAAAAGAGCACTAATGTATTACATTGACAGAACAAAGCTAATCAGGAAAACAAAACAACTGTTCATAGCTTTTCAAAAACCACACATAGGAAATCCAATCTCTAAACAAGGCATTGCTAGATGGATAGTCAGATGCATTCAAACATGCTATCTTAAAGCCAAAAGAGAATTGCCTATTACACCAAAGGCACACTCAACCAGAAAGAAAGGTGCTACAATGGCCTTTCTAGGAAACATTCCTATGAGCGAAATATGTAAGGCTGCAACCTGGTCTACGCCTCATACGTTTACTAAACACTACTGTGTAGACGTACTAAATGCACAACAAGCTACAGTGGGCCAAGCTGTACTAAGAACATTATTCCAAACTACTTCAACTCCTACAGGCTAAACCACCGCTTTTAGGGGAGGTAACTGCTTTATAGTCTATGCCAAACATGTGTATCTGCAGCAACATATGCCATCGAACTGAAAATGTCACTTACCCAGTGTACATCTGTTCGTGGCATTAGTCGCTGCAGATTCACATGTACCCTCCCACCTCCCCGGGAAGCCTGTAGCCGTTTAGAAGTAGATCATAAACCTTAAACATCTGAACATTTGTAAATAATTATTAGAAACTCTTATCATACATACATATTCACTCCATTGCATGGGCACTATTTATACCAAACAACTCCATCCTCACCCTCTGCGGGGAAAACAATCTAAGATGGAGTCGACGCCCATGCGCAATGGAGCCAAAGAGGGAGGAGTCCTTCGGTCCCGTGACCAAAAAGACTTCTTCGAAGAAAAACAACTTGTAATACTCCGAGCCCAACACCAGGCAGCGGACTGTGCCAAACATGTGAATCTGCAGCGACTAATGCCACGAACAGATGTACACTGGGTAAGTGACATTTTCATTCCCTTTTTTCATCTTTAACAGTATGTTCATTTTAAAACATTTTACTATCCTCCTGTGTATTAAAAGGAAGGTTTTGATCTGACAAAAGGGTTTGAACCTGACAACTCGACATGGCAAAATAGTCAACTTTTCAACTTGTCTCGTCAGTGTTGGCACAATTAAATGCTGAAGTTATCCTGTAACATTAACCTACTAGCCTGCATACCTCTTATACCAAGTATTAGGGCACTTTTGTCCTTGCTGGCACACAACCACCCTGTCTGAGGCAGGATATATATATATATTTTCTTAAAGGGTGACAGTCCGCTAGGAATATGCATCTTTCTTCCTTTCAATCCCACCACACCTTCCACTGCCATTTGGGTTGCTGAAAGAGTATATCTGTTTCTTATTGAAAGAACTGTAGGCTGTTTTGGCCAGAGTGCTCAGAGTTAGAAACAGGGTGCCCAATGTCCGCAGTTGTGTATGCTTGAGTTTCTAAAACCGCTCTTACTCATTCTGTCTAGAGTGGAGCGCCTCTGTGCCTTCCTGCCACTGCTTCTCCTGCCCCTATAATGCTCGGCAACAATGGGCCGAGTCACCGTAATGGCACTGACTGACTAGGAACCCTGAACTACTGTCATCTGATCAAAGCTGCCACTGAGAGGATCTTTTTTTACCAGCTGCAGTGCAGGGTTTTGCACCCAAGCCTTCACATTTTATATATCCATGCTTGAAGATTGAGTGGTGACAGTTAACCTTCTTAAACATGCATTACAGGGTGGATGTCATCTTGGCAATGAGGCATACCTCCAACAAAATCTGTGTATGCCTGCCGTTCGGACAGCTTTGTTGATTGGTGTGGCTCCTCTTTTCTGAATCCAAGGTGCAACAAGGTGATCCTGTTTTTCCTTTTAGTCCAATAGTGATCAGAAAACTGTGCCACTTTTATGCCATCTTTGTGGTTGATTGAGGAGAGGGCTCGCTAGCCAAAAGGGCAACAGTTAACCCAGAGCAGAACTTCCCACTTCACATCTCTTAAGGGTTTGACCAAAAACAAACCCAGAATACCCTTTTTGGCCAGAGTCCAAGATAACTCTGTTCTTCCCTGTGTGGATCTCTGGGCATACCCTTATGGTGTACCCAGCGTAATCCACCCCTCCTGGAAAACCAGTTCTACAATTATTTTTTTCCTCCTGTGGAGGAAAAATCAGCCTGTCTGCTTACACAAAGTAGCAGGCAGACTAAGGTGTGATCGCCATTTGCTTCACTGAGACATTAGCCTCTTTGAAGTTGGGCCATCTGTGGCCAACTTCGATAGTCATCCTGCTGGAGGTCTGTACACTTGCTGATACTAACAGTTCTCCTTTTGATAGAAACTTCTATTCGTAGTCTTTTCAAATTGTGCCTTGGTGTTGGAATGGATCTGGAAATGTTTCAGCAATAGTTCTGCGCACCACTAGGTGGTACCTTTGACTCCACACACTGATGCCATTTTGGAAATGATATGCAAGGCCTACATAAGTGTGACTGTTGTGCACTGTCAGTTCCTTTCTTTCTGCACCTCCAGGTGTGGATCTGTAGCCTTTGTCTCTGAGACAGATTTGCAGTATTATTCTCCCCTCCTCTACTCTCCCCATTAGTGTGCAAGGGATGTCACCCACCCACCCTCAAGACAGATTTTAAACCCTGCAAGGACTGTTGCAAGCTGATGTCTGTGACTGATCCCTGCCACATTTGCCTGTGGTGTTCGGGGATCAGCCCATGATCCAGAAACCTGCACAGACTGAAGTTCAATGAACCCAAAGGCCATCCGAGAATGCAAGGCAAAATGTCACCAAGCACAAGAATCGCTGTTGGACTACTCCAAAGTCCTGTTCCAAGTCAAAGATCTGGTCTCAGTCCTGCTCCTGAAGCTGACTGAGTGTGACAAAGACAGTCCACTAGAACGGCTTCAAGCCCTCAGGTGAGTACTGAAAATATAAGAAGTTGAGCAGGGTTTAGCTTTTCTCCGTTCCCACTCACCTGATGTAGCATGTGGACAGTGCCAAGAGTCCCAGTCCCAAAGTCTGCAGCTTCAGGGCAGATTCTGCAGCGGTTTCTGGCACAACCAGAGTTCCAGGGCCTTGAGCCATGATGCACCAGATCAGAGTTTCATGTGCCTAAGCTCTGCCTTTTTTAAACTCACTTCGGACCCCATGGAGCCAAGATGGCTTAAACCTGTATTACCACTGGCAGGTTCACCCTCTGTGCCAGCTGGACTCTGAGCCACTCCTGCCCTCGGCTCCAGTGTAGACCGAGCCCACAATTGTGCTAGGCTTTAGTACACCAATGCCGGTTCACCACTCAGAGGTCCTCTATTGCCCTCTCATATGCCGACTCAGCACCAGTTTTACTTTGACACAGGTCTCACTCTAATCCCACTGAGGTTTTTACACTAGCTTTATCTCACGGCAGACAACATTCATTGTATTCCCTCTTTGGTACAGACACTGATGGAAACTGACCATTGTGCTAAATTCACTCAGCACTGTGCCGATGATAATTGGTATGAAGACTGACAAAATGTCTCTTAAGCTATTGTTGTGCACACGGCGGCCAGGTCTTTGATCTTCAACTTCCCACTTTGTAGGTCAAAACAACTGTCCTGACGGAAGTCCTACAGCTTGGCCCAACTGCTTCCTGCAACCTGAAACAAGGACTGCTGACCTGAAAGCCCTGCAGAGAACTGAAGATGACAACTGCTTTGGCCCCAGCCCTACCGGCCTGTTTCTTGACTCAAAAAACTGCAACAGCGACTCGTCCAACAGGCACCAGCGACCTCTGAAGCCTCAAAGGCCTGCCCTGAACGTAAGGACCAAGAAAATCCAGTGAGCAGCGGCTCTGCTCAACAAGTAACAACTTTGCAACTTATAAAGACTCCACTCTTCCTGCCAGAAGCGTGAGACTTCACCCTCTGCCCCCGACACCCCCGGCTCGAGCTCCAGAGAACCAACACCACAGGGAGGTCTCCCAGGTGACTGCAACCTCGTGAGTAGCCAGAGGTGACCCCTCTGGACCCACACAGCGACGCATGAAGAGAGAATCCAGAGGTTCCCCCCTTACCGCGACTGCCTGTAACAAGGAACCCGACACATGGACCAAGCACTGCACCCGCATCCCCCGGGACCAGAAGGAATCGAACCTCAATGCAGGAGTGACCCCCAGGCGACCCTCTGCCAAGCCCAGTTGGTGGCTGGCCTGAGAAGCCCCCCTGTGTCCTGCCTGCACTGCTAGCGTGACCCCCGGGTCCCTCCATTGAATCCTATCCAAAACCAGACTCCTGCTGTTCACACTGCACCCGGCCGCCCCTGTGCTGCTGAGGGTGTGTTGTGTGCCTACTTTTGTCACCCCTAGTGCTCTACAACCCCCCCCCCCCCCGGTCTACCCTCCAAAGACGCAGGTACTTACCTGTAGGTGGACTGGTACCAGAGCACCCCTGCTCTTCATAGGCACCTATGTGTTTTGTGCACCTCTTTGACCTCTGCACCTGATCGGCCTTGAGCTGCTGGTCTGGTAACTTTGGGGTTGCCTTGAACCCCCAACGGTGGGCTGCCTATGCCCAGAAACTGAGACTTGTAAGTGTTTTTAATTACCTGACAAACTAACCATTACTTACCTCCCCCAGGAACTGTTGATTTTTGCCCTGTGCCCACTTTTAAAATAGCTTACCGCCATTTTAACAAAAACTGTATATGTTATTGCTCTAATTCAAAGTTCCTAACTTACCTGTGTGGAGTACCTTGCGTTTTATGTGTGTACTTCAAATCTTGAACTTGTGGTTCTAAAAATGAAGAAAATATATTTTTCTATATAAAAACTATTGGCCTGGAGTTAAGTCTTGGAGTGTGTTTTCCTCATTTATTGCCTGTGTGTATGTACAACAAATGCTTAACACTACCCTCCGATAAGCCTACTGCTCGACCACACTACCACAAAATGAGCATTAGAATTATCTAATTTTGCCACTTTCTTACCTCTAAGGGGAACCCTTGGACTCTGCACACTCTCTTACTTTGAGATAGTATATACAGAGCCAACTTCCTACACCTCAGAGTTTTTAAAAGCTTTCCTGGGTCTTTCCTCTGAAGAAATTTCAGATTGTCATTTGACAGGTGTTTTCACCACAGAAACAGAAGAGGCACTGTCTTCATTAGAAACTGGATTGTCTCTGGATTTCAATTTTTGGAGACAGATGAGAAGATGACCCTCTCTGTCCTTAAGAGTCTTAGTAGAAAAGGTTATACATAGCTTACAGTCTCTAGGTTTATGGTTAGGATAGAGACAATATATGCAGTCCTTATGCTGGGCATCCACATGCAGCCTTTTCTTCATGCAGGTAGCACAGGCTCTAAAAAGCCCTTTCTTAGGTATCTCTCACATGGTAGCCAGGTTGACCTACCTTGAATGACTTCTTAAGAGAAAAAGTATCCCAATCTCTTCAGAAATGATTTGAGAGAAAAACTGAGCAGAGCTCAAAGGAGACTCAGCACAACGTGCAGTGGAAAATCCGAGGGGAATCGGCTCCTCAAAGGAGAGTTCTAGAGGGTGGCGTGAGCTGATTGGTTGTCTGTTACGTTTGGTCCTTGTAAAGAAATGGCTCCCTGTTGCAGTTACCCCCCACTTTTTGCCTGATGCTGACTTGACTGAGAAGTGTGCTGGGACCCTGCCAACCAGGCCCCAGCACCAGTGTTCTTTCACCTAAAATGTACCATTGTCTCCACAATTGGCACAACCCCTGCATCCAGGTAAGTCCCTTGTAACTGGTACCAAGGGCCCTGATGCCAGGGAAGGTCTCTAAGGGCTGCAGCATGTCTTATGCCACCCTAGGGACCCCTCACTCAGCACCGACACACTGCTTGCCAGGTTGTATGTGCTGGTGGGGAGGTAGGCAGGGTGCACTATACCACAGGTGAGGGCATATGTGCATGAGCACTATGCCCCTACACTGTCTCAGCAAAACCTTAGACATTGTAAGTGCAGGGTAGCCATAAGAGAATATGGTCTGGGAGTCTGTCAAAAACGAACTCCACAGCTCCATAATGGCTACACTGAATACTGGGAAGTTTGGTACCAAACTTCTCAGAATAATAAACCCACACTGATGCCAGTGTTGGATTTATTATAAAATTCACACAGAGGGCATCTTAGAGATGCCCCCTGTATTTTACCCAATTGTTCAGTGCAGGACTGACTGGTCTGTGCCAGCCTGCTGCTGAGAGACGAGTTTCTGACCCCATGCGGTGAGAGCCTTTGTGCTCTCTGAGAACAGAAACAAAGCCTGCTTTGGGTGGAGGTGCTTCACACCTCCCCCCTGCAGGAACTTTAACACCTAGCAGTGAGCTTCAAAGGCTCAAGCTTCGTGTTACAATGCCCCAGGGCACTCCAGCTAGTGGAGATGCCCGCCCCCTGGACCCAGCCCCCACTTTTGGCGGCAAGTCCAGGAGAGATAATGAGAAAAACAAGGAGTCACTGGCCAGTCAGGACAGCCCCTAAGGTGTCCTGAGCTGAGGTGACTCTGACTTTTAGAAATCCTCCATCTTGTAGAAGGAGGATTCCCCCAATAGGAATAGGGATGTACCCACCCTCAAGGACAGTAGCCATTGGCTACTAACCCCCTCCCCCCCCCCCCCCCCCCCAAAGACCTAAACATGCCCTTAAATTTAGTATTTAAGGGCTCCCCAGAACCAAGGAACTCCGATTCCTGCAACCTAAGAGGACTGCTAAGCTGAAAAACCCTGCAGAGAAGACGGAGACACCAACTGCTTTGGCCACAGCTCTACCGGCCTGTCTCCCCACTTCTAAAGACACTGCTCCAGCGACGTTTTCCACAGGGACCAGCGACCTCTGAAGCCTCAGAGGTCTGCCCTGCATCTAGAAGGACCAAGAACTCCTGAGGACTGCGGCTCTGTTCACCAAAGACTGCAACTTTGTATCCAGAGGAGCAGATTTAAAGACCCCTGCAATCCCCGCAAGAAGCGTGAGACTTGCAACACTGCACCCGGCGACCCCGACTCGACTGGTGGAGAACCAACCCCTCAGGGAGGCGACTCCGAGACTGTGAGTAACCAAAGTTTCCCCCCTGAGCCCCCACAGCGACGCCTGCAGAGGGAATCCCGAGGCTCCCCCTGACCGCGACTGCCTGACTCTGAAATCCCGACGCCTGGAAAAGACCCTGCACCCGCAGCCCCCAGGACCTGAAGGATCGGAACTCCAGTGCAGGAGTGACCACCAGGAGGCCCTCTCCCAGGTGGTGGCTACCCCGAGGAGCCCCCCCCCCCCCCCCCCCCCCCCTTGCCTGCCTGCACCGCTGAAGAGACCCCTTGGTCTCCCATTGAAACCTATTACAAACCCGACGCTTGTTTGCACACTGCACCTGGCCACCTGAGGGTGTATTTTTTTGTGTGGACTTGTGTGTCCCAAACCCCCCCCCCCCTCCCCCGTGCCCTACAAAACCCCCTTGGTCTGCCCTCCGAAGACGCGGGTACTTACCTGCTGGCAGACTGGAACCAGGGCACCCCCGTCTCCATTGAAGCCTATGCGTTTTGGGCACCACTTTGAACTCTGCACCTGACCGGCCCTGAGCTGCTGGTGTGGTGACTTTGGGGTTGCTCTGAACCCCCAACGGTGGGCTACCTTGGACCCCAATTTGAACCCCATAGGTGGTTTACTTACCTGCAAAAACTAACATTACTTTACCTCCCCCAGGAACTGTGAAAATTGCACTGTGTACACTTTTAAAACAGCTAAATGTGTTTTATGTAAAAGGTATATATGCTATTGTGATTATTCAAAGTTCCTAGAGTACTTACCTGCAATACCTTTCAAATGAGATATTGCATGTAGAATTTGAACCTGTGGTTCTTAAAATAAACTATGAAAAGATATTTTTCTATAACAAAAACCTATTGGCCTGGATTTGTTTGTGTGTGTGTTCCTCATTTTATTGCCTGTGTATGTACAACAAATGCTTAACACTACTCCTTTGATAAGCCTACTGCTCGACCACAAAATAGAGCATTAGTATTATCTCTTTTTGCCACTATCATACCTCTAAGGGGAACCCTTGGACTCTGTGCATACTATTCCTTACTTTGAAATAGTGCATACAGAGCCAACTTCTTACATTCCTTTTTTATAAAACTACTATAAGATCTTACTAAATTAAGAGGCCTAGTGCCTCTGAGCTTTATATGCAATTGAGCATGGCTTTCGTATTACACTGGGGACTCCCAGGGAATGATTCAAGCAGGTGAATCTTGGAAAGTTTCCAATACTGGAGAACTACAGTTAAAGGTAAGTAACATGTTTCTTCACTAGATTCTTGGGTAACATCCAGTCTTCACTAATGGATATGCTGTTCATGGGACTCTTGTCTGGGGACAAGGCTGAGTCTGCTCTTGCTCTTTATAGAGCGCACAGCTACCACTCACTCTCTGGGACTCTTCACACAGCCTGCCAGCAACACTTGAATCATTCCTTTTGTGGTTTTGGCATTCCCTACCGCCAGCCTATCGTACCAGAACAAGGAACCTAGCAGTTTCACAGGAGAGGCTGTTGTGCCCACCACCACATTCAAGGTCAGCGTGCTGCTTAGTCCACCCCCACAGTTGCACAACACACCTTTTCTGCAGCCCCACCTACTATCCCCCTTAGAGTACCTTTTTAAAGGGTCACATCCACACTCTGGGAGTCAGAATCTACCTATTATGTCTAGGCTGGCCTAGTGAGTCCTCCAAATTTGTAGGGAATGCTACACCTTACCTTCTTTCATCCCATCCATACCATCACCATGTAACCAGTGACTGAACCATGTCTCCATTTTGTGGCAGAAAGTGCAAGCTCTTTTTGCCCAAGGGGCAATCGAAATGGTGCCGGCACAAAAAGTAAGGTTTGGCTGTTCCTGATACTTTGTTGTGCTGAACAAGAGTGGAGGTCTTCAGCCGATCATATCTGCACCATCTCAATTTTATTCTGAGCAAGAAAAAATTCAGAATTCCCACCCTGACATTGGTCTTATCGGCCCTTGACTGTGGAGACTGGATGGTGACATTGGACCTGCAGGACACCTATATCCATATTCCCATTCTACCGGCCCATCTTCGTTACCTGCAGTTCGTGGTGGGAGAGGAGCATTTTGTTTGCTGTGCTCCCCATTGATCTTGCCAGTGCTCCGCTGGTTTGATGAAAGTGATGGTGACAGCACACCTTTTGGAGGACAGGTGTCCGTCTCCCCCCCCCCCCCCCTCTGCCTTGATCACTGGCTGTGGTAGCCAGACTCGCTCCAGGCAGTCTTCTAAAAACCTCCAGACTACAGTGAACTTCCTGTCATCTTGGGAGTTCACTATCAACTTGCTGGAGTACCATCGGACTCCTTCATAGACACTCCTTTCATCTAAGCTATTCGAGACAGTTTGGTCTCATGCCTTTCCCTGTGAAAGAGTTTGGGGCCATCCGGTTATGATCCAGATCTTTCTACCTCAGTCCTGGATCTCAGTGAGGCTGCTGGGACAGATGTCCTCCTGCATCCTGTTGGTCGAGCACACCAGATGGCATATGTGGTCTCTTTAGTAGGATCTGAAGTTCTAATAGGTCCAACATCCAGGAACCCTCTGCAAAACATCCAAATCCTAGAGGAGACTGCAAGAGATCTGCAGTGGTTGCTGCTGGACCATGATTGGGTCAACAGCATACCTCTGTCCGTTCCACACCCTGAACTGCCTTCAGTGACCAGTGCATTGCTTGTACATTGGGAGTGGGGGGGGGTGTTTGGTTTCCAGCACTCATGGGTTTATATCTGCCTTCCAAAGCAGAGGGCCATCTGCTCAGCATGTAAAGTCTTCCTGCTGTCAATTAAGGGGAGGCTATTTCAGGTGCTCATGGACACCACCACTGTTGTGGTACTGCTACAATGCAGGGTGATGGTTCACAAACTCTGTGCCAGGAGGCCTTTAGTCCTCTGGAAATAGCTGGACCACTAAGGCGTCTTCCTGGTGGTGAACCACTGGGCACGATCATTGAATGACTGGATGGACAAGCACAGCTGTCTACACCTAATAGGTCACGAATGACTGCTGCACCTGGAGGTGATACAAGGTCTCGTCTGCGGATTGGGAGAACCCGGACTCTATCTTTTCACCTCTGCCGAATGTTCAGTGTCTGCTCTTTTGCATGTTGTAGACTTTCGTTCAAACTCATTATTCCTCAAGTGGAACTTAGAAGTCCTGTATGCATTTCTCCAGATGCCACTCCGGCCCTGAGGTCTCACATCCGAATGGCTCCATGTTTGGCATGGAGAATGTTATCCAGAACTCCTTGGCTTGAGCATATGTGCTCCGATCAGACAGCCCCACTTGGAGGACCTAATTTGCAGCAACAGGGCATAGTTCGGCACCCAGACTACCACTGTAGCCACCTCCGTGCTTGGAGATTGAGCAGCAACAGCTGGAACCGTTCACCCTCTGTCTTAAGGCGGTTGATGTCACTTTGTCTGGTAGGCAGGCTTCCCTCAACAACTTTTGCATATGTCTGTGTGTGTGTGTGTATATATATATATATATATATATATATATATATATATATATATATATATATATATATATATATATATTTTCCTTTTAAAAGGGCTGCAATAAGATTCCCCTTTTGCCTTTTGTCGTTCCCTAATGAGACCTTCATTTAGTCTGGACTTCACTGCTGTGCACTTGGTTTGAGCTGTTTCACATCTGTCATACCTCTACTTACTTTCAAGGCTGTGTTAATCATTGGCATCTCCTCAACACAATGTGAGTTAACTTCAGGCTCTGTCAGAACACCATACACTTCCCAAACCAAATGGGTTCTGTGGGCACAGGCAGTTTTCGTGCTGAGTTGACAGTTGCACATCGGACAAACCATACCACTACTACTGGTATTCTTTGCTCCGATTCACTGCTCACAGGAGGGGACGCTCCATTGCTTTTGATGCCAAAAGAGCGCTTAACTTATACATTGGCCAAGGAATAAAATGTGACCTTTCCGCTCTTGGAGTTCTCTGGGGCAAGAAAGGGCAGTGGAGAAAGGAAAAAAAAAAAAACTTCTGTGGAATCGTGCTGTGCTTTATGATCTACAGTATGTATTGGCAAGAAGCAGCTTCGAGGAATGACTCTGCTCATTCTATCAGGGCTAAAGTGGCTAACCCCCGTACTAAACATTTGCTAGTCGGCTATGTTTTCCAGGAGGAGGAGTTTTGCCTGCTCGGTGATGCAGGACTTTATGGTTTGGGTAAATGCAGACCCTCTGAATAGGTATTGCTTTCAATAGGTGAAATCTGCAACCTCAAGTTTCTATCAGGACGTTTCATTTTGTAATGCTCTTTCTGGTCGAGACTTACTAATAGCAGACTCTTCTTAACTCCCTTTTCTGTGATGGGTCTCTATCCATGAATAAGTGTAGGAATCTGCACTTTGTCTACAAATATGATTTTGGGGCTCCGCATCTGGAGGCGCGGATAGCCTTTGAAGCAACTGTTGCCAGCATGCAGTTGCTGGAGGGGACGGGCATCCTTGCAGAACTGCATAGCACCACCTTCTGGCATGTAGAAGTAATGCTGAGAAGTTTCCATTTTCAGCCTGGGGAATATTCTAATGGTTAGGAATCTGCAGCAAGATGGTCAATGCCTGAAAGAGTTACCAATGTTAGTAACTTGTTTGTCTGCAGTGTGACCCTCTTTTTTTAATGATTGATTCCATTGTCCATTCCTGACAGTGGAACAATGGATGCAGTTTGAAAGTGTATTTACAGCCTGCCACCCTATTTTCTTCAGTGTCCAGCAGTATTGTGTTTTGTCTAAATGAGGATTGTGATGTTTCCAGAGCCTTACTCGAAAAATGTATTGACACAAAGTGCTGGTTAATTGTCACTTAGTAGGAAATCCTGAACAGAAGGGTTTAAATTTAAACTGTGACAATTTTAATGCAAACATGGGCTTATAAGAACATTAAAGTTTTGTTGTTTGTAACTTTAAAAAAACGCATTTAACTATCTCCTTCTAAATTGCTAACTTTGGATGAATAAAATAGTCACTGTCTTGTAAGATCAGATGGTACAGAATAGCTGCAGTTGCTAAATACTAAACCTCTTGCCCATAAACAGGTAAACTGCTGGTAAGTGATAAACGAAGTTGAGAGGGTATTGTTGGGGGAGTGGTATTATTATATCAAGCATGCAAGTCTTGGGGAAGCCGAAGAGACAGTATATTAAGACGTGTTTTGGAAAATGTGTGGTAATTTAAAGATCTTATTGTTTACAGAAGAAACTCCATAGATGAAAATGTAGTAGTGCAACTCAAAGAGGAGATCCAGAAGTGGCGAACTCTCTATGAAGAACTGCATCAAAAAGTGAAACCATTCCAGGTGAAGTATTTCTTCTGTTAATTAACACCAAATTATCCTTTTTCCCTCTGTGCCATTGTGTTGACACAACCAGGAACCTTCATTTTGTAAAGTAATCCAAATTACCTCCTAATTTTTTTTTTTTGTCCTCATACAACCCAGCCACCAGGTCTTCCTTTGGTCTGGTACCAAACCATGCTCTTTGGCCCGGGGAGGAACAAAAGGCCTCCTTCTTTCTCTCTCACCAAACCTCCTCACAATGTGAGCGACCGCAGGGAGGGAATAATCAACAGGCAAAAATTCTATGCACTTACCAACAGTGCATCCAACCAAGCTTTAAAAGGTAACCAGAATTTCTTTGCCCTGGTGATACCCATTACCGTATCCATTTTGAATACATATTTCACTTGATCCAACCATTCTTTATAAAAGGGAATAATACTACCCACCCATTTCCTACAGATTTCTCTTCTAGCTAATAAAACTGTATAAAATACCCACTTCTGCATATCTGCCCTTAGATTTATTAACTGCTCCGATCTGCCAAACATGACTAATAGTGGGGTAATCTCGATCTCAACCTTCAACACTTCCGAAATTGTATGTCTCACTGCGCCCCAAACAAATTGAATCACCGAACACTCAAAACATATGAATGTCCAGCGCTTTTTCCATCCCACACTTTCCACATCTAATCACCTCACCTTTCGCCATCTTAGACAGTATGTATGGAGAAAAAAAAAAAACTATAGTGTAAATATATGATTTTGTCTAAACAGAGCAGGTTTCACCACTTGATATAGCGTGCCCCTAGACACCTCCCAAGCCTCCCCCAGCTGTGACTCTGAAAAAACATCACCCCAAAGTTCTTTACGCAGATTAAATTCACCATCCCCAGCGTCTAGCAACTCCCAATGCCACAAATTCTTTTGGGAGGGGATCTACCAAGATTTTATCCTCTATCTGGGACTGCCAACCACATCTCTTATCATCCTTAGCTATCCTCCCTTTCATTTGGAGATATTTTAACCTCGACAAAGCCCCACCTGTCGTCTTTGACATTTCCTCCCAAGACCGCAAGTCTCCTTTCTTTACTAAATCTCCCCAGTGTTTAAAACCTCCTTTTTAATTGGGGTGGCAAAAACATCCTTCAACACTCTGTGGTACCTGGCGAGTCCCAAACAGGTGACCATTTGCTATAATAATCAATCCCCACTAGGGACCTGACACTGAACCATAATTGGGCAGCATCCCTCGGACGTTTCAGCTTAATTTTTTTTAAAGAATTTAGGATCCCCAAATTTGAACACATAATTCAACCCCTCCTTTACTTGTGCTAACATAGCCTTAAACATACAACCTCTGAGTCTGTCATATCTAGAGCAGAGCCCAAAATCCTAACTTTCTTAAGTTAAAAAAGCCAACCAGACACTAACAAATCCGGTAGTGCTAATCCACCTTTTTCCCCTCTTCCTCCGCAGCTTTTTCCAAGAAATCCTCACTCCCTTCTGTGCCCAAATAAATGAATTTATCCGCTGCCGAAATTTGCCAATCAAAAGAGCTGGTAAAGCCGCGTATAAATCTGATACACAAACTAACAGATCATCTGCATAGAGGGAGGCTTTTTTTTCCCACTCCCTGTATACAAACGGATGAATTTTCTGCTCTAGTCTAATCCTTCTAGCAAGAGGTTCGATATACAAGTTAAACAATAGTGGCGAGAGTGGGCATCCCTGTCTCGTGCCACTTAATATTTTAATATTTGGATAGGAGGAGTCCAACTTCCATTTACCAGAACCCTAGCCGCAGGTTTCAAATAGACTAAATACATCACCCAACAATTTATCCCCAAAACCGTATTCTTTTAAAATATTGAAAAGAAAAACCCCAATTCACCCTGTCAAATGCCTTTGCAGCATCTAGCATTATTGCCGCTAGAGGGAGACTAACTGAGGTGGCAATGTCAATTGCCCCTATTAAACTCTGTCAATTTGTGTAAATGCCTCCCCTTCATGAATCCTTTCTGGTCCTTATGTATGAGACCACCCACCACTTTGTTTATTCGCTCTGTCAGCACCTTAACAAAGACTTTATAATCAGTATTCAATAAAGAGATTGGTCTATACTAGTCACACCTAACTGGACTTTTGCCTGGCTTCGAAACCACTGTGTTTATAGCGCTATTCCATGATTCTGGTAATGCCTGCCCCTTATCATATATCTCCTCGAACAGAACCAACTTTATCGGGACAATAGCATCCCCCAACATTTTATATAATTCAACCAGAATACCATCAGGGCCCGCAGCTCCCCACCCCCCTTGCACGACATAATTGCTGACTTGATCGCTTTCATCCTAAATTTATGATCCATCATTTCCTTCTCTACATCTGAAATTTTAGGGAATGTATCCGCCTTTTACTAACTTTGAACCTCTTCATCTGTTCCCACAGTACCCTCTTTGTATAGATCCATAAAAAAAGATTGAAAAACCTCCTTAACATCATAGGAACTGGACTGTCTGACCCTTTTGATCAGAGATCTCTCGGATTTAATTTCTTGTCCTATCCGTCTTTACTTCCCAGGCCAACAATTTGCTGGGATTCTCTCCATATTCAAAATGGGCCAACATACTGGCATCCCATCTTTTTATTTTTTTTAACCTGGACTGTAAAAAGGCCTCTAATTGCAATTTCAAACAAGACATCCTAACCTCGAACTGCTCTAAGGATTCTAAACCACCCATCTGTACGTGATCACACTCATTCATTTGCTTTTCCAACACCCTTATTTCCAATCTACACTTCTTATCGCTTAGAACGGTGAGACTTGTAATTTTGCCTCTTAGGCTTTAAGCGTATCCCAAACCATGCTTATAGAAGTGGAACCTATGTTAAACTTAAAAAATTCCTCAGTCTCTATAAACAATTGCGACTTCACCTCATCCTCCAATAATAATGCTTGATCTAATGTCCATCTTATCTCTTTTGGTGCTAAGATTGAGTGTTATAACAGCAGAATGATCTGACAAATGTACGGCCTTATATTCAAAATTATTCACCATATCTTCCAATCCCGCATCTAACAAAAACAAATTGTTTCTAGATCCATGTCTATACTTCTCATTCTTAAAGGAAAAGACCCATTGTGTACCAGCTCTTACTCTCCAAATATCCCGCAAACCCAATTCTGTCATCCTGGATTTCAAAACATTCTGAGATTTTAACAGGACAGTGGACCCAGCACTTTGTGACCTGTCTAAGTCATTATCCAACAGAACATTAAAATCCCCCCATAACTATCGGATCAGGAAGATCTAGAAGATGCAGGAACATTCCTTTTTATTGGTTCCACGTCGTCAGTTTGGACCATAAAAACCAACCACCGTAAATACTACATCTTGAATCTGAAGTCTAACTACAACCCAACGACCCTTGCTATCCACAAGTTTTTAACACAACCGCATTAAGTTGGTGTTTAATGATTATGGCCACCCGTCCCCCTCCCCCTAATATTCGTAATATTCTCTGTTAAAAACCACTAGTTTGACCCACTGCTGAGAGTTAAACAACTTAGAACAGTGGTTCCCAACCTGTGGTCCGGGGACCCCTGGGGGTCCGCGAAGCCTTCTCAGGGGTTCCGCGAGAGCCTAGAAAATTACAAAATATTAACAAATAATGACAAATTAGGTCCCCAGCTTCCAGTAATGACTCAGATGGGGGTCCCCGGATTCCCATGAGGATTCAGTGGGGGTCCCTGGGTTCCATTATTGTTAAAGTGGGGGTCCACAGGATTCAAAAGGTTGGGAACCACTGACTTAGAACATTCAGGCCCCGTCAAATGAGTCTCCTGCAAAATGTAAATATGTGCTGGATAGTCCTTCAAATATTGCAAAATTCTATTGCTCCTACCGTGTAATCTTAGCCCATTTACATTCCATATCATAATATGAAGGAGACTACTGTCCCCACCCGTTTTTTTTCTTCAGCATCACCTATCTGTACCCAATCTAAATTTCCACTCTGTTATATTCTGGTGAAACTGGGGTAGAAAAGGTTTTCCTTTTTATATATTTTTTTCTTTTTTCCCAAATGCTCTCCATATTGTGCTCACTGCCCCACCTGTCCACCCACCCACCCCCCAGGGAACCCATCCCTGATTCACATAGGCTAGTTGGTAAAGCCCTGACTATGGCGCGCCATCACGAGGAAACCGACCAGAGGGACATTGAGAGGGGTAACTACCCCATCTTTCAAGGTGCTCCACATCTAATTGACTAGCAAATCATCTGCTGCTTTTATATCTCTTAAATTGTGCATCTTATTATTATATATCACTTGCAAAGTAGCTGGGAATTGTTCTGACGCAGCCAACTTCTTAAAATCGTCAATACGATTACCCAATTCCCACTGCCTACTAAGAGTTGCGCTAGCAAGGTCTGACCTAACTTCAAAAGAAAAACCTTCTCATCTTAGTGATTTCTGTTTTTAAAGCCTGCAACAAGATTTTCTCTTTTAAAGCATGTCAGAAAATTGACCAGAATCTTCTGAGGTTTCTTCCTGGCAGGATCTCTTCTAAACGGATCCCTATGTGCCCTCTATATGTCCGCCGCAATCTCCCTTTCAGATTCTTCCAACTGTAGGGTTTTCTTGATAAGTGAGGCACAGAACATCTTGATACTATCCCCTTCCTGTCCCTCCGGTATGTTAAGTATTCTCTATTTATTTCTCCTAGCCATATTCTCAAATCGCTCCAGCTTATCACGTAAGTCCTGCTCAGAGTCCTTCGACTTCCGCAGATCCTGTTGAATCAATACTACTTCTTCTCGCAAAGTTTCCATAGACTCTTCCAGAAGCTGCGTTCTTTTTTCCAGCAAGTCAAATTTACTCTCCAATGCCTCACACATCTCTTTTATGCTGGCCTGATTTGCCTCAGACACAGAGAAACCTCTTTTGGTCTCCCCAGTACTGTTTTGCAAACATCTCTTCTGTAGGAGAGAGACAACCAGCCCCCCCCCCCCCTTCCCTCCAATCCTTGACCACTGCAGAACACCCAGCCCAACATTATCAAGTCCTGTTAACATTTGGGGGGGACTCACCAGCTCGATCCTCCTGTAAATTTAAGATCCACCATCGCAGCTGAACACTGATATTTTTCCCCTCTGCCGTCTTCGCCTGTCGTTTCCACACCCCCTTCAATCGGGGCCACCTCCATCCTCACTCCCAGAGGCCTGCGCCCCTTCCTCCAGGCCCGTAAGCTTTGTACTATTGTCTGAGGCCACCAATGGAAGAATTTTAAAGTAGGACCGCAGCGAGGGAGTTATTTTGGGCCTCGCACTAACCGGGGGGGTCCAACTTCCCCCTTTTAACAAACCACTTTACCTGGTGTAAGTTTTCTAGAGAATTCTCCTTTAAACAGTCACTACTCACAACCCCACACCCACCAGTCTTACTCCCAAGGCTCACCTCATGTGAAAAACTATCTTTTTCCAAGCTGCCAATCTCTCTTGCCCAAGCCTCCTCCTACCTCCACTTCTCCCCTTCACTAGGCGAGCTTCTCCCTCCAGAACATCCTTACTTCCATCTGTTCCATTGGGTCCACGGGGTAGAAACACTACGTGTTACTCCTCATGCGTTGCTGGCAGTCAGCCAATTGCTTGTGCTGACTCTGCCACTCCTCCTGCTGCCGCCGCTGCTAATCCTCCCTCAGAGGGAAACACGCCACAGCGAGGCGCGTCATTCGCAGCTCCGGAGCTGCCAAATTCCAGTATTCCGTGCCGGCGGCACCACTCAAGGAATACCGCTTGCCGGTAATCCGGCACATGTGCCCTCCTCCGCTTATCCCTCTTCCCGGTTCCTCTACGCGGACGCTCCGCGGCCCGCTACGGTGCCGGCCGCCATGTTCCCCAAGCTCCTCCACGATTCCCTCCTACAGTTTTTTATTATAAATGTTAACACTTTGGTTGTAATGAGATTAATTTTCTTTGAGCCATTCTAGACTATCTTAATCCTGTTTCAGGACCTGCTGGACTTTAAAGTTTTTGTTGTAGTTCTGATTGTCATTTTGAATAAAATTAAACAATGTAATTGTGTCTGAATAACATGATTATATTTAATTCCAGCAACAATTGGACATGTTTGAAGCTGAAAAGAACGCTTTGCTGAATGAACATGGAGCAGCCCAAGATGAACTCAATAAACTCAGTGAAGCATATGCAAAACTTCTTGGCCATCAGAACCAAAAGCAAAAGATAAAGCATGTCATGAAACTGAAGGAAGAGAACATTCAGCTGAAACAGGTGTGTATATTGGCACTCAAAGATTGATTAGTTAAGCTCAATGCTGGAAAGCACCATAGGGACCACTTTGGATCATTCATCAGAGATTAATGTAGCAAATGAGGTTTGGTTCAAAATGTGTGGTTTTTGATGCTGCCTGTAGCTAGAAATTAGTGTGGCTTTCCTTTGGCCATTCGCACTTTAAAGTCTTCTCGCCCCCACACCCCTTTTTATTTTATTTTTTTCACTTTCAGAAGTGTAGGAGCGTGTCTTTCATCATTCAGAAGTAACATTTGTTCAGTTATTACTCTGCACCAACTTGGTTATAAATGTACAGTTCACTTCTACCATTTCTTTGGCATCTTTAATTTTTTTTGTGTCTGGACGTCTAAAGATTCATTTGTTAAGTATTGCCACCTCAACAGCCTATTCACACTTTCTGTGCAACATTTGACATGTTTGATCAACTGTTATTTTGGTTCTGACTTATATGAGAGAAAATGTGCACCCATCACAATTGTGAATAGGGATCTGTAATTTCTTTAATGAAAAACATTAATTTAGATTTGTTTCCCTTGTTCTGCATGCAGGAAGTGCAAATAAGGGTCTTGTGCTGTCCCATTAGTCTCACCTGCAACCAGTCTGAGCAAAGCTCTTCAACATACACAGGTCTGCAGTTTTTCGGGCAGCCATGCAGTCCAAGGCTTTGTTGAAGTTTGTTACATTACAGTATTCATGCCACATCCCAACCCAATAGCCACTTTGTTTGCTGCTGGTCATCTGTCAAGCTCTTGGGGTGGAAAAAGGGGGAATCTGGTTGTGAATTGGTAAGTGGGTGGTACTGCAGTATTGGGAATACTCAATTAGTACGGGGAAAGCGCGTGATGTGAGGTATATCGAGTAGCACAAGAGGGGGCAGGAAAAGCAGAGGTGAGGTTGTATTGGCTCTTCCTGGATGTAGTAACTAAATCTGGTGGACCTTGACATCAAGTTAACTATCAATTTGTAACATGTGAAAGATAATGCTTTCAAGAAAGGTCATAGAAGTCTAACATTTAATACACAAATGTTCAGCAAGAAGCATCAAAATTATTCCTAGTAAATGGTTCCCAAACTTTTTAGAAATGCAATTTTTAAAAAAATGTAAGCGTGAATCTTTCTGGATTGAGATATTCCAGCATCTAGTGGTTTGGTCTTAATCTCCTTTTTGTAGTCTCTTCTCTTTGTTGGGCATCGTCTGGTGCCACCCTTTGGTGTCTAGTCCATCCTTTTCCTGAAATCGGTCACCCACCCCAGAAGCCCGTGTTCATGGTCACCATCTTCAGATTCATGTTCCCTCTGTTGCATCTGGAATCACAGATGTAAAACTCTCCAAGAAGAAAATCAATAGTTTGTTGAAGAATATACAATGCGGGATTCACCAAGAAACACAAAGGTTTGTGGGGCACATGGGCATCTGAAGGGTGCAGGTTGGATAATGTGTAGCTAAGGGGCTTCCTGCGCTAGGTGAGATTGAGAACATACCCTTTAGGTTCTGCCTGGAGTTTGCACAGAGGGACAGCCAACAGGTGTACAGCTTTTGACTAAAGGGAGACTACCACACCCATGGCTGCAGGGTGTGCGTTAAGTTGAAGCCTAAGATGATGAGAGACAGGTAGAAATGGAGGCAGGTGGACTATTCCATGTGGGCTCTAATCAATACACCTTTCAATGGAGAATGTTTGGTGGTGTAGTGGATTACATTGCAGCAGCTGAAAAAATGAGATGCCAAAGTCTGTGGGAGCCTTACAGTTTATGGACCATCAGAGGGGAGCTGCTTCCAAACAATACCAGCAGAAAAGGTGAATTTCCAACCCACCATCCCACACCAACACTTCCAGTAGACAATGCAGCAGTGGCAGTATTGGATGCCAAAGTGGAAGTTCTTTTACAGATGCATGGGAGAATGGGGAGTGGGTAATCTGTTCAGAGGTGCGGACCTCTCAAGCAAGTGACTCACAAAACAAGTCCCACCCCCCACCCCCCCCCCCTCCCAAATCAGACTAAGTACCTGCGGAAGGGAAGACTGGGGACCTTTTTCGAGCGGAGGATGTCACATCAGACAAATGGATACTCAACATCATCCAACAAGGCTATTGTATAGAACTAATAAAACAACCCCCCCGCCCCAAAGTAGGACCAAAAGAAAAAGCAAATGGAAAAGTCCTATCTAAGACAGAAGGTGAAGGATGTCTTGAAGAACTGGGCAATAGAAAGAATAACCTAAAGAACGTAAACATAGGAAACTGCTCAACATGTTTCCTGGTTCGAAAATCGGAAATCACTATAACCAAAATTAGACCTTGGCTTCTTAAACAAGTTCATAAAGAAACAAATTCAAGAGGACAACATAGCAGGAGGTTATTCTGCAACTCTGGGAAGCAGACTACATGGCAACTATAGACCTAAAGGACGTCTACTTACACATCCCAATGGACTGGCCTAAGTTTCATATTAAACAAACACTGCCAATGCAGGGTGCTACCATTCTGAATAAAAGCTGCACTGAGAGAGCTTAAAAAATGCTTTGCACCTGTAGCAGCACACTTAAAGGAATAAGTGTACCCCTACCTATACGATTGACTGACTGGTAAAGGCAAACTCCTTTTCGAAGTGTGCAGGCAGCATCAAAACACTAATGAAAACAGTCCAGAGGCTGGGTTTCTCTAACACCAGAACAATCATCACCTACACTAGAAAGGGAAAAGTTCTTCCTAGGAGCAAGAATCAGTACAACTCGAGCAAGAGTATTCCCCTGCAACAAGAGTACTGGCAATAAAGACAAATCTGCCACTACCACAAGGGTCAGTCTCTAACAGTGAGGACAGTTTGGAAGATGCTGGTCATGTATTCTGCATCCCACTAATTTCCATATCTGAGGCTACACATGAGACTGATCCAGAACCAATGGTCCTAGGCAACTGGGAGTTGGGAGGGTCCATCTGTTAAGCAGAAAGTACAGGAGAAATGCTGTAAGAACAGTGGAAAGGTCCTTCGCACCACCCACTGCAACAGTGACCATCACCACAGATGCATGTCACACGGGATGGGAAGAACACATGGGGAGGCACATCAGCAGTTGGGAAGCCACAGGGACTAATACAGCACATAATCACCCTGGAACAAAGAGACAATGTCCCTTACCTTAACAGCCTTTTAGAAACCACTATAGGGAAAATTGATACAAGCTCAGATGGACAGCATAATAGCAATGTTCCACGTCAACAGGCTGGGGGAGAAAAACGTAGGAAATAACTAAGTCCTTCACCCTATCAAAACAAACACAAGAAATTTGGAAGTGTCCATTCAAAGGGAGATGACTGTAACAGCAATACACCTTCCAGGATTGGACAATGTGGAAGCGTATTCAGTGAGTGTGAACTAAATTAGACAGTGGTCAAAAAGATGTTCCAGAGGTGGGGGACACCAAAGATGGCACGGTTCTCAACACCAGACAGCAAAATGCCGACTTGCATTCAAACACTCGCCGGACTACTTCCTGGAGAATGCATTTATATTGGTATGGGAAATTGGCATATGCCGGTTTGCCTAATCCCGCTATTGCCACAAGTGTTCAACAAGTAGTCACCTATGATGCTAATCCTCATCGCCCCCACAGAGGGCAAGATAAACATGTTTCTCCAAACTGATAGATGGCACTGAATAGCGTGCAGACTGCCAGTGTATCACGACCTACAATCCATGCAAGGGGAATGGTTGTCCACACCTTAAGTCTGGCAGCATGGGTCCTTAGGACATAAAATTCAGGCACTTGCATATCTTAGGCAGAGCAATGGAAGCGAGGCAAGAAGGCCAGCTACAAGAAAAAACTACCAAATGGGTGAGGTACACAAGGTGGCACCATAAATCAGGTCCCTTCCAAAGCAGGACACACCAGTCATCAGATACCTTACCCACCTACTGGACAGTAAACTGATTTACACCACACAATGTGCATTTGATAGCAACAGTGGCCTACACAAGTTCCATAATGACTAAAGTTTCTTTGCTACACCAGTGGTCAAGCTGTTAATAGAGGGACCAGGAGAATAGCTCCACCAGATTGCGCACAAACACTCATGTGGAACTGTTAGACCTGGCCCTTTCTACAGGGTCATCCCCAAACATTTTGCCTTCCTATTTTTTTTTCTGACCCTTTTTCTTGACGTTGGGACTCTGGGCACTTTACCACTGCTGATCAGTGCTAAAGTGCATGTGCTTTCCCTTCTAAACTTAGGAAAACTGGCTTACACCTGATTTGTACGTTTAATTTACCTGCAAGTCCCTTGTACAGTGGTATCCCTATATCCCTGGCCTGTAAATTAAATACTACTAGTGGGCATGCAGTGAGCTTGCGCCACCCACAGAAGTAGCCTTTCAAACCTGTCTCAGGCCAGGCACTGCAGAGCTTGCTTGCGCAGTTTACTGCCACAGGGACCTGGCATTTAAACTTTCTTGCCAGGCCTGGAATTCCCCTTTTAATACATATATCACCCCTGAGGTAGGCCCTAGCTAGCCCTATGGATAGGGTGCTGTGTAGATAAGAGGTAGGACACGTGCTTGTTTGTGTGGCCTGTCCTAGTAGTGACAAACAGCCTATTGGGTTTCACTGCAGTGAGTGTGACCTCTCATAGGGTTGCATTGGAAATGCCGTATGTCTAAGTGGTATTGTCTGATCTATGAGGGTTGAAGTAGGCATGTTTGGTATGGTGGGAATGGTAGTGAGATGCTGCTTACTTGTATGGGTGTCCACTGACACTAGAGCCAGGAGCCCCACCTTCCCCAACTTCCATTTGAATTCCCCTAAGCCTGCCAATGGAGGAGGGCAGGCATACCTGGGTTGGGGAGATACCGTCCTGGTTGTACTTTCACTACCTGCCTGGAGTAGTTACCGTACTGCTAGCCCAAGTAAGGTCTGAGCACCTGATTTGGATGCGCAACCATTAGTAGCTTGCACTGTATTTTGTAAAACCCGCACAGGTGCTCAATAACCTTTTTATCTAGTGGGGATTTACCTACAATCAGTTAACCACTGTCTTCCTTTCCCCTCCGTGTTTTCCTTGCAGCTTATGCGCTTACTCTGTTGAACGCACTTTGGCCTTATTGGGAGTGACTGGTGTATTTTCAGGGTCTACCATGCCTGCACAAGGAGGGTTCGATTTTATAGGACAAATGCTAAGGAATTGTTTACCTGACCGATGGAATCTAGTAACCTTTCTCTGTTTTGCACTCACTACAATGTTGTAGCATGATGCAACTTGTTTCAACAGTGGGCGTTTTTCAGGACAGGTGCTATAATATTTCTTCTTTGATATTTTTGTTCCTGATGGGAATGGTTCATTTTATGTGTATTTATGATGTCTTGGCATTTCTGATACGGTTTATTCTGACGTGCATTTTCGGTGATGACAACCTGACTACTGCTTCTGTTGCAGAATAGTAATTACCGAGGTGTTTACCGGACTACTGCAGGTTTTTGCAGAGTGCTGGTAATCTACTTGATGTTCTGACAACAGCTTGTGTAGCAGGACATTACTGATGCATATTGTTTGGTGTGATGTTTAATGTAATAGTTTTAAAAAAAAAATGTTTTTTATATATTATATTAACATGTTGTCTCTCCTTTGTGGTGTATTCATTGTCACTAGTGTTGTGTTGTGCAAACGTTTTACACTTTGCCTCTGGGATAAGCCTGAGTGTTCATGTGTGAGCAGGGGTTATCTTTGGGTGTGTAACTCACTCACCCTGCCTAGAGTGGTGGCCTGTGCCCGGGTTAGGTGCCTACCCTAGCCAACCAGGAATCCCATTTCTAACAGGAACTTAAACGTGGTGGTAACGCAACTGATGAAAGGCCTCTTTGAGCGACTACTCAGAAAAGCACAAATATTTGTCACAGTAAAACAGCGTTCCTAATTGTGATGGCGTAACTACAGTGTGTGTGAATCGCAAAGACTTCCCACCTAGGAAGTATACCTGCAAATGCACAAGTACATGGTAGTCATGACAACAAACACACTGTTCCTGTCAAGAATCCTATCCGTTTCACATAAACCAGAAAAGCCTCAATACCTAGCATCTTCCAGGAACCAAAGACTCCAAACAAAATAGCCCTACATACACTCTATGTATTCAGAGCAATAAAGTACTACCTGGCTTTCTCTCCAGGTAGTACTTTATTGCTCTGAATACATCTAAAACAAATCAGGAAAGGGAAACAGTTCTTCATCCTTCAGACGGGAGCAAAGTGGTGCTGGTTACTAAGAACACAACCGCAAGATGGATATCCAAGACAATCCAGTTGTCACAATAAGGCTGCAAGCAACTGTAAACTAAGCCAAGAGCACACTCAACAAGTGAGCAACCTTAATCTTCCTAGTGAACATTCCATTAAGCAACATAAGCATGGAAGCCATGTGGTTATCAGTCCACACATTCACAAAGTAGACATCCAAGTGAATAAAGAATCACATGTGGAACAGAGTACTGACACTATTTTGCAAGCTCAACCTCATTTCAAATCCATTCACTACAGTAATACAAAAACTACAAAGTCAATGCACAGCATGGGAATCCAGAAAAGTTTAGGCTTGCAGCTTAAAGAATTTTCTGGATTCACATGTGACACACCCACCTCCCTAGGAACTGAGGTGAGGCAAGCTCAAGATATAAGACCAGGGGAAGCCAACGTGAGCTATAGTGGATAAACAATTGCCAGAGATAAGAATCTGAAGATGGTGACAACTCAAGGTTTTCCGTGGCTGGGCATTTGACCATCAGAAGAATGTACTAGATACAAAATGTTTGCAACAGATGACTCCGAATTTAAGAAAAAATAGTTCTGGGCCCAACCACTGGATGATGGAATAATGCGCGGCATGAGAATGCAGAAAATTCTTCAAGCTGCATAACTACCCTACAGGTAAGTAACTGCTTTGTTTTAGAACAAACTTTTGTGACCCTCCTAACTGTAATGGACATAAGGAGTGGTGTTTTGTTATGTTTTTTTTTGTATGTATGTATAATGCATCTATAAAGCGTGTTCCTGCCCGAAGGCATTGAAGCGCTGACTAAGGTGAGACCGTGCAAGCTCTGAAGGAAAGAAGAATCGGGGTCAAGACTTATCGTGGAAAAAGCAAAGTCTTGACCCATTTTCTGAAAGTGAGATAGTTGTGCTCTCTCCTAAGTTCCAGAGGGGGTAAATTCCAATTCTTATCAGCCGCAATAGTGAAGGCTTTATCACCCCACTTCACCTTCTTGGTGCAGGGGACTTGGATTAGAGGGGGGGTGCAAGCGGAACGCAGCAGTCTTTCAGGTCTGTACCACTGTAATTTGGACGTCCGATACTTAGATCCGATCCCATGGGTAGCTTTATGAGTGATACAGGTTTTAAAAATGATCGGTTGGGCTACCGGGAGCCAGTGTAAACGTTTAAGGCTATCCTTAGCAGAAGCCGATCGTGGAAGGTTCAATAGCATTCTGGCAGCTGTGTTCTGTATCAGCTGCAATTTATTAAGGGATCCTTTTGTTTATTAAGGGATCCTTTTTTGTGTTCATTTTTTTTTTTTTTTTTTTTTTTTAATTGTAACTAAACCATTGTGTGGCAGTTTGTCATTAACAGAGAGCACATTTTCCGTTGAACTAGCAATAACTTTGCACAGATCTACTGTTTTACTGATTAAACTATGTAGCGCACAAAGGATAATGTGTGGAAGTCTGGTTTCTGTGAATATTTCATTTGTGCATCACCAAATGAAAGGATTAAAACAATTCAAGACCTATCAATTTTTTTTAGCACACTTCAGATTTACAAAAAAAAACTGCTTCATTTTGATGTCCCTAACTGTTGAATGTATGCAGTTAATTTGTAGTTTTTTACATTTTGTCTTGCAAAAATAACTTTCCTTTACTCCAGCAAGATTGTAACCTACTTCACTTCAAAACTCCTCCCAGGTTAAAAGAATAAGCAGCAGTTTGTCAGACGTGGCCTGTCATTTGACCTCTGCATTTGAAGCACCAAATCTAACACATCCAAATTTTTAAGGCTTCTTAATTTATTGCTCTGACTTTCATTACAAACCAAAAAACTGCTTGTAACGCACCAGTTAGGAAACGCTGCTCTTAGTACAAATTGCTACTTGATCTGACATATGATCAAACTTCAGATGGACACTAATGAGCAGGTGCCAGGCAATTCTCATGGTAAGGATGTGAGAACATGTTGAGTAAACAGATACTGTAGGCGGTGGGAAAAAGGCATACTTCACAGAATTTCATTCTGCTTCACTGAGCCAACTTCAGAACAAGGCAGTGCTTACTTTTACAGTTAAACTAAATGGGCATTGTACAGTACGGAATAACAAGATGCCAGTACGCTTATTTTGGAATTGTCCTGTTTCCCTGTCATGCCATAAATGATAGTTGAATAAAATGGAGACGTCTCTTGTTTCAAAGACCTATTTTTCCTCTTGCACAAAGTCCTTTAGACCCTTCGAAGATACAGGAAAGGTACCACCACGTTCAGGCAGTTGGTGCACCTGGTAAAACATCTAAAGGCAAGTTTAATTTGTGTTGATGAACACTCTAAAGGCAGCTCCCAAAAACCTCAACAGGCAAGTGAGTGCATATCCAGCATGAAGAATTGTCTGTCAATATTTCTCAAGCAACAGTAAGTAGTTCTTCTCATTCATAGGTCACCAGTGCCATTCAAGGATAGGTGCAGTACAGTTCGTTTTTCTGGCAACACCCCATTCCACAGCCTTAAAGTATGCCCGCAGAAGCCAGAGGCTTAGGCTAGTGACCTATCTTGGGCCATACACTGAGGGCTCCAGGAGAGACTCCCTCACCTTGGACCTAGGGGGATAATAAGGAGCAAGAGGTGCATTGTTGCATTCCTGCAGAGTAAGTGGTTGGTATTGGACATCTAGCCTACTTGCAAATGACGAAGCAGGAGCAGTTCCTGCAGGTGGCACTAGCCTATGGCCTGGAGGAACAGAACGCTTGCACAGGGAGTAATAAACCCATTTAGGCAGTCCATAACTCTTCATGGCAGTGTTGATTGCCTACACAAGGTGCAGGCCTTTCCAGCAGATCTCCAGTGTGGAATTTTGCTGCTGCACCTTTATGAACATATCTACTGGCTGTAGGGTGTGGAAGACCTCTGATTGGTAGTGAGGTAAGGAAGCTTGAACCTTAGAAGGGAAACTGGAGACAGTGTTCTGCAGTATTTGAGAACTGGCATATAATTGTAGGTCTAATTTAGTGGCTGAGACCGATGGGATGCCTTATGTTGCCTTCAAACCCACCTCTTTCTTAGGGGCTGTCCCTTGTTCTTTGTGTTGGCATAGCCCTGATGGACCATAGAGCGTTAGACATGGCATTTGGCCACATGGGTTAATTATTATTATTATTATTATTATTATTATTATTATTTTTTAAAGCTTTTCACCATCTTTTTCTTAAACATCCCTTTGCTTCTCCCTGCCTTTCCTGCTGACACTGCGATATGAACACGGGTTTGGAGTTGATCCCTAAAGCGTCACAAAACTCCTATACTATTCTTGAAATTAAGTGCATTCCTCTGTTGTTCAAGAGGTGACTCTGGGTTTCGAAACTGGGTTTGAAGTCTTTAACTCATTGGCTACAGTTATGGCACCTGTAACTGTACATGGATGTGCTTCGACCCACCCAGAGAGCATAAAATCACAGAATAGACACAATACGGAATTTGAATAAAGTCTACCTGGAGAGAAAGTAGTCCCCAAGGAGGTGGGTGGTCAGCAGATGTGGTCTTGGTCGCCTCAATTTTGTGGTAATAACAGATGTCCCTGGAATGGCATTTGAAGGAAAGAAGGGTGCATACCAGTAGGTAGCTGTCTTCTAACCAATCCCATCCTTACCAATATGGTCAGTTTTATATTATTAGCATGGAGATTGGAAATAAGAAATTTCGATCAGTCACATTTGCCTTTAGAACACTTGCACTTTACTCCTGCCAACAGTAAAGTGCCTGTGCTCCCCCTTTTAATGTGGTTAAATTCACACACTACTAATTGGCATATTTAACTTATGTACAAGTCCCTAGTATATGGTATGAGGTGTAATCAGGACCTGGAAGTTAAATGCCACTATTGAACTCTAGCAGCAATTGTGCCATCCACTACAGTTGCACTGTGAACACGGCTTCGGGCCTACTATTGTAGCATGACTGTAGTATTGTAAAAATCTTCCTTTTTATATATTGACACCCTTATGTAACCTTGTAGCCTTAAGACAGGATGCTTGGTGTCGGAAGCTGGCACTTTATATAGTATACCAAATCAGTTATACTATGCAGAGTCCAGGACAGGGTTTTCTCTAGTGACCGCAATGTGCTCCCTTAGTGTGTAGTGTGGTCAAGCAGCATTACGCTTATCAGAGAGGAGTGTTAGACATCTGCTATAGGCACTGGCTGAACCAACAAGGGGTGATACTTAGTGACACCTTTGGTCCTATTCTCCTTGGGCCAAGGTGGCTGGGTGCAGAAGTGTCCTGAGGTGTCAAGTTTCTGTCACTGGAGGCAGTTGCGGTAGCAGGAGCTTGCAGTAATAGGCTGCAGGCTGGAACTGAGGGTCCATTCCAGCTGAACCCACAAGTGGGCTCAGGTCTCGCAATGCTTGGATGTTGAGACACATTTTGGTCCTATTCTTGGTCTGGGGTGGATGGGTGCAGATCTGTCCTGAGGCATTGGGTTTTTGTCACTGGGTCACTTGCGGTAGGGGGGGGGGGGCTACACAGAGGCTACAGGTGGTGTGGAGAAGTCCACAGTTGGCAAACATGAGGTGGACTTTCTTTGGGGGGGGGGGGCAGGGGCACGCTGGCACCATTGGCCCACTTCAGCTCAGGCTAGGTGGCACAGGTGCAGTGGTGCTTTCTGGTGTCAGGTTGCTTGCAGGATGCAAGGGAGCAGCTCCACTAATCCACAGGAGATCCTGGGTCTTGGTTGAAGACTGGCAATCCTTCCATGCTTTTGGAGGCACAGGCAGTTGGGAGGACAAGTAGTCTTTGGCACAATTGTCGAACAGCAGGCAGGCTGGCAGGGCTGGGGCCAGTTCAGTTTCTAGTCTCCTGTTTTTGCTTTTGCAACTTGTCGTCTTTCAGGTCAGGAGGATACGCCTTTCTGGTCACAGGCTCTCCTTGGGGCGTGTAGGTAATAGCCAATGGGCTACTTAACCCTGTGGTCACTGCGCCCCATATATTACCACTTCCTGTGGGAAGTGGGCATCACCTTGTCCCGGAGTTCCTCATGCCATCTCCAAGAAGGCAGACTTTGAAATTTTGTGTCCACATCAGGTGGCTTACCTTTGGGGTGGAACTGGCCTAAAGGTGGACCCGCCGCTCTGGCTAATTTTATGCCAAATGGGCCCTAGGTCAAGGGGTTTGACAGCCCCTCACCTCTGAGGTAAGCTAGATGTGCCTACCAAAGACATTGGGCTCGCTGAAGCTCCCTGCCTTGGAATGCTAATTTGCAGGTTATCCTGTTGGAAGGGGTGTGGAACACCTCTGCCAGAGCATGCTTTGTTCCTGACCGCCCGAGACCGTAAGCGCTCATCCTTTGGGTCAGAAATGTCTGTGGTGGCAGGCTGGTTAAGACAAGTCAGCCAGTACATTGGTAGTTGGTAGGTTTTTCAGGGGTCACCCCAAAGGTGACTTCTTGGTGCAGGTATTAATAAATTAATCACTGGAATCAGTGAGGGTTTATTTTGATACAAGATGTTTGATATCCAACATCCTTGGTTTCAGTTGAAGCCATTGTGTAGCTGGTGAAGTCGTATTGACTTGTGTCCAGCACATGTACTTAAAATGGCTTCCCTGATTACTTATGTTTAAGAATTGACAGACATAGCTCCGGCATATCTGCCCTTGCAGATATATCTCCACACGTAATACAATGCACCCTGCCATAGGGCTGGAAGGCCTGCTGTAGGGGTGACCTAGATTTATTGCATGCAACGTTGGTGACCATGGCACACAGGCAGTGTGCCATGTTGTATTTTCACTTTTGGCTGCACCAAGACACAGCCTGAAATGGTAGTCTGTATGAGCTAGGTGAGGGGTTCAATGGGGTGGCACAGTACATGCTGCAGCCGTTACGGACCCTCTTTGGTACCCAAGCCCTAGGTACATGGGGTACTATTTACTAGGGACGTACAAGGGTGCCAAAGATGTTTCCAATTATGGAATAATTGTACAGTTTAGGGAAACTAATCTGGCACTGGGGACCTGGATAGCAGGAACCCAGTGTGCTTTGTCAAAATTGCATCAAATACCAGGCAAAAAGCTGGGTGACCTTGTCAAAAAGGGGCACTTTCCTGCATTTGGTATTTTAAAGTATTACATTTGGAAATGTAATGTTAATGAGCCCTTATTGGCTAGCACCCAAAAGCATTTTTCCACTATGGCAGGCTTAGCTGTCCCATGTAGAAAGCCAGAGGAGAGATGAAAGTATGAATAATGTATTTTCAGAATAGGACCACGTTTGTGTGTCCTTTCTGACAATATTGTCAAATCCTGCTTGACCTGTCTGCTGGGTTTACTTAGAACAATTGGGATACACTTGGAAAGGGAAAGAATAGTGTCAAAATAGTTCTTGTGGATCAACTGTCTCGTTGGTGAAATCTCAGCTTAGTTCTTCCAGATGTCTGGGTATATTGTGGGTCTAGTAGCTGCCTGGAACTAGATTTTAGTGTTGGATCTGGGAGGACACAGGGATTGCCATAGGACACAACACAAACTCCCAGCCCTCAAACACCTAGATTGGTGTTGCTGAAGACTTCCGTGATCTGGAAAATGCTCAAGTTGGGTAGAGTTGGCAGCCAGAACTTTTACCCCATTGTTTAGGACATGTCCAAGAGTCATTCCCACCCTCTACCTAGTGCCAGATAAAAATGTGGCACAAACAGGCACCAAGTACAGAGCACGTCCTAGACCTGCGAGAAATGAGATGAGGACTAAAACTGTTGCCTGAGAAAAGAACTGGACCTGCTCCCTCCTGTACCTAGGGCAAACATGTGGACTCTGTCTTAAGGCTGACCTCATCTTAAAGCCTCAGAAACAAACCACAAAATGCCTTGTCCTGCAGCTGATCAGTCGCGCCTGGACTGAACCCTGCTGTTGGCTTCTGTTGGACACTGTGTGGCTCCCCTAAGGTCCTCAAATGCATTAGCAGTGTATGCCAGTGGCGAATTAGGACTTCGTTTTTAAAGTCCAAAGGTAAAATTCTAGACCAGGACAAACCTGATTAGTTTAACAGGCCCACGTTCTATACCAGCCAGCCTCAAGTTGGACTTATGTCCTGGTCTACTGCGACCATTGACTATCATTGGAGCTTTGTGTTTCTTTACACTATCCACTTAAAGCTTTAATAGTTCATGTTTGGTTCCCTTATTGGATTTTTGTTGCTTTGTATATTAGGGGTTACTCTTTGTCTAATTTGGTTGTGGATTTTAATTGTTTCACAATTCAACTTCATTACTGTTTCAGTAATGCATACATACTTTGTGCATTGCCCCAAGTTAAGCTTGTCTGTTCTGTCATAGCTACCAGGGCCTTGTGTTGAGGTTCATTTGGTGACTTTAATGGTTCACCCTGATCAGGGATTTTAATATTATTTGAAGTAGATAGTCATCCACTCCAAATAATCCAGTTTCTTACACATGGCATTATCATTAGACTAAGCATCCTTTTTAATTGTAGACTTGGCAAGAGCATTCCCTCAAGACAATTAAAAAAAAAGCTCTGGTGTTCAGCACAAATTATCTGTTAGGGTAAAAGTAAGATGTTCAATACTTCATGTATTTAGAACATGCTTTCGATTGGGATACTGCTTAAGTTAAGAAACCTCTTTGCATCTGTTGAAATACAAAGTTGTGCATTTCCCAGAGCTTACTTTTGGCTGTCGAGTTTGTCTTTCTAAGAGGATGCAGGTATCGGTGGGGGGCAATGAACTCAGTAACTTGGATAGGGATCACATTCGGCATACTACAGCTGTTGCTTATTTGAAATACAGTCCCTACTGTGTATTCTGCATCTAGCTCATTTCGGAGACCTCCACAAAATAGTTAGTGATTTTACAGACGTATCATAAAAAAAAGTGAGGTTTAGTTGCATGCTAAATTGCCACTAGGCAACAATGGAGGAACTCCTTTAGAGTTGCGCTATGGATTATGGTCAGTGGGAGGCAGACAAAAGTAGAATTTTGTATCTGGGACAGTCTGGCAGTGGAAATGTGCTAAAAAAAAAACTGAGTACAATGGAAGATAGAACAACGGCGGTGGAGGCAGATGTCGAAGCACTAAAGGAACAGTCAGATACATGGAAGCCAACTTACTGATATGTGGAAATTGGAAGACTATGAGAATCTGCAGACGAGAAATAATTTGTGCTTTTTAGGCATAGAAGCGGTGGAGGGCAATGATATCAGGGTATATGAGTAAGACCTTGTGGGACGCATTTCCAGAGCTCACTAAATGGGATTGGGAGACAGAGATTCAGAGAGTACACAGATTTCCAATTATTAGACGAGAGGGAGGCTGCAATGCAGAATCTAAGTACCCTAGAGCTGTATCGTTTTTTATTTGGTAACCATTTATTAAGACAGGCTATCTTTGATAAAGCTCGTCCAGGCGCCCCCCCCTGTTGAGTGGATAATGTTACTTTGTTTTACCAGACCAGATTACTGCCACTTTACTGTGGAGCAGAGATGGTGTTTGCAGCAGTTGATTAAATCCTTTCAGGATAGAGGAGGTGAGGCATATTTACTGACTCCTGCTAGGCTGAAGATAGTGGTGCATGGGAAAGTTAAAATATTTACTTCAGAAATACAAGCAAAAGAATCCTTGATGGAGCTGAAAACCCGTAAAAGCTAGAGTGGAAATGTTTAGCGCCTTCGTGGCATAGATTACAGGGGTATTAAACAAGCTGGGGTCAGGTAGGAGTCTGGAAATCCGTGGTGGGCTTCCGACCAACACTGGTGGGTCACCATCATTCAGGCCATTGGTGGTCTGATTGCTCTTAGGGATGGGGGAGACCGGGGAGGGAAGGTGGTGTTAGCAAGAGATGGTGGGTAAAAGGGGGAGGAGTAGGAATAAGAGGAGGGGGAGACTTTTCGGAGGGGTGCAGGGGTGGAGGGGTGGTGAGGGGGGAAGGGGAGGGAGGTGGGATGAGATTGAAGGGGGTTTAAATGGGATTAAAAAAGAAAAATGGTTACCCAAGGGAAGGTATAGAAGGTGCAGCAATGAACGGCAGGTAGATTTAGTGCTAGGAGGGTGTAGGGAGAGACCGGAGGTAATGGATTATATGGGCACTTCTAATATTAATCATGGCAGCATCAGGAAGGACCTGCTTAAGGCATATAGATGGCTACATTGTGGATAGTATCAGTCAATATGTGGTTTGAATAATCCCTGAAAGTGGAGGAAAGTGGCAGAAGATTTGAAAATGATGAAAGCAGATAAATATTGCCTGCAAGAAACTCACATAGTGTTCTGATAAAGCTTTGTTGGAGTCTCTAGGTTTGCGTCTATTGGCATGTACTGAGCAAAGGACTAAAACTAGAGGGGTAGCCATTCTGGCAAGTAATACTAAATGCATAGTTATCCGGAGTAGGGTTGATCTGTTAAGAAGATGGGTAGTAATAGAATGTCAGCTGAGTAATGAGTTTTACGCTATGTTCATTGTATGACTCAGTGTGATGATCCAACACTCCTCGACCTTATCTCAGCTGAATTAGCAGTGTGGCCAGCCCGTATATTGTTTGTGGGGATCTGAACTTTAATGGAGCATGGGATAGACCACAGAATCTAAAGGAAGTTAAGAATAAAAGATACGTGGGGCATAAACCTAGAGTATTTCAGGCCCTCAGGAGTATGCAAAGGGAAGTAGGATTGGTGGACGCATGGTCATCACTGAAGTGGCCAGATCCTGGGTATACATACTTCTCAGATCCACATAGGAAAATGGCCCGGTTAGATTACTTTCTTATCGCCTGTTTATCTAAGGGATGCAAGAATGTAGTTATACCCGCGATTTATTTCAGACCATAACCCATTATTTCTAGAGGTTAAGGTTATGGATGGGCAGAGCCATAGAAGGGGCTGGTCATTCCAGAGAGGACTGCTGAACAATCCCATGTATCTACAGCATATGGGAATATGGTTGAAGGAGTTTTGGGAGTTTAATATGGGGTATGCCCCAGTAGAGATAGTGTGGGATACGTTAAAAGCTGGGATAAGGGGGGGAAATGCTTAGTTTTAGCATTAGGTGGCAGAAACAGGCAGCAGGTCAGATTCAGGAACTATTTGGTAAACTTCAAGAGGCAGAAAAACAACTTACTGTGGGTGGAATGGCTGTCAAGAGTGCTCTACATCAGATATCGGTAGCGGAAATGACAATAAATAACCGCTCAGCGGAGAGTGGCTGAGAAATACTTGGCAAACATAAGGATTGCTATGAATTCAGTGAGAAAGTGGGCCATTTATTGGCAGTACGGCCCGACAAAGGGCCACTTTTGGCTCGATCTCAAAGATTCGAAACATATGGGGAAAGCTGGTTATGGATCCGGATTTGATTAGGGAAGCTTTTCCGGAGTATTATGTGGAACTATATAGCGCTACTCCTGTCGACGCGGAACAGGCTGATTATGATTGGGTAAGGGAGGTAATGTGTGATAGGATTACTCTTGAAGAACAATTGGCATTAGGACGAAAGGTAAAGTCAAAATAAGGGGTCCCTGGATCGATAAGGAGAGAGAGAGACAGGAAATCAAATCTATCTTTGTAAAGAATGCCACTCTCCTATACACTTTACAAAAAACTAATTAATAAATAAAAATGACTAGAAAAATATATTTTTTTACTCCTAATAACATGTAAATCAATCACATAAACCTTAAAAAATACTACGAAGACAATTGATTACTAATGAACATTACAAAGACTCCAGACCAACATACACAGGACAACAAATCAGACAATTCTAATCACCAACACACACACACACACACACACACACAGATATAGATCTATATACATAAGAACATATGCATACACATTTAAATAGTTTGTTAAATATCCAAATAAACAATATATAACCAAGGTGTATTCACACCTGTACAGATTAACAATCTTGTCTTTTAATTTTGTAGATTTCTTTGCTTTCTATTATACAATATAATTGTGGTTATTCTTTCCACAGAGAAGCGCAAGCACCTCAGATTTTCTACCGCACGTCTTGCTAGGGAGTCTCCTCAGAGCTCTGCTCTTTCTTCACACCTTTTCAACATATTTTCTCTCAGAAAAACTTATCTGACCTGATTGGAAAATCATCTTCAACATGTCTGATAAGGAGAAGGGTCTTTTCAGGAATTGCAAAACTTGTGGCAAGAAAAGACTTAATTCTGAAGAACCTCACCAGGCTTACATATACACTGCCTCTATCCAGACCATTCAGCCACGCACTAAGTTTTTTGTCGTACCTTTTCCTCTAAGACTCTAAAGGATAAGGAAGGCAGATTATTGATATGGCTGCAGAAACTAAAATACAGGGAAAATCCAGTTTCTGACTTTGAGAGTGATGACTCTTCAACATCTAAAAAGTCATCAAAGAGGGTGAGATCAGATACAAGATCTCCCTCCCAACACTCAAGGAAAGCCCACAAAAAGGCTGATTCAGGGTCTTACAAGGGCCGCAGCCCATCTTCACCTCAGAAATCTTCCAGCAAAGGGGAGCGAGGTCATGCCAGCAGTTCAGAGAGGCATAAAAAAAATCCTCCTCTGTCCCGCCATCTGTGCCTTTCAAGAAACTGTCCTCTGCAAGAAAAGCAGTCGACAGATTCATCATCGATGAGACAGTCGGTGAGTGTTTTTCCGACGACGACTTCTACATTTCCACTGTTGACGACCGCTCCGACGTCCACGCCGAGTAACCCACCGTCGACAAGAACTGCATCGGCGTCATCATTGACGAACGTCTACACATCGTCGGCGCTTATGACTGTTTCAGCTCTACCGTCGCCGATGGTAGACTCGTCGGTGAGGCTGTCTTCCATCAAGATCTCCATGCGTTCAGCATCTACCACACCGCCGCCGACGAAGTCCATGTATGCGCCGTCTACTACATCGCCGACGAGAGAAAACATCACAAAACTCAGGAAAAACTGACCCCAAAACATCCCTCACCTAGTAAGGTGTGACCTCCCTTATTCCAGTACACCTGTTAGAGGGAGATCAGGGATGTGGAATTCCTAACGCCCGGGACATCTTGTTTGGGGTCAAGGGCAACAAGTTTTTATGTTTACTTTGTCCTTGGGACAAGTAGGCCCAACCCTCTGCAGCACAAACCCTTTGGCTGCCTGTATACAGAGAGTGGAACTCTCTACAGTTGAGGTAATGTGTTTCCAAAAGATAATGCTGTTCGAACTTGTATTTATGGTTCATTATTTGAAAACCTTCATTATTAGGGTGAGTGCTATAAATAAATGTTTTAAGGTCACACTTCACTACTGACGTTGGTTCCAGTACAAATAAAAAAAACGTGTATACACATGTTTGAAAAGTTTAGGCTATGAGGCTAAGTATAATGCTCCCAGAATGCTCTCTGATTAGATGCAAATGAGGTGTCATTTAGTAAAATGTTTTGATGCATGCTAGTATTTCCCAAAAATATTTCTAATGGAAAATCAGTGTAACCATTTTCAACACGATTATGGGAAGCATGAAAATAAACAAACACTGACAAAGCCAACTGATCTGACATATTTTTATAAGTCTTTTAGTTTCATCAATGCGTGTCTTGTTTTGACATGGCTTTTGTAACACTTTATTGTTGTGGGAGCTACCAGGCCCTCAACATTTTAACAAACACTGGCAAAAAAAAAACAAAACGTTTTTGAACTCTAAAAGCACACGTTGCCACCAGTGGCATAACAAAGGCCCCGCAGCCGCCCTCCAGGGGGCCCCTTCAGCACAGCACCTGCCCTGAGTGAGTCTGGAGAGGGGGCTCCTCCATGTTCTTTGCAAAGGGGTACCCTCCAGTTTCGTTACGTCACTGATTGCCACTGTAGTTCCTGACACTGAACAAATCTACTTTGTGTGCCAATATGCTCCTTGTGGAAGAGAAGAATGCAATCACTCACAGTAAAGCCAGCCGAAAGAGAGAGAAATAGAAGTTTAATAAAAACAAAATGTCTTTAACACCAGACCTAATTAGGGACCAAGACCCACATGTAGGTAGCTTTTTGCATGTCGCAAACAGCGACTTTCGCTGTTTGCGACGTGCAAAAAGCACATTGCGATGCACAAACCCAGTTTTGCGATTTGGTAATCTGGTTACCGAATCGCAAAACGGGTTTGCGACTCGCAATTAGGAAGGGGTGTTCCCTTCCTAATTGCGACTCGCAGTGCAATGTAGGATTGTTTTGCGAACGCGGGCGCAAACCAATCGCAGTTTGCACCCATTTCAAATGGGTGCTAACACTTTCACAAAAGGGAAGGGGTCCCTCTGGGACCCCTTCCCCATTGTGAATGTCACTGTAAACATTTTTTCAGAGCTGGCAGTGGTCCGCAGGACCACTGCCTGCTCTGAAAAAATGAAACAAACGTTTCATTTTTCGTTTTTGTAATGCATCTCGTTTTCCTTTAAGGAAAACGGGCTGCATTTAAAAAAATAAATAAAAAAATAAAAAAAACTGCTTTATTGAAAAGCAGTCGCAGACATGGTGGTCTGCTGTCTCCAGCAGGCCACCATCCCTGTGAGGCCGCCATTCGCAAGGGGGTCGCAAATTGCGACCCACCTCATGATTATTCATGAGGTGTGCATTTGCGAAGCCCTTGCAAATCACAGATTGTGTCAGGGACACCATCCTACATTCGGATTTGCGACTCGCAATTTGCGGGTCGCAAATCTGAACCTACCTACATGTGGCCCCAAATTCTTAAAGTCACAAAAGTGCACCCATGGTATATGTTGTACCCCTATAAAATATTTGTGAACTGTATTTTAGCATGGGTAAATACGCATGTGTAGATTTGCTCATGTGAAAATCTATTGAGCATTTGCAAGTTCATTTTCCCTCCAGCCACTTTCTTCCCAACCCTGGAAGAAGTTCTAATTCTGCCATTGTCAGAAATAAATGTCCAACCTTTCTTATTATGGGAAAATATTAGAGAGAAGCTGGTGAAGATCTTTAAAACATGCAGGTTAGTAGGTTTGCAGACTCAAAGGCATTCCAGCCCTGGAACTATTGCTTACTGCTTCCTTCAGTCCCAGTATGCAGATCTGCAGAAAGGTGGAAAAATAAGGAAATTGCTACAGTAGGGATTGAAACTGCAAGTATTCAAGCCCTACTATGGTAGTAGCCCTGGCATAATCAGAGAGGCTATTATCAGAGCTCTTACATAATGAGATTGCTGCCATAATTTGGCGCCACACTACATGGCACCAAAGGGACAAGTAGATCTTTTTACAGGACAAGTAGATTTGAGAAGCAACCTGTCCTGTGGACAAGTAGATATTTTAATAAATTCCACACCACTGGAGATGAAGTCTCGTACGACGAGGTGCCATTTGGAGCAGCCCATAGTCCATCCCAGTTGAACATTAAGTACCAAGAAGAGGATGAGTATGAGGAATCCTGTGACCCTCAATTTTATGGAGAAGAACAGCAATATCAACAGGGGGCCTATATTCCATTCTCCTTATTGTCTGACCTCAGAGCAATGTTACCAGATTACAGCAGGCGTTTTCCTCCTCAAGAGGAGCAACCCCCTCCATCACCCGTCTCTGGGGTTACCACTCCACGTCCGAGACCAGCTTCTTTACCTTTCACGAACGTGGCTACTCCGGATATGACGCTGTCTCAGGATACAGCACTGTGGGAAGTTGGCTCTGTATGCACTATTTCAAAGTAAGGAATAGTATGCACAGAGTCCAAGGGTTCCCCTTAGAGGTAAGATAGTGGCAAAAAGAGATAATACTAATGCTCTATTTTGTGGTAGTGTGGTCGAGCAGTAGGCTTATCAAAGGAGTAGTGTTAAGCATTTGTTGTACATACACACAGGCAATAAATGAGGAACACACACTCAGAGACAAATCCAGGCCAATAGGTTTTGTTATAGAAAAATATCTTTTCTTAGTTTATTTTAAGAACCACAGGTTCAAATTCTACATGTAATATCTCATTTGAAAGGTATTGCAGGTAAGTACTTTAGGAACTTTGAATAATTACAGTAGCATATATACTTTTCACATAAAACACAAATAGCTGTTTTAAAAGTGGACACAGTGCAATTTTCACAGTTCCTGGGGGAGGTAAAGTATTGTTAGTTTTAGCAGGTACGTAAATCACCTACAAGTTTCAGATTTGGGTCCAAGGTAGCCCACCGTTGGGGGTTCAGAGCAACCCCAAAGTTACCACACCAGCAGCTCAGGGCCGGTCAGGTGCAGAGGTCAAAGAGGTGCCCAAAACACATAGGCTTCAATGGAGAGAAGGGGGTGCCCCGGTTCCAGTCTGCCAGCAGGTAAGTACCCGTGTCTTCGGAGGGCAGACCAGGGGGGTTTTGTAGGGCACCGGGGGGACACAAGTCCACACAAAGTACACCCTCAGCAGCGCGGGAGCGGCCGGGTGCAGTGTGCAAACAAGTGTCGGGTTTTCAATGGGAGTCAATGGGAGCCCAAGGGGTCTCTTTAGCGGTGCAGGCAGGCAAGGGGGGGGGGGGCTCCTCTGGGTAGCCACCACCTGGGCAAGGGAGAGGGCCTCCTGGGGGTCACTCCTGCACTGAAGTTCCGTTCCTTCAGGTGCTGGGGGCTGCGGGTGCAGGGTCTTTTCCAGCCGTCGGGATTTTAGAGTCAGGCAGTCGCGGTCAGGGGGAGCCTGGGGATTCCCTCTGCAGGTGTCGCTGTGGGGGCTCAGGGGGGGCAACTTTGGTTACTCAGTCTCGGAGTCGCCGGAGGGTCCTCCCTGTAGAGTTGTTTCTCCACCGGTCGAGTCTGGGTCGCCGGATGCAGTGTTGCAAGTTTCACGCTTCTTGCGGGGATTGCAGGGGTCTTTAAATCTGCTCCTCTGTAACAAAGTTGCAGTCTTTTTGGAGCAGGTCCGCTGTCGTCAGGAGTTTCTGGTCTTTCTTGAAGCAGGGCAGTCCTCTGAGGATTCAGAGGTCTATGGTCCTGGGGAAAGCGTCGCTGGAGCAGGTTTCTTTAGAAGGCAGGAGACCGGCCGGTAGGTCTGGGGCCAAAGCAGTTGGTGTCTTCTTTTCTTCTTCTGCAGGGGTCTTTCAGCTCAGCAGTCCTCTTCTTGTAGTTTCAGGAATCTAAATCTTTAAGTTCGGGGAAGCCCTTAAATACTAAATTTAAGGGCGTGTTTAGGTCTGGGGGGTTAGTAACCAATGGCTACTAGCCCTGAGGGTGGGTACACCCTCTTTGTGCCTCCTCCCAAGGGGAGGGGGGTCACATTCCTATCCCTATTGGGGGAAATCCTCCATCTGCAAGATGGAGGATTTCTAAAAGTGAGTCACTTCAGCTCAAGACACCTTGGGGGCTGTCCTGACTGGCCAGTGACTCCTCCTTGTTGTTCTCATTATTTCCTCCGGCCTTGCCGCCAAAAGTGGGGGCCGTGGCCGGAGGGGGCGGGCAACTCCACTAGCTGGAGTGTCCTGCGGTGCTGGAACAAAGGGGTGAGCCCTTGAGGCTCACCGCCAGGTGTTACAGCTCCTGCCTGGGGGAGGTGTTAGCATCTCCACCCAGTGCAGGCTTTGTTACTGGCCACAGAGTGACAAAGGCACTCTCCCCATGGGGCCAGCAACATGTCTCGGTTGTGGCAGGCTGCTGGAACCAGTCAGCCTAGACAGATAGTCGGTTAAGGTTTCAGGGGGCACCTCTGAGGTGCCCTCTGGGGTGTATTTCACAATAAAATGTACACTGGCATCAGTGTGCATTTATTGTGCTGAGAAGTTTGATACCAAACTTCCCAGTTTTCAGTGTAGCCATTATGGTGCTGTGGAGTCCGTGTTTGACAGACTCCCAGACCATATACTCTTATGGCTACCCTGCACTTACAATGTCTGAGGTTTGGCTTAGACACTGTAGGGGCACAGTACTCATGCACTGGTGCCCTCCCCTATGGTATAGTGCACCCTGCCTTAGGGCTGTAAGGCCTATTAGAGGGGTGACTTATCTATACTGCATAGGCAGTGTGAGGTTGGCATGGCACCCTGAGGGGAGTGCCATTTCGACTTACTCGTTTTGTTCTCACCAGCACACACAAGCTGGCAAGCAGTGTGTCTGTGCTGAGTGAGGGGTCCCCAGGGTGTCATAAGATATGCTGCAGCCCTTCGAGACCTTCCCTGGCATCAGGGCCCTTGGTACCAGGGGTACCAGTTACAAGGGACTTACCTGGAGTCCAGGGTGTGCCAATTGTGGAATCAAAAGTACAGGTTAGGGAAAGAACACTGGTGCTGGGGCCTGGTTAGCAGGCCTCAACACACTTTCAATTAAAAACATAGCATCAGCAAAGGCAAAAAGTCTGGGGGTAACCATGCCAAGGAGGCATTTCCTTACACAACCCCCCCCCCCCCCCCCCCCCCCCCCCAACGAAAGAGGATGAGACTAACCTTTCCCAAGAGAGTCTTCATTTTCTAAGTGGAAGAACCTGGAAAGGCAATCTGCATTGGCATGGGCAGTCCCAGGTCTGTGTTCCACTATAAAGTCCATTCCCTGTAGGGAGATGGACCACCTCAACAGTTTTGGATTTTCAGCTTTCATTTGCATCAGCCATCTGAGAGGTCTGTGGTCAGTCTGAACTAGGAAGTGAGTACCAAAGAGGTATGGTCTCAGCTTCTTCAGGGACCAAACCACAGCAAAGGCCTCCCTCTCAATGGCACTCCAATGCTGCTCCCTGGGGAGTAACCTCCTGCTAATGAAAGCAACAGGCTGGTCAAGGCCATCATCATTTGTTTGGGACAAAACTGCCCCTATCCCATGTTCAGAGGCATCTGTCTGCACAATGAACTGCTTGGAGTAATCTGGAGCTTTTAGAACTGGTGCTGTGCACATTGCTTGTTTCAGGGTGTCAAAGGCCTGTTGGCATTCTACAGTCCAGTTTACTTTCTTGGGCATTTTCTTGGAGGTGAGTTCTGTGAGGGCTGTCACAATGGATCCATATCCCTTCACAAACCTCCTATAGTACCCAGTCAAGCCAAGGAATGCCCTGACTTGAGTCTGGGTTTTTGGAGCTGCCCAGTCCAGAGTAGTCTGGATCTTAGGCTGGAGTGGCTGAACTTGGCCTCCACCTACAAGGTGTCCCAAGTAAACCACAGTTCCCTGCCCTATCTGGCATTTGGATGCCTTGATAGAGAGGCCTGCAGATTGCAGAGCCTTCAAAACCTTCTTCAGGTGGACCAGGTGATCCTGCCAGTTGGAGCTAAAGACAGCAATATCGTCAAGATAAGCTGCACTAAAGGACTCCAAGCCAGCAAGGACTTGATTCACCAACCTTTGGAAGGTGGCAGGGGCATTCTTTAAACCAAAGGGCATAACAGTAAACTGATAATGCCCATCGGGTGTGGAGAATGCTGTTTTCTGTTTTGCTCCAGGTGCCATTTTGATTTGCCAGTACCCTGCTGTTAAGTCAAAGGTACTTAAGAATTTGGCAGCACCTAATTTGTCTATCAGCTCATCAGCTCTAGGAATGGGATGGGCATCTGTCTTGGTGACAGAATTAAGTCCTCTGTAGTCCACACAAAACCTCATCTCTCTCTTTCCATCTTTGGTGTGAGGTTTGGGGACTAAGACCACTGGGCTAGCCCAGGGGCTGTCAGAGTGCTCAATTACTCCCAATTCCAGCATCTTGTGGACTTCCACCTTGATGCTTTCCTTAACTTGATCAGACTGTCTGAATATTTTGTTTTTGACAGGCATGCTGTCTCCTGTGTCCACATCATGGGTACAAAGGTGTCTGACCAGGGGTTAGGGAAAAGAGCTCAGCAAACTGCTGCAGGACTGTCCTACAGTCAGATTGCTGTTGGCCAGAGAGGGTGTCTGAATAGATCACTCCATCTACTGAACCATCATTAGGGTTTGATGACAGAAGATCAGGGAGAGGCTCACTCTCAGCTTCCTGGTCCTCATCTGTTACCATCAACAGATTTACATCAGCCCTGTCATGGAAGAGCTTAAGGCGGTTCACATGGATCACCCTCTTGGGGCTCCTGCTTGTGCCCAGGTCTACCAGGTAGGTGACCGGACTCTTCCTCTCTAGCACTGGATAAGGGCCACTCCATTTGTCCTGAAGTGCCCTGGGAGCCACAGGCTCCAAAACCCAGACTTTCTGCCCTGGTTGAAATTCAACCAGTGCAGCCTTTTGGTCATACCAAAACTTCTGGAGCTGTTGGCTGGCCTCAAGGTTTTTACTTGCCTTTTCCATGTACTCTGCCATCCTTGAGCGAAGGCCAAGTACATAGTCTACTATATGTTGTTTAGGCTCATGAAGAGGTCTCTCCCAGCCTTCTTTCACAAGAGCTAGTGGTCCCCTTACAGGGTGGCCAAACAGAAGTTCAAAGGGTGAGAACCCTACTCCCTTCTGAGGCACCTCTCTGTAAGCGAAAAGCAGACATGGCAAGAGGACATCCCATCTCCTTTTGAGTTTTTCTGGGAGCCCCATGATCATGCCCTTTAATGTCTTGTTGAATCTCTCAACAAGGCCATTAGTTTGTGGATGATAGGGTGTAGTGAATTTATAAGTCACTCCACACTCATTCCACATGTGTTTCAGGTATGCTGACATGAAGTTGGTACCTCTGTCAGACACCACCTCCTTAGGGAAGCCCACTCTGGTAAAGATACCAATGAGGGCCTTGGCTACTGCAGGGGCAGTAGTCGACCTAAGGGGAATAGCTTCAGGATACCTAGTAGCATGATCCACTACTACTAGGATGTACATATTTCCTGAGGCTGTGGGAGGTTCAAGTGGACCCACTATGTCCACACCCACTCTTTCAAAGGGGACCCCCACCACTGGAAGTGGAATGAGGGGGGCCTTTGGATGTCCACCTGTCTTACCACTGGCTTGACAGGTGGTACAGGAGACACAAAACTCCTTAACTTTCTGGGACATGTTGGGCCAGTAGAAGTGGTTGACTAACCTCTCCCACGTCTTGGTTTGTCCCAAATGCCCAGCAAGGGGAATATCATGGGCTAAGGTCAGAATAAACTCTCTGAACTCCTGAGGTACTACCACTCTCCTAGTAGCACCAGGTTTGGGATCTCTTGCCTCAGTGTACAGGAGTCCATTTTCCCAATAGACCCTATGTGTTCCAGTTTTCTTGCCATTGGACTCTTCAGCAGCTTGCTGCCTAAGGCCTTCAAGAGAGGGACAGGTTTCTTGTCCCTTACACAACTCTTCCCTTGAGGGTCCCCCTGGGCCCAAGAGCTCAACCTGATAAGGTTCCAGCTCCATAGGCTCAGTTCCCTCAGAGGGCAGAACTTCTTCCTGAGAAGAGGGGTTCTCTTTTTGGTGTTGTGTTGCATCTGGTTTCCCAGTTGGCTTTCCTTTTCTCTTGGTAGGCTGGGCCCTTTTTCCAGACTCCAGCTCTACTTTGTCACCCTGTGCCTTGCACTGTGCCCTTGTCTTGACACACACCAGTTCAGGGATACCCAGCATGGCTGCATGGGTTTTCAGTTCTACCTCAGACCATGCTGAGGACTCCAGGTCATTTCCAAGCAAACAGTCTACTGGGATATTTGAGGAGACCACCACCTGTTTCAGGCCATTGACCCCTCCCCACTCTAAAGTTGCCATGGGATGTACTTTAGTTTGATTGTCAGCATTGGTGACTGGATAAGTTTGTCCAGTCAGGTATTGACCAGGGGAAACCAGTTTCTCTGTCACCATTGGTGACACTGGCACCTGTATCCCTCAGGCCCTCTACACTTGTCCCATTAATTAAGAGCTGCTGCCTGTATTTTTGCATGTTAGGGGGCCAGGCAGCCAGTGTGGCTAAATCCACCCCACCCTCAGGAACTAATGTAGCTTCAGTGTGACACCTGATTTGCTCTGGGCACACTGTTGATCCCACTTGGAGACTGGCCATTCCAGTTTTAGCTGTAGTGGAGTTAGAAGGGGTATTTTTCTGGGGACAGGCCTTGTCTCCAGTTTGGTGTCCAGGCTGATTACAGCTACGACACCAGGCCTTTTTGGGATCAAAGTTTTTACCCTTGTACCCACAATTGGTTTGTGAAGAGGCTCTGGGCCCACCGTCCTGTGCAGGTTTTTGGGGGCCTGTAGAAGACTCTTTACTATTTTTGTTTTTGGCTGTCTCACCACCCTTCCCCTGGGGAGGTTTTGTGACCCCTTTCTTTTGGTCACCCCCTGTGGAAGTTTTGGACACCCTAGTTTTGACCCAATGGTCCGCCTTCTTTCCCAATTCTTGGGGAGAAATTGGTCCTAGGTCTACCAGATGCTGATGCAGTTTATCATTGAAACAATTACTTAATAGGTGTTCTTTCACAAATAAATTGTACAGCCCATCATAATTACTTACACCACTGCCTTGAATCCAACCATCTAGTGTTTTTACTGAGTAGTCTACAAAGTCAACCCAGGTCTGGCTCGAGGATTTTTGAGCCCCCCTGAATCTAATCCTATACTCAGTGGAGAATCCAAAGCCCTCAATCAGGGTACCCTTCATGAGGTCATAAGATTCTGCATCTTTTCCAGAGAGTGTGAGGAGTCTATCCCTTCACTTTCCTGTGAACATTTCCCAAAGGAGAGCACCCCAGTGAGATTTGTTCACTTTTCTGGTTACACAAGCCCTCTCAAAAGCTGTGAACCATTTGGTGATGTCATCACCATCTTCATATTTAGTTACAATCCCTCTAGGGATTTTCAACATGTCAGGAGAATCTCTGACCCTATTTAAGTTGCTGCCACCCTTGATGGGTCCTAGGCCCATCTCGTCTTTCCCTTTCTATGGCTAGGATCTGTCTTTCCAAAGCCAATCTTTTGGCCATCCTGGCTAACTGGATGTCCTCTTCACTGGAGTTATCCTCGGTGATTTCAGAGAGGTTGGTCCCTCCTGTGAGGGGGCCAGCATCTCTGACTATTATGTTTGGAGTCAGGGCTTGAGAGGCCCTGTTCTCCCTAAATAGGACTGGTAGGGGGGAATCTCCCTCCAGGTCACTATCATCATCCTCTGTGTTGCCATCCTCAGAGGGGTTGGCCTTTTCAAACTCTGCCAAAAGCTCCTGGAGCTGTAGTTTGGAAGGTCTGGGGCCCATTGTTATTTTCTTTATTTTATAGAGTGACCTTAGCTCCCTCATCTTAAGATGGAGGTAAGGGGTAGTGTCGAGTTCCACCACATTCATCTCTGTACTAGACATTATGCTTCTAAAAGTTGGAATACTTTTTAAGAATCTAAAACTAGTTCTAGGTTCTAATTCAAACTTTTACCAAACTTTTAAACTCTAAAAGAAATGCTAAACAGGATCTAACACAAGGCCCTAGCAGGTCTTTTAAGAATTTAGAAAAATAGCTCAAATTGCAAAAATCTATTTCTAATGACAATTTTTGGAATTTGTCGTGTGATCAGGTATTGGCTGAGTAGTCCAGCAAATGCAAAGTCCCCCACCGCTGATCCACCAATGTAGGAAGTTGGCTCTGTATGCACTATTTCAAAGTAAGGAATAGTATGCACAGAATCCAAGGGTTCCCCTTAGAGGTAAGATGGTGGCAAAAAGAGAATACTAATGCTCTATTTTGTGGTAGTGTGGTCGAGCAGTAGGCTTATCAAAGGAGTAGTGTTAAGCATTTGTTGTACATACACACAGGCAATAAATGAGGAACACACACTCAGAGCCAAATCCAGGCCAATAGGTTTTGTTATAGAAAAATATATTTTCTTAGTTTATTTTAAGAACCACAGGTTCAAATTCTACATGTAATATCTCATTTGAAAGGTATTGCAGGTAAGTACTTTAGGAACTATGAATAATTACAGTAGCATATATACTTTTCACATAAAACACAAATAGCTGTTTTAAAAGTGGACACAGTGCAATTTTCACAGTTCCTGGGGGAGGTAAAGTATTGTTAGTTTTAGCAGGTACGTAAATCACCTACAAGTTTCAGATTTGGGTCCAAGGTAGCCCACCGTTGGGGGTTCAGAGCAACCCCAAAGTAACCACACCAGCAGCTCAGGGCCGGTCAGGTGCAGAGGTCAAAGAGGTGCCCAAAACACAGAGGCTTCAATGGAGAGAAGGGGGTGCCCTGGTTCCAGTCTGCCAGCAGGTAAGTACCCGCGTCTTCGGAGGGCAGACCAGGGGGGTTTTGTAGGGCACCGGGGGGGACACAAGCACACAAAGTACACCCTCAGCAGCGCGGGGGCGGCCGGGTGCAGTTTGCAAACAAGCGTCTGGTTTCCAATGGGAGTCAATGGGAGACCAAGGGGTCTCTTCAGCGGTGCAGGCAGGCAAGGGGGGGGGGCCTCCTCTGGGAAGCCACCACCTGGGCAAGGGAGAGGGCCTCCTGGGGGTCACTCCTGCACTGAAGTTCCGTTCCTTCAGGTGCTGGGGGCTGCGGGTGCAGGGTCTTTTCCAGCCGTCGGGATTTTAGAGTCAGGCAGTCGCTGTCAGGGGGAGCCTGGGGATTCCCTCTGCAGGCGTCGCTGTGGGGGCTCAGGGGGGGGCAACTTTGGTTACTCAGTCTCAGAGTCGCCGGAGGGTCCTCCCTGTAGCGTTGTTTCTCCACCAGTCGAGTCGGGGTCGCTGGGTGCAGTGTTGCAAGTCTCACGCTTCTTGCGGGGATTGCAGGGGTCTTTAAATCTGCTCCTCTGTAACAAAGTTGCAGTCTTTTTGGAGCAGGTCCGCTGTCCTCTGGAGTTTCTTGTCTTTCTTGAAGCAGGGCAGACCTCTGAGGATTCAGAGGTCGCTGCTCCTGGGGAAAGCGTCGCTGGAGCAGGTTTCTTTAGAAGGCAGGAGACAGGCCGGTAGGTCTGTGGCCAAAGCAGTTGGTGTCTTCTTTTCTTCTTCTGCAGGGGTCTTTCAGCTCAGCAGTCATCTTCTTGTAGTTTCAGGAATCTAAATCTTTAGGTTCAGGGAAGCCCTTAAATACTAAATTTAAGGGCGTGTTTAGGTCTGGGGGGGTTAGTAGCCAATGGCTATTCCTATCCCTATTTGAAAGTGTGTTGAGGCCTGCTAATCAGGCCCCAGCTCCTCTGTTCTTTCCCTAACCTGTACTTTTGTTTCCACAATTGGCACACCCTGGCATCCAGGTAAGTCCCTTGTAACTGGTACCCCTAGTACCAAGGGCCCTGATGCCAGGGAAGGTCTCTAAGGGCTGCAGCATATCTTATGCCACCCTGGGGACCCCTCACTCAGCACAGACACACTGCTTGCCAGCTTGTGTGTGCTAGTGGGGATAAAAAAGACTAAGTCAACATGGCACTCCCCTCCCGGTCCCATGCCAACCTCCCACTGCCTACAGGTATAGATAAGTCACCCCTCTAGCAGGCCTTACAGCCCTAAGGCAGGGTGCACTATACCATAGGTGAGGGCATAAGTGCACGAGCACTATGCCCCTACAGTGTCTAAGCAAAACCTTAGACATTGTAAGTGCAGGGTAGCCATAAGAGTATATGGTCTGGGAGTCTGTCATGCACGAACTCCACAGCACCATAATGGCTACACTGAAAACTGTGAAGTTTGGTATCAGACTTCTCAGCACAATAAATGCACACTGATGCCAGTGTACATTTTATTGTAACATACACCCCAGAGGGCACCTTAGAGGTGCCCCCTGAAACCTTAACCGACTACCCGTGTAGGCTGACTGGTTTTAGCAGCCTGCCACACACCAGACATGTTGCTGGCCACATGGGGAGAGTGCCTTTGTCACTCTGTGGCTAGTAACAAAGCCTGTACTGGGTGGAGATGCTTATCACCTCCCCCTTGCAGGAACTGTAACACCTGGCGGTGAGCCTCAAAGGCTCACCCCCTCTGTTACAGCACCCCAGGGCATTTCAGCTAGTGGAGTTGCATGCCCCCTCCGGCCACGGCCCCACTTTTGGCGGCAAGGCCGGAGGAGATAATGAGAAAAACAAGGAGTCGTCACTGGCCAGTCAGGACAGCCCCTAAGGCATCCTGAGCTGAGGTGACTCTGACTTTTAGAAATCCTCCATCTTGCAGATGGAGGATTCCCCCAATAGGGATAGGAATGTGCCCCCCTCCTCTCAGCGAGGAGGCACAAAGAGGGTGTAGCCACCCTTAGGGCTAGTAGCCATTGGCTACTAACCCCCAGACCTAAACACGCCCCTAAATTCTGTATTTAGGGGCTCCCCAGAACCTAGGAACTCAGATTCCTGCAATCTAAGACAAAGAGGGACTGCTGAGCTGAAAACCTGCAGAGAAGACGGAGACACCAACTGCTTTGGCCCCAGCTCTACCGGCCTGTCTCCCCACTTCTAAAGACACTGCCCCAGTGACGCATTCCACAGGGTCCAGCGACCTCTGAAGCCTCAGAGGACTACCCTGCATCTAGAAGGACCAAGAACTCCCGAGGACAGTGGCTCTGTTCCACTAAGACTGCAACTTTGCAACAAAGAAGCAACTTTGAAACAACACATGTTTCCCGCCGGAAGCGTGAGACTTTGCACTCTGCACCCGACGCCCCCGGCTCGACTTGTGGAGAACAAACACCACAGGGAGGACTCCCCGGCGACTACGAGACCGTGAGTAGCCAGAGTTGACCCTCCCCCCAATCCCCCCCCCCCCCGCCGAGTCCCCACAGTGATGCCTGCAGTGGGAATGCCGAGGCTCCCCCTGACCGCGACTGCCTGCTTCAAAGACCCGACACCTGGTAAAGACACTGCACCCGCAGCCCCCAGGACCTGAAGGATCCGACCTCCAGTGCAGGAGCGTCCCCCAGGAGGCCCTCTCCCTTGCCCAGGTGGTGGCTAACCAGAGGAGCGCCCAATCCCCCCCCCGCGCCTGCATCGCTGAAGAGACCTCTTGGTCTCCCATTGAAACCTATTGCGAACCCGACGCTTGTTTGCACACTGCACCCGGCTGCCCCCGTGCCGCTGAGGGTGTACTTTCTGTGCTGACTTGTGTCCCCCCCCGGTGCCCTACAAAACCCCCCTGGTCTGCCCTCCGAAGACGCGGGTACTTACCTGCTGGCAGACTGGAACCGGGGCACCCCCCTTCTCCATTGAAGCCTATGGTTTTGGGCACCACTATGACCTCTGCACCTGACCGTCCCTCAGCTGCTGGTGTGGACTCTGAACCACCCCCTGGAACTGTTGTAAATTGCACTGTCTAGTTTTAAAATACCTATGTCATTTATGTGAAAACTGTATATGCTATTTTGCTAATTCAAAGTTCCTAAAGTTCTTAAGTGAAGTACCTTTCATTTAAAAGTATTACTTGTAAATCTTGAACCTGTGGTTCTTAAAATAAACTAAGAAAATATATTTTTCTATACAAAAACATATTGTCCTGGAATGGTCTCTGAGTGTGTGTTCCTCATTTATTGCCTGTGTGTGTACAACAAATGCTTAACACTACCCTCTGATAAGCCTACTGCTCGACCACACTACCACAAAATAGAGCATTAGAATTCTTTCTTTTTGCCACTATCTTACCTCTAAGGGGAACCCTTGGACTCTGTGTATACTATTCCTTACTTTGAAATAGTGCATACAGAGCCAACTTCCTACACTCTCTCCAATTATTTTCGTTGAAAGTTTCTTTATTGGTGGCCCTCACATCATCCAGACGTGTCAGCGAAGTGCAGGCCCTCTCTATTGAAGAGCCGTTCTTAGTTTAAACGAGACAGACTGCTGCTGCGTACTAATCTGTATTTCATCCTGAAAGTCCCTTCAGACTTCCACATCAATGAGCCTTTAGTCTTCAAATCCTTTTTTCCTCATCCTTCTACTCCGGCGGAGAGAGCATTACACTCCTTAGATGTTAAGAGATGTGTTCAATTCTACTTGGACAGAACTAAATCTTTTCGACGCTCTAATCAGCTATTAGTAGCATACAGTGCACCTAGAAAAGGCCAACCACTCTCCAAGCAGAGTATATCCAGATGGATCGCCTCAACCATTCATTTCTGCCATCAAGCAGCGGGGTAAACCTCTGCACTCATCTGTACATGCTCATTCTACGAGGGCAGTCTTCGTCAGCAGCGCTGTTCGCAGGAATTTCCCTACAAGACATTTGTAGGGCAGCAAAATGAAAGTATATTCACAAAGCACTACTGCTTGGAATCTCTATCTCAGGGAGAGATAGCAGTGGGTCAAGCAGTTCTCAGTACTCTTCAGGTGAAGGTGAGCCATCTCTTTTCCATCCCGCCATCGTAGAATAGGTATGCACATTGTTTATGTCCCTTATGTTTAGTTAGAGTTATGATTTGCTAAAAAAAAAAAGTCAAGAAAAGAAAGAGCAGTGTAACATAGAGAAAAGTGGACATAATTAAGGATAGTATTCACATACCATATGTTTGAAGTATTCCTTGATATGTATGTATGTGTATATATGTATGTGTATATATGTATGTATGTGTATATATGTATGTGTGTATATATATGTGTATATATATATGTGTGTGTATATGTGTGTGTGTGTATATATGTGTGTGTGTATATATGTGTGTGTGTGTGTATATATATATATATGTGTGTGTGTATGTATGTATATACTTATGCTTTATATATGCGTGTGTTTTGTATCATATATGGTTACAATTGTACAATGTGCATAAGTACTGCTCTCTACTCTGATTCAAGCATGTGAATCTATGAAAGTTCCAGTACTGGAGCAAGAAAATAAGTTACTTACCTGTAACTGTAGTTCTCCAGTATTGGAATCTCATAGATTCACATGCGACCCACCCACCTCCCCGGAGAGGCTCAATTTCACCTTCCTTTTTTCCTTTTTTCCTTTTTCTCTTTCTTCCTCTTTTAACGCACTTGTGCTTTGAAAATCTGAGGTGCTTGAGCTTCTCTCAGGAGGATTCTAGAGGGTGGGGTCGCCTGATTGGTGGATACTCAAGTTTGGTCCTTTTCCTAAAATGACTCTGATACTCTGTTAAAGTGAAGAGGCCTAGGGCCTTTTTGTTAATATATTTTAACACTACTTGTGTAATTCATACCGTGGGCTCCCAACTCAACGATGGGGAATGATTCAAGCATGTGAATCTATGAAAGATTCCAATACTGGAGAACTACAGTTACAGGTAAGTAACTTATTTTCGTTTGTTTGGACATCCGCACTCTACATTGCCCACCACTCCTTCCTATGGCCTGGCCCCGCCAGCCCTGTATTCCAAGCTGTCGGACAGACAGCAGAAAATAAGATGATAATAACATTGTTTTGTCGTCGTTTTATTTGCCCCTGCCTGACTGAGGAGTGGGCAATGCTCTGCTAAAATGAGGAGTTGCCCCTGTTGTGGTCAGCTCATATTTGTTAATCTCATAAATTCAGGGATGAGAGGTCAAAATCCTTAAAAACGTTTGTATTTCCTACATCAAATGAAGCAAATGTGTCAGCAAACAGTGTTTGCAATCTCCATGAACAATTTCCTAAGCTGGGGTTTTTAACAACGAGACAAGCTTGAGTTTCCTGGTTACACCTTAACCATGTCATAAAACAGAAAGCCTTAACTGGTTTGTACTAACCGTTAGGGCCAGTAAAGACAGAGGACAACTCAAAGGGTGAGAGAGAAGTGCGAGGGCGCAGTCAGAAAGAGCTATGATAAGTTGTTTTTGATGACCTAATTTTATTGGTTATAAAAAAAAGCCATTGTATGTGAGATAGTTATACAAAAACAGGAACACGTCTTAAAGGACTCGCTGATTACTAATAAAACAGGCTGTGGGAAGGGGTTGTTTGAATTCACTGGATGGCCATTGTAAAGCACCACACACCACCAACTGCACTCCTATGCGCTGAGTGCATCTGTATAGTAAGCGTTTTGAGGTTTAGAATACATCGCACAGTACATAAGCAAGCATCTGGTTTGTAATGTTGTAGAATTACAGGTTAAAAGCAAATGATCAGTAAAAGCCAGCCAGTCGAATAGCTCAGTGGGTTGAGTGCCTGCAGCAGGCATGTGTGTGTGTAACATGCAAGTAACAAGTATGAATTGCATTAAGGCAGACTGTTCCTTCTGTTCTTCAGAGGTAAACAAAATAAGTATCATGGTATTACTAGGTAATTTTGGCTGCACTCATTAAAGGGAATTGACACATTTCATATTGTGTTTTGCTCTATCAAATGGTCAATTTAATTTGGGATGCCTTATTTATGTATGCCCGTGGTTACACAAAGGTGTAACGGTGGAACCGCTACGGGCACTTGGGTGCTGCATCTGCCTTAGGAACACGTATCATCTGTCCATACAATGCTGAAACACATTAGCAAAGCTTTGACTTTGCCAATGTTTTTTTTGTATAGTTGACATAGGGACTGCCCAGTAGTTGTACCTTATTTCACTACCATAACTTCTGAATGTTGGTGTCTCGGGGGCAAAAGCAGGTATTTGTGCAGAGGGTCTCAGAGGATGGACTACCACGTCACTGCATAATAGTCATACACTAACCATTGAGTCACGTGGATGTGGATCGTGGAGTATGGATCTTTTCTCTTTGTTCCACCTCATTATGTGTGTTAACTAGAAAAAGTATGTTCATTTCAAACACTATGGACAAGTATGAAAACCAGTGTTTTGATAGCCTTTACTTTGAGCCCTGGTTAGGAATTCATTGAGCTGGAAGAGGTCTCTAAAATGGGTGTTGGGACCCTCTCTGCGTCATAAATAAAATTCTCTGAGTTCTTTTACTGTGACCCACATGGATGTCTATTATGGTTCCTATTTGTCTGTACAGGTGGGGATAGAAGACCAACCACTGCCAGACTGCTCATTACCTAGCCTAAACCAAGACATGTCGTCATTCAGTCATTTTTTATTTGTTCACAATGTGTACACCCATCTCTGCTCTTTTTCCAGAAGGACCTTATTTAATCGTGGACGTTTTTTGTATTTGTCCAAGTGCAGTGCAACAAAAATAATTTTCAGTTCAGTATGACTATTGTTGATTTTGTGGCTGGCCATCTTTGTTGTCCCTTTCCTACACCATAAACTACATGTTCTCCAATGCATAGCTTTAATTTCCTCCATGTCATCCTGATATATTGCATCTTGCACGGACATCCGAAAAGGCATATCAAATTTAACGAGTTACAATTGATATGTCTATATAGGATCCATTCTTTCTTCAAACGAAGGTCTACTTTCTTCATGGTCTTAGTGAGGTGACACTTGCTGCAGCGTCTGCATTGGTGATGGCCTTATATCTGTAGAAGGCCTCATTGTATTAGATTTTCACAGCTAGTTTTCCTTTGGGTTCTTGAACATACCAGGAAGTCCCTTAGATTTCAAACACATTTGTAGGCAAAAAGCGGCTTCTCATGTTTGAGGTCCGCAGTAATTAAAATTCGCCAGTTTTTGTTAATGCAATGCTCACCAGGTTTGAGATGAGTATGTGGTGACACACAATAGTCGTGGATTTTCATTCTTCTTGTTGCATATTCAATGAGAGCATCCCTGTTGTACCCAGTTGTTTCATTGTTTTTCTTATAAATGCCTTTGGTTAGCAACACTACCTGAGTTTTTCACAGAGATCTGCTTCTCTATTAAAGGAGATTATGTGATTGTGAAGACAGCAATCCCATTGGCAAGCAATTCCACAGAAATGGATCAATTCCCCTGTTTTTGTAGTAAGAACTCCTATTGTAAATACAGTGTGGTTAACTGGTTAACAGATGTCCGTGCTGAGCTTTTGCATTCCTAGAGTGAACGGTGCCTTTAGAACCAGATACAAAGTATTACTATGATGAAATTCAGATCTAGACCTTTGGGTGCACATGGATGGCATGATAAGTATGATATGCCAGAATGGTTTAAACAGCTTATACATTTGTTATTGCTATAAAAATAAGCTCAATTTTGGTCAAGTGTGCAAACCTGCCAGCAAGCCATCTTCTCTTTTGCAAAAATATTTTAGAGCAGCTCTGAGGCTGAGCAGGGCAAAGAGATGAATATGGCCCTATAGTGGTGCATACAACAGTAGAAAACGAAAATGTACATGAAATACAGCCAACCCATTGCTTGCAACTGAACCCACATGAACAAATTCTTGGAGGAGCACAGCCTTATAGGAATTGCCTCTTCATTCATATCGTGGTGTGTGGAAAGCTTTCACTTTTTCTCCTTGAAGATACTGGACATCCAAGATTCAGCTCTTCAACCATTCCCTCCAATTGAGTTTGCAGGCCCTCCACTTCCTACCCAAAGAGACGTGTGGGAGCATAAATGTGATCTTTAACAACTGTTCTATGTTTTGTTCTTGCCATGATTTAATGAGCCATGCAGCTGTACAAACCCTGGCCTTTGCATGTAGGCTGGGGAAGTAGTTAAGTCTGACAACGATTTCTGCTTTTTAGCTTCCCCTTTGTTTCCAAAACGTAGGGAACAGGTGGATAAGGAATGGATAAGAAAAGACAATAACAGCAGATGTCGAAACAGCACCTGTCCTCACACCATGAGAATGTATTAATGTTCTGCTAAGCTTCCTGTTTGTAATTGCATACAGCTTAACTTACAAAATCAACTGCCTTCACACACCTCTGACTTGGCTATTTCAATGTGTGTCAGTGTAGTTCAAACAGTATATAAAGATTGCCCCAGCTGCGTCTGGTAGAGCATACTTGGAAGCTGACTGCTTTGTATCTATCAAGCCTAAGCTTAAGTAAACCTACTTCCAGAAGTGTTTGTTGTCTCAATAACAGACAAGTATACCTGATGTGTGCGATCACAGAAGTCTGCCATTATTCCTTACAGGAGTGCCAACATGTAGCCTAATGCTGGAGCGCTGGGACAAAAAAAAAGAAAGAAAAAGAAAAAAAAAGAAATGTGCTAAGTCGAAGTGGCAAGGAGAAGAGTAAGTGAGTAACGGCAACAATCCAGGTGCAGCTTAATACCCTATTTTCAGATGCTTCAACGTAAGGCAGCAGTAGCTGCAGAGTGGAGGCATGGGGCAAGTGCTGCTGCCACAGGGTCTAAAGCAGAGGAATAGTAGTCTATGGGTTCCTTCTGATCCCTGTGATCCTGTACCGAAAGCCCAAGTGCAAATCGATCACATGCATGACAATTCAGAATAAACAGTTATAATTGTGTAGGGGCTTGCCCAAGGATCTACGGACTACAATACCCTACAATAAAATACAATACAGTATAGTACCCCGCCATAACCAAGAAAATTTGTACTTGGGAGATGGTCACAATATGGCCTTCAAACTGTTGAAGCCTCATGCCTTTTTTTTTTTAGCCAGTTCAGTGAAGAGGTAGTCTACGCCCGGTGTGCAATGCAAGCAAATTATGAATGTAATGAACTAACGTAGCACCCTCAGCAAAGACGTAGATGACCAAATCTTTAAGGCTTGAGAAATGATCAACAGACTGTATATCCTTGAAGTCTCAGTCAAGTAAGCGGAGAGTCACTGAATGGCAGCACGGTTGGTAAACTGGGTTGACTTTCACAGGAGCAGAATGGTATCAAACGCCACACTTACCTTGATGGAGTAGCCGCAAACAGTGGCCAGCCATGACAAACAAAGGATCCGGTCACTTCCCAAGACTGTGCTATCCATTGCATAGAAACTGTACAGTCTTTACTCTGAGTCCTCCCTTTCCTACCTACCCAACCAGTCTACTGTCCATACGTGCACTTCTGATAGACTTCTAACTCCAGATTCCTCACCTTTCAGATATTCCTAAGGCATCAAACCGGATCTGGAAATGTTTTAGTATTTCAGTGGGCCAGTAGGTGTACGGACACTGTTCCACTTAGGAATTGATATGCAGTGCCTTTATAAGCACTATAGAGCTGCTAAGCTGGCATGCTGATATCTGTTCCTTTGTTTCCAAGCCATAAGACATGAGTGGTCTCATCTCTGAAAATATTTTGAGGGAAAACTTGTCCCGGTGTGCAAGGGAAATGTCCCCTCCGGAGACGATGGGATTCAAATTTTGTAAGGACTGTTGCAGGCAGATGTGGTCCCTGGGTTGGAACCACAACTCTAGGCTCTTAATTGCAATACCCCGCATTGTTACTGGTCCAAAGGTTGATCTTTGTCCCGTTTCTGGCCTAAGAACCACAGGCATTAACCCCACGATTGATCGTCCTCACACTCCAAACTTCTGGTAAGTCCAAGAAGCACAAAAAATCCAAACTGTATTTAGTCTCCTCTTGCCACTCTCAAACTCCAGAGAGGGTGTCTGATAGAACCATGCCCATGCCTCTTGAGCTCATTTTTCTGAAGTTTGTCATCTAAGCCCATCCCTGAACTTGTCCTGCAAAACCAGAGTTTCTGCAGTTCTGAGGCAAATCCAACAAGTCCACAAAACAATGTTTAGACTCTTCAGATCCCCTTTGACTCACTTCAGTGTGCCTTTTGGTCCCATGGAGCATCAAGGCACTCAGTTTGGCCTACCACCGGCAGGTGGTTCATTGGCACCAGTTAGATCCATGCTGACTCAGCCTTTGGCTCCACAACCCACACTAGTTCCTAGAACGTCTATACCATAGGAAGTGTTTATCCATTGTGCTGTGACTCTGAGTTGGTGCCACTATGACCCAGACTGAGACCACTTTTGGTTGCTGTTGAACCACAGTCCGCGCTGCTTGACGCCCCATCTCCACAAGTAAGATCTCACACATTTCTTGTTTCAGACTAATTCTGACAATGTTTATGATGCGGGTGATTGGTCAACTTTGCTATGAAGACAACTGATATGATGACTTACAAGATGCCAGTGTCCTGGACACCTCTCCTGATGTTGGCCTATTTACATCCCCAGATGATACCACTGATTAGAGTGTTCCTTTTGCAGTGGTCATGCGGAGGGCCGTTAAAGTTCTCAACCGCTAGCTCCCCACCATAAAGGTCAAAGGAAATGTCTTGACTTAAGATCTCCTGCAGGGGCAAACCACTCACTGATGCTCCTGGGGACCGGAGTCAAACATTTGCTCTGGCCCTCTGCCAAACTGCCAAATTTATCCTGTCTGCCCTGCATTTGCCTTGCCCAACCTCCCTCCCTTCCCCCCCCCCCAACCCCCGGTTAAGTGTTGTAGGCATCACCTAGCTGGACTTATCCAAACACTTTTTCCAACTATTGCCCTGATTGGGAGTCCAAAAGGGTAACAACCTTTGAGAAGACCACTCTGGCACTCAGAGTATGCTAATGCCAGTTGCTTATTGGACCACTATTCCCATGCTTTTTGGGACTCAGTGGCTCAAGTCCTCTCAGGTGTCCCGTAAGACCTCTGACCTGCTGTCACCCAAGCTATAGAGGATAGTTGTGAATGCAGCCGGATTCACAACTAGTTGTGGCCTAGACACCCCATATTTCATTGGGCAAGCCGTTGGCCCCAGTGCCACTATGCCTTGCTGCGGTTGACAGGTTTTTCACACAACGCCCAGTCGTACCTTATGGGCATGCTCTCTGACAGGGCTCTTTTTGGGGACAAAGCAGATTCTGCTTTGGAGCAGTTAAAGGAGAGTAGGGCCACAATGTAGTGTCTGGGGCCTGGACATATCTGCCCCACCCCCTTGCCAGCTGCATCAGCCCTGACATTCCTTTTGTGATTTTGGCAGAGGTATCCAATATTTACTGCTGCGTTAACCTCAGCAGGATGACACCTCCCACCCTCCTGGGGTTGCTACTCCTGTTGCTACTTAGTACAAAGAGGACTGAGGCCTTCATCCTATTTGAATACAAATTCAGGATGCTCACTCTGAACCAGGTCTTGTATTCTCTCGACCCTGGAGACTGCAGGATGCTTATTTCCATGTTCCTGTCCTGCGTTCCTTCTGGCACTGCCTACGGTTCGTGGTAGGGCTGGAACATTTCAAGTTTGGGATTACCATTGCCCCTTAGGTGTCGACAAAAGTGATGGCGATGGTGGCAGCACATCTTCAGGGGTCAGGGCTCCCATTTTACCTCTACCTTGATGACGACTGGTTGTTAAAGGCAGGCTCACCCCAGGCATTCCACCACCCCAGACTACAGTGCCCCGTCTGTCATCGTAGGGTTCATTAACAATGTGCCACAATCACATCTGACTCCTTCTCAGATACTCCCTTTCATTGGTGGCCTTCTGGACACAATTTGGTTTCTTACCTTCCCCCGGGGGAAAAAGAGGACAGGATGTTGAAGCTATGATCCCAGTCTTTCACCCTCTGCCCTGGGACTTCTCAGACTACATCTAGATTTCAGGGGGGACTGCAATGGACTTGCAGTGTTGATTACTAGACCAGGATTGCGTCAGCGGTGAACCCCTCTCCCTTCCCCACCCAAGGTTGACATTGACAGATGAGTCTCTTCTGAGTTATGGAGGCCACCTAGGAGAGGTCAGAGGCCTTTGATCCCCAGCAGAGTCCCAACTCCATATTTACCTTCTGCAGCTGAGGGCCATTTGTTTGGTGCTGAAAATCTTCCTTCTGTCGGAGGCTGCTACAGGTGATTGCGGTCGACACCACTGCTTTGTGGTTCCTCAACAGACAGGGTGCATTTGTGCCTCTAAAATTGGCTGGACCACCAAGGAATCTTCGTGGTGTTGAACCACCAGCAGGATCTTTGACTGGCATGAAGGACTAGCTCCCTAACGATTAACAAGTGGTAGTTACACCTGGATGTGGAGCAAGCTTCAGTGAATGGGGAGATCCTAGGCTTGATTTATTCGCCACAACCCGAAACGCACAATGGCACAGTTCTGCACGTTGGCGTTTCCATGGTCTCACTAGAAGATGCATTCTGCCTAGAATGAAATGCTGGTTCCACGTATGCCTTTCTGCCGATGCCTCATCTGCCCCAATTCTGAAGATCAGGACTAACCAGGCCCAAATAATCCTAATGGCCCTGGATTAGGCACTGAGAGTATGGTATCTAGAGCTCCTGGAATTTGGTGTCTAGCTTCTAATCTCCACCTTCGTGACTGGAGATTGAGTGGCAACAACAGAACATTGATTGACCTTCCCCCAGAGGTGGTAGATGCCATCTTGGTGGCTAAGCATCACTTGACAAACTGTATATGCTTGCTGAAAGAAATTTGTGGTTTGGTGCAGCATGTGCCAGATTGACCCACTGCATGCCAAGTTACCGGACATTGATTTAGTCTCTCCCTTGGCAAGTCTTTGCGCACAGTTAAAGGGTATGGTTCAGCCTTTTTTTCTGATCCTGAACCAGCACTAATTATTTAAATCTACGGTTGTGATGCTTTTTTTTTTTTTTTGAAAGACCTACAATGCTTGTTTTGCTCTCCCTTTTTTATGCGACAGTGGGACCTCAACTTGGTCCTCACATATTTCATGTGCACTCTGAGGTGCTTCATAGCTGTCCTTTGCAGCTTCTAACTTTCAACTGTTTCTTGTTCACATCACAGTTCTGCAAGTAAATGAGCTTGTCTCTTCAACTTACCATACACCACCTTCCCAGACAAACTGGTTCTGCGCATAAAAACATCCTTCTTGCCAAAAGGTCATGTTATTTTATGTCTGACAATCACCTGGCTGGTGTTGTATGCTCTGCCTCTCCCTTCCAAGGAAGAGGAGAGACTCAAGCGCTTGTTCCCAGAGAGCACTGATCTTTTACATTGATCGTACCAGAGAACACACCAGGTGAACGATCAGCACCAGGCTGTTCAGAAAAGGCTAATCTTCCACTGGATTATACTCTGCATCAAGATCTGCTACACATTGCCAGAAAGCAGCCTCCAGGAGGACTCCAAACTCGTTCTACCAGGTCCAAAGCTGCTACTACTGCTTTGACATATGGAGTTCATGTTGGCGGCTGTGCAGATGTCACTCCATATGTTCCCAAAGCACTACTGCCTGTGCAGTCAGGTTTGCCGGGAGGGACATTTTGCCTGCTCAGTCCTAGAGGGCTTTTTGGTTTGAGCCAGTTTCCAGACCCACCTCCCTAACAGGCATTGCTGTGGTATTTGTTCAGAAGGCGGGGAATCTTTGGTTAAAAGTCTATCAGAACAAGTTACTTACCTTCTGTAACACTTTCTGGCAGCGACTCTAACTGCAGATTCAGCAACGATCCTCCCCGTTATGTAAATTCGGCCCAAGCCATTAAATCCCAAATTAAGTTATCTGCACAGGAGTCACAGCCAATTTGCATTTGGAGCTTTGCGTCTGGGTGTGTGGACAGCCTTGAAATAACAGAGCGCAAGGGAGTGGCATCTCTGTAGGCCAGCGTGTTATTTCTGGAGCACATGGTGCCACATACCAGTGTTCAGAGGTGCTTCTCGGAAGATTCCTCATCCAGACAATACCCGGGGAATAATTAAAAGGTGATGTGGGTGCAGTTAGTCTCTACCAGAAATGGCTTTACCGAAAGTAAGTAAACCTGTTCATTAAGACTGCACCAGAATGTGATGTGAATACTGTAGCAGAAAAGCAATGGAACAGTGCTTTAAGAGTCAAGTAGGTGATAGGCTCAGGACCGAGCTCCAGGCGCTACGAGGAGCAGTGTTTTATCTATTACCCTTCTGTTGGCCTCCTGACATACAACTGCCCCCATATACCCCTGCAAATGTAAATAACCTATTTATTCCATTGGACTCCACTCGCCTACAAGTTAAATACAGTATTCAGGAGAATTGTGAGTAAAGTCTTGGAGACATGAATTGAAAGGTAATATTTGGAGCTTCCTTTGACTAACTATTTACACTTAAAGGCAGTGTATTATTGATCCTGTCTAGTTATACTGCATAGAACAGAGTTTTATTGTAAACAGTGACTAACACAGAGACCGGATACTAGAATAGCCAAAAGGTTTAATAAGATGTTTAATTATTCAGCTGTCCTGGTGTTGGATTTGTTGATTGAGAGGGAACTCCATCATTTTGAATTGTTTGGTCACTTAGTATAGCAGATCCAGTAACCTTGTACATCACGAACCAGCTTGTTTTTGCTGTCCATACACATGTTCGAAGGTAATGTTCCACCATTGTGTTGTATGTTATTTCTGTAATCCTTAAAACTTCCTAATGTCTGTGCAGTAGTCCAGACTGTGGATGTTGTGGGAGAGCTGCATTTTGTGCACTTTTGTTTAATTGCATGTGTACGTACGTGCGTGCTGACCTGCAGTAAGTACCTGCATTTAATATTCAGTCATACCACCTTCGTTTTTAAATGCCACCCCATGCAAATAGTTGCTTAAAACACCAACAATTTTTTCTCAATTTGTGCTGTGTTTTTCCCTCATGCAGGAGGTGGCAAAGTTGCGTTGCCAGCTGTCAAAAGAAAAACCAGCTGCACACGGTGGAAGACGGTTGGATCTCTCAAAGTCTTTCCAATGTGAAAGCAAGGAAAATGTTGTTCCTCTGACACCTCTAAAAGAAGGTGAGATTGTAATTTCTTTCTGGGTTGACAAGATTGTTTTTTAAGCTTGACTATTGCTGCAAATGTACACACACATTTCAGCTGTTAAGCTGAAGGAACAAATAAGACACTGTTGTATCTTGCGTGGTTGGTGTTTACAGCACTAATGATTTGGTGGATGCTTGGTGTTTTTAAAGATCATGCATTGTGGCAGTTTACTGGAAGAATACGGAGTGAATACAATGAATTAAACGGTTGGATCCACTTTCTATATTCATTTTTCATCTTGTGAATGGTTGCTTGGTAGACTGGAGCAGATGCCAACAAATGGGCCTCAAATATCCCCCGTTTTATACGGTCCATGTCGGTTAATGGCATAGACTGTTGCATGAAATAGCCCAATTTGCAGGAAAGCTGACTATGCCATCCTATGGCATATCAAAATGAGGTATACCGTGCAGTTTAGGGGTTCCCTTATAAGTTGAAATTGGCTTGCTCTAGCAATCCCAAGCACCTCTCTTAGAGGGTGGTGTTGTTGAGCAACCTCAGGCTTATCAGCGTGGAGTGCTAGACATTTTCTGCATGCACTCAGTCAAATGATATGACTCAATAAGGAGGTTCACCTAATTTATAAAATGAACACTTATCTTTATATAGTTTTAGGCACCAAGATCATCACAACAGGTAAATATGTTTCAAGTTATGAATTTTTACAGGTTTGGAAATTCAACAGTGCAGTTTCTGAAGTTGTAATGTTATCCAGGGGAGCAAAGGTGTATACTGCATACATGTATTTTACAGTGACTTAAAGGACCAATTTTCCGGACGTAAGAGTATGGGGCAGGGTACATAGCAGCACCAAGAGGTCATCTCCGGAGTCAATGGGGTGACTGGGTGCTGAGGTACTGTTTAGGGTCAGGTGCCTTCACGTCATCCTATAGGAAAAGGAACATATACTGCATTTGGGCACTTAGCAACGAATTACAGGGCAGTTATTCTGGAGGTAAGGTAAGTGTAGGGCAAGGTCCAAGGCAACACCAACAGGTCCCTTAGGGAGCGTAGGAAGGTGGCTCTATATGGTGCACGAAAGTACACTGTGAAAAGACTAGAGTGGATCCCCAATTAGTTTACAGAGGCAAGCGTAGACGGGACTAATGCTCTATTTTGTGGTAGTGTGGGAGAGCAGTTAGGTTTATCGGAGGGTAGTGCTAAGCATTTGTTGTACTCCGAGGCAATAATTGACACACACTCAAAGAATAAATCCGACTAATTTAGAAATCTAACACTTTTTATGTATACTTTAAACCCAAGACCTTTGTTATAAGAGAAGTACGTTTTTTAAGCATAAATATGTACCACTTGCAAACATCGACTGTGCAATTTCAGAGTTCTTCGTGTTAGCCTGTGGAAGGAAATTAATTCAGCAAACAAGCACTACAATGACTCACAGGACCAATCTTGTAGACTCAAGGTGAATATTGGGCAAGGGTCAGGACCACACCCACAGGTCACTCCAGGCAGTACTGGGGTGGCTGGGTGCAGAAGTGTAATTCGGCATCTGGTGCACAGTGTATTTCAGTATGGGTTTGGCCTCTGTGGATTTAGGCTGCAGGCTTCAGCTGGGGGGGTGGGGTGGGCTTCCTTCAGACAACCAACAGGTAGGTCTCAAATGTGGGGGGGGGGGGGCTCAGGGAACGTAGTTGCACATTTGGTCCTTTTCACAAGGGTCAGTGGATGCACGGGTGTCCTTTTGGCATTTGGTTTCCTTGTCCAGGAGCACACGTGGTTGTGGGGGGCCTGAGGCTGCAGGCATCATTGTGGAGTCCAGGAGGGGTGAAACCACAGTGAACTCTAGCTCAGGAGAGCTGAGGGACATTGTTGACACCCTGAGTCCACTTCAACTCAGGTCGGTGGCGATTGGTGCAGTGGATGCTTTATATATCTGGTTTCTCACCTCCGAGGCTGCAGGAGAGGGATCCTGCATGCAGAAACTGCAGGTGACTTCACGGAGTCCAGGAAGGGGGAAGTCACGATGGACACACTCTGGACAGCTGGGGACCTTGCTGACACCATATGTCCACTCCCACTTTGATCATTGACAGTGGGTGCATGATGACTTCAGGTGATGGGTCTTTGTGGTCTGGAGGTTGAGTCCTTTGCTTAGAGTTGGTTGGAGAGCAGCTTCACTGCTCATAGGAGACTTGAGTCATTTTCAAAAGCAGGCTGTCCTCCCATGTTTCTGGAGGTTCAGCTGAAGGACGAGGCATCTTCTGATGCAGAGTCCATAAAGTAGTGCAGACAGGCCGGCGGGGCTGGTATCAGGTCAGCTGCTGCTTCTTCTCGTCTGTGGGTGCGTCTCTTCTTTGTCCTTCTCTCTTTAGGTAATCAGTCTAAGTTCTGGGGTTCAGAGGTGCCACCTAAATACTCAATTTAGGGGTGTTACAGGGAGTGCCAGGTGGCAGCATATGGGTTGTCCACCTTTAGGGTGACTACACACTTTCTTTGACCACTTCCATTGGCAAGTGGGCCTAACCTTGACCCTAGTGGCCTAATTCCTTCCAAGCCAAGATGGAGGGATTTAAAAAGTGGTGTCCACTTCAGCTTGTTCACATTAGACGTGGAACTGGCATGAGGTGGGCACACCTAATTTGCCTAGTTGTCCCGCCTGATTTGCTGCCAGTAGTGGAGTCAGGACAGAGGGGTTGGTCATCTCCGCTATTTGGAGACATGGGTTGCATTACAAAGGTGACTAGGTCTTTCACGTTGCCCACCCTGGAATGTCAATCCTGCTTGGAGGTGTCAACACCTCCGTCCAATGCATGCTTTTGTCTCTTGACACCGAGCTAGCTCTCACCTTAGGGTGTTGGAAATGAGGCTATGGTGGCTGAACTGGTCAGGACCACCCAGTTAACACACTAGTAGCTGGTAGGTTTTCAAGGGGCACCTCTAAGGTACCCTCTGAGTGCATGTATTGGTGAATCCCATACTGGCATCAGTGTGGATTCACCAACAAGAGATGTTTGATATCAAACATCCCTATCTTCAGGGAAGCCATCATGTATCTGGGTAATTTGCAGTGATGCGTGTCCAGCACATGTATTTAAAATTGCTTCACTGTTCATTGACTATGTCCTCGCATGTAATATAATGTACCCTCGGCTTAGGGTTGTAAGGCCTGCTAGTGGGGTGACGTACATTTATTATATGCAGTGTTGGGGGACATGGCACACAGGCTGTACTATGTTATGTTCATTTTGGTCTGCACCAAGACATGCAGCCTGTCATGTGTTTGGTGAGGTGTCCCTTACGGTGGCAGAATCTGTGCTGCAGCCCTTAGAGACCTTCCTCAGTACCCCAGGCCATAGGTACCAGGGGATACCATTTACTAGGGACTTACAGAGGGTGCTAAATCTTTTGCCAATCGGGGACAATGACTGTGCAGTTTTAGGGGAAAGATCTGACACTGGAAACCTGGTTAGCAGAAACCCTGTGCACTTTCAGTCTAAATTACCTCAGATACCAGGCAAAAAGTGTGGGCTAACCATGGCAAAAAGGGTGCTTTCCTACAAAGAAGCACTGGGCGTCTGGGTGCAGAGGGTGCTTTTCAGCATTGGGTGGCTTAATGTTCTCCTACGGCAAACAGTCTGTTGAAAAGATGCTGCAAACTGAACTGAGGGTTCAGTCCGGCTGAACCAACAAGGGGGCTTGGGTCTCGTGATTATTGGGACATTGGGGACACATTTGGTTGTCTTCACACTGTGCTGGGGCAGCTGGGTGCAAAGGTGTCCTGAGGCGTTGGATTTTTGTCACTGTCACTTGCGGTAGAGGGGGCCTACACAGAGGTTGCAGGCAGTATTGGAAGGTCCACAGTTGGCAAACAAAAGGTAGGCTTCGTCTCTTGAGGGCGCAGGGGGACAACGCTGGCACTGTTGGCCCACTTCAACTTGGGCTAGAATGGCACGGGTGTAGTGCTGCCTTCTGGTGTCTGGTTTTGGCAGTATGGAGTTGTCGCACTTCTTCTGGGGTGCCTGCAGGATGCAGGGGAGCAGCTCCGCTACTCCACAGAAGTTCCTGGGCCTTGGTTGAAATCTGGCAGTTCTCCCAGGCTTTTGGAGGCACAGGCAGTTGCAGGACAAGTCGTCCTTGGCGTAATTGTCGAGGGCAGGCTGGCGGGCCAGGGGGCAATTCAGCTGCTGGTCTTCTGTTCTTGCAACTCTTAAGAGTCAGTCTTCTTTCAGGTCTGCAGGATCTGATTTTTCTGGTGCCAGGGGCTCCCCCTGCATACTAAATTTAGAGTTGTTGGAGAAGTGTAGGGTAGTAGCCAATAGGCTAATCAACCCTGGGGTTACTATGTCCCCTATGTGACCACTTCCTGTGAGGAGTGGGCGCAACCCTATCCCAGAGTTCCTAGTTCTGCCATCATCAAGATGGTAGACTTTCAAATATCGTGTCCACATCAGGTAGCTCATCTTGGTGGTGGAACTGACCTGAAGATGGACACGCCTCCCTGACTAGTTTTCTCGCCTGTCCAGGTGCAAAATGGGACCTGGGTCAAGGGGGGGTCAGCATCTTCTCACCACTGAGGGATGCTAGATTTGCATACCAAAGGAGATGGGCTCTTCAAAGCCCCCTGCCTTGGAAAGCTACTTCACAGGTCATCCTGTTAAGTGGGGGGGGGGTGTAACACCCCTGCCGGAGCATGCTTTGGTCCTCACCTCACAAAGCAGAGGCTCTCACCCCTGGGGGATCAGAAAATTGTTTGTTGGTGGCAGGTTGGTGTGGACCATGTAGTGGGAAACAGGAAGAGAAGCCATGAACGGTTGAATACTGGTCCACAAAGAAGATTTATTTCCCATCAGTGACCCACGACAGAGCATATGGAGCAAGAGGTTACAACTGTCTCAGCCTCATGTTAACATTCTACAACCCCTTCACAAATCTCCATAGCAACCCACGTAACTCCCATACAACAGACCAGTCAGCCAGCACACTAGTAGTTGGTAGGTTTTTCAGGGGGGCACCTTTAAGGTGCTCTCTGCATATATTAATTGCAACACTGGAATCTGAGGGTTTTTAATACGAGATGTTTGATAGCAAACATCCATGTTTTCAGTGAGGCCATCATGTAGCTGGTAACTTGTATTGACCACTGTTCAGAGCATGTACTTAAAATGGCTTTCCTGATCACTCACTATGTCTATTCCATTAGGGCTTGAAGGCCTGCTGTAGGGGTGACTTACATATATTGCATGCAGTGTTGGTGGGCATGGCACAGGTGGTGGTTTTCACTTTTGGCTTCACCAAGACACGCAGGCGTGATAACTAAGGGGTCCCAGAGTGTGGCACAATACATGCTGCAGCTGCTGGAGGACCCTCTGGTACCCATGCCCTAGGCACCTGGTGGTACCATTTATTAGGGACATACAGGAGTGCCAAAAGTGTTGCCAATTGGGGAAACAATATTGCATTTTTGGGGAAAACACTGGCACTGAGGACCTGGTTAGCAGGAACCCAGTGTTCTTCAGTCAAGATTGCATCAAATACCAGGCAAAACAAATTGGGGGACTAAATCAACAAAAGCCCAGTCTCCTACACTGAAGGTAACTGCTTTGAAATATGAAATAAACACGTACATATTTGAAACTTGTTCTGGTACTGTAAGCCTGACTCGTGGAATGTGCTAGTAGGAAAGTTGTTGAACGTATGAACGTTAGACTTGGGGATTTGCATTGTCTAACAGTGTGTGAGAGATTGTGGGCTTTAAGTTAACAAGATAAAACGTACGGACATCGCTTAGTATACATTTTAAGATTGAGATATTTGTTTAGTTATCTGCGTGAATATTCCTTGGCACATTTGTTTTTTTATCCCCTTTGGAATTTTTTTGGTGCATTGTAAAAACTTGTTTTTATCCAATCTGCGATTTCGTGCACTGACGCTTTGGTTCTTATTTGCACCATTTCCTCTTTTGTTACAGGAAACAGGAAAGTGATGGTTTAATTGTGGCCGACTGTTACCTTGCAGAGCAACCAGCATAACGCTTCCTGAATGAAAACTGCTGGCTTTCTTTTTATTTTTGTTATTATGTTTGAAGTCCTGTCATGAAAGGGTTGATTGTATGGAGTAAGGATATCTTGTCAGACCTGCTTGTATGTAAATGTAATCTATCTTTGTTTGCAGTTGTTGAATTTTAATTGTTTTGTGGCCATGACGTTTAGCTACTAACCCTAGCCAAAACTAGAGTGGCGCCCTTGTTTTATCACTGCCCCCTCTTGAAATGCCTATTTTTCGTCTTTCAGGATTTTCTGGGAAAGGGCATATGCAGTAGGCATGCTAATTTGTTTAGTCGATGTTACTGGGAATAAAGAGAATTTTCAGAGTGAGTCAGTGGGTTTCATAGGAGATTTAACATCTTAAAACGTACATTTGTAGCTAAAATTGTTTACATTAACTGCCAAAAGTATCTGAGCATTAAATTAACTTCTTGTGTTTGCACGATTGGTAATCTCGCACCCATCAGACATTTTTTTTTTTGTCACCAGGCGTGGCGCCTACCTTCCTGTCACTTCAACTTGGCCTTTAAACTTGTACATTTATTTAAGTTTGACACGAGTATGGGGAATAGTTTTGCACATGTGATTCAATCACTGCTTCCACATTTATTGCTACGAAGGGTGTCAGTAAACTTTTCAGAAAGGTTGCAGGTTCATTCAGGCACAAAATTGTCTAACACGGTTTTATATATAATTGCACAGATCACTAACCTCACTTTGTTTTTATTTCTCTACAAAAGTGATATTTCTTTTACTGTAATTTATCTGAAATGGTCTTTCACTTAAGATTAAGTTTTTGAAACTTTCTATTTATTTTTTGAGGGCGGTGACTGATGTTGCCCATAGCAAGGAAAGCTTGTGTGTTTTTTTTTTTTTTTTTTTTTTTTTTTTTTCCTCAGTCTCAAAACAGTTGATACTTGATGTATTCTCCTTATCAGTAAATGTCGGGCATGTGTAGTCTCCCTTCAGTGTGGAAATCTTGGTCTTGGAGTGCCCAAACTGAAAACAATCTTTGATTTACCGACATCATGGCTGTAGTGAAAATCAGCTATCATCTTCCCTAACAGCTTTCACTCTCGATATGGTTTTCTGTCAGAAGAATGTTTTACAGTCTTTCTGCATTTTCCCAGTGCTCTCAGATAGATGTGCTTTAGTAGATTTACTTGTCCTGGAGTAAAACATGGCAGATCGGTTTGCTAACAAAATGTTCTCTGTCCTGCAATCCGGCTTTGCCCCTGTTGAGTTTTGGTTGACTGCATGCGATCTGCAGAATGCGTGCGCTCCTTGAAAGCGCATGACCTCCGTTGATGTGGCTTATAGAGGAGCCTGCGAGCACAAAGTGACCTTTCATTTCTGATTAGAGACGTGAGTCCGATATGACCCAGACGTGCTACTGTTTCCAGTCCTTCCTGGCCGCCTCCCGAGGAATGAACGGAATTGTAGAAAAACACTGTAGCATCTGCTGCTTTGTTAATTTCACCTAGTCTAGGCAGTTTGGCCTATTCTGCCTCTGCAGAACCCTTTATTTTATCGCACCTCAAGTGTTGTGCCGCAGATTGTTAATGCTGCATGTATGACTCGTGAATCCTGCATATCGAGCTACACTGCTATGCCACCCTTTACTGTGCTCGAAACTAGGTATTGAAGAAAGTGGTAGTGAGCTGCCTTAATGTTCTTGTCGGTTCACATGGTTATGTGCCTTGATTTTTGTGCTGAATGTATCCTGCTGAATGTTAGAATTAATAACCGTTATGTTGTCATTTTACATGTTGGTCGTAACCGAATGATGTAATCTCGTTTTTATACTTGTTGTATGCAAACTGTCCAACAGTTAAATGTTTTTGAAATCATTGTAACTTATTTAAGTAGAACATCACTATTACTCTGTGATAGCATCTGGAATGCTTTTACGTTTTTAGCGAAGCTGAATAAATATTTTTAAATGCACCCATTCTGTTTGAATGTCTGATGCATTACCATTTGAGTCTAGGAAGCAAGCATACTTTTTCTAATATGGTTGCAATGACGATGCTGTATATGGATTTGTCAGCTTTAGATGGTGATTTGAGCAATTTTCAGCAAGTTTTGGAAAAATATGTGCAGAAATAGCATGCTTGTTGAGTGTTGACTCATGCCCCCCCCCCCCCTGCTTTGACATGCTCTCCTGCCTCTTTTGCATAGGAGGCATAGCCTGCGAGATCAGACTGCAATGCAAAATTCTAGTCCCATGGAGCAAGACCCAGACATTTAAGTGAGTCTGGGGGAAGCAACACTTCTCACGACTGGATGGGGGTCCTGAGGTCCCACGTGACCTGTGGTTTAAGGTGGGTGAAGGGGATTTTGTTTATTCTTCCCACAGTGCCTCACTAGTGGTACTTGGGTGTTCACTAAAGTGATGGTGGTGGGAGCCAACCACCTTCAGAGGTACCAGTTTTCCTTTAGCTTGTTGACTATCTTTTAAAGGAGGACTCGCTAGTCAGTCGCAGCCTACTTTAAGATGATTGCCAACCTTCTGATGAGTGTTTATTAAAGAGCCAAAGCAGCATCTTACTCCTTCACTGAGGCTTCCGTTCAGTGGACATATTGCAGTAGAAGCAGGACCCTGAACTGGACTAAGTCCAGGTGCCTCTTTTCTGACCTGTATCTTGGTGAGGGGCACTCAAACATCTTTTTTGCTGGTCTTATGCATTCTGCTTGTCCACTTTTGCAACTGGTGCCGTGGCAAGCTCCTCTCCCTTCCTGGCCCAGCAGAGCAGTTGTTGTTGAGGTGTGAATCTGGGCTCGTTGAAGGCCAAACTTTTTGGAGTTGAGGACCATTCAACTGTCTCTCCAGGCCTTCCTTCTGGCCTTTTAAGGGCAGCCTCCTGCAGGTTCTCAGAACACAACTGCAATATTGTATTACAACAGAAAGGCTTGGGATTCTGCTAGGAGGCTATGTTCCTCTGAAGCCTCAGCATTTTCTGAATTGGGAACCATTTGTCAAGGTCCGTGAATGTCAGAGTGTGAGCTGAGCAGGCAGCATCTGGCAGATCATGTTTGGCATGTACATCCCGAAGCGGCACAGGACATCTTCAAACAGTGGGTAGAATTCTGACTGTATTTTTGTCAATCTCACAATGTCAAATGTTTTGTGTTATGTAGGTTTCTGAAAAAACACTTAACAAGATGTGTTCCAGCTGGAATGTCTTCCTGTCTCTCCTGCTGAGGGTTCTGAATATCAGGAGTGACTAGGCCATAGTCGTCCTTGTGGCTCTGGATTGGGCCAGGACAGTGTGGTACCCAGAACTTCTGGACATGCCTGTCTGTCCTCTGGTCAGGCTGCCACTTCAGGAGAATCAACAGGGCAGCTGTTCTCCACCCGAATGTGGATTATCTATATGCATGGAGAGTGAGTGACAACAGATTGTTCTTGATCTGCTCCCTGAGAAGGTGGCTGTTATCCTTGATGCCTGGCAGCCTTTCATGAATAATTGTTTGGCATATGTGGCTGTAGATACATTCTTTGCATACTTCTGGCATGAAGTGTTGGGTCCTGAAGGTTGCAAGTTTTTCTTCAAAGTGTCTTCAAGTCACAAGGTATAGTGACTCCTCCTCTTGCTGGTAATGTGCATTGGCATCAACACCCCCTCGCCCCCCTGTTATCAGATTTTCTTCTACCATCTGGTACAGTCGTGCTTTTACCGAGCACCGGCTCGAGACAGTCTTATGCCTCTTCCTTTTGGGAAAACCTTTCCAAATGTGTTGGTATTGTTCATTAAACGCAATATTCTATTCCATTCTGTTCCGGGCCTGAAGAAACGTTTAATCAGATTGACAAGCTTCAATTGAGGCCCTCAGGGCCGTGTCCTTCAGGCCTCGATTTTCTCCATTCCATACCTCTAATTATCAGTAGCAGCTCGTTGGTATTCCTGGAGCTGGGCTGCGCGGGGAGGGGGGATGTTTGGTGGAATTAGTAACATTTAAAAAAAGGATAATAATTTAAAAAACATACCTCCGCTCCTGCACTGCTACTCTGCTGCGCGCAGGCTCCCAGCCTGCCCTGCGACCAATCCTGATGCTGCTCAAAGCAGCATCGGGATTGGCTGGGAGCGCCCAACCAGGGTGCTCCCAGGCAGACTGGAAACCATTACAGGCTCTCTGAGAGAGCCCTGTGCACATGCGTTTGGTCGGCCCAAGACGGCTGGCCAAACACACATGCGCTCTGAGGGGAGTGCGCAGTGCACTCGCCTCTTCTCATCACCCCCAATGCCCCACCCCTTTCACAAGGAAAGGATAATAAACACAATTTATTATCCTTTTCTTGTGAAAGGATTTGCAGCAGTTGGTGCTGGTGACGGGTGATGCTCCTCCGCCCTTATGGAGGAACTGCCCCTGCTAAGAATGCAATCCTAAAGGAATGGAGGCCTTTCATCTTCTGTCTGAAGTGTCACTCGAAGTTTCCACAGACAGATTAGCATCAGGTCTGCAACCTCTTCCTGTTGCCGGTACATAAAGACTGCGAGGCCTAGCAGTCTTTCTGGTCGAAAGACTGCAAGATCAGAGCCTGTTGCTGAGAAATGTAGAGGCAAGAAGTCTAGGAAGCACCAGATATTTTCAGGCTTCAAGACACCATGTCAGACAAGAGCTGGAACTTCATGAGGCTTCAGCTGCTGAAAAGAATGCTTTTTCCATCCAATATTCGGACCCTGAAGCAAACACCGCTCTCGAGATGCAGGAAATTCCTCCAGGTCAACCAACTGTGAGTGAAAGTCTCCCTGCTTCGACCAAAAAGTCCACAAGTATGAAAGCGAAGGCCACAGAGCCGCCATGGCAGGCACTGAAAAACTCATGTGGATGCCCCACCATTGGGCTCGGCACTAAAACCTAAACAAAAGCCTTCCTCTGTGATGCTGAATACCATCAGCCATGGCACCAAAAGCTTCCACTTCGCACTTGACAGACTGTTTTGGCATCGAAAAATTCCTTGCCTCAGCTCAGACAACTTCAGCACCGGGAGTCAAGAGCACCTTGGCACAGAAAAGACCCCCCCTCACACAAGCCTATCCTTTACAAGGTTAAACAGCGCCACACCAAGCAGTTACAGCTGCATATCCAACCACAAACTGGGAGAGTTTTGGTCAATGCTGTTGTTAGTGCTTCTCCCAACCAACTTTCTTTTGAAGAGGCTTTTGAAATGCCTATGCCTCCATCTAAACAAAGGGGAACAGAGAAAGACTTGATTGAGATTTACCCACCTCTACCTACATCTCCACTACTGCTTCATCCTTCTCCTAGGTGATCCCCTTAAAATCTCTGATGTGGTCACTTATATAGACCCTGACATGGAGGTCTACCCAGCTGGACCATCCCCACCGGACGATACAACTTCTTTTCAAGAACTTCATTGGAAGTGCAGCCACATACCGTGGGATTCCCTTAGCAAAGAGCCCATTGAAGGCTTTTTTTTTTTTTGGTGTTTTTTTGGAAACACTACCTCAAATAAGTCCGCAAAATATCTACATATGCTTAATGGCATGTTGAGGAATTCAGAAGATTTTTCAGAATCTTGCTAGAGCACACATCACTCTGCAGGTGAAGAAAAAAATATAAGGCTTCCTGCATTGTAATCATGTCACAACCACATCTTCACATGCGCTTGTTGCAGGATTCTCACATTTGTCTAGGGCACAGGGTCGCTTAGAGGATCTAGTGTTGGTAGATAGCTGCACCTTTCGCACTCTGCAGTGGTGGAACAAAACCAACCTTTTAAAGGGGTGGCCATTACTGGACCCCCGTTCCACAGATTCTTCTGACAATGGACTCCTCTTAGACAGGGTGGGGTGCTCATCTCCAGGACCCCCAAGACCCCAGGGTCTTTGGGATCACACACTGAATTCTACACATCCGTTATCTAGAGCTGCTAGCTGTTCACCTAGCACTCAATTTTTTTGTAATTCATCTAACCAATGAGGTAGTTCTCATATGCACAGACAAAATGACAATTATGTTCTATGTGCAAAAACGGAGGCGGGGGGGGGGGGGGGAGTTGGTGCAGGTATTCACTAGTTGTCTCACCTTGCAAAGTCAATTTGGTATTGGGGCATTCTTCACAACATATACCTATTAGCAGAACACCTCCCAGGAACATAACAATTTTACCGATCTCATCAGGATGCGGCAACAAGTCCACCAGTGGGCACTCCACCCAGAACCCTTTTTCCTTGCTTCCGAAAGTGGGGATGCCAAAAACAGACCTATTAGCAACAAAAGAAAACACAAAATGCCCAAACTTCGCCTCCAGGTTCCCACATCCTCAGTCCAAGGGCATTTCCCTATTGATAAACTGGTCAGGGAAATTTGCCTACGCTTTTCCACCTGTCCCTCTCCTTCTGTATCTGGTTCAGAAACTCAGGCAAACTTTTCTCATGGATTCTAGTGGTACCCACATGGGCCAGACTACCATGGTTTACCGCTCTATTACTACTATTAGTAGTGCCACATGAGAAGCTTCCCCTCGACCTGGACCTTCTCACTCAGAACCATGGCTAAATCAGATACTCAAATCCCAAGGAGCTGCAATTTGCCTCCTGAAGTCATAGAAATTGGGTATTTAAACCTACATCAGGAATGTATGGATATTCTTAAGGAAGCACATAGAAAAATACTAGAGCATGTTGGCCGGCAAAATTGACACGTTTTGTGCACTATTGCATTGCTCAAAATTGGGATCCCTTACAAGTGTCCGTGCAAAATATCTTGTATCTTCTTCATTTACATAAAGCAAACCTAGCATATCCCATGTCCTTTCCAATTGCTGTTGTGGAAATTGGCTTTTTTAGTTCCAATAACTTCCCTGAGATGCGTCACTGAGCTCCAGGCATTAACCTTACAAGACCCCTTTTTTGCCCAAATACACAAGGATAAACTAGTTCTAAGTACCAATCCAAAATTTGTATCTCAATTTCAACTCCAAGAATTGAATTACCAGTCTTTCTTTTTCCTCAACCTGATTCTGTTGCTGTAAGAAAGTACCCTCTTTTTTTCTGGCATGGTTACCCCCATTTTATGCCTGTTGACAGTGTGTTTGATTGTGTTCACTGGGATCCTGCTAACCAGGACCCCATTGATGATACTCTCTCCCTTCAAACATGGTTACTTCAGCCATTTTCACTCCACATTTGGATACTGGTGCCCCCGGTTAAGTCCCTAGTATATGGTACCCAGGGCATTAGGCTACCAGGGCATCCCCATGGGCTGCAGCATGTATTATGCCACCAATAGTGAGTCCATGCAAAGTGTTCTGCAGCCCTTCCATTGCAGTCTGCGTGAAATGGTGCATATACCCCTTTCCACTATAGGTCACTGTAAATCACCCCTATGGCAGGTCCTCCTAGCCCAGAGGGCAGGATGCAAGTACCTTTGTGTGAGGGCACCCCCGTACTAGCAGACGTGCCCCCACAGACTCCAGTTCCATTTTCCTGGACTTCGTCAGTGCGGGTGTGCCATTTTAGGCGTGTACTGGACATAGGTCACTACCTATATCCACCTACATAATGGTAACTCCGAACCTAGGCATGTTTGGCATCAAACATGTAAAAATCTTACCCCAATAGTGTTGCCGGTATTGGAAGTATGATTCCATGCATGCTGGGGGCTCCATAGAGGGCCCCCAGCATTGCTCCTGCCATGTTTCTGGGGCTTTCCGGGCAGCCCAAGCTGCTACCACTTCTCAGACAGGTTTCTGCCTTCCTGCAGCTTGAACAGCTGAAGCCTAGGAAGACAAAAAGGATTTCCTTTTTGGGGGGGGTGGGGGGGGGGTAAAACACCCTCTCCTTATAAAATAAGGTGTTATATGGCTTGGGAGGGTTAGCCTCTCCAAGCCACTGGTATGCTTTGAAGAGCACATTTGGTGCCCTTCTGACATAAACTAGTCTTCACCGGTTCAGGGACCCTCAGTCTCTTCTCTGGTGTGAAACTAGACAATGGAAAGGGAAGTGACCACTCTCCTGTCCATCACCACCTCAGGGGTGGTGTCCAAAGCTCCTCCAGGGGATCCCTGGGTTCTGCCGTCTTGAATCCAGGGTTGGCAGGGACCTCTGAGAGCATCTGAGTGGCCAGGTCAGGCAGGTGACGTCCGATCCTCCCTGAGTTTCTTGGAGTCGGTGCCACCCCTGCCCAACTTCGTGAGTTCTATGTGGCCATGCGCCTCATGTTTTGGCAGCCCAACTGCCAGCCCCTTAGACTCGCAGAGGCTCCCTCAGGTTCTGCAGTGGCGGCTCTGGAGGGCACCCAGGGATCCAATCTCCAATCCGAACCGGTGTCAGTCGTGCCATCCCAACCTTCCCCAACTACTGTTCCGATATTGACACTCCTGACATTGCACATGCCCATGGTCGACGTCGAGCCCATCCTCGTTATGGACACGGAGTTGGACCGGCAGGGACTTTGCCCCCTAGGTTGGATTCTGACCCTTATTGTTATGGTTTGGGGTACATTAAGGATTGGGAGGGGTTACTGGATCCTTTCAAATACCTGCTTGAAGACCCTATGGCCCGGCGTACAGACCTGTGTGAAGCTAGTAGTCTGGACAATTCCTCTGTCCCAGGCATGCTTTTTTCCCCTACCATGGCTATGATGGTGATAAGAGCGGCAGAGGTCCTGATCGTCAAGCTGCTGGCCCTCACTGATGTCCTGCTGGGGACTTGGCCCAAACCCACCACAGGGGCTCCTGTCAACAGGACTATTGCCTGCAACCGTCAACCAGGTCCTTATGACCCAGTGTTGTGCAACGCCCTAACCCTGAAAGCTTTGGTTATCCAAGCCTCCGCGTTTCCAGGGCGGTCCCTTCGCACCCCTAGATAGGGAATCCAAGAGGCTGTATCAGCTTGGGAAGAGGATGTTTTCTTCAGCCTGGCATTGCAGTTTGTGAACACCGCACGGCTTTTGGGTGGTTACACACAGTTGCACAGGTGCTGCCACAGCTCCCGGAGGAGTCCCAGGCCGTTCTCTCTCAAGCTGTTGGTGATGGTAGAGACGCAGTGAAGTTCACAATACTTTGTGGACTGGATACAACCAACTCACAAAGTAGATCTGTTGCATCAACTGTGGCCTTGAGGCGCCAAGCTTGGTTAAGGATGTCTGGCTTTTCAGGCGATGTCCAATTCACACTTATTAACATGCCCTTTGATGCCATCAGTCTCTACGGAGACAAATCATACTCTGCACTAGAGTGCTTTAAGGAGACCTGTGTACGGCAAGGTCCTTGAGCCTCGCAGCTGCCCCTCGTCCACCTTGATCTGCTTTTCGCCCCTTTTGTGGCTGTGGAAGGGGCACTCAACCACATCTTTATCCCTCCATCCACCCATTCTGCCCAGCCTCTGCTTGGCTGGGGATGTGGGATCAAACATCCTCATGGATCAGGAGGCCAGTGCTCTGCCCTGTCCACCGCCCCTCCTGCTGTACTCTCCAAACATTAGTCTGACACTTCCCCATCAGGAACCAGTCAGTCAGGATTCATCATCACCTGCCCTGTGGCGATTGATCACAGAAGACCGGTGGGTTTTGCAAATAGTCCGAAGGGGCAACTTCCTCCCAATCGACACTACTCCTACATCCATGCCACCGTCCTACGATCGGATGACAGAGGATCACTTGGCACTTATCCTCAAGGAGGTTATGGCTCTTGTGGCCAAGGTAGCCAAAGGAAAGGGCCCCTGTGCCAGAAGTTGGTTGTGATTCCCACTAATTTCTGATGCCCAGCAAGGACAAGGGCCGCTGCCCTATCATACCTATGGTCCCTCAATCTCTTCCTGAGGAAGGTGAAGTTCAAAATGCTCATTGCCTCTGGTCCCATCTGCCCTGGACCCAGGAGACTGGATGGTAGTGTTAGATTTGCAGGACACCTATTTCCATATTCCCATCCTACCTCCCCTCAGACATTACTTGCAGTTCACGGTAGATCACAAGCATTTTCAGTTTACCGTGCTCCCCTTTGCCCTTACCCGCAACCCTTGGGTGTTCACCAAAGTGATGGCAGTGGTCGCAGCTCATTGGTGCAGGTCAGGGGTTTGACTTTCCCCCCTACCTCGACAACTGGCTGTTGAAGGCGGGTTCACCCCAGGCAGTCTCCTCCAGACTATGGCAGACCTCCTGCTTTGGTTGGGGGTTCACTATAAATGTACTGAAGTCACACCTGTGATTGGCTCTGTAACTCGTAGGCAACCTGAACCCACATCTCACACCTGCACGGGACCTTTGTTTGTGGAGGTAACCCCGAGACAGCCACCTCCATTTTGTGAGCCCTGAACAGCCCACTGAACAAGTCAAAGGAGGTGGTAAGATCAGACTTTCTTATTTAAAATACGTGCTTTTTCCCTACCGTGACTGTTTACATTTGGCTCCCTATTTTTATGCATACTTGGTACCTTTAAACTGCTTTGTTCTACCCGTGACTGTGTGAATTTCCCTCCGATTTTCTACAAAGAGTGCATCAAGCTTCTTTCGGGCTTAGGGCTTTGGTTTTTATTGGCTGTTAGGGCTAGGGTTGTGATTGGTTGATAGGGTGAGGTCTCCCATTGGGTTTAGGGTTAGGATTCTGATGGGTTGGGGCTAGTGATCCATTGGTCAATAGGGCTTTTAGGGTTCAGGGAGGTTCAGCCTGGGGGGAGAGGCTAAGGGCAGACAGGACAAGGGCCGTTGCCTGTTGGGCCTAGGGCCAGAGGTATGCTCCCCAATTTCTCCTTTGCCAATTACCACCTCAATCCCTTCACATCCTCTAACGTCCAAACACAATATTAGCAAAGGTATTCTACAAATGCACAACAAACCTCCTTACAGGTTTTAATGTCATCAACCACGACATAAACCCACAAACCACACCTATACACAATTCTACCACAACTATGGCACATCAATAACACACAGCCACATTATAGATAACTTTAATGCATCCAGACACACTCCCTGTTCGTACAAAACACCAGCTCTATCCTCTACTTGCTCCTAAAAGACCCCTTTTTTATAATGATTAAACTTATACTCAGCCTTCCATCATGTCATCCACCAGCACCCTCCTCCTTTTTAGAAGCTACTCACAATGATACAATCCTTACACTCCTCCACACATTACCTATTCCAGTTATCAAATCGAACACTCATTACTCTTGTCCATCCCCTCTTACACACCACATACTCTTTTCCAACACACCCCACCCCCAGTGCTATTCAAATACCTTTCACCAGCAGTAACTCGCATACAAATCGTTCACAGAAAACCGCTACATCTCCTCACTACTCCACAGAAACAAAGCACACACAGCACATCAAAATCACACACTTTAATAATACTTCCCATCACACCCACTCCCACCCTCATGACTACACAAATACAAATCCTCAGCCAAGTTTACTCCAAAATGTATTCTTCACCAACATCTACCACAAACACCCAAACTAAACATTCGTTCACCAGCCGCTCATCCATAGCACTATGATTCTCATGCAGTTAATACCAGCACTGACACCTACTACAAGTTCAAAATATACTGATCACTCTTCTACAAGACAAAATTGCACTACTGCAAATACACAATCTCTAAACTGCCTACTTATAAATGCTCAGTCACTCTAGAAACAAGCACACCATCTACTCACTGACACACAACCTGACTTACTCCTCATAACTGAACTGTGGCTGGGAGATGACATGGCCCCATTGTTGCATAAACTGTTCTTCCAGGCTATCAAACCATCACACAAATGTATAGGTAAAATATGGGGTGGGCTAGCTGTTCTATTCAAACAATCTCATCAAAACAGGCATCTCCATACAAGCTTGTGAGGCCCTAATCACCAGATGCAACCCTACACCAATTTCCTCCTGTAACTTCCTCCTCTTTTACAGGCCACCGCCTAGCAATTCAACATTCCCAGACACATTTCTAGGCACAGTTTCAAACCGTATAACACTATACTCCACCCTATGCATTTTTGGGGACCTAAACATTTGGATTGACAAACACAATACACCCCATCCAAAAGCTATCATCACTTACCTAGTCACATTGAAACTACATCAAATTGTAGACAATCCCACATACATCGCTCGACATATCCTAGATGTCATTTTTGAAAACCCAGAAATAGTTACCGTTCAAAGCATCACACCAGTCACATGGTCAGACTACCATTTGATGATTTCCCTACATAAGTCCCCAAATCAACACACCAAAGACCACTTTACATACATCCACCTATCGACCATTGAACAAACTCAATTTTGAATACTTAGGAACACAGCTAATAGCCAACACAGATCTAACAACAATAAATTTAGTTCAAAAACTTTGAGTGGGTACAGAAAGCTTTCCATATTGTAATACCACATAGAAAAACAAAACAGGACAAAAATTCAGGCACTTTAGAGAAATACACAACTAAAATGATAAAACAAATCAGAAGGTTGCAACGAACGTAGCTCAAAGCAAACCACATTCAAGATAAACTTCAGCTATGCAAACTTAACAATATACAAATCAATCAAAAAAGCTTTTTAAAAAAAGTACTACTCAAATAGAATTCAAAATGTTAAATCTGCAAATAATTTTATACAATTCTTAACTAATTTTGAAAACCTAAATGCATGAAAGCAACTCACCCCATTACTCAAGATTTCACAAACTGGAAAATCATTACACAACCAAGGCAATCACATTGGACTATTTCAAACAAAGTAAAACCACATGCACCAACCAGTTTCCAAATATCCCCTCCAAGAGTAAGTCAACTCAGCCTCTGCAATCCTTCAAACAAATATCATTGATTTTATGGATCTGGTGAAAGAAAGCAGGCCTTCTGCTGCCCTTCTGACCCTTGTCCACCACACATCTTCAAAAACATTTTTCTTTCTACCTCTGTTGCCACACCAGTAAGAATCATCATCAATAATTCTTTAACTACGGGAATATTTCCTGAAGACCTTTAAAACGCATGCATGCGCTGATTCTTAAAGAAAACAAACCTTGACCTGCGTGGCCCCAACAACTATAGACCAATTGCAAATGGACCTTTCCTGGGCAAATTGATAGTGTCTTTTGCCCAGATGTCACAGTGCATTGACTCTATACTTTCAGACTACTATACTGGATTCTGCCCGGAAAGGGGCACAGAATCAGCCCTCATCGCCATCTGGGATGATCTTAAACACAATAGACTGCAATGAAGTTGTTGCACTACTTCTCCTGGACCTCTGAGCTGCCTTTGACAAAGTTGACCATGACACCCCAATACAAAGAATCTACAAAGCTGGTATAGAGGGGACTGCTCTCGACTGGATCACGTCCTACCTTCAAAACAGAACTAATGTCATCCATACTCCCTTTCTTTTCCAAACCCTACTTCACAAAAGCATGGGTCCCTCAAGGCTCAGTTCTCTCACCTATACTTTTCAACATCTACATGTCATTACTGGCAATGATTTCAATTCACATGCTACAACTATGCGGTTGACAAAGTACTCCTCAAACTGGAATGTCTCAAAGACATTGGAAGCTCTCAAATCATCAGTTGCCTCACGGCCATTGATCACTGGATGACATGGAGCCATCTCAAACTGAATGCTTCCAAAACAAATACTCACGTGGCGACTGGAAAAATTATGATCCACTCTGCGTCTGCCCTGACTATCTGGGTCCCCTCCTAAAGTATCTATGGAAGTAAGAAAGTTGGAATTACCATGGATTCCAAGTTAACAATGAATGCTCAAGTGGACAAATTAGCAAGATCAAGCATTATCACCATGACACCAATGGCCTCTACCATGGATCATACCTACTATGAAGAAATTACAACACATTCAGAACTCAGCCTCCAAAGTACTTCTACATGTAAAGCCACAAGCCCACATCTCCCCTGCCTTGAGAGCCCTCCATTGGTTACTGGTGGCCAGAAGATCCACTGTTGAGCTGGTTTTTATCACCCGCAAAACAATACATGGAACAGGAGAGCTTTTCATCAAGATTATAATCACCAAATACATTCAACAATGAAACCTCCACTGAAGATTAGCACCCCACCTCAAAACATCACCATACAAGAAAGACAATAGGTGGTACATCTTTCTCTGTTCGAGCATCCAAACTATGGAATTCATTACCTCCAAATATAGGATCCACAGTAATTATCTTATCTTCAGAAGACCACTCAAGAGTTGGCTCTTTCCTACATAACCACCATACTCAAACAGCAATGGACTGCATATTCCTGTGTATATAAACATTTTATAATCTGATTAGATTAATAGATTGTGTGGGCCATCACTGGTTCTCCCCCAAACGTACAATAGCACTCCAAGAACTTAAATTAGCTACTAGTACCACCCTGTGAAATGTCAACCACATTAGGCTAGCACAGTCCAAATACAAACAAGCCCTTGACCAGAGGAAGAACGAAATCGGGGCAAAATCATGGTCTGACCTGCATCAAGCAGTGAGGTGAAAGGATTGTAGATTATTTTGGGGACTAGTACACCATACATTTTTTTTTTTTTTTTTTTTTGCAGACAGCCAATCCGATGTTACGTGGCGCAACTCTGACCAGGAGTGGGTTGGTCACTACTTCTCAATAAGGAGGCACGTGATGGTATTAAGAGTGGGTATGTATTTGATAGAGGATGTGTTACAGACTTTATAGATTTGAATTCCATATCCTAGCGATAATGTGTGCTGCAACTGGTAAGGCTCCAGATGGGGGCGTCCCAGTTGAATTTTACAAAACCAATCTGGCGTTCTGGGCTCCTTTGGTGACAAATGTATTGATAGCTGCAGTTATGGACGATCTGGTTGCCTCTTAGAGAAAATCTACAATAGATACCATTTATTAAAAAAAGTTTTTTTTAAAAGTCGTAACTCGCTAGCCTGCTATCGCCCAATATCATTGATTGACTAGACAGCGAAGATCTTAGGAAGAGTCATATTGGGGAAATTAGGGTCCTGGGTCGAGGAGATCTTACTTTAGCCCAGTGCAATATGGTTTCTGCTCAGGAATAGGACCTCAGAACAAGCTCTGAACCTGCAACTTATTTTTGGGAAATGCCAGAGAAGGTGTTATGCACATGGCCTTTATGGCACTTTCTTCGATACCGTAGATGAGGAATTCCTATGGGACATGAAGAAGCATGCTGGAATCAAAGCTCCATTGTTGGATCTTATAATGCAGCTTCCCCAGAACTTCACTATCCGAGTTCGTTATTCAATACATGAGGTGTACGGGCCTGATTAGGGTGGTTAGAGGAGTAAGACATGGTTGCATTCTCGCCCCTTTTCTTTTTTTATTTCATATAAATTCCCTAGACGCAGCACTGAGCAAGCGCACTGAAGATGTTCCTCAAATTGGACACAAACCAGTACCAGTTTTGCCTTACACAGATGATGTGGTTCATTTGGCACATACAGCAAATGGGCTTCAAATACTTCTAGACGGTTTTAATGACTTTACACAGTTTTAAGCTGACATCAACATCAAAATCTAAATTAAAAACATTTTATATAGGAGTAGATTAAGAGAACATCTATTTTTAATTATCTAGGCATTTTACTTGATGCAAAGGGATAGACTTTCTAACTCACAGGGCACAAAATATGGTGGGGGTGGTGATGCCATCTTAAGGCTCGTGAAATGCTTAGGGCAAAAGCTGGTGCAATATTTGCTTCATCTCTAAAATAGTAAATGTTTAGCAGTTGGCACCTGTGGTCTGGGCTTATGCTGTATCTAAGAAACTGCAGACTGTTGTGTTTTTTTCTTTTTTTTCTTTTAATGTAGACTTGCAGCAGTCCCTAGAGCCACAGGAAGCTTTATTGTTCATATGGAGATAGGTATGGGTTGAATTGGGGATCATATTAATTTGGCACTATTACTCCTATGGCTAAAGATGTGGAAAACTCCACAAGCTGACTTTTTTTTTTTAAGAAAGAGTTGTCCGATTGCCTACGCCAAGGTAACATGGAGCCAATTCTCTGATTGGCTTGTATAAGAACTACTTTTTGTAGTTTAGGCTGTGGCTATGTCTTTTACAACCAGGGAAATATACCACATTCAATTTAGCTTTAGAATTAACAGGGATATGGATCTGCGATCAAGGAAATCAGGCTCAAGGGCCTGCACCTACACCTATTGAGTTACACACAAATTACCACGTCCTCAACCCTGGAGCCATATCCATTGGATGACCAAACCGCAACACAGATTTTACCTCACCGGGTTGAAGCTGAACCTAGTACAACACCTAGTGGCTTTTCCAGTAAGTGGCTCCTGACATGCCTCCCTGCCACCTTACCCACGCAATGGGCACACTAAGCAATCTACACAGCACTTTTTTTTTTTTTGTGTGTAAATTGTTAGTCTCCACTAGACAGCACTTTTTATGTCTTATTGAACCAACATTTTGCAGCCTATAAGGGATGCTTCATTTATTTATAGAGCTTGTCCTTGGATATCTGTGCAGCTGTCCTCGGCTACATAATTGCTTCTGTTGGTATAAGGCAAAAATGTGCATTTTAATATATATATAATATATATATATATATATATATATATATATAATTTTTATTTATTTTTTAGTTCACTTTCTGTTGCTGTGTATTTGTTTTCTTTAGATGAACTGATGAGAAGGGGATATACTGTATTAATTATCAATGGCTTTATCCTTGATGTACGTTACTTTTTGTGCAATTTTATGGTCATACATTGGCCGAAAATAGCTTTTGACTGACTGTATGTGTGTTTCTATGTACAAATATGTCTAATAAAAATTTTCTTAAAATATATAAATCCTCTCTAAGCCTGTTTAACAAATGTATATTTTACCTACAGTTAAATGTATGTGTAGGTGTGTGTGTATATATAATGCACATGTGTATGTACATTCTACACTTGACATGTTCATAGGTCATTACATGGTTTCTATACAAGTTGTTTGATTAGAAGTTTTTTATTTTATCTATCTCAATAGGTAAATCTCAACTATTTACAAACTATTGAAATATGAAGGAAAGATAAAATAATGTTATAAGTACACAAATAAATTAACTTCAACGCTTGAAACTTTATCTAATACAACTTTAAATCTCAATATATCTTATTCCTTGCGCATATACTCCATTACTAAGTAATCCTATGTCTATACTACTTTAGTCCTACTGTAGAAGAGGAAACAAAATTATTTTAAAAAAAAATACATCATTTACTTTTGAAAGCTTTAGTCACTCACCATCGCCCTATTCTTCTCTCATTCTATCGTCACCCTCTGACTCATCCTAAACCCATTCTGTCTCCAAAATAACCATCCTAGACTCTTCCTTCCGACTTCTGGCTCATCAAAACCTCAGTTTACTACTATGATCTCCCAAACAGCCCTACTAAATTCTCGCTCATTTATCCCTCCTTTGACTCATCCCAAGCCCCGTTTTACTACTATGATTTCCTTAATCCTTTTCTACAGACTCTTCCATCCTCCACCTCTCCTTTACTCAGCCGAAGCCTCATCCTACTACTATGATCTCCCAATTAACACTTCTTCATTCGTCCCCCCCCCATCCCTCCATTATTCTATTAAATTCAACTAACACTCACATACCCGCCGCTCAATTTAACTCCTACCTCCTTGTACTAATACTGTACTCATAATTCCCTATACGAATCCACCACGAATTGTTTTTGGGTTCCAGAGTAGCTTGCTACTCACTGAAAAGCTCTTTGATGCCTCATTGAGGTAGTAAGCGCTATATAGATATTACACCGGACTCCCTTTTAGCTGCTGCCCTTCATTGAAACTGTTCTGGACACAGTGCAGTTTCAGGCCTATTCTCCTGAGCGGCAAGTCCAGGATATTTAGGCTAGGATACCAATGTTTCATCCTCTATCCTGGATTTTGTTGAGAATGACTTTAAGGCTACTGCGCCTCATAGCCTCCTGCATTCTGTTGGTGACACATGCGAGGTGGCATATGCAGGCTTTGCAGTGTGACCTGAAGTTCCACTGGGCTCAGCAACGGGGGATTCTCTCCGACAGAGCACAGATTCACAGTGAACTGTGCAAGATCTGCAGTGGTGGCTCTTGCACCGCAATTGGGTTGGAGGCAGATTCCTATCCCTTCCCCAACGAGATCTGACAGTAGTGACGGGCGTCACTTATGGGATGTGGCAGCCACATGGGGGAGATCAGAGGTGTGTCTGGTGGAGTCCAGGCTCTGCATCAGTCTTTTGGATCTCAGGGCAATCAGACTAGCATTGAAAGCATTCTTTCCCCCTCTCAAAGGGAAAGTAGAACAGGTTTTCACAGACAACCCCACTGCCATGTGGTACTGCAACAAGGAGGGTGGAGGTAGGCCCGTGGACCTTTTGCAAGGAGGCTGCGCGCCTCTGGAAATGGCTGGAACATTAGGGCATTTCTCTGGTGGTTCAACACCTGTCTGGGTCTCAGAACACCAGCGCAGACTAATTCAGCCGTCAATGCCTGGTCTATCACAAATGGTGTCTCCATCGGGAGGTGGCCCAAGGTCTCTTTCAGCGGTGGGGAGAGTCTTGGTTAGATCGGTTTGCCTCTGCAGAAAACACGCAATGTCAGCTGTTTTTTGCATTGGAGTTTCCAAAGCAGCACTTGCTCGGAGACTCATCTCATGTGGAACTCCAGTGTCTGGAATAAGGCCAGGCGCGGTCCAGGTCTCGCCCAAAATTCCACTGCGCAACTCTGTGGCGTTTTATGCGCACCACTGGTCATCCCCGCTTATTCAAAGAATGGCCATCGGCGTCGTCTGCCCTGTGGTAATGCTCACGTAGCTGCAGGTTCAGAGCATTGGTGGTCAAGATGAACTTATCAGTGTTATCCTATGAAAGGACTACATTTCCCATGTTTTAGAGGCAGCAGCCATATTGGGGTGTGGCAGGCCTATAAAGCCCAGCCACACCCAAGCACGTTGTTCACTATTTTGAAGACTTCGATGCAGCCAGACCTCGTGGAGGTTTCTCTGGAAAAGTCCAGAGTTTCTGAATGGCAGAGTATCGTCTAACCAGAGTCCATGGTGCATCCAAAAACGAGTAGGTTATACGCTTATTGGTAAGCCCTTGCTGAATCCAAGTTTGGAGGAAGCTATTACTTCCAAGACGTAATGCGCTTTGTGCGCACATGATTGATTGGTTTTTCCGTTCATAGATGTAAAGCGCTCTTTTGGCTCACTGAATTCAAGGCATTTCAGTTTAGAGAACGTGCTTAGTGCACATGTAATTCACGTTGCTTTCCGTTCACAGATGTAAAACGCTCTTTTGGCTTAGCAATTCAAAGTGTTTCAGTTCACAGAGAAAACGCATTATGTACACAAATAGTTCAAGGTGTTTTCAGTTCCCAGATAAAAAGCACTTCCTGGTGTTAAGTAAGGCGCTTTAGTAGGTTTTGATTAGTAAAACCTTTTTGTCAGTTATTATGAATGTGAAAGTATTTTGGAGATAAAACTAATCAAAGTTTTCATTGATCTTTGAATAACTTAAGATATGAAAAAACATTTAAGTCTTTTAGATTTTTTAAGTCATGATCAAAGGTTTGTGATGTGAATACATAAATGTTACAGGATACTCTGTGTAAAATCATAGTTCAGTGTTCTTGTCATCTCTGAATCTGAGGTCGTGTTTTCACAAGGGGCTTCACCCCCATTTTAGAAGAAGTCTCCACTTGATATCTCGGAGACAAATTTAGTTAAGAGTCTATAAACGATTTGTTTTTCTATGAATGAGTAAATGCATATTGTTCTAACCCTTCCTTTTCAGATCTCTCTCCCTGCTGTTCCCTTCCCTAAATTCCCTTCCGCCTACTGGCTTCACCATAACTCTGTGCTATAATAGTTTTCTGAGTTGGTAATGCCAGGAGGTGGACCTTTTATTCAGCAACATGCAGATCCCGAGGAAAGGACCAGGTGACATCCAGCCTCTTGTATGCCTTTCTACCTAGGTCACTTCTGCCCAAAGTTCTCAAGAAAATCAAGAATGACTGGGCTCAAGAAATCCTTGTTGGAGGCTGGTCCAGTGTGTGGCGATGCCTATGGTGTTATACCTTATACTGAGTCCATGCAACCCTTATTAGATAGTGTTGATGTGTAGATAGCTAGGGTTCTCTAGAGGTAGCTGTGGGGGAGCAGCCAAGACTTATCTAGGAGGATTGTGAAGCACATGCAATACCACAGAAGTCACAGAGTAACATCACACATGAAATGAATCACACTGTTGCACAAATAAAGGTACTTTATTATGGTAACAAAAGACTAGATGGCTATAGGGAAAACCCATTCTGGAGGAAAGTGCACACAATATACACAGGCATGTATTGGGAAATAGCATAAAATATCAAGGCCCCCATGGGTGTGGGGGCCCAAACCATATACTGAAAAAGTGGAATGTGAGAATGGGTCCCCCACCAGAGGATATGGAGTAGTTAGTCAAGGGATGGGGGAGAGTTGAACCCCTAGAGGTAACTATCTAGAAGATCCCCAGCGACCAGGAGAGGAAGTTACCTTTCTGATGGATACAACTACCTGTGAATTCCTCACCTTATGAATTCTCCCAATGTGCCAGCATTCAACAGAAAATCTTCTTCCCTGCTCTCCACGTCAATAAGAACGTCACAGTTGGATGGCTCCACGCGACTCCGTCGGACGTCACTGTGCCAAAAAGAGGTCCTTGCCAGCGTGCTGACGTCAGTTCCCTTTTTTACTGTGCCTTCAATGCTAATGGTTTTCTCCTAGCTCTTGCTACTGTTGAAGGTGTGCCATCTTGTTTCTGGTTAAGTCTCCTCCTAGGAAGTCGGGGTTTAAGCCTTGTCGGGAGTGCGGGGGTGTCACATGTCAGTTACTGACCTTCATGATGATTGCCTTTGGTGTTTAAGTTCTGAGCATGACGTTGGAGTGTGTATAATGCCAGAGCATGAATCCAAAGGCGCTGAAGGAGAGAGTAACCAACTCTTCTTGGCTAAGTCGAAGAAAGGACATAAAAGCCATCATAGATCGTCTTCTCACACTTGGTTGAAAAAACATAAGAAGTGACATTGGCACGACTGTTGGCTTCGTTCGGCTCGAAGCCGTTCAAGGTCCAGGTCTCCATCTAGATGGCGACGTGGGATGTTAGTCCTACTGTGACTCCACAGCCTCAAAGCCCTCAGGCTTCTCCGGTGCCATCGGTCTTTGAGGTGGTTGTGCCTCCAGAGAATCCACGCTTTTCACCGGCGCAGGATTCGGATGCTCAGCCGGCGCAAGTGCCGCATGGAGACCAGCGGTATCCTACCTTCCCAGCTCCGGGAGCGGATCCGGCAGCATTTTTAAATGCCATCTCTAGCATGTTTAATGCTATGGCCGCTGCTGGTGCACCGGCTGGTCCCACAGGTCCTTTGGCATTTACGTTGGGCTCACCGCTCCTTACAAGGCGGCGCCGTTTATGCCCTTTTATCTGGCTGAGGGTGCCGGTTTGGTGCCGATGACGTTGCCTTATAGACCTGCAGCGCCGGTGACATCACCTTCAGTCGACACTGATGACAGAGCCTCCGGTGACCATGGCGCCGATGGGATCCGCTCCGGATTGGACCGTTGTCAGCCTTCTTCTCCTGGTCTGTGTCTTCCAGTCCTGAAGCCAGTGTCATCGACGTTGGCTAGTTCTATGTCTGACGCCAAGGTTAGAGGCCAGGCTGAGGTCCCGCAGAAAAGCGTTAAGGCTCATGGAGGAGCAGGAGTACGAAAGGCAGCTGCTGGAGGAAGGAGAGATTGCGGAGCCCTTGGGGGAATATGAAGGCCTCGACTCCGCCAATGGGCTAGACACATTTCCGGAGTGGGACCTTTCTTCTCCAGGGGAGTTTATAGAGGAAGCGGCGTCTTTCCATACTGTGGTGAGGAAGGCGTCAATTTTTTTCGATCTTCCGTTGCCGGCTGCGGAGGTGAAAACTAATATTCTAACTGAGGTCCTGCATCCTCCTTCGGCTTCAGCAGAACCATTGCCGCCATTTAATGATGCTCTTACAAAGCCTATTTTGGAGGAAAGGAGGAAGCCTGTGTCGTCCCCAGCTGTCATCAGATCTGTGGCAAGAAGATCTAGGGTGGCTCCTGGAGGTCCAGGATTTTTGTCAAAACATCCTACCCCAGGGAGTCTAGTTGTTCAAGCCTCATGTTCCACACGGTCTGCACCAGGCTGCTTCCCTGTGATTCCTTCGGACAGGGAGTCCAAGAGAATGGAGCAGTTGGCGAGGAAGACTTTTTCTTCCTGTAGTATGGCCCTCAAAGCAGCAAATGCTACCTGTGTATTGGGTAGATATGTGTACGTCCTGATGGATACAGCTAAGGCGATGGTTCCAGACCTGCCACGGGAGATGCAAGGGCAATTTGGTGAACTCCTGTCAGACGCTCAGGTGGCGGCTAAACAGATTATCTAGTCTGGTCTGGATTCTACAGATTCGGTGGCCAGGGCAATGGGTACCTCTATTGCTACCAGGAGGCATTCATAGTTGAGGTCCTCTGGCTTTTCTTCGGATGTCCAGACTACTCTCTTGGACTTGCTTTTTGATGGGGAAAAGCTTTTTGGTGCTAAAGCTGACTCTCCCTTAGAGCGCTTTAAGGACAGTAGGGCCACAGCAAAGTCTTTGGGTCTGCAGGCTTCCACTACTACCCCTTTCAGGGTGTTTGGGCGTGGAGCCGTTTACCCTGGGTGAGACCCCAGTCCACAGTCCAGCAGCCTAACAGCCTCCCACATAGGTCCTTTAGAGGGTGGGGGAGTGTTTGGACAAGAGGGGCCACCCAGCAGCACCCTGCATCATCCTCTTCCTCTAGAGGACAACAAGGGAAGCAGACCTAGTTTTTTGCCCATTTTCAGCCATACTTCTCCTGTTGGGGGAAGGTTACGACTTTTTCTCCACGAGTGAGAGTTAATCACATCAGACTCCTGGGTTCTGAATATTGTGAGGAAAGGATATGCTCTTCCTTTTCAGGAGTTTCCCCCAACCCCTCCCTGTCCCTCGTTCTGTTCCAAAGACCGTCTTCTGTTGTTGCAGCAGGAGGTTCAAATCCTGTTGTCAAAAGGTGCAGTGGAGTAGGTTTTAGACCAGGAAAGCGGTCAGGGTTGTTATTCGAGATATTTCCAGATTCTCAAGAAGGATGGTCGATCCTGGACCTGAGGATTTTGAATTAGTTCCTGAAACAGGAGAAATTCAAGATGCTGACTTCAGCGCAGGTACTTCTGACGTTGAACAAAGAGGATTGGATGGTGTCTGTCGACTTGTAGGATGCTTACTTTCATCCCTATTCTCAAGTTGCACAGGAGGTATCTCCGGTTTGTGGTGGGGTCGCAACACTACCAGTTTGTAGTCCTTCTGTTTGGTCTTCCTCCAGCACCTCGAGCCTTCACGAAGGTGATGGCAGTGGTTGAAGCAAGTCTCAGAAGGAAGGGAATATCTGTATTCCCTTACCTGAACGATTGGTTGATTAAAGCCAAGTCTCTGGAGCTTGTGCTGTATCGCTTGCAAATGACAACTCAGTTGTTCAATCTGGGCTTTTCGATAAACGTGCCCAAGTACCACCTGTAGCCCTCGCAGGGCCTCCTGTTCATAGGGGCAGTACTGGATACAGCATTGAATCAAGCCTATCCTCTGCCTCAGCGGATTCAGGACATCCAGGCGTTGATTCCAATGTTTCAAAATGGAGCGGTTGTTCCAGTCATTAAGGTCCTACACCTGCTCGGTCTGTTCGCTTTTTGCATTCTGTTGGTCACTCATGCACATTGGCACATGAGGGCTCTCCAATGGTGCCTCCGCAGGCAGTGGTTTCAACACAAAGGGGATCTCAAGGAGTTGATACCAATCTCCAGAGACGCAGCGGATCTATGATGGTGGGCTGTGGATGGCAACCTCTCTCTGGGAAGGCTGTTTTCACTGCCTCCCCCAGTGGCCACAGTCATAACAGATGCTTCCACTCTAGGGTGGGGAGCTCATCTGTGGGACCTGGCGATCAAAGGTCTTTGGTCTCCAGTGGAACAGACTTTTCATATCAATCTGTTAGAATTGCAGGCAATACGTCTGGCTCTCAAGGCCTTCCTCCCATCCCTTTGTGGTCAGTCAGTTCAAGTCTTGACGGACAACACCACCGCGATGTGGTACATCAACAACCAGGGAGGAATAGGGTCATACTTTCTCTGCAGAGGCTCTGTGGCTCTGGTCCTGGGTTCAGGACCATCGGATTTGCTTGGTAGCGAATCATCTGGCGTGAGTGCTCAACGTACGTGCAGACACTCAGTTGACATTTCTCGGCTGATTATGAGTGGCGTCTCCATCCGGATCTGGTCTGTAACATCTTTCAGATGTGGGATTCTCCGCGGATGGATCTGGTTGCCACTTGTGAGAGAACACTCACTGCCTGTCATTCTGCAGCCTCCAGTATCCGGTGCAAGGAGCTTTGTGGGGACGCGTTTCAGATGTCCTGGTGCAACCAGTTGCTTTGTGTGTCACCCCCCACCCCCAAAACCCCTGGATTCCTCTGGTTCTGAGGAAGATTCGCCAAGATAGGGCTCAGATCTGGATTTGCCGAGAAGGGTGTGGTACATGGACCTTCTCCAACTCTCACTGTGCCCTCTGCTCCATCTCCCTCCCAGGGCAGATCTCTCACAGTCGCAGGGACAGGTTCTACACCCCACCCTCCAGAGCTAGCACCTACATGCCTGGAGATTGAACGGGGCAATCTGAGTGCTTTCTCTCTCCCACCAGAGGTAGTGGGTGTTATTTTATCGGCCAGGCGACACTCCACTAAGACTGTTTATGCCGGCAGGTGGGCAAAATGTGTGGCTTGGTGTGGAGAGAAACAAATTGATCCCTTGAAGGCCCATCTGTCTGATGTTCTGTTTGCATTAGCTTTAGCACAGAAGGGTTGTGCAGTTGCTACTGTTAAAGGCTATTTGGCGGCACTGTCAGCCTTTCTTTGTCTTCGGGATCAACCCTCCTTGTTTAAATCGCCTACTGTTATTAGGTTCTTAAAGGGTTTAACAAATACATTTCCTCCCACTCCCTTTCTTATGCCTCAGTGGGATTTGATTCTGGTTTTAACTTTTTTAATGGGTTCACCGTTTTAACCCATGCATTCTTGTCCATTAAGATTTTTAGTTCTTAAAACTGTTTTCCTGATAGCTATTACATCAGCTGGCATGTTGGTGAGCTTCAGGCCCTTAGTGTTAAACCTCCCTTTACTTTATTCTTTCCTGACAAAGTGGTGCTGAAAACCAGGGTGGCTTTCCTACCTAAAGTTGTCACTCCTTCCCAATAGGCAGACTGTTATCCTTCCATCTTTCTACCCTCCTCCTCATCCCTCAAAGGAGGAAGAGAGACTCAATCATTTGGACCCCAGAAGGTGTCTCAGTTTTTATATTGAGAGGACAAAGGACTTTCGGTTGGAAGACCAGCTATTCGTGGGATATGTTGGAAAGAGGAAGGGAAGAGTGGTCCATAAAAGAACTATATCCAGGTTAGTCATTCTTTGTATCAAGGTCTGTTGCTCATTAGCAAAGAAGGTTCCCCCTGAAGGTATTGGAGCCCATTCGACCAGGGCTAAGTCTGCCACTTCGGCCCTGGCTAGAGTGTGTTCTCGTGGTGGATATTTGCAAGGCAGCTACTTGGGTGTCCCTCCATACCTTCGCAAAGCATTATTGTTTGGACTCTGGGGTTACGAGTGCGGTACTGCTTTGGGTCTCTATTCATAAGGTGAGGAATCCACAGGTAGTTGTATCCATTGGAATAACAAGTTACTTACCTTCGGTAACGCTTTTACTGGTGGATACATTAGCTACCTGTGGATTCCACACAGTCCCACCTGCCTCCCCATTGCCTGTCTGGTCATACCAAGGCTTTTGTTTTGCAAGCGTATATATGTTTTGGTAAAATGTATATATAAATGATGGTTATAATTGTATTACATCAATATAGTTCTTTGTGTGTATTCGTTTGATCTATTGTGAGGTCGATTTTCACCTGTTCGCCTCAAAGGCACGTAAAAACTGGGTGGAACTGATGTCAGCACGCCGGCGGGGACCTCTTATTGGCACGGTGACGTCAGAGTCGCGTGGAGCTGTGCAATTGTGACGTCCTCGTCTAAGTAGAGAGCTGGGAAGAAGAGTTTCCGTCTAATGCTGGCGCATTGGGAGAATTCATAAGGTGAGGAATCCAGAGCAAGGACCAGGGGTCCCAGGACTGATGCAAACCAACTTATGTAATGAGTGCACCGAATGTACTCTTCAATGCAGTCTGGTGACATGGGGAGACTACCCCTCCCAAGCCCAATAACACCTGTTTCCAATGGAGAGAAGGTTGCTTACCCTTTCCCACAGGAAATCCTTTGTTGTGCTTTCCCCTGCTTGAGCTGGTCAAGCAGCAGGAGGGCAGAATCCTGTATGAGGGGCTGCAGCAGTGTGGGCTGCCCACAGACTCTGTCTGATAGAAGCAGTACTGGGGGGTCGCCCCAGGAGCCCCTCGAGTGCATGGAATCATGACAACAATAATGGCATCAGTATTGGGGAATGATTGTGAAATGTTTGATACCAAGCATGCCTACTTACCATTATGTATCTAGACCCGTAGCCAGTACATAGCTAAAATGGCTTCCCTGCACTTTCGAAGTCCACCAGATTGGAACTGGTGTTCGAAGGGGCACCTCTGCTCCTCCAAACATACACAGACACACCTCTCTCTCTCTCTCATGCCCTTTAGGCTGGAAGGGCCTACCATAGGGGTGACTTAGTGACCTGGTGTACTGATCAGCAGTGAAAGGATGCATGCACCTTTTAACACTGGCTGCAGATGACAGGCCTGCAGACAGTTTGCATGTGATCCCGTGGGTGACTTAATATATGCTGCAGCCCATAGGGGGACCCCTGGTGTATCAATGTCCTGGGTAACTAGACACCATATACTAGGTACTTACAGGGGTACCCCAGTATGCCAGTTGTGAGGTGTAAAGTACCAAAGCAACTAAAGTTTGAGGGGAGAGCACAGTCACTCTGGTCCTGGTTAACAGGCTCCCAGTGAAAACAGTCTAAGCACACTGACATCAGGCAAAAAGTGGGGGTGTAACCATGCCAGATAGAACTGACTTTTCTGCAATCCTTGTGGCTCCGCACTGGGCACAGAGGTGGTCATTACAACCCTGGTGGACGGTGTTAAAGCTGCTGTAATACCGAAAACAGGCCGGCGGACAAAAAAAGGGAATTACGACCCTGGTGGAAACCGCAAACTAAGACAGCCACTTTAACACACCGCCTGCCACGGCGGTACAGACAAGCAGCGCGGCGGTCACCGCCAACAGACCGGCGGAAGACAATGTACTGCCCACACTATCACAACCACCAATCCGCAATCTTTTCCGCGGCGGATTCCCCGTGGAAAAAAAAAAAAGCGGAAACAGCTTTTGCTATGGGAAAACGCTCACCTCAACGCATCCCACGAGGAACGAGGACACCATGGAGCCAGAACTACAAATACTCCCAGCCCTTGCATTCCTGATCATCTACGACCAACAGCGACGTACGCGCAGAAGATACCGGTGAGTACTGCACCTACAACACGGGGGAGGGGGCAGGCAAAAGTTAGGGGGACACCCACCAAACACCCCCACCCTCGCATATCACAACATACACACCAATGCAGTCACAAAAATCACAGTAACCACCCACAATCCCCCCGGAAGAATGCAAAGACAAAGTGAATTGCGGTCAAACTCTGTATTGTGACAATATACTACCCATAAAAAAATAAACTGATACATATCACGAAATTTGTGAAAAATAAATGTACAATACAAGAAGTAGTGCAGATATGTACACAACAATGTCCGTGCACAAACAGTCCAAAAATGCATGGGCGACGCCCACAATAGATACCTGACCAAAATCCGAGAGAACACTGCCGGGGCATCAGATAGAAACAATACAGGCACCTCAGGGGGAAGGGAAGGCGGGGGTGGGGGGGCACCTCAGCCAGATGAATGCGAAGCCAGATCCACGACGGGGCACCATGCCCATTGATGTATCCTGGGGAGTGCAAAGCCACAGTCTCTCAAGTCTATACAGTGGATGGCTTGCCCACTGTGCCATCCTGGGGAGTGCAAAGCCACAGTCTCTCAAGTCTATACAGTGGGTGGCTTGCCCACTGTGCCATCCTGGGGAGTGCAAAGCCACAGTCTCAAGTCTCTACAGTGGGTGGCTTGCCCACTGTGCCAGCTTGCCCACTGTGCCATCCTGGGGAGTGCAAACACACATCTTTGCAAGTAGATGCAGTGCTCTACCGGTACTGGGTGGGTCTGGTGGCCAGACTGGATGAGTCTCCCCGTGAAAGTACATGTCCTGTCACTGTCCCAGATGCACATGGAAGAACGATGCCTGATGTGCTGGACTATTCATACCCACACGGTCTTGTCCCTGTTCAGCGGTGCTTTGCCATGGCAGTCTTTGGCCTGTTCAGCGGTGCTTTGCCATGGCGGTCTTGTCCCTGTTCAGCGTTCTTCACCATGGCGGTCTTTGCCCTGTTCAGCGGTGCTTTGCCATGGCAGTCTTTGGCCTGTTCAGCGGTGCTTTGCCATGGCGGTCTTGTCCCTGTTCAGCGGTCTTCACCATGGCGGTCTTTGGCCTGTTCAGCGGTGCTTTGCCATGGCAGTCTTGTCCCTGTTCAGCGGTCTTCACCATGGCGGTCTTTGCCCTGTTCAGCGGTGCTTTGCCATGGCGGTCTTGTCCCTGTTCAGCGGTCTTCACCATGGCAGTCTTTGGCCTGTTCAGCGGTGCTTTGCCATGGCGGTCTTGTCCCTGTTCAACGGTCTTCACCATGGCGGTCTTTGGCCTGTTCAGCGGTGCTTTGCCATGGCAGTCTTTGGCCTGTTCAGCGGTGCTTAGCCATGGCGGTCTTGTCCCTGTTCAGCGGTCTTCACCATGGCGGTCTTTGCCCTGTTCAGCGGTGCTTTGCCATGGCAGTCTTTGGCCTGTTCAGCGGTTCTTTGCCATGGCGGTTCTGATACTGACATTGGTGTGTGGCATGACTAACTCCACACTGGACGTTGGTGTGTGGCATGATGACATCCACAATGGATGTTGGTGTGTAGCATGACTAACTCCACACTGGACATTGGTGTGTGGCATGACTAACTCCACACTGGACGTTGGTGTGTGGCATGACCTTCCATCATTGCCCAGCGGGGCTGTGGGATTTTGGACCCTCCTGGGCTGTGACTCCAGCGGTGGCGGTGGTCTCGGGACCAGTAACGATACTTGAGCCCTCTTGGGCTGTGACTCTGGCGGTGGCGGTGGTCTCAGGACCAGTAACGATACTTGAGCCCTCTTGGGCTGTGACTGCGGTGGTCTCCTGACCAGTAACGATACTTGAGCCCTCCTGGGCTGTGACTCCGGCGGTGGTCTCCTGACCAGTAACGATACTTGAACCCTCCTGGGCTGTGACTCCGGTGGTGGCCTCCTGACCAGTAACGATACTTGAGCCCTCCTGGGCTGTGACTCCGGTGGTGGTCTCCTGACCAGTAACGATACTTGAGCCCTCCTGGGCTGTGACTCCGGCGGTGGTCTCCTGACCAGTAACGATACTTGGGCCCTCCTGGGCTATGACTCTGGCGGTGGTCTCTGGACCAGTGACGATACTTGGGCCCTCCTGGGCTATGACTCTGGCGGTAGTCTCTGGACCACTGACGATACTTGGGCCCTCCTGGTCTATGACTCTGGCGGTGGTCTGACCAGTAACGACGGTGCTGGCGGTTGTGTCTGGACCGCCGGAAATGATGGCGCTCTTTGGAGTTACAGCTGACTCACCAATGCCTTGGATCCCATTTCACTTTGTGTCCCACCAGGAGTCTTGACACGGTCCCGTCGTCCACTCTCCAATTTCGGAGCCTTTACAGGGGGTGGGCTGACAGTGCCTTGGCTTCGGGTCCTACTGCCTGCCCTGGTGGACGGGGCACTCCAAAAACCTGGAACACGCACCACTGGTACTGGAGGCTTTTTGGCTGAGGCGCTACGACGGGACTGATGAATAGGAGGGCGGGGTGGGGGCAAAAAGGTCAATTTGACATAGGGACAGTTTCTGAAGGACACTGGGATGGGTAGCTGGAGGGGGTCTGGGAGTGGAGGAAGAGGAGGTGGTTGTAGGAGGTGTCACTTTAGCTGTTTTGGGTGCAGGTGCAGGTCCTGGAGGCTGTCGTGAGGTGGATGGATGTTGGGTGAGTGATTGCCGGCCTTTGTGTACTTTGGGAGGGGGCGTCACAGACACACTGGGAGAGGACACGGGGGACGTGTATATGGCAGTGGAGGTGGTGAGTGCAGGTGAGCGGCTTGTGGTGCTGGGTGTCCTGGTGCAAGTCCTAGTGCCTGTAGATGTGGTGCATGCAGGTGTGTGTGTAGACGAGACTGGGAGGGGGGAGGGAGAAGAGGAGGAGGGGGACACAATGGAGACAGTGGATGTTGCTGTATCTGTACGGGTCTGTTGCTTGTGTGAGTGCCTGTGGTGTGTGTGGTGCCTATGTTTGCTTGAGCTACTTGTGTGTGTTGACTTGTGTGCATGCTGGTCTGTAGGTGTGCTTGGGATGGGCTGGGGTACAGGGGATTGGGTCTGGGTGGAGGAAGTTGGAGGGGGGAGGCTGGACACAGGGACAATGGCTGCCATCAGTGCTGAGGCCAGAGATTGCAGGGTTCGCTGAAGGACAGCCTGACCAGAATGAATGCCTTCCAGGAATGCATTACCGTGTTTCAACTCTCGTTCTACACCCTGGATGGCATTCGCAATGGTAAACTGCCCCACAGTGAGTGACCTGAGGAGGTCAATGGCCTCCTCACTGAGGGCAGCAGGGGTGACTGGGGCAGGGCCTGAGGTGCCTGGGGCGAAGGTGATGCCCACCCTCCTGGGTGAGCGGGCACGGGCGAATGCTGAGGGGCTGCTGGGAGGGCGGTACTGGTAGGGGAGGTGGCGGCTGTACCTGTAGAAGTGGGGCGCACAGATGGTGCCGCCACCACAGGGGAGCTCCCATCGGCAGACGAGTCCGTGTTGCTGTTTGGTGATCCTGTGGCCGACGTGAAGCTCCCCTCGCCCTCCGTCCCACTGGTGAATTCAGAGTCTGTGGTGTGGCCCTCCATGGCCATGTGGGATGCAGCTCAGTCGTGCTCCGATGCCACTGTACCTCCGCCTGTTGATGCTGATGTACAGAAGGACAGGGAGAGCAGAAAAAGGGGGGAAACAGAAGAAAGAAAGTTTTAGTGCATGGAATACCGCTACTGTTGGCGGACAAGACAAACGCAGCAGCCCGCTGCATTTCGCCGTGCTCCTGTCCTCTGCACATGCAATTTCTGGGATATGCCCTACATGGCAATGGTGGAAATCTGCCCACATGGATGGCAAAGGGGCAACTATACATCAATTAGGCTTTTTTTTTTAGCTTGGGTAGAGTGCCACATGGCCTACATAACGGAGGGGCCTTGCATACCTAACTCGCCCTGGCCTAGGGACACCCACAGCCCACCACCCCCACCCAGACAGCTCCACTGCACGCAAAGTCCATAGGATGAGGTTGTACTCACCCCCTTGTGTCTGCTGAGATGTCCTTAAGCGCCCATCCAACTCCGGGTAGGCAACCGCCAGGATCCGGAACATCAGGGGGGTCATGGTGCGACGGGCACCCCTCCCACGTTGGGAGACCAACCCCAGCTGAGCCTCCGCCGTCTTCTTGCTGCAGCGGCGAATGTCCTCCCATCTCTTCCGGCAGTGGGTGCCCCGTCTCTGGTGGGCCCCCAGGGTCCGGACTTCCTTGGCGATGGCACGCCAAGTGTCCCTCTTCTGGTGGGCGCTGACCTACATGACATGCACAAGGAAAGAGGAACAGTCATTACCTACAGCACCGTTGTTGTAATTGGCCCCCTCCCAACTCCATCCCTGTGGCCCATTAATCCCCATGCATGACTGTTCTATGTACTCTGCCCCCTTTCCTCATCCACCCAGCCCTCTCCACCCAGGCCTAGCCCATACAACATGCTCCCTGTGTACTAACCTGTTGGTCTGGAGGACCGTAGAGTAGCGTGTACTGGGGGAGGACCCCATCCACAAGTTTCTCCAACTCCTGTGCAGTGAAGGCAGGGGCCCTTTCCCCAGACGCAGCAGCCATCGTTGCTTCCAGACCGAGGTCACAGCAGCACTAGCAGTGTAGGTCCTCTCCTGTCGAAGGTCAGGTATCTAGTGATTGAAAAGATAGAAAATGGTGGTGACGTCCGCGGCGGTGCGCATCATCACCGCCAGCGCACCTGTTCATTGGCTCCTGGGACCCATAGGGTCCAATGTTAACCAATGCAGCATTGCGCCGCGCTCTACGACCGCCTACCGCGACGGTGTCCAATGCCAGCGCTGTTACCCCAAAATTCCATTGTCCCAGTTTAGAGGTCAGGCAGCCGCCATTTCAGGGGCCCACATGGCTTCAATTACTACTGCGTCACACATACCGAGGCCTACACTCAAAACCTTTCCCGGATGGGTTAATCGTCTGTTGTAGTCTTGTGTGTGACTGGGTACATACCTGGAGGAATGCTGACAGTTTCTTCGCTGTTGTCCTTCTTAGGCACCGTCAGCTGGGACATATTGGAAGATGGCGGAATCCGCCGGTGTACCGACCGCTGGTGGACCTGTTGACAATGGAAGTGCGACATGTCATCGTGACCTACCGGTTTGACGGTGCCACAATCCAGGAACTGTGTACCCAGTTGGAGCCAGACCTGATGTCACCAATCCGCCACCCGACTGGAATCCCCCCTGACGTTCAGGTGCTGTCAGTGCTCCATTTCCTTGCAAGTGGGTCTTTTCAGACAACAGTGGCCATGGCATCAGGGATGTCCCAGCCTATGTTTTCCAACGTCTTGTCCAGAGTGTTGTCTGCCCTGCTGAAACACGTAAGGAGATACATCATTTTCCCTGAGGTGGCAGATTTGCCAACAGTGAAAGGTGACTTCTATGCCCTTGGACATATCCCCAACGTCATAGGTGCCATTGATGGGACCCATGTAGCTCTGGTCCCCCCGCAGGAATGAACAGGTGTACAGGAACAGGAAGAGTTATCATTCCATGAATGTACAGATGGTCTGTTTGGCAGACCAGTACATCTCGCAGGTAAATGCAATGTTCCCTGGCTCAGTGCATGACGCCTACATCCTGCGCAATAGCAGCATCCCTGATATGATGGGTGAACTCCAGAGGCACTGTGTATGACTATTGGGGGACTCTGGTTACCCCAACCTGTCCTGGCTACTGACCCCAGTGAAGAATCCCAGGACCAGGGCAGAGGAACGCTACAATGAGGCCCATGGGTGGACTAGGAGGGTGATCGAGCGGACCTTCGGCCTCCTGAAGGCCGGGTTCAGGTGCCTCCATATGACAGGTGGGTCCCTAATCTATTCACTGAAGAAGGTGTGCGACATCATCGCCGCCTGCTCCATAACTTGGCATTGCGACGCCAGGTGCCTTTTCTGCAGGAGGATGATCCAGATGACGGTGTTGTTGCAGCGGGTGTGCCTGTGGACAGTGATAAGGAGGAAGCTGATGAAGATGAAAATGACAACAGGGAGTCTGTCATACAGCAATATTTTCAGTGAGACACAGGTGAGGACAATTTCATGTTTCACATCATATTACATTTCACACGTCTACCTCTATCCTGTACCTACATTTCACTCCCTATTTGTTAACTGAGTTGTCCCCTTCCATTTCAGTTTCACTAATGTGGTAACCTACGTGTCAACAGCTTGCACCCTTGAAAGGCTTGTGATGTGTGACATTGGTATGTTGGCCTTACAATGGGTAACCATTTTTAAGACTGTAATTGACAATACACAGTTCACAATCATTGACTGACTCTTAAATTATTATGGTTTCAAGGGTGTTTATTGAAGTGCATAAAAATGTTGGGGGGTTGTGAAATGGGGAGAGGTCATGGTGGAAGAATGTCCATGGCAGAGTCCAGTCTATTAGTCTCACAGGTACATTGCACATCTGGCCATTGGAAGTGGAGCTGGGGCAGTTCCGATTTGGACAGGGTAACAACGTGGGACAGTGGGGGGACAATCAGGGTGGTCTTATTTCCTGGCGGGGGTCTTGCCATCTTGCTCTGTCCTGTTCCTGGATCTCAGGGACTGCTTTCGTGGTGGTTGTCCGTCTGCAGGGGATGGGGTGCTGGTGTGGTGGTCCTGTGGCGGGGCGTCCTGTCTACTAGCGCCGGCGGAGGTGGTGGGCATTTCATCATCCTGGCTAGTGTCAGGGGCCCCTTGGAGTCCCACGGTGTCCCTCAAGGTCTTTTGAATGTCCGTCAGCACCCCTACGGTGGTTCCCAGGGCGGAGCCGATGGTCCTGAGCTCCTCCCTGAACCCCAAATACTGCTCCTCCTGCAGACGCAGGGTCTCCTGCAACTTGTCCAGGACCGTTGCCACCGTCTCCTGGGAGTGGTGGTATGCTCCCATGATGGAGGAGAGGGCCTCGTTGAGAGTTGGTTCCCTTGGCCTGTCCTCCCTCTGTCGCACAGCAGCCCTCCCAGTTCCCCTACGTTCCTGTGCCTCCGTCCCCTGGACCGTGTGCCCACTACCACTGCCCCCAGGTCCCTGTTGTTGTTGGGGTGGTGGGTTATCCTGGGTGCCCTGTAGTGGTGGACACACCGCTGATTGACCTGTCCTGTGGACCGGGGTATGGGCCCGCTGGGTGGGTGCTGTGCTGGTGTTACCAGAGGGTGGCAGCTCGGTGTTGGGCTGTGGCTAGGCAAGGGGAACCGACTGTCCTGAGGCCCACGATGGTCTGGGCTGGTCATCAAGATCCAGTAGGGCAGAGCTGCTGTCGTCACTGTGGGCCTCTTCTGGGGGTGGAGTGGTGTTGTCTGGACCCTCTGGTGTGGTGACGTTCCTTCAGGTTCCTGCGGGGGTATAAGTACATGATTATTGCATGTGTGTGTTTCATGGTGTGCAATGGTTGGGTGTGCGTGAACCCCAGTGCAGGCATTCCTGTGTGGGGGCTTGTGTGGTGATGGTTGGGGGGTGTTGTGGGTCTGTGCAGTGGGCATGCTTTAGTGCTGGGTGTCCATGCTTAGTTGTGTCATGCAGGTCTTGGGGTTGGGATGGGTGGTTGGTGTTATGGGTAGATTAGTGAGGAGTTAGGGTGATAGGGGAGGGTGTGAGGGTGGGGGTGTGTGATGTCATGCAGGTAGGGTGGGGGATATGATAGTGAAGATTTGACTTACCAGTGTCCGTTCCTCCAACGACTCCTCCGAGGCCCTCAGGATGCAAAATGGACAAGACTTGCTCCTCCCATGTTGTTAGTTGTGGGGGAGGAGGTGGGGGTCCGCCGCCAGTCCGCTGTACCGCGATGTTGTGCCTGGATACCGTGGAACGCACCTTCCCCCGTAGGTCGTTCCACCTCTTCCTGATATCCTCCCTATTTCTTGGGTGCTGTCCCACAGCGTTGACCCTGTTGACTATTCTTTGCCATAGCTCCATCTTCCTGGCTTTGGATGTGTACTGTACCTGTGAGCCAAATAGCTGTGGCTCTACCCGTATGATTTCCTCCACCATGACCCTGAGCTCCTCCTCGGAGAAGCGGGGGTGTCTTTGGCGTGACATGGGGTGGTGTGTGTGATGTGTGGGGTGGTGTATGTGTTGATGAGTGTGGTGAGTGTAGTGGTATGTGGTGTTTTGTGCGTGGATGTTGTGTGGGTGATGGTGTAGTGTGCCTCTGTGTGATGGGGTTCTCTATTCTGTGGTGTCTCTCTCTGGCCTTCGTCTCTAATTTGTGGTCGTAGGGGTTTGTGGGTGATGTGGGTGTGTGTTTTATATTGTATTGGATGTGTGGGTGTGGTGTGTGTATCAGGTGTGTGTATTTGGAATTGTCCAATGTGGCGGTGTTTTGGAGCTGTGTGTGTATTTTGAGCGCGGCGGTGTGTACCGCCAATGGAATACCGTGGTTGAAAGACCGCCGCGTGGATTCGTGGGTCGTAATAGCATGGGCGTGTTTCTGTTGGCCTGGAGAATATGTTTCCGCATGTTTATCGCTGACCTTTGGTGTGGCGGTATTGTGTGGGTGTCTGAATTTCGGCAGATTCCGTGATGTGTGTCATAATAGCTGTGGCGGTCTCCCGCCGCGGTGTACTGGCGGTCTTCTGCACGGCGGTAAGCGGCTTTTACCGCCAATGTTTTAATGAGGGCCATAGTCTGGTATTCTGAGCTATTGAGCACGGCCATTGATCCTCCGATCAGACTGCCTCTTTGGGAGGATTTTCTGTCACAACAGCAGGGAGGGTTCTCCATCTGCATCTGTCCTATCTCCGCCTTCTTGCATGGAGATTGAGCAGTAGCAGTTGACATAGTTTGACCTTCCGCCTGAAGTCTGTAAAGTTATCTTGGCAGCCAGGCTTTCCTCCACCAGAACGGAATATGCCTGTCAATGGAAAAGAAAATTGTGGCATGGTGCACAGACAAGTCTGATCCCCTCCCCTGCCCCTCTTTCTGAGCTCCTCCTGTTTATACTTTCTTTCGACCAGCATGGCTCTGCTTTGGACACCCTCAAAACTTTTGCTGGGTATCTCTGCTTTTCTAAGTTTACCTGACCATCGCTTCTTGCTTAAAGCTCCTATTGCTAGTAGATTCCTAAAGGGTCTTACCCGTGTTTCCTCCTTCACCTTTCACAATGCCTGAATGAAATTGAGTCTGGTTCTTACTTTTCTAATGTGTGCTCTCTTTGAGCTACTTTATAACTGTCCGCTCCGGGTTTTAACTTTAAAAACAACCTTCCTTGTGGCCATCATTTCTGCCCGCAGAGTAAGCTGCAGGCCCTTTCTTCAAAGCCACCCTTCCTTTCCATCTATCCGGACAAGGAGGTGCTTTGCACCCGGGCTTCCTTCTTACCGAAAGTTGTCACACCCTTTCATGTAGGTCAATCCATCACCTTGCCTACTTTTTTACGCGCCCCAACCTCCTTCTAAGGAAGAGGAGAGACTCCTCCGGCTGGGCACAAAAAAGAGCATTGGCGTTCTATCTTGATCGTACCAAAGAGTTCTGGATGGATGATCAACTCTTTGTGGGTGTGTAGAAAGGTCGGGCAGTGCACCAAAGAACCATCTCCAGATGGGTCATTCTCTGCATTAAAATGTGCTAAGCATTGGCTGAGAAACAACCCCCAGAGGGTTTACGTGCTCACTTTTTCCAGAGCAAGAGCTGCAACCACTGCGTTAGTATGCTGCATTCCAGTCCTGTACCTCCCAGGCAGCAACTTGGACGTCATTGCACACGATCACCAAACACCACTGCCTGGACAGTCTGGTCTGAAGGGACAGGTATTTTGCTCAGTTGGTCCTGCAGGACTTCCTAGTATGATTTTGGTTTGCAGATCCACCGTTGGGGATGGTATTGCTTGGGCATCTATTCTAAGGTAAGAGTTCTGCAACTAGAAGTCTCTAACAGATGAACAAGTTACTTTCCATTGGTAACGCATTATCTGTTATATTCTAGTTGCAGGTTTCTTACCGACCCACCGATCATCACTGCTCTGTGAACTGATTTCTAGGGACAAGGACTTCCCTTTCAGGGCCCTATTTCTTAGCACCAGTGGCTAGTGTGCTTCATGGGTCTCCGCTTCTGGTGTGGGAAGGTGTAAAAAAAAAAAAAAAAAATGAAGTCATGTGCCGGGGTGGCACCTAGATAGGTCCCCCAATGTCATTCTGGCGCACACAATGCCAACAACTGACGTGGAGCTTACAAGACAACACCTAGCTGCATGCATGGATAGTGCTCAAAGAAGAAATCTCCAGCTCCAGACTGAGCCCTAGGGGAATTTTAAGATAACAAATTGGCAACTAGAATGTTTCTACCAGGTAATGCGTTACTGAAGGTAAGTAACTTGTTCTTTAGCATGCCAACAAGCTAATGTAGGAATGCCAGTTCTACGTACTCTTCCAAAATACTCCGACACCTACAGGATAGCCACTACTTTCTGGGTGGCACTGCTTTAGGGTCTATGCAGAGCATGTGTATCTACAATCGGACATGCCATTAAATGGAAAATATTACCCAGTAAGCATCTAGCTGATATATACTTCTAGTTGCAAAATCCTTCACTTAGATTTTCCCACAGGCGTCATACTGGATCTGGAAATTTTTCTTGAAGCAGTACCCTTGCGTGGCGTCAAACGTCTCCACATGCGTTGGCATTATCACAGTGATGATATCGCAGACATATCTAGGCGCCACCCCAGCACACTGACGTCAGTTCATTTCTTTCCACACCAGCCTACGCGCAGATCCGGAGAAAGCTACCTTCAGTTATTTCTTGAATGACTACGACCATTTTGTTGAGTTGTTGACACTTTTTGGGGCATCGAGAATGTCACAGATGACTGGGTTTAAGCTGTGTGACTCCTGTCACTGCATGATGTCTGTGATGGATCTGCACCTCGTGTGTGTGTGGTACCTGGGGTGTGACCATGACCTGAAGTCATGCTCTATATGCCAGCTCATGAACTCAAAGGCTTTGAGGGCGCAGTCCCTAAAGCTCATGGCGGCCTGGTGCTTAACTCTGTATCCCTACTGATCTTAATTGAGAGGGAGGTCCCAAGATCACTCGCAGAGCCAGCCCCACTCTTCTTCGTATTCAAAGTCCTCGAGACATTTGGTTCTCGAAGTCGAAGAACAGAAGTTCTTCGACTTCACCCCATCTCTTGGATGATGCGATACGGGAAGAGCGTTGATTCTTTGTCTTTGTCTTCAGAGCCTATTTTGGGGCTGACTCTGTGCGTCCCTGAGTTTCTGGGACCCAGAGCAACCCCTGCCCAACATAAGGAATTCTATGAGTCCATGCACTTCATATTTGGGCAGGTTGACCTTGCTCCCCCACCCTCCAATCACCCACTCCCTCTGCAATGAATTGGGCCCAGCCTGCTTTGGCCATGGAGGGCCCCTTAGGATCGGTTGTCAGATCCGTGCTGATGCGGTTTGTGCCAACGTGACATCCCATGGTGCCAGCAAAGATGTTGATGCTTTGGATGGTGGTTGGGCCCACGATCGATATCAAGCCCATACTTCTATCTAACCCAGAGGTGGAACAACGTCTTAACGCTTGTTCAGTCTTCAATGGGGCCTACGTTCCCCAGGTTGGTTCCTGACCCTTATTCTTATAGGTACGGATACAGGGAAAGTGTGGAGGGGTTGCTGGACCCTTTAGAATTGCCAGCTGAAAGACCCTGAAATGGACTGGGCACAGGAATTGGACGAAGCTACTGGTTCTGGATACCTCTCCTGATGCTGGCATGCTTTTTCCCCCTACCCTGGCTACGGAGGAGCGACCGTTGTATTCTGTTGTGGTGAGAAGGGCAGCTGAGGTCCTCTGCCTTGAAACACAATCTGTGGCAGTCGGGACTAACCTGACTGAGGTGCTTCAGTCTGGGGCTTTCACTCGGAACCCTTCTTACCTTTTAAAGAAGCCCTCCCTGGTGTCATTCTGGGTACCTGGTCCAAACCCAGCATAGGGGTTCCTGTGAACAGGAAGATCGCCCGGCGCCATTGGCCTGTGCCGAACCACCCTAAATTCCTTACCCAACATCCTACACCTGAGAGCTTTGTCATCCAGGTTTCTTCTTCGTCAGGAGCATTCTCTTCCGCAATCCTGAATAGTGAATCAGAGACTGCATGAACTTGGGAAGATAATGTTCTCTTCCTCCAGTCTGGCATTGTGGTCTGTGAACACCACATGCCTTTGGGCTGCTATTCTCATCCCTTTGGGATACGGTCACGCAGATGCTGCCGCAGTTTCTGGAGGAGACCTGGGCCATACTCTCCCAAGCTGTTGATGGGAGGGATGCAGCCAAGTTCACTATACATTGTGGGCTGGACACGACTGACTCACTGGGCAGATCAGTTGTGTCGATGGTGGCCTTATTCCGCCACACCTTGTTGAGGATATCTCAACAGTCACTCATGGACATGCCCTTTGATGGCACTCATCTCTTTGGAGACAAAGTGGACTTTGCACTCAAGTGCTTTAGGAAATCCTGGGCTATTACTCGGTCTCTTGGCCTCGCAGCTGCTCCTCTCCAGTCCACTTTTCACCCCTTTTGTGGCTATGGAAGGGTCACCCAACTGCGTTCATTCCCATCTAGCCACTGTGCAGCGCATGCTGCACAGCCTCTGCGTGGCCATGGGATCCCTCGTGCTCGTGGATCAGGGAGCCAGCAGTCTGCCCAATCCACCTCGGCTCCCGCTGCAGTCTGCAAACATTCCTAGTCCATTGCTCCATCCTGTACCAGTTGATGGCAGGATCTGCTATCACCTGCCCCATTGGGAATCCATCACAGTGGATTGGTGGGTTTTGCAAATACTCCAAAGGGGCTACTCCCTCCCCTTCGAGTCTACCTCTCTGGCCATGCCACCATCCTACAATCAGATGACTGAGGATAACCTGGCACTTTTTCTCGAGGAAGTTATGGCTCTCTTGGCCATGGAAGCCGTAGAGAGGGTCCCTGTACCAGAAGTAGGTTGATTGTTATTCCTGCTACTTTCTGGTGCCCAAAAAGGTCAAGGTATACTGTCCTATCCTAGACCCTTCATCCCCTCAATCTCTTACTTAAAAAGAAGTTGAAAATGCTCACTCTGGCTCAGGTCCTATCTGCCCTCGAGCCTGGATGGTAGTGTTGGACTTGCGGGACGATTACTTTCATATTCCTGTCCTACCTGCCCACAGACGTTACTTGCAATTTGTGGTAGGTCCCGAGCACTTCTAGTTTACCGAGCTACTCTTTTGGCCTTCCCAGCGCCCCTCTGGTGTTAACGAAAGTGATGGCAGTGGTCGCAGCACATCTGTGCCGGCTAGGGGTTTGTCTTCCCCTACCTTGACGATTGGCTGTTGAAGGCGGGCTTGCCCCAGGCTATTGTCTCCCACCTCCAGACTACAGTGGACCTCCTGCATTTGCTGGGGTTCACTATAAATGTGTCAAAGTCACACCTGACTCCCTCTCAGGACTGATGTTTCCGCCTCTATCCTAGGTTTCGGTGAGAATGACTGAAGCTGCTGGGCCTCATGGCCTCCTGTATTCTGCTGGTCACACATGCCAGATGGCATATGTGGGCTCTGCAGTAGGACTTTAAGTTCTTGTGGGTGCAGCATCTGGGAAATCTCTCAGACATGGTCCAGATCTTGAAGGGAACTGCGTAAGAGCAGTGGTGGCTTTCGAATCCTAATTGGATCAGGGGCAGATCCCTCTCCCTCCCACAAACATATCTCACAGTGGTGATTGATGCTTCACTCCTGGGATGGGGCGGCCACATGGGGGAGGTGGAAATGAGGGGTGTCTGGTCTCCGGTGGACACCGGGCTCCACACCAGTCTTCTGGAGCTCAGGGTGATCAGGCTTCTATTGAAAGTGTTCCTTCTCTCTCTTTCCCCAAGAAAAAGTGGTCCAGGTGTTCAGACAACACCACCGTCATGTGGTAGTGCAACAAGTAGGGTGGAGTGGGGACATGGACCTTTTGTCAAGGAGCTCTACACCACTGGACATGGCTGGAATGTCAGGGCGTATCTCTGGTGGTTCAACATCTGGTGGGCTCTATGAAAGCCAGAGCAGACACTCAGCCATTGATGCGTGGTCGATCACGAATGGCATCTCCATCCTGAGGTGGCGCATGATCTCTTTCAGCATTGGGGTGATCCTTGGTTAGATCTGTTTACCACTGCAGAGAATGTGCAGTGTTGGTTGTTTTGTGTGTTGGAGTTTCTAAGACTGCACTTGCTTGGCAGTGCTTTGTGTATTGAGTGGTACTCGGGCCTTCTTTCCGCCAATACCCCTTCTGCCCAGAGTTCTGAAGATCAAGAATGACCGGGCCCAAGTCATTCATGTGGCTCTGGTCTGTGCATGAAGAGTATGGTGACCCGAGCTTCTGAGCATGGTCATTGATCCTCCGATCAGACTGCTTTTAGGGAGGATCTTCTGTTGCAGCAGCAGGGGATGGTTCTCTATCCAAACCTGTCCAGTCTCTGACTGACTCCTTGCATGGAGATTGAGCGGCAGCAGTTGACAGCTTTTGGCCTTCTGCCCGAAGCCTGCAATGTAATCTTGGCAGCCATGCGTCCCTCACCAAAACGGTATACCCCTGTCATTGGAACAGATTTGTGGCATGGTGTACCAACAAATCTTTTGATCCCTTTTCTGCACATCTGTCTGAGATTTTACTGTTCATCCTCTCTTGCCCAGCAGGGTTCTGCTTTGGGCACCCTTAAAGGCTGTCTGTCCTCTCTGCCTTTCTTAGACTGCCAGAACAACCAGCCTTCTTTAAATCTCCAATCATTGGAAGCTTTCTTAAGGGACTCGCTTGCATGTTTCTACCTACCCCTTTCATAATGCTGCAGTGGGATTTTAACCTGGTACTTACATACCTTGTTTGCTCCTTTATAGCCACTACATAATTGTGGCTTCTTGTAGGAGGCTGGCCTGGCTTTTAGTGGGTACCAATGGTACTTATACCTTGTGCCAGGTCCAGTTATCCCTTATTAGTAGAGAAGTAGTGTTTTGGCAGCTTAGGCTGATAGAGGTAGCTATAGTAGTGCAGTCAAGGATGAATTAGGAGACATGCAAAGCACATGCATTACAACTTATGGCTATATAGATACTATATCATAAGAAAGACAATACTCAGTTACTAAACATAAAGGTATTTTATTTTAGTGACAATGTGCCCAATATCTGAGGATATACTCCCTTAGGAGGTAAGTAAAATACACAAAATATACACAACAGACCAAATCAGGTAAGTAAAACAGTCAGAAAGTAGTACAAACACTGTAGAATACAATAGGATGCAATAGACCTAGGGGCAACACAAACCATATACTAAAAGTGGAATGCAAACCACGAATGGACCCCCTAAGCTAGTGTAGTGTGTAGAGGGTTGCTGGGAGTGTAAGAAAACACTAAGGGGGTCCAAGATACCCCACCCCAAGACCCTGGAAAGTAGGAGTAAAGTACTATTATTTACCAAGAAACACACTAAAGCTGTGATAAGGGATTTTGCAAAGATCACAACAGACTGCAAAGCATTGAAGACTGATTCCTGGACCTGAGGACCTGCAAAGTAAGGGGACCAAGTCCAAGAGTCGCAAATGTTTCCTGGGGGGGGGGGGGGGGGGCAGGAGCTCACTAAACCCTGGATGAAGGTGCAAAATGTCTGTCTCCGGATGGAAGAAGCTGAAGAGTCTGCAACAACAAAAGGTGCTAGGAACTTCTCCTTTGTGCAGAAGATGTCCTTTGGCGTGCTGGAGCATGCAGAGTTGTTTCCTTGGCAAAATACCGCAAACAAGCCTTGCTAGCTGCAAGAGTTGCGGTTAGAGAAAAAGGGTGCTGCCCGGGCCCTGGAAGGACCAGGATGTCTCCACTTGGGAGAGGCGACAGAGGGGGCTCTCAGCAACGTAAAGCCCATGCACAAGCAGGAAGCACCCGCAGAAGTCCTTGAACCCGGGTTCAAGAAGTCTGAACACAGCGGTTGTCTCAACACTGCTGGAGGAGGTCCCATGACACCGGAAATCAACTCAAGGAGCTGAGCATCCCAGGACAGAGCTGGGGACCTAGGAAATGTGCACAGAAGCCTTTATAGCTGCAGTTCATGCGATGCACAGGATAACTGTCTGGAGAGGGGAGGCAAGGACTTACCTCCTCCAAATTTAGACAGTTGGACCACTGGACAGTCTGGGTCACTTGGGTCCAACACCTGTGTTCCAGGGCACACGCTCGTCAGGGTGAGAGGGGTCCCAGAGTACTGGTGAAGCTAGAGTTTGGTGCCTGCTGAAGCAGAGGGAAGATTCCGTCGACCCACGAGAGATTTCTTCATGGCTTCCGGTGCAGGTGAAGGCAGGCTGCCCTAGAGCGTGCACCACCAGGAAACAGTCGAGAAAACCGGCAGGATTAGATGCTACAATGTCGCTGGTAGTTTTCTGGCTACTTTGTTGCAGTTTTGCAGGTGTCCTGGAGCAGTCAGTGGTCGATCCTTGGCAGAAGTCGAAGAGAGAGGTGTGGAGGAACTCTAGGGAATTCTTGCAAGTCGTTATCTGAGGAAAAGCCCACTGGAGAGACCCTAAATAGCCCTCCGAGGAGGATTGGTCACCTGGTCAGGTAAGCACCTATCAGGAGGGGTCTCTGATGTCACCTGCTGGCTCTGGCTACTCAGAGGCCTCCAGAGTGCCCTCACACCTCTGGAAACAAGATGGCAGAGGTCTGGGACACACTGGAGGAGCTCTGGGCACCACCCCTGTGGTGGTGATGGACATGGGAGTGGTCACTCCCCTTTCCTTTGTCCAGTTTCACGCCAGAGAAGGGGCTGGGGATTCCCTAAACCGGTGTAGACTGGCTTATGCAAGGAGGGCACCATCTGTGCCCTTCAAAGCATTTCCAGAGGCTGGGAGAGGCTACCCCTTCCCAGCCTTTAACACCTATTTCCAAAGAGAGAGGGTGTAACACCCTGCTCTCAGAGGAAATTCTTTGTTCTGCCTTCCTGGGACTGGGCTGCCCAGACCCCAGGAGGGCGGAACCCTGTCTGTGGGATGGCAGCAGGGGTAACTGCAGAGAAAACTCCCAGAGCGCTGGTTTGGCAATACCTGAGGTCCATAGTGGAGCCCCGGGGATGCATGGAATGGGCTCCCCAATACTAGATCTGGCATGGGGGTACAATTCCATGATCTTAGACATGTTACATGGCCAGATTCGGAGTTACCGTTGTGAAGCTACATATAGGTATTGACCTATATGAAGTGCATGCGTGTAATGGTGTCCCAGCACTCACAAAGTCTGGGGAAATGGCCCTGAACTATGTGGGGGTACCTTTGCTAGTGCAAGGGTGCCCTCACACTTAGTAACTTTGCACCTAACCTTCAGCAAGTGAAGGTTAGACATCTAGGTTACTTATAAGTTACTTAAGTGCAGTGGAAATTGCTGTGAAATAACGTGTGCGTTATTTCACTCAGGCTGCAGTGGCAGTCCTGTGCAAAGGTTTGTCTGAGCTACATATGGGTGGCAAAAGAAATGCTGCAGACCATAGGGATCTCTTGGAACCCCAATACCCTGGGTACTTAGGTACCATATACTAGGGAATTATAAGGGTGTTCCAGTATGCCAATTGAAATTGGTAAAAGTGGTCACTAGCCTATAGTGACAAATTTAAAGGCAGAGAGAGCATAAGCACTGAGGTTCGGATTAGCAGAGCCTCAGTGACAGTCACTACACAGGTATACACATTTAGGCCACAAACTATGAGCACTGGGGTCCTGGCTAGCAGGATCCCGGTGAAACAGACAAAAACAAACTAACATACATGTAAATATGGGGGTAATATGGCATGCAAGATGGTACTTTCCTACACTTCTCACTTCAAAGACTACATTTCTTATTGCCATCACCTCTGCTTGCAGAGTGAGTGTGCTGCAGGCTCTTTCTTCAAAGCCACCATTTCTATCTGTCCATCTTGACAAAGTGGTGCTTCATACTAGGGCTTCTTTTCTTCCTAAAATGGTCATGCCCTTTCATGTAGGCCAGCCCATCACTTTGCCTACTTTTTATGCACCCCCCCCCACATCTATCTCATGAAGAGGAGAGACTCCACCGCCTGGATCCAAAAAGAGCTTTGATGTTCTACCTCAATCGTACCAGAGACTTCTGGATGGACGATCATCTCGGTTGGTTATGTGGGTGGAAAAACAAAAAAAACCCTGTTTGAGTGCTCCTCCCAACAGAGCAACTGCCGCGTTAGCACGCAGCGTTCCAGTTCTGGAAAGCTGCCATGCAGCAACATGAGCATCTCTGCACACGTTCACAAAGCACTGCTGCGTGGACAGTCGGGTCCATAGAGATGCCTATGTTGCCCATTGCCGCCGGCAGTTCTTTTTAGTATGATCTTAGTACTCAGCCCACCACTGAGGATTGTATTCCTTGTGTATCTATTCTAAGGTAAGGAATCTGCAACTAAAAGTCTCTATCAGATAAACAAGTTACTTACCTTTGGTAACAAATTATCAGGTAGGGATATATTCTAGTTGCCGATTCCTTACCAACCTACCCATCCTCCCCGCTTGTGATCTGATTTCTACACCTCAGGCTTCCCTTTTCAGGGCCCTAGTTTTGCCCCACCAATATGTGTTCTTCATGGCTCTGCGCTACTAGCGTAGAAAGTTCTGAAAAGAAACTGACACAAGGGCACTGGGGTGACGCCTGTATAAGACTGCGACGCCATCACGGCGATCACAATGTCAACAGTGCACTCAGTCAAAAGATGCCACCTCACGGCGCGCAAAGATACTTCTACTAGATAATTTGTTACAAAGGCAAATAACTTGTTTGTGGCATATAGTGCTGTAGGTTTACATGCTACCACTCATCTCATTGGACACCAGTGACTTGTAGTCGTTTTTCCACATTTATATGCATTGAAATTTCATTTACATTACCTTATACTACACTCTGTATCTGCCTGCGGAAAAACAATCTGACAATGGAGACGATGTCCAGGCATTTTTCCAGCAAGAGGAGTCTTCGTACCTTGTGACTCAAAAGACTTTTCAAAGAAAACAACTTGCAACTTTCTGGACCCAATCCTAGATGGCAGAAGTATGCAAAGCAGGTTAATCTACAGCACTACAAACCACAAACTGATTCTTGCTGGGTGAGTAATGTTTTCCTTATTCTGCGACAAATATAAGGCTGGGTGTTTCAAAGGCTGTGAGGCAGTGGCCCTATTGTCTCCCTCCCCTTCCTATTTTAGTTGCACTGGCTGTAGGAAGCTGCCCTGGTGTGTGGTGGGTACCTAAGGTACTTACACCTTATTCCAGGTATCCCCTATTAGTGTAGTGTAGGCAGTGTCTAGAAGCCAGGCTCTCTAGAGATAGCTGTAGATGAGCAGCCAAGGCTTATCTAGGAGAAGTGCACAGCTCTTCAATACCACTGTAGTCACACAACACTTATACACATAAAAGAAAACGCTATTATGAAAATAAAGGGTCTTTATTACAGTAACAGTACCAAAACACTAGATAGGCAACCCTCCAATAAAGGGTAAGTAAGACACTAAATATATACACTAGTTATCAGCAATAGGCATAGAAAGTGATACAAAACAGTGCAAATGCAAATTGACAATAGTCACCCTAGGGGAAGCCCAAACCATATACTATAAAAATGGAATGCAAACTCAGGACCCCCACCTAGGTAAGTGGAATGTTTAGAAGGGGGCTGGGGGGTACTAGGAAACCTCAAAGGGAAGTACCACAGTGCCCCACTAGCGTCCAGGTGGAAAGGATTAAGTTACTGGATTTTCCCAAACCACCCAAAAGGAAGGAAAAGAAGAAACCAGTGTTTGCTGAAGAGGAAGACTTGTGGAAGAAGCTGACCAAGTTCAGAAGTCACAGAAGAGTCCAGGAGGAGCAGGAGCTACTACCCACCCAGCTGTGGATGTAGGCGTTGGTCGACGGTGAGACGAAGACGGTCAGGAATGCAGTCCTGGAGCAGGTGAACAGTTCCTGGAGGATGCAGTCAACATCCCACGCCGGATGGAAGATTACAGTGGAAAAGCTACTAGCAAGCTTTGGCAAAAGCAGAAGCTACAGTGGAGCTGCCAGGGACCAGCAAGGTGCAGGAGGACTCAACCTGTGGGGGTGGGAAGAGTCCTAGGGGGAAGCCGCCCCCCCAGGAGACCCACTGGATTAGGAACCAGGAGTCACTGAGGAGCCCACGCAGCACGACTGAAGAAGGGTCCCATGTTGCAGGAGAATCACTCAGAGGGCTGTGCGTCGCAGGGAGGAGTGCTGGGGCTACACGGAGCCTGAAGATCCCTTGGAGGAGATGCAAACAAGCCTTGGCAGCTGCAAGAGATGCAGTGCACAGGGGTACTGTCCTGTGTGGGAAGGCAAGGGCTTACCTCTACCAAAGTTGGACAACTGGCAGAGGGGACCAAGAGAACTACTTCGGACCACCATCCATGATGCAGGATCCATGCAGCTCAGGATGAAATGAGATCCACGCAGCTGGTCGTTGTTGCAATTGGTGCCTGTGGATGCAGGGGAGTGACTCCTTCACTCCAAGGGAGATTCCTTCTTCCTTCTCGTGCAGACTGAAGACTTGCTGCCCTCAGAGGATGCACAGACGGGAAAATGTTGCAGAAGCTGGACTGAGCCAAGGAAACCATGTTGCAAGCAGTCATGGTCAGAGATTCCAATTGTCTGTTCCTGGGGTGGGGTGGCGTGGGGTGGGGGGGGGGGTCCAGTCGCGCTTCCAGAAGCTGAAGTAGAGGTTGCAAAGAAGTCCTGCTGGAATCTTGCAAGCCAAATCTAAGGACCCACCCAAGAGAGTCCCTAAATAGCCCTGAATTGGTATTGGTCACCTGTCCAGGTGACCACCTATCAGGAGGGGGTTCTAACGTCACCCCAACCCCAACAACACCTGAGCCACAAGAAGAACTGGAATAGTAGTTTTTCTTTGAATAGAATTTAGCAATAGGAATGCTGCAGGAAGGATGTGAATACACAAAGCCAATGGCATGACATCAAGGTAGATTCCCCTGAAGAGGGAATTGACTCATACTCCTCAAGACCTTTGCCCCCAGATGACATTGCGATGTATGGTCACCTTATAAAGAAGGTGGCTGAGAAATAGGGAGTGCAATTAGAAGAGAAGGCCTAGTCCTTTCTACTTGAGACATTACTGCCTCAAACAAAAACAGGCATTTTGACAAAGGGAGAGAGAGCTGTGATACCTTGGGTTCAGAAAGTATAGTGTGTGAAGCTGCCCTCTGGTTGCAGAAGCCGCTTCCACCTTTTGCATGGTTTTAGATGCAACTTTCAGGTGCATTTGGGTTCCTGCTAACCAGGTCCCCAGTGCCAGTTGTCCTTTCCAAAAACAAAACACCTGGTCACTTGGGCCCGTATTTATACTTTTTTTGCGCCGCATTTGCGTCGTTTTTTGACGCAAAAATGGCGCAAACTTGCAAAATACCATTGTATTTTGTAGGTTTGCGCCGTTTTGCGTCAAAAAGCGGCGCAAATGTGGCGCTAAAAAAAGTATAAATACGGGCCTTGATCCCTAAGTGGCCAGGCCCTTTAGCACCTTTGTAACTCCCTACTAAATGGTATCTCTGGTACCTATGGCATAGGTAGTAAAGAGGGTCCCTAACAGCTGCAGCACAACTTGGGCCACTCTAAAGGACCTAGCACCAAAGAACACTGTGCTCCAAAATGTGAAAACACAACATGGCATACAGCCGGTGTGCCATGTCCCCTAACACTGCCTATAATATTTGTAAGTCACCCCTACAGCTGGGCTTACAGCCCTATGGCAGGTTGCATTACATTACAGACAAGGACATATATGCATGAGCAGATATGCCCCTGCTATGTCTTTGTCCATTCTTAGATATAGTAAGTGAACAGGGAAGCCATTTTAACTACGTCTTCTGGACACTGGTCAGTTCGAGTTACCTGGCTACATGATGGCTTTACTAAAACTAGGGATGTTTGGTATCCTACACATCATAGTAATAAACCCTTCCTGATTCCAGTGACGGCTTTATTAATACATGCATCCAGAGGGCCACTTAGAGATGCCCCTTAATAGACTACCAACTGCTTGTAGGCTCACTGACTAGTTCTAGCCAGCCTACCACCAACAGACAAGTTTGACCCACCGGGGACAAGGGCCTTTGTTCTCAGGAGGTCAGGAAGCAAAGCCTTAGCTACTATCCTTCACTCCCCTTAACACCTCCTAAATTGAGTATTTAGGGGACTTCACGATAACAGGTATATAGATTGTCACTGAACATGAAAGGTGTGGACAAGAAGCCTACTGACCTGCGAACCAAGGAGCATGACAAATTTGGTGCCAACTGGACTGCTGCACCCGAACCTTGAGAAGCAACTGACCTGTCCTGCCGCAGCAGCATCCAAGAAACCAGGAGAGATGCCAGTACTTTGAAAATCGCAAGAACTACTCCCTTGCATCTGCAGGAAACCAAAGAAAGAACTGGGAGAACTGGGACCACCAAAACCAGATGCCGGACATCACCACTGCACCTGAGCTCCCTGGACCAAGCTGAAGGGGGCCAACTGTGGCAGTGTGGTCCTCAGGCCCTCCAGAGACAAAGCCCACCTTGAGTTTGCCCACTGTGGACTTCTCGAAGGTGTCTGCAGTCTGTTTCTGCAGACCGCCCCACTTCCTCCCCCCCCCACCCCTATCACTGTCTGACGCAGGTGGTGGTGACCCAATGGTTCACTGTACCTGGGTGCTCTGGATCGAGAAGAGAACCACGGGTGTCCCTACATACCCCATGCTCGTGAGACCTAAGCCCACTTTGGCCAGACTGGTCCCAGAGTCCACACTTGCAGACTATTTTTGCAGGCCCCCCTCTACAGTGACTGCCACCAGTGGTGGAAAACGCAACGGTTCCAACCACCTCTTCACCCCAGGGCAAGGAGAACAGGACTACTGGTGTCCCTACATCCCAGTGCATCGCGAGAACTGAACCCAGTTAGTGGTTCACCTGGACTGGACTCTGTATACCCCTGTAGATTGTTGTGACTGGGATGATCCCCCATAGACTTACACAGAGCACCCAATGCTGAACTGCAACCAGCTGCCCCAGTACTGCCCAAGGTGACGAGTAGGTGTGGCCTAGGACCCTCCCCTGTACTCACCTTAAGTCCAGAAGGTTGGTCCTGTAAGCTGCTGTGAAGTATGCGTTTGCCGTGTATACTTTATCTCCCATAGAGTAACATTGTAGCTACAGAAAAATGCCCTACTTGTGAAAACTCTAAAAATCTATATCTCAAAGTATTTGCCCGATTCCAGTGATCCTAGTCTTTAAATTTATATAAGTATGTTCTCTTTATAAATTGGTGTCAGATTTCTTTGGGGTCTTACTTACTGTATGAGTCTTACATGTTTAGCACCCCCCCCTCTGATAAGGCTAACTGCTCGCTCACACTACCCCAAAAGAGCATTTGGTTTTCATTTGTACCTCTGTGATACCTCTAATATTTGCCTGGACTCTGCATAGTGTACCTCCTTTTGGTCTATTATACAAGGAGCTGTCTTCCTTCATGTAGTTATTCTTCCAAAGATTCCCTATACATAAAGGGAGCAGTTCCGGCTGATTATATTATTGCAGCCACTGTAAGAAAAAAGACAAATACACCAACAACATCTGGTCCATCTCCAGATAAAGTAAGAGAATTGATCTGGCTGGGAGAAAATTTGAAAGACAGCAAATCCAATGGAGAATTGAAAACTCCAATGCTAAATCAGTATGCCTACCAGCAAAGGGATGAAATGGCAGAGCTCATGAAACACCTACCAGAGCAATACCGAAATGGGCAGCGGCTCTGGCTGAGGAAGGTAAAAATATGGCTAATACTTGCCACAAATCAGCTCCTGATGCATCAGATAGAGCTAGCAGTCAGATGATGGTGGAGGCAACACTGAGACTCCATGCTTTGTTGAGGGTGTCTGGTTTTAAACCAGAAGTCTAGACAAATATCACCACTGCTCCATTCCATGGTGAACGTCTTGGAAGTGCTGTAGATGGCACCTTACAGCAACTGCAAAAGAACAACACTACTGCAGAATCTATGGGAGCTCCTTAATTCAGAGGTCCCCTAAGAGAAGCACCTCATGCTAGAAGACCAAGAGGGAGTTTGTCCAGTACATCCTCACGTCCGGGATTTCAGAGAAAAAGCCAGTCACAGACAACACCTGAAAACTGCCAATTTCAGGTGCATGGGCGACAGTCCTTTCAGGGACGTGCACAGCGGAAGAGCAGCACCTGCCACTAAATGACATTGATTGGCATCAAAGCCTCTCACGTTTAACACCTGTGGGAGGAAGAATAAAGAATGTCTTTCTGGAGTGGAGGAAGATAACAGACAATCAGATCATAAACAGAAAATATGGATATTGCGTAGAACTAATCAGAACAGCAAAAGGACCAAGAAAAAACTTCCTCACAAGGAAGTAGAGGAGTTGCGGAGGAAAGAAGCAATAGAAAAAGTCCCCAAAAGGGAAATCAGTCGGGGAAACTACTCAACATATGTCCTAATACAAAATCTGGACGGAACTGTGTCCCATTCTGGGTTTAAGATTTATAAACCAGTTCATAAAAATTCAAAATGACAGTGCTGCAGGAGGTTATCCCACAGATTAAAAAAGAGCTGAAATGGCAACCATAGTCATCAAGAATGCTTATTTGCACATTCCAATGAATCGCAATCACAAAAAATCCCTGAGATTTGTAGTCATCAAGACTCATTACCAGTTCCAAGTACTAGCTTTCAGAATAAAGTCAGTCCGAGGGTGTTTACAAAAAGCAGCTGTAGCAGCACACCAAAGAAGACAAGGAATTCATGTCTACCCTCACCAAGGTGATTGGTTGGTAAGAGCAAATTCATTGAACAAATGCAAAAGTTATTAAAGTTATAACACTGTTCAATCTAGGATTTTCTGTAAATACAGAAAATCATCATCAAAACCAGAAGAGAAAAAGGTCTTTCTATATGCAAAAATAAACTCAATAGAGGCTAAGCCTATTCTTGCAAAAAGAAGGTAGTGTCAATACTTCAAGAAACTTGCCATTACTGGAAGCAACGGTCTGACAGGGAGGTCTGTGGGAAAAATCCTAGGGAAGATGACCTCACGCATCCCATTCATTCCATATGCAAGGCTACATATGAGACCAATTAAAGAGTAACTGCAAAACCCAATGGTCACAAGCAACAGGGAGTTGGGATGGCGTGCTAGAACCAAACACAGTTAACAGTAGAAACACCATTTACAGAACCAATTCCTACAGTGATTACTACAGATGTTCCTTCTACAAAAGAGCAGTGTTGGCCCTGAACAGTCGCACAAATGTGTGTAATCGTAAATAACAAATCAGTGTTCACCCTCTTATAGTTCCACTGCGCAGGAACCATCGATTACAAACAAAAAAACATAACCTCACAGGAAAGTAAAAAAAAAAAAAAAAGGCCCAAAGCATCTTTCGACTTTTCTCAAAGTTGATACAGTTATATATATGACACAATTCATAGCCAAGAAATAATCTGCCTTCCAGGTGGGGAACTTTTGGATTATGGATTTTGGGTAGATTATAAATCAAGGGATATTGTAGCTTGACAACTCCTGAGGTATATAAATTCACTCAACTATTGAACAATTTCTTTACAAGACAATAATTCTCAGTAATTTGCCAAATGGAACCATCAATCGGTTTAACATGCATCTTTCTATAAGTGTTCTTTGTTAAGTTGTTTAATGACCTCATTAATATAATCACTCCTATGCATAATCTCGATATTCCCTCATTCATCTGCCTCATGTATGACTATCGTATCCCTCCCCACAGCAATCAACTCCTTTTGTTCCTCTCATGTCAAGTTATTAAATTAGAACGTTTGCCTTTACTCAAGATCCTCCTCCAGTTTATGTGATGCATTCAATGTCCTCTTGACAAACAGATCAATGATAGAGAATTGATTCCCCTGGTCCAATACCACTCTCAATTATAATCACTTTCTACATCAAGAATTGTATATACATCATTAATCTTCAAATGTTCATCATTCAAAGACAAAGGTATGACCTCAACATGACAAATAGTAAGACTAGATCTCTTAACGTTCAGCATATAATTATGCTTGTCATTAGTGGGAAACAAGCTTTTTCTACTTCAGACGTCTTGGATATTGATACCACAATAGTCATACTTGAGGTGGATAAAAGAGGGAATATTGTGATTGTGTAGGAGTGATAACACTACAACAGATGACTCGCATATGGGTTGGGAAGCACTTATGGGATCACTCAGTGTAAGAAGTGTATGGTAAGAACGTGATCCAGCACAACATACCAATGTACTGGAGTTAATGAAAGTGTACTAGACTTAAAAGATTATCTGAAAGAGCTATATCAAAAATCATTACTGATACAGACAATACTACAACTATGTTTTACATCAACAAGCAAGTGGGAACTCCATTGTTTGTCCTGTCATAATTAGCACAACAAATTTGTAAGTGGGCAATCCATAGACAGATCAGCAATTCATCTTCCAGGTATGGACAATATCCAAGCTAACAATCTAAGCAGACAGTCATCTACCCATGAGTGGGAACTCAATCAGTACTCAAACAGATATTCAAACATTGGGGTACACCAAAAATAGATCTCTTCGCAACTCTAGCAAACTCAAAATGCCAATTCTTTGCATTCAAACATCCACACCACCAATCAATAGAGATTGGCCTGTCAATAAGTTGGTCAGGGATATTTGCATGCACTTTTTCACCCTCATACTCCTGATACACAAGGCAATCCACAAATATAAATAGGACAAGATAACACTTATTCTTATTGCCCTTCAGTGGGCAAGACAGATTTGATACTCAGAACTTATAGAAATAGCATGAGGAAACATCCAAACATTGCCATAATTGCATGACCTACTGTCAATAAAAAGAGGGCAATTTCTCAAACCAGAAACATAGAGAAAAAGTAGTCCACGATCCGACAGAAAACAGCGAGCCTCGCATGTTTTCTGTACTTGGTCGCTGCGCTCGAGGAGGGCTAACCACCGGAAAAGGCATGACGTGTGCATGCCTTCCACTAATGGAAGCAAGCAGATTTTACTAGGCAAGCCCACGAACCAATGAAACACACTGACGTGACGTCGACAGGGCTCCGAGCCCTTTTCTAATAACTAAAGCTTCTCGCTGCGATACGCATGCGCGAGCGCATGCAACGCAGGCTCGACCCTAAAAAAGGAAAGATATGAAGGACTACTACTGCTTTGGAGAGTTCTGGTCCCAACCACTAGATGGCATAATAGCGCACAGCATATGAATCCAGAACATTTCTCAGGATGCAAAACCACCAAACAGTAAGAAAATTATTTTGATCCACCATTTACTTCGTGCCGTTCCCACTCTCCTGACAAAGCGTATGGGCAGCGCCAAACCTCTTAGTCCTGCTCTCGAAGTTGGCCGACTTCCGAGCCTATTCTGCAGCTGGTTCCGGCACAACTAGAGTTTCTGGGTCCTTCTGCCACATTGTTCCAGATCAGAGGACCATGCAGTTATGCTCCAGCTCTTCAGATTTTATTGACATACCTTTGGCATGCCTTCAGGCCCACACAGTAGAGGCCTTCTAGCAGGACTACTGCCAGTAAGGTTGCCATCAAAGGCAGCTGGACCCTCTGAACTGCTTCTGTCCTGCCAGGTCTGGGTACGTTGTCCTCGCCACCTGATGAGGTGCCCCCAATTGTCATTTTCAACTCCAAATTGACGCAGGCCTAACCTAGACTGGCATTGTGCCCGAATCCAAATGAGGCATCCATTTCTGCATTTATTACCTCAAGGCAGACAGCATTTTTTGCGTTCCTTTTCTGAGCCTGGCTGATGACTTCACTCAGCCCTGTGCTGTGGACAAATGGCATGAGGACTTGCAGAAGGCTATTGGGCTATCTACCGCCCCAGAGGCAGCCCCCTATTCTCCCTTCCCTCTGCATCGTACTTGAAGCCTACATTGGAGCCGTTGCTGTACGAAGCTTTCCCCGACATAGGTTCTTGTATCGCAGCCTCTCAACTTCTCGGAACAGACATTTCGCCTCCACTGTGCAACACATCCTCTATATGGGACCTTGCAGCTCTCTGCAACCCAGATTTGAAGTACTCTTGTTGAGCGGGCGTAACTGGGCCCCCTTTAGTCGGCTTCATTGTGGACACTCTGAAATTGTAACTTAGTCCCAGTCTAGTGCAACGAAATTTCCACAGTTGGTGCTTTGTGGCGCTATATTCTCTGACATCTTTAAAATTGCATATCTCTGTTAATACACGTGGGATTTTTGTCATTTCGGTCTTGTTTTCTTTATTAAAGATTATTCAATTTTTCTGAATTTGGCGTGAGACCCCTTTTGTGGAGTTTTTGTTTTATTAGTGTTTCAAGTGCTGCAAAGATTCTTTACACATTGCTTCTAAGTCAAACCTGGCTGCTCCGTGCCAAGCTACTAAGGGCTTGAGCACAAGTTAATCTGGGGTTGCTTGTGACTTCACCCTGACAAGGATTGTGGTTCCTGCTTGAGTAGGGTTTACCCTCCTCAACCATTAACCCATTTTCTTACAATGATGATAGGAGTAAAAATCGGGAGACATCTGGAAGAGAAGATTGCTTTGGAAGAAATAAAATAATAATTTATGGTTTCAGGTTTTTATCTTAGATTGAAGGGGTAATCCAATAGATGAGAAGAAGCAGAGTTAGTAGGTGAGTGTGTGATAGATCCTTTGAGACCTGGAGCAATCTTCTGTCTGGAGGATAACCCATTATGAGGGGAATCTACTGTATGTAAATTATTGCTTATTTTAACCTGCCAGGAATTTGAATGCATTCATGTCGTTTGGCTTTAGTTTTCTATATCTATCAAATGGATGAGTTGGGTGATGAACATAGTTTGAAGAGGGTAAAAGGAAGCACTGGACAGGTAGTTTTAGACATTTTAGAAGCTATCATTCCTCCAGTGGGAATAGCAATGAATGATGTGAAGATTAGACATTTGTGTACAATAGTAGATAGACTTGCTGCAGATACAGTAGGTCTTATAAATGAGTAAATGTAGAGATGGTAGCAATTAGAGCAATGGTCATGCAGCATAACCTTGGTTTAGATTCTCTCCTGATAAAATGACAGAGCTTGTAAAGTAATTAAAGCTAAGATGTATTGTACTTGCATACCAGATTATATTGGGAGCAATTTATTATTTTATCACTAACATAACTAATCTGATATACTCTCCTAGTCACAGATTCCTTACCTTAGAAGTATCCCCAGGCATCACACTAGATCCGGACATTTTTCACGAGCAGTACCACTGTGTGCCGGTAGGTGTTGTTGTTCAGTGCCAGTAGTGACTTGTGCAGTGCCAACCCTGTGCGCTGATGTTGGTTCTTTTCTTTCAGCACCAGCCAGCACAGATCTGGAGAAGAGCTACCACTAGTCATTTTTTTAATTAACTTTTTCGACTTATTGTCAAGTTCTTTTTGAGGTTTTCATCTTGGTGTGGAAGGATTGTAATCTAAGATGGCTGGCTTTAACTATCATTGACTGATGTCCGTGACTGACTCAAATCTTGTATGACTTTGGTGCCTGGAGCATTACCATGACCCAACGGCCTGCTCAGACTGCTGCGTCATGAACCCAAAGTCCTTGAAGGAGAGAGCCCTGCAGCTCCTGGCTGCTCGGCCTGCGATGCTGCACAATCAAGGTCTTGGTCGTGCATTGGGATCTTTGTTGCACTTCAAGTGGTAGGGCTACTCTGGTAAGTCCTACCACAAGAAGTCATTGAAGAGGTCTTCGACTTCTCTACGTCCATCGACAGACAAGATGCAAGAGTGTCAGCATTTGAGGCCTGGTACTGCGGTAGATCCTGTGTCTGTCCTTGCGCTTCCCTGACTTTTGTGAGCTGGAGCAACCCCTGTTCAAATTAAAGAATTCTATGAGGCCTTGTGCCTTATATTTGGATGGCCTGACTCCTCCGTCATCCTTCTGGCCCCAAGTGGTTGGGAGGGGCCCCTTCTTGTTCTGTGCCTGCAGCTAAGGCCCCGAGGATCTAGACTGGCACTGGTCAAATCACCTTGACCTTCCCTGACACCAGTCCCTTTACAGATGCTCCTAGCACTGCCAACACGCATCGACACTCCAATTCTGATCTCTGACACAGAGCTGGAGGGGCATCACCCGATACTGTATCCAGCACCACCTGGAGCCTTCCAGACCTGAGCCTAATCCCTATTCCTATGGGGGACTTTGGCAGGAATGGGAGAGGGTCGCTGGACCTGAAGAATACCAGCACTCTGAAGAAACTTAATTGGATTGGTGTGAAGAACTGGGTGAAGCCAGTGGGCTGGATACTTCACCTACTGGTATGCTTTTTCCCCCTACCATAGCTACGGAAGAGGGAGCGTCTTTTGTGATGGTGATGCGGAGAGCGGTCGAGGTCCTAGAGAATAGCCTACCCTCAGTGGCAGTCAAGACTAATGTCTTGACTGAGGTGTTACAACCAGGAGACTCCCCTTCAGAACCATTGCTCCTGTTTAACGAAACCCTCTCTGGCGTCCTACTGGAGACATGGTCAGAACTAGCACGAGGCTCCCATGAGTTCTATGATTGCCTGTCCCCACTGCCACAATCAAGGGGACTCAAACTTCCTCACCCAATACCCTAGATCAGGGAGCTTGTTGGTCCAAGCCTCTACGTCCCATGTAAATCCTGGTGCATTCCGTAGTGCACTGTTGGGCAGGAAATCCAAGAGGTTGGACACTTTAGGTAAGAAGTTGTGTTTGTAGTGTGTGTTGGCTATAGATACATATGCTTAGCATACTCCTAGTGTGGGCTCAAAAGACGTTTCCAAGTTGTTTTTCTTCTAAAGAAGTCTTTCGTGTCATGAGGTAATGTGACTCCACCTATAATCTGCACTGTGCATATTAATCGCCGCCATTGGATTTGGACGCCAACCTTGGAACTCTGTGACCGAAGCTTTGATTCCTGCCACAAGGCCTTACCAGTGTCCCCATTCATCACCCTTCGATGGAAGATTTGACAACAACAAATACCTATTGGTTTCCTTTACCTATTTTGATCTGTCTACCCAGGCCCGGTTCCACTTCAGCTTCCTTTTCCACTACCATCTTATTCTACTCGACATCTTAGAGTGATGGAAAAAACACAAGTGCCACACCAAGTACTCCAGGCATGATAAACATGTGGTCTGTACTCTCTGCATGTCCCCTGAAGATGGCAAGGTTTCATGTGGCTCGCCTGGCTTTTCAATCTAAAGTCTCTTCGGCAACAGAAGAAACACTGCTGGACCCACCTCACCATGCAACTTCAGTAAGCAGACAATGTGCCAGATATCTTTGGGGAGCAGTTTCTGCAGCCGGAAGAGGAAGTTGAGGATGCTGAATCACAAGATGTGCCTAAGGACATTCCCATACTGTAGGAAAGTACCCTCTTTCTTGGCATGGTTACGCCCATTTTCTGCCTGTTCTCAGTGTGTTTGACTGTGTTCACTGGGATCCTGCTAACCAGGACCCCAGTGATTATGCTCTCTTTAAACTTGGTTACTTGAACCACATACACCCCACATTTGGCATAATGGTGTCCCCATATAAGTCCCAAGTATATGGTACCCAGGGCATTGGGGTACCAGGGGATCCCTATGGGTTACAGCATGTATTATGCCACCCATGGGGAGCCCATGCAAAGTGTGTCTGCGGGCCTGCCATTGCAGCCTATGTGAAGGGGTGCAAGCACCCTTCTCACAACAGTCACTGCACCAGGTCACTGTACTTCACCCCTATGGTAGGCCGTTGTAGTCCAGAGGGCTGGGTGCATGTACCTGTGTGTGAGGGTATCCCTGCACTAGCAGAGGTGCCCCTACGAATGGCAGTTCCATTTTCCTGGACTTCATGAGTGCGGGATGCCATTTTATGAGTGTACTGGACATACGTCACTACCTGTGTCCAGCTACATAATGGTAACTCTGAAACTAGGCATGTTTGGTATCAAACATGTCTGAATCATACCCGAGTACTGTTGCCAGTATTGGAATTATGATTCCATACACTCTGGAGGCTCCTTAGAGGACCCACAGCATTGCTCCAACCAGCCTTCTGGGGTTTTTGGGGCAGTCCAAGCGGCTGCCACCCCTCTGACAGGTTTCTACCCTCATTCTGCTTGATCAGTTCAAGCCCAGGAAGGCAGAACAAAGGATTTAATTTGGGAAGGGGGGGGGGTTAACACCTTCTCCCTTTGGAAACAGGTGTTACATGGCTTGGAAGGGGTAGCCTCCCCAAGCCATTGGTATGTTTTGAAGAGCACGTTTGGTGCCTTCCTTGCATCAACCAGTCTACACCAATTCAGGGACCTCCAGTCCCTGCTCTGGGGCTAAACCGGACAATGGAAAGGGGAGTGGCCTCTCCCCTGTCCATCACGGCCGCTGGGGTGGTGCCCAGAACTCCTCCAGAGGGTCCCTTGATTCTGCCATCTTGAATCCAAGGTTGGTAGAGGCCTCTGGTAACATCTGAGTGACCAAGTCAGGCAGGTTTCGTCAGAGCCCACTCATGATAGGTGGTCACCTGGCTAGGTGACCAGTCCCCCTTTCATGGCTATTTAGTGTCTTCCACTGGGGTGGGTCCTCAAATTCGGCTTGCAAGATTCGAGCACGATTCCTCTGCAACCTCTACTTCGACTTCTAGCCACTGGAACTGCAACTGGACCCTCCAGTAACCGACAATCTGCATCCACGACGAAGACTCTGCTTGCAACATTGTTTCCATGGCTCCTTCCAGCTTCTGCAACGTTTCCGTGGCTGTGCATCCTGTGAGGACAGCAAGCCTTCAGTCTGCATGAGAAGAAAGAAAGAATCTCCCTTGGAGTGAAGGAGTCATTCGCCTGCATCCGCAGGCACCAACTGCAACAACAACCGGCTGTGTGGATCTCCTCTCATTCTGAGCTGCGTGGATCCTTCATCATGGGTAGTGGCCTGTAGTAGTCCTCTTGGTCCTCTCTGCCAGCTGTCCAACTTTAGTGGAGGGTAAGACCTTGCCTTCCCACGCAGGACAGTCCCTTCATGCACCGCATCTCTTGCAGCTTCCAAGGTTTGTTGGCATGTCCTCCAAGGGATCTTCAGGCTCCTAGAAGCCCCCACCACTCCTTCCTGTGATGTATAGTCCTCTGCGTGCTTCTCTTGCAGCGTGGAACCCTTCTCCAGTTGTGCTGTGTGGGCTCCTCTGCGAAGCCTGGTTCCTCTTACAGTGGGTCTCCTGTGGGGGCTATCTTTCATTCTGTGGACTCTCTGCCTTGCTCAGGGACCCCCTAGAACTCCCCCTGTGAGTTGAGTCCTCCTGGTCCTTGCTGCTCCCCGGCAGCTCCACTTGTGCTTCACCCCAACTTCTGCCTTTTCCAAGGCTTGTTGGTGGTTTTTCCACGCAATCTTCTGTCCAGCGTGGGATGTCGACTGCATCCTCCAGGAACTCTTCTCCGGGTCCAGGGCTGCATTGCTGATTGTCTTCATCCTACCGTCAACAAACTCCTGCACCACAGACAGATGGGTAGTGGCTCCTGCCCCCATCGTACACTTTTGCCACTTCTGGACTTGGTCCCCATTCTTCCACAGGTCTTCCTCTTGGTTCATGACAGGATGACCGAAGGAGAAAGGGGGGAGAGAGAGAAAGGGAGCACTGGGTCAATTACAGCACCAACACCACAGTTGGCATACACATTACCATCACACACAGGGATCCGGATTGCACACTATGCATTGCATTGCAATGGCATTCAATTGGCTAGATGCCACAGCAAGATGAGGGCCAACCACCTCCAATTGCACCCCTCCTGGGACCAACTAAGCCCTGTCTGACATGGAATGCAACCTAGCTAGGTTACCTGGATTTGCTATTCACCCATTACCCTTGAGCTGGATCACGCTGCAATGTCTGACCTGGCATTAAGGGGCACCCACTAACTCACACCCACCACCTGGATCCTATGCCACCTACCAATTATTGTAACGCCCACTGTACTCACGCCCTTGTGGCTGCTGTGATGCCCTCAAGATCTGGGTAGGCCACTGCCAATATGCGGGCTATCACGGGAGTCAGGTTCCGACGAGCATCCCTTCCTCATTGGGAGGCTATCCCCAGCAGGGCCTCCGCGGTCTTCCATGCCCAGCGTCTCAGGTCCTCCCACCTTTTCTGACAGTGGGTGCTCCACCTGCTGTAGACCCCCAGGGTCCGCACGTCCTTGGCGATGGCACACCACAGTCCCTTCTTTTGATGGGTGCTGACCTGCAGAGGCGATACAGACTGGAGGACACCATTACACATACAATCTAGCCTGTCACACATATGGCCCACCATCCCATTTCCATCGCCATTGGCACACACTTCGCCTGGTGCCCACCATGTACACTACCACCAGACATTTCCCGCCTGATGACACTATGCTTGCACGCACATCTCCATGCATCCTGCCCAAGGTGTACTCATCTGTTGATCTGGAGGTCCATTTAGCAGTCCATACTGGGGTAGGACCCCATCGACAGTCGCTCCAACTCCTCCGAAGTTAAGGCAGGGGCCCTTTCCCTGGTCCCATGGGCGATGGTAGGTTCTAGACACACGTCACAGCAGCTCACGCAGTGTAGGTGTTGTCCTGTTGAAGATCAGGAAACAAGTGAGGAATCAGATAGAAAATGGTGGTCATGTCTGCGGCGGGTTACTCCATCACTGCCGGCGCTGATCCCCATTGGCAACTGTTCTCCATAGAGCCTCATATTAGCCAATGAGTAATTGCATGGCGGTGCAAGATCGCCTTCCGCCACGACGCCCAACGTCGGCGGAGTTAACTCACTGCCACCTGTCCAAGGTACAGGACAGGCAGTCGCCATTTCATGGTGGTTGACAATGATCAGATTATCCGTAACTGTGTCTTTGCCTAGAATTGCACACACATTGCCATTCTCACTGTCCCATCACATTGATGCTGTATGTACACCGAGGTGGTGGTTCCGTTGTTCAAATTGTGACAGCCTACTCATTCTTTTGGTCTTTAGATACCTACCGCTGTGGATGAATAGGAGGAGAAGACAACCCCTGTGTACAGACCCCTTGTGGACTTGGCTATACTGGAGGACAGGCAGATTATACTCACCTATAGACTGGACAGGGCCACAATCACAGAGCTGTGTGCCCAATTGGAGACTGACCTGATATCAGCTATCCGTCATCCCACTGGGATCCCCTCTTTTGTGCGAGTGCTGTCTTTGCTATATTTCTTGGCAACTGGTTCTTTCCAAGTGACAGTGGGCTTTGCAGCAGGAATGTCACAGCCAATGTTCTCAATTGTGCGGGCAAGGGTATTGTCTGCCTAGGTGAATCATATGCGGGGAACATTGTATTCCCCCACGTGGAAGATTTGACTACTGTGAAAGCAGGATTCTATGCAATGGGGCACATCCCCAATGTTAGTGGGGTGATTGATTGTACACATATTGCATTCCCCCCGCCAGAATGAATAGGTGTTCAGGAATCTGAAGAGTTCCACTCAATGAATGTGGAAATTGCATGCCTGGCGGACCAGTACATCTCCCACGTCACTGCCAAGTATCCTGGGTCGGTGCATGACACCTTTGTCCTGAGGAATAGCAGCATCTCAGATGTGCTGGCCCAACTACAGAGGCACAGGGTGTGGCTAATAGGTGAGCCAGGGTCCCCACCCACTGTATATCAGTGTATGCTTTCAGGTGTTATCCCCATAGCATTGTGTTAGGCTAATGTTTGTCCCTCAATACTTGCAGGCGACTCTGGGTACCCAAACCTATTGTGGCTTGTGACCCCTGTGCGGAATGCCAGGACCGGGCTGAGAACCATTATAATGAGGCACATGGGCGAACCAGAAGAATAATCTAAAGGACCTTCGGTCTCCTGAAGGCCAGGTTCTATGCTGCTCACCTGGGAACATCTGCCAGATAGTAGTGGCATGCTGCATGTTGCGCAACTTGGCCCTCAGACAACGTGTGCCTTTGCCAAAGGAGGAGGAGACTGGAGGTGCCCCTGTGGCAGCAGTGGAACCTAAGGACAGTGAGGATGTGGACAACAGAACATCAGTTATACGTCAATACTTCCAATGACACACAGGTGATACAGTGGAAATTATCATTGCTCTGACTATTGATTTCATCTGTGTGACTGTAGCATGATGGCACTCACTTCCTTTGCATCTCAACTTACTGTCACCTATGGCTTGTCATTTTACAGATGTTGGTGATATGACAGTGACCTGATGTGATCACTACAGACAGTCACAGGTTATTATTTGTATGCTATCACAGTGTTCAGATCATTTGCACTAGATGTGACTGTTCCCCTAAATGCACATTCTCAACACATAAAATACTATCAGTCAAGGTGTGTTCAAGGGTGTTTATTATAGTGCTATAAAACTGAGGAAAAAGTGCTATGGAATGGGGTGTTGGTAGAGGAAAGTCTGAGGTATTGTTCCAGTCTGTTTGTAGCACAGGTCCAGTGTCTAAGGGGCCATGGGAAGGGGATCAAAGGCAGTTCAAAGTGGACAAGGTGACAGTGTGCGACACAAGGGGGACAATCAGGAGAGTTTAATTATCTGGCGGTGGTCTTGGTAAGTGTGTCTGGCTTCTGTCTGGGTCGGAGGTTACGTTTATGGGGTGGTTCACCGTCTGCAGGGGGAGGGGTGCTGGCGTCCTGTGGGTCCTGTGGCGGGGCCTCCTGCCCACCAGCTGCAGCTGAAGTGGAGGGCTGGTCAATAGACTGGCTAGTGGTAGGGGCCCGTCGGTGTGCTATCAATTCCCTCATGTTGTTGGCCATGTCTGCCAGCACCCCTGCTATGGAGATCATGGTGGTGTTGAGGGCCTGCAAGTCCTCCCTGATCTTCTGATGGTGTTCCTCCTGCAGCCACTTGTTCTCCTGCATGATGTCAAGAATCTGGGCCATCGTGTCCTGGGATTGTTGGTAGGCCCCCGTGATCTTGGTGAGTGCCTCCTGCAGAGTCGGTTCCCTTGGCCTGTCCTTCCCCTGGAGCACAGCGGTCCTCCCACTATCCCTGTGCCCCTGTCTCCTGAACTGTGACCCCACTGCCACTGACCCCTGATTGTCTTGGGGGTGATGTGTGGACTGGGGTCTCTGTCCCCAGGACACGTCAATCAGCAGTGTGCCCCCCTGTACAGAGGTGTGGGGACGTTGGGTGGGTGCTGTGGTGTTGGATACTGATGGGGAAGGCTCTGTGGTGGACTGTGAGTGGGCTGGGGTGACCGACTGTCCAGTGGTCCCTGATGGGCCAGGTTGTTGGTCCAGATCCTGAAGTCCAGAGTTACTGTCATCACAGGGGCATCTTCTGTTGGGGGACTGGATAGTCGTTGCACCTCCTCTCCGCTGACATTGGCTGGGGCACCTGCGGGGATGTAAGTGCTGTATTATGCTTCATGCCTGTGACATATTGTACATCCCTAGCTTTCCCTCTATCGTTGCTGTTGCCCTGCCACCTTTGTGTATGTTGATGTATTGTGGGATTGTTAGTTCTCCTATGCTGTGCATGCTTTGGTGATGGGTTTCCATACAGGGCTGTGAGGGATGCCCATGCATTGGTATAGAATGCAGGGTTTGGCATTGGGGTTAGTCATGTGTAGTTGCAGTGTGTGGATGGAGTGGAGTGATGGGGGTAAGGGTGAGGGTGTGAGATGGCATGCTGGTATGGGAGTTGATGAGTAGTAAATGTTGACTCACCAGTGTCCAGTCCTCCGTCAACTCCAGTGAGTCCCACAGGATGCAATAATGCCAAGACTTGCACCTCCCATGCTATGAGCTATGGGGAGGAGGTGGGGGGGGGGTCCATCGCCAGTCCTCTGTATGGCGAGCAGGTGCCTTGCTGCTATGGAACGTACCTTCCCCTGTAGGTCATTCCACCTCTTCCTGATGCCGTCCCTTGTTCTTGGATGCTGTCCCACTGTGTTCGCCCTGTCTCTTCCTGATGCCGTCCCTTGTTCTTGGATGCTGTCACACTGTGTTCGCCCTGTCCACGATTCTCTGCCATAGCTCCACCTTCCTTGCAATGGATATTTTGCTGTACCTGTGCTCCAAACAGCTGTGGCTCTACCCTATTTTCTCCACCATGACTCGCATCCCCACTCGTGAAACGGGGGTCTCTTTGTGGGGACATGGGTGTTGTGTGGTGTGTGTAAGTGTGTGGGTGCTGGGTACTGTGGTTGGGTGTGCGTAGTGGGGTGCAAGAGGGATGTATGAGTGTGTGTCTCTAGTTGTCGCAGTGGTCTTGGTGTCAGTCTGAGGGCAATCATTTGTATTCGTAAAGGTTTGTGGGTGTGTGTTTCTTATAGTGCTGTCAGTGGGTGGGTATGTGTACGAATGTCAGGTGTGTGTTTTGTTATTGGCCAATGTTGTGTGGCTTACTATTTGGCTGTCCACTCTGAACGTGCCCGTGTGTACCGCCAATGGTTTACCGACATTGAATGCCCGCCGTGGTGATTTGTGGGTCATGATTTAGTGGCCGTTGTTTTGTTGGCGTAACAGTATGGGTGTTGGTAGCAACATTTTAAAACTGATCTTTGGGCTGGCGGATTTGTTTATGTGGCAGTATTCTGTCGGATTGGTGTGTGTGTGTGTGTGTGTGTCACAATATGGCGAATGTATATTCACCACTGCAGCGTTATGCTGGCGGCCGTCCCCGTGGCGGTAAGTGGGATTTACCGCCAATGTCATAATGAGGGCTTAAGTGTTTTGTTTCACGTGTGTAAGTGCTATGTGACTTCGGTGGTATTGCATGAGCTTTGCATGTCTCCTAGATAAGCCTTGGCAGCTCATCCACAGCAACCTCTAGAGAGCCTGGCTTCTAGACACTGCCTATACTACAATAATAGGGAATATCTGGATCTCTTCTAAGGTGTATGTACCTTTGGCACCCATCAGGCTAGCTGCCTACACATACTACTTGCCAGCAGAAGGGGAGGCTCTGACCATGACCCGTTGACATCCAAAGGGAACATGAGCACACTGGCGAAAGCAGTAAAGACCCCACTAAGCTTCCCATAACTGCTTCATGGAACCCCGCTGCCCTCTTTCCGTGGGCAGTGTCTGAAAACAGGCAAAGGAGCAGACACGCGTCTCTCCGCCTAAGCAATCACCAAATGGCATCAGTCACCGACCATGCTGAAGTTAAAGGTTGCCTCAGTGCAGCTGTCAAATGAAAGCTTCAACACTGGACAAGCACCGCACGGTATCGTACTCGAAAATACCACTTTTGGAGCCATAAACACCCTCAGTGCCAAAACATGCCTTACCGCACAAAAAATAATCAGTGCCCAAAGTACCATCAGTGTCTAAAATACCCTTGGCACTTAAAACAGCAAAAATGCCATTGAAGCTGAAACAATGACCTGTGGAGCTAATTCGTACAAGAAAGACTTGACAATAAGCAAAAGACTTTGGCCAATATTTATGAAAAATTGAGCACAACTGCGCTTGCGTCATTTTTTAACGCGAACTAACGCAGTTTCCTAACGCCATTCGTGCACCATATTTATAAAATGACGCACAATGCCGCTAAAAAATGGCTAGCGTCTCAAAAAAAGACACTAGCCGGTGATGGATGGCATTTGAGAAAATGCTGGTAGTGGGTCAAAAATGACGCTAGGCTTATTAGTGGCAAAGTATCTGCCACTGGTTAGCCTAGCGTAATTTTTTGATTCACAAGCAGCCAAAAAATGACTCCTGTCTAAGTATATACAGGAGTCATTACCACTACCCCAATGCCCCTCACAGGGGACCAGTGTCCCCAGGGCAAGCCCAAAATACCCAGTGCCAGCCAGGGGGCCCTATGTAAGGAGCCCCCCAGTGGCACACCACAAACATACACAATTACCTGCAACTTACCTGTGATGGGCTTCCTCCTTCTCTAGTGTTGGTGGTGGTGGTGATGGTGGGGGTTGAGCTGGGCATCTTTGTGCCCATTCCATGGTGTTTCCCCATGGAAATGGGCCTACTTGCACATTTAACGTCTGGTCTGACCAGGCGTTAAATAATAGTGCTAAGCGGGCTTAGCTCCATTATTTAGGTCCACCTCCCACTTGTGCGTTGTTTCAGCGTGGGGTGTTAAATATGGCGCTGGGAGGCTAGCGTCATTTGTAGGAAGGGAACGCCTACCTTACATCTTACATCTTACAGCGCTAACTCCGATATTTTGACTCTAGACTGATCTAGCGTCAAAATATAAATATGGAGTTTAGTGCTGCTTTAGCATCAAAATTAATGACGCTAAGGGGGCGCTGACCTTCCATAAATATGGGCCTTTGTTTATCAATCCGTACACTGGATGGGAAGTTACAAAACCACCTCTCCCACCAACAGGCACGTTTCCTAAAAGGAAGAAGACTTTTGAGGAAGAACTCATGGGGTCAGACCTACCCAAGGCTTCAAAAAGCATAAAGACAGGAGCACCAGCCCCGCACTCCACTCGATCCTACACCTCTACCTTCTCCTCCATCACCTGTCATTCTCTTACTACTAGCAGCTGCTGTGTCACTAGTTTGTCCTCATTCACCTGAACACTCTCCTTGTGGACAACCACAAGCATCACCCACACAATCAACAGGAGACCTTGAAATGGGGGATGACATTCACCCTTGTGAGATACCATATTTTATCAGTCCACAGGTAGATCCAGATAATCTCAATGACCCATGAGATCACTATGACATAGATGCTGTAGATGACACTGATCTCAACCTATACCCCTCTAAATCCTCACTGCCAGGCGACACTTCAGCCTACCATGAGTAGAGCTGCCCACTATCATAAAGTGGATCTGCACACATTATAGGAGCAGGATGATTTCTTAGTGGAAACACTATTCAGGTCTCTCAGGACAGTACAGTTCTTGCCCAGGCTAAAGGGAGTGCATAAGCCCACAGTGGAAATTTTTAAGCAACCAGTAAAATCAAGTCATAGCCCCAAGGGTGTACAAAAAATAAAAGCCCTGCCCTTCCGATCCTACATACATCAAGGGCCATGTTCCACCTGACTCTTTAGTGGTTTACACTGCCAGGAAAAGGGCCAACGCTCAGGGAACTGGGGATGCTGCAGGAAAAGTGTTGCAGCACAAGCAGTCAACCATCTCCAAAAAGCAAACTTGGTAGGCCTCCTTTCCCGCTACAATAGGGATAAAATGCAGGAATGACTCAATACCAACAAAGAGAAGCACAAAACGTGGAGGAAGGCAAAACTATTTCTAATGCCACCATACAGTATGCACTAGATGCAGCAGCTACCAGTGGAAGGGAGGTTAATACAGGGGTCATCTGGCGTCACACATGGCTTAGAGTCTCTGTTTTTAAGCCTAATGTCCAACATCTACTTAATTTACCATTCTATGGTGAACATTTGTTCGGACCACTGGTAGATAAAATGTTGGAGTATATTAAAGACACTTGCCACCAAAGCAATGGGTGCACTACAAACACTGAGGTTCCTTTCATAGAAGAAACTATAGAGGAGCATCACAAACTAGCACATCCACAGACTCTGGCAACTTAGGGGCATAAAAAACTAGCACCTCCACAGACTTGGGCAATGTGCAAAAGCAGCAAGGTTCCTACCAGTCTGTCGAGCTTGCAGACCTGTTGTGGCTTGACTCAATATTCAAACCCTCTTGTGTGTATTTTCTTGGATTTTGAAACAGAAGACTCTGGGTCATGCATGCAACATTACTTTATTGCAATGTGTATCTTCATTTGTATTACCCAATGCTTGTTGTTGCCCAGGGAGAGTTTCTATTGGGCCTTAATCATGCTCGTACCTGTGCTTGTTCTTTACGAAGGCCTGAGTATGCCTCACGGATAACCCAGGCATGCCTCACAAGAACTAAGGGGTGTTGCCTGAGGTTAATTAAACCCCACCATTTCCCCCTCCCCCAATTGCTGCTTGCTGTCTGGAGATCTGAGAGCCTCAGCCCTGTCCTCTCCCTCGGTCTTGCTGCCACGGTCCTTGTGCTTGGGCGTTGCAGAGTTGGACTTTCTTCAGCTTTTCTTTCAACTCTCAGCGCTCTGCATCTGAAAACCAAAAGCAGGAGAAAGTTGGCAATTTCAGTGGCGGTAATGCATCACGCTGCACGTGCATAGCTTATGCCTAACCAGTTCCATTTTTGCTACACCTAAACTTGAACAACTCCATGAAAAGGCACTCTTGTGCAACCTGCATTGTTTATTTCAAAGTGTGTTTGATGTCTGTTAGATCTGACAGCCTTAGGGTGGTCATCCCCCAACTTTTTGCCTGCCTCCCTCCACTTTTCTGACACTGTTTTTGCTGGTTTTAGGACTGTGCACTTTACCACTGCTAACCAGTGCTAAAGTGCACATGCTCTCACCTCCAAACATGATAACATTGGTTTATACCCAATTGACATATTTGATATAATTGTAAGTACCTAGTTAAGTGCACTACATGTGCCCATGGCCTGTAGATTGAATGCTAGTAGTTGGCTTGCAGCACTGGTTGTGCCACCCACATAAGTAGCCCCTTAACATGTCTCAGGCCTGCCATTGCAAGGCCTGTGTGTGCAGTTTCATTGCCAGTTTGACTTGCCATTTAAAAGTACTTTCCAAGCCTTAAACTCCCCTTTTTTCTACATATCAGTCACCCCTAAGGTAGGCCCTATGTAACCCATAGGACAGGGTGCTATGTAGGTAAAAGACAGGACATGTACATGTGTGTTTTTATATGTCCTGGTCGTGTAAAACTCCTAAATTCGTTTCCCACTATAATGAGGTCTGCTCCTTTCATAGGCTAGCATTAGGGCTACCCTCATATACTGTTTGAGTGGTAGATTCTTATCAGAAAGGGGTAACCCGGTGTTAGAAATGGGGGTTTTGGTTGGCAGTCAGGTTACCCTCTGTCCAAGCAAGAACCCGCACTTGAGTCAGGGTAAGTCACACACAATCCAAATTATCCTGTGCCCACCCTCTGGTAGCTTGACACGAGCAGTCAGGCTTAACTTAGAAGGCAATGTGTAAAGTATTTGTGCAATAAATCATACAATAACACCATATAGCACCACAAAAATACACCACACAGTGTTTAGAAAAATATAGAATATTTATCTGCATATTTGTAGATCAACACAATAAAAGATGCAATAAGAATTTGTGATAAAATGTGTCTTAAGTCTTTAAAAAGCAAACAAAGTCTCTTTCAAGCACAAAGTACCTGGTTTGGAGTGGAAAATCTCCGCAGAGGGCCGCAGAGGAGGAGATGCGTGGAAAAATGGTGTGTGCGTCGGTTTAGCCCCTTCACACACGGACTTGCGTCGTTATTTTTCACGCGGGGAGGCATGCGTCGTTCTGCGGGAAGAAAAATTGTGTGTGCGTCGGTTTCGCCCCTTCACACACGGACTTGCGTCGTTATTTTTCACTCGGGGAAGACGTGCGTCGTTTTCCGGCACGCGGGCCAACTCCTTCTATGGTTTGTGGGATTACCAGGTGTCCGAGGGTCTGTGCGTGGATTCCTTGGCTTGTTATCCGGCTGCGCGTCGTTCCGGGAGGCTGTGCGTGGAATTTTCTTTCTCACGGCAGGCGTCGCGCCGATTTCCTCTCTGGAAGTCAGGCGGCGTTGTCCATGCGAGGCCGTGCGTCGAAGTTTCGGTCGCACCGTAGGTGTCGCGTCGGGCAGTGTCGGCGTGCAGCGATTTTCTCACCGCGGAGCAAGCTGTGCTTTGAAATTTTCGGCGCACGAAGAGTCCAAATGAAAAAGAGAAGTCTTTTTGGTCCTGAGTCTTCAGGGAACAGGAGGCAAGCTCTATCCAAGCCCTTTGAGAGCACTTTTGCAGCCAGACAAGAGTTCAGCAAGGGAGCAGGCCAACAGCAAGGCAGCAGTCCTTTGTAGAAAGCAGACAGGTGAGTCCTTTGAGCAGCCAGGCAGTTCTTCTTGGCAGGATGCATGTTCTGGTTTAGGTTTCTTCTCCAGCAAGTGTCTGAGGTGGTAGGGCAGAGGCCCTGTTTTATACCCAAATGTGCCGTTGAAGTGGGGGAGACTTCAAAGAGTGGCTTAGAAGTGCACCAGGTCCCCTTTCAGTTCAATCCTGTCTGCCATGGTCCCAGTAGGGGGTGTGGCAGTCCTTTGTGTCAGAGCAGGCCCTCCACCCTCCCAGCCCAGGAAGACCCATTCAAAATGCAGGTGTATGCAAGTGAGGCTGAGTACCCTGTGTTTGGGGTGTGTCTGAGTGAATGCACAAGGAGCTGTCAACTAAACCTAGCCAGACGTGGATTGTAAGGCACAGAAATATTTAAGTGCAGAGAAATGCTCACTTTCTAAAAGTGGCATTTCTAAAATAGTAATATTAAATCCAACTTCACCAGTCAGCAGGATTTTGTATTACCATTCTGGTCATACTAAATATGACCTTCCTACTCCCTTCAGATCAGCAGCTGCCACTTCAACAATGTATGAGGGGAGCCCCAATGTTAGCCTATGAAGGGAGCAGGCCTCGCAGTAGTGTAAAAACGAATTTAGGAGTTTTACACTACCAGGACATGTAAACTACTCAGGTACATGTCCTGCCTTTTACCCACACAACACCCTGCTCTAGGGGTTACCTAGGGCACACATTAGAGGTGACTTATGTGTAGAAAAAGGGGAGCTTAATGCTTGGCAAGTACTTTTAAATGCCAAGTTGAAGTGGCAGTGAAACTGCACACACAGGCCTTGCCATGGCAGGCCTGGGACAAGGTAAAGGGGCTACTTGAGTGGGTGGCACTACCAGTGCTGCAGGCCCACTAGTAGCATTTAATCTACAGGCCCTAGGCACATACAGTGCACATTACTAGGGACTTATAAGTATATTAAATAGTCCAATTGGGTATGATCCAAAGTTACCATGTTTAAAGGGAGAGAGCATATGCACTTTTGGCGCTGGTTAGCAGTGGTAAAGTGCGCAGAGTCTTAAAAGCCAGCAAAAACAGAGTCCAAAAAGTGGAGGGAGGCAGGCAAAAAGTTAGGGGTGACCACCCTAAGGCATGTCAGGTCTAACACCCGGTAATATTTAGTATGGCCAGAATGGCAATACAGAACCCTGCTTATTTGTGCAGTTGTGTTTTTATATTACTATTTTAGAAATGCGTCTTTTAGAAAGTGAGCATTTCTCTGCACTTAAAATTCATCTGTGCCTTACAGCCCATTTGGGGAGGCAGGCAGTCCATTGTAGGATGGCAGGACACTAGTCTTTGAAATGAGTCAGGCCCTCCACCCTCCCAACCCAGGAAAACCCATTTAGTATGCAGTTGCTGGTGTGACTGAGTATCCTGTGTTTGTGGTTGTCTGGGTGAAATGCACAAGGAAGCTGTCAACGAGCCCAGCCAGAAGTGGATTGTGGACATTGTTACCATAGAGAGCAGGGTCAAGACTAATTTGCATATGGCTGGGTCTAACTAGAATGTCATGGGTGGCAAAATAACAATGTATTTAGGCCCAGATCCCTGTACCTGGGGTGAATGTTTGACATTATTCAGCATTCCATCCATCACTTGTTCTTTTTGCGCTCACATTCTATTCTATGCTATGCATATATATGTATGGCTTACACATGCTATGAATAGAACACTGTAAGCATCTATTCCTAGCATGTAGTGCTTAGATTCATATGCATCCACCCTCCTCCTGGGAAGCTACTGGCTGATGTATAGTCTTCCCTTCTTAAACAATCAACCTTTTATTAACTTTACTCATATGCTCATCCTTTTTGTCATTGTACTGCCCCTGTCCTAAGCTCACCCAGTGAACAGGAAGCCAATCAAACAAAGGGACCTATAAACACGTGCAATACAGGCTACAGGAGGAGTCATGTCACCTCAAGATTCTTTCGAAGAAAAACAACGTGCAAACATCCAAGCCCAACACTAGATGGCAGGATATGCTAAGCATACAAATCTACAGCACTACATGCTACAAATAGATGATTACAGGATAAGTAACCTATTCCTTTCTTCCAGTCTGGCATTGTGGACCATGGACACTGCATGCCTTTTGGGCTGTTACTCCCACTCTTTGTGGGACATAATTGCACAGGTGCTGTCTATGGTTCTGGAAGAGGCCCCGGCTGTACTCTGTTGCAGACTGGAAAAATGCAGTTACTGAGCACAGTGGTTTCGACAGTGGACTGGTTGAGGATGATTGGCTTTTTGTGGGATGTCCAAACATCTGATGGACATGCCCTCTGATGGCTCCCTTCTGCTCAGAGACCAGGTGGATTCAGCGCTGTAGGACAATCTGGCTAAGGCAAGGTCCTTGGGCCCTTCTATGGCCCCTTGTCACCTTCAATCTACCTTTCTTGGCCATGAAGGGGCTTCAGCCATGCCTTTATGCTCCCAGCCACTGTGTTCCACCCATGCACCTCAACCTCTGCGTGGGTCAGTACCCACAGACCTCATTGGTCAGGCAGTCAGCGCACACTCACCCTAGAAGTCACAGCCTCCAAACCCTTCTAACCTGCCCTCCTATCATCGTAGGCATCCAGTTGGCAACATAAGCCATCACCTGCCCCACTAGCAGTCCATAACATCCGACAGGTGAGTTTTGTAGGTCGTCTGAAGGGGCTTACACCCCCTCCCCATCTTAGTAAGATCTGAGGGAAGATCATCCAACCCTTCACCTTCAGGAACTCACAGCTCTCTTGGCCAAGGGAGCCATAGAGATGGTGCTGATGTCAGAAGGGGGCCATGGTTGCTATTCCTCCTACTTTCTGTTGCTGAAAAATGGATGGAGGCCTTTGTCCTATCCTAAATCTACACCCCATCAATTACTTCCTCAAGAAGAAGTTCAAAATGCTCACACTAGCCCAGGTCCTGTCTGCCCAGGAGAATGGATGGTAAAGTTGGACTTGCAGGACACATAGGGGGTCATTCTGACTCCCGCCGGCCGCGGTAACTGCAGGGCCGGCGGGAGACGGCAGAATACCGCTGCGCGGTCAGAAGACCGCCGCGGTTATTCTGAGTTTCCCGCTGGGCGGGCGGGCGGGCGACCGCCAGAAGGCCGCCCGCCCGCCCAGCGGGAAACCCCCTTCCACGAGGATGCCGGCTCCGAATGGAGCCGGCGGAGTGGAAAGGGTGCGACGGGTGCAGTTGCACCCGTCGCGATTTTCAGTGTCTGCATGGCAGACACTGAAAATCTTGGTGGGGCCCTGTTACGGGGGCCCCTGCAGTGCCCATGCCAAAACCGCCAGGAACAGGATGGCGGTAAGGGGGTCGTAATCCCCATGGCGGCGCAGCAAGCTGCGCCGCCGTGGAGGATTCCCCAGGGCAGCGGGAAACCAGCGGTACACCGCCGGTTTCCCGTTTCTGACCGTGGCTGTACGTGCATCCGCGGTACCCGGCCCTGGCGGATTTTACCGCCAGGGTCGGAATGACCCCCATAGTTATTTATTACCATCCTGCCTGCCCACAGGCATTACCTGTGGTTCACAGTAGAGGAAGAGCATTTTCAATTCACAGTGCTCCCTTTCGGCCTTACCTATGCCCCTCGGGTATTCACCAAGGTGATGGTGGTTGTCGCAACTAACCTGCAGAGATCAGGGGTGCTATTCTGCCCCGATCTCAACAACTGGCTGATGAAGGTGGGCTCACCCCAGGCTGTTGCCTCCCAGTTCCAAACTACGGTGGACATCTTGCACCAGTGGCATTAGGGTAGGGTCCTCCACCCAAACCTGTCCAATCTCAACCTTTCATGGAGACTGAGTGGCGACAGTTGTTAGCTGTTGACCTTTCTCCCAAAGTCTGTGATGTTATTTCAGCAGCCAGGCACCCTGCCACCAAGACGGTATACACCTGCAATTGGAAAAACTTTGTGGCATGGTACTCAAACATGTTGATCACCTCTCTACCCCTCTTTTTCAAGTTCTGCTATTCATTCTTTCCTGCTCTGGGCCTAAAGGCTATCTCTCTTCAATATCAGTTTTTTTTTTTTTTTTGCAGTTGCCTGAGCAGCCATCCCTCTTTATGTTTTCTATTACACATAGGTTTTTGAAAGGTTTTGTTAATTGCTTTCCTCCTACATTTTTCATGCCTCAATGGGGCCTTAATCTTTAAAATTTTTATGTGTGCTCCCTTTGAGCCATACTATAATTGTCCCCTCAGGCCCTTACAATCAAAACAGCCTTCCTACTGGCCATCACATCTGCCTGAAGGGTAAGCGCCCTTCAGGCTTTATCACCCAAGCCTCCATACCTTTCCATTCATCCTGAAAAACTGCTGCTTTGCAGTAGGGCCCATTTTCTCCCAAAAGTGGTCACTCCATTTCACGTAGGCCACTCAATTACTTTGCCTACGTTTTATGCTCCTCCACATCCCTATAAAGAAGAGGAGCAACTCCACCATCTGAACTCAAAAAGAGTGTTTTCGTTCTTCCTTGATTGAACAAAGAGGTCCAGGTGGACAACCAACTCTTCTTTGGGTATGTTGGAGCAAAGAAAAGAGGGGCCATGTAGAAGTGGACCATCTCCAGATGGGCCGTACTCTGCATTAAAATCTGCTGTACACTGTTCTAAAAGCAGCCCCATAAGGGCTTGTGAGCACATCCATCAGAGCTAAAGCTGAGACCACTGCATTAGCATACAGAGTTGAGGTCCTGGACATTTGCCAGCCAACAATTTGAGCCTCTTTACATATGCTTATAAAGCACTACTGCCTGGACAGTCCGGACTATTGGAATAGGGACGTTGCCCATTTGGACCTGCAGGACTTCCTCGCCTGAAATTAGATAGCAGAACCACCTTCAAGGATGTTATTGCTTGGATATCTATTCCAAAGTAAGGAACCTGTGGCTAGAAGCCTCTATCGGCTCGGTAAGTTACTGACCTTCGGTAATGCCTTATCTGGTAGAGACTATCATACCTTAGATTCCTTACCGAATTACCCATACTCCCTGTTCTGCGAACTGGTTTCTAGGGACAGGGCTATTCCCTTTCAGGCCTCTAGTTTTCCACACCAGTGGTCAGTGTTCTTCGGTGCTCTGTGCTTCTGGCATCGAAAGTCATAAAAATAAACTGAAGTCAGTACGCAGGGGTGGCGGCCTTATAGGCACCGCCAACATCATTTGCAGCATGGACAATGCCATGCAGAGCCGAACACCTCCACCTACCGGCGTGCAGGGCTACTGCTTTCTAAAACATTCCAGATCCAATCTTTCGCCTTGATGATTGTAAGGTAAGGAATCTGCAAGTAGATAGTCACTACCAAATAAGGCGTACCAAAGGTAAGTAACCTGTTCATTTCACTCATGAGATTAGATTTTTGGAAGAACCGGGGCCAAAGGAAACTGTAGGAGCCTGGATGAGTGAGTTAGGAAAAATTGAGATTTTCTTAGCCTTAGTGAAAGAAAGTCTTGAATTTATTTAACACACGGAGGCGAGTATTATGCTATCTTCTCTTGCTTTAATTTGAATAGCAGCCAAGAAAAACTACAACTCCCAGCAAACCTGGCTGGTAAACTACTCAAAACATGTCATATAGAAACAACCAATCAGAATAACAGGTGAGTATAAACATCTTGACTGAGAGCAACAAGTCCTCTTTTCTTGCAGAGCAGTTAATCCACTCTGAATAAAGGAACAATCAAAAGTAAAATAATACTTGCCAACAGAATCGAAAATAAGGCTTCAAAACGATATATGATATTAACAGTCTTTTCATTAAGGTCTGGATGAAGCAAGGAATGATGGAAGTCTTGAAGTAGAGCCCTCTTCTGCACACAAGAAGGTATGCCAGTCGGAGCATCATGATGTGGTGAAGGAAAAACACTAAGACGTCTGGTTGGTAGAGGTAGATGGACCTGCTGAAACAAAGGGAGGGTTAACAGAAGGAAAAAGTGGTGGGATAATACTCGTCTCCGTGTGTTTAATAAAATCAAGACTTTCTTTCACTAAGGCTAAGAAAATCTCCATTTTATTACAAACACGGAGGCTCCTATTATGCTAGTTCAAAGCATAGAAATCACTGAATTTGCCACATGAGAAACAGGCTTACAATAAAAAGTTCTAAAAGTTGAGACATTTGACCAATCTGCTGATTTGAGAATGTCAACCAAAAGGCCTTGGAAGCCATAGCTCTCCTAGTGGAATGAGCCCCAAAAAGGGAAATGTTAATGCCAGCCAAGTTCATAATCCATTTCACCCAACGGGCCAAAGTAGTGGACGAGACAGGATTGTGAGGGGACCTGAAGGAGACGAGGAGTTGAGTTTCGGAAGGCCTTCTCAAATCTTGTGTTCTTGATATGTATTCATTCAAACAAGTTCCTACGCATATATTAGCATGACCAGGGAAGTACGGGTAAAAAACTGACATTAGGTTAGTCATTGTTCTTTGTCGAACCTGAAAGAAAACACCTTGAGGAGTATATTGTACTGAAGTTACGTCCAACGCTCTAACGTCAGAAATACATTTGAGAGAAACTAGACAGAGGACAATGGTAAGTTTAGCAGACAGAAATTTTAGATATAGAAGAGAATTAGATTGTTGAGAAAGAAGAAACTGTAAGGTCACATTGACATCCCACATAGAATTATACTTAGGTAAAGGAGGTTTGGCAAAACGTACTACCTTTAACAGTCGATAAATCAGAGGATGTTCACCAATTGGCTTGTTGTTGACTCGATCATGTTCTGTGGAAATCGCGGACCTGTACATATTCACCGTTCTATATGCTTTGCCCTGGGCTGCCAGGGAGGCTAAGAAATTAACAATAAGAACTACATCTGCTGAAAAGGGATCAGCACCCCTGAATAGACACCAACTATGCCAGACTGACCAGACTGACCAGGCTGACTTGTAGGCTTTAGCTGAGCCCAGGCCTGACGGATGAAGCTAGCAGCTTCTTGCGAAATTCCTGTGGTTCTCAGGGCAGACCCGAAACCATCCATGCGACTAGCTGAAGTGAATGGTTGAGTATCAGATCGTGAGGTGTCCCTGGGGATTCAACAAAAGAGAGGAAGAAGAACAGGGAAGTCTACCAGTAATTCGAGAGCTGAAGGGAACCAGAGCTGTCCCTGCCAAAAGGGAGTAATTAATAAGATTCTGGTGGATTGGCGGCGGACCTGCGCCAAAACTCTGGAGGTCATAATGAAGGGAGGGAAAGCGTAATTCGTTTGGTTGGACCAGTCCTGTTGAAAGACGTTGGTAGCCAACGCTTGAGGGTCCGGTCGCCAACTGTAGAATTGAGGGATTTGAGAGTTCAAATGAGAGGCAAAGAGATCGATAGAGAAGGGACCGAATCTGGAAGAAAGATTTTTGAAGATAGAAGGGTGAAGACGCCAATCGCGGGAGTCTTGAAGATACTTGGAGCACCAGTCTGCGATTGTGTTCATATTTCCCGGAAGGTATTCCGCTCGTAGGGAAATTTGATTTTGAAGACAAAATTCCCACAAACTTTTTGCTAACTCAGCGAGGGGTTTCGACCGAGTACCTCCTAGGTGATTTATATACCGAACCGCCAAAAGGTTGTCCATCCGGGGGAGAATAGAACAACTTACCTTGTCTTTGGCGAAGGTTTGGATCTCAAAGGAACCTGCAAGAATCTCTAAACATTTTATGTGAAGAGATGACTCCTCTCTTGACCATAAGCCTCCAGTCGAGAACTGAGCGCATCTTGCGCCCCAACCAGTCCGACTTGCATCGGATTCTAAGACAAGATCTGGTGCTGTAGAGAAAATTGCCCGGCCATTCCATGCGTCCAGGTGGTCGAGCCAAGATTGGAGTTCGATCCGAGACTCGTGATGTAGCGAGACTAGATCCTCGTACCCGAAACCTTTGCGAAGATGTCGAATTTTTCATCGCTGAAGCGCTCGATAATGAAGAGGGCCTGGAAATATGGCCTGAATCGATGAGGCAAGAAGACTGATTATCCGGGCTAGACCTTTGATCGTAAGTTGTGACTTGTTCAGAACCGACCGTATTTCCTTTTTTATATGGGAAATCTTTTGAGCTGGAAGGTGAAGAGTAGCCTTGATGGAATCTATGAGAAACCCCAAAAACTCCATTTGACGGGACGGAATAAGGTCGGATTTGTCTCTGTTGATAAGAAAACCTAGGCTCTGAAGGAGGGAAACAAACTTGTCTAAGTGTTGTATTAGTATAGATTTGTCCTGATGTAAAATGAGAAAATCGTCTAGGTAGACTATGATCCTGACCCCTTGCGCTCTCATGTGCGTCACCACTGGTTTTAATACCTTGGTGAAGCATCAAGGAGCTGAAGAGAGACCAAAAGGAAGACATGTGAACCAGTAAAGTTGGTCCTTCCATTGAAACTGAAGAAATTTTCTGAAGGACTGATGAATAGGGATGGAGAGATAAGCATCTTGAAGGTCCAAACGAATCATCCAATCGTTTGTCAATAATGAATCCCGAAGATGGAGAATAGTTTCCATCTTGAAGTGGTGATAAACTACAAATTTGTTGAAAAAATTTCAGGTTTATAACTGGACGAAATATTTTGTTCTTTTTTTTAACTAGAAATAGCATACTGGTGAACCTTGAAGGGTGAGGGGAACATGACTCTATTGCTTGCTTGAGAATGAGAGAATGAATCTCGTGAGAGAGTAGATTGTCTTGTTGTTTGGAAAACATTAAGGGTTTTGGAACACAATGTTGGATTGGAGTGGAATAGAGCTCTATAAAATAACCTGAAACTGTCTGCAAAACCCATGGGTCTGTAGTTAACATCTGCCAGTTTGTCAGAAATAATGCTGTCCGACCTCCCACCGACAATGGACCACAAATAGGAGCGCTTACCTGAGCTTTGTGCGCCTCTGGGTCTGAAGCAACGATACCTCTGTGAGTAGAACTGTGGCTTGAATTCCTGTTGATAGGAAGTGGAGCCTCTGGTCTGGTTGACCGCACCCCTGTGGGTGTATCGGCCGACAAAGCGGCTCCTGCCTTTGCCGGCTCTTCCAAAAACATGTGAATGAAAAATCTTCTGCATGGAAGACTGCGCTTTGTCCATAGAAGTAAAAGTTTGTACGTATTTACTAAGCTCCTTGATAAAGGAGTCCCCTAACAGCAGACCGTTGGCTTCAGGGCTCATCTCTTTGGAGGCGAGGCTGTTGAGTTTAGGGTCAATCTTCAGTAAAAGTCTTTTGCGTCTTTCCTGCACCATAGAAGCGTTTGTGTTGCCAAGGAGGCAAATCGCCCTTTGGGCCCAATTAGAAAGGATAACAGGGTCAACTTTCTTGCCCTCCATTCTGGCTTCTTCGGCCAAATCCAAAATTCTCGTGAGAGGACCGGAGAGATCCAGCAATCTGTCCTGGCAGTTGGTCCAGGTCCTGTCTACCCCTTTCTTGGGGTCCTTTCCAAATTTGGTAAAGAACATCAGCATATTGGGATCAATAACTGGAGTGGCTGTAATATTGTTGGGGAGGGAGGGTCTGGGGCATTCCGATTTGAGTCTATTACACACTAACTTATCCAAAGGTTGCCGTAAAGTTTTTGAGACATATGCTGCCACATGATCACAGGTAGTCCATTCGGTGGAGTTAGGGTGACGGATAAGCGATGGATCAAACATCGGTTGTCCCGCAAAATCCAATAAAGAATTGATTTAGATGACTCTCCCAATAAATTTAGAGAAGTTTTACGCCTCTTCTCCACAGGCCCTGACCAGATCATTATGTCTGGATCATCCTTATCCGTGTCAGTATCACTCATGTCATCATCTATATCTCCCAGGTTAGTGATTTGAATGGGGAAGGTGGCATTGGAGGAAGTGGACGGTTGGTTGGAAACATTTTTTAACGGAGAGTCGGAATTAATGGCGATATTGTCTGCCTTTCTTTTCTTGGACTTCTTGGAAGGGGAAGATGTAGAATCAAAAGACAATCGTTTTTTGACAGAGGCTTCAAATGTCTTTGAAAAATCAGAAATTGAGTTGGAAACCGCTTTCTGAACTGAATCCATAATAAAGGAATCTAAATCCTCCTTAAACTGTTGAGCCTCTTCATCTTCAGAATTTTTTTCCTTTATGAGTAAAATGGAAACTTGTAAAGAAATAAATTACTTAAGTAACAATATAAAAATGAGGGATGAGTAGATGAAGGGTTAAAATATCCTCGATACAGAACCAGGAAGTGTCTGTGAGGAAAAAATAAGGTTGAGTCTTGTAGGAGGCTGGCCTGGCTTGTAGTGGGTACCAAGGGGTACTCATACTCTGTACCAGTTCTCCTTTATCAGTGTAGAAGAGGTGTTTCTAGCAGCTTAGGCCGATAGAAGGTAGCTATAGCAGAGCAGCTTAAGCTAAACTAGGAGACATGCAAAGCTCCTACTCTACCACTGGTGTCATATGCACAATATCATAAGAAAACACAATACACAGATATACTAAAAATAAAGGTACTTTCTTTTTATGACAATATGCCAAAAGTATCCCAGTGAGTACCCTCAGTATGAGGATGCCAAATATACACAAGATATATGTACACAATACCAAAATTATGCAGTAATAGCAAAAGGAAGTAATGCAAGCAGTGTAAAGTTACAATAGATTGCAATAGGAGCACATAGGTATAGGGGCAACACAAACCATATACTCCAAAAGTGGAATGCGAACCACGAATGGACCCCAAACCTATGTGAGCTTGTAGAGGGTCGCTGGGACTGTAAGAAAACAGTGAGGGTTAGAAAAATAGCCCACCCCAAGACGCTGAAAGGTAGGTGTAAAGTGCACCTACAACCCCCAGAGAGCACAGAAGTCGTGATAGGGGGCTTCTGCAAGGAAAACCAACACCAGCAATGCAACAACAGTGGATTTCCAGACCTGAGTACCTGTAAGACAAGGGGACCAAGTCCAAGAGTCGCTACAGTGTCGAGGGTGGGCAGATGCCCTGGAAATGCCAGCTGAGGGTGCAAGGAAGCTGCCACCGGATGGAAGAAGCTTTGTGTTCTGCAAGAACGAACAGGACGAGGAACTTCCCCTTTAGAGGATGGATGTCCCACGTCATGAAGAAGCTTGCAGAGGTGTTCCCACCCAGAAAGACTGCAAACAAGCCTTGCTAGCTGCAAGGGTAGAGGTTAGGGTTTTTGGATGCTGCTGTAGCCCAGGAGGGACCAGAATGTCACCACTTGGATGAGGAGACAGAGGGGGTGCCCAGCAAGTCAGGGAGCCCTCACAGAAGCAGGCAGCACCCACAGAAGTACCATAACAGGCACTTGGAAGAGGAGTGAACCGGAGTCCATCCGAAGTCAGAAAAGGGAGTTTCACGACGCCGGAGGACAACTCAGAAGGTTGTGCACTGCAGGTTAGAGTGTCGGGGACCCAGGCTTGGCTGTGCATGAAGGAAATCCTGGAAGAGTGCACAGGAGCCGGAGCAGCTGCAAATCACGCAGTACCCAGCAATGCAGTCTAGCGTGGGGAGGCAAGGACTTACCTCCACCAAACTTGGACTGAAGAGTCACTGGACTGTGGGAGTCACTTGGACAGAGTTGCTGAGTTCCAGGGACCACGCTCGTCGTGCTGAGAGGGGACCCAGAGGACCGGTGATGCAGTCTTTTGTTGCCTGCGGTTGCAGGGGGAAGATTCAGTCGACCCACAGGAGATTTCTTCAGAGCTCCTGGTGCAAGAAGGAGGCAGGCTACCCCCAGAGCATGCACCACCAGGAAACAGGTGAGAAAGCCAGCAGGATGAAGCAATACAAGGTTGCAGTAGTCGTCTTTGCTACTTTGTTGCGGTTTTGCAGGCGTCCTGAGCAGTCAGCGGTCGATCCTTTGGCAGAAGGTGAAGAGGGAGATGCAGAGGAACTCTGGTGAGCTCTTGCATTCGGTATCTGAAGAATTCCCCAAAGCAGAGACCCTAAATAGCCAGAAAAGGAGGTTTGGCTACCTAGGAAGGAGGATAGGCTAGCAAGAAAGGTAAGAGCCTATCAGAAGGGGTCTCTGACGTCACCTGATGGCACTGGCCACTCAGAGCAGTCCAGTGTGCCAGCAACACCTCTGTTTCCAAGATGGCAGATGTCTGGGGCACACTGGAGGAGCAGGTCAGGGGAGTGGTCACTCCCCTTTCCTTTGTCCAGTTTCACGCCAGAGCAGGGCTGGGGGATCCCTAAACTGGTGTAGACTGGCTTATGCAGAGATGGGCAGCGGATGGGGGAGGCTACTCCTCCCCAGCCCTCACACCTACTTCCAAAGGGAGAGGGTGTCACACCGTCTCTCAGAGGAAATGCTTTGTTCTGCCTTCCTGGGCCAGGAGGGCAGAAACCTGTCTGAGGGGTTGGCAGCAGCTGCAGTGGAGACCCCAGAAAGGCAGTTTGGCAGTACCCGGGTTCTGTGCTAGAGACCCGGGGGATCTTGGAATTGTCTCCCCAATGCCAGAATGGCATTGGGGTGACAATTCCATGATCTTATACATGTTACATGGCCATGTTTGGAGTTACCAGTGTGACGCTATAGTGACCTATGTATAGTGCACGCGTGAAATGGTGTCCCCGCACTCACAAAGTCCGGGGAATTTGCCCTGAACAATGTGGGGACACCTTGGCTAGTGCCAGGGTGCCCACACACTAAGTAACTTTGCACCCAACCGTCACCAGGTGAAGGTTAGACATATAGGTGACTTATAAGTTACTTAAGTGTAGTGGTAAATGGCTGTGAAATAATGTGGACGTTATTTCACTCAGGCTGCACTGGCAGGCCTGTGTAAGAATTGTGAGATCTCCCTATGGGTGGCAAAAGAAATGCTGCAGCCCATAGGGATCTCCTGGAACCCCAATACCCTGGGTACCTCAGTACCATATACTAGGGAATTATAAGGGTGTTCCAGTATGCCAATGTGAATTGGTGAAATTGGTCACTAGCCTGTTAGTGACAATTTGGAAAGCAGAGAGAGCATAACCACTGAGGTTCTGGTTAGCAGAGCCTCAGTGAGACAGTTAGGCATCACACAGGGAACACATACATATAGGCCACAAACTTATGAGCACTGGGGTCCTGGCTAGCAGGGTCCCAGTGACACAAAAACAACCATACTGACAACATAGGGTTTTCACTATGAGCACTGGGCCCTGGCTAGCAGGATCCCAGTGAGACAGTGAAAACACCCTGACATATACTCACAAACAGGCCAAAAGTGGGAGTAACAAGGCTAGAAAGAGGCTACTTTCTCAAGTCTGAGCTGAACAAGGGGAAAATAAAGATTACAATAAGGGAAAAAAATCTGTCAGCCGGGTGCAGCTGACGGTAGTATAAACAAATAAGGAAGGCTTTCAAAGCTTGAAACGGTCGCGCTTGACTGAGCGCGACCGAGGAGGGAGAACAGCTGATAAAACAGCTGATCCTCTCGGGCAAAGGAAAAAAGCTCACCACTATTGAGAAAAGCTGTTAATAGCGGTCGCGCTTGATAAAGTGTGACCGCGGTAAAAGGAGAGCTGTTAGGAAACAGCTGAACCTTGACACGCTGTGTCGGCAAGCGTTGAACTGTCAAAACGCTGCAGTTGCACAGCGCGCGCTGCGGGCGTTCGCTTTAGAACGCCAGGAAAAGGGCTATAAATAAAGACGAACAAGCGAACTGAAGAATTCTAAGAACAAACGTTTAAGAAATACACTGTTAAAAATAAAAACGTAAATAAAACAGCAATATAAGTACACTAAATCTACATAATAACATGAACAAGAAAGATAGTACTTATCTTGACTGCGAGCAGCAAGAAAAGAGGACTTGTTGCTCTCAGTCAAGATGTTTATACTCACCTGTTATTCTGATTGGTTGTTTCTATATGACATGTTTTGAGTAGTTTTCCAGCCAGGTCTGCTGGGAGTTGTAGTTTTTCTTGGCTGCTATTCAAATTAAAGCAAGAGAAGATAGCATGATAGGAGCCTACGTGTTTGTAATAAAATCTTTGATAAAAGGTGACTGGTTAGGTGGGATTGGTAATAGTTTTTTAAAGTTTTAAAGCAGTCTTAACACCTTTAAATACAATGTTTTGTGTAGTTATCCCATTTCTTTTAATAATTGTTAGTGTACAATTAGTTGACATAATAGTAGAACTAACAGTAATAAAAAAAATCAAAGTGGAAAAGATCAATAGATCTAGAAATGGACAACTACAAAGATTGAAAGCATCAACAATTGAAGATGAAGTACGATGTCAGATTATCTAAAAAGAAAGGTTTCAACAAACTAATGGCTGACAAATAAAGTTTGTAAGGGAAATGGTGATTGTTATAAAAAATTATCGGAGGGGGGAGGTTGTAGAAGTTTTTTAAATGTGCAGTTTTGGGTAACAAATCAGTGATTTCAAATAAGTGATTTTTGTGATGCATATGATCGTATTGATTTTGCACCTAAAACAATTTGATTTTGTTTAGAAGTGTGATGACTAATGTGGTATAGGCATACCACACTTTTTGTTTGAGACACCATTTATCTAAAATTAGTGACATTTCTGGTGTTCTACTCATCTTGTTTCTGCTCATCCCCTCCCATTCAGACCTGTTTTTGGTTTTGTTGTTTCGCAGTTTCCATGAAGCTATGACATAAAGGGTGATATTATTAGAAAGCATGTATTGTGAATGAAACTTTCCATTGTGTACCTGAATATCATTTTGAAGGACTACCTTCTGGAAGTTCTGCTGTATTTGTGCAAAAGAACATAATTCTATGAGCTATTGTTTGAGAAACGTCTTATGATATATTGTACACCTCCAAAGAGCAGTTGCTGAGGAAGCAGCAAATGTTTTAGTCATTGCAAAGTGGATTTCGATTTGTCAAAGCAAGCTCCTCATGATAATACCATGCTGAATTTGGTTATTTTGATAATTGTTAGGCACAGATTGTTTGTAAAAAACCTCTGGCTATGAAGGTTTGGAGCAACTTATTTTCCTCCCTTGAGACTTTATTTTCTTCACTTAGAATGCTAACAGTACTCTTCATAAGTTTGACAATTAGGCTTTGGAGTACTAAATGTTTAAATAGGGAGTTTATTATGATTTATGATTCTCTGTCTGAGCTTTTATGGCAAAGTATGCATTTTTCCAGTATCGAATTATTAACAATTCTTTATGAAAATATCTTTATTTTCATTTTAATCTAGAAGCCAGTTCTTCAGTGATCAGTTTCTAATTAAATTTTACTCTGCTAAATTAAGATATTGATGGGGAGGGTAGTGTCTTGCTGTTAAACCAATGAGGGATCAGTGAGCTGAACTATTGAAAGGTAAAATTTGGGATAGAAAAATAATGAGGTTCGGGCTCCCACTCCAGTACCAGAACTAGGGCATGGTTGTTCCTACTACGTTCTGGTACTCAAGAAGGATGGAGGTCTTCATTCTATTTTAGACCTGCTCCTTATCAGTGTCTTCTTCAAAATACTGACTCTAGGCCAGGTCTTGCCTGCCCTCAACCCTTGTGACTGGATGGTGGTGTTGGACCTGCAGGATGTCTGTTTACATATACACATCCTGCAGGCCCATCGGAGCTGCTGGCAGTTCGTGGTAAGACAGGACTATTTTCAGTTTACTGTGCTCCTCTTTGATCTCTCCAGTCCCTCAGGTGTTCATGAAAGTGATGTCAGCACACCTTTGAAAGTCAGAAGTGCCAATCTTCCCCCTACCTCAACGAGTGGCTTTTGAAAGCAGGGAATGCCCCAGGCAGTAGTCAATCTCACCCAGACGAACCTCCTGTTACGTTTGGGGTTCATTATCAATGTGCTGAAGTCACACCTGACTCAAACGCTCCCCTTCAGCTAAACCATTCTGAACATGGTTCGGTTTTGTGCTTTTCCCCTGGGAAAGAGTCCAGGACATTCAGCCTATGGCCCCAATCTTTAAGCCTCTGTCCTGGATTTCAGTCTGGTCCACTCTTGGGATGCTAGGATTGATGATCCCCTGTATTCTGCTGGTTACGCATGCCAGGTGGCATGTGCAGGGTGTGCAGTGGGATCGTAAGTCTAAGTGGTCCCAACATCAAGGGGACCTCGCGGCAGACGTTCTGCAGTGGTTGTTACTGGACAATGATTCCATTAGTTGCAAATCCCTCCTCTTCCCCCCGCAATGCCCCAAATTGGACAGTGGTGGAGACCTATGCGTTGCTTCTGGGTTGTGGTGTGCATCTGGGAGAGGTGGCAATCAGAAGCCTTTGGTACATGGCAGAGTCTGAGCTCCTTATCAACATTCTGGAGATGAGGGCCAACTTCTTGGCATTGTAAACTTCCTTCCATAAATCAAGAGGAAACTGGTAGAGATGCTCACGACAACAAAGCCTCCCTGTGTTCCTGCAACAAATTGGGAGGGATGGGTTCTAAGACCCTGCACCTCTGGAAATGGCTGGAGCATCAAAAAATGTTCCTGGTGGTGAACCACCTTGCAGGATTGTTGAATGCCAGGGCAGATGAGCTCAGCTGCTGGTACCCAGTGGATTAGGAGTGGCAATTACACACACAGAATGTGTAAGATCCCTTCTACTAATGGGGAGAACCTTTGCTATCTGTTCTGTACTGCAGACAATACTCAATGTTTGTATATCTGAGAGACGTCTAGCTGCAAGTTCCTTATCTTTGAAATCTCCCTAGGCATCAGACTGGATCCAGGTGATTTTTGTTAGTACCCCTGTGTGCCATTAGGTGTCATCGAGCGTGTCAGTCAGCGTTGTTAACTCTGGATATAGCATTGCGGGTTCTATACAGGCTCCACCCAGGCCTGCCGATATTTGTTCTTTTCTTTCCGTGCTAGATAAATCCACACCTTTTGTGTCTAGAGCACAACCACGTCCAGAAGTCATGCTCCTAGTGCGGGGCCATGCATCCAAAGGCTTTGTGAGAGCGGTCCCTGAAAAAGATGGTGGCCTGGTGCTCGACTCCGCAAGTCGGGAGGAAGCTTCTGGGATCGGTTGTGGAGTCCGAAGTGGTTGTCCCACTCCGTTCTTGGGACAATCAGGTAATTTGAGGCACAAAAAAAAAATCTAACAAGTCAAAGCGATCTTGCTGACAAGGGAACATTGATGTTCTAGGCCTCGTTCTGTGGAGCCTGGGCCGCAGCGACTCCTGCCCAACTCAGAGAGTTCTATGAGGTCATGCACCTCATTTTTGGGCAGCCTGACCCCACTGGAGTGCACCTTCAGGCCCCACAGAGTCAGAGGGGGCCCCTTGAGGTTCTGCACCAGAGGCTTCAGCTTCCGTGCCGAGGGGCTCCCAGGGATCGAGTCTTGGATGCGGAATGATTCACGATCCTGCCACCCCAGTCTTCCCTGACACAGATTCCGACACTCCTCACACCCACGGGTGGAGTCATCCCCATTGTATTCACCAATCCAGACGCAAAGCCAAATGGGCATTTTATGCCGACTCCAACTCTGGCATGAGCTTTGCCTCCTCATTCAGATTCTGAGCCCTTATCCTATGGGCTAGCATTCAGTGATGAATGGGGAGGGGTGGCTGGTCCCTTTAGATTACCAGCCGCATGAAGAAGTGGACTGGCGGAAAGACTTGGGTGAGGCCAGCGGTCTGATACTTCTCCAGATACTGGCATACTTTTACCCACATACTGTGGCTGCAGAGGAGTGAGCATCTTATTCTATGGTGGTGAGGACGGCAGCTGAAGTCCTGGGCCTTCATCTGCCCACCGTGGCTGTCAAGGTTAATCTCTTGACAAAGGTGCTGCAACTGGGAGCTTCCGCCTCAAACCCTGCTCCTGTTCAACAAGGCTCTCCCTGACACCATACTAGGTTCCTGTTCCAAACCCAGCACAGAGGCTCCTGTGAACAGGGCCATTGCTCGCCAACCTGCACCTAGGGACGCAAGTTTCTTAACCGACCTCCCCATCCTTGAGAGCTTGGTGGTCTAAGCCTCTACCTCCCAGGGCACCTTCCCTTCAGCTCCCCAGGATATAGAATCCAAAAGGTTGGACTCACTTGGGAAGATGTTTTCTTCCGCCAGCCTGGCATTGCAGTCTGCAGACACTGCATGCTTTTTGTGCTGTAATTCCCACATGCTCTGGGATACGGTTGTACAAGAGCTGCCACAGGTCCCAGAGGGGGCCTGAGGCTATACTCTCTCAGGCTGTTGCCTATGGGAGAGACGTGGCAAAACTCACCATTTTTGCAGACTGGACACAATTGAATTGCTAGGCAGAGCAGTTTCTTTAACAGTGACTGGCTGAGGATGGCTGGCTTTTTGGGGGATGTCCAAGCGTTCTTTGATGGACATGCACTTTGATGGCACCCATCTCCTCGGAGACAAAGCAGACTCAAGCACTTCAAGCATTCTCGGGCTACAGCCATGTCCTTGGCCTTGCGGCAGTCCCCCTCCCCAGTCTGCATTTTGTGGCTATGCAAGGGGCCTCCAACTGCCTCCATTCCAAGTCAGCCACTGTGCTGCCCAGCCTTTGCATGGCTGAGGGTACAGGACCCACTGATCTTGTGGGTCAGGGAGCCAGCGGTCTGGCCAGTCCGCCATCACCTTTTTCTCTCCCCTCCCAACAGCCACTAAACCTTCCTGACTTTTTCCCCACCCTCGGCTAGTCAGCGCCATCACTTGCTCTGCTGGCAATCCATTATGTCAGACAGGTGAGTTTTGCAGATGGTCTGAAGGGACTATTCTCTTCCCTAAGAGACTTACCCCTCCATCCATTCCACTGACGTGATCAGGTGACAGAGGATCATTTGTCCTTTATACGTGAGGAAGTTACAGCTCTCTTGGCCAAGGAAGCGATAGAGGAGGGCACCTGTGCCAGAACTAGGTTGTGGTTGCTATTGCTACTACTTTTTTTTGGAACTCCAAAAAGGACAAAGGTCTTTTTCTCTATCCTAGACATGTGGTCTCTCAATCTCGTCCTCAAGAAGAAGTTCAAGATGCTAACTTTGGCTCAGGTCCTTTTTTTCCTGGTCCCAGGAGACTTGATGGTAGCATTGGACTTGCAGGATGCTTATTTTCATATCCTCATCCTGCCGGTCCACAGATATTTCCTGTGGTTCATGGTAGGCCTCAAGCATTTTCAGTTCACTGTGCTCCCCTTTGGCCTTACCATCACCATTCGGGTGTTCGCCAAGGTGATGGTGGTGGCCGCACCTCATCTGCGGAGATCAGGGGTTTCAGACTTCCCCTAACTTGATGACTGGCTGTTGAAGGCAGGCTCACCCCAGACTGTTGTCTCCCAACTCCAGACTATGGCAGACCTACTGCATTTACTGGTGTTCACTATAAATGTGCCAGAGTCACACCTGACTCCTTTTCAGATGCTCATTTTCATTGGAGCTGTTCTGGACACAGTACAGTTTTGGGCCTTGCCTCCCAAACAGCAAGTCTAGGATATTCAGGCTGCAGTAGTTATGTTTCAGCCTCTGTTCTGGATTTCGTTGACAATGACTGAGGCTGCAGGCCTCATAGCCTCATGCATCCTGCTGGTGACACCTGCCAGTTGGCATCTGCGGGTTCCGCAGTGGACCTGAAGTTCCTGTCTGCATAGCATAGGGGGAATCTCTTTGGCAAGGTCCAGATCTGAGGGAACTGCAAAATATCTGCAGTGGTGGCTAACGAACGGTGATTGGGTCCGAGGCAGTTCCCTATTTCTTACCCAACCAGATCTGACGGTAGTGAGGAATGCATCACTCTTGGTATGGGGCAGTCATCTGGTAAAGATAGGAATCAGGACTCTGGTCTCTAGCAGAATGTGGACTTAACATCAAACTGTTGGAGATCGGTGCGATGCGGCTGGCATTGAGATCCTATCTTCCTTCTTAAGGGAAGGGTGGTGCAGGTGTTCACGGACAACACCACCATGTGGTAATGCAAGAAGCAGGGTGAGGTAGGGTTGTGGACCTCTGTCAAGAGGCTCTGTGCCTCTGGACGTGGCTGCAATAGCAGGGCATATCCCTGGTGGTTCAAGAGCTGACTGGCTCTCAGAGCGCACAAACTCAGCCAACAGTGCCTAGAGGATCATGAATGGCGTCTCCATCCAGATACAGACTAAGATCTCTTTCAGCAGTAGGGAGAGTCCTGGTTAGATATGTTTGCCTCTGCAGAGAATGTGCAATGTCAGCAGTTTTGTTCGTTGGAGGTTCCAAGGCAGCAATCGCTTGTAGACTCTTTTTGTTCCTAGTGGTGTTCAGGCCTTCTGCACACCTTTCTACCCATACCACTCCTACCCAGAGTTCCCAAGAAGATCAGGAACAACTGGGTCCAAGTAATCCTTGTGGCTCTGGACTGGGCTTGGAGAGTCTGATATCCCGAGCTGCTGAACAAGTCCATCAGTCCTCGATCAGACTGCCCATTTGGGAGGATCTTCTGTTGCAACAGTAGGGGAGTGTTCTGCACCCCAATCTGTACACTCTCTGCCTTCTTACGTGGAGATTGAATAGCAGTAGTTGACAGCTTTTGACCTTCCTCCTGAAGTCTGTAATGTCATCTTTGGCAGCCAGGCGTCCCTCTACCAAAACAGTATACGCCTATTGTTGGAAAAAATGTGTGGCATGGTGCAGACAAGTCTTTTCACCCCTCTCTCTGTGGTCTTATTCTTTACCAGCAGGCCTCTACTCTAGGCACTTTTAAGGAATATTTGTTTATTTCCGCTTTTTCAAAGTTTCCTGATCAACCTTTAAGTCTCCTATTGTACATAGGATCCTCAAAGGTCTTACACACCTTTTTTCCTCCAACCCCATTTATTATGCCCCTGTTGAGATCTGAATTTAGTTTTTACCTTTCTGATGCACACGCTTTCAAGCATCTTTACAATTTTACACTCAGTCTTCTCACAGAAAAACTGCCTTCCTTGTGGGGATCACATCTGCCCATACTATGTGAGCTGCTGGCATTGTCATTTAAACCACCCAACCTTTCTATCTATCCTGAAAGTGGTGCTTCACGCTAGGGCCTCTTTTTTTGTTTTTTGTTTTTTGCCAAAAATGGTTGCACCTGTTCATGTAGGCCAACCCATCACCTTCTAAGGAAGAGGAGAGACCCCTCCATCTAGACCCAAAGATCATGTGCATTCTATCTTGACCATACTAAAGAGTTCCAGGTGGATGACCAACTCTTTGTAGGTAATGTAGGTACAAAACACGATTGGGCAGTGCAGAAGTCGACCATCTCCAGATGGGTCGTACTCTGCATTAAGATCTGCTATGCACAGTCTTACCAGACACTACTGCCTAGACAGTCGGGTCTGTCGGGACGGCACTTTGCCTGTTTCGGTCCTGCAGGACTTTCTCGTCTGAACGTGGTTCGCAGACCCACATCTGGGGATCGTATTGCTTGAGTAGCTATTCAAAATTAAGGAATCGGGAGCTAGAAGTCTCCATCAGATAGACAACGTACTTAATTTTGGAACGACTTTATCTCATCGTAGGACTCTCACCATAGAGATGAGACTGCTGGTTTTGGGCAGCACCACCATTTGTGGTGGACTGAGTCAGCCCCACACTGTCTGGCAGCTTTCGGCTAGCTAGCAGCGCCTCACCCAAACCTAGAAAGTAAAGGTGATTTGTGGCAGCGTGACGAATGACACTGTGAGGCTCATACATGTAAGACAGACAGAAGAATGCAGGACAGGTTTCAATATATTTTATTGAAGCAACTGTAGTCTATGAAAAAAAAAAGAGCTGCAATTAGGAAAATGAAACACAATACAATTATTTTTGTGACCGAGTGTGAAACGAAGTTCCAACATCCCGTCACCCTAGTGAATCTAAATCCATACTCACACTTCTAGCTTCTACATGAGAGCATAGCAGTGATAGCCCTCTATGCCTGTACTAGTCTATCAAAGGACATCCCGACTCTATACCTGAATAATAAGCAGAGGTTGTTTGCCTGTTGTCTGCTGGCAGTCCTCCCAGGTAGCTCGAGTGACAACATAGTACAGCATAAGATGGATGGCTGGAATGTCCTCTCTAACCTACGTGTGCCAGTTTTTTTTATTATTATAAAATGTATTGTTTTCTAAGAACTGGCCTGACGTGATGATGCCTTTTCTTTGTAAGGTGGAGTAGGTACCCTTGGACAGGCAATACTTGGTAGATTATCATATACAGCCATGAGCAGAGCACAAGATGAGAATGTTTTACAAAAGGAACTAATAATTCTGCGTGGAAAGACAACTGATAAACAATAAAACATTAGTGCCAAAATTAAGCCATACCAAAACAATATGAGGAATAAATGAAAATGAACAAGCTAAAAGGGCGCAGGCCCAAAGCTAAAATAAGTGTGCCCAAGCAACACGCTAAAATGGGCCCACAACAGTCTGGTAGAGAATATAGCTAGCTGCAGACTCCTTACCGACCCATCCATCATCCCCGCTCTGTGAATTGATTTCTAAGGGAAGGGACTCTTTTTTCCAGGGCCTTAACTTTGACACACCAGTAGTCTGTTCTTCATGGCTTTGCATTTCTGGCGTGAAAAGAAACTGTCTGCGCGCCTGGGTGGTACCTATACAGGACCGGCAACATTATTTCTGAAGTAGGCAATGCCCGAGCGACTGACACAAAGCGATTGCCACCTAACGACGCGCAGGGGTACTGCTCACGAAAATCTTTCACATCCAGCAGCTAGATATAGTCTCTACCAGATAAGGCTTTACCGAAGTTAAGTAACTTGTCCTTCTGCGTGTTCGTTTTTTTATGGTGCGTCTCACTTGGAGACTCTTTGTGCCTCGAGTGGATCTTACGGACTCCAGTATGCTTTTCTGCCTAACTCTCCTGCCATTTTTGTGAATCCGTATTACTAGCCTGGCGAGGATTGTAAGGGTACTTTTATGGTCTTTCTGCTTTTTTTTTTTTTTTTTTTTTTTTTGCAGTTCCCAGTTATTTACTTTTGGAAAGGTTTACATTTTTGTGTACGCCATGTTTCTTTTGCCACAGTGACCCTTAACTTGGTTCTTACATTTCTGATGTGCATTCCCTTTGTGCTGCTTCACAGCTGCTTATTTTGTCTTCTCACCCTCAAGACTGTATTCCTCGTTGCAATAACATTAGCATGTGAGTGAGCTTCAAGCTCTGTCAACCAGCTGTATACCTCCTTCCTAGACAAGATGGTTTTGTGAACATGGGCCTCTTTCTTGCCTAAAACCGTGACGCTGTTCCACTTTGGTCAGGACATCACCCTGCCAGAGTTCTGTGCTCCACCAAACTATTCTGGGGAAGAGGAGAAACTCCATCCCTTTGACCCAAGAAAGTGCTGAGCTTCTACATAGATTGTACCAAAGAACACTCTGCGTATGACCTTCTCTTTTTTGGGTTCTCTGGAGCAAAAGAGTACCGTCTCCCCCTGGATTGTGCTCTGCATTAAGATTTGCTCTGCACTGGCCAAAAAAAACAGCTTCTGGAAGGGCTGCTTGCTCATTCTACCAAGGCCAAAGCATTGGCATGCGGAGTCCCTGCTCTAGAAATTTTCTAGGCAGCTACATGGGTGTCCCTCCGTAGGTTCACGAAAATGTATTGCCTGGAAAGTCAGGTTTGCCAGATGGGGAATTTTGCCCGCTCGGTCCTGCAAGACTTTCTGGTGTGAATCCATTCACAGACCCACCTCTGAAAAGGTATTGCTTTGACATCTATTCAGCAGGTGAGGAATATAAGATTCTGTCAGAAGAACGTTATTTACCTTTGGTAACTTTCTGATAGAGACTCTATCTAGCTGCACATTCCTCACCAACCCTTCCTCCCTCCCCATTCTGTGATTCGACAATCCATTAATAGGATTCCAATTCTAAGAATTTGAACGCTCTCAACCAATTTGTTTTTAGGGCTTTACGTCTTGGTGCACAGACAGTCTCGAGAGCAACTGACGTCAGCTCACGGAAGTGGTGCCTTTATAAGTCCCATGTGTCATCTCTGGAGCAGAACAGCATCTATGTGGTGCCGAAAGGCACCACCTTCCGTCGCACAGAGGTACTACTGAAAGTTTTCTGGGAATATTCTAAAGGTGAGGAATCTGCAGCTAGATAGTCTCTGCAAGAAAGAGTGTTAACAAAGGTAAGGAACTTGCTCTTTTCTAACATAGTATGGTTTTGTTGGAAATGGCCCTTTCTGCAGGGTTATCCCCACATGTTTTGCCTTCTTCCTATTTTTCTTACCTTTTTGTTGGCTTTAGTACTCTGGGCACTTTACCAGTGCTAAAGTGCATGTGCCCTCTCCTCTAAACATGGTATAAGTGGTTTACAGCTGTTTGGCGTATTCGATTTGCTTGTAAGTCCCTTGTAAGTTGGTATACCATATACCCAGGGCCTGTAAATTAAATGCTACTACTGTGCCTGCAGCACTGGTTGTGCCACCCACAGATGTAGCCTTTTAAACCTGTCTCAGGCTTGCCACTGCAGGGCATGTGTGTGCCGTTTAAGTCATATGGACTTGGCATTCAGAACTACTTGCCAAGCCTTAAACTCCCCTTCTATGGGCAGGGTTGTAGGAAGCTGGATTGGTTTGTAGTGAGCACTTATGGTGTTATCACCTTATACTAGGTCCAGGTATCCCGAATTAGTGAGATGTGGACCGTGGCTAGGAAGCCAGTGCTCTCTAGAGGTAGCTGTGGATGAGCAGCCAAGACTTATCTAGGCGACATGCAAAGTTTATGCAATACCACTACGGTCGCACAGCACTTACACACATGAAAGAACCACACACTGTTACAAACATAAAGGTACTTTATTAGGGTTACACAGATACTAAAATAATGTAAAGGCAATACTCCACTGGGAGGTGAGTAAACCCACTATTATATACACATTAGAGGTCACTGATTAGCATAGAAATTAATAGCAAATAGTAAAACAACAGAAAATAGTGAAGGTCCTGGGGAGACCAAACCATATACTAAGTAAGTGGAATGTGAAAGGCAGTCCCCCACCCAAGGAAGTGTAACCATTAGAGGGGAGCTAGAGGAGTTAGGAACCCCAAAAGGTAAGTACCACAGTGCCGCCCAGTGACCAGGAGGGAAGAGGTAAGTACCTGGTTTTTCCCCAAACCCACAGGAGGACTTTGTTCGAGTTGGAGTGTCCAGCTGTGGCAGGAGCCACTACTCAGTCTTCTGTGGATGCAGCACCAGGTCGACGGTGGATGAAGAAAGTCAGCAGTGCAGCACAGGAGCAGACGAGGAATTCCAGAAATGATGGAAGTGATGTCCCACATTGGCGTTCATGATGCAGTCAGTCAGTGGTGCTTGAAAACCACTTACAAGCCCAGGCAAATGCAAGATTTAGAGAATAGGGTTTTGCAAGGCTGTAGAGGACCAGCAAGGCTCATGGGGGCTCGACCCCAGGAAGGGAGTCCGATGTGACCCTCAGCAGCTGGGAGAGTCACAAGAAGGAGGCAACCCCTACAGGCAGCAGGCACAGTGAGGCCCACTCAGCACACCTGGAGAGGAGTCCCAAGTCGCTGTAGCAGCAGGCACGAGACTGTGCTTTGCAGCAAAGAGTGCTGGAGGCCGGGGGAGAGAAGCAGCCAGTTGTCATTGCAGTAGGTGCCTCCGAAGGCAGGGGGGGGACTCCTTTACTCCAAGGGAGATTCCTTCTTGCTTCTTGTGCAGGCTGAAGACTTGTCTCCCTCAGAGGATGCACACCCAGGCAAATGTTGCAGTTGCTGAAAGCAGCCGAAGAAACAATGTTGCAGAGCGGACTTGTCACTAGAGTTCCAGATTGTTGGTCCCTGGAGGGTCCAGCTGCAGTCCCGGTGGCCAGAAGATGAAGTAAATGATGCAGAGGAGTCCTGCTGGAATCTTGCATGTCGAATCTGAAGACTGGAGGGAGTCCCTAAATAACCCAGGAAGGATAGGTCACCTAACGTGGTTACTACCGATCAGGAGGAGGCTGTGATGTCTTCTTCCTGACCTGGCCACTCAGATGCTCCCAGGGGCCTCTTCCCACCTTGGATTCAAGATGGCAGAATCAAGTGGCTGCCTGGAGGCACTCTGGGCACCATCCCTGGGGTGTGATGGACAGTAGAGTGATCACTCCCCTTTCCATTGTCCAGTTTTGCACCAGAGCAGGGATTGGGGCAAACTGGGTTATGCAAGGAGGGCACCAAATGTACCCTTCAAAGCATACCGGTGGCTTGGGGCAGCTACCCCTCCCAAGCCATGTAACACCTATTTTCAAAGGCAGAGGGAGTTTTCTCACTCCCAAAGGAAATCCTTTGTTGTGCTGTTCTCTGCTTGAGCTGGTCAAGCAGCAGAAGGGCAGAAACCTGTCTGAGGGTTGGCAGCAGCACGGGCTGCCCAGAAAACTACAGAAGACAGGTAGGAGCAATGCTGGGGGACCTCTAAGGAGCCCCCAGAGAGCATGGGAGCCCCCGTAGTGCATGGAATCATACAACCAATTCTGGCAATAGTATTTGCATAGGATTTTGACATGTTCGATACCAAACATGCCCAGGTTTGGAGTTACCATTATGTAGCTGGACAAAGGTAGTAACAAATATTTGCCAAAAAGAGGGTACTTTCCTACAAGGGTGCTGTGGTAAGTAAAAGGTAATATGTACTTTTTTGTTTTGCATGCCCTAATAGTGACTAACAGCCTATTTGGTTTTTCACTACTGCGAGGTCTCCTCATCTCAGGTTAGCAGTGGAAATTTCTTTATACCATTTTAGGTGGTAATTCCTGATCGGAAAGGATTAGTGTTAGAAATTAGGTCTCTAGTTGGCAGAGGTATACACCCTTTTCCAAGTAGGGACCACAATCCTAGTCAGGGTAAGTCACTAAACAACCTAAGTGATTTGGTGCTTCCCCTCTGGTAGCTTGGCACAGACCAGGCTTACCTTAGAAGGCAATGTGTAAAGTATTTGTGATATCTCACATACAGTAACACAGTGAAAACACCAAAAAAAGTACTCCACGCCAGTTTAGGAAAATAGATATTTATCTGAATAAAATAAAATGACCAAAACTGTAGTATGCACAAGTCAAGATATCACAGGACCTGCGTTGATCCAGTAGGTTATGCAGTGATTTTCGAGCCACAAGAAAGGCACTGCGTCGATTTCTGCAGGCGTTACGTTGATTTTTTGACGCACTGATATTTTCTCCTCTTTGGTAAAGTCTTTATAGGCCCTGAGACTTCAGAACAGGAGGCAAGCTCAATCCAAGCCCTTGAAGAGCACCTGTGGAGAAAGGCAGAGTCCTTCCAGCAGGGCAGGGGCCATCAGGTGCAGGGCAATAGCAGGCCAGCATTCCTTTTCAGCAAAGCAGTCCAGGGAGTCTTTTGGGCAGCCCGGTAGTCCCTCCGATGGAGTGCAGTTGAAGATCCAGAAGTGTTTGATTCGGTGGGTTCATAGGCCCAGTGTACATACTCAAAAGTGCCTTTGAAGTGAAGAAAACGTCAAAGAGTGGTTTTGAAGTGCACATGATCCCTTTTCAACCCAGCCTTGTCTGCTAGAAGCCCTGTGAAAGGGGGAGGGGAGGGGGGGTTACCAGTCTGTTGTGTGAGAGCAGATCACTAGCCTTTGAAGTGTACAAGAGAGCCCCTCCACCTTTCCATCCCAGGGAAACCCATCTATATGCAGATGAATGCAGATGCAGCTGAGTGTCCTGTGTTTATGGCTGTCTGGGTGGAATGCACAAGGGGAGCTGTCAACCAGCACAGACCAGACATGGATTGGAGACAGGCTGTAAGGCACAGATGGCAGTAAGTGCAGAGAAATGCCTATTCCTCTCTGATCAGAAATGACCACTTTAAAAGCATACAAGGGAATCTCTAGTGCTGGCCTATGAGAGGAGCAGGCTTCACAGTTCTGAAAAACGACTTTAGGAGTTTTTCGCTACCAGGGCATGTAAAATTTAGAAGTACATGTCCTGCCTTATACTTACATAGCACCCTGCCCGCTGCGTACCTAGGGTCTACCAAAGGGGTGACTTATGTGGAGGAAAAGGGGGGATTTAAGGTTTGGAAAGTAGTTTTAAATGCCAAGTTGAAGTGGTGGTGAGACAGCCACACAGGCAGACCTGAGACATGGTTAAGTGGCTACTTATGTGGGTGGTACAATCAGTGCCTCAGGCCCATTAGTCGCATGTAATTTACAGGTGCTGGGCAGATCTAGTGCACTTTACTAAGGACTTATAGGTAAATTAAAAATGCCAATTGGGTATGAGCCAATGTTACCATGGTTAGGCGAGAGAGCACAAGCACTTTAGCACTGGTCAGCAGTGGTAAAGTGAGCAGAGTCCTAAAACCAGCAAAAACAAGATCAGAAAAATTGAGGAAGGCAGGAAAAAAGTTGGGGGAAGACCACCCTAAGGCTGTTGGGTCTAACAATTAGCTTTGTCATGTTTGGTATGCTTAGAATAGGGGTGATAAATCCTACTTACGAGTGTAGTTGGATTTTACATTACTATTTTAGAAATGCCACTTTTATGCTTCAAATCTATATTGACATTTGATAGGAAAAACATTTTGAAGCAATAGCCCAATGCCAAAGTGTGACCTGAAATTATATATGATAATAAACAAAAACAATAATCCTCAATAAACACCCCTACTAACCCACCCTACCCTTGAACCTGCAAAGACTAAAATGTGGATCTGCCATGGCCCGACCCAGCTTGACCCTCCTCTAATTCTAAGGGTTAATAGGAGCGCGTGTCTTCGGCAGGCTCTGTAAGTCTAAGTAAACAAAGGTACTTGGGGCAGGTGAGTTCCTGGAACTCTGTCAAGAGTAGTGTGATGTAGGGGTGCTGCAAATCACCATATAGATCTCCCAGCGTGGTGAGGGTTGGGGACAGTCTCTCCATCCCTAAAAAAAAAGCCATAAGCGGTGGAGCTATTTCTGGAGTGGTGGAACCCCACCAGTGCTTCAGTGTGCGAGATTGTTCTGCAGAGCTGCATTAAGGGCTAACCCTATTTGCTGACCCCAATGTGATTTAAGGGGGGATACAAGCGCTTTGGGTAGCCCCAGGAGGGTGTAAGCCAGGAAGCAAGGTAATTGGGTATGTAAGTGTATATTGATGCCATCTAGGATCATGGCTCAATAGGTAGTAATTCTGGGGGAGTCCCGGAGTAAATATATTAGGGTCTCAGGGGAGCCACAGCCACGCCAGCAGTTTGCACTGCGAGTGGGTTTACCCCTGTGGAGACGTACTGTTGTAAGATACCAGTAGGTAACAATTTTAGTGGCAGTTTCTATACTAGCTGTTATGTGCTATGTGTCTTGCTCTGTAGTATGTATCAATCCACTCTTGCTATGTCAGTTGCCTCCCGAGGTCAGTTCCCACCTTCTCCTCCCAGTCGATTTTTGCTGTAAAGTGGGCTCTCGTAAGATTATGTAGTTTGGTAATCGGGCATTTTTCTGATGTTTTCGTCACCGTATATTTTTCAAATGGGGTGAGGGAACGGTGTGCTCCAGGTCTAATCGCTGGCTGGGTCACCCAGTGATTTGAAAGTAACGCAGTCTCTGTTTTGGGGAGCTCACATTCCTCTCATAGTTGAGCAAAGGTCATGGGGCTGTTTTTGTCAAACTTATGACCCACTGACCTACACCCCACTCTCTACCAGTGGTGAAATGCTGCCTGGTCAAGGCCCAGGACAAATCCACATTGCCCACAAGCGGCATTAGGGGGGAAGGAAATGAGGTCAGATCCCTCTGTTCACTCACCCGATCCCAGGGCTCCATCACCGATTTAGTGATGGGGAATAGGTAGAGACTCCGTGGTCGGGCTGCCTTCCTTAAGAAAGGAACCTTCCATAGGTGCATTCCTGTGACTGCCCTAGCATAAAGAGCCAGTGCCTCTCCAACTCCCTTCTCAACCACTCAACTAGGAATCAGAGTTGTGCAGCCTGGTAGTATTGTAGAAGGTTTGCTATACAAAGACCTCCGTTGACTGGGGACCTGTATGTTAGGTCCATACGCATCCTGGGTCGCGTCCCGACCCATGCAATGGTATTAACACCCACTGAAGGGCTTGTATGGAACCAGTAGGAGGGTCCACTTGGAAGGGCGTAGAATAGAAATAGCATTTCCAGCAGAATCGATATCTTCAAGTCAGCTATTTGCCCTTGCCAGGAGAGGCCATATGTGTGCCAGTGGCAGAGGTCATTTATTATTTGTGTGTGTGTGTGTGGACTTGTAATTCAGGAGTGTGCCCCCTTTAACCGTGATGGCCAAATGAATTTCTAAATAGAGGAGGGAAGTCGTCGCCCATTGGACAGAGTGATGTAGAGTTATGGCAGCCTTCGTGGTTGGGGACCATGATAGATCGAAGGCTTGAGACTTGTGTCCGTTATTGTGAAACCCAGCGGCAAGCCCAAAGGCCTCCAGTTCCACCAAAAAGGCTGTAAAAGATAGTTTTTAATGGGGCCACTATGACGTCGTCCCGATAAAGACTAATAGTGTGTTCCTTGCATCCAAAGAGTAGCCCCTGAATGTCAGGGTTATCACAGACTCGCTGGACCATGGATTCCGCATAGAGGGCAAAGAGCAGAGGTAAAAGTGGACACCCCTGCCTCGTGCCTCTGTGGATGGGAAAAGGATTTGAGGTTTGACCATTTTTATGCAAACTGACAGTCAGGAGCCCTAGCTGCTCAAAATTCAGGAGCAGAATCTGTTACTGAAGCCAAAGTGTGTAAGCATAGCTTCCATATAGGGCCACTGTACGCGGTCAAAGGCCTTCTCTGCATTGACAGCCAGAAGCATTTGTTCCCAGGTGGACCGCTGTGTCTTGTGGATAAGGTGTTTCTTATTGACCCTGCACTGGCGATTTGGCACAAAACCCGCCTGATCTGGGGCAACCAGTACCGGCAATAGTGGGCTGAGTCGAGTGGCTAGAATGCTGTTGAAAAGTTTAAGATCCATGCTCAAGAGAAAATAAGTCAATAGGAAGCACAATGTCATGTCCTTTACGGGTTTTGGGATTACCAACATAGCTGCCTCCAACGTGGATCGCAGTATGGTATCAGGGCCCTGGATAGAAAAGTCGGGTCATTATGGGTGCTACCCGCATCCAGAACATTTTGTAGAAGATCCAAAAACCCTTTGGGCAGTGTAGATTTAAGAAGCTTTTGTCTGGTGATTGCCAAAATATTTTCCGCAACCGGAATTGTTTGGTCCAAGGTGGCCACCTGTTTACACGTGAGCCTAGAGATGCAGGCCTCCCGGAGATATAAGTCTGGTGTGGTGGGGGGTGGAGACCTGGTCTGTGCTGTGTATAATTCCTGCTAGAAATCTCTAAGGGCAGCCGCAATAGATCTGTTGTCCCCCAGATCGGAACCATCGGGCACTTTTAGAGAATGGAGGATTATTGCCACCCACATAGAAGGATTGGTGGAGTCTGGGAACAGCATACGCAGCCCTATCCAGGTCAATGCCCATTAGTTGTTTGGGCACGGCCTCCAATTGGCACAAAGATTCTAGCACCCCAGTACGTTGGTGTATTTTGACGTGTTGGCTGTCATTGTACTAATGAGACTGCTGGATTCAGGCGGCACCACCACCAGATTGTAAGGAACTTAGTCCAATTCCACACCTTGTTACAACTGTTGGCCTAACCCGTTCAGTCAGCTTGTAGTACCTCACCTGCACCTGGAAGTGGTGGTGATTTGTGGCAGCCATGCGCATGCCATTTTGACTTCCAAGGGAAACTGTGGCAGAACAGATCTCATCCTTTTCTTACAGTTACATTTGGTTCACACATGCAGAGACCAACATAAGCAAGGATTGGTTCAATTTATTTTATTGAATCGATTGCGTTCTAGATAAAAGGGCATGTACTGCAATGATTATGATGATTAAACAGAATAATGCAGTGACAAAAAGTGAGTCATAAGAAAAGTTCCACTATAGTGTCAGAATGCTAGGTGTTGGAATTCCTACCTACGCCACTAAAGTATTATATTAGAGCACAACAGAATTTGCCCTAATCCGCCCTTCAGAATCACTTAGGAAGACACCATCCCCCATTGCCTAGATTTGGTAGTAGTGAAGAGGGCTGTTAGTCTACTAAGAGTACTCTCTCATGTAGCCAGAGAAAGACATAAGGCCTCAGCAGACAGCTGCAATGAAGCAACAGCATGCAGTGGCAAACTTCTGGCTGGAACTCTCCCTCTAATATATAGGGGGCACAGATGTTCTAGGAAAACTGCTCTAATGTAAAACACGCATGTTTCTGTAAAGTGGCAGAGATTGCGGTGTTCCACTTTGTGCCAGCAACATATTGGAGACCGCCTTGAGTAGAGCACAGAACGATAATGTCAGAGTACAAACAATGAAAACAGTTTCTGTGCCAAAAGTATAAAAGATAACGCAAAATAAAACATAACCACAGAAGAGAGATTATGCTCAGAAAATAAAATGAATTGCAACTAGGCTAAAGGGCACAGGCTGCAGGCCTATGGCTAAAATACCATGCCCATAAATGTACTAAGGTACCCTCTCGACAATTTTTCAAGTTTTCATGCCTTCCGACTCAAGTGATCTCATTTCTCCTGGTGGTTTGTCTGCTGAGGTGATTGTAATCAGTACCCCTCTGATGACTGCCTTTAGGGCATCCCAGAGAGTGGTCATAGAAATATCTGGTGTATCATTGAGCACCAGGCAATTTGCCATTGCTCAGGTAATCTGAGTGGTCACCTCAGGGTAATGCAGGGAGGGTTTCGTGCATTCTCCACGACCCTGGCTAATGTCGAGCAAAGGGGATGGACAATGTGAGCGTTATCGCAGCATGATCTGATAGAGAGCAGGGTTCTATTCTAGCTTTCACTACCAGGGATTGGATGTCCATGCTGCCTAAGTAGTAGTCTATATGGGCAAATGATTTGTGCACATGAAAGTAAAATAGGTAGTCCCTCATGTGTGGGTGGAAGTTGCACCAAATGTCTCCCAGTCCCAGGTCGTGTAGCAAATTATGCTTTCCCTAGAAAGTGCCCCTGAATGCCCAGATCTGTCCAAGGTATTGTCCAAGAGTAGATTAAGGTCTCCCCCCACAAGTAGTAGATGGTCTTGAGTCGCCATGATCTCTTCCAGTGCTTTGTGAATGGAAGTTCTTGGTCTACGTTGGGAGCGTAGATGGTAGCTAAAGCAAAGGTGCAGGTTCCCAGGGTCACCAAGTGGGCCAACGGCCTGCCCTTGATTTCGGCCAACTTAAGTCCCACCTGACCTCAGAAAGAACGGGCCACAAACAGAGCCACCCTGGCTGATTTAGATGGAGTAGAGGAAAGGTATCGGTGTGAGAAGGCCTTGCCAGTCACTGGGACCTAAGTGAGTCTCCTGAAGGAGGTAAAGGTCTGTGTTGGATTGTTCTAGGTAGGATAGCCTTACATTGAGTGGAGTGATTCAGACTTCACAAACAGGGTAATGATCTTTATCGTGTTATGCATACCTGGGGTAGCCAGGGTGTGCCATACAGTCCCCATTGGGGAAAGCCCTAATTCCCAAACCAAATAGTCGGGAGTTGTGGTAACTGTTAAGGTTTAGAAGCCAACAACATTGTTCTGACAAGCCTGCAATCTGCGGGTTTCCCTCCCAACTTTCAACAAATACAAAACATAACAAAAAAAAAACAACATTGTCCATAAATGAGTGTCTACTAAAGTCTGAAAGCTCCGCTGAGTGAAGACAGTTGGGTATGATTGGTGGCACAAGCGTACTGCTCCCCCTGCCCCCCTGCACTGAATAAGGATCAAATGAGCGGGACAACATCAAGCTGGTGCCATCAGCTCCAGCATCTCCTGAGAGTGTACCCAGCACTGCTCGTTGTTCAAGTGCCAAGGTCCCTGGGTCAGGGCGTAGGGCGACTTGGGAGGCAGCACCCCACCCTCTTGGGTGTCTGCGAGATTTCCGGTTGCGATGGGTAGGTTTCAGTTCTGAGGGGGAGAAGTCTTTGATGTTGAGCAGTTGGCACGCATCTTTGAGTGAGCAAAGTTGATGTAGTCTGCCATGAAGTCAGTAGATTATTGGAAAAAGATGTCCCCAGGTCTACATTATACCTTTGTTCCAAAGGAAGGCTGTGACCAGACGAAACTCCTGGCATTTCTGTATTGTGGAGGCTGCCAGGTCCTGGCAGAGCATCAGCCTATGGCCTCGGAAATGCACCCGGTGGTGAGCCCTGGCATCCCATAGGATGTGCTCTTTGGGCTGAAAATTATGGACACAGACCAATATGTCCAAGGGAGGTACGGTGTCTGATCTCGGCAACCCCACCCTGTGTGCCCTAGCTAGTTGAAAATCCCTGTTAGCAGGGGACTCCAGCATTGCTCTGGAAAAATTCTCTGGCGGATGCTCCCCAGTCGCTGTCTTCCGCCCCAGTTGGAACCCCCTTTATAGAAATGCTATTACGATGGGAGCGGTTTGCATAACAAGTACCTGTGTTCCGTCAGGCAGATCAGGGCAACTAAAAATACAGTAAAATGGTCCTGGCAGCCGTGGCTCCAAAAGAGTCTCTGGTCGGCTGCTGCAACTCCTTGTCTGTAGAGAGCCTCCCGGCTGGTGAAGCATTCACTCCTGCTGGGCCCCCGCTGACGAAGGCCCTCTGATCCCCCTGTCAGTGTCAGGTGATCTGTGCTGGAGCTGCTTGATGGAAAGGGGAATGCTCAAGTCCAAACTGTACTGCCGTACGGCCTCAGACGGTACGCGCCCCCCAGGAATCTGCATCGCCATAGTGAGTGGGCACCAGCAGGCCCCAGGCCCGAGCCACCTGAGTTGGCCCACGATCACTCTGCTGCCATTTGTTCAGGCGGCGAGCTGCAGGAAGACAGCCAGTGCCCCTGCGCTCCCATGCTGAACTCTCCAGTTGCTGCTGTATTCCTTACAGCACTGGTCATCCCCAGCAATCAATGTGCCCTGTCGATAAGCTGTGGATGTGGGTAGGGCTGGAGGTGAGAGAGAAGCAGTGGTAAAAGATATCCCAGCCATCCTCCATCTTGGCCACATCGCCCAAAATGGCACTTTTAGAAAGAGGGTGTTCTTCTGTGCTAACTCCTTGTGCTTGCAGCCTGCCTCCTATTAATGTCTGGCCTGGGTAACAGCTATACTTTGTGCATGCTTTCCAGACAGCCACAACACAGGAAGAGCTGGGTGTGGCAGGGCATTAATTTGCATACTGTTAGTCTTCTTGGGCTGGGGCTGGGACAGGGAGAGGTAGTTCACACTTACATGTCAATAGATTTTGGCCTGTCCTCACACAAAGGGCTGATTAACCCCCTACTGATCATCTGGAGCCAAGGATGGGCTAAAAGAGATTGTTGTGCATTTCTGAGGATTCTTTGGAAGTGACCCCCTACATCAAAAGCATTTCTGAGTTTATGTACTGTATCTCTGACCCCATGTTTTTAGTCACAGCGTGGACTTGCAACCAGGGGCTGCTGGCTCCACAAATTGCACATTGCCAGGAGGAACTGCCATTTGGACTACCTGCTTTATGTTGGCCTGCTGGGCTGCAGGAGGAACTATTGTGGGTTCATTTTGCATCTTGCGTGGGCACACACTCTAGCTTAGCTTAGGCCTGTGTCCTGTGCCCTTTCTCCTACATATGTGCTCTTATTTAATTTTATCCATTTTTAGTTAGCCTGCTTCAGCGTTGATGTTTTATTTCTCAAGTCAGCTGTAATTCTGCAAGTGCGTGATTTCTATGCACAACATTTCACCATGCACCTCTGTCGAAGGCTGACAAAAATGGTACATGATAATCCACCTAGCATTGTTGCCACAAGAGTATGTAAACAGTCTGACACTTAGGCACATGCCCACATCAGGCCTATTTCATAGAACAGAAATGTTTCTTATAAAAACACTGCATAGACCAAGGGACAACAGGGAGATCATTCTGGCCAGGATATCCATCCATACTGAGTGCCATTTCACTGCTGACCTCATCCCGGTCTCTACAACCAACCAAGGAGATGGTGGCGGGCAGACGCTTATTTTGCAGGTAATGGGGGGGTGGGTGCCCCTGTCATGGTCTAAGTACAGACAGATTGGGCTATCACTGCTATGCTCTCGCTTAGGAGTTAGGTAGAATATATATATATATATATATGCATATAGACACACTGGGGTTGTTCCTTATCCTTTTTTGTCACAACAATCCTAATCCAGTTATGTCTTATTGCCCTAATAATTACAGCTCATATTTTATTGTAGATTGCAGTATTTTCAATCAATTTATTAAAGACAAGAGAAGGGGTTTTTGACCAAGACTTTTCCTGAGAAGTCATTTAGGGCCAGATGTATCAAATGATTTTGCACTCGCAAACTGCAAAATCGGCCGTTTGCGAGTGCAAAATCGTGGTCTGCAATGCATCAAAGGCATTCGCAGACCACAAAATGAAAATCGCAAAAATTGCGATTTTCTGCTTTGCGACCTGGATTTTGTGAATCGCAATTTACGATTCACAAAATCCAGGTCGCAAGGCTATTCTGCAAAAAATCGCAAATTGCGATTTTTCGCAGAATGGTATTTTGCACATGCAAAATACCATTATCTGCAACCAGGTGGTAACCTGGTGCAAAATTAAAAAATGCAGTAAAACTGTATTTTTAAATTTAACATGTAAAGCACACATGCCCTTTTGGCATGTGTGTACTTTACATGGTAAAAAAAAAAAAATTGGGGTGCAGGAGAGGGGGCCTTAGGCCCCCAGCACCCTGGCCTTTTGCATTTCACAAATTGCGATTTCTGTTTCAGAAATCGCAATTTAGGAACTGCAAAAAATTCGCAGCTATGGGCCAACAGGCCCATAGCTGCGAATCGGGCCAGTATCGCAATTTGCAATTTGGTAATTGCATTTGCGATTTTTAAGAAATCGCAATTACCGAATCGCAAATGTGATACATGGCCCTTTGCGATTCGGTAATTGCGATTTCTTAGAAATCGCAATTACCGAATCGCAATGGGCCAGATTCATACATCTGGCCCAAAGTGTCAAGCTTCAGGCTGCCACAAATCTCCTTTGCTTTCTATGTTTTTGTGAGGTGCTGCTAGCTGGCCAAAAGGGTTTGGTCAACAGCTTCCAACATGGTGTGGGGTTGACTCAATCACCCACAAACGTTGGTGCTGCTGCCCCGAATCAAGCAGCCATGTTCTAACAATGAGTCCTACAACATGGTGCCACCAACATTCGTAAGGCACTAATTATACAGGTCCCTAGAGTATCTCTGTCTCACACACACTAAATGTACCCTAATTACTGTTATACAGAAATGTCTGTGGTATTAGGGAGGATTCCTCCTTAGCTGAATAGGGAGCACCTATCTACGCTGTAGGTTGTTCAAGCTTGACCCTTAAAAGGATTCCCCCATTGGTGTCCCCAACTCTGATACCTATTCTTTAATATGGCACAACAAGTAAATATCTGAGAGGACTGTAGACAACCTGTCACAGTTTCTTTTAACTAATGGATTAAAAAAAGAGAGTGGGGATGTCACATTTGCCATTGAAGCTCAAGACGCTTACAGAACAGCAATATTTTACTTACGGATCATCTTCCCAGCAATAAACACAGACTCAAATACATTTCATAAATACAGAATAGTGAATGTACCATTACAATACAAAGCTTACCAATATTTAGAAATACCTTTAAATTATCAAGTACACCAAGATTGGTTTAATGGCGCCCTTCCACATGTAATACAATCAGTTAGGTTAGGTCCTTTAAGGAATGACGATCAACCTGGCCAACATTGGCCACATATACACCATATCCTAATGTGCAAGCTATGACAATAGCTGAAGTACGCACACTGTATAATGAGCTGGTACCAATACACAGACGCTTAATACAATTTGTAATGTAAACCTTAAATACTGCCCCAGGGAGGGCTGCTCCAGCTATAAATCAATTGGCCGTTACAGGGATAAATCCACAAACTGTCCATTCAATAATGGGGAAAGCTCCCACCAAGCAGAAAAAGATTCTGCTCTAGTTGCACAAAAAGCAAAGCAGCTGAAAACAGTGTTTCCCCATATGGGACCCCAAGATCAACATAGAATTCTCACAATGTGCTTGCCATTTGGAATGGTTCCCTCAATAAACAATTGTGCCACAGTCTTTGCCACAATATATACCACTACACTGACACTTGCATATTTACCAGAAGTGTTAAAAGAAATTCAAAATGAACATGGGGCAGACCCGGCCCTGGGGATGAAACTGATGTGCAATTTTGACACAGTGTCCTCAATAATGTTGAGCAATATTAAAGGGGAAGCAGCAGCACTGGTGATTTGCCAGCAGCTCTGAGAGGTTCCTCAGTGGGATGAGGAGTGTGAGTTGAAAAAGATTTACAAAAATTATACTAGTATAGGTCGGGTTGGTCTGGGGGCCAGACCAACTAAACCTCAATTGCGGAGTACCTCGACTAACGAGAGTACTAAGCAAGCACAAGGAAGCTCTAAACAATGCTTGTCTTAAAACAATTAATAATAATAAAGATAGAAGAAGGCAAAGAGGTGAATCTCCGCCACCAGAGACCTCAGAAAAAATATACAACCTTAGAAACAGGGAAACTTTAAAAACACCAGCTAGATATCAATATACTGACAACCATCAATCTTGTACTTTCCAGGATAAACAGAGTGACAGAGGAGGTCGATCAGACACTGAAGCAAATACATGAAGCTGAAAAAGGACTGACAATGCTCCTCGGAGACTTTATCAAAAAAGGAAGAGAAACTTCAACAGCAAAAGCCCCACTTTAAAAAAAAAAAAAGGTGGCATCAATATCAGTCAAAGATGCCACTTGTATTGAGAACATTGTTGAAGAACAGGTAGTGGGCAGTTACTCTGCTAGACCGCATGGCAGAGGTCATGATATGTCGCTAGAGTCTTACATATCTTCTGGATGTGACACTGACTAACAACTTCTTTGAAGTCGAAACAGCGGATGCACACCTTCCCCAACCGACAGGGTATAGTGATTAAACATTCAAATTGAGGGAGACATAGCACAGACTATTAAAGTTATCTTCTGGCGAAGATTAACACTAAATTACGATTTTATTAACAGCAAAAGATTGGCCTCCTGAATTTGTCCTCCTGCTTCCACAAGGGGAAGATGTCATTTTGCCTGCTTTCTCAGTCCTAGTTCCAGACGTAGTAAAGGACACCTACTCTGCCGATTGGGCCCTGGCACAGGCTCCTGCGCTGTATCACAACCACATAGGGTGGGTTAGATTTTCCTCCTACCATGTAATGCCAATTAGATCAACTCCACAGATCTAGCCTCAATATCCAATTAAAAATGAAGCTAAAGCACCCATGAGAGAGATTCTTACACAACTTTAGTACCAGGGAGTAACAGCACCCTGCGTCTCTGCAATGAATAACCCATTATGCCCCATAGCAAAACCTGACCATTCATATAGAATAGTCTTAGATTACAGACATTTAAACAGTCATACGTGCACATTTGCAATCCAAAATCCACACAGCACTTATCAACAATATAGAGAGTAACAAATAAAAAACAGCCTCAGACATTTTTTTTGGGCCAAAATCTAGTGCCTGAAAACTGGTATTTAAGTGCCTTCAGTATGCTTGGCTCTCAGAGGCGCTTTTGCTGTTTACCTCAGAGGTATGTAAACAGCCCTGGGGTGTTTTCTGCCTGTGTAACATCAGTATTACATTATATTGACCCATAGGCATTGTCTTATGTCAATGACTTTTATCTATAAGATGATGGCCTCAATGCGCATTTGGCCTGGGTGGATCACATCATTTTAGGATTCGCTGCCCCAATTTCAAGAAAACCAACATTTCTTTTCTTACATTTTCTATTTTTAGGATACGAAATATGAGGAGGCCAAGACCCTAGCTCCCCACTTTCTAGAAAAATGTGCTCAACTTCAACCTCCTAATACCATTAATACTCTACAGTCATTACTGGGTTTCTTTAATTTTGGCAAAACATACATTTCTGACTATGCACAATGCACAAAACCACTTTGGGGGTGATTCTGACTATGGCGGACGGCGGAGGCCGTCCGCCATAGTACCGCCGCCAAATGACCGCACCGCGGTCAAAAGACCGCGGCGGCCATTCAGACATTTCCTCTGGGCCGGCGGGCGCTCTCCAAAAGAGCGCCCGCCGGCCCAGAGGAAATGCCCCTGCAACGAGGACGCCGGCTCAGAATTGAGCCGGCGTAGTTGCAGGGGTGCGACGGGTGCAGTTGCACCCGTCGCGTATTTCAGTGTCTGCAAGGCAGACACTGAAATACTTTGCGGGGCCCTCTTACGGGGGCCCCTGCCGTGCCCATGCCATTGGCATGGGCACGGCAGGGGCCCTCAGGGGCCCCGCGGCACCCCCTACCGCCATCCTGTTCATGGCGGGTTTCCCGCCATGAACAGGATGGCGGTAGGGGCTGTCAGAATCCTCATGGCGGCGGAGCACGCTCCGCCGCCATGAAGGATTCCCCCGAGCAGCGGTAAGTCGGCGGGAGCCCGCCGACTTGCCGCTTCTGACCGCGGCTGAACCGCCGCGGTCAGAATGCTCGTGGGAGCACCGCCAGCCTGTTGGCGGTGCTCCCGTGGTCGGTGGTGGCCGCCAGGGTCAGAATGACCCCCTTTATGATTTCATTTGTCCAGATTTTTTAAGCAAGCACTGGACATCAGAACATACATGCATACTCAAATTTACAACAAGACATGCTAGAAGCACAACACTTACACACACACTCATGAGAGTAAAACAGATTTGGTCATCAGAATAATTTCTGGTGCCATTGGATTCACCTATGTCAAATTTAATGAGGGTGACACAGTACCCATAGCATACAAATCACACTTGTACTCCAATGTAGAACAACAATTTGTACCAACAGAAGAAATACTGACTGCTGTACCGATAGCTGTCACTAAGGAGAGGCCACTTGCATAAGGAAAATGCATTGTCGTTTCCCTGGTGCCAGCCCTTGAGGTGGTTACCACAGCTAGTATTGGAAACGCAAAAGCATTGCATCCACATTGGATTCAACGGGTAACGTCCCTGACTGCCACTGATGTTGATTGTTTTTGACCCCAAACTACAGACCCAAGAATTTCTACAGTATGAACTTGAATACCCTGTGCCCTCTAACATCATGACTCTTGCTCAATACAGAACAGTCATTTACACTGATGGTTCAGCACAACTAGCTGTAGGTACAAAACACAACGAGGGGTACATTCTGCCCTCAATATAACTACGTGCAGACCCTAGGGGACTGCATAACAAAACTTGCCGAGCTTAAGGCTTTAATTTTGGCACTGGAACGCATGGATCCTGAACAGTCTACATTGATTGTGTGTGATTCATAGTACTGTGTCTAGCCCTACAATGATTACTTACATCATTGGCACCTGAACAGGTTCAGAGACTCAAAAGGGAACACCATCAAACACAAAAACGTGTGTGGGAGGGTAGCAGATCTTAAGGACAGACTTCCAAAAGCTCATTCAGTTCATACATTATTCCTTCAATGTGTAGAAGTACACGTTGAAAGAAACTCTTTGGCGGATGATGCTGCAAAATCCGCAGTAGCTACGGCTTCTGTCACTGCAATTACTTGTTCTCATATTAGATTGGATAATGAGACATTGGCTGCTGTGAATTCTTTGGCTGACAGCAAGCCTTTACCAAAAGCATATCCTGCTAAATATACCTAGCACTTCAGTGCCCAAAATATTGCATTTGCAACTATCCCAGGGGTGGGTGATTGTGTGAGTCCCAACCAAGATCAGAGATCAGATTTCATTAAAGCAGTGCAAGAAGGTGTTAGTTCTGCCCATGCTGGTCTGGTGGTTATTATTTCCCTGCTACAAAAATGGTAATGGTGGCCGGGTCTATACAAACCGACCAAGCGGTATGTCCTTTGCTGTGACATCAGCCAACAAATTAAAGGGTCCAAAATCAAACACCCACTGCAGACACCCCTCCTAGTGTCCAACAAACCACGACAATGTGTGTACCTAAACCACTGTGGTCCATTACAAGCTGATGGTGCATACAAACACAACCTAGTTGCTGTTGATTCATGTTCTAGATTCCTGTGGGTATGCCCACAACAATCGGCTGATGCCTGAACCGCTATTAAAGATTTGCAAATCTTCATCGGAACACATGCTGTTCCAGCATTACACCCGAACCAGGGTCCTGCCTATGCATCCAGGACATTCGGGGACAGCATGGCACCGATGGATGTTCAACTCCATTTCTCGTCTCCATAATCATCCTGAGGGAAATTATGTTGTGGAACGAAAGAACCAAGACTTAAAGCAATCCTTAACAGCGAGGGCATTAGGGCCCATATTTATGAAAAATGTCTCACACCTGCACTAACGCAGTTGCGCATCATTTTTTATTATGCCAGCTAACACCATTCTGTAACACCATCCGTGCACCATATTTATAAAAGGACGCAGGATGGCGCTAAGGAATGGCTAGCATCTCAAGACGCTAGCCGGTGTGGCATGGTGATAGGGGAAATGGCCCTAGTGGGACAAATTGACGTTACGCTGGTTAGTGGCAAAATATCTGCCGCTAGTCAGCCTAGCATCAGTGTTTGATGCACAAGCAGCCAAAACATTACTCCTGTCTAAGTATAGACAGGAGTCATTACCACTACCCTAATGCCCAACACAGGGGAATAGTGTCCGTTGGGGAAGACCTACATACACAGTGCCAGGCGGGGGGGCATGAAATGAGCTACCAATGGCACACCACACATACACAAACACTTACATGCAACTTACCTGTGATGGGATCTCTCCTCCTGTAGTGTCCCTGTGGTGTGGGTGGTGGTGTTGCTGGGCATTGGGGTGGGCCTCTCTCTGCTCATTCCATGTTGTTTACCCATGGAAAGGAGCCTACCTGCACTTTAAAGCTTGGTCTGGCCAGGTGTTAAATAATGACACTAAACGGGCTCAGTGCCATTATTTAGGTCCGCCTCCTGGTTGCACCTCATTTCAGCATTTGGAGTTAAATAGGGCACTGAGGGGCTAGTGTCATTTTTAGGAAGGAAACGCTTACCTTGCATCTCATTAATACAAAGTTCTCCTAAAAATGGCACTAACTCCAAAACTTTGATACTAGACAGGTCTAGCGTCAAAGTATAACTATGGAGTTAAGTTAGCGCCGCTTCAGTGTCAAAATAAATGGCACTAATGCAATGCTAACCTTCCATAAATAATTGCCTTGGTTCTGGTCGTAGTACGCTTCATCACCTATTTGGGAGTCCAGAGAGCACTAAATAATCTACCCCTAAAGTCCCTGGGAGGACGCACCCCTAACGAGGTCCTGTTTGCTATACCTATGTATGGCCCAGATTTTGATGGCTCTGGCGCGTTGGCAGCAGAAACACCTTTTGACATAAATGAACGTGTCACTGTTTCACAGGAAACACAACATTTCCTTGATGAAAATGTACCTGCATATGCCGCCACCTTGGGAATGAAGGATTTTCCAAAAACATCTACAGGCTGGATTACTAAAGTAGGGCATCTAGTATGAGAAAAGATTCAAATGAGTTTGGCCCATCATATAGAGCACCTATTCCGAATCAACACAAATGAATGACATTGTTTATTATGAACCAGCACCATTGGGTTGATATACCAGTTCTGCACCAGCTCCTGTTTTTGCACAAGCTGCTTCTGGTTATTTTTTCGACATGGACAACTTTTCTTCAAATTCCTCTGCATCTGCAACTACACCTTTCTCAAGACCACAAGAAGCTTTATAACTAGCTTAAAAATAATTATTTGGTTCGTCCATGGTACTTTCTATGGATACTGCTGACATTGTTTGCCTTCCTCCTTTGGATTGGGTTTGTCATTGTTTTCTTTTTACTGATGAATGGTCACTGTCTTCCTGAACGCTCTGCTGTTGAACTGGTGGGTGAGGTTTTGACACCTTACCTTTCTTCCCATAAGGTCCGAAAAGACTTGTCCCTTGTGAACATTTCAGCTGTGCCGATTCCTGATGGGATTGTTTTTGGATAAAGTACCATATGATATATTTGGATCTACTGAGGTCATTCAAAATCTATATGTCTTCTAAGTTTTTTATGAATGATATTATTACACCTGGGGTTGTTTCTGATGACTGGGATGTTAAAACAGTTGACTCCGTGCTTTCTGAGCTTGAATATTATACTATATTTGAAAGTGAAGATGTACATATGAACACAGCGAAATATGAGGAAATGTTCTATTACCATCATTATAGACATTACTTTCAGCACCAAGTTAGTACCCTTAGATCAGTTTTTAATTACACACAATAGAAGCATTGTCCAACTCCAAGAGTGAGGAGTTCCAAAACATATGTAGAAAAGTTTGCATATTTTTTGGGCATGATGCTAACGATGCAGATCAATATTATTTTAAATTACCTCCTTCCAAAATGTGAAAAAAATATTGCTAACGGACACAAAATTGATCTATTTGGTTTCCTTTGTTTCCTGGCTGGCCGTTAAGGGCTATGAATTTTGTAAGAACTCCGTTGATTTGAAGAATGTGTGGGGAACACTTGATTGGCAAATACAATGTAGGAAAGCTTTATTTAGAGCATACCTTATTCCTTTGCAATTGATATTTTTAAATGACACAGTTTAGCAAACATGCCTGGGGTTTGCAAAAATAAAAGAAATGCATGCCCCCAGTAACCAGACAAGCTTAATTTAACAATTGGCAGACACTTTTAAATGTCACTGAAGAGCAGCTCACTAGTTTGGTTCAGAATGGTACCTTTAATTCTTTGCTTTCACGTCCTGGCAGCTGATTATAGCAGCCAGTAGACACAAATGGTTGTCGGGCACGTTTTGTAAATTCCACACAGGTTTTCAGAGGAAGCCAGCTGGACCCTCACTATGTCACAGCTCGACACTCGGGTATCATTCCAACATATAGGCCCTCATTACGACCCTGGCGGGCGGAGGAGGCCGCCCGCCAGGATTCCGCCCTCCATAATACCGCTCCGCGGTCAGAAGACCGCGGAGGGTATTATGAGTTTTTCCCTGGGCTGGCGGGCGGTCTCCAAAAGACCGCCCGCCAGCCCAGGGAAAAACTCCCTTCCCACGAGGATGCCGGCTCGTAATCGAGCCGGCGGAGTGGGAAGGTGCGACGGGTGCTACTGCACCCGTCGCGTATTTCACTGTCTGCAAGGCAGACAGTGAAATACATTTTTGGGCCCTCTTACGGGGGCCCCTGCAGTGCCCATGCCGTTGGCATGGGCACTGCAGGGGCCCCCAGGGGCCCCGCGACTCCCCCTCCCGCCATCCGGTTCCCGGCGGGAGAACCGCCAGGAACTGGATGGCGGGAGGGGGAGTCGGAATCCCCAAGCCGGCGCAGCAAGCTGCGCCGGCTTGGAGGATTCCTTGGGGGCAGCGGGAAACCGGCGGGAGACCGCCGGTTTCCCTTCTCTGACCGCGGCTAAGCCGCCGCGGTCAGAATGCCCCGCGGGGCACCGCCGGCCTGTCGGCGGTGCTCCCGCGTGCCGCGGCCCTGGCGGTTACAAACCGCCAGGGTCGTAATGAGGGCCATAGTGCGGTTAGGTAACCGGTGGTTATGTTCTTCCACATTAGCAGCTGTCAAAGAACACTTTAGTCTCCTTTCAGAGGAAGTTGACTTACAAGATTTCTTGTTAGGTCCTAGAAAGCCTCGCTCAAAACGTGTTTTATATGCCTATTGTAGGAGGCTGGCCTGGTTTATAGCAGGTACTTTACAACTTATACCAGGTCCAGTTATCCCTTATTAGTGAAATATAGGCAGAGTCTATAAGCTAGGCTCTCTAGGGGTAGCTGTAGCTGAGCAACCAAAGCTTATCTAGGAGACATGCAAAGCTCGCGCAATACCACTGTAGTCACACAGTGAAGTGTCTCCTGACCTATTTGGCCAGGTAATACACTCCCGCGTGCACAACACCACCACGCCGTGCCCGTGTCTCCCCCTCCTCGCTGCTTCTAGGGATCGAGGCCCTCTGGGACCCGATCCGCTAGAGTCTCTCTGGTTCCTCGGTCTTTCTCTGCTCTCTTTGCCTTTCTACTCTTTGCCTTTTTTCAGCCTTTTTCTCTTTGCCTCCTTTCAGACTTTTTACTCTTTGCCATTGTTCAGCCTTCACTCTTTTGCCTCTTTTTCCAACTTTTAATCTTAGGCCTGTTTGCCCTCTTTTAATTTTGCCCCTTTTTTCCTGCTCCTTTTCCTGCTCCACCCACCCCTCAGCCCCCCTGCGCCCCCGTCCGCCCGCTCCTCCCGCCTCCCAGCCGCTCCTCCCTCCCCCCTCCCTTCTTAATGGCGGTCGATGCCCGACTGCGCCGATGGCCGGCAGAGGCAAGCCCGTATGCGCCCGTCCGTGCCTGGACCACGGCCAGTGCCAGAACCCCTGGACCTCACAACAGCCACATCTCCAGCCTCCACTATGACGCCGACACCCTCCGCGCACTCAATACTGGCCAAGACACCACCTGCTACCAGGCCACTCCGAAGAGCACACACGGCCTTTCTCCTGCCACAACTGCAGCTTCACCTGCACCAGAGCCCACAAACCTCCCAGGACCAAGACCAACCACCTCCGCTGCATACTCCTCAACACCCGCTCCGCACGCAAGCACGCCATCGAGCTCTGGGACCTGCTCGACTCCACCACCCCGGACGTGGCCTTCCTAACCGAAACCTGGTGGAATGACTCCTCAGCAACTGACATCGCCATAGCCATTCCTGACGGGTACAAGGTCTCTCGCAGAGACCGCACCAACAGAACCGGAGGAGGCATAGCCGTCATCCACAAAGCCACCCTCGAAGTCAAGACCCTCCTGGACGACTCCCTCAGCTCCGCCGAACTCCTGCACTTTCAAATCCACACCGACCCCAACACCACCCTCAGAGGAACGCTCCTCTACAGACCTCCTGGACCCAGGGCACCGTTCTGCAATGCCATCGCCGACCTTGCCAGCACCCACTCACTCGCCTCCATTGACTACATCCTCCTTGGGGACCTGAACTTTCACCTCGAAAGCAAAAACGACATCAACTCCACCACCCTGAGCGACAACCTTGCCAACCTCGGCTTCAGACAGCTCGTCAATGCACCCACCCACTCAGCCGGTCACACTCTGGACCCCATCTTCTCCACAAGCGACCACGTCACCTTCAATCACACCACCAAACTCTACTGGACTGACCACCACTGCATCCATTTCACCTTCAAGAAACAAACCGAACACCACCTCACCGAGCAACCACCCCGCTGACGCTGGAGCAAAGTCACTGAAGATCAGCCAACTAGCCCAGAAACCACCCACCAAACCAACAGACCCCGACAGTGCCGCCCACAACCTCAAGCTATGGATCAACGACTGCGCCAACCGCCTTGCACCACTCAAGAAACCCTCCAACAACCAAATCACCAAAAAAGCCCCCGGTTCACCAACGACCTCCAAGCCTCCAAACGAAACTGGCATAAACTCAAGCAAAAATGGCTCCTCGAACGCACACCAAACAACCACACAGCACTCAAGTACGCCACACGCAGCCATCACCAACTCATCAGGCAAGCAAAAAGATCCTCCTTCAAAACCCGCCTAGAAAACAACACTCACGACTGCAAAGAACTTTTCAACATCGTAAGGGAGCTCTCCAGCCCAAGCGCCACCGTCAACAACATCACCCCCTCCCAAGACCTTTGCGACGCCCTAGCCACCGTCTTCCACCAAAAAACACAGACCTCCATGACAGCTTCAATACCCCTCACACCTCGGACACACCTACCCCGCTCTCCATGAACTCCACCCGCTTGAGCCGCCTGACCTTCTGGACCAGCATCAACGATGACGAAACTCGCAAGACCATGAATTCCATCCACTCCGGATCTCCATCAGACCCCTGCCCACACCACATTTTCAACAAAGCTGACGCAGCCATCGCACCACACCTACGGAAGATCATCAACATCTCCTTCGAAACAGCAAGATTCCCAGAAAGTTGGAAACTCTCTACTCAAAAAACCAAAGGCGGACCCCAAAGACCTGAAGAACTTTCGGCCCATCTCCCTACTCCCATTCCCAGTGAAGGTCATTGAGAAAATCGTCAACACACAGCTCACCCGGTACCTCGAAGACAACAACATCCTTGACCTCTCCCAGTCCGGCTTCAGACAAAACCAAAGCACCGAGACCGCCTTCCTCGCCGCCACAGATGACATCAGAAGCCATCTCGACAATGGAGAAACATCAGCCCTCATCCTCCTAGACCTGTCTGCCACCTTCGACACTGTCTGCCACCACACTCTAAAAATCCGCCTCCTCGAAGCAGGGATCCAAGACCAGGCCCTCGACTGGACTACATTCTTCTTCTCTGGCAGAACCCAAGGAGTCTGCCTCCCCCCGTTCCTATCCAAAGCCTCCAACATCATCTGCGGCGTACCCCAGGGCTCATCCCTCAGCCCAATGCTGTTCAACATCTACATGGCCCCCCTCGCACAAGTGGCCCGTCAACACAACCTCAACATCATCTCCTACGCCGACGACACCCAACTCATCCTCTCCCTCACCAAGGACCCACACACCGCCAAAACCAACCTCCACAAGGGCCTGAAAGCCGTTGCCGACTGGATGAGAAGCAGCCGGCTGAAACTCAACTCGGACAAAACAGAGATTCTCATCCTTGGGCCCACCCCCCCCCCGCTTGGGACGACTTGTGGTGGCCAGCCATGCTGGGCACCCCACCGACACCAACCGACCACGCACAACAAGAGGATCACCTTCAAGCTCCTCACCCACGCACACAAAGCACTTCACAACACCGGACCAACCTACCCGAACAGCAGACTCAGCTTCTACACCCCCACCGACAACTCCGGTCTGCAAACCCCACCCTCGCCTCCATCCCCCGCATCCGGCGCAGATTCTCCGGCAGTAGATCTTTCTCTTACCTCGCCGCCAAAACCTGGAACACCCTCCCGTCTGACCTACGGCAGATCCAGGACCCGCTCACCTTCAGAAGACACCTCAAGACCTGGCTCTTCGATCAGTAGCAGCACCCCCCCCCCAGCGCCTTGAAACCCTAACGGGTAAGTAGTGCACTTTAGAAATAGACTGATTGATTGATTGACACACATAAAAGAAAATACTCAGTGTTACAAAAAATAAAGGTATTTTATTTTGGTGACACAAATGCAAAAAATACCATAGAGACTATACCTCCTTTAGAAGGTAAGTAATGCACAAATTATATACACTAGTATGCAGAAATAGGCATAAAAACTGTTAGAAAACATTGCAATTAGTGAAAATCACAATAGTTAGAAATGGGCCGAGGGGGAACACAAACCATATACTAAGAAAGTGGAATGTGAATGTTGGTTTCCCACCTAGGCAAGTGTAGTGTGTAGAGAGTATTAAAAAACACCAAAGGTAAGTAATAGAACCCACCCCAGAGCCCAGGAAAGCAGGGGTAAATCACAGTAACTTTCCCAGAACACACAAGAACATGAGAAAGAAGATAATGCAAGAACCAGAACAGACTGCAAGACACCAATGGTGGATTCCTGGACCTGAGGACCTTTGGAAGAAGGAGACCAAGTCCAAGAAGCACAGTGGCGGCCAGGGAGAACAGGAGCCCCTGCTAACCCGGATGAAGGTGCAAAAGAAGAACCACTGCTGAAGAACAACAGTCAGTACTGCACCCAAAAAGACTGATGCGGGTTTCTGGTTGATGCAGATGTCGTCCCACATCGGATGGAAGATTGCAGTCTGGTTTCCGTTGCTGGATTCTGCCAACAAGCCTTGTTAGCATAAAATGGCAGTGCCCAGGACCAGGAGGGACCTGGTGGACTCTGCCCAGGAGGGTGAGTAGGGGCGCTCTCAGCAACACAGAGAGCCCACAGAAGACCAGAGAGCACGCATATGAGTCCGGCAGCACAGGGACAAAGAAGGTGCAAAAGGAGGCCCATGCAGCACTACAACAAAGGATCCCACGTTGCCGGACAACCACTCAAAACGATGTGCATCGCAGGATAGAGTGCTGGGGGCCGGAGCTGCACGGTGCACCAAGAACTTTATGGAAGGATGCCAACAAGCCTTGGCAACTGCAAAACATGCAGTGCATGGGGGTACTGTCGGGGAGGCAAGCTCTTACCTTCACCAAAGTTGGACAGTAGGACATCAGGACCACTTCAGTCTACTACCCATGATGCAGGATCCACGCAATTCATCAGGAGAGGGGACCCACACAGGTGGTCGTTGTTGCAGAAAGGTGCCTGCTGAAGCATTGGAGTGTCTCCCTCACTCCAAGGGAGATTCCTTTGTTCTTCTGGTTCAGGCTGAAGACAGGCTGTCCTCTGAGGGTGCATGACTGGGAAACAGTTGCAGTTGCTGGCAGGAGCTGAAGATACAATGTTTCAGAAGTCGTCTTTGCTTCTTTGTTGCGGTTTTTAGAGTTCCTGGAGGATCCAGATGCAGTTTCTTCGGTGAGAAGGTGAAGTAAAGGATGCAGAAGATTCCTGCTGGAGTCTTGCAATCCGAATCTGAAAAACCACCCAAGAGAGAGACCCTAAATATCCCTGAAAGGGCGATAGGTGCTTATCTGTTTAGCTCACCAATCAGGGGAGGGCTCTGAGGTCACCTGCTGGCACTGGGCAATCATATGCTTCCAGAGTTCCCTGCCAACTTGGAATCAAAAATGGTCCCTCTGGAGGAGCTCTGAGCACCACCCCTTGGGTGGTGATGGATGGGGAGTGGTCACTCCCCTTTCCTTTGTCCAGTTTCGTGCCAGAGCAGGGACTGAGGGTTCTTGAACCAGTATAGACTGGATTATGCAAGGAGGGCACCAAATGTGCCCTTTAAAGCATTTCCAGTGGCTTGGGGATGCTACCCCTCCCAAGCGTGTAACACTCATTTTCAAAGGGATTGGGTGTAACACCCATCTCCCAAAGGAAATCTTTTGTTTTGCCTTCCTGGGCTTTAGCTGCTCCTGCAACAGGAGGGGCAGACACCTGTCCTAGGGTTGGCAGCAGCTGGGGCTGCCTGGAAAACCTCAGAAGGCTTGAATGGCAATACTGGAGGTCCTCTAAGGAGCCCCCAGAGTGCATGGAATCATACAACCAATGCTTGCAAACGCATTGGGGTATGATTCTAACATGTTTGATACCAAACATGCGTATGTTCAGAGTTAACATTATGTAGCTGGACATAGGTAGTGACCTATGTTCAGTACACGCGTAAAATGGAGTCCCCGCACTCACAAAGTCTGGGAAAATGGACATGGAGGTTGTGGGGGCACCTCTTCTAGTGTAGGAGTGCCCTCACACACAGGTACTCTGCACCCTTCCCTCAGGGCTGGATGCCCTGCTATAGGGGTGACTTATAAGTGACCTGGTGCATTGTAAATGGCAGTGAAAGGGCGCATGCACCTTTTCACGCAGGCTGCAATGCCAGTCCTGCGGAAGCCTTTGCATGGGCTCCCTATGAGTGGCAAAAGAAATGCTGCAGCCCATAGGGATCCCCTGGAACCCCAATGCCCTGGGTACCTAAGTACCATATACTAGGGCCTTATAAGGTGGCACCAGTATGCCAATTGTGGGTGAAATACTAGGTTACCTGTATGCAACAACAAAATTTAAAGGAGAGAGCATAACTACTGGGGTCTTGATTAGCAGGATCCTAGTAGACACAATCAAACACACTGACAAACAGGCCAAAAGTGTGGGTAACAAAGCTAGAAAGAGGCTACTTTCATACACAACACCCTCCCCCCCAAACGAAGGACAATAAGGCTAACCTTGGCCAGTTGAGACTTCATTGTCTAAGTGGTGATAAGTGGAGAGTAGCTTTGCAATAGAGTGGTTACTCCCTTTATCATCCACTATGTGGTGCCTTCCCTGTGGGGAGGTGAACCAAACCTGTGTGGTTACGTGGGGAGGTGAACCAAACCTGTATGGTTACGTTTAGCTAGAGAACAGTGAAACTGTGGACTCTGAGGTTCCCTCTGTTTAAGGTTAGGGCAAAAGTTTTAGAGTGGGGCAGGATGACTGTTCCTGGGACCCTATGTTAGGACAGGGCTGCTGTCCTAAAGGTTGTAATGCCAGGCAGGGATGCTGTCTTAGCAAGGCTAGAGCAGGGTACAAAGTGTGGCCTCATGGCTCTTAATGAGGACAGGGCTGCTGTCCTTCTTGGTGTAGAGCAGGAGAGGGATGCGGCCCCAAGGGCTCTACATAAGGACAGTATTGCTTGCCTATAAGGTTCAAGGTAGTGCAAGGGTGCTGCACTGTTTCTCTGGGAGGGCTGGAGGGTTGCTCCAAATTTTCCAAGACATGGCAGGGTTGCTGTTTGGTCTTAGTTTTCCCACAGAGAGGTACTTTTACCGCTGGGAGTTCAGCTATGGTAGCTTTTGACTCACTTGACACAGGCTCCATCCTTGGAGGGTTGTCTCCCACCACAGGAATGATATCCTTAGTGGTAGGGTGGATAAGGGATACTTTGATATCCTTTTTACCTGTCGTGTGAGGAGAGTCCTGAGGCTTCAGGGCTCCTTCTCTTCTTTGCTTTTTAATCTCACTTGAGATTAAAGGAAACAATTCCTTGGGTATAATCAGCATGGATGCGTGGGTCATAAACTCTACTTCAGCCCAATCTGAGGTCTCTAGGTCATTTCCTAAGAGACAGTCTACAGGTGAGCGAGGTGACACTACCACCTGCTTAGGGTCATTAACTCCACCCCAACTAATTTGCACTACAGTTAGGGGAGAGACTGGGTGGAGTTATTGACATCAGTAACTTGGTACTTCGGTCCAAGGAGGTGTTGTGCAGGTGACACCAAGTTTTCAATGAGTAAAGTGATACTGGCACATGTGTCCCTGTAGGCCTGGGCCTCAACACCATTTATCTGAATTGGCTGCTTGTACTTATCCATGTTAAGGGGACAAGCAGCCAAGGTGGCAAAGTCAATGCCACCAGGTGAGACAGAAACTGTCTTGGGGGTTGCTACGCCTAGCCCAATTTCTATTATGGACCCAAATGTGAACCCAACCACACCGTTGCTTTGACTATTGCCAGTAGTCCCACCACTATTACTACTGCTACTAGGGGCACTAGAAGTGGAAGTGGATGTAGTAGTCGTGGTGGGTTCACTGGCTTTACCTGGGCAGGATTTGGCCCCTGGCCTATGGCCTTTATCTCTGCACACCTAGCACCAAGGCTTTTTAGTGTGTGCAAAAGAGGAAGAAGAAGTTTTATTCCCACCCCAGAGGAGTTTTGTGGACCTGATGAGTCTTTACTTTTGTGTTTGTTCCCATCCTTGTTCTGTGACTTACCACCTTCTTTCTTCTTGTCCTGGTCACCCTCTGTATGAGCTTTTCTGCTCACTATTGTTCTGACCCATTTGTCTGCCTTCTTTCCCAATTCTTGGGGAGAGGTGAGATCTGAGTCTACTGTGTACTGGTGAAACAAGTCAGACACACAGTTATTCAAAATGTGCTCTCTTAATAGAAGATTATATAAGCCCTCATAGTCAAGCACTTTGGTGCCATGTAACCAGCCTTCCACAACTTTGACAGAACAGTGCACAAAATCAACCCAATCCTGTGAGGCCTCTTTTCTGGTCTCCCTGAACTTGATTCTATATTGTTTAGTGGTGAGACCAAAACCATCTAAGAGTGCAGTCTTAAGAACACTGTAGTTGTCTGAGTCTTCTTCTCTGACAGTGAGAAGTCTATCCCTCCCTTTATCAGAAAAAGACAACCACAGAATAGCAGCCCACTGCCTTTGAGGGACCCTCTGAACTTTACAGGCCCTCTCAAGTGCAGCAAACCACTTAGATGTCATCACCCACCTTTTATGGGTGCACAATTTTGTGCAGGTTCCTTGAATCAATGGAGTCCTCACTGACTATAATCCCTGAAACTTCTGCTGCTGCCACCATGGGGAACTAACCCCGACCCCTGCCTTTCTCTTTCTACTGCCAAGGCCTCCGTATTTAGGGCTAGCTGTTGCAGCCTCAGCCTGGCCTCCTCCAGTCTGAGTTTCCTGAGCTCCCTATCTATGAGTTGTGCAAATGGATCCCTCAGACACTGAGGTGGTACGAGAATGGGCAGAGGGAGATCTTTCCTTAACTTTTGTGACCCTAGTGACTTGACCTCTTGGTGTGAAGGGAGCCCTATCTGAGTGACTACCCCTCCCATTACCAGCTACACTAGTGGGTCTGATAGGTACAAAATCTTTGGAAGAGCCCTCCCCTGAACCACAATGGTGATTATCAATGGGGTCAGAATCTTCTCCTCCTCCTGGCTACCAGCATGTCCCTGGTCATCCTGGAGAAGGAGGCTCAAATGGAAATTATTTTTGGGATTCTTCCTCACATCTAGTTTCCTGTCTGTGGAAAGCCCCTTCAATTCCTTGAAGGTCATGCCCTCATAGGGAGTACCCATGACCTCCGAGCTAGGCCCAGGAGTGGACATAATGTGTGTGTTAGGGTGGTGTAGGGAAAACCTAACCTCTAGTCTCTAAGAAAGGAAAGTAAGACTAGACCCTTATGCTAGCTATATTTGTATAGCTCTAGGTATAGAGTAGTCTTTCCTGTGGAAAGCACCAGGTGACAGAGTGATAAGCCAATTGCAAATTCTTATCCCACCGCTGCCACCAATGTAGGAGTCTGCCCTGGTTTGTAGTGGGTACCTATGGTACTTAGACCTTATACCAAGTCCAGTTAGCCCTTATTAGTAAAATGTAGGCAGGGTCTAGAAGCCAGGCTCTCTAAGGGGTAGCTGTAGCTAAGCAGCCAAAGCTTATCTAGGAGACATGCAAAGCTCATGCAATACCAGTGTAGTCACACAGTACTCACACACATGAAAGAAAATACTCAGTGTTACAAAAATAAAGGTATTTTATTTTGGTGACACACATGCCAAAAATACCGTAGAGACTATACTCCCTTAGGAGGTAAGTAATACACAAATCATATACACTAGTATGCAGAAATATGCATAAAACTGTTGGAAAACAGTGCAATTAGTGAAAATCACAATAGTTAGAAATGGGCCGAGGGGGAACACACACCATATGCTAAGAAAGTGGAATGTGAATGTTGGTTTCCCATCTAGGCAAGTTTAGTGTGTGGAGGGGTGCTGGAAGTGTTAGAAAACACCAAAGGTAAGTAATAGAACCCACTCCAGAGCCCGGGAAGCAGGGGTAAATCATAGAAACTTTCCTAGAACACACAAGAACACGAGAAAGAAGATAATGCAAGAACCAGAAGATACTGCAAGACACCAACGGTGGATTCCTGGACCTGAAGACCTTTGGAAGAAGGGGACCAAGTCCAAGAAGCACAGAGGAGTCCAGGGAGAACAGGAATTCCTACTAACCTGGATGAAGGTGCAAAACACGAACCACAGGTGAAGAACAACAGTCAGTACTGCACCCAAGAAGATGGATGCGGGTTCCTGGTTGGTGCAGAAGATGTCCCACGTTGGATGGAAGATTGAAGTCTGGTTTGCATCGCTGGATTCAGCCATCAAGGCTTGGCACATGTAAAGCTCATGGTTAGCAGAAAATGGCACTGCTCGGGACCAGGAGGGACATGGTGGACTCTACCCAGGAGAGGGAGTGAGAGGGGGCTTGCAGCAACTCAGAGAGCCCACAGAAGATCAGGTATCGTGCACAGGAGTCCCACGCCGCCGGAGAACCACTCAGGAGGCTGTGCGTCACAGGATAGAGTGCTGGGGGCCAGAGCTGCATGGTGCACGAAGAACTTTGTGGAAGGATGCCAACAAGCCTTGGCAACTGCAAAACACGAGGTGCACGGGGGTACCGTCTTGCATGGGGAGGCAAGCTCTCACCTCCACTAAAGTTGGACAGTAGGACGTCAGGACCGTCGGGACCACTTCAGTCCACGAGTGATGCAGGATCCACGCAGCCAGCCATCCTTGCAGAGAGGTGCCTGCTGAAGCAGGGGAGTGACTCCTTCACTCCAAGGGAGAGTCCTTCATTCTTCCGGTGCAGGCTGAAGACAGGCTGTCCTTTGAGGATGCACAACTGTGAAACAGTTGCAGTTGCTGGCAGGAGCTGAAGATACAATGTTGCTGAAGTTGCCTTTGTTTCTTTGTTGCAGTTTGTAGAGTTCCTGGAGGGTCCAGATGCAGTTTCTTCGGTGAGAAGGTGAAGGTGAAGTAAAACTCCCCTTTACTTTGTCCAGTTTCACACCAGAGAGGGACTGGGGTCTCTGAACCAGTGTAGACTGGATTATGCAAGGAGGGCCCCAAATGTGCCATTCAAAGCATTTCCAGTGGCTTGGGGAGGCTACCTCCCCAAGCCTGTAACACCTATTTCCAAAGGGAGATGGTGTAATACCCATCTCCCAAATTAAATCCTTTCTTCTGCCTCCTGGGCTTGAGCTGCTCAAGCAACAGGAGGGCAGAAACCTGTCTGAGAGGTAGCAGCAGCAGGGGCTGCCTGGAAAACCTCAGAAGGCTGGAATGGCAATACTGGAGGTCCTCTAAGGAGCCCCCAGAGTGCATGGAATCATACAACCAATGCTTGCAAAAGCATTGGGGTATAATTCCAACATGTTTGATACCAAACATGCCTATGTTCAGAGTTACCATTACATAGCTGGACATAGGTAGTGACCTATGTCCAGTACATGCATAAAATGGTGTCTCCACACTCACGAAGCCCAGGAAAATGGGCTTGGAGGTCGTGGGGGCACCTTTCCTAGTGCAGGGGTGCCCTCAGACACAGATACTCTGCACCCTGCCCTCAGGGCCGGATGCCTTGCTATAGGGGTGACTAATAAGTGAAATCAAATATATAAGGTACACAGTTCCAATAAATTCTAAGGGACTACTGGTCTCAGGAGCGAGAGCCCTCAAGCATCACAATGGATGACTAGTATCATCATCGGGAAGTTCTCCACACCAGGCTGGTGCTGCAATGCCTGGTGGACACCCCACGCGGGGGGCTCTAGACCATATTGTTATGACTGGTGAACTCTACTGCACAGTCAAAGATGCTTAAATTCAAGCACCAGTGCAAAGAGAGGTAAAAAAAAAGTGGTTAAAATTCGTTATTCATCTTACAATCAACATCAGAATTTTAATCAGTGTAATGAAGATGAAGACCAAGATTAAAAACAAAAATTGAAAGTCATATGTAGAGTATAATGCTCATAGTACTTTCACAAAATACAATCTCTAAGGACTCCAAAATTTTATAGGGCCCTTAGGAACAGGTCAACATGTTTCGTGTATATCGGTCCATCCGGATCCATTGACGCTTCATCAGGACCACTGAATAAATCACCTCTTCATAAACAAAAAGACAAAGAAAACCACCTCTTAGGGTAGAGAGACCGGTAACTTACATTTAAGTACACTGGTTACGTCAGGTCACCCTAGAAAACAAACATGTAAAACAGACAACACACCAGAAATACCCAAAAAGTGGTTAAAGGTGGTCAGACGTATAAACAAGTGATAGATCGAAGCAAAGTATGTGAAAACGGGCTTACCATCCCCAAATTGAGAAAGGGCCCCTGGGAAGCACATTCCTAGGACTCAGATAGACACTATATATGGTGAATGAGAACAACAGTTTATAGGTTAGGCTTTCTAAATTCACTTTAGTAATTTAAAAAGTATATAATAGAAAATAAGGTTAGGGGAATGATATTTTCATCAACAACAACAGTACATTCAGTGAATGCGGGGTCTAATAAATTGTGGCCCTTACATAGGTAATCTTAATAAAACAAACGGGCTGAATAGACCTCGTTTGTTAATCGGGCTGAAAAAATATATATACTGGCCGTTAAATAATTAAATGACAAGCCTCTGCGTATGGTGAATAAGAAAAAAGAAATAATAAAAGACTCACAATTATGTCGTTGGTCCAAACTGTGGACCTACCCTCTGGAACGGTGTCCCGAGCAACCCTCTGCTTCGGGCACCGTCAGAGTTATTAATCGGACGCCGCGACCCCGGAAGAGCTAGGTCTCTCGGTGCACGCGCGTCTGAGAATGGTAAAAATAGAAAAGGGACTATCTGGATGCAGTCCCTTGGAAGAATAAGCAAACTGAAAGACGGACTTCCTTGAAATAAGGCAAGAATCCGAGTCGGCTGTGAAAGGGTTGTTGCTGGAAAAGCACAACCCGTAGAACAAGACAGAGGGTCAAAAAAAGGGGGGGAGAGAGGGACACCACTCAAATAAAGTAAAGAATGTCTGCACCATGTAAGACCTGGTATGAAAATTGTATCAACCAGTGTCAAAAAAGAGAATACAGAGGAATGCTCAGAAAAAGCCCTATACACTTAATTATGAGAATTAATGGTTAACATCTAAAGGGGGCCATCTATGTATGTGGATCATTGTGCCTTAAATTGAAAGTGAAGACCAGGGAATATCATCATTTAATCCCCGTAAGTGAGTGCCCAGTTTGAACACCCATCTTTGTTCAATCCTGAACAAAGTCCCGGGCATATCAGAACTAACTGTGGGTGCTTCTATTACCACCCACCCAAGATCATCCGGGGAATGTGAAGAATCCAAAAAATGAGCACTAAGTTTAGTAGTTATTCTGTTGCATCTAATGTTGCTTCTATGTTCATTGATGCGTATCTTTACGGGTCTAGATGTCATCCCAATACAACGTAAATCACAGGGACATGTGATCATGTAAATACAGTTCCTAGTGTTGCAATTTGTGTGTTTTTTGAGGCGCCAAGATCCTACAGGGTCCAAATTAAGGGTCAACAGATGTCTGGTAAGGGAACATACATTACAATTACCACAAGGATGATGTCCTTCCACAGGGGGAAGGCTCCATAAAGTCTTTTGGGTAGAAATGTCACGTTGGACTCGTGGGCGTGTGCGAACCACAAAGTCCTTAATATTGGCAGTGCGTTTGAAAGCAAACAGAGGTCTTCTAATTTCATATCCCCCACTTGTGAGAATTGACCATCTTTTACTGATCAGTTTCTTAATCGCATTCGATAAAGGGGTATAGGTGGAAACACATGTAAGTCTGGTTTGTGGCTCTTTTTCAATATTGGCCAACAAACAGTCCCTGTTGTTATACTGGCTCTTTTACGAGCCTGGTTGACTATTCTTGGGGGGTAATGTCGATCAAAAAGTTTGTTTTGAAGGGGAATTGACTGCCGATCAAATTCTTGGGATGTACTACAATTACGTCTCAGTCTTTGCTTCGATCTATCACTTGTTTATATGTCTGACCACCTTTAACCACTTTTTGGGTATTTCTGGTGTGTTGTCTGTTTTACATGTTTGTTTTCTAGGGTGACCTCACGTAACCAGTGTACTTAAATGTAAGTTACCGGTCTCTCTACCCTAATAGAGGTGGTTTTCTTTGTCTTTTTGTTTTTGAAGAGGTGATTTAGTCATTGGTCCTGATGAAGCGTCAATGGATCCGGATGGACTGATAGACGCGAAACATGTTGACCTGTTCCTAAAGGCCCTAACAAAGTTTGGAGTCCTTAGAGATTGTATTTTGTGAAAGTACTATGAGCATTATACTCTACATATGACTTTCAATTTTTGTTTTTAATCTTGGTCTTCATCTTCATTACACTGATTAAAATTCTGATGTTGATTGTAAGATGAATAACCAATTTTAACCACTTTTTTTTTACCTCTCTTTGCACTGGTGCTTGAATTTAAGCATCTTTGACTGTACAGTAGAGTTCACCAGTCATAACAATATGGTCTAGAGCCCCCCGCGTGGGGTGTCCACCAGGCATTGCAGCACCAGCCTGGTGTGGAGCACTTCCTGATGATGATACCAGTCATCCATTGTGATGCTTGAGGGCTCTCGCTCCTGAGACCAGTGGTCCCTTAGAATTTATTGGAACTGTGTACCTTATATATTTGATTATAGTTTGGGAGATCGTACACTGGACCACATAACCTCCCGTTCCTTCCCCAGTTTGTTTGAGATTTATGTACAGCAGACTAGCTGTGGGACCTTTTTACATTTTCTTTTGAATCCTACGTGGCCCTGTTGAGATCTTCGAAATGGAGGACTTACAGGGTCTTAGTTATGACGATGAGATGGTGTCAGCCATTTTACAGACACCATCCATCCTCAACAATGATGGGTCCGCCCCTTCGGGTAGCCTTAAGACTGATTGGGACAAATTATCCACTTGGAAAAGAGAACTTATAAAAACAGTCATGCATGGGACTATCATGACTGAATATCTTTGTGCAAATATCGCACCTAATGGTCTCCTTGTATCAAACATTCTGCATATTTTTCTACAGGACTTAGCCTTCAGAAAGGACTGGGCTCAGATAGCCTGGAAGTGTACCAGAGATTGGCTGGTCTTAATCATCAACACTTCCAGGCGTCTGGCTGACTCCATCACCATTCAAATTAGCACCATAGAGAACACCTTAAAAACTACAGTCACCCTGACAGCTTTCAAGAGCCGCCTTGCTGAGATCACTGCTGAGTTCAACGAAACTAAGGAGTTCCTAACCCAGCAGAAGATTACTAGACTCCAGAAAGACATTGTTAAGTTTAGTCGAGAAAAAGTCTATCCCTATATTAAAGAGGATTACGATGTGGACAATCAGTCCCGCTCATCAGACGAATCCACTTCCTCCTTCAAAAAGCCCCGGAACTATAGCAGTGGATCATCGTCTGATGGATGGTGCACAGACGAGAATCAATCCCAACCTTTTTACAATTATCCCCCGTATCCGATGCATCAACCAATGCCATGGCAACCACCTTACCCCTTCTTCCAGCCACGTCCAATGATGCCATTTGCACCTTTTTTAGGCAGAGGCCGGGGCAGAGGCAGAGGCAGAAGGAGAGGAAGAGGCAGGCACATCCAGTGGTCCAGAGAAGAACCCCAGATGGTTACCAGGAGCCAAATCACAAAACCCCCGACAAGAACTTAGTCGTCAATTTGTCAACAAGACAACTCACGGAGGAAGAGACCAATGTGCTCAATAGAGGCTTAGGGTTTGTTCCCACTCCAGACGAAGACTTCTTCCGGCTACATATTGAACTCGCCCATTTCTTCCGTAAGATTCGTCTACAATTCTTTTTTAAGGACAAATCAGTGGAACCCCCACCTTCGGATTCTGGTCTAAAAAAAAACTCAACTTTTGTTCCATCACCACTTACAATGCCTAGTGAAGTCTTGACCTTTGAAAAAGCGGTGCTAGCCGATTTAGATAAATTACGTCCAAAACAGGCTTATGTGAACACCCCTACAAAAGAGAAGAGGGCCTTATTATCTTTATCATCAGATCCCTCCACCGATTACAGATGTGAGTGCCTACGCCTTCTAAGTGATTCTTCTTACTATGCCAAAATAATGCATGATCCTACTGCTAGACTACAGACCCAGATTAGATGCCTCATTGAAGAAGCTAGGAACAATCTGTGGATCTCACCAAAGGAGGCTGAATTTTTGAATACATGTCATCCACGTATTCCTTATTTTTATAGCTTACCCAAGATCCACAAAGGTAGGACACCACTCCCGGGTCGTCCCATTGTTTCTGGATTGGGCTCGGTCTTGGAACCATTGTCAATTTTTTGCGACCATTTTTTACAGCCATTGGTGAAGGGCTCCTCCACTTATCTGAAAGACACTAAAGATGTCCTGAATTTAATCAAAACTATTAATGATTCCAGTACTGTACAAGGCATCATTACTTTGGACGTGGAGGCACTTTATACCAACATCCCACAAGAGGCAACTCTACAAGTTGTGGAGTCGGCCCTGCAAGGAGTATCAACTGACCTTTCCTCCTCTGTGTCTTTCATTATGCAATGTGCCAGACTGGCCTTGACAGAATTTTTTTTCTTTTTGAGGATCAACTTTACCATCAGATTCGAGGAACATCAATGGGCAGTACGTTCGCTCCCAGCCTGGCCTGCCTCTACATGTACGATTTTGAGAAAATCCATATCTTGCCACCAACTAATCCTTACCACAATCACATTACATTATGGCGTCGTTATATAGACGACATCCTAATTATATGGCAGGGGTCCATTGACATTGGCAGATAATTTTACGACATGGGTCAACACTTTGGATCCCTTTTTGAAATTCACTGCTACTGTATCATCCACACATCTATCCTTCTTAGATTTGATGATTACTATTGATGAGGGCAAACTACTTACCAGCGTATATCAAAAACCCACTGATCGTAACTCCCTCCTCCTCTATGAGAGGCATCATCTGAAATCTCTAAGGGATAACTTACTCGTTGGCCAGTTTTTACGACTGAGACGTAATTGTAGTACATCCCAAGAATTTGATTGGCAGTCAATTCCCCTTGAAAACAAACTTTTTGATCGACATTACCCCCCAAGAATAGTCAACCAGGCTCGTAAAAGAGCCAGGAATAACAACAGGGACTCTTTGTTGGCCAATATTGAAAAAGAGCCACAAACCAGACTTACATGTGTTTCCACCTATACCCCTTTATCGAATGCGATTAAGAAACTGATCAGTAAAAGATGGTCAATTCTCACAAGTGGGGGATATGAAATTAGAAGACCTCTGTTTGCTTTCAAACGCACTGCCAATATTAAGGACTTTGTGGTTCGCACACGCCCACGAGTCCAACGTGACATTTCTACCCAAAAGACTTTATGGAGCCTTCCCCCTGTGGAAGGACATCATCCTTGTGGTAATTGTAATGTATGTTCCCTTACCAGACATCTGTTGACCCTTAATTTGGACCCTGTAGGATCTTGGCGCCTCAAAAAACACACGAGTTGCAACACTAGGAACTGTGTTTACATGATCACATGTCCCTGTGATTTACGTTATATTGGGATGACATCTAGACCCGTAAAGATACGCATCAATGAACATAGAAGCAACATTAGATGCAACAGAATAACTACTAAACTTAGTGCTCATTTTTTGGATTCTTCACATTCCCCGGATGAAATTTGGTGGGTGGTAATAGAAGCACCCACAGTTAGTTCTGATATGCCCGGGACTTTGTTCAGGATTGAACAAAGATGGGTGTTCAAACTGGGCACTCACTTACGGGGATTAAATGATGATATTCCCTAGTCTTCACTTTCTGTTTAAGGCACAATGATCCACATACATAGATGGCCCCCTTTAGATGTTAACCATTAATTCTCATAATTAAGTGTATAGGGCTTTTTCTGAGCATTCCTCTGTATTCTCTTTTTTGACACTGGTGGGATACAATTTTCATACCAGGTCTTACATGGTGCAGACATTCTTTACTTTATTTGAGTGGTGTCCCTCTCTCCCCCCCTTTTTTTGACCCTCTGTCTTGTTCTACGGGTTGTGCTTTTCCAGCAACAACCCTTTCACAGCCGACTCGGATTCTTGCCTTATTTCAAGGAAGTCCGTCTTTCAGTTTGCTTATTCTTCCAAGGGACTGCATCCAGATAGTCCCTTTTCTATTTTTACCATTCTCAGACGCGCGTGCACCGAGAGACCGAGCTCTTCCGGGGTCGCGGCGTACGATTAATAACTCTGACGGTGCCCGAAGCAGAGGGTTGCTCGGGACACCGTTCCAGAGGGTAGGTCCATAGTTTGGACCAAAGACATAATTGTGAGTCTTTTATTATTTCTTTATTTCTTATTCACCATACGCGGAGGCTTGTTATTTAATTATTTAAAGGCCAGTATATATATTTTTTCATCCCGATTAACAAACGAGGTCTATTCAGCCCGTTTGTTTTATTAAGATTACCTATGTAAGGGCCCCAATTTATTAGACCCCGCATTCACTGAATGTACTGTTGTTGTTGATGAAAATATCATTCCCCTAACCTTATTTTCTATTTTATACTTTTTAAATTACTAAAGTGAATTTAGAAAGCCTAACCTATAAACTGTTGTTCTCATTCACCATATATAGTGTCTATCTGAGTCCTAGGAACGTGCTTCCCAGGGGGCCCTTTCTCAATTTGGGGATGGTAAGCCTGTTGTCACATACTTTTTCTTCGATCTATCACTTGTTTATGCGTCTGACCACCTTCAACCACTTTTTGGGTATTTCTGGTGTGTTGTCTGTTTTACATGTTTGTTTTCTAGGGTGACCTGACGTAACCAGTGTACCTAAATGTAAGTTACCGGTCTCTCTACCCTAAGAGGGGGTTTTCTTTGTCTTTTTGTTTATGAAGAGGTGATTTATTCATTGGTCCTGATGAAGCGTCAATGGATCTGGATGGACCGATAGACGCGAAACATGTTGACCTGTTCCTAAAGGCCCTATAAAATTTTGGAGTCCTTAGAGATTCTATTTTGTGAAAGTACTATGAGCATTATACTCTACATATGATTTTCAATTTTTGTTTTTAATCTTGGTCTTCATCTTCATTACACTGATTAAAATTCTGATGTTGATTGTATGATGAATAACCAATTTTAACCACTTTTTTTTTACCTCTCTTTGCACTGGTGCTTGAATTTAAGCATCATTGACTGTACAGTAGAGTTCACCAGTCATAACAATATGGTCTAGAGCCCCCCGCGTGGGGTGTCCACCAGGCATTGCAGCACCAGCCTGGTGTGGAGCACTTCCCGATGATGATACTAGTCATCCATTGTGATGCTTGAGGGCTCTCGCTCCTGAGACCAGTGGCCCCTTAGAATTTATTGGAACTGCGTACCTTATATATTTGATTATAGTTTGGGAGATCGTACACTGGACCACATAACCTCCCGGTCCCTCCCCCCGTTTGTTTGTGACTAATAAGTGACATGGTGCAGTGTAAAGGAGCATGCACTTTTTCACATAGGCTGCCAAGGCAGTCCTGCAGAAGCCTTTGCATGGGCTCCTTGTGGGTGCCAAACAAAATGCTGCATCCCATAGGAATCCCATGGAACCCCAATGCTCTGGGTACCTAAGTACTGTAGTGAATCTTTGCTTGTTTTAATGGGATACAGGAGTTAGCTCAGCCTGTGGCTTGCAGGCTTGTTCCCCCGTCACCCATTGACTTTTACCCTACGTAGCTTGCTCTGTTTTAGCGCATTTATTTAATTAATTATTTTAAGATGGCTGCCTTATTTTGACTTAATGCAAGTCAAAACATTGGCCTATCAGTGCCACCGCGCTAAGGCGTCAAGATCAGGCAACAAATACAAACAAACTGTAGGTGTTCAGTTTAGGTACTTTCCCTCTTCATGCTGTTGAGGGAATTGTTTATATTAATTACCGTCCAAAGCACGCCTTGCTATCTATTGTTTGGGAACAAACCTACCTCAGGGGTCCAAGTAGATCTGTATAAATACTCCTCACTTTATCAAATAGTCAGAGGGATTCCGACCAGATGCCATCGCTGCTATCGATGCAGCATGTCACCTTGACACTGACCCAGTCTTCGGGTTCCTGCGGAGTCTGAGTTAGAGACCTCATTGCAAGGTAACAAGGGTTAGGGACACTTCTCATGGACATTGCATTGGCAGATTGAGGTTTAACATACCTACCTCTCTTCTAGGTCAGGGGTTAGGCCTACATGCTGGGGTATTAGGACATATCACACACCTCATGTTATTTCATGATATTGCAAGATGGTGGAGGTCTTTGTCTTCATGACTCTTGTCTTTACCATTCTGTTTCTTGCACTGTTCATTATCCTAATCATTGCAGCCCATGCAACGTATCGCAGATTGCAGTTTTCCTAAAATAAACCCTATTGAAACTTTATTGCATCTTCTTCATTGCCTGTGTGTGACTGAGACATGTTGTTAATGTGAGAAAGTGGTCATCTCCGTTTAACCACGATGCGCCCTGAGATGTCATACTTTTGAGTCCATGCGTAAAGGCTACCACAAATCACCTTTGACTGGTTTGTGTTTTTGGTGAGGTACTGCTTGTGAACTGGAAGGGTTGGGATGACAGTTGCGTTTTGTTGTAGGATTGGCATAGTCACCTACAAACATAAGTACTGTCATCCTTAAACCAGCAGTCTTGCCTAGAGCAAGAGTCCAACTATGACAGTACCATATACTAGGGACTTATAAGGGGGCCCCAGTCTGCCAATTTTGGGTGAAATACTGGGTTACCAGTATGCAACAGGAAAATGTAAGGGAGAGAGCATAACTACTGGGGTCCTGATTAGCAGGATCCCAGTAGACACAATCAAACACACTGACAAACAGGCCAAAAGTGGGGGTAACCAAGCTAGAAAGAGGCTACTTTCCTACACCTATACAATTAAATTTGGAAGCTTTCGCAAATGGATGCTGCTGCACTTTTAAGGCAGATTGATAAAGAAAACATGGAAAAAGCTCCAGCTGTTGTTGATAATAGTATGACACATTGTCCAACCGCATTTACATGCTAAATAATAGTGTAATCTGCAATAGACATCATTCAGAATGATGTCATTTTTTACATCGTGGACAGAGTCAACTTTGGTCCATTATGCAGCTGGGTTGGACATTGTAGTTTCTTAGAAGTGGTTGTGTGCCATGGCAGCACGTTAACTCTACCGAGTTATTTCCCACCTTCAATTTGACAAGACAATAGCAGATAAGGGCTAAAGAACGAAGCAAGTTACATCATGCTTAACACTGAGAGATTGGAAAAGTTGATTTTTACTGAAGGGGAAATTCCATCAGCAGTATGGCTAATACACTGGGTGATTAATCAGCTCATTTCCACATTTCAGTTTAGCAAGAGTTTGAAACATTTTGCAGTTGTCAGGTTTGAGCAGTTAGGGGACAGTTACATCCATGTGTTGTGGGAGTTACCTTTCGATTATAAATGTCGAAATGTTGAAACAGAGGTCTTTCTTAGCTGAAGTGAATGTGAGACTGCTGTTAGTCATTCTATGATTTATAAGCAGGTGTCCTTGTAGGAATAGTCCACTTTTTCAATGCTGTCGGGTCTAGATTTGTTAGCACCTTCCAGATTGTATTTGGAGTGCTACCTTCAGCCATCCATTCTCTCTTGTTAAGTCTTGGATTTCCAATATCTTTGGCATTGATTGGTGGCATTCTGTTATTGCTATTTTTGTTGCGCAATGGCTGTCCCATCTCAGCAAAGCAGAGTAATGGAGATCCCACCGGCCTATGTCGCGGTCGCATGATGCAGTACTTCGGAGTTTAATTGCTGGAGTCATTGACATTCTGGCCAATACTGACCTCTGTGCAGCTGATTTGCCACTGCTTCTGGTGCTTCTTCGAGTGTGCACCAAAAGGTTTTCTTGCTGTGCAGCCTGTGTCTTCTGTGGACACAGATCTGTTAATGTTCTTGATGAGGGTTCCTTCACAGACATGCCCATTTAGGCTGCGGTTGATAGGCGAGCCATCTTACGAGCCACCACATGTGGATTTCCTGGCTCCTTCTACATATGCCACTGTGAAGACTGTGGCCCCTGCAGCCAGTCCTATGGTTTAGGCATCTGCACACATATGCTCTGTGGATCCTTCAGTTGTCTTTTTCCGAGAGTCCTGTGACAGAACTGCCACCTTGCATTGTGCTGGCCTGCTGCCTTCCTGCTCTTTGTGCCCCCAGTGCTCTACATGGGCTTCCTGGCCTGCCCCTCCCTGGTCACAGAATCCTAGGGCCATCCATGATTCCTCCTGTCTACACTGCCTTAGGACTCTGCAATGGAGGAATCCAGCACAGGGCTTTTTGGTGACAAAAAGAAAACAAGCGAGTGGCTGATCACCGGGTGACAAGGTCAGTGCAGGACAGCGCAGCTGGTGTCGCTGATCATTCTCCCCGCTGCGGGTTGGATTGTCAGGGGGATGTCCTGATCTGCATGCCGCTTCCCGCAGTTGGCTGAAGAACTTGAAGGAGCACCTGGTCTTCTGCTGGTTCTGGGCTGACCAAGATAAGGGCGACCCTTTCTAGTAGCCACGGTGCTGCTTGACAGGAAATGCCCTAAGCCGACCATACCCTACAGAAGGAATCCCAAAGGAAAAAACCTGTAAACCGTGGAAGAAACCTCTACACAGGAACTCCTGAAAAAGAGGGAAAAAATAATGAAAGAAGGGAAAAAATTGAATAATCTCAAACAAGAGCAACAGGAACTGGAGAAAAACACGAAGAAACAGGAGCGAGGAACACCACTAAGCAAAAGTGTTTGCAACACAAGGAAGACCAGAACTGAAGGACTTATATACCAGGAGACAGGAAGTGGCAAACAGGAAGAAAGAGCGACATCATCTTGGATTGGGAGAGGCTGAATAGAAAAGAATAAGAAAAAGTAGCAGTATAAAAGAAAAAAGGCATGCTGGGAAAAAGAACACCAAGAAGGCAACATGGATACCAGAACAAGGAAAAAGTGAAGTGAAAAGAGGAGAAGAAAAAAGGAAGAAAAGAAGAGGATCCCCCCCCAGGTAAGGAAGGAAAAATATCGGGGAAGCAGGCTGGAATAGCGGCACGATCGGGGGCAAGAAAGGTGCTTTGTGGGCTGCGCAGCAAGAAAATAAATATGGAAACGCGGGGTGCGGCGATGCCGACGCTCAGATACTCGGAGCGGCGTCCTGACCGTAGTTTGAGAAAGGGACGCCGCGATAAAGCGCAGCGTCACAGTAGCCTCCCCTACCCCCGAGGCCCCAGGTTTGTCAGGAAAGCGAGAATAAAAAAGACTAAACAAACGAGGTGCATGGACTGAAGAAGCATCCTCCCAAGAATAGTCACTGAGAGGATAACCCTTCCAGTGGATCAAAAACTGCAATTTGTTCTGAAAAAATCGTGAATCACATATCTCCTGCACATCATACTCCAGATGACCATATACAGAAAGGAGAGGAGGACACTGAAAACATTGGTGGTACGGATCAGGAATGGAAGGTTTTAACTGTGAGACACAAAAAACTGGATGAACCCTCCAAGTAGGAGGCAACCGCAGCCAAACAGCAACAGGATTCAACAACTGCAGTATCTGAAAAGGGCCATAAAAACAAGGTTGAACTTGTTTTGGGAGAAATTAGATGGCAGAAATTTAGATGAAAGCCATACTTTGTGTTCTGGTTGATACAAAGTTGCCACCATACAGAATCACTTATATTGTAAACCAGAGAAGGGTGAATTTCACAAGACTGAAGTACAGTATCTAGGGTTCTGCATCAATCAGATGGGAATAGCCATGGATCAAGACAAAGTACAAGCCATCTTGGACTGGTCCTCTCCCTCTTCTGTTAAAGAAACTCAATGCTTCCTTGGGCTCTACAATTTATTTATGACTGCCCATCAACAAAGTTTTATCACCCAGACTATTAAAAAAAAAGATCTGAAGAAGGGATTTGTCTGGACTGATAGTGTAGAAAAGGCCTCTCAAAAGCTAAAACAATCCTTTACTTTACCTATCTTGCGAGACCCTGACGCTACAAAAAAATGTATAGTAGTAACCAATGCTTCTGAGAGAGCCATAAGTGCAGTCCTACTTCAAAGACAAGAAGATGATGAATTGGAACATCCTATCTTCCACCTCTCACACATAGTGACAGAAGCCGAACGCAATTACTTAGTATTAGAACGAGAATTACTTGCTCTCATTTTTTAATGGGTACTAGAGAACCTTTTGAAGCAAGAACTGACCATCGTAATTTACAATGTCTCAGAAGCTTCCAATGCTGTAACAGCCGTCAAGCAAGATGGGCTTTCTTTTTCAGCCAAAACGATTTTGTTATAACCTACATACCCGGATCCCAGAACTTAGTGGCTGATGCTTTATCCCGTCTGTATCCTGAAAGCGCCAATACCTCCTCTCCAAACATCATCGAATCCATTCGAATCATCGGGGTCACTCAGTCCTTTCTTGTGTTAAATCTGAATACCAGTATCTTCCACTTGAAGAGTGGAATAAATTGACTCCTCAACTACAAAAGGATCAAGATTACTTCTCTTATGAAGACGTGCTTTTCTTACCTACTAAGATGGTACAAACGAGGCATTACAGATGTGGCACGATTCTCCTGTAGCTGGGCATCATGGAGTCAAAAAGACCCAGCAGCTGCTTTTACATTCTTTTTGGTTGCCTACCCTTAAGAATGATGCTGAAACCTATGTATCAGCATGTCCTGTATGTGCTCAAACCAAGGTACCCCGAACCAAACCAGCAGGATTATTGATGCCCTTACCTGTTCCTTCAGGTCCATGGTGTACCCTGTCCACAGATTTCATATGTTCTCTACCGTCCTCTTCAGGTCATACTGGTAACTGTGGATTCTTTTACCACAATGGCACATTTCACAGCCTTAAAGAAATCCACTGAAATGAGTTGTATATTCATGAGAGATATTTTTCGCCTCCATGGCCTCCCACAAGGTTATTTCTGATCGTGGACCACAATGTGTGTCACGTTTTTTAAAAGCTTTTTGTCCCTTACTGAACATTGATATATCACTTTCATCAGGATTTCATCCACAAACCAACGGTCAAACTAAACGTTTGAATCAAGAACTTCAACAATACTTAGGCTATAACGCCACTCAAAGTAATTGGTCAGACTTTCTTTCTCTAGCTGAATTTTCCTACAATAATGCAGTGCATAGCGCAACTGGAGCAACACCTTTTTATTGCACCTGTGATTTCCATCCTAAGGCTTTTTCCATTATTCCTCGTAGATCCCCATCTGTTCCTGCAGTTACTTAATTTGCACGACAAATCCACCATATCCAGGACCTAATCCATACCACCCTATAGGCTTCCAAACAGGCTATGAAAAAGAAGGCGGATCGTCAACGCCAGGTGGCTGGAATAGCAGCGCGACTGGGAGCACGAAATGTGCTTTCTGGGCCACGCCGCAAGAAAAGAAATACGGAAACGCGGGCCGCAGCAATGCCGGCGTTCCGATACTCGGAGCGGCGTCCTGACCACGGTTTGAGAAAGGGACGCTACGGTAAAGTGCGGCGTCACAGGGGGCCAGTTAGACTCCTCTTCATGTTACAATAAAATGTTGTGGCCCCGTGTTCACGTGTGGTGCTGGTAATAAAGTCAGGCTTGCAGGCAGGGCGGGGTCCATGATGCTCAAGGAGCTGAGTGAGAAATTGCATCGGCCGAGCCAGTGGTTTAGAACCAACACGTGTCCATGTGAGTTATTCTGATGTTGCATGCACAGTATATATGTCACAGAGCGACATAACATTGGTGACGAGTGGGGTGCTCCCACATGCACCACAGTTTAATCGCTGTGGCGGCGGCACATCTCACTGTGGTGCTCGTGCCATGTGCTAGTGAAGCAGCGCACCAGATCCTGGCAGTCATCTTCAGTGACCGCAGTATCCTGTGGCGCATCCCATGCTGCTCTGCCTGCATCTGAAGCCAACGTCCAGGTATTTCCAGGTCCGCCCAGGTGCGTCAACCTCACCCCACTGCGAGCACTCTGAGGTGCCTAATTCGACCTCGTTCCATTGCGAGTGCTCCGGCAGCCTGCTGCCTAAAGCTTCTTCTTCCAGGCAACAGATTCAACAGTGTCAACTTAGAAAAAAAAATAATAATAATATGATGGAGAACATGGCAAACGGCTAAGCAGCGGGCCGCGGGATGACCTCACTGGGCCCAGTGAAAGCTTTGTGTTGTTCCCCTTACTAAGAGGCGAGAAATTGATTATTCGGCAGCTAATAATATCAAGCTAGTGCGATATTCAAGTAGGCTTAAAAAAAGTCTTAAATTAGTAAAAATGCTGACCCCTCGTCTCTGCGCGGGACCTGGCAGATGGGGACAGTCACAATGGCGGAGCCTCAGAGGAGAAGGTGCTGCAGGGGCACCATGCCCAGCCTTTGGGCTTCAGCAGCGGTGGAGTTCCAGCGTGGCAGGGAGGCGGCTTCGAGGATCCCCTTCTGGGGTGGTAGGAAGGGCAGAAGTGGCAGAGACAGCACAAGTAGTGCAAGACCTCCTGACAAAGGGTAGGCGGTGAGACCGGAGTCACAGAGGCAAGGTAATTTGTTTCCCCCTGTTTTTTCTATCGTGCAACCTGGGACCTTCATTGAATTAATAAGAAGTAAGAGTTCTGTTAAGTATGGCTCCAGGGGATTGAAGGGTAATAAAAGGGAAGGAGGGGTAAATGGGATAAGGAAATCTGTGCCAGCCTATTCCCTGAGAAGCGGCAAGAAGACCTCTGGGACCAAAGGAAACGTAGACTCCGGTGAGATAGAGACCCCCAGTGAATTTATTAAAGTTGGGACTTCTGGTAGGGATAAGTCTTCCTTCCAAAGTGGTAGTTAATTGAGTAAGAGGCTCAAGATTACCCCTTTGCACAAAACATACTTCAGAGTTTTGCCAAGTTCTTTAGATATGGAGGAAAGAGGTTCCACACAGCAAGCCGCATACATGGAAAAAGGTGCTCTAGAAGGCGGTATGAACATGGGGGCCAGTCATGTTGCACAGATCGAGTGCAGCCCTAACAGGTTCCAACTTCTGAAGGACATGGATGTGAGGGAGAAGGAAACCGGAGGCAGTAGATCTTCTTGTCGGGCCTCGCTAGATGGTCTTCCAAACGGGGGGTTGAGAAGTGAAGGTCAAAATTCAGAGATGGATAAGGTTTCAAGGATGGATGGAGACATTGGGGACACCCAGCAGCAGGCTCAAGGCCCCCGGGCTAAGAGCCCAACTTTTCAGATCCCCTCCCGGTCATCTTCAAGAGGTGAGGACGGGCAGGGGTTGGGTTTAGCAGAAGAATCTCCAAATCAATCTATTGCAGGAATGTTAAGAGCCCTATCTTTGGAGGTCAGGGGTGGTTTTGAGACCTTGAATACCAATCAGGAGATAAGGGGTTTTTGTGAGACCCTTGGGGAAAAGATTGACGATCTTGCAGGGAGGACCACTGCCCTGGAGGAAGAACTTGGAGATCTGAAGACTGCGATGGAAACAAATAAGGCTTAAATCAAAAAATGTAAATACAGTGAGGAGAGTGTTTTATCCAAGCTCGAGTATTTGGAGAATAATCAGAGAAGGAATTATTTGAGATTCTTAAGGGTTCCAGAGGGGATTGAAGGGAGCGATTTGAAAGGGTTGGTAATCCGCTTAATTAAACAAGAAGTACAGATTGAAGACACAGCAGAAGATATTTCTAAAGATATCCAAAGGGTGCACAGGGATCCTTTCAGGAATCCCAAACAGAGACAAGCCCAGCAAAATATTAGTCAGTTTTCATACGCACGCACATAAGGAGCATATTTTGGTAGTGGCGTTGAAATAGAAGTAATGGAAGGAATTAGATTTGAGATCAGATCAGACCTATCAAGTGTGACCTTGAACAAGCACTGGGAGTTGGAGAAAATAATTGATGTTTTGAAAGGTCTGAGGGCTACGGCCCAATTGAAATTCCTGGCTTCCTTGAGAGTTATGGCCAACAACAAAATGGATAATTTTAAAGACTGGAGGGAGGTGGATAATTTGATTAAGACGTTAGATAAGGCCGGCCAACACAGCTAAAAGTATGAGCGAACTTCTTTTGAGACTTGTAAATAGCAGCCCAGTGACGGACCTCCCAGGGCGGGTCCTCGCCTAGATAAAGGAGGTAGGGTGGGTTCTCCCAAGGAGCCAAAGGTTGTGGTCGAGGTTGGGGGGAGATAGAACGTGGAGGGGATAATCACTGGGTGGGGAGGATGGAGAGAAAATAAGAAAAAAGGAAATGTCCTCAGCCAGTGGAGCAGTGGTAGATTTCAGGGGGTCCCTTCAGTCGCATTTAATGGCAGAATATAGATGATGAAGGTAAACGAGTTTAAACTCCTATCTTGGAATATCAACGGTTTAAGAGTAAGGAATAGGCAGAGAAGGTTGATGCAGTATCTGAGAGATACCCAAGCTAATGTGTTCATTCTACAAGAAACACATCTGTCCAATGAGGAATGCATTGTTATTCAAACCATGTAGATGGCTCCAGCAGATTTCAAGCACAACGCAGGCCGGGGAGAGTAAGAGGGTGACTATCTTAGTTAACCCCTTCGCTGCCAGGCCTTTTCCCCCTCCTGTGCCAGGCCTTTTTTTGCCTATTTGGGGCAGTTCGCGCTTAGGCCCTCATAACTTTTTGTCCACATAAGCTAACCAAGCCAAATTTGCGTCCTTTTTTTCCAACATCCTAGGCATTCTAGAGGTACCCAGACTTTGTAGGTTCCCCTGAAGGAGGCCAAGAAATTAGCCAAAATACAGTGAAAATTTCGTTTTTTTTTAAAAAATGGGGAAAAGTGGCTGCAGAAGAAGGCTTGTGGTTTTCCCCCTGAAAATGGCATCAACAAAGGGTTTGCGGTGCTAAACTAAGCAGCTTCCCAGCTTTCAGGAACAGGCAGACTCGAATCAGAAAACCCAACTATTCAACACAATTTTGGCATTTTACTGGGACATACCCCATTTTTGAAATTTTTTGTGCTTTCAGCCTCCTTCCAGTCAGTGACAGAAATGGGCATAAAACCAATGCTGGATTCCAGAAACCTAAACATTTCTGAAAAGTAGACAAGATTCTGAATTCAGAAAGGGGTCATTTGTGTAGATCCTACAAGGGTTTCCAACAGAAAATAACAACTGAAAAAGAAAAATATTGAAATTGAGTTGAAAAAAACATAAATTTTTCTCTACGTTTTACTCCGTAACTTTTCCCTGCAATATCAGATTATCGAAAGCAATATACCGTTACGTCTGCTGGACTCCTCTGGTTGCGGGGATATATAGGGCTTGTAGGTTCATCAAGAACCCTAGGTACCCAGAGCCAATAAATGAGCTGCACCCTGCAGTGCGTTTTCATTCTATACCGGGTATACAGCAATTAATTTGCTGAAATATAAAGAGTAAAAAATAGCTATCAAGAAAACCTTTGTATTTCCAAAAAGGGCACAAGATAAGGTGTTGAGGAGCAGTGGTTATTTGCACATCTCTGAATTCCGGGGTGACCATACTAGCATGTGAATTACAGGGCATTTCTCAAATAGATGTCTTTTTTACACACTCTCCTATATTTGGAAGGAAAAAATGTAGAGAAAGACAAGGGGCAATAACACTTGTTCTGCTAATCTATGTTCCCCCAAGTCTCCCGATAAAAATGATACCTCACTTGTGTGGGTAGGCCTAGCGCCCGCGACAGGAAACGCCCCAAAACGCAACGTGGACACATCCCATTTTTTTGAAAGAAAACAGAGGTGTTTTTTGCAAAGTGCCTACCTGTAGGTTTTGGCCTCTAGCTCAGCCGGCACCTAGGGAAACCTACCAAACCTGTGCATTTCTGAAAACTAGAGACCTAGGAGAATCCAAGATGGGGTGACTTGTGGGGCTCTGACCAGGTTCTGTTACCCAGAATCCTTTGCAAACTTAAAAATTTGGCAAAAAAAACACATGTTCCTCACATTTCTGTGGCAGAAAGTTCTGGAATCTGAGAGGAGCCACAGATTTCCTTCCACCCAGCGTTCCCCCAAGTCTCCTGATAAAAATGATACCTCACTTGTGTGGGTAGGCCTAGCGCCCGCGACAGGAAACGCCCCAAAGCGCAACGTGGACACATCCACATTTTTTAAAGAAAACAGAGGTGTTTTTTGCAAAGTGCGTACCTGTAGATTTTGGCCTCTAGCTCAGCCGGCACCTAGCGAAACCTACCAAACCTGTGCATTTCTGAAAACTAGAGACCTAGGGGAATCCAAGATGAGGTGACTTGTGGGGCTCGGACCAGGTTCTGTTACCCAGAATCCTTTGCAAACCTCAAAATTTGGCTAAAAAAACACATGTTCCTCACATTTCTGTGGCAGAAAGTTCTGGAATCTGAGAGGAGCCACAAATTTCCTTCCACCCAGCGTTCCCCGAAGTCTCCCGATAAAAATGATACCTCACTTGTGTAGGTAGGCCTAGCGCCCGCGACAGGAAACGCCCCAAAGCGCAACGTGGACACATCCACATTTTTGAAAGAAAACAGAGGTGTTTTTTGCAAAGTGCCTACCTGTAGATTTTGGCCTCTAGCTCAGCCGGCACCTAGGGAAACCTACCAAACCTGTGCATTTCTGAAAACTAGAGATGTAGGGGAATCCAAGATCGGGTGACTTGTGGGGCTCGGACCAGGTTCTGTTACCCAGAATCCTTTGCAAACCTCAAAATTTGGCTAAAAAAACACATGTTCCTCACATTTCTGTGGCAGAAAGTTCTGGAATCTGAGAGGAGCCACAAATTTCCTTCCACCCAGCGTTCCCCGAAGTCTCCCGATAAAAATGATACCTCACTTGTGTAGATAGGCCTAGCGCCCGCGACAGGAAACGCCCCAAAGCGCAACGTGGACACATCCAAATTTTTGAAAGAAAACAGAGGTGTTTTTTGCAAAGTGCCTACCTGTAGATTTTGGCCTCTAGCTCAGCCGCCACCTAGGGAAACCTACCAAACCTGTGCATTTCTGAAAACTAGAGACCTAGGGGAATCTAAGATGGGGTGACTTGTGGGGCTCGGACCAGGATCTGTTACCCAGAATCCTTTGCAAACTTCAAAATTTGGCAAAAAAAACACATGTTCCTCACATTTCTGTGGCAGAAAGTTCTGGAATCTGAGAGGAGCCACAAATTTCCTTCCACCCAGCGTTCCCCCAAGTCTCCCGATAAAAATGATACCTCACTTGTGTGGGTAGGCCTAGCGCCCGCGACAGGAAACGCCCCAAAGCGCAACGTGGACACATCCAAATTTTGAAAGAAAACAGAGGTGTTTTTTGCAAAGTGCCTACCTGTAGATTTTGGCCTCGAGCTCAGCCGCCACCTAGGGAAACCTACCAAACCTGTGCATTTCTGAAAACTAGAGACCTAGGGGAATCTAAGATGGGGTGACTTGTGGGGCTCGGACCAGGTTCTGTTACCCAGAATCCTTTGCAAACCTCAAAATTTGGCTAAAAAAACACATGTTCCTCACATTTCTGTGGCAGAAAGTTCTGGAATCTGAGAGGAGCCACAAATTTCCTTCCACCCAGCGTTCCCCCAAGTCTCCCGATAAAAATGATACCTCACTTGTGTGGGTAGGCCTAGCGCCCGCGACAGGAAACGCCCCAAAGCGCAACGTGGACACATCCACATTTTTTAAAGAAAACAGAGGTGTTTTTTGCAAAGTGCCTACCTGTAGATTTTGGCCTCTAGCTCAGCCGGCACCTAGGGAAACCTACCAAACCTGTGCATTTCTGAAAACTAGAGACCTAGGGGAATCCAAGATGGGGTGACTTGTGGGGCTCGGACCAGGATCTGTTACCCAGAATCCTTTGCAAACCTCAAAATGTGGCTAAAAAAACACATGTTCCTCACATTTCTGTGGCAGAAAGTTCTGGAATCTGAGAGGAGCCACAAATTTCCTTCCACCCAGCGTTCCCCCAAGTCTCCCGATAAAAATGATACCTCACTTGTGTGGGTAGGACTAGCGCCCACGAAAGGAAATGGCCCAAAACACAACGTGGACACATCACATTTTTTCATAGAAAACAGTGCCTACCTGTGGATTTTGGCCTGTAGCTCAGCGGGCACCTGGGAAAACCTAGCAAACCGGCGCATTTTTGAAAACTAGAAACCCAGGGGAATCCAAGATGGGGTGACTTGTGGGGCTCTGACCAGGTTATGTTACCCAGAATCCTTTGCAAACATCAACATTCGGCCAAAAAAACACTTTTCCCTCTCATTTCGGTGACAAAAAGTTCTGGAATCTGAGAGGAGCCACAAATTTCCTTCCACCCAGCGTTCCCCCAAGTCTCCCGATAAAAATGATACCTCACTTGTGTAGGTAGGCCTAGCGCCCGCGACAGGAAACGCCCCAAAGCGCAACGTGGACACATCCAAGTTTTTGAAAGAAAACAGAGGTGTTTTTTGCAAAGTGCCTACCTGTAGCTTTTGGCCTCTAGCTCAGCCGGCACCTAGGGAAACCTACCAAACCTGTGCATTTCTGAAAACTAGAGACCTAGGGGAATCCAAGATGGGGTGACTTGTGGGGCTCTGACCAGGTTCTGTTACCCAGAATCCTTTGCAAACCTCAAAATTTGGCAAAAAAAACACATGTTCCTCACATTTCTGTGGCAGAAAGTTCTGGAATCTGGGAGGAGCCACAAATTTCCTTCCACCCAGTGTTCCCCCAAGTCTCCTGATAAAAATGATACCTCACTCGTGTAGGTAGGCCTAGCACCCGCGACAGGAAACGCTCCAAAGCGCAACGTGGACACATCCACATTTTTGAAAGAAAACAGAGCTGTTTTTTGCAAAGTGCCTACCTGTAGATTTTGGCCTCTAGCTCAGCCGGCACCTAGGGAAACCTACCAAACCTGTGCATATCTGAAAACTAGAGACCTAGGGGAATCCAAGATAGGGTGACTTGTGGGGCTCGGACCAGGTTCTGTTACCCAGAATCCTTTGCAAACCTCAAAATTTGTCTAAAAAAACACATGTTCCTCACATTTCTGTGGCAGAAAGATCTGGAATCTGAGAGGAGCCACAAATTTCCTTCCACCCAGCGTTCCCCCAAGTCTCCCGATAAAAATGATACCTCACTTGTGTAGGTAGGCCTAGCGCCTGTGACAGGAAACGCCCCAAAGCGCAACGTAGACACATCCAAATTTTTGAAAGAAAACAGAGGTGTTTTTTGCAAAGTGCCTACCTATAGATTTTGGCCTCTAGCTCAGCCGGCACCTAGGGAAACCTACCAAACCTGTGCATTTCTGAAAACTAGAGATCTAGGGGAATCTAAGATAGGGTGACTTGTGGAGCTCGGACCAGGTTCTGTTACCCAGAATCCTTTGCAAACCTCAAAATTTGGCTAATAAAAAACACATGTTCCTCACATTTCTGTGGCAGAAAGTTCTGCAATCTGAGAGGAGCCACAAATTTCTTTCCACCCAGCGTTCCCCCAAGTCTCCCGATAAAAATGATACCTCACTTGTGTGGGTAGGCCTAGCGCCCGCGACAGGAAACGCCCCAAAGCGCAACGTGGACACATCCACATTTTTGAAAGAAAACAGAGGTGTTTTTTGCAAAGTGCCTACCTGTAGATTTTGGCCTCTAGCTCAGCCGGCACCTAGGGAAACCTACCAAACCTGTGCATTTCTGAAAACTAGAGACCTAGGGGAATCCAAGATGGGGTGACTTGTGGGGCTCAGACCAGGTTCTGTTACCCAGAATCCTTTGCAAACCTCAAAATTTGGCTAAAAAAACACATGTTCCTCACATTTCTGTGGCAGAAAGTTCTGGAATCTGAGAGGAGCCACAAATTTCCTCCCACCCAGCGTTCCCCCAAATCTCCTGATCAAAATGATACCTCACTTGTGTGGGTAGGACTAGCGCCCACGAAAGGAAATGGCCCAAAACACAACGTGGACACATCACATTTTTTCATAGAAAACAGTGCCTACCTGTGGATTTTGGCCTGTAGCTCAGCGGGCACCTGGGGAAACCTAGCAAACCGCGCATTTTTGAAAACTAGAAACCCAGGGGAATCCAAGGTGGGGTGACTTGCGGGGCTCTGACCAGGTTATGTTACCCAGAATCCTTTGCAAACATCAAAATTCGGCCAAAAAAACACTTTTCCCTCTCATTTCGGTGACAGAAAGTTATGGAATCTGAGAGGAGCCACAAATTTCCTTCCACCCAGCGTTCCCCTAAGTCTCTCAATAAAAATGGTACCTCACTTCTGTGGGTAGGCCTAGCGCCCACGAAAGGAAATGGCCCAAAACACAACATGGACACAACATATTTTTTCACAGAAAACAGAGGTGTTTTTTGCAAAGTGCCTACCTGTGGAGTTTGGCCTCTAGCTCAGCCGGCCCCGGGGGGGGGACAGAAATGCTGTAAAATAAATTTGACCCCGCATCCCCCCTAAACCCCCCCTGCCCAGGAGCGACCCTTGCCTACGGGGTCGCTCCCCCTGCGAGACATTGGCGCCAAAAAAACAAATCCCCGGTGCCTATTGGTTTCTGCCCCCAGGGGGGGCAGAAATGGCCTAAAATAAATTTGCCCCCACAACCCCCAACCCCCTCCCCCCCGGGAGCGACCCTTGCCTACGGGGTCGCTCCCCCTGCGTGACATTGGCGCCAAAAAACAAATCCTCAGTGCCTAGTGGTTTCTGCCCCCTTGGGGGCAGATTGACCTAAAATCGGCCAATGGGACAGAAATGGTCTAAATACAATTTGCCCCCCAGGGCAGCGATCCTTGCCTGATGGGTCGCTACCCATCTCTAAAAAAACAAAAAAAAAAAAAAAAAAAAACACACAAAAAAAATTTGCCCTGGCGCCTAGAGGTATCTGCCCCCCCTGGGGGTAGATCGGCCTAATAATAGGCCGATCTGCCCCCAGGGGGGGCAGAAATGGCCTAAAATAAATTTGACCCCCAACCCTCCCCCGGGAGCGACCCTTGCCTACGGGGTCGCTCCCCCTGCGTGACATTGGCGCCAAAAAACAAATCCCCGGTGCCTAGTGGTTTCTGCCACATTGGGGGCAGATTGACCTAAAATCGGCCAATCTGCCCCCAGGGGGGCAGAAATGGTTTAAATACAATTTGCCCCCCAGGGGAGCGACCCTTGCCTGATGGGTTGCTCCCCATCTCTAAAAAAACAAACAAACACAAAAAAAAAAAACACAAAAAAACAATTTGCCCTGGCGCCTAGAGGTATCTGCCCCCAGGGCCTAAAATAAATTTGCCCCCCCAGGAAGCGACCCTTGCCTAAGGGGTCGCTCCCCTTGCGTGAAATTCACGCAAAGAAAAAAGTCCCTGGTGTCTAGTAGTTTCTGCCCCCCTTGGGGGCAGATTGGCCTCATCAAAATAGGCCAATCTGCCCCCAAGGGGGGCAGTAATGGCCTAAATATAATTTTCCCCCAAGGGGAGCGACCCTTGCCTAAGGGGTCACTCCCCACCTAAAAAAATTAAATAAAACATTAAAAAAAAACAATTATGATCCCTGGTGCCTAGAGGTTTCTGCCCCCCCCCGGGGGCAGATCGGCCTAATAATACACCGATCTGCCCCCAGGGGGGGGCAGAAAAGGCCTTTCTGAAAAAATGCCCCCCCTGGGAGCGACCCTTGCCCAAGGGGTCGCTCCCTTATGTTAATTTCACCCAAAAAATAATAATCCCTTGAGTCTAGTGGGGTTACAAAAGCCGGATTGCAAGCAATCCGGGTTTTGAAACCCTGGGAGCGACTTCAAAGGGAAGGAAATACATTTCCTTCCCTTTGAAGCCCCTCCGGGCCTCCCCCAGTGATTGAAAGAGAAATGCTTAGCATTTCTCTTTCATTCGCGCTGGAAGCTATGGGGGAGGCCCCTGTGACTAATCAGTGTCACAGGGGGGGGAGTCAGGGGTGGAAGGGGAAGGTCTTCCCTTTCCATCCCCGCCTCAGGGGGAGGGGGGTGCACGGGGGGCATGCTAGCACTCCCCCAAGTTCCCCTGTGCCTTGCACGAGGTCACCTCGTCCAAGGCACAGGGGAACTGTAGCCTTGGACGAGGTCACCTCGTCCAAGGCACAGAAGCGGTTAAGAATCATCCCAGTATTTCCTTTCAGTGTGGGCCAGTGGATAAGGCAGGTAGGTAGGTAATTGGAAGGCTGATGGCTTTTGAGCATAGATTTACCTTGGTAGGCTATTATGGGCCCAATAGAGATGATCCCTCACCCTTGGTAGAACTTTTTCATCATTTGTTGCAGTTTCCCGACCCTATAATATGGATGGGATACTTCAACGTTGTGTTGAATTATAAATTAGATAGATCCTCAGGTAGTAGATCAAAAACTAATGAAAAAATTTGATCGAAAGTATTAGTTATGATGTCTCAGTTAGGGCTGCATGATATATGGAGGGAGAGGATGGGACAAAAACTCGGATACACATATAATAACAAAAAATATAGACATCAATCTAGGATCGACTATGTCTTAGTGGACAGAAGGTTGAGGGATCGTGTTGAGGAGGTAGTACACGTTGGGGCCCACATATCTGACCACTCAGCAGTAAGTATGAATATTAATTTGCAGGGGAGGGAAACTCAGTAGGTGGACTGGATAGGAGTCTATTATTGGACGAGAAGATGGTAGCAAATCTGAGAGCGGACACAGAAGATCTCGGATCATCATCACCAGCTATAGGTTGGGACCAATGTTCCCTGTATGGTGGGCGCACTCGCGCATGATGACTTTCCCCACCGGGCACACACATTTGGAAAGTGCGCACATTTCAAAAGCAAGCAGCATGAAAATATGCTCTCTTTCCAGCAGAGCAGGACCAGAGGAGAAATCACTGTGAATAAGGTTTGTGGTTTTTCAGGGCCTCAGAGTTACAGCAGGTCACGGAGTTTAGCTTCATCTGGCTGGAGGGCACCGGGCAGCCTTAAGGGCAATAAATAATGCTTATCATCAGGCTGGCTGGCTTATACAGCTCGGGGTTATCGCTTGCTAGATAAAATGTTAAAGTGGAAACACGGAATACTAAGGCAGCACAATCCTGAAGCTATCTCAGGCCTGTTCAATCCCGCCTTTCCCATATGTATCTTTTATTTGCAGTAAATGCTTGAGTATGAAAAATAAGCTCCGGCCCTCAAAAATAAGTGCCAGTGCGGAACAACAAGTAAAACATTTTTCTTTAAATCAGTGCCATCTTCTTTATGGGAATGCATTTGAAAGTGCAAACCTCAGGATGGTGGCCAGCTGTCCCTGGGGATCACAAATTGCGACAAGTCTTCTTAGTATTCATTATAATAAAGTTCCCCGATCTTCACATGCTGCAATATTGCTAAGTGTGGATGATGGTCTACATTTTGTTAGGCTAGTATAGGATGCTTATTGGCAGTTCTGTGAAAAAAACGCCATACCAGAAAACTAAAACAAGATTTTAAAAAATATTGAACATTGTCCTTTCAGTGATTTTGGGAGTGCAGGTGATTCCTAGCTTGTTATAAAGACAAAACTTTCTTTTCTTTGAACAGTGTAGTAAGGGAAATTTTCAGCACAAGACCAAATTAAGTGGAAATGAAGGATTGCATAGTAAGCAAAAGAACAAGGAAATGAGGATAACGGAGTTGGTGATGATGAAATTAGAGTTACAGACAAATCCCTGTAATTAACAAAAACACAAAAGGAGGACCCTCTTCAGAATACAAGCTGACAAAGTGTTTAAAAATGTAATGGCATTTAACGTCATGTGTGGCCATCTAGAATATGATGCCACTTCGTCTATCCCAATCTGGAAAAGTCATCATAAGGAGAAGAGGATGATGTCTTTCCATTCTTACAATGTCACTCATGCTTTATTTCCCTAGTTGTGTTTTACCTCTTCTGCTTGTAATAACTTGTGCACAGTTGTTAAGATGGCACAGCAATTGTTTACTTTCTTAAAGACTCTGGCTCCCTCAAGGCTTGGACCATATGATTTAAAGACTATGAATAACAGGTCATGTACTGGGGGTGTCCCACCAGGTCACAAAACTGCCTTAATGCCCTATTACATGGAGCAAGGTTTATAAAAATATCCCTTTTTTGCTTTAGTGGTAAAACAAAGCTATAAAGGCAAATGCCAAAGATCTTGGTAGTTATGCGCTGTGCTCACGTGAATGGTCAATTTCTTGGTGCACGCATCCATGGCTGCCGCGCACAGAGACCTTACACTGCCGCACACAGTGGAAAAAAATTAGAGGGAACATTGGTTGGGACACCTTTAAGGCTTTTCTGAGAGGTAGATTGATAAGAGCATCCTCCCTTAAAAGGAAGGCTTACAAAGAAAAGATCGGGCGACTGGAAGAACGATTACATCAGGTAGCTCGAGTTGATATTTTCAGATTATAAATGGGGGGGGTCTGAAAAAATTACGTAAGCTCCACCAAGATTTAAGGCAGGAGCTTGTAGCTGCAATTGATATGAGAGTTAAGGCAAGATCTGAAGCAAATGATCGCGCATTTTGAAGATGGAGAAAACAGCTGGAAATTGTTCGCTTGGAAAATAAAGACGGACCTGGTTAGGAACAAGGTGTGAGGTACTAGGTTTTTCAGAACCGGTACTGATCCGGTAACCCAGCGGTGCCAGGGTACACCCAAAGACCTCGGGTACTTTCCTGATTCAGATCACAGAAACTCAGAGTCTTCTAGGTGAAGTCAAAGATCAAATTTATTGGCTGCAACCAAGTGACAAGCGTCCTAGAAGTACAACAGCACGGTTTGTATGTTCTCAGGAGACTGTGTTTCAATGCAAAGTCAGGTTTCCTTATATACAGTTTTTTAAGCTTCAGGCAAACATTCTTGACATTTTGGTTGGTCATTCACATGTTTTCACTACAAAGGAAAAAACAGTGTCATGATGAAACCTTATATTTCATGTCATCCAACCCATAATAAATTACCCGGCAAGGCCTAGTATTTTACATCAGATAAGTGTGGACCCCCAATAAAAACGGGCACCTCCCCCTCGTAAAGTAAGAAGAAGAAAAGAGCAGGTGCAGGTGTGAGCAAGATTAGGCAGGGTGTGTGAGCGATAATAAGGGTTTTATGGCATGGTGTGCCTTGATGCTATCTGATTCGGCCACTGGGAGAGGGACTGACCAAACAGGTTTGGCCTGAGGCAATGGTTCCAGCTTGCCCAGGCCAGAGAGAAGTCAACCAAGGTGTACGTGTCCTTGGAATCAAATCTGACTGTATTATAAGCCTATGTGAGGGCAACTTTTAAAAATGGCTGCTGTGTATAAAATGGGAGCCACGAGTGCAGGACGAAAATGGCGATTTCGAGGTGAAAACGCTGCTGGAATTGAGCGAAAATGCTCATGCTTAGTGTACTAGTCATTATCGGTCTTTTGATACTAAAATCGTACTGCTGTGGCAAAGTAAATTACATGGGTCCAGAATTTTTAGAACCACAAACCCTCCTTTTGCCCTTACATAGGCAATAAACCTATTCTCATGCTAATCTGAGTCCAGGTCTATGTTTATAAGGCCATGGAGATGTTGCTGGAGCAAAATTCTAGTACTTGGTAACTCTCTCTGGACAGGTCTCCTCGAACATGAAGTAGCACAAAAAGGCCACATATGGCAGGACAAAATAAGGAATACCTCTATCTGCAGTAGGTGGCATAAGATCACACACCCAACAATTAGTGATGTTCACTACTAACTAGTGTTGATGCAGAAGCTGTACAAAAGAATTGCTTACGAATTCTGATCTTCTAACCTGCTCATGTTCAGGAAAAGGGTGAAAAGAGTGCAAAGAAACAATAGTAGGAAAAGACATAGGTTGGGAAGTGGGTGCAGAAGTCAATTGAGTAGAGAAAAACAATCCTACCCATAAATGACAACGTCATGTTTAAAAGACACTAGAAAACACGTTATTAAGAACATATAGACAACGGGAGAAAGTAGTGACCACTATGAAATAATAATTTTTCACAACCCTAACCAAAAAGCAAATCCTAAAATTATCTAGTAACATTTTTAGGGCTCCTCTGCATTTCAGTAATTTTTGTATGTTCAGGTGGAACAGTGGTGACTCTCATCAATGCTCTAAGGTGAAAAGGGGGTACTCTTTCCACAGAAAATGGACTTTATTCTGCTTTTACTAAACAGAATAGTACTTTAAAACAATGCCAGCAAAACAATCAGTCTCCTAACACCTAGTCTATACAATCACACGGAAACCTCTTGTGAAACCAACTATGCCCAGAGTCCGTTCAAAAAGCCTCTCTGGCAGGCTTCTATTGTCCATCAAATTTTCTTTTGTTGTTTTCTTTCGCATGGGCCTCTCAATTCAGGCCTCTTCGTGAGAAAATACTGCTTAGTTGGAGTGCCCTCCTGGCAAACACCCACAGCTCACTCGAAAGTCTCAATGTCTTAAAACAATGCACCAGTGTCTCTCCTCTGTGGCAGACACTACAAACAATGTGCTCTTCATTGATCAAGGGCACAAATCATCTCGTGCAGACACAAGCACCATTAATTGGGAAATAGCTCAAGCTCAGCAGCACTTTCAGACTCCAACACTCATTATTTAGTGTCAGAGGACGCTCAAGCTGCTCTTTCATGGGCACCACAATATAGTGCCTTTTTCCAAACTTGAAATCTCCGGTGCACTGCCCTTCTTCCGTTGGAGCAAAGAAAAGGGGGTGTGTGGCCAAAACTCAGGCCAAGGGGCTCAAGGGATTGCACACTGTCAGAGGTTACCAGCACATGACAGGTAGAGAAATGAAACCTCAAAACAGCTCTGCCATCAACAACAGGAATCCTTCTCTTTAGCTCTTTTACACTGAAACTTTGGTTTTGTGATGTCCAACGCCATCTGATGGAGCAAGTACGATACCATGCGCTGGCGATCGCTGTCCAGCTTTGCTACTTTCTGGGTGCTGAGACTGTAGGGCCAAGACGTCCGTCTTTCATCTGTAGCTGTCACTGATGGGAATTAGGCTTAAATCAATGTCCTGCAGGTTATTATGACTTGATACCCGCAGAATCTAGTGACATAGGAAATGTGCCACAGTTGTTAGTTTCCTTCAATTTAGTAAAAAAAACAGTTCATGGTTTTTAACAAGGGGACTGCAAGCAGGTGGTCTGCAATCTTCAAAGGAGTAGCCATACACCATGGGCATAAAATACAAAGACAAAGGCAGAAGGGCAAAACAGGGTCTCTAGCATCTTTAATTGGGTTCTCTCCATTATTCTCTGCCATCTATAGCTACATGAGAATTCTATCTGAATGGATTTCCTCACACAGTGGCATTGTCTAATGGGGTAAACACATATTTGCCTCAATGATTAAGTCTAGGTGTTCCTCCTTACCTTAGAACATCTCAATAGAGAAATCACATGATACCGATTATCAGGGACATGTAGAAACCTTCCTTTAAAAACTGTGCATCAGGTGCACTATGCAATACACAGGCTAATAGTCAAATGTGCAAACAAAAAGACAAGAACTAGAGGGTCCTGATATTTGCATGATTAGGACACATCTGATCCCACCAAACTTAAAGTAGCAGGAACAGAAGGGAACCGAAAACCAAATTAAAATAGACATTGAAAATTCGTCATGTTCAAAAAGGTAAACATAAGATATCTCCTATTGAGATGGAAAACTTGTCTTACTATAATATTGAGTCAGTTAACCAGTCTATCGCAACCCTGACAGTCAGGCTGGAAAACATTGAAGCAGGCCTAAGGCAAATTCTTGAAAACCAGTCTGGTCATACCAAAGGGAATTATACATAACATGGGGGTCCCTGGTACATCACTGCAGTCTGGAAATGTGAACCTGAACAATACATCAATAATAATAAAAGGGCTGACTGGTGAAAGGAATTCGAAAAAGAGAAATGGGACTAGGACATAGCTAAAATCTCAATAACTAAGCATGATGCGACATTGGTCAGGGGAAGTAACAAAAGAAAAAATCTATAGGAAGAACAAAAAAAATTATTTGGGTGATAGTCAGGCATGTGACACAACACCGAGAGTACGGGTGATACACAAAGTCCAAAGTTACACAAATTTTAACTCTACCGTTGGCGACTACAACATATACGGTACTCCTAGCTAATGTTTCAGTTCCTTCTTCAGGAAAAAATGAAAACCTGGTTTTCTTTTAAGGAACGAAAGCCATATGCTACTTAGGAAACAGAACATCATTAACTAATGTAATATAGAAATTAGGCCACCTTGAGTCACAGATCTATAATTTAATCCTTAGGTCCAATCAAGGATACATAAATGTAGGGCTGCCTGTTCCTTTAAGGGAAGGGGCAGTAACGTGACTAACTGCAGGTGACACACTTTGATCCTGTATATCTCTTTTTATTTTCCTTCAATACCATTATAGCCAAATAGACATTCACTGGTGAAGTGTTGTCTTTTATGTTCACAGCATGAAATATCATTATCTGTGGAATTTAGTAACCAGAACAAGTTCAACCAACTGTTGCGTAGCGATGGGCATCGTCATGACCATCCCCTCACAACACAGGGGAGCTTGTAATAGTATCAAAAGCAGCAACAAACATGCAAAAAACAAATAAAAAATAATAAAAACGCACAAAACGTCAAGCCATCAGATATACTTGCTGTGTATCAAGCACAAAAAGCATAGACAAAACAATAGCATGTGTGAATAAGCGGTGACACACAACACCATGTCATGTACTTTATGCACTGTAAACCTGCAGCCCAAAACCCAATATTTGGGCCTGTTTAATTTGTCAGGTTTAAAATCCTTACCCTCCTTTTGACAGTAGATCACCAGGCAATGGAAATCTGCTGTCAAATATAACTTTACTGTTTCTCTTCTAACATACAGGACCAGCAAGAACAATTCATGATAGGACCAAATACATGAAAATAAATTTCCATTACTTAACTGTTACCCTCTTGTCAGTTACTTCGCAACATCAAGCCACCTTAGTTTTACCTTTCTAAAAGTAAAAATTGTTACACTGACACTCCATATTAATTTGGCACCTACAATTTCCACTGTGAAAAATAAGTCTTAATTAGCAAATCGTTCTCATTAAGGCATGTAGCCTTCAAAATTTGAGAAAAGGGCTGCATCTTATTTTCTGTCTAAGACTTAATGCAACACTTCGTTTTCTGTCAAATAAAAGCAACTAGCAGGCATCATTTTATTTTTTTAGAACGGAGACACAAATGTATCAGTTCTGCAGAGCATTTAACATGATGTTGGGACTTTCGAAGAAACCCCTTTTTTTATATTTTCCCTTTGGAATTCAGTTCTTTAATTGTATTGATGTTCTTCTGGAGAAACCAGAAATCCCACTTTTAGAGGCCCGTAGGGTCATTCTGCATTTTACAGAGACAAGGCCCTAATTTAAAAGGTCACAAGTGTCAACACGACAGCCTCCTCCATTGTTTATGGGAAAACTAAAGATAGCATCTCAGCAGCATGACTTGAGCCAGCCTCTGTAGCTCTCCTAGCTTCTGTCACTCTGAATCTGTCAAAGACAGTAGGCCTTTCTATTTTCCTTCTAACCTGCAATAATTCACTCTATTTAAAAAAAATAATTTTTCCTTTTTAGGCGCTAAAAAAAATTATCTCTATTTCCAGATTATTAAACTACATTTACTGTGAATAATTCACAAACCTTAATAACACACATACCAGTTGTTAGAATAAATGCTTTTTGCAATCCCATGCAATGGTACATATTTCATCAACCTCGAATGAATGAACGTCTCAGTAGGCCCAGCTGAAGTTAGAACCTTCAACCTTGATATTAAAACAAGCCTTTGTACTGGCACATTGACTCATTGAATCATAAGAAGGCACGACCTGCAAATATATATCAAACCTAAATGTATGCATTTACTGAAGCCTGAGACACTTTAAAAAGTACTCTGAATGAAAGAAAATGCAGTTTAAACAGTGCTTTTGCCCAAAATCGACTTTGATATTTTAGGCATTAAAAAAATCAATATCCTACAATTTTCTTGCATAATATGCATTACCAGAATGTCTATTACACAATCCATGAGTCAGCCATTGAAAATATTAACTTATACTTTATATAAATGAGCTTGTTTGCTCCTGCGCCAAGGGAAAATTGCACATACAAATGTCATTTTAGCGGTGCAACATAACTTAAATTAAATTTTAATGTTAGGAGGTCATAGTATAGGTATTAAGCTTTATAAATATTAAAAAACGATTTTGAAAGGCACTTATTTTTTTAAATAATTTTTCCATAATTAATAATTTTCTTTAAAAAAAAAAAAAAAACCCAATTATTCTTTTTTTTGTGATAATTCCACATATAAAAGCAAGCTGCATCCCTTGCCTATTATTTGGGATACATTAACTCACAAGCCTAAGCGCATAAGCCTAACTTGAAATGCGTCACATTTTTGCGCCACTTTCATTTAAAAGGAAGGTTATGCAAAATTCCACCCATGTTTAACTGGGAAAGTGCTGGCTGAATTAAAAATAGATAATTTCGTTTTTTTTTTTTTTGGGGGCCCTATTTATATCTATTGAATGTGTTTTCTAATTTATTAAGCATTTAACGGCAGTTTTGTATATGTGCACAATTGCTCATTCTATAAATTAAAGAGCAACATATAGCTATGTTAGCACATCACATGGTTCATTTCTGGATTTTTTCTAAGTTTCTACTTAATATTAATTAACCAACATTTTACTTAACAAACTGTAAACATCAAGAAGACCCACAAACACACATTGAGCTCATTTCAGATATAAACAGAAAACACTCAGTACACACAATACAGCGCGCTTTAGCCATTTATCATAAATAGCGCCGTCGCAATTTACTTACAGAACCGTTTGCAGATCCTAGTTGTAAGTCATATTTACAAGAAAAAAAAAAAAACTTTTCTCAATTATTTCCAAGAATAGCGGACCCATACTTTATTAAACGTGATGGGGCCTACTCCGTGCTTCACATATAGTTCATAGGTTGGAGTTCCAATCGGAGGAACCGGACATGAGTCCTCCAACCGGGAGTCCCTTTTACAACCAAGACAAAACAAATTTCCAAGTCTGCTAAGACCAGGCATCTTCGCTCACTAGTCTAGCTTCAAACTTCAAAGGATTATCGTTTACGATAGTCTCGTGAATACACGAGTCCTTCGGCTTTGGTACTTGCAAGTTCCAAATCAAAGTGATCCCAAAGGGATACCAAACCAAATGTCCAACTAAGGACCAAACCAAGTGTCCAACTAAGGACCAAACCAAGTGTCCAACTAAGGACTGGGAGACGCTCCACTTATACTTAACTGAAAATATCGATGACGTCACCAGAAGACTCGTCTTATCGTTTCGCTCTACCAAACATCAAGGGTCCAAATCAGGGCGATAGCCAGGGCAGCAGTCCTTCATAGCCGTCGGGAAGCGGGGAACCTCGCAGCAAAGACTTTCGGACCACGTCGACATGCAGGGGTCGATGAAGTGGCGGCCTTCCTCCAGAATTTTCACACGAAGCTCCCCACGGACCTCAGGCTTGGACCTTTACCGCTGGTATCGCCCCACGTTGGGCGCCAACTGAGGTACTGGGTTTTTCAGAACCGGTACTGATCGGTAACCCAGCGGTGCCAGGGTACACCCAAAGACCTCGGGTACTTTCCTGATTCAGATCACAGAAACTCAGAGTCTTCTAGGTGAAGTCAAAGATCAAATTTATTGGCTGCAACCAAGTGACAAGCGTCCTAGAAGTACAACTGCACGGTTTGTATGTTCTCAGGAGACTGTGTTTCAATGCAAAGTCAGGTTTCCTTATATACAGTTTTTTAAGCTTCAGGCAAACATTCTTGACATTTTGGTTGGTCATTCACATGTTTTCACTACAAAGGAAAAAACAGTGTCATGATGAAACCTTATATTTCATGTCATCCAACCCATAATAAATTACCCGGCAAGGCCTAGTATTTTACATCAGATAAGTGTGGACCCCCAATAAAAACGGGCACCTCCCCCTCGTAAAGTAAGAAGAAGAAAAGAGCAGGTGCAGGTGTGAGCAAGATTAGGCAGGGTGTGTGAGCGATAATAAGGGTTTTATGGCATGGTGTGCCTTGATGCTATCTGATTCGGCCACTGGGAGAGGGACTGACCAAACAGGTTTGGCCTGAGGCAATGGTTCCAGCTTCCCCCGGGCAGAGAGAAGTCAATCAAGGTGTACGTGTCCTTGGAATCAAATCTGACTGTATTATAAGCCTATGTGAGGGCAACTTTTAAAAATGGCTGCTGTGTATAAAATGGGAGCCACGAGTGCAGGACGAAAATGGCGATTTCGAGGTGAAAACGCTGCTGGAATTGAGCGAAAATGCTCATGCTTAGTGTACTAGTCATTATCGGTCTTTTGATACTAAAATCGTACTGCTGTGGCAAAGTAAATTACATGGGTCCAGAATTTTTAGAACCACAGGTGGTAGAAATTTATGCTAAAAAATCAGGGGATATTTGCAGGAGTAACAGGGAGATTGGGGAAGCTATCCGATATTACGTTCAGGAACTTTATTCAGAGAATTTAGAGGTGTCAGGTGAGATAGTGAAGTCCTTGTTAAAAGACCTCGACCTGGCAGTTTTGGGGGAGGAAGATAATAAAGTTCTACGTGAACACATAGAGCAGGTCGAACTAGAGCGGTCTATACAAACGGGGAAGCTAGGGAAAGCTCCAGGCCCAGATGGGTTACCTTTTGAAATATATAAAGTGTTAGGAGGCAGTATTACAAAACAATTAGTGGGTCTATGCAATAACATTTTAGATGAAGGTGGCGCACTACCTCTCTCCTGGAAGGAAGCTATCATCACATTAATCTTAAAGCCAGGGAAAGATCCCAAGAGTTGTGATTCAAATAGGCAGATTTCTTTGTTAAATTGTGATTATAAAATGTTTACAAAAGTGCTGGCGGACAGACTGGGGGGCATTCTAGGTAGTCTTATACAGGAAGATCAAAAGGGGTTTCTAAAAGGCAGATATATGCACGAATTGACACAGCTTGATAGGCTCAATAGATTTAGCTAATTCATGCAAAGAACCTTTAGCTCTAGTAATGATTGATGCCACAAAGGCGTTTGATAGGGTCAACTGGGTGTACCTGAATACGCTTTGTGAAGTTTTTAATTTGTGAGGGAGGTTCATAAGGGTATTGCACCATGACCCGATTGCAAGAGTCTTGGTTAATGGCACCCTAACTCACTCTTTTAAGATCGGAAGAGTAACCAGGCAGGGGTGCCCATTATCCCCACTGTTATTTAATCTGTATATAGAACCCCTGGCTTGTAAAATCAGAAGAGAGCAGAGGATATCCCTGTTTAAGTGTGGGGATTGCTGCAGGGAGATAGCCTTGTATGCAGATGACCTGATGGTATATACCACAAATTTAAAGCATACATTACCAGCCTTAGAAGAACAGACAAATTAATTTGGGGAGATTGCTGGGTATGCAGTTAACAAAGAAAAAAATTAAATTATCGTGTGGAACATGCAGGCGGAGGGAACTCCAATTAAAAGCGAGTTAAAATATTTGGGTATTACGATAACCTAGGATATAGAGAAAATGGTGGAGGCCAATTTTATCAGGGTTATGAAAGACTCTGGCAAGTTAATGAAGAACTGGGCAAATCTACCCCTCACAATTATAGGGAGGGGTAGCCTGGTTAAAATGATGATTCTACCCAAACTTCTATTGATCTTCAATGCAGTGCCTTTAAAGTACAATAAAGAGTGGCTGAGCAAACTACAGGGCAAAATTTGCAGCTTTATATGTGCTTCGAAGGGTGTATGCGTCTCATGGAAGAAACAGAGAAGGAAGAAGGAGAAGGGGGGATAGCGCTCCCCGACCTCCAATTTTATGCTTGGGTGCTTTTTATTAAGAACATTGGTGGGATAATGAACAGGTCAGGAGCTACGGAGCTGGGGCGGATTCTAAAAGTAATGATGGAGGTTAATGATGGAATACAGGTAGGATTCCCATATAAATTTGGAGATCCTAAATAGAAAGTGAGATTTAAAATTATGCAGGACTCCGCAAAGCAGTGGTATGCGATAAGGAAATATGCACCCCTCTGGGATTCTCCAGGCTCACCGGAATGGATTAAAGATCCTCTAGCTATACCTCTGAAAGAGGCAGGATTCATGCAGTGGGGGCAAATGTTTAATGAAGGTAATCTGACATTGTACGAGGACCTGGATACAGCGACAGAGAGCAAGCTCTCTAAATGTAAGTATCTTCAAATAGTAAGCTGGGGGAGGAGTGTGAAAGAGGGGGTAGGTGGCTCAAACGAGATGGAGGAGTTACTTTATCAGGATGTACCCTGGAAGAAAGAACTGGCAATGCGGTATTGGACATTGATGGAAGTCATAGATGGTGAATTCAATATGCCAGAGAAAATGTGGAGAGATTGTCTCCCAGGATCACAGATAAGAAAATTATGGCAAGTATCTACTGCTTTGTTGTATTCTACAGTTAAACCCGCCTACTTAAGAAGGAACCATTTGTTCTCAATCCACAGAGCCTTCTGGACCCCAGAGAAGTTATCCAAATGCAAGCAAGGTAACTTGATTAGCTGTACAAACTGTGACTAGGACTCGGTGGATGATGTGCACGTGATTTGGGAGTGTCCCCATCTCACCCAGTTCTGGAAGGAGGTCGGCGAATCAATAATATTTTACCAATAAACTGGCAGGTTCCTTCTGGTTAGTTTTGGATGCTTTTTGGAATCAGCAAGGCTAAGCAGGAACAATGCTAAACTGCTCTTCTATATGATGCTTTTGGCCAGGAGAGAGATATGCAGGAAGTGGATTACTACCTCCCCTCCCACATATACTCAGTGGAAAGAATCTCTAGAATCTATAATTTTACACTAGATGTAAGGCTGAACGAGAGAGAGAACAAGAAAAATACGTTTTGGTGCCCACTAAAAAGGTGGTTAGAAAGGCAATAACCAGGTTGTCCTATGAGTATACTAACGGTTGGTCCTGGAAGGGCTCTGGGGGCGAGCTACTAAGTTTTCACCAATTAGAGACCCGGACTATCCTGGATAGGAGCCTCCAAGGGCCAGATAGGTGGATGAGGACAAACTTTAAAAATAATAATAATAATAATAGTAACGTTTAAAAGTAAAGTGACTGCAGTAAAACTTTGTGAAAAAAAGAGAAAACGAGAAACAATAATTAAATAACTACACAAAACCGACAGTGTCCAACGCAACAGCGTTAACGCAGGCAAGATGCCTACCATACCACCTGTCGAACCATTCGTTGTGGAAGGTGCCCCATCTGCGCAAGCATCCAGATGGAAGGACTGCGTTGAGAGAATCCTATTATTCTTTGAAGCTACCAATGGTGACTGCACAAAAAAGAGCCATCCTACTGCACCTTGGAGGTAAAGACATATACAGAATCTCCAAAACACTTATTGAAGCCACCGCCAAAACCCGCCTAACCCTGATCACTGCCCTCAGCATGCACTTTGAGCAAATGGCTAACAAAGGCTACGAGCGCTTCGTCTTCCATCAAGCCAGACAGCAAGCCGAAGAGTCAACTATCACCTCAGGGTTCGCTGATGAGACCGAAGAAATTAATTCAAGGGTGCGCCTCACCGAAGTTATGAGAGAGAATATTGGAAGAGTCCAGGTCGTACTAGCGGATATCCTTATGATGGGAAGGATGAAAGAACTGTCCAAACCTTGTGCATCGCACATAGAAGGGGCACTCAACAGACAAGTCAAAGAAGAACCGGTAAATACTATGATACGGTCACCTGCCAAAACAAGGCCCAGTAACACTCGCCCACCCACCCACCAAGGAATGTGGGTACTGCAGACGGCCGCCACACAGTCCCGCAGACTCCCCAGTGAAAGGAAGGCGATGTGCTGGATGCGGCAAGCTCAACCACTTTGCGAAGGTGTGTAGATTAAAAAAAACGCAAGCAGAGGGCGCCACAATCATCGCTGCTCTGAGTGCGCCAGAGAGGAACAGCGACATGGACGACAAAGAAGAATACATCATACACTTCACAATTCACAGTTCAGACGGCTGTCCAGTCGTCGAAACAACAGCCACAATGCAAAGTACTAGTGGGCAATCACCCCACTCTTGCCGTTGTAGATACAGAGGCCTCTATCAACATCATAGCTTCTGAGGTGTACCAACGGATGACCCCAGCCCCTGATATAAAACCAGCAAAGATAAGAGTTTATGCCTACAGACAAGACAAGCCTTTTGGCCTGAGGTTTTTTTTCCAAGACCCTGCTCAGTAGACGCACATGTGTATTTTGCACAGAGTGGACATGGAATGCTGCGAGGGTGCCAGACCTCAGAAGCACTAGGCATAGTCACGTTCACCTTTGGGGTACACCAAGAATCAGTGGCGGACATCCTACGCTGCTTCCCAGGAATGTTAGATGGAATTGGCTGCCTCCGGAGCAAAGAAATAGGTCTACACATAGACTAATCCATACAGCCAGTGGCTCTCAGACATCGACGCATTGCTTTGCATTTATGACCGCAAGTGGAAAGAGAGATGGAGAAGCTGGCAGCAGCGGGCATAATTGAGAAAGTGTCTGGGCCCACGCCTTGGGTCTCCCCAATTCTTGTCGCCCAGAAACCCAAACACCCTGGCAAGGAGCGGATATGTGTGGATATGTGCCTTGCAAACGTTGCAATCAAAAGAGAGAGACACCTAACTCCCACAATTGACAGCTTGATAGGAGAGCTAAGTGGGGCATGCTGGTTTTCAAAACTTGACTTACGATCTGGATACCATCAATTCTTCCTCGCTGAAGAGTCTCAATATATATCACAACTTTATCCATGCGCGTAGGGCTTCGGCGCTACAAACGACTCAACTTCGGCATCCCAAGCACTGCCGAAGTGTTCCAGAACATGATTCAGAAATTGCTGGCTGGCCTCCCAGGGGTTCTTAACATTAGTGACGACATCTTCATGTATGCCTCGACTGTCTCTGACCACCACAACAGGTTGAAGGGAGTGTTACAGCATATCAAAGACTCTGGTTTAATGCTCCATCAAAGCAAGTCTGATTTCCTCCAGCAGAAGATCCAGTTCTTTGGGTACGTGTTCTCCTCTGACGGAGTAGCACCTGGACCCTGAAAAAGTGAGGGACATCAAGGAGGCACCTGCCCCCACAACAGTGACAGAGGTCCGCAATTTCCTCGGAATGGTGAACTACTGTGGGCGCTTCATCCAAGTCTTATTGGCGCTAATTCGGCCTCCCTGTGAGTTGACAAAATCTGCAGAACCCTGGTCGTGGGAGCCCACGCAGCAAGCAGCTTTTGAAGCTACCAAGAATGCTCTCGCCACTGACACAATCCTCCGATATTTTGACATCTGCAAGGAAACAACCATTGCACTAGATGCTGGTCCCAAAGATTTAGGAGCGGTACTATTTCAAAAACAAGACAGCCATGAATGGTCACTGATCGCATTTTCCAGCCGGTCTCTAACCGACACTGAACAACGGTACTCGCAGATAGAGAAGGAGGCCATTGCAGTGCATTGGGGTTGCAGACACTTCCATCTGTTTGTATATGGACATCCTTTTACTGTAACCACTAATTATAAGCCCTGTATCCCTCTGTTTAATGGGACAGCTTTGAAGCCATCACCCCGAAAAGAGAATGGCTGTTGTCACCTCGAATACAAACCTGGGTCCAACAACCCTGCTGACTACTTGTCTCGACACCCTCGGGCTGCCACAGTGGCAGACTCCGAGGACCCACAGGAAGTAGAAGAGTACGTATGATATGTGGCTGACCGGTCTCAACCACTACCCCTCTCCATTGAGGCTATATGCTAGGCGACATATCAAGACGAGTGCATTCAAAAAGCATTGGAAGCGGTACAGTCAAACCAGTGGCACTCTGTGAAGAAACAGTTATCACTGCCCATCCTAGACGCCAAGCACATAATGGAGAGACTCTACCATGTCAGACATGAGTTATTTGTTGGCCTTGATGGTTGTTTGTTAAGAGGGCATAGTCTGGTGGTTCCCTCCTCCCTCACTAACTGCATTGTCCAACTAGCACACAATGGAAACCAAGGGATGGTAAAGACGAAGGGTCCCTTGAAAACCAAAGTGTGGTTGCTTCTGATGGGTGAGCAAGTTGAGGACCTGGTGCATTCCTGTGAATGGTGCCAAGCTTCGGAGAGCCCAGCAGACCTGCCCCGGTAGAGACAGAAGCAGGGCCACAACAAGCATGGATCTCCACCAGCCTCAATTTTGGGAGCATCCCTGACGGAAGGCACACCATGGTGGTCATAGATCACTTCTCAAAATACCCAGAAGTTGCGATCTTCTCCACTTTGCCAGCTGACAGTGTAATACCAAAAATGGAGACAGTCCTGGCCACCCATGGGCTCATCTCAGAATTGAGGACTGATAACGTACCTCTGTTCCAAAGCCATGAGTTTGCGTCCTACCTCAAGATGGCTGGGGTTCACCACAGAAAAATCACCCCTAGATGGCCTCAGGCGAATGGCGAGGTAGAACGTTTCATGAGGACATTGAGTATTATTATCCAAATAGCTTTGGCAAGTGGGCAAAATCCTGAATACGCCATTTATGCATTTCTGAGAGACTACCGCCAAACTCCTCACTCCACAACTGGTAGGGCTCCGGGACATGTCTCCATGTTGCATTGTGGCTGACTCCATTCCCCACCATCATGATTGGGTGCCTGACCCTGTGAATGGTTGGCAAGTATACCAAAAGAGGTTGGACATTAACCGAAGCACCTGTTGGCATCAGCGCGTCAAGTGTTTAGACCTGCAGGCTGGTGACCTAGTGCTTCTCAAAGACCAGTCACCAGGAAGCAAGTTTTGTTTGCCGTTTGGATGAAGTCCATGGAAGGTCATGAGTCAGCGTAGCACCCTGATCACTGCTCAAAGAGGTGGGTCTACCGCCACTTGGAACATTTCTATGTTCAAGCGATTCTACCCTCCATGTTGTCCATCAGAGTCAGGGTCAATGTCCTGTTCCCCTGACAGTGATCAGGGTTCTGTGTCTGGGTCTAGTGACATTCTACCTATAACCCCGTCTTTTAATCCAGCAGACTTTCTCTCCGTCTCCAACGGGACCAGAGCTACCCAAGTGTCTAATGAGGAACAAGCCAGTGATCGCACTGACCGGTCCACGTGCACCAGGTATGAAATGTGAGGCAACCCAGTGCCTTCCCAGAGATGGCGGTACCATCTGATGTGAGGCCTTCACAATTTATGTATGTATGTGTATGATGCATCCATTTATTTCCACTTTGTTGTTTATTCGATTTTTAGAAGGAATATAGGCCCTCATTACAACCCTGGCGGTAAATCCTGCTTACCGCTGTGCTGACGGCCGTCAAGATACCGTGGCCGCAGTGGAAATCCGCTACAACCGCACATCTTGTAATCCGCCACAATACAGACACCCACACAAGTCCGCCACACCAAAGGTCAGTGATAAACTGGCGATAGAAAAACCTACACCGTCACGTCAACAGAACTATGCCCACACTATCACGACCCACGAATCAACGCGGCGGTCATTCAACCGCGGTAATCCATTGGCAGTACACACTGATACGCTCAAAATACACACACATTTACAAAACGCAACCACATTGGACAATTCAAAATACACACACCTGATACACATACAACCACCACACACTCACAACACTATAAAACACACACCCATATTACTCACAAACACTTACAACAAATTGTTTGGAAGAAGCACAGAGAGAGAGAATAGCAAACACAACACCAGCATCCACAGGCACACAACACCATCACTCATACAACATCCACGCATCTCAAACAACACACACCAACACAACACATCACACAGCACAACAAACAGCATCTCACACATCACCACACCACATTATGGCACCTCAAAGACACCCCAGGTTTTCTGAGGAGGAGCTCAGGGTCATGGTGGAGGAAATCATCCGGGTAGAGCCACAGCTTTTCGGATCACAGGGGCAGCAGACCTCCATTGCAAGGAAGATGGAGCTATGGCGGAGAATTGTCGACAGGGTCAACGCAGTGGAACAGCACCCCAGAACACGGGATGACATCAGGAAGAGGTGGAACGACCTACGGGGAAAGGTGCGTTCCGTGGTATCCAGACACCAGGTAGCAGTACAGAGGACTGGCGGTGGACCCCCACCTCCTCCCTCACAACTGACAACATGGGATGAGCAAGTCTTGGCAATAATGCATCCTGAGGGCCTCGCAGGAGTAGCAGGAGGACTAGACTCTGGTAAGTCATATCTTTACTACTATATCCCCCCACACTACCTGCATGCTATCACAAACTCCTAGCCCAACAGGACACGTCAATCAGCAGTGTGTCCACCACTACAGAGACCCCAGGCAAACCCACCAACCCAAGACAATCAGGGACCTGGGGTCAGTTGCAGTGGGCACATGGTTCAGGAGACCAAGCGGCTGCAGGAGGAACAGTACCTGGGGATCAGGGAGGACTTGAAGTCCATTAACACCATCCTGGTCACCATTTCAGGGGTGCTGGCAGACATGGCCAACATCATGAGGGACACAGTGGCACACCAACGTGCCCCTGACACTAGCCTGAATGATGAACAGCCCTCCACCTCTGCCGAGACTAGTGGACAGGAGGCCCCGCCACAGGAACAACAGGCCACCAGCCCCCCACCCCCTGCAGAAGGAGAACCAGCCCTCAAACGGTCCCTGAGATCCAGGAACAAAACAGAGAACATTGCCAAGACCCCCACCAGGAAATAAGACTCTCCTGATTCTCACCCTTCTGTCCCACTATGTCACCCTGACAACCTTGACCTGCCATTACTCCACTTCCTATGCCCCCTTGGACAATGCACCTGTAATACCAATGGACTGGACTCTACCACGGACATTCCTCCACCATCACCCCAGCCTATTGCACAACCTCCTCCTTATTAGCACAAAAATAAACACCCTTGAATCACAAAACAATCTGGAGTCAGTCTGCACTTTCACAAATGTGTAATTGCAACCTCTCAGAAAAATAGCAATGTCAATGTTCATTTTCACATACCAATGTTTGACAGTTGTTGGGCATCAGTAAACATAGCAGAAGGCAGAAAGTGGTACCCAGATCTGTGAAATGGAAAGCCAAAGTGAAATATCACAGTCCATACACAGAGGTAAAAAGGCAGAATCATGCAGTGTCCTACAGAGGTATGATATGAGAGGAGCAGTGCAGACTCAAACCTGTGTCTCACTGGAAGTATTGCATGATGATGTTGTTTCGATTGTCTATATCGTCTTCTTCTGCCTCCTCTTCTTCAATGTCCACAGGCTCCACAGCTGCCACAAGACCAACATCAGGCCCATCCTCCTGCAGAAAAGGCACCTGGCGTCGCAAAGCCAGGTTGTGCAACATACAGCATCCCACAATGATCTGGCACACCTTCTTCGGTGAGTAGTATAGGGAGCCACCTGTCAGATGGAGGCTCAGGAACCTGGTCTTCAGGAGGCCGAAAGTGCGCTCTATAATCCTCGTAGTTCGCCAGTGTGCCTCATTGTAGCGTTCCTCTGCCCTTGTCCTGGGATTCCTCACTGGGGTCAGTAGCCATGACAGGTTGAGGTAACCAGAGTCACCTGCAAATATCGAGGGACAGCTGTTTAGACACAAACTAACCCTTAGGGACAACGCAATACCCAGACACCTATGTCAACTGTGTTGGGACCTTGGGCTCACCTATTAGCCACACACAGTGCCTCTGGAGTTGCCCCATCACATAAGGGATGCTGCTATTTCTCAAAATGTAAGCGTCATGCACTGAGCCAGGATACTTGGCATTCACATGGGAGATGTACTGGTCTGCCAAACACACCATCTGCACATTCATGGAATGGTAGCTTTTGCGGTTTCTGTACACCTATTCATTCCTGTGGGGGGGACAAATGCCACATGTGTACCATCAATGGCACCAATGATCTTGGGGATATGTCCCAGGGCACCTTTCACTGTGGTCAAATCCTCCACCTGAGGGAAAACTATGTAGCTGCGCATGTGTTTCAGCAGGGCAGACAACACTCTGGAAAACACATTAGAGAACATTGGCTGTGACATCCCTGATGCAATGGCCACTGTTGCCTGAAAGGACCCACTGGCCAGGAAATGGAGTACTGACAGGACCTGCACTAGAGGGAGGATTCCTGTGGGATGGCGGATAGCTGACATCAGGTCTGGCTCCAACTGGGGACACAGTTCTTGGATTGTGGCCTTATCAAGTCTGTAGGTGATAATGATGTGTCTGTCTTCTATTGTCGACAGGCCCACCAGGGGTCTGTATACCGGAGGATGACGCCATCTCATCATCTTCCCCAGCGGACGTGCCCTATGGAGGAGAAGGGTGAGCAGAGGGTCATACATCACATAGCTTGCACAAGGATGTTTAGACCAATCGTGATGTAATCATTGTGTTACGCTGTCTGTCCGTATTCCTGCCCAAAAGTGCTGTGGCGCAGTTAGTTGCCCTGCCATGTGCCCTCCTGAAAAGGCGGCTGCCTGACCTGTAAGGAGGGACAAGGGGAAATGAGGTAACTGCACTGTCGTTGTGCAGCGTCAAAGTAGGCAGACGTAGACAGCGGCGCAAATCAGCATTGGTTATCATTGGGCCCTATGGGTTCCAGGAGCCAATGACGATGTACGCCGGCGGTGACGGTACGCACCGCCGTGGGCCTGACCGCCATTTTCTATCTGTTCACTCACTTGATACCTGACCTTCAACAGGAGAGGACCTACACTGCAAATGCTGCTATGACCTGAGTCTGGAAGCGACAATGGCTACAGTGTCTGGGGAAAGGGCCCCTGCCTTCACCGCGGAGGAGTTGGACAACCTGATGGCTGGGGTTCTCCCCCAGTACACGCTACTCTACAGTCCTCCAGACAAACAGGTGAGTACACTGTGAGCATGATGGATGGGACATGAATGTATGGAGTGGCGTGGATGGAAGATATGGGGGGCAGGGGCCAGCATGTGAGGATGGTCAGTGTATGTGTTTCTGGGCCAGGGTGGGAGGTTAGGGGCCAATGAGTAAGGAGAACCGGACAGGGGAGTAAAATCCATTCTTACTTAACTTTTCCTCATGGTCAGCGCCCACCAGAAGAAGGGCATTTGGCGTGCCATCGCCAAAGAAGTGCGGACCCTGGGGGTCTATCATAGACGGAGCACCCACTGCCGCAAAAGGTGGGAGAACCTGCGCTGTTGGAGCAAGAAGACGGTGGAGGCCCAGCTGGGGATGGCCTTCCAACGTGGAAGGGGTGCCCATCGCACCATGACCCCCCTGATGTACCGGATCCTCACGGTGGAATACCCTGAGGTGGATGGGCGCTTGAGGGCATCACAGCAGCCACAAGGGGGTGAGTACAGTCTCATTCAGCTGACTCTGCGTGCTTTATGAGGTTTCTGGGTGGGGAAAGTGGGCTGTAGGTTCCCCTAGGCCAGGGCTGACGTACCAGGGTAGATCCATTGTTAGGCAGGCTCAGTGGCACTTCAACCCCAAAAGTGGTAGTGGCCCTCTGTGGGTTCCAGGTGTGCATCAAATGGGTCTAGGCACCGTCCCCCATGGGCTTGTGATTTTCCCCTGAACTTTTAGTGCATGGCCTAGTGCATAGGGCTGCTCCCTGTGTGTTGTGTCCGCCAATGGTGGTGCTGTTGCAGGCATTGACCATGTGTCTCTTCTGTCTTTCCTCCCCTTTTTGTTTTGTCGCCCTGTCCTTGTGTGCATTAGCATCATCTGGCGGAGGAGCATTGGCACCGGAGCAAGAGGGAGCTGCAACCCACATGGCCCAGGAGGGTGAATGTACGGAGTCTAAAGGCACCAGTGGGACGGAGGGCGAGGGGAGCTCCATGACGGGGACAGGAGGAGACACCAGTGACAGCGACTCCTCTGATGGGAGCTCCCTTGTGGTGGCAGGCACATCTGTGCCCACCACATCAACAGGTACAGCTGCCTCCCCCCCACCAGCACCGCCCTCCCAGCAGCCCCTCAGCGTGTTTCCCATGCCCACTCACCCAGGAGGGTGGGCATCTCCTTCGCCCCGGGCACCTCAGGCCCTGCACCAGTCAGATCCGCTGCCCTCAGTGAGGAGGCTATTGACCTTCTGAGATCCCTCACTGTTGGGCAATCAACCATTCTGAATGCCATCCAGGGTGTTGAGAGGCATTTGCAACAAACAAATGCATACCTGGAGGGCATTCATTCTGGCGTGGCAGCCCAACAGAGAGCATTTCAGGCTCTGGCCTCAGCACTGATGGCAGCCCTTGTCCCTGTGCCCAGCCTCCCCCCTCCAACTTCCACTACCCAATCCCCTCTACCTCAGCCTATCCCAAGCACACCATCAGACCAGCATGCACACATATCAACACACAAAAGTGGCTCAGGCAAACATAAGCACCACACATCCCACAGGCACTCACACAAGCATCATCCCCATGCAGACACACCAACATCTACTGTCTCCACTGTGTCCCCCTCCTCCACGTCCTCCTCCTCCCTCCCAGTCTCGTCTCCACTCACACCTGCATGCACTACATCCTCAGCCACTACCTCCATCACCAGCACGCCTATCACCACACACCGCTCACGTGCAATCACCACCCCCACTACCATGCACGTGTCCCCTGTGTCGTCTCCCAGTGTGTCAGTGAGCCCTCCTCCCAAACTACACAAATGCAGGCACACACCCACTCAACAGCCATCCACCTCACAACAGCCTCCAGCCCATGCACCCTCACCCAAACTTAGCAGACGTACACCTCCTACAACCACTACCTCTTCCTCCACTCCCAAACCCCCTCCATCTTCCCGTCCCAGTGTGTCTAGGGCCAAGATGTAAAGATCCCAGCCCAGCACCTCAGCCACGAAATCCTCAAGCACTGTGGTCCCTGCAAGTCCAGTAACATCACGGGCGGCACCCATCAGGGCTGCCAGTGTGCCACCTAGTGAGGCCAAGGATCACCCTATTCCGCCACCTGCCAAAGTGAAGAAGGGGCCCACATGCTGTAGGGAAATGCTGCACCAACCACCCAGCAAGCCATCATCCAAGACAAAAGAGGACAGTGCCAAGGTCCCAGCAGCGACTTCCAAGGTGGGGAAGGGACACAAGGCTAAAGGGAAGTCAGCTCAGGGCACAGAGCCTCTGGGTGAGTGACTAGTGTCACCCCTTCTGCAAGACAGAACAGCAACCTGTACAGTGGTGGCCAACGCCACAAATACCGCCACCTGCATGGCCACCTGCACTGCTACCAGTCTCCAGCATCATCCCCAGTAGCAGCCGTCCGAGGCTGCAGGAGACATCCTGCTGTCTCCCTCCACAGGTGCCGGCACATGCACCACCGGCAGCATCTCCACCACAGACACTGTTGCAACCACCGCCACATGCCCCGGGACGTGCTCAGACAGTGCCACCACAGCTGACATGAACATCATTCCCAGTGAGCAGCTGTCTGAGGCTGCAGGAGACGTCCTGGACCCTGCACAGACTACATGAGGCACCACAACCAGCACTGGCAGTCCCAGCAGTTGGCAGGCAAAATCGCCGGAGGGTGGAGTGTGTCTCTGCCTCCATGGAGTATCATGCTACCTGTTCCCAGAAAATCTCGTGGCTCACACACCCAGGTGAGGGAATGGGAACTGCCACACACCATGTGCAGCACTCTGGGCACCAAGCCCCCTCCAGAACCAGTGGAGAAAAGCATCCACTACCCCAGTCCTTGGCAGGATAAAGCACTCTGGGCACCAAGCTCCCTCCAGAACCAGCGGAGAAAAGCATCCACTACCCCAGTCCTTGGCAGGATGAAGCACTCTGGGCACAAAGCCCCCTCCAGAACCAGTGGAGAAAAGGCTCCACTAGAGAGACTGTGGTTTTGCACTCCCCAGGACCAATCAGTGGGCAACCCACCCACTTGAGAGACTTGTGAGACTATGGCTTTGCACTCCCCAGGACCAATCAGTGGGTAACCCACCCACTTGAGAGACTTGTGAGACTGTGGCTTTGCACTCCCCAGGACCAATCTGTGGGCATGGAGCCCCCTCGTGGCGCAGTGGCGTCATCCCATCATCTGGCTGAGGTGCCCCCCTCCCCTTACCCCTGAGGTGCCTGTTTATTTTCGACCTGATACCCCTGCAGTGTTCTCTCCGTTTTGAGGCAGGTATCATGTGTGGGCTTCGCCCATGCATTTTGGGACCACTGGTCCACGGACAATGAATGGAACACTATCCGGACTTGTATAGTTGCTGTACATTTTGTATATATTGCTCTTTTACAGACCTGTTGCCCTATCTGGATTTTCGATGATTACACTTGTTACAATCATTTCATTTGGTCCTTGCGTTATTCCAGGGGGTGACGGGGTGTAAATGTAATGTTGATGCATGTATTTGTGTATATGATGTTGTGGGTGAGGGTGAGGGTGGGGGTGTTGCATGTTGCGAGTCACTCTCTTTGACCTCCCCCCTCCCATGTGTGCTAGGTGCAGTACTCACCGTGGTCGTCATCGCCGTCTTTGATGTTCCTGGTAGAAGAGGAGGTAAACCAACATTGGTAACACCTGTAGTTCGGGCTCCATGGCGTCCCGGTTCCTCGTTGGGTGTCGAGAGGTGAGTGGTTTCCCTTCCAAGTACTGTTTCCGCCGTGCTTTTGATGGCGTTGGTACCGCCCCGGAAAATCTGGCGGATCGGTGCCTTGTAATACAGTGGGCAGTACATTGTCTTCTGCCTGTCTGTTGGCGGTTACCGTCGCGGTGTTTCTACCGTCATGGCGGTCGGAGTGTTAAAGTGGCTGTCTATGTTGGTGGTTTCCGCCATGGTTGTGATCCCATTTTTTTTACTGCTGGCCTGTTGGCGGTATTACCGCTGCTTTAACACCGACCGCCAGGGTTGTAATGAGGACCATGGTGTTGCACCACTGACGCAACTGGTCGCGGGCACTACCACAACCATAAAGTGAATTGTCAGTGGGGTCGGTTAGACTCCCTTTCATGTTACAGTAAAATGTTGTGGCCCCGTGGTCAAGTGTGGTGCTGGTAATAAAGTCAGGCTGGGTGGCAGGGCGGGGTCAATGATGCTCATGGAGGTGAGCGAGAAACTGCTTCGGCCGAAGCAGAGGTTTAGAACCAACACGTTTGTGTGAGTTATTCAGACATCACATGCACAGTACATATGTCGCATGGTGATATAACAGTCTCCCAAGTGAATCCAGTGGTGTGTGTGTGCCCCCACTCCCCATGCCTTGGGACGTACCTGGAGGCATTTACTCTGTGGCTCAGCACTGCGGGGTGGATCCTCACCAGAGGCCCCATTCGCCACTGGGAAGTGGTTTCTGCTCTACTTAGGACCTTGGCCTAATTACTGTTTGAAGCGTAGTAGAAGTGCAAGGGCAACGGTGCCTCACGCTTGGTTAATGTGATTCATGTATCTCACTGTTATCCATGGTGATGTTTTGGATAATGTGGATTACCCTTACATACCCCCATCAGATTACAGTTGCATGTGTAATATGCACCCAGGTGCTTTTGTGCCTATGTTTTGTGATTGTTACCAGTATAAAGTTTAATTTTAATAGAGTAGCAGATGTGCTGTGACACATGTGCTTATGGGGATACATGGTGATTCATGTGCTTGTCTTAATCTAAACCGGCATTACATGCACTGATGTTGTAATGTATGTCGTTTTGATACTTGCATTGTCAGGATAATGAGTACTATCCAAGGATTTGCATTGGATGCACAGTATTTGATTCATGTTGTTTTGATCTTGTTTTATGTAGATTATACTATATGTATTTTTGTACAACCCTATGTAGAGTATCTTTTGTGGTGTATTTATTGTTTCACTTGTGTGAGTGTGTTATGCAAACGCTTTACACATTGCCTCTGAGGATAAGTCTGTCTGCTCTGTGCCAAGCTACCAGAAGGTGAGCACAGGTTATCTTTAGGGGGTAACTTACTTTCCCTGACTAGAGTGGTGGATCCTGCCTGGATTAGGTGCATACCCTAGCCAACCAGAAACCCAATTTCTAACAGGTTTCAATAAAGAGAATGTTGTGGCAGGCTGGTGCTGTTTTGTTGTTGGAATTAGGAGTTCAGCTCTCTGTTTCCTAAGACTAGATTGTGCCCAGCTTTAGCATTTGAAAAGGGACATCTAGCCAGAAACTTTGAATGTATGGTTTCACTAGAAGGATGTGCCATTGTGACTCTAGAAGCATTGAAATGAAAGTGCTGATGTTGTCTATGAGATTTTTCATACATCTTGGAATATTTTGTTACTTGTCTTTGCTATTAGAATCATCAGTAAAGTGTCAGTCACTGTTTTTAATAGAATCCAAATGCCCTGTCGTGTGAAGGAGATATTGCAATAATTTTAAAACAGAGGATGGAAAAGATCATCTAAAACCACCAAATAAAAGTGGTCAATTCATTATAACTACACCTTTGAGTTGAACCACTATATCATTGTCTAGTGATTGTCACAACTTGGGCAGCCTAAGAAGCAAAGTCCCTGCCGCTGACAGTTGTTTCTACGCCCATATCGACGCAGCGAAGCACAACAAGAAAAACATTTATTTATACAAAAGCAAGAAGAATAGACTATATAAATGCTTACGTCTGAGCATATAAATTATTGCATTTGGGTCTTTTTGGTAACTAATTGTGTTTTTAAAATCATAATGTCTGCTTACAAGTGGTAGACTGGGAAAAGCTTTTGGGATGAAAGTACTGCACGAGACATGAGACTGCTCTATACGAGTATACGAAACGACACAAAGAATAAATTGTAAACAGCCTTCCTGATTGGCCAGTCGTTAGCCCTTCCTTCTTCTCTCTTACTACAAATAATCTAGCTCTGTACAGGACTTTAAAATAAATCGGCTTTTTTTCTTCGGGTTGTTATTTTTCCTTTAAGGGAATAAAGGGGTTTGTAGCTAGAAGGCGAGTTCTATGAGCCTGGTCTGCAGTCACAGGTCAGCTGAAATCGCCATTGTGCCTGCTTGTGCTGACTCTGCAGGGCAGACAAAGGACCGAGAGCCGAGCCCCGGCCACATCAGGCGAGCTTCCCTCCGCAGTCCCCCAGCCATGCCGCGGCTGCCTGAAATGGAGCAGGTAAGATGACACTTCTTGAAAATGTGTGCAGTATGTTGCGTGCTTCACTAGAGGCAACCCTCCCACTTGTCCAACTCTAGCCAGGGTCTCAGCTCCCGGCGGTTCAGGCCGTGAGGAGTGCAACAAGGGAGGGTCTCGGGGTGAAACTCAAGTTTCATATTTCCAGTACCTGGGAACGAGGCTGGAGAGCTGCAATGGACTGGAATAGGAAATCCATTGTGTTTCGGTGCCCAAAATGTTTCCTCACTGTGTATGTTTCGCATCTGTGGAAACATTTCAAACAGAATACCACGGTTTTAACCACTTCGCTGCCAGGCCTTTTCCCCCTCCTGTGCCAGGCCATTTTTTGCCTATTTGGGGCAGTTCGCGCTTAGGCCCGCATAACTTTTTGTCCACATAAGCTAACCAAGCCAAATTTGCGTCCTTTTTTTTCCAACATCCTAGGGATTCTGGAGGTACCCAGACTTTGTGGGTTCCCCTGAAAGAGGCCAAGAAATTGGCCAAAATACAGGGAAAATTTTGTTTTTTTCAAAAAAATTGGAAAAAGTGGCTGCAGAAGAAGGCTTGTGGTTTTTCCCCTGAAAATGGCATCAACAAAGGGTTTGCGGTGCTAAACTCAGCAGCTTCCCAGCTTTCAGGAACAGGCAGACTTGAATCAGAAAACCCAATTTTTCAACACAATTTTGGCATTTTTCTGGGACATACCCCATTTTTGCAATTTTTTGTGCTTTCAGCCTCCTTCCAGTCAGTGACAGAAATGGGCATGAAACCAATGCTGGATCCCAGAAACCTAAACATTTCTGAAACCTAGACAAAATTCTGAATTCAGCAAGGGGTCATTTGTGTAGATCCTACAAGGGTTTCCTACAGAAAATAACAACTGAAAAAGAAAAATATTGAAATTTAGGTGAAAAAAACATAAATGTTTCTCTACGTTTTACTCTGTAACTTTTCCCTGCAATGTCAGATTATCGAAAGCAATATACCGTTACGTCTGCTGGACTCCTCTGGTTGCGGGGATATATAGGGCTTGTAGGTTCATCAAGAACCCGAGGAACCCAGAGCCAATAAATGAGCTGCACCCTGACGTGCGTTTTCATTCTATAACGGGTATACAGCCATTAATTTGCTGAAATATAAAGAGTAAAAAATTGCTATCAAGAAAACCTTTGTATTTCCAAAAAGGGCACAAGATAAGGTGTTGAGGAGCAGTGGTTATTTGCACATCTCTGAATTCCGGGGTGACCATACTAGCATGTGAATTACAGGGCTTTTCTCAAATAGATGTCTTTTTTTACACACTCTCCTATATTTGGAAGGAAAAAATGTAGAGAAAGACAAGGGGCAATAACACTTGTTTTGCTAATCTATGTTCCCCCAAGTCTCCCGATAAAAATGATACCTCACTTGTGTGGGTAGGCCTCGCGCCCGCGACAGGAAACGCCCCAAAGCGCAACGTGGACACATCCAAATTTTTGGAAGACAACAGAGGTGTTTTTTGCGAAGTGCCTACCTGTAGATTTTGGCCTCTAGCTCAGCCGGCACCTAGGGAAACCTACCAAACCTGTGCATTTCTGAAAACTAGAGACCTAGGGGAATCCAAGGAGGGGTGACTTGCGGGGCTCGGACCAGGTTCTGTTACCCAGAATCCTTTGCAAACCTCAAAATTTGGCTAAAAAAAACACATGTTCCTCACATTTCTGTGGCAGAAAGATCTGGAATCTGAGAGGAGCCACAAATTTCCTTTCACCCAGCGTTCCCCCAAGTCTCCCGATAAAAATGATACCTCACTTGTGTGGGTAGGCCTAGCGCCCGCAACAGGAAACGCCCCAAAGCGCAACGTGGACACATCCAAATTTTTGGAAGACAACAGAGGTGATTTTTGTGAAGTGCCTACCTGTAGATTTTGGCCTCTAGCTCAGCCGGCACCTAGGGAAACCTACCAAACCTGTGCATTTCTGAAAACTAGAGACCTAGGGGAATCCAAGGAGGGGTGACTTGCGGGGCTCGGACCAGGTTCTGTTACCCAGAATCCTTTGCAAACCTCAAAATTTGGCTAAAAAAACACATGTTCCTCACATTTCTGTGTCTGAAAGTTCTGGAATCTGAGAGGAGCCACAAATTTCCTTCCACCCAGCGTTGCCCCAAGTCTCCCGATAAAAATGATACCTCACTTGTGTGGGTAGGCCTAGTGCCGGCGACAGGAAACACCCCAAAGCGCAACGTGGACACATCCTAAATTTTGGAAAAAAACAGAGGTGTTTTTTGCGAAGTGCCTACCTGTAGATTTTGGCCTCTAGCTCAGCCGGCACCTAGGGAAACCTACCAAACCTGTGCATTTCTGAAAACTAGAGACCTAGGGGAATCCAAGGAGGGGGGACTTGCGGGGCTCGGACCAGGTTCTGTTACCCAGAATCCTTTGCAAACCTCAAAATTTGGCTAAAAAAACACATGTTCCTCACATTTCTGTGGCAGAAAGTTCTGGAATCTGAGAGGAGCTACAAATTTCCTTCCACCCAGCGTTCCCCCAAGTCTCCCGATAAAAATGATACCTCACTTGTGTGGGTAGGCCTAGCGCCCGCGACAGGAAATGGCCCAAAACACAACCTGGACACATCACATTTTTTCATAGAAAACAGGGCCTACCTGTGGATTTTGGCCTCTAGCTCAGCCGGCACCTGGGGAAACCTAGCAAACCAGCGCATTTTTGAAAACTAGAAACCCAGGGGAATCCAAGATGGGGTGAATTGTGGGGCTCTGACCAGGTTCTGTTACCCAGAATCCTTTGCAAACCTCAAATTTTGGCTAAAAAAACATGTTTTCCTCACATTTCAGTGACAGAAAGTTCTGGAATCTGAGAGGAGCTACAAATTTCCTTCCACCTAGCGTTCCCCCAAGTCTCCCGATAAAAATGATACCTCACTGGTGTGGGTAGGCCTAGCGCCCGTGACAGGAAATGGCCCAAAACACAATGTGGACACATCACATTTTTTCATAGAAAACAGTGCCTACCTGTGGATTTTGGCCTCTAGCTCAGCCGGGCCCAGGGGGGGCAGAAATGGCCTAAAATAAATTTGTCCCCCACCCCCCAACCCCCCTGCCCCCCCGGGAGCGACCCTTGCCTATGGGGTCGCCCCCCCTTGCGTGACATTGGTGCCAAAAAAAAAATCCCCGGTGCCTAGTGGTTTCTGCCCCCCTTGGGGGCAGATTGACCTACAATCGGCCAATCTGCCCCCAAGGGGGGCAGAAATGGTCTAAATACAATTTGCCCCCCAGGGGAGCGACCCTTGCCTAATGGGTCGCTCCCCATCTCTACAAAAACAAACAAACAAACAAAAAAAAACCACAAAAAAAACAATTTGCCCTGGCGCCTAGAGGTTTCTGCCCCCCCCGGGGGCAGATCGGCCTAATACCAATAGGCCGATCTGCCCCCAGGGGGGGCAGAAATGGCCTAAAATAAATTTGCCCCCCCAACCCCCCCGGGGAGCGACCCTTGCCTGCAAGGTCGCTCCCCTTGTGTGACGGCGCAAAAAAAATCCCTGGTGCCTAGTGGTTTCTGCCCCCCTTGGGGGCAGATTGACCTACAATCGGCCAATCTGCCTCCAAGGGGGGCAGAAATGGTCTAAATACAATTTGCCCCCCAGGGGAGCGACCCTTGCCTAATGCGTCGCTCCCCATCTCTAAAAAAACAAACAAACAAAAACAAAACCCATACAAAAAAAAATTTGCCCAGGCGCCTAAAGGTTTCTGCCCCCCCCGGGGGCAGATCGGCCTAATACCAATAGGCCGATCTGCCCCCAGGGGGGCAGAAATGGCCTAAAAGAAATTTGCCCCCCCCAACCCCCCCGGGGAGCGACCCTTGCCTGCAAGGTCGCTCCCCTTGCGTGACGGCGCAAAAAAAAGATCCCTGGTGCCTAGTGGTTTCTGCCCCCCTTGGGGGCAGATTGACCTACAATCGGCCAATCTGCCTCCAAGGGGGGCAGAAATAGTCTAAATACAATTTGCCCCCCAGGGGAGCGACCCTTGCCTAATGCGTCGCTCCCCATCTCTAAAAAAACAAACAAACAAAAAAAAAACCACAAAAAAAACTATTTGCCCAGGCGCCTAGAGGTTTCTGCCCCCCCTGTGGGCAGATCGGCCTAATACCAATAGGCCGATCTGCCCCCAGGGGGGGCAGAAATGGCCTAAAATAAATTTGCCCCCCTCACCCCCCCCCGGGGTGCGACCCTTGCCTACAAGGTCGCTCCCCTTGCGTGACGGCGCAAAAAAAAGATCCCTGGTGCCTAGTGGTTTCTGCCCCCCTTGGGGGCAGATTGACCTAAAATCGGCCGATCTGCCCCCAAAGCGGGCAGAAATGGCCTAAATACAATTTGCCCCTCCAGGGGAGCGACCCTTGCCTAAGGGGACGCTCCCCATCTGTAAAACACAACAACAACAAAAATCCCTGGTGCCTAGTGGTTTCTGCCCCCCGTGGGGGCAGATCGGCCTAATAAAAATAGGCTGATCTGCCCCCATGGGGGGCAGAAATGACCTAAAATAAATTTGCCCCCCATGGGAACGACCCTTGCCTAAGGGGTCGCTCCCCTTACGTGAAAAACAAACAAACAAAAAAAAATCCCTGGTGTCTAGTGGTTTCTGCCCCCCTTGGGGGCAGATTGTCCTCATAAAAATAAGCCAATCTGCCCCCAAAGGGGGCAGAAATGGCCTAAATATAATTTCCCCCCTATGGGAGCGACCCTTGCCTAAGGGGTCGCATCCCACACCTAAAACACAAAAGAAAACAAATCAAAAAAAAAAAAGTATCCCTGGTGTCTAGAGGTTTTTGCCCCCCCTGGGGGCAGATCGGCCTATTATTAGGCCGATCTGCCCCCAGGGGGGGCAGAAAAGGCCTTAAAAAAAATGACCCCCTGGGAGCGACCCTTGCCCAAGGGGTCGCTCCCTTCTGTCAATTTCATCTAAAAAAAAAAAAATCCCTGGTGTCTAGTGGGATTTCAAAAGCCGGATTGCAAGCAATCCGGCTTTTGAAACCCTCGGAGAGACTTCAAAGGGAAGGAAATACATTTCCTTCCCTTTGAAGCCCCTCCGGGCCTCCCCCACGTGATCGAAAGAGAAATGCTGAGCATTTCTCTTTCGATCGCGCTGGAAGCTCTGCTTCCAGCGCGATGGGGGAGGTTGTGTGATTGTCAGCGTGTGCTCGCGCGCTGACGTCACATGGGGGGTGGGGGGGGGGGGTCGGGGGTTGAAGGGGAAGGGATTCCCCGGTCAGCCCTGACCTAGGGGGGGTGGGGGGGCGGCCCTCGGGAGGAGCGCTAGCGCTTCTCCCGAGGGCAGCATTGCGGACGTAATGGTTACGTCCATGGCACCACACGGGTGCTGCCATGGACGTAACCATTACGTCCGTGGCGGGGAAGGGGTTAAATCTCATGACCCCGCATAATTGGGTATTGTAAGTTTAGCTAAAGGTGTGGTAAGTTTATTTCTTGAACTTGACGCACTAACACTGATTAATGAAGTAACTGAATTTAAAAAGTGACCTTTAAAGGTAAAAAGTAGAGAAATATGTAATTGCAAAATGTGTAACCAGAAACGCTAGGCTCAAAACTCTGCTTCCCACTTGACCACATCCTGTGATTCACAGCCCATCCTTTACTTCACTATGTATAATATGCCTTCATCAGCATCCGGTTTCAGGGCGCATTGAAGTAATTCCGTTCAGGATCTGCGCTGCACAAAAACTTCACCTGGATAGGGTCTGTATAAAATCTGGCTTTACATGTGTCTAAGCTTTTTACACCGAGAGCATGACAAACTGGCACATTGTGGGTAACTCATGGAAAAGTCGTCAGGGCATGCGGTATATATTCTTGAATGTTTCGTGTTTGAAAACATACTTTCAATAAGTGTCAATTCAGTAATATATTGCTTCTACTTAAGTTAGAAATGTTAAAAAAAAATAAGCTTAAGGAGTCATATATTTTTTCATCTTGTGTTGCCTGACTTCAGCTTTTGATGGCTCGACCCTTGCTTTGCCGGACTCTGGCTCTGCTCTCTCTAAGATTATCCTTGCCCCTCACCCCACCCAGTGACATTTTAAGAATTTTGGAACCCCCAGGCGAGACATACTTTGGGGGTCCCTGTTCGTAAAAACACTGAATTTTATTGCCCTTTTCCTGCTAAATCAAGCCAACATGATGCCAACAGTACTCAATGTTGTACTAAACTTTGCTGAAATGCGTCTTACCGGGAAATCCTAAAATCCTTAAAATGACACTGAGTAGAGGGAGTCCACGCCTTTAAACGTATCTGCCCCCCCCCGCTCCCCCGCTCCTCAACCACCACACACACTACACCCCTGACCATTATCCCCCTTGAGGGCTCTTTCAGCCCAGGTAAGGCCTCGTTCTACCCCTAAACTGACACTGATTATGGTGATTTTGAACTTTTAACTTTTTGGTATTTTCAGACTCGTTCAAAAACCATGTTATTCCTAGAAAAAGAGCTGGAAAATCTGCATACGTCACTGCTATTTTTTAATACCCCGAAAGACAAACTCTAGCAACTTTCGTAGTCTGAAACCCAAGACATCAGCATTACCTCCCGCCCCTCCCTCGCCTTCCTTCCAAACCAATGAGGCCTCCCGCCTCCCCCCTAGACCCTCCCTTCCCCTTTTAAAACCCCCCCCCTCCCCTACCCCCTCCTGTTCTTTTGTCTAGCCCACGCTAGACGTTTCCCTTTTCCTTACCTTCACGGCGGGGCCTGGGGGTCATCGTTGGAGGCACTCCTCGGGACGCGGCGCGTATTTGCTGAGCAGGCGGGGCTGCTCGTAAGGCGCGTACTGGGAGGCGGCTGACGGGGTCAGCCGGCTCTCTGTGGCTGGGGCGTCGTGTTCCGGATTTCTGCGCCGCGGAGTTGTGGGGAGATGCCGGAGTGCAGTTTTTGGGTTCTGTGAGGTAGGACGGGCGTTCTGCCCGCAGTTTTATGGACATTGCTTATAGTTTTGACCTTTTTAGGGATTGGTGGCTGGGTGTTGAGGGAGGTCCGGGGCACTATATATTGGGAGTGTTTTTAGGTGGATGGCAGTGTGTTTTGGATGCTATCATGCCTAAGGCTCCGGCTAAGAGATGAAGGATTGTGTCTTCTTTCTCCTCCTCAGAGGAGGGTGCTGCTGGCGTTTCCACCCCTGGGGGCTCCCAGTTTCAGGGTGCTGCACCCCTCATGTCCAGGGAGGAGGTGCAGGAGATGATCGAGGTGGCTGTTTCCAGGGCTCTTCAAGCGGGGATGGCCAGGCCTGGTCAATCTAAAAATTTCCATACTTCTGCATCTGCAGGGAAGTCCTCCTCAGATAGTGAGGGAGGGGAGGCTCCATCTACGTCCTCTGGGGGTAAATATGTCTCCAGAGAGGAGATGTGTGAGGTGATGGCACATGTTCGGGACAATTTGGGTTTTCCGGTGTTTCAACCTTCAAACTCGGACTCTCACTTATTTCCACAATATCAGACGCCTTCTAAGTTTGCCATGCCTTTTCAGGGACCTGTGAAGGGTATGGTGTTACGAGAATGGGAGGATGTGGATAAGGCTCAGGTTCCACGATTCCTACAGAAACTGTATTTACTTGAGGGTGAGGAGGTATTGCCTCCTTCGGTCCGCCTGGATTCAATTTTAGCTACCCTGATTGGCAAAACGGCAGTCAATCCTGAGGATTGTGTGCCTACGGATGCTACGGACCGTAAAGTGGATTCAGGGCTTAAGAGAGCTTTTGCAGCGGAGAATCTAGCGCCAAGGGCAGGTATATATTCTGCTTATGTGTCCCAGTCGTTGGTGCAGGACTTTGATAAGCTGGCGGTGGCTGTTCAGGAAGGGGCGGAATGTTCGGAGCTCCTGGCTGGTATGGAGCAGCAGGCCAGGTTGTTGGCAGATGTGTCTTCAGATGTGGTCCGTACTTCGGCTCTGGCCTCTGGTGCTTTGATTGGGGCTCGTAGGTCCCTCTGGTTACGATCCTGGAAAGCCGATCCGGGGGAGAAGGCTGCCTTGCTGAGACTGCCTTGCTGAGACTGCCTTTTGAGGGTCGTAGCTTGTTTGGGGATCAATTACCGTCCATGCTTTCCAAAGCGTTTAAGGAGCGGAAGCATGCCTTGCCTTATAAAGGGGGATCGACTTCGGGTAAAGGGTAGAAGAAACATTCCCGCTCTTCTCCTAAAATGGATGCCAAATCTTTTTCGTTTAGGAAATGTTGTTTTCAGCCGCGTTTTTCTCCTAAGAAGTCTGCTCCTTCGAACCGGGGTGGGTTCAAGAAGGGGTCCTGACAATCACTGTGGGACTTTATTTCAACTTGGGAGGAGAGTGTCAACGATTGTTGGGTGCTCGACATTGTGGCCAATGGTTATGTCATCGATTTTGTGGTGGTGGCTCCAGATTCGGGGGTACGTCCCACCCCTCTGACTTCAGGAGGGTCGCGGAGAAAGGCATTGTTGGACGGAGTCCGGGACTTGCTGGTCAAAGGGGGCATTTCCCGCCTTCCGCTGGACGAAAGGGGTCAGGGCACTTATTCGGTCTTGTTTCTTGTTCAGAAAGTATCAGGGGGGTTTCGGCCGGTGCTCAATCTGAAGGACGTGAATGCTTGGATCAGGACGGTGCATTTCCGCATGCTGTCTATTCAGACTATCTTTCCATTAGTCAGTCAATGGGACTTTCTGGTGTCGCTGGATCTGCAAGATGCTTACCTGCACGTGCCTGTGGCAAGGTCTTCACAGAGGTTCCTGAGGTTTGCTGTGGATCAGGAACACTATCAGTTTTGCGTTCTCCCTTTCGACCTCAAGTCTTCTCCTCGAATTTTTACGAAGGTGCTGGCCCCCCTGGTGGCTTTGCTACATTCAGAAGGGGTGTTTATTCATCCATATCTGGACGACATCTTGATTCATGCTCCCTCGCGGGTCCTGTTACAGAGGCAGGTGGCCCAAGTTCTGGTGGTCCTGCAAATCCACAGGTTTTTAATCAACTGGGAAAAATCTGATTTAGTTCCGTCCCAGGATCTGGTTTTTCTAGGGGCTAGGTTTCGGACTCTTCTTGGCTTGGTGACAGTGTCAGAAAAGAGGTTAGGTGTACTCTAGTCCTTGGTGAGGAAGGTAGTGTTATAGACTGCCCCCCGGGCTCTTCTATGGTTACGTCTACAGGGTCATTTGGCGTCTGTAATATTTCTGGTCCCTTGGGCATGTTTCCATCTCCTGTGCTTGATGACATGGTTCTTGAGAAGGTGGGCGCCAGGGTCCGGTTCTCTGAGGGCCAGGGTTCCGTGGTCCGGATTGATTCGCAGGGAGTTGAGATGGTGGTTGGATGCAGATCATCTTCGGGTAGGGGTTTCTTTGTCTCCTCTGAGCCCCGTGGTGGTGACTACGGATGGCAGCCTCTCCGGATGGGGTGCGTGGATGGGGTCGGCTCAGATTCAGGGGTTCTGGTCCCCTCTGGAGGCGAGTCGGTCGTCGAATTGGCGCAAGTTAAGAGCTGTCTTGTTGGCTCTGATCCATTTCCAGGTGTCCCTGAAGGGTCCAGGTTCTTGTTCGGACGGACAACTTAGTGGCCAAGGCTTATGTCAACCGGCAGGGGGTGCCAGGTCAAGGGCTTTGTTCGGTCTGGCCAGGAAGATTTTTGTGTGGGCTCAGGAGTGGGTTCCTTCTCTCAGGGCTACGTACATTCGGGGGGTGGTCAATGTTCGGGCGGATCTGCTGAGCAGGGTGATTCCTTCCTCTCAACTTTTCTCCCTCCGGAAGTCTCTGTTTCTGCATCTGGTTCGGCTCTGGGGGCTTCCAGTGCTGGATGTGTTTGCATCTGCAGAAAACGCGAAGTTGGATCGCTTCTGCTCCCGGTTTCGGTGTCCCCAAGCCTGGGAGGTGGAAGGGATGTCATGTCCTTGGCTGAGGGGCCTTTTGTATGCGTTCCCACCGTTTCAGCTAATCAGGTCTTTTCTGTTGCGGGTGAGGGCTCTGGGGGCCAGGGTTATCCTGATTGCACCACTTTGGCCGCGGGCGAATTGGTTCCCGTTGTTGAGGCTGATGGCAGCCGGGCGGATGTGGCCTCTACCTCTTTTTCCGTCTCCCCTGGAGTTTCCCTCCCTCCCGATGGGGTCATTGAGAAGGTTACACTTGACGGCCTGGAAGTTGAACGATGGGGCTTGACGGGTCTGGGGGTACCTGTGGCTTTGAGTTCTACCTTACTGGCTTCCAGGCGGCGTTCCACTTTACTTTCCTATGGTAGACAGTGGAAGGTTTTTTCTTCTTGGTGCTTGAGTCATGAATTGGATCCTACCTGCGCGTCTATCTTTGGGGTGATGCAGTTCCTGCATGACGGTGCACAGTTGGGGTTGTCGGTGGCGTCTCTGCAGGTACAGTGGGCGGCTATTCAGGCCTTTAGAGGTCCGTGGCGTAATCTTCCAGATGAAGGGCGTTTGATGCCTAGATTTTTTCAAGGGCTTCTTAATTTGTTTCCTCGCCCTGTACGTTCTTTTCCTTCATGGGATCTTTCTTTGGTTTTGGATGTTTTGACGGATGCCCCTTTTGAACCTCTGGGGGACTGTGATTTACGCCATCTGTCCTTGAAGACGTTCTTTTTGGTGGCCATTACTTCGGCTCGCCGTTTAGGGGAATTGGGGGCCTTGGCCTGTTCTTTTCCTTTTTGTAAGGTTTTTCAGGATCGGGTGGTTTGGTTCCGGTCCCTTCCTTTATCCCGAAAGTCAATTCCTCGTTCCATGCTCGCCAGGAGGTCATCCTTCCTTCATTTTGTCCGAATCCCTCCTCAGTGGAGGAGGTCCGTTTGCATTCGTTAGATGTACGCAGGGCTTTGTTGGAGTACCTGCGGGTGGTGGCTCCTTTCCGTAAGGGTGATTCGCTTTTTGTTAATTTCGGTCCGGCACGTAAAGGGGAGAAGCCTTCCACGGCTTCCTTGAGTCAGTGGGTGAGATCATTGATTCTGTTTGCTTATTCCTTGAAAGTGGTGGTTCCTCCTCAAGGGATTCAGTGTCGGTCTACCAGGGGTATGGCGGCTACAGTGGCAGAGCTTCAGGGGACTTCAGTGGTGGAAATTTGCAGGGCCGCCACTTGGGCTTCTCCTTCGATGTTTGTTCGCCATTTTAGACTGTCGGACTTGGGTAGTTTGGAGTCGGTATTGGGTCACCGAGTCTTATCCTCTATGAGGTAATAGGGGTGGGGTTTTTGGTGGCCTTTGTGCAGGATAATAATAAACTTCTTGCAACTCAGTGTCCGTCTCCTGTGTTTTTCTTGCTATGTCTCATTGGTTTGAAAGGAAGGCGAGGGAGGGAAGGGAGGTAATGCGTCCATTTTCTTGTGATAATGGCATTACTCCTAGTCCTACTCCCTCGCCTTCCTTTCCGTTCCCTCCCGCCCTCCCGGTACAGACTGTCTGAGTTGCTGCTTGCGCTTGGTTTTTGTACAGGAGGGGGTAGGAGTGTGGGGGGGGGGTTTAAAAGGGGAAGGGAGGGTCTAGGGGGGAGGCGGGAGGCCTCATTGGTTTGAAAGGAAGGCGAGGGAGTAGGACTAGGAGTAATGCCATTATCGCAAGAAAATGGACGCATGACTCGGGTCCATCTCCATCCGCGATTATTTTTCATAAAAAAAAGACGAACAATCGACTTCACTAAAATAATCATACAATGCTATTCATTTATGGTGTATCTGCTGCAAAATAGTCCTCTATATCACAAGCATGTATTTTTCATGCCTCTGTTGAAATCTGTGGTCTGCCTCTAACATGTTCCCGTAGATTAGCTCACATGCATTAGTAAAAAGTGTTCATCCTTAGGCCGTATGATCGAAACTTGGCGTGGCATATTTAGCCTTTAGTGCCCAAGAGTGATAACGCGAGTGTAGTGCCGAAATAGTGTGAGCATCAATTTGCAGCGCGTTGAAGATTTTCGGCACAAAAAAATGCCTCTTTATCACTGTAAGATCAGACATGAGTATGATTAATATGCTCTGTTTTGGATTATATAGGCGCACCGTGCCGTGGATCTTTATTTTTCATAACTCTAAATGTTCACTATCAACCCCGCCCCCACCCTCCCCACCTCCCATTACTAATGTAGCCCAATAGAGTCCTGCATCTGAATGGGTGAGCTACGTGTCGCTGACGCAGTCCGATCGGAAATGGTACATACCAGTCAAGGGCTTAACTTGGTGGGTACATCCCACCTAATAAATGTTTTTTCCGACAAATTGTGATATCTGTCGGATTTCACTAGGAATGTTTAAATACACACGGACAAAAAATGCACACACAGGCTCTGGTTTGAAAACCCTTAAAAATATTTGTTATTTGACAAAATATTGCGTTGTCTCTTACTTCGCCTACCAATCCTCATTATTCTCGCTTTCCACTGCCCCTTATGTCCCTTTCATGTACGCTGCTTTCATTTTAACGTATTTGAATATTAAGGGGGTCATTACAACATTGGCGGTAAAAGCCGCTTACCGTTATGCAGAAGACCGCCAACACACCGCCGCGGCCGCAGAATTCTGCCACAGTCATTATGACCTACAGCTCAGAATCCGCCAAAATCCAGACACCCACACAAGTCCGCCACACCAAAGGTCAGTGATAAACTGGCGATAACAAAACCTCCACTGTCACGCCAACAGGAATACGCCCACCCTATCACGACACACGAACCCACGCAGCGGTCTTTCAACCGCGATATACCATTGGCGGTACACACCGCTGCGCTCAAAATACACACACATTTACAAAACACAACCACATTGGACAATTACAAATGCACACACCTGATACACATACACAGACCACTCCCACACATCCAATACAAAATAATACACACACCCACATTACCCACAAACCCTTATGACCACAATTGCGACTGAGGGCCAGAGAGAGACACCACCATCTACAAACTAGCATCCACAGGCACTCAACACCATCACTCACACAACATCCACGTACCTCACACAACACACCTCTAAATATCACCCCACACATCACAACACACACCACCCCATGGCACCGCAAAGACACCCCAGGTTCTCTGAGGAGGAGCTCAGGGGCATGGTGGAGGAAATCATCCGGGTAGAGTCACAGCTATGCGGATCACAGGTGCAGCACACCACCATAGCTAGGAAGATGGAGTTATGGCGAAGAATCGTGGACAGGGTCAACTCAGTGGGACAGCATCCAAGAACTAGGGATGACATCAGGAAGAGGTGGAACGACCTACGGGGGAAGGTGCGTTCCATGGTCTCAAGACACCATATTGTGGTTCAGAGGACTGGCGGCGGACCACCCACCTCCTCCCCCACAACTAACAACATGGGAGGAGCAGGTCTTGGCTATACTGCATCCTGAGGGCCTCACAGGAGTAGCTGGAGGAATGGACTCTGGTAAGGCAAATCTTAACTATTACATCCCCCACCCACCTGCATGCTATCACATACCCCCACCCTCGCCCGCACCCCCATCACTCCAACTCCTCACGTATGTCCCAATATCACAAACCACACATCCCAAACTCAAGCCCTGCATGTAACACCAAAGCATGTTCACTACACATACCCATACACCCCCCTAAACCATTATCACACAAGGTCCCACACAGGAATGCAAGCACTGGGGTACACGGTCACCCACCCATTGCACACCATGGCACACACAGATGCAAAAATCATGCCTTTACACCCCTGCAGGACCCCTACCCAACGTCACCGGACAGGAGGGTCCAGATATGTCCACTCCACCCACAGAAGAGGCCCACAGTGATGACAGCAGCTTTGTCCAACTGGATCAAGATGACCAGCCCGGCCCATCTGGGACCTCGGGACAGTCGGTTCCCCTCACACTGGCACAGGCCACTACAGAGCTTGCCTCCTCTGGAAACACCAGCGCAGCACCCACCCAGTGGGCCCATACCTCTGTCCCCAGGACACGTCAATCAGCAGTGTGTCCGCCACTACAGGGAGCACAGGCTAACCCACTACCCCAACAACACCAGGGACCTGGGGGCAGTGGGCACACAGTTCAGGGGACAGAGACAAAGGAACACAGGGGAACTGGGAGGGTTGCTGTGCGACAGGGGGAGGACAGGCCCAGGGAACCCACTCTCGACGAGGCCCTCTCCAACATCATGGGAGCCTACCACCATTTCCAGGAGACGATGGCAATGGTACTGGCCAAGTTTCAGGAGACCCAGCGGCTGCAGGAGGAACAGTATTTTGGCTTCAGGGAGGAACTCAAATCCATCAGTTCCACCCTGGGCACCATTGTAGGGGTGCTGAAGTAACTAGTCAACACCAGGAGGGACACTGTGGCACAACAAGGGGCCCCCGACACTAGCCTGGATGATGAACTTCCCACCACCTCCGCCGGCGTTAGTGGACAGGAGGCACCGCCACAGGACCACCACACCAGCACCCCACCCCCTGCAGATGGAGAACCACCCCTCAAACGGTCCTTGAGATCCAGGACAAAGACAGAGAACAATACCAAGTCCCCCGCCAAGAAATGAGACCACCCTGATTGTCATCTTTCTGTCCCACTTTGTTACCCTTTCCATTCTTAAACTGCCCCAGCTCCACTTCCTATGCCCCTTTGGGCAATGAACCTGTGAGACTAATAGACTGCACTCTGCCATGGACATTCCTCTACCATCAGCCCTGACCATTTTACAACCCCCTCCACTATTGAGCACTTAAATAAACACCTTTAAATCAAAAAACAATCTGGAGTCAGTCTGTGCTTTCAAAAATATGTATTTGCAATTACAGTGGCAAAATGCTACATCAAATGTAATGTCAACATACCTATGTCACACAGCACTAGTCCATGCGTAAACAAAGCAGATGTCACACAGTGGGACCCACATCTGTGAAATCGTAAGGGAAAGTGACAACTCAGTGACCATACCCTGGGTGAAAATGACAGACAGATGAGAGGTAGTAGAATTAAATCAGATGTAGCAGGCTGTGTTGTCTTCTTACCTGTGTCTCACTGGAAGTATTGCAGGATCACCGTATTCCTGTTGTCTATGTCCTCTTCTTCAGCTTCCTTGTCTTCACTGTCCACAGGCTCCACAGCTGCCAAAACACCTCCATGTGGACCATCCTCCTGCAGACAAGGCACCTGTCGTCGGAAAGCCAAGTTGTGAAGCATACAGCAGGCCACGATGATCTGGCATACCTTCTTTGGTGAGTAGAATAGGGAACCACCTGTCATATGGAGGCACCGGAACCTGGCCTTCAGGAAGCTGAAGGTCCTCTCTATAACCCTCTTAGTTCGCCCATGGGCCTCATTGTAGCGTTCCTCTGCCCTTGTCCTGGGATTCCTCACTGGGGTCAGTAGCCATGACAGGTTGGGTTAGCCAGAGTCACCTGCAAATGTCGAGGGACAACTGTTAGACACACACTAATCCTTAGGGACAACCCTAGACCCAGACAACTATCCATACTGTATAGGGTCCATGTCCTCACCTAACAGCCACACACGGTGCCTCTGGAGTTGCCCCATTACATAAGGGATGCTGCTATTCCGCAGAATGTAAGCGTCATGCACTGAGCCAGGAAACTTGGCGTTCACATGGGAGATGTATTGATTGGCCAAACACACCATCTGCACATTCATTGAATGGTAACTCTTTCGGTTTTTGTAAACCTGTTCACTCCTGCGGGGGGGACCAAGGCCACATGTGTCCCATCAATGGCACCTATGATGTTGGGGATATGTCCCAGTGCATAGAAATCACCTTTCACTGTAGGCAAATCCTCCACCTGAGGGAAAACGATGAAACAATGTAGCTCCGCATATGTTTCAGCAGGGCAGACAACACTTTGGACAACACGTTGGAAAACATAGGCTGGGACATCCCTGATGCTATGGCCACTGTTGTTTGAAATGACCCACTTGCTAGGAAGTGGAGAACAGACAGTACCTGCACTTGAGGGGGGATTCCTGTGGGATGGCGGATAGCTGACATCAGGTCTGGCTCCAACTGGGCACACAGTTCCTGGATTGTGGCACGATCAAGTCTGTAGGTGATGATCACATGTCGCTCCTCCATTGTCGACAGGTCCACTAGTGGTCTGTACACCGGAGGATGCCGCCATCTCCTCACATGCCCCAGCGGACGGTGCCTATGGAGGAGAACAGCGAGCAGAGAGTCAACCAACTCTGAGGTACATAAAAACAGCATACTCAGAAATATTAGCAAATCGACATATGCCTGTATGAGTGTTTAGGCAAGGCCTAGATATGTGTGACGCAGTCCAAAATAATGACATGTGGGCCCATGAAATGGCGGCTGCCTGACCTGTAAAGTGGGACAATGGGATATGAGGTAACTGCGCTGGCATTGTACACCGTCGTGGTAGGCGGTCGAAGACCGCGGGCCAATCCTGCATTGGTTAATTAATTGGTAACCTATGTCCCTGGCATTGAATAGGGAACTCCAAGTGCGCGACGTAGTGCATGGGGCCTCTGTGTCTGTAGTGTCCGCCAACGGTAGCGGTATTGCATGCACTCAACTTGTCTTTCTTCTGTCTCCCCCCCCCTTTTTGTGGTCCCCCTGCTCTTGTGTGCATTAGCATCATCAGGCAGAGGAGCAGTGGCATCGGAGCAGGAGGGAGCTGCATCCCACTTGGCCCTGGAAGGCGACACTACAGAGTCGGAATTTACCAGTGGGGCGGAGGGCGAGGAGAGCTCCACGGCGGGGACAGGAGCTGACACCAGCGGTACGGACTCCTCCTCTGATGGGAGCTCCCTTGCAGTGGTGGGCCCATCTGTGCCCCCTGCATCTACAGGTACAGCCGCCACCCCCCTACCAGCACCACCCTCCCTCAGCCCCTCAGCGTTTGCCCCGTACCCGCTCATCCAGGAGGGTGGGCATCTCTTTCGCCCCAGGCACCTCAGCCCCTGCCACCCCTACTGCTCTCAGTAGGCCATTGACCTCCTCAGGTCCTTCAGTGTTGGTCAGACTACCATTTTGAATGCCATCCATGGTGTAGAGAGGCAGTTGCAACAAACCAATGCATACCTGGAGGGCATTCACTCTGGTCAGGCAGCCCACCAGCGAGCTTTTCAGACTCTGGCCTCAGCACTGATGGCAGCCATTGTCCCTGTCTCTAGCCTCCCCCCTCCAACTTCCTCCACCCAGACCCAAACCCCTGTACCTCAGCCTATCCCAAGCACACCATCAGACCAGCATGCACACACCTCATCACACAAGGGAAGCTCTGGCAAACATAAGCACCACACATCCCACAGGCACTCACGCAAGCATCACACACATGCCGACACACCAACATCCACTGCCTTCACTGTGTCCCCCTCCTACTCGTCTCCCTCCTCCCTCCCTGTCTCATCTCCACTCACACCTGCATGCACTACATCCTCAGCCACTACCTCCATAACCAGCACGCCCATCACTACACACCGCTCACATGCAGTCACCACCCCCACTACCATTCACACGTCCCCTGTGTCCTCTCCCAGTGTGTCTGTGAGGCCACCTCCCAAGGTACACAAACGCAGCCACACACCCACCCAACAGCCATCCACCTCACGACAGCCTCCAGCCCATGCACCTTCACCCAAAGTCACCAAACGTACATCTCCTACAACTACTACCTCTTCCTCCACTCCCAAACCCCCTCCATCTACCTGTCCCAGTGTTCCTAAGAAACTTTTCCTGTTCAACCGTGACCTCTTTCCCTCACCTCCCCCGCCCCTTCAGTCTCCTAGGGCCCGACTGTTCAATGTCCCAACCCAGCACCTCAGCCACAACATCTGCGGGACCAGTGGTGCCATTAGTGACCGGCTTCTGGAGTTCGCCAGGCAGCAGGGCAGCCAGTGTGGCAAGGAGCCAGAGCAATCAATCAATCAATCAATCATAGTATTTATAAAGCGCGCTATGTACCCGTCAGGGTTTCGAGGCGCTGAGGGGGGGGGGGGGGGGGGGGGAGGGGAGCGCTGCTGGTTTATCGGTCGAAGAGCCAGGTCTTGAGGAGCCTTCTGAATGCGAGGAGGTCCTGGGTCTGGCGAAGGGATGTGGGGAGAGAGTTCCAGGTCTTGGCGGCGAGGAAGGAGAAGGATCTGCCGCCGGATGTCTTGCGCTGGATTCGGGGTACGATGGCGAGGGCGAGGTTGGCGGATCGGAGTTGACGTGTTGGGGTGTAGAAGTGAAGTCTGGTGTTGTGAAGTGCCTTGTGAGCGTGGGTCAGGAGTTTGAAGGTGATCCTCTTGTCTACCGGGAGCCAGTGGAGTTCCTTTAGGTGAGGGGAGATGTGACTTCGGCGGGGTATGTTGAGGATCAGTCGGGCGGAGGCATTTTGGATACGTTGGAGGTGTTTGATGTCTTTGGTTGGGATGCCTGTGTAGAGTGCGTTGCCGTAGTCAAGTCTGCTGCTGACGAGGGCCTGGGTCACCGTCTTTCTGGTTTCTGTTGGAATCCACTTGAAAATTCTGCAGAGCATTCGGAGGGTGTTGAAACAGGAGGAGGAGACGGCGCTGACCTGTTTGGACATGGTGAGGGCGGAGTCCAGGATGAAGCCGAGGTTTCTTGCGTGGCTGGCAGGGGTGGGTGGGGGTCCGAGGACGGAGGGCCACCATGAGTCGTTCCAGGCCGAGGGGGTGCGTCCGAGGATGAGGACTTCCGTCTTGTCGGAGTTGAGTTTCAGGCGACTGTTGTTCATCCAATCGGCGATAGATTTTAGTCCCTCGTGGAGGTTTGTTTTGGCGGTGAGCGGGTCTTTGGTCAGGGAGAGGACGAGCTGGGTATCGTCGGCGTAGGAGATGATGCTGAGATGATGTTGCCGGGCCAGTTGAGCGAGGGGGGCCATGTAGACGTTGAACAACGTGGGGCTGAGGGAGGATCCTTGGGGGACGCCGCAGATGAGGTTGGTGGCTTTGGAGCGGAAAGGGGAGAGACGGACTCTCTGCGTTCTGTCGGAGAGGAAGGATGAGATCCAGTGGAGGGCTTTATCTTGGATGCCGGCTTCCTGGAGGCGGGTCAGTAGGGTGCGGTGGCAGACGGTGTCAAAAGCGGCTGATAGGTCGAGGAGGATGAGGGCTGAGGTTTCGCCGTTGTCCATTTGATGTCATCTGTGGCGGCGAGGAGGGCGGTCTCAGTGCTGTGGTTTCGTCTGAATCCGGATTGTGAGGGGTCCAGGATGGAATTGTCTTCGAGGAAGTGGGTGAGCTGAGTGTTGACGATCTTCTCGATGACTTTCGCTGGAAAAGGGAGGAGAGAGATCGGACGGAAGTTTTTGAGGTCGTTGGGGTCAGCCTTGGGTTTTTTGAGGAGGGGTTGGATTTCTGCGTGTTTCCAGCTGTCCGGGAAGGTGGCAGAAGTGAAGGAGAGGTTGATGATCTTGCGGAGTTTGGGGGCGATGGTGGCGTTTGCTGAGTTGAAAACATGGTGGGGGCAGGGGTCCGTGGGGGAGCCTGAGTGGATGGTGTTCATGGTTGCTATGGTTACTGCCTCGTCCACGTGGGTCCAGGCGGTGAGGCGGCAGTCGCGGGAGGAGACGTCGGGGGTGGGGTCTGGCGGTGGACCGGTGATGAAGCTGTCGTGGATGGTGGTGATTTTCTGGTGGAAGAAGGTGGAGAGGTCGTCGCAGAGTTTCTGGGAGGGCGGGATGTCGTTGGAGTTGGCTTTCGGATTGGAGAGTTCCTTCACGATGCCGAATAGTTCTTTGCAATCGTGGGCGTTGTTGTTGATGCGTTCGGTGAAGTGGGCGCGCTTGGCGGTGCGGATCCGTTGGTGGTGTTCGCGGTTGGCGTTTTTGAGGGCGGCGAGGTTGTCGGGTGTGCGATCTTGGATCCATTTCTTTTTGAGTTTCTGGCAGTTGCTTTTGGAGGTGGTGAGATCGTCTGTGAACCAGGCTGGTTTTCTCTTTCCTTGGGTGGTGGTGGGTTTCTTGAGAGGGGCAAGGGTGTTGGCGCAGTCGAGGATCCATTGATGGAGGTTGATGGCGGCTGTGCTCGGGTCGATTGCGTCGGGTGGAAGGTTGTTGACGAGGGTGTTGGTCAGTTGTTCTTGGGTGATTTTGCCCCAGCGGCGGTGGGGAGGTAGCTGGATGCGGTGTTGCTCTGTGGTTTTCTTATAGGTGAAATGGACACAGTGATGGTCAGTCCAGTGGAGTTCGGAGGTGTGGCTGAAGGAAATGTGGTTGCTAGAGGTGAAGAGGGGGTCAAGGGTGTGTCCGGCGATGTGGGTAGGTGTGTTGACTAGCTGGCGGAGACCGAGGTTGAGGAGGTTGGAGGTCAGTGACGCGGTGTTGACGTCGTTGGCATTTTCCAGATGGTAGTTCAGATCTCCCAGCACGGATAGTCCACCACCTGTAAAGCATAAAAAGTTGGCCAGTGCCCGGCAGGAGAGGGGAAAGAAATCAGCCACCAAATCCGCTCCCAGGGGTACAGTTGGGGGTGTGGAGACAGCTGCGCCACCATCCAAGGTGGGGAAGGGGCACAGTAAAACCGGCAAGTCTGGGAAGATCTGCACGTCGGACAAGACCGCCACCAACCCAGCTGCCCAGGACACCGCCGCCACCAACCCCGCTGCCCAGGACACCGCCGCCACCATCCCCGCTGCCCAGGACACCGCCGCCACCATCCCCGCTGCCTAGGACACCGCTGCCAGCAGCACCGCTGCCCAGGACACCGCCGTCACCATCCCTGCTGCCCAGGACACCGCCGTCACCATCCCTGCTGCCCAGGACACCGCCGCCACCATCCCGCTGCCCAGGACACCGCAGCCACCATCCCGCTGCCCAAGACACTGCCGCCACCAGCCCCGCTGCCCAAGACACCACCGCCAGCAGCACTTCTGCCTAGGACACCGCCGCCAACAGCACTGCTGCCCAGGACACCGCTGCCAGCAGCACCGCAGGCCAGTGAGCACCTATGATTCCGACGCTACTGAGGCCACCACGGGCAGGATGAAGCACTCTGGGCACAAAGCCCCCTCCAGAACCAGTGGAGTATCACATCCACTACCTCTGTCCTTGGCATGATGAAGCACTCTGGGCACAAAGCCCCCTCCAGAACCAGTGGAGAAAGGCATCCACTACCTCTGTCCTTGGCAGGATGAAGCACTCTGGGCACAAAGCCCCCTCCAGAACCAGTGGAGTATCACATCCACTACCTCTGTCCTTGGTAGGATGAAGCACTCTGGGCACAAAGCCCCCTCCAGAACCAGTGGAGTATCACATCCACTACTTCTGTCCTTGGAAGGATGAAGCACTCTGGGCACAAAGCCCCCTCCAGAACCAGTGGAGAAAGGCATCCACTACCTCTGTCCTTGGCAGGATGAAGCACCCTGGGCACAAAGCCCCCGCCAGAAACCAGTGGAGAATGTTATCCACTTGAGAGACGGTGGCTTTGCATTACCCAGGATATAGCAGTGGGCAACCCACCCACTGGAGAGACTTGAGAGACTGTGGCTTTGTATTCCCCAGGATATAGTAGTGGGCAACCCACCCACTGGAGAGACTTGAGAGACTTGAGAGACTTGAGAGACTGTGGCTTTGTACTCCCCAGGATATAGCAGTGGGCAACCCACCCACTGGAGGGACTTGAGAAACTGTTGCTTTGCACTCCCCAGGATATAGCAGTGGGCAACCCACCCAATGTAGAGACTTGAGAGACTGTGGCTTTGCACTCCCCAGGATACATCAATGGGCATGGAACCCCCTCGTGGATCTCGCGTCGTGCACTCATCCGGCTGAGGTGCCCCCCCTTCCTTTCCCCCTGAGGTGCCTGTTTTATTTCTATCTGAAGCCCCAGCAGTGTTCTCTCCATCTTGTTCGGGTATCGAGTGTGGGCCTCGCCCATGCCTTTTGGGCCCAGTGGTCCACGGACTATGATAGTGGAATACCTTGGACTTGGATTATCGGTGTATATATTTGTTTATAGTGTGAATATCTTAATATATGTATATATATATATTTTTTTACTGTCTTTGTATATATTACAATCATTCAACTCATGTCCTTTTGTCCTTGCATTCTTCCAGGGGGGACTTTGGGGGGGTAACTGTGATGTATCATGATGTATTGGTGTGTGTTTTGTCGTGGGTGAGGGTGGGGGTGGGGGGTTTGCATGTTGCATGTGTGTGTCACTGTTATTTCCCTCCCCTGTGTCGTAGGTGCAGTACTCACCGTGGTCTTCGCCGCAGGCGTTCGTGCTCCCGGTAGAGGAGCAGGAAGATAAGGGCTGGAAGAATCTGAAGTTCCGGTTCCATGGCGTCCTGGTTCCTCATGGGATGTGTAGAGGTGAGCGTTTTCCCTTCCAAGTCCTGTTTCTGCTGTGTTTTTGTTCGCGGTGACTCCGCCCCGGAAAAGGTGGCGGATTGGTTTCTTGTAATAATGTGGGCGGTACTTTGTCCTCCGCCTGTCTGTTGGCGGTTACCGCCGCGGTGTTTGTTTGTACCGCGGCGGCGGTCGGAGTGTTAAAGTGGCTGTCTATGTTTGGCGGTTTCCGCCACAGTCGTAATTCCATTTTTTTTTCGCCGGCATGTTGGCGGTTTTACCGCCGCTTTAACACCGACAGCCAGGGTTGTAATGACCACCTAAATACCAACCTGATTGTTGGAAAATCTGAAGATCGCACCCCCAGTCTGATTCCAGTGTTGCTGGACGCGGGGCAAAGTGCAGTTGTCGTGGAAGCTGTAAACGCGACTGTGCATATGACGCATGTCGAGTTTTGTGGCTTGTTGATTACTGTGAAGCAACTTTTGAAAACGTTAGACTGTCTGAAACCCAGTAGTGATCGTAAAGTACACCCGAGTAGAAGACAAAGGCCTGTTGTCTGCGGTGTCCCAGCTTTTCTACGCAGCAGTAGCCGGAGGCCAGAACCGGCACCACTTCGTAAGCTGCGGCATGGGGCATGCTACTTCCGCCAGGTTAATGAACTGCAAAAGGAATACATTAATATGGCGTTACATTGTATTCTCAGTTACTAGATTCATTTATTTATGCGAGACATAAAAAAATGGTTTACACTGAAGTGGTCATAATACACCTCCCTCACACTGGCCTCCTCAACAACAGCACCTCTCTGGGTGTCATGACAGACACAAAAAACTGTATATATAAGAGCACAATAAATGCCAATCACGCAGTCTCAAAGGGTGTAGCATTCCACTTGTCAACTAATGCACCTTGGCACCCCACAGCGAGGCATTAAGCGCTACATGAATGGTATGGTATGTACAATATAATACATGTTGAAGGAAGAAACTATGGGGGTGATTCTGACCGCGGCGGACGGCGGTTGCCGCCCGCCAAGCGGTTCCCGCCGAAAGACCGCTCCGCGGTCAAAAGACCGCGGCGGTCATTCTGGCTTTCCCACTGGGCTGGCGGGCGACCGCCGAAAGTCCGCCCGCCAGCCCAGCGGGAAACACCCTTCCCACGAGGAAGCCGGCTCAGAATGGAGCCGGCGGAGTGGGAAGGTGCGACGGGTGCAGTTGCACCCGTCGCGAATTTCAGTGTCTGCAAAGCAGACACTGAAATTCTTTGAGGGGCCCTGTTACGGGGGCCCCTGCAGTGCCCATGCCATTGGCATGGGCACTGCAGGGGCCCCCAGGGGCCCCACGACACCCCATACCGCCATCCTGTTCATGGCGGGTGAACCGCCAGGAACAGGATGGCGGTATGGGCTGTCAGAATCCCCATGGCGGTGCAGCAAGCTGCGCCGCCATGGCGGATTCCCATGGGCAGCGGAAAGTCGGCGGTACACCGCCGGCTTTCCGCTTCTGGCCGCGGCTGTACCGCCGCGGTCAGAATGCCCGGCGGAGCACCGCCAGCCTGTTGGCGGTGCTACCGCCAACCTCCGCCATGGCGGTAATTACCGCCAGGGTCAGAATGACCCCCTATGTGTCAGAGGCAGAAAGTCCACAATATTAGTTGAAATGTATGTATATATATATATATATATATATTATATAGATATATATATAGATATATAAACATAGAACGTATTTACTATTCTAGAAGATAGCAATTATTATTCTTTTCTCCAGGGTGCTTTTAAACTTGTTGATGAATGGCACTCCCAGATGTCTGAATGCAGGTAGTTCCAGGGAAAGGGGCTTGGGAGGTGGAAGGAATGGTATCCAGAACCTGCAGGTAGTGGCCTGAGTGCATTTAATAGGTTTGGATTGGTGAATAAGAGGTTCTTGATGGAGGTGTAATAAGTCGGAGCATTAGCAATGTAGCCTGGAAAAATTCCATTATTTGATTTGAAAGCTAGTGTCAGTAGTACCAAACTCTGGCAAATCTTTAAATCCTGACTTTTAAAACCTCCATTTGTCGACACAAAGCTGTGGTTTTACAAAAGGCAACACAAAGTTGAGTTGTTACGGATTTAATTTAAGTGTGTGGAAAAAGTGGCGAGCCAGAGGTTCTAGATGCTGCAGGAGCTGGGGACATATTTTCTGAATCCTGCTACTGGCTTTTGAATTTCAACATGTTTACAATGTCCCATAGTGCTTTCAGTCATGGATGTTTGTGCCACATAAAATATTCAACTGTGTTTGCCAATATGTGTGGATACTGGCTAAGATATCTCCTGTGGAACCATTGTGGCCTAGTTCTAACACCATCTCCCTTAAGTGACAAATTCTGTGATCCAGGGCAAATTACTTTACCTCTCTGTGACCAGCATTGTCTGGCTACCAGCTTTATTCTTTTGAATTCTGCTCTACCTTTACTAATTTTCAAGAATGTCTCCGCTGACTCCTTTATCCTCTCATTCTTCTGGAAATAAACATTGTTGTATAAAACTAACACAGGCATTCATTAAATGCTGTGGAAGTCTGCGGGTAAGTCAAAAAAGAAACATAAGTCAAAACAGGACTTGGCCCTTCCCTCCAGTCTTATCTCCAGAGGAAGCACAAGGGCTTCAACATGCTTCTAGGTCTCTCTCTCCTTCCATGAGGAGCAAATTCCAACCCTGGTCCTAATGCACACTGAATTTCCGGGTCTTTTATGAGATGTCACTTTAGATCATTGGTTCCCAACCTGTGGTCCTCGAAGCCTCCTCAGTGGGTCCGCAACTGCTTATAAAATTAAATAATATTAACAGATTAGGTCACTTTCAGTAATGACTCAGTGGGGGGGGTCCCTACATTCCAAAAACTATTCATTGGGGGTCCCTGGGTTCCAGTAATGATAAAGTGGGGGTCCACAGAAGTCAAAAGGTTGGGAACCACTGCTTTAGATCAAAGCCTTTAGAGAGGCAATGGTTCACATCTTTGGCACAATTCTGGCTTTCGACTCTGGCTCAAATCTGATCTGGTCCATTGGACGTTGATGCTGGAACCAATGACACCAGATGAGGATTCTCGAACCTTATTGTGGTGTTCGAATGAGACAAAGTTATTTTGAGTGAGGCCTCATCCCGATCCTGATATGGCACAGCCAGTACTCAATGCCTTTGACCCAGACATGATACAATTACTGCTCAGTCTTGCACACACTGTATAACATTTTTGGCTCCAACTCAAAACAGTCACATGGAGATGATGATGGGTTGATGGGTACTAGTTTCCTCCACCATATGATAAGGATAACTGTTATGTGGACCTGCAACATGTCAATGAAGTGGCCCCAAAACTGGGGTGGTTTCACCTTCCAGACTGGTGAATGGGGAGAGTGCATCACTTGCTAAAGTCATCAGGAGAGCTGCTGTAGTCTTGGGCCTCTGACTCCCTTCTATGGAGTTAAAATATATGTTCTCACTGAGACCCTTCAGTCTGGCCAGGAAGTGACTGAACCTCTTCTGCTCTTCAATGAGCCTTTCACTGACACACTTTTGGGCACTTGGATAAAAGCATGTTCTGGCCCTTGGGTCAGTTGTCAAGGTGCACATCGCCATAGACCAGCTCCAGGCCACCATGATTTTGTAATCCAGCATCAATATTCTGAGAATTGGTGGTGCAGCAATCCTCCAGCAGAGTGAACCATTGCACCTTCCCCACTACTTCAGACAGCCAAACATATGAAAACTTTTGTCAATAGAATGTTTTCATCAGCCAGCCTTGCCTTGATGTCAGTCAGTTCAAGCTGCCTTCTGGGGTTCCCCACCTATGCACGCTGGGACAGGGTTGGTAAGATCTTACTGGCCGTCCCAGAAGACGTACAAGCCTCCTTAACTCAAACCATTCAGGATGGCAGGATACTGCTGAATTTGTCATCCGATCAGGTCTAGACACCACTGGTTTTCTAGGACAGGTACTGAGTCAAGTGTGGTGCTTTCATGTCATGCATGGGTGAGCTCCACAGGCTTCTATGGGGACGTCCAGGCTTTGACATATCTTTAGACGGATCCCTTCTGTTATGCAAAAAAGCAAACGACCTGAAGCATTTTAAAGAGAGCTGAGCCTCCGAGCGCTCACTCTGCAGCAGTTCAGCCATTTCCCCAACAGTTTTGGTATGCCAGGTGCTTGGTGAATCAGCAGCACCAGGCTCAGTCGCCCGCTCAACAGGCCTCCCTGACCTTTCAAGGTAGAGTTCATGGGCCCATAAGACAATGACCAGGCCATCGGCGATGACGCATGATAGTCCCCAGCCCTGCTGGTAAAAACTTCAAAATCTTTTCAGTGTGCCCTTAGTGGCACAAACCAGCCTGAAGGAGACAGTGCCTGCCGCTGCCTCAAGGGGTGGTACAGCATCATGCCTGACAGGTGGGCCCTTCAAATTATCCAGTGGGTCTATGCCCTACCACTCCTTTTCAGTCTTCCACCTACATTTTTCAGAGGACCATTTGTCTGTTTTGCTTCAGGGGGTGTAAGCTGTTTGGACCAAAGGAGCCATACAGCTAGTTCCAACCTCAGAAGTGGGGACTGGATTTTAGTCCTACTTGCTTGTGCCGAATGCCAGATGTGTTCATCCTATTTTGGATCTTTGCCCTCTCAATGCCTTCCTACTAAAGGACAAATTGAAGATTCTCTCACAGGCCCAGGTTCCATGTACCCTAGATCCAGGAAACGCTATGGTGGCGTTGGACCTACAGCATGCCTCTTTTCATATCCTCGTCCTGCTGGCCCACAGAACCTATCTGCAGTTGAAGATCTGACACAAAAAGTTCAATTTACTCTGCTCCATTTACTGCTCCATTTAGGCCTTTCCACTGCCCCATGAGTGTTCACAACATTTATGGTGGTGGTCACTGCCCATCTGTAGAGGTCATGGGTACCAGTCTTCACATACCTTGATCACTAGCTGTTGAAGGCGGGCTCGCCATAGTCTGTCACATACCACTTCCAGATGACGGCAAACCAACTGACATTGCTGGGCTTTTCAATCAGGCTGCCAAAGTCACACCTGACTCCTTCGCAGAGGCTTCTTTTCATTGTAGCAATCCTGAATATGGTACACTTTTGGACCTCTCTAAACCAAAGAGCCCATTACATTTGGGCTATGATCCAGATGTTTGAGCCTCTGTGGTTGGTTTCAGTGAGAATGGCTGTGAGACGTTTTGTCCTACGGGCCTCCTGCATCTTACTTGCTGACCATGGCAGATCTCACATACAAGTCCTGCAGTGGGTTCAGAAGTCTGAGTGGGTCCAGAATCCAGGTTTCGGAAAAGACTGCAAAAGACCTTTACAAGAATGTTGATTATTCCTTGAGGTAGGTAGGCAACAATCCCAACTAATAATCCAATTTCTTAGAGCCACTGCACCTATGCCCTTTGGGACAGAGTCGCACAGGTCTGGTGTCTGACAATTTATGACTTGCCTTTACACAGGTTATTCAGAAGGGATGTGATGCTGCAAAGTTTACCATCCATTGTAACTTGGACATCAGATTGCAGAGGCAAGTTAGTTGGCACCAGTGTGGCTCTTAGGAGGCATGTCTGGATGACATCCATGTGCTTCTCCTGCAAAGTCTAGTCTTTGTTAATTGACATGCCTTTCAATGTCTTTTGCCTTTTTGTAAGAAGGCAACTGGGCCCTTGAGCACTTTAAGGATAGGAGGACCATAGCATGCTCCTTGGGCCTGTCCATGCTGCCATGTCAGCCACACCATCAGTTTCACCCCTTCTGTGCCTGTGGTAGGGGTTTCCAATAATGCCAGCAAGTGAAGCCTGCCTAGCAAACCCTTCATCCTTTTTGTACCCAAGGCCACTATACCCACAGACCACTTAGACAACATGGGCAGAGTTCCGTACAGTTTTCTGCCCCTCCCACTGGTGCTGCATCAAAACCTCTTTAGCGTATCCTTTGAAGTACGCAACCATCTTGTTGTAGGCAGGATCTAACACTTCCTGCCTGAGTGGAAGATAAGTGTGTCTTAGAGATTGTCCAGTGGGGTTACGCTATTACATTTTGGTTCACACTACCGCACTTTCCTCCAGCGTTAGAAAGGTTGGCAGGGAACCATATGTCCCTCTTGCAGCAGGAAGTGCAAGCCATTTTTGCCAAATGACATAGAGAGGATGATGGTATCATTTAAGATTTGGTTGTTAATCCTGTTACTTCTTTCTGGTCTGTTACAAGGGCAGAGACCTTTGTCCTATTTTAGGCCTTCACCCTCTCAACACCTTCCTGTGGAAGAATATTCAAGATGCTCAGTGTTCCCTCTGCCCAGATCTTGCCTACCCTTGACCCTGGAGACTTGATGGTAGCATTGTACCTGCAGGGTGCTTTTTTCCAATTCCTCATCCTGCACCCTCACATATGCTATCTGCGGTTCACCATAAGTCCCCTTTGGTCACACAAGTGCCCCTCGGGTGTTGACAAAAGTGGTGGTTCCAGCTCATCTTCATGAGTTAAGGGATCCAGTCTCCCCCTATCTTCATGAGTGGCTGCTAAAGGCATCCCTCTCTGTCTGGAACGTGTTCTGCCTAAAGTGGAACTTGGGACTCCTGTATACCTTTCCACCAGTACCTCTCCTGCCTAGGGTTCTGAAGAAGAAAAGGAACGCCTGGGGCCAAGTCATCCTAGTGGCATCGAATAGGGCATGAAAAGTGTGGTACCCAAAACTCCTGGGCATGAGCATCTGCCTCCACCCAGGTTGCTGATTCAGGAGGATTTTCTGTCCGTGCTTGGAGACTGAGCTGCAACAGCTGACTGTCCTTGATCTCCCTCCCAGAGTTGAAGATGTCATCTTGGCAGTCTGGCATACCTCTACAAAATCAGTGTATGCTTATTATTTAATTAACAATATTAAAGGCGCTGTGTGGAGGATGCTCCTTCAGCTCTCTGGCAGTCAAACACTAGAACGCTCTGCCTCTTCTAATCAGACAGGAATCTTCAAAATTACTGTTCTGTAAAAAGTTAAGGTCAATGGTTGTTTAGGTCAACATAATGGGCGAAGTATCTTCTATTGATGATTCTGTTGGGCTTTATGTCATATTACTTAGCGCTGGGGCACTTTGGTGTGAAGTAGCCATGCGCCTACAAGTGAGTTTATTATTATTATTTGGTGAGGTTTGTGGTTTAGTGCAGTATTTGGCAGATTGACCCACTTCAACCTAGTTTATCCGAACTATTGCTTTTTCTGTTGTCCCTAGCCCAGCTAGGGAGTGGAACAATATCTGCCCCTAGCTGCACAACACCATCTAACAGCGCACAGGGGTACAAGTTTCTCGGTCAAGTCTAACACATAAGAAATATTCAAAAGGTGAGGAATCTGCTGTTAGACAGAGTATCTACCAGAAAGAGCATTACTGAAGGTAAGTAACATGTTCTGTTGGCCCTCTAGCCCTTTTTTATTTGCTATACAGCATCCCTTGTCAACATCTCTTGCTGTTATGCTATTTGTTAAAGGTTTATGACACATGTTTCCATCAAAAACGTTTGTGATGCCACAGTCTGATTTAATTTGGTTTTCACTCTCCTAATGTGTATCCCTTTTGAGCCAGTGCACAGTTGTCCATTACGCCTGGTGGTGTTGAAAACAACAGTCTTTCTGGTTGCAATAAGACCAGTGAGTCACATGAGTGAACTTCACACCCCCTTGGTCCAGCCACTTTATACCACGTTTTCCAGACATACTGGTATAAGAACTCAAGCTGTGCTCCTGCCAAAGGTAGTGACGCCATTTCATGTCTGATAAACTATAAATCTTCCAACATTTTATGCTCCACCTTATCCCTCAAGAGGACGAGAGACTCCACCCCTTGTACTCCAAATGAGAGCTGAGCTTTTACATAGATCCTGTCAAAGACCATCAGATGGACAATCAACTTGTTGTGTTGTTGGAGCAAAGAAAGATAAGGCATTGCAGAAGCGGATCATATATCAATGGATAGTCCTCTGTAGTAAGATCTGATACATAGGCCCAGATTTCTACTTTTTCACGCAAAACTGCGCTAATGGAGTTTTGCGTGAAAAAGTTTACCGCCAGCTAGCGCCATTCCAAGACACCGGCCGGGCATCATATTTATGGAATGATGGTAGCCGGCGGTAAGGCCCGGATAGCGTCATGAAAAAGGAGGCCAGCCGGGTGGGGGAACAGGAGGTTGTGCGTCAAAGGATGAGGCTAGTCTGGTCAGAGGCATAAAAATGACTCTAACCAGACTAGCATAATTTTTTGACGTACAACCCCATGGACATGACTCCTGTCTTAGGAAAGACAGGAGCCATGCCCACCACCCCAGTGGCCATGCCCAGGGGACATATGTCCCCTGGGCATGACCATTGGGCCCAGTGCCCAGTGCACAAGTTAGGCCCCCCATGGCACTTGAAAAAAACATTGACAATACATACCTGCACTTACCTTACTTGCCTGGGATGGGGTCCCCCCATCCTCTGGTGTCACTCTGTAGTGGATGGGGGTGTCTCTGGGGCTAGGGAAGGGCACCTGTGGGCCCAATCCATGTTCTCTGACCATGGAAATAGGCCCACAGGTCCCCTAACACCTGCCCTGATCCAGGCGTTAAATAATGGCACTAAGCAAGCTTATTGCAATTATTTAAGGCCCCCTTGTGTGATTTTAGCACAGAGAGATATATACGGAGCTAAGGCCATATCGTTATTTTTTGCACAGGAACGCCTACCTCGCATCTCATTGACACAAGGTAGTTTCCCACAAGTAAAAAATGACATTAACTCCAAAACTTTGGCACCATACGGGTCTAAGAAGCAGCTTCCAGAAGGACTAAGGCCCATTCCACCAGCTACTATTGCATTGGCCACGCAGAGTAGCTATCCATGACTTCTCTCAGGGTGCAACATGGGTATCAGTGCACACATTCACAAAGCACTAATGCCTTGACAGACAGATCCGATGGGAACTGCATTTTGACCTCTTGGTCATGCAGGACTTTGTGATCTGAACTATTCCACAACCCCACTGCCTTGGGAGGTGCTACTGTGGTGTCTCTTTGCAAAGTGAGGGACCTGTGGTTAGAACTATCCATCAGAAAAACAACAAGTTACTCCCTTAGTTTATACACTTCTAACCGCAGATTCCTTACTTTATAATTATCCCCAGGGTTAGATCCAGAAGATTTTTTGTGAGCAGTATCCCTGCATGGCGGTAGATGGCATCACTTGGCTCCGCGTGATCTAGTCTGCGTTATTCACGCCAGAAGTGACGTTAGCAGTGCCTATATAGGCACCACCCTGGTGTGCTAGCATTGGTTCTTTTCTTTCCATGCCAGTCAGCACAGATCTGGAGAAGCGCTACCCCTAGTAATTTTTTGATTAACTTTTTTCAACGTCTTGTCAACTTTTTGAGGTGTTTTCCTCCTGGTGTAGTAATTATGTCCTCCAGAAATGCCTACTTCAAGTGCTGCTGTGCCTGTCACTGATTGGTGGCAGTCCCGCAGCTTGTATGCTTCCAGTTCCTCAAGCGAGACCACACTCAAAGGCCGTTGCCGACTGCTGCAAAATGAACCTGAAAGCCTTGAGGGAGTGACCCCTCAAGCTCCTGGCGGTTCAGCGTGTGATGCCACTTAGATCCATAACCCAGTTGAGAGGAAGGTCCCGGGAACAGTTCCTGAGTCCCCGATCTTTGTCGCACTCTAAGTCATGAGGCCACTCTGGTAAGTACCGCCACCATCACAAGAAAAAGAAGTTGAGGAGATCTTTGCCTCATCCACTGGCCAACGAGACAAGAGAGGGTTGTGCATTGAAGCCTGGTTCCGCAGTTGAACCTGCGCCTGGGCCGTCCCTCTGCTTCATTGATTTTCTGGGAGCTAGAGTGACCCCCGTCCAGTTAAAAGAATTCTGAGACATTTGGGGCAGGTGGCATTTCCTCCGGTGCACCTTTGGGCCCCGAGTGTTTGGAAGGGGCCTCTTCTGGTTCAGTGCTGACTGATTCAGCCTCAACGCCAGTAGAGCTCCTAGGATCAATTCCTGATCCAGACTGACGCCGGTCATACCATACTGACCTTCCCTGGTGCCCCTCCTGCTGCAGATGCTCCCGGCACCCTCAGTGGTGCCGCTCAAGACCTCATTCCCCACTTTTTCACGGAGGCGAAAAGGTGTCGACCGACGCTGCCTGCAGATTAGAGTGGAGCTATACCCTTTAGGACAGAGCCTCAGCTCTAGTCCTATGAGCTGGGACTCAGGGAGGATTGGGAGGGGTGTCTGGACCGTGAAGATTACCAGTACTACATAGACCCTTACATGGACTGGTGTAAGGACCTGGGTGAAGCCAATGGACTGGATACTTCTACAGATACTGGTATGCTTTCTACCTCCCCAACCGCAGCTACGGAGAAAGGAGAGTCCTTTGAAATGGTGGTGAGGTCCTGCACCTCAGCCCACCCTCAGTGGCTGACCTCTTGACGGAGGTGCTACAATCAAGAGTGCCCCCTCAGAACAGCTACTCCTGTTTAGTGAAGCCCTCACTGACATCCTACTGGGTACATGGTCCAAGCCCGGCACAGGGGCCCCTGTGAATAGGTTGATTGCGCACCATCTCTGCCCCACTCCAGGGGACCCAAACTTCCTCATCCAACACCCTACCCCAGACAGCTTGGTGGTCCAAGCCTTGATGTCCCATTTAAAACCTGCTTCATTCCCTACTACATACCAAGACAGAGAATCCAAGACGCTGGACACTTTGATGAAGACGTTTTCTTCCACCAGCCTGGCATTGTGGTCCATGAACGCTGCATGCGTTTTGGGCTGCTACTTCCACTCTCTGTGGGACATGGTTGCGCAGGTGCTGCTATCCATCCTGGAAGAGACCTTAGTCGTACTCTTTGACTGTTGCTGACGTGAGAGATGCAGCAAAGTTCACCATACGTTGTGGACTTGACACAACTGACTCACTGGGCAGAGCAATTTCATCAACAGGGGCCTTGAGGAGCAACTCCTGGTTTCAGACAACTGTTTTTTTCTGGGGATGTCCAATCTTCTCTTATGGACATGCCTTTTATGGCTCCTGTCTCTTCAGAGACAAGGCGCATTCGGCGCTGGAGCACCTCAAGGACAGCAGGGTTATGGCCAGTTCTTGGGCCTTTCTATGGCCCCTTGTCAGCCTTAAACCACCATTTGCTCCTTTTGTGGGCACAGGAGGGGCTTCCAGCCACACTTTTACTCTCCCAGCCACTGTGCTGCACATGCTCCCCAGCCTCTGCGTGGCTGAGGGCATGGTACCCACAGACCTTATGGGTCTGGCTGCCAGTGGTCATGTCAGTCCGCCACCAAGGCTCCCCCTCCCCTGGGAGCCGCAGCCTCCAAACCCTCCTAACCTGCCCTCGTATCATCATGGGCATCCAGTTGGCAGCAGGATTTGCCATCACCTGCCACACTGGCAGTCCATAACATTGGATAGGTGGGTTTTGCAAATTGTCCAAAGGAGCTACTCCCTCCCCTTTGTGACTACCCCTCTGCCCAAGGGAGCCATTGACAGGGTGCCGATGCCAGAAGTCGGTCATGGTTGTTGTTCCCGCTACCTTCTGGTGCAGGCCTTCATCCTATCCTAGACTTACACCCCCATCAATTACTTCCTCAACAAAAAGTTAAAAATGCTCATGTTAGCTCAGGTCTTGTCTGCCCTGGACCCAGGAGACTGGATCCTAGTGTTGAACTTGCAGAACGCCTACTTACACATTCCCGTTCTGCCTACATACAGGCTTTAACTGCAGTTCATGGTAGGCCAAGAGCATTTTCAGTTCACCATTCTCCTTTTGGCCTTATCAGTGCCCCTCGGTTGTTCATCAAGGTGATGGAGGTGGTTGCAGCTCGCCTGCGGAGATCCCCCTATCTTGACAACTAGCTGTTGAAGGCGGGCTCACCCTAGGCTGTTATCAGACTGATGGACCTCTTGCATTTGCTGGGGTTCACTATAAAGGTGCCAATGCCAAACCTGACTGGCTCTCAGCCGCTCCGTTTCATCAAAGCTGTTCTGGCCTAACCTCCCAAATGGCAAGTCCAGGATATTCAGGCTATGATACCAATGTTTCAGCCTCTTTCCTAGGTTTCAGTGAGGCAGACTTTGAGACTGCTGGGACTCTTGGCCTTTTGTATCCTTCTGGTAACAGTTGCACACTGACATATGCGAACATTGCAGTGGGACCTGAATTTCCAGTGTGCGCAGCATCAGAGAAATCTCTCCGACATGGTCCAGATCTTGCTGGTAACTGCACAAGATCTGCAGTGGTGGCTAATTAATTGCATTTGTGTCAATGGCAGACCCCTCTCCCTTCCCCAGCCAGACCTCACATTAGTGACAGATGAATCACTCCTGGGATGGGGCAACCATCTGGGAGAGGTGGAAATCAGAGTGCTGTGGTCTCTGGTGAAACCTTTACGCCACATCAATCTGTTGGAGCTCCAAGTGATCCAAATGGCATTCAAAACCTTTCTCCCCTCCATGAAGGGAAGGATTGTGCATGTGTTCGTGGACAAGACCACTGCCATGTGGTACTGCAACAAACAGGGTGGGGTGAGGTCGTGGACCCTTTGTCAAGAGGCCCTTCACCTCTGGACATGTCCCTGATGGTTCAACACTTGGCAGGTTCACTGAACGCCAGGGTGGACAAACTCAGCAGAAGATGCCTTGCGGATCATGAATTGCATCTCCATCCAGAGGTGGCGCAAGTTCTCTTTCAGCAGTGGGGAGAGCCTTGATTTGATCTGTTCACCTCCACTGAGAACATACAGGGGGTCATTACAACATTGGCGGTAAAAGCCGCTTACCGCCGTGCAGAAGATCGCCAATACACCGCCGCGGCCGCAGAATTCCACCACATCTATTATGACCCACATCTCGGAATCCGACGAAATTCAGACACCCACACAAGTCCGCCACACCAAAGGTCAGTGATAAACTGGCGAAAACAATTCCTCCACCGTCACGCCAACAGGAATACGCCCATGCTATCACGACCCACGAATCCACGCGGCGGTCTTTCAACCGCGGTATTCCATTGGCGGTACACACCGACGCGCTCAAAATACACATACATTTCCAAAACACCGCCACATTGGACAATTCCAAATACACACACCTGATACACATACAAACACCACTCCCACACACCCAATTCAATATAAAACACACACCCACATCACCCACAAACCCCTACGACCACAATTCACGGACGAAGGCCAGAGAGACAGAGAGCACAGCAACTGAGAACCCCACCACACAGAGGCACACAACACCATTACCCATAAAGCATTACACGCACAATACACCACATACCACTACACATCACCACACACATCACCACTTACACCACCTCACACATCACCCACACCACCCCATGTCACGCCAAAGACACCCCCGGTTTTCCAAGGAGGAGCTCAGGGTCATGGTGGAGGAAATGCTACGGGTAGAGCCACAGCTATTTGGCTCACAGGTGCAGCACACATCCATAGCCAGGAAGATGGAGCTATGACGCAGAATAGTGGACAGGGTCAATGCTGTGGGACAGCATCCAAGAAATCAGGAGGACATCAGGAAGAGGTGGAACGACCTACGGGGGAAGGTGCGTTCAGTGGTCTCCAGGCACAACATTGCGGTACAGCGGACTGGCGGCGGACCCCCACCTCCTCCCCCACCCCACAACTAACAACATGGGAGGAGCAAGTCTTGACCATCATGCATCCAGATGGCCTCGGAGGAGTCGGTGGAGGAATGGACACTGGTAAGTCAAATCTTAATTATCATATCCCCCACCCTACCTGCATGCTATCACACACCCCCACCCTCACCCCTCCCCTATCACTCCAACTCCTCACTAATGTACTAATAACACAAACCACTCATCCCAACACCAAGCCCTGCATGACACAACTAAGCATGGTCACCCCTCACCAAAGCATGCTCACTGCACATACCCATAACAACCCCTTAACCATCATCATACAAACCCACAGACAGGAATGCTTGCACTGGGGTACACAAACACCCACCCATTGCGCACCATTACACACACAGATGCAATAATCATACTCTTATATCCCTGCAGGACCACTAAGGAACGTCACCACACCGGAGCGTCCAGACAACTCCACTCCACCCACAGAAGAGGCCCACAGTGACGACAGCAGCTCTACCCTACTGGATCCTGATGACCAGCCCGGACCATTGTGGGCCTCAGGACAGTCGGTTCCCCTTGCACAGCCCAACACTGACCTTCCACCCTCTGGTAACACCAGCACAGCACCCACCCAGCGGGCCCATACCTCCGTACCCAGGACACGTCAATCAGCGGTGTGTCCACCACTACAGGGAACCCAGGATAACCCACCACCCCAACAACAACAGGGACCTGGGGGCAGTGGTAGTGGGCACACGGTCCAGGGGACGGAGGCACAGGAACACAGGGGAACTGGGAGGGCTGCTGTGCGACAGGGGGCGGACAGGCCAAGGGAACCCACTCTCCACGAGGCCCTATCCTCCATCATGGGAGCATACAACCGCTCCCAGGAGACGATGGCGACGGTCCTGGCCAAGTTTCAGGAGACCCAGCGCCTGCAGGAGGAGCAGTATTTGGGGTTCAGGGAGGAGCTCAGAACCATCAGCTCCACCCTGGGCACCACCGTAGGGGTGCTGAAGGACATACAGCAGACCATGAGGGACACCGTGGCACTCCAAGGGGCCCCTGACACTAGCCTGGACGATGAACTGCCCACCACCTCCGCCGGCGCTAGTGGACAGGACGCCCCACCACAGGACCACCACACCAGCACCCCACCCCCTGCAGACGGACAACCACCACGCAAACGGTCCCTGAGATCCAGGAACAGGACAGAGCAAGATGGCAAGACCCCCGCCAGGAAATGAGACCACCCTGATTGTCCTCCCACTGTCCCACTTTGTTACCCTGTCCATACTTAAACTGCCCCAGCTCCACTTCCTATGCCCATATGGGCAGTGCACCTGTGTGACCAATGGACTGGACTCTGCCATGGACATTCCTCCGCCGTCCCCCATCACCATATTACAACCCCCCTCCAATTTTTAGCACTTAAATAAACACCCTTGAACCACAAAACAATCTGGAGTCAGTCTGTGATTTGGTAAATATGTATTATCAATGACAGTATCAAAATGCGTTTCCAGTAGTAAAGCCTACATACCTATGTCACACATCACAAGTCCTTGAAGGATGCAAGCAGATGACACACGTTGGTAACCACACCTGTGAAACCGTAATGGGAAGGTACAACTCAGTGACCAAATACTGCTATGAAATGACAGACAGGATAGAGGTAGAAGTGTGAAAGTGAATGTAATGGTAAAAAAAAAATTTCTCACCTGTGTGTCACTGGAAATATTGCTGTATGACTGACTCCCTGTTGTCGATGTCTTCTTCCTCAGCTTACTCCTCATCACTGTCCACAGGCTCCACAGGCTCCACAGCTGCCACAACACCGTCATCTGGACCATCCTTCTGCAGAAAAGGCACCTGGCGTCGCAAAGCAAGATTGTGAAGGATCGAGCAGGCGATGATGATCTGGCACACCTTCTTCGGTGAGTAGAATAGGGAACCACCTGTCATATGGAGGCACCTGAACCTGGCCTTCAGGAGGCCGAAGGTGCGTTCGATCACCCTCCTAGTCCGCCCATGGGCCTCATTGTAGCGTTCCTCTGCCCTGGTCCTGGGATTCTTTACTGGGGTCAATAGCCAGGACAGGTTGGGGTAACCAGAGTCCCCTAATAGCCACACACGGTGCCTCTGGAGTTGACCCATCATATAAGGGATGCTGCTATTCCGCAGGATGTAGGCGTCATGCACTAAGCCAGGGAACATAGCATTTACCTGCAAGATGTACTGGTCTGCCAAACATACCATCTGTACATTCATGGAATGATAACTCTTCCGGTTCCTGTACACCTGTTCACTCCTCTGGGGGGGGACCAGAGCTACATGGGTCCCATCAATAGCACCTATGATGTTGGGGATATGTCCAAGGGCATAGAAGTCACCTTTCACTGTAGCCAAATCCTCCACCTGAGGGAAAACGATGTAGCTCCTTACGTGTTTCAGCAGGGCAGCCAACACTCTGGACAACACGTTGGAAAACATAGGCTGGGACATCCCTCATGCCATGGCCACTGTTGTCTGAAAAGACCCACTTGCAAGGAAATGGAGCACTGACAGCACCTGCACGTCAGGGGAGATTCTAGTGGGATGGCGGATTGGTGACATCAGGTCTGGCTCCAACTGGGTACATAGTTCCTGGATAGTGGCACAGTCAAACCTGTAGGTGATGATTAAATGTCGCTCCTACATTGTCAACAGGTCCACCAGCGGTCGGTACACCGGAGGATTCCACCATCTTCTCAAATGTCCCAGCTGACGGTGCCTAGGAAGGACAACAGCGACCACAGAGTCAACAAAATCCCAGGTATGTACCCACAGATACACAGTACACAACACCAAAGACAAAACTCTTCCTGTATGTGTGTCGAGTGTAGGCCTAGGTATGTGTGACGCAGTAGTTAAAGAAGCCATGTGGGCCCCTGAAATGGCGGCTGCCTGACCTCTAAACTGGGACAATGGGATGTGAGGTATCTGCGCTGGCGTTGTACACCGTCGCGGTAGGCGGTCGTAGACCATGGCGCAATGCTGCATTGGTTAACATTGGACCCTATGGGTCCCAGGAGCCAATGATGAAGTGCGCCGGCGGTGATGATACGCACCGCTGCGGACTTCACCGCCATTTTCTATCTGTTCAATCACTCGATATCTGATCTTCGACAGGAGAGGACCTACACTGCAAGTGCTGCTGTGACCTCGGTCTGGAAGAGACAATGGCTGCTGCGTCTGGGGAAAGGGCCCCTGCCTTCACTGCTCAGGAGTTGGAGAAGCTAGTAGACGGGGTCCTCCCCCAGTATACGCTACTCTACGGTCCTCCAGACCAACAGGTAAGTACACAGGGAGCACGTTGTATGGGCTATGCCTGGGTGGAGAGGGCTGGTTGTAAGAGGGAAGGGGGCAGAGTTCAGGGAACATGAAGGTCTGTGAATGCATGTGCCACATGGCAAAGGTAGGGATGGGGGCCACTCACATTGACGGTGACTTCTCTTCTTACCCTGTGCATGTCATGTAGGTCAGCGCCCACCAGAAGAAGGACATTTGGCATGCCATCGCCAAGGATGTTCGGACCCTGGGGGTCCACCAGAGACGGGGCACACACTGCCGGAAAAGATGGGAGGACATTCGCCGCTGGAGCAAGAAGACGGCGGAGGCTCAGCTGGGGATGGCCTCCCAACGTGGGAGGGGTGCCTGTCGCCCCATGACCCCCCTGATGTTCCGGATCCTGGCGGTGGCCTACCCGGAGTTGGATGGGCGCTTGAGGGCATCACAGCAGACACAAGGGGGTGAGTACACCCTCATTCTGGGGACTTTGCACGCAGCTGAGGGGTCTAGGTGTGGGAGGAGGGCTGTGGGCTTCCCTAGGCCAGGGCGACTTACGTAGGCTAGGCCCCTCCGTAATGCAGGCCATGTGCCACTCCACCCCACCTCAGTAGAGGGCCAAGTACAGGTATACATGCCCCTGTGGCATCCATGTGTGCAGATGTCCACCATAGCCATGCAGGCCATATCCCAGGAATTGCATCTGTAGAGGCCAAGAGCACGGCGTAGTGCAGGGGGCTGTTGTGTCTGTATTGTCCGCCAACGGTAGCGGTAAGCCATGTACTCAACCTGTCTTTCTTCTGTCCCCCCCCCCCTTTTTGTGGTCTCCCTGTTCTTTTGTGCATCAGCATCATCAGGCGGAGGTACAGTGGCACCGGAGCACGAGGGAGCTGCTTCCCACATGGCCATGGAGGGCCACACCACGGACTCAGAATGCACCAGTGGGACGGAGGGCGAGGGGAGCTACATGCCGGTCACTGGATCACCAACCAGCGACACAGACTCGTCCGCCGATGGGAGCTCCCTTGTGGTGGCGGCACCATCTGTGCCCCTCACTTCTACAGGTACAGCCGGCACCTCCCCTACCAGCACCGCCCTGCCAGCAGCCCCTCAGCGTTCGCCCCGTGCCCGCTCACCCAGGAGGGTGGGCATCACCTTCGCCCCAGGCACCTCAGCCCCTGCCCCTGTCACCCCTGCTGCCCTCAGTGAGGAGGCCATTGACCTCCTCAGGTCACTCACTGTTGGGCAGTCTACCATTGTGAATGCCATCCAGGGTGTAGAAAGGGAGTTGCAACACACTAATGCATTCCTGGAGGGCATTCATTCTGGTCTGGCTGCCCATCATCGAACCCTGCAATCTCTGGCCTCAGCACTGATGGCAGCCATTGTCCTTGTGTCTAGCCTCCCCCCTCCAACTTCCTCCACCCAGACCCAATCCCCTGTACCCCAGCCTATCCCAAGCACGCCATCAGACAAGCATGCATACACCTCAACACACAAAAGTAGCTCAGGCAAACATAGGCACCACACAACCCACAGGCACTCACACAAGCATCACCCACATACAGACACAGCAACATCCACTGCCTCCACTGTGTCCCCCTCCTCGTCGTCTCCCTCCTCCCTCCCAGTGTCGTCTACACTCTCAACTGCATGCACTACATCTACAGCCACTAGGACTCGCACCAGAACACCCAGCACCACACCCCGCTCACCTGCACTCACCACCCCCACTACCATTTACACGTCCTCTGTGTCCTCTCCCAGTGTGTCTGTGACGCCCCCTCCCAAAGTACACAAACGCGGGCACCCACACACCCAACATCCATCCACCTCTCGACAGCCTCCAGTACCTGCACCTGCACCCAAAACACCTAAAGTGACACCTCCTACAACCACCTCCTCTTCCTCCACTCCCAGACCCACTCCAGCTACCTATCCCAGTGTTTGTCAGAAACTCTCCCTCAGCAACGTTGACCTCTTTGCCCCCACCACCACCCCTCCAATTCATAAGTCCCGTAGTAGCGTCTCAGCCAAAAAGACTCCAGTACCAGTGGTGCGTGTTACAGGTGTGTGGAGTGCACCGCCCACCATGGCAGGCAGTGTGACACGGAGCCAAAGCACTGCCAGTCCACCCCCTGTAAAGCATCTCAAGTTGGAAAGTGGCCGACGGGACAGGGTGAAGACTCCTGGCGGCAAAAGTGCTCCCAAGGGTCCCAGGGGGATTGCAGAATCAGCTGTGACTCCTCCAAAGGCGGTGAAGTGCCAGAAGAAGTCTGCACAGTCTGGTAAGAGCAGCACGGCGGAGAAGGGCGCCATCCTCCCCAGCAGCCGGGACGCCACCGCCAGCACCGTCGTCACTGGTCAGGAGACCACCGCCGGAGTCAGTACCCAAGAGGGCAGGAGTATCGTCACTGGTCAGGGGACCACCGCCGGAGTCATTGCCCAGGAGGGCAGGAGTATCGTCACTGGTCAGGAGACCACCGCCGGAGTCAGTGCCCAGGAGGGCAGGAGTATCGTCACTGGTCAGGAGACCACCGCCGGAGTCAGTGCCCAGGAGGGCAGGAGTATCGTCACTGGTCAGGGGACCACCACCGGAGTCAGTGCCCAGGAGGGCCCCGGCTGCCACAGCCCCGCTGAGCAATGAGGGACCGTCATGCCACACACCAATGCACAGGTCAGAGACCGCCATGGCAAAGCACCGCTGAACAAGGAATTCACCGCCATGGTGAAGAACACTGAACAGGGCAAAGCACCGCTGAACAGGGCAGAGCACCGCTGAACAGGGCAGAGCACCGCTGCACAGGGCAAAGCACTGCTGAACAGGTCAGAGACCGCCATGGCAAAGCACCGCTGAACAAGGAATTCACCGCCATGGTGAAGACCGCTGAACAGGGCAAGACACCGCTGCACAGGGCAGAGCACCGCTGAACAGGTCAGAGACCGCCATGGCAAAGCACCGCTGAACAAGGAATTCACCGCCATGGTGAAGACCGCTGAACAGGGCAAGACACCGCTGAACAGGGCAGAGCACCGCTGAACAGGGCAAAGCACCGCTGAAGAAGGAAAACACCGCCACATCAAGCATCGTCATCCCATGTACAACTGGGACAGTGACGGAACAGGAACCGTCATGGGGAGCCTAATGCAGTCTGGGCATCATTCCCCCTCCAGAACCAGAGGAGACTGTTATCCACTTGAGAGACTGTGGCTTTGCACTCCCCAGGATGGTACAGTGGGCAAACCAACCACTAGAGACTTGAGAGACTGTGGCTTTGCACTCCCCAGGATGGTACAGTGGGCAAACCAACTACTGTAGAGACTTGAGAGACTGTGGCTTTGCACTCCCCAGGATGGTACAGTGGGCAAACCAACCACTGTAGAGACTAGAGAGACTGTGGCTTTGCACTCCCCAGGATGGAACAGTGGGCAACCCACCCACTGCAGAGACTTGAGAGACTGTGGCTTTGCACTCCCCAGGACACATCAATGGGCATGGAGCCCAGTCGTGGATCTGGCGTGGTGCTGTAATCCGGCTGAGGTGCCCCCCCTCCCTTCCCCCTGAGGTGCCTGTTGTATTTCTATCTGATGCCCCTGCAGTGTTCTCTCCGTTTGTGGACAGCTATCTAGTGTGGGCTTCGCCCATGCATTTTTGGTCCAGTGGTGCACGAACATTGATATGTGCATACCTGCAAAACTTCTCGTAATGTATATACTTTTGAATCTGTATATATATCTGTATATATTTGGTAACTGTATTTTGATACATTACAATTTTTGAACTGATTTCCTTTTGTCTTTGCATTCTTCCGGGGGGGTTGTGGGTTGTTACTGTGATGTTTGAAAATGCATTGGTGTGTGTGTTGTAATGTGTGAGGGTGAGGGTTGGGGTGGGGGGTGTTGCGTGTGTGTCCCCCTGACTTTTGCCTCCCCCCTACCCTATGTCGTAGGTGCAGTACTCACTGTTGTCTTCGCTGCCGCCGTTGCTGGTGTTCGTAGATGAGCAGGAAGACAAGGGCAGGGAGGATTTGTAATTCCGGCTCCATGGTGTCCTCCTTCCTCGTGGGATGTGTAGAGGTGAGTGTTTTCCCATTGCAAAAGCTGTTTCCGCCGTGTTTTTATCCACGGTGAATCCGCCCCGTAAAAGGTGGCGGATTGGCGGGTTGTGATACTGTGGGCGGTATATTGTCTCCCGCCTGTCTGTTGGCGGTGACCGCCGAGCTGCTTGTCTGTACCGCCGTGGCGGTCGGAGTGTTAAAGTGGCTGTCTATGTTGGCGGTTTCACCCACGGTCATAATTCCCTTTTTTTGTCCGCCGGCCTGTTTGGGGTATTACCGCACCTCTAACACCGTCCGCCAGGGTTTTAATGACCACCACAATGTCAGAAGTTTTGTGTGCTGGAGTTTGAGGTGGCTCGCTCGGAGATACGTCTTTCTGCCAGTACCACTCCTGCCCAGAGTTCTGAAGCAGCAACAGTTTACAGCTTTTGACCTTCTTCTCAAAGTCTATGATGTCATCTTGGCAGCTAGGTGTCCCTTCACCAAGACTGTATACGCCTGCCATTGGATAACATTTGTGGCAGGGTGCTCAATCAAACGTGTAGAACCTCTCTCTGTCCCTCTTTCTCAAGTTCTGCTATCCATTCTTTCCCTTGCCCAGCAGGGCTCTGCTCTGGACACTCTTAAAGGGTATCTCTCTACTATGTCTGCTTTTTTGGCGGTTTTGTGGCCAGCCATCCCTCTTCAAGTCCTCTTCTAGGTTTCTAAAAGGTCTTGTTCATCTCTTTCCTCCTTCTCCATTCGTCTTGCCTCAATGTAACATTAATCTTGTTTTAACTTTTTGGATGTGTGCTCCCTTTAAGCCACTTCATAATTTTCCCCTCAGACTCCTTATGATTAAGGCAGCCTTCCTCGTGGTGATAACGTCTGCCGAAAGAGTCAGCGAGCCTCAGGGTTCATCATCCAAGCCTCCACTTCGCTACACCTATGCTGACAAACTGGTGCTTTGCACGAGGGTCCCCTTCTGAAAGTGGTCACTCCATTTCATGTAGAGAAATGATCCATCACCCTGCCTACTATTTATGCTTCTGCACATTCCTCCACGGAAGAAGAGTGACTCCATCGTCTGGACACGAAAATAGCATTGTCATTCTACATTGATCGAACAAGAGAGTTCCGGGTGGATTACCAACTCTTCGTAGGGTATGATGGAAGAAGAAAGGCTGTGCAGTGCAGAAGCAGTCCATCTTCATATGGATCATACTCTGCATTAAAATCTGCTATGCACTTGCCAAAAATCATCCCTCTGAAGGCTTGCAAGCCTATTCCATCAGAAGTAAAGCCACGACCACTGTGTCAGCATACGGAGTTCCTTTCCTGAACATCTGCCTGGCAGCAACATGGGCCTCATTGCATACATTCACAAAGCACTACTGCCTAGACAGTCTGGTCCATAGGGATGGTCACTTTGCCCATTCAGTCCTGAAGGATTTCCTAATCTGAAATTGGTCCGCAGACCCACGTCTGGGGATGGTATTGCTTGTATATCTATTCTAAGGTAAGAAATCCACGGATAGAAGTCTATCAGATGAACACGTTTCTTAACTTCAGTAACGCCTTATCTGGTAGAGACTATGGCCCTCATTACAACCCTGGCGGTCAAAGACCGCCAGGGCTGTTTTGGAGTTTGTACTGCCAACAGGCTGGCGGTACAAACTCAGGCATTACGACTGCGGCAGAAGCGCCACGGTCGCACCGCTGGGACCAGCGGTTTCCCTCCACATTGGTCCCGGCAAGCAGCGCTGCCCAGGGGATTACGAGTCCCCCTCCGCCAGCCTTTTCATGGTGGCATGAACCGCCATGAAAAGGCTGGCGGAAAGGGGAGTCGCGGGCCCCTGCACTGGCCATGCCACTGGCAAGGGCAGTGCAGGGGCCCCCTGCCACGGCCCCATGGAGCTTTTCACTGTCTGCATAACAGACAGAGAAAAGCGCGACGGATACAACTGCACCCGTTGCACCGCCGGCTCCATTTGAAGCCAGCTCCCGTGTTGCGGCCGAGATCCCTGCTGGGCCGGTGGGCGGAAATCAGGTTTCCACCCGCCGGCCCAGCGGGGATCGCCAAATAGACCCTGCGGGAGTACAGCTGCATTGGTTGTACTCCCGCGTTGCCGCCCGCCAAAGTTGAAATGAGGGCCTATATCTAGCCACAGATTCCTTACCTACCCACCACTCCTCCCCGCTCTGCGAATGGATTTCTAGGAACAGTCCTTATTCCCTTTCAGGTCCCTATTTTTTTCCACAGCTCCTGGCAAGGAACATCTAAAAAAGAAACTGAAGTTAGCGCTCCTGAGTGGCACCTATATAGGCAACACGAACGTCACTTCCAGACATCACAGAAAGCCGAAACAATGCCACATACCATCACGCAGGGGTACTGCTCATGAAAAATCTTACTAATTCGGTCTGACACCAGGGGATAATTCTAAGGTAAGGTATCCGCAGCTAGATAGTCTCTACCAGATAAGGCATTAGCCAAGTAAGTAACTTGTTCATCCGGCGGATACTCTAACCACAGATTCTTCACTGCCTCTCCATTCTGTGCCATGCCCTCTTTTCCATTTAAAGTCCCACATTATAATTCTGCACATTGGTATAGTGATTGGGTTGGGCTCTGTGTCAGAGGGCAGTGACAGTATCAAGAAAGAAACTGATGTTAAAATGATCAGCTAGGGTTTTCAATGAGCTTGCAGCAGTCACACCCATGGCAAAACAGTATTGATGTAGTCATACACCACCCCTTATGGCATGCAAGGGACATGCTGAAAAACATTCTGGACCCAGTCTACCACCTGGGGATATCATAAAAGTGATTAAATCTATGATTAGATCGTGTCTGCCAGAAATAGCCTTACTGAAGGGAGGTAACTTGTTTGAATGGTCATTTTGATCGTGTTTATCCTGCCTCAAATTCACCAAAAGATAGTTGAATGTTTTAACCCCTTAGCCGAAGAAGGCTTGTGTTTTTTTTTCTCCTGAAAATGGCCTCAACAAAGGGCTTGCGTTGCTAAAATCACCATCTTCCCAGCTTTCAGGAACAGGCAGACTTGAAACACAAAACCACATTTTTCAACCCAATTTTGACATTTTACTGGGACCTTTTTACTATTTTGTGCTTTCAGCCTCCTTCCAGTTAGTGACAGGAATGGGTGTGAAACCAATGGATCCTGAAAAGCTAAACATTTCTGAAAAGTAGACAACTTTCTGAATTCAGCAAGGGGTCATTTGTGTGGATCCTACAAGATTTTCCTACAGAAAATAACAGCTGAAATAAGAAAATATTGAAATTGAGCTGAAAAAACCCCAGTCATTTTTCTCCATGTTTTACTCTGTAACCTTTTCCTGCAATATCAGATTTTTTAAAGCAATATACCGTTACGTCTGCTGGACTCCTCTGGCTGTGGGGATATATAATGCTTGTACATTACATTTGGAAGGAAAAAATGTAGAGAAAGACAAGGGGCAATAACACTTTTTCTGCTATTCTGTGTTCCCCCAAGTCTCCTGATAAAAATGGTACCTCACTTGCGTGGGTAGGCCTAATGCCTGTGGACACACCACATTTTTACATTGGAAAGTGCCTAGCTGTGGATATTGGCCTCTAGCTCAGCCGGCACCTAGGGAAACCTACCAAACCTGTGCATTTTTTTAAAAATAGACACCTATGGGAATCCAAGATGGGGTAATTTGTGGGGCTCTCACCAGGTTCTGTTACCAAAAATCCTTTGTAAACTTCAATATTTGGCAAAAAACATTTTTTCCTCACATTTCGTGATAGAAAGTTCTGGATTCTGAGAGGAGCCACAAATTTCCTTCCACCCAGTATTCCCCCAAGTCTCCCGATAAAAATGGTACCTCACTTGTGTTGGTAGGCCTAGTGCCTGTGGCAGGAATAGATCACACAACGGTCAATGTAGGTCCTTACATGAGGGCAACTGTTGACCCTGGGGTGATCCATTCCTGATGCAGGGACTAGGTACAGGCACTCAAGTAGGGTAGTGTTTTTATCAGGACAGGTGATTAAACACTGGGTGGTAGGAATTTTGTGGATCCCAGCATATTCCTGTAGTTTGTGTGACAGAAATGCAATAAAAAATAGAGTTTTTATTCAACACTTCAGACTTGTAGGGTATTCTGGGTAAGAAAACTATGGGGAATTCACACAAGTCACTCCTCTGTGGACTCCACCGGATGTCTAGTTTCCAGAAATGTCAGGGTTTGGTATGTTTCCCTATATTGCCGCCAAGCCCAAGACCAAAAACACAGGTGCCTGCCTTACAAAACCAGTTTGTTTTGTGATAGATAATGTTGATGTCTCCACAATACGATTTGGGCGGTGGAATTTGGGGCTGAACTAAATTTGTGAGCTCCCAAGAGAGCACTCTCTCTCTGTGCTTGCCACTGCATGCACCTGCTCTCTGGGTTGGGCTAACCCGCTATTGTCCCGTTGCACAGACTGTGCTTGCGAAGGGACTGCAGGACTGTCCTCATTACCTCCCTCATAATCACTGGAAGAGGAGTTATCGAATGGGACTCCTCTGACAGAAAAATCACTTCCAGAGTCTGCGCCATTGTCCTATCCCTCAGATGCTCTCTCAGTATCTCTGATCCTACGTCAGAGTTGTCCTCTATAACCCGAGTGAGAGCTTTAGCAGCAGTCATCTGACGAGATGCCATCTCTGCTACTGGCTAAACTGTTGCTCTGAAACACTAGCCTACATAGACAGTCACAAAATTGCTGGTGTGTGTGTGTGATACGTGCAACAGTAGAGGTCACCTTACCTTCGCTTTTTCCCTCAATCAGCATGTTCTTTCAAGACACTCAAACACATCTTGTCACATACCAATCGTCACAGTCTTTAGCACCTCTAGCGCCCAGTCCAACAATCATTATTGGTGCTTCCACTCCCATGACCTCCTCCTCGGAATCCCTTACTACCACCCAGAAAAAGTGCCCTTCATCTCTCCATAGCCCCCCTGCACATACATTTCATTTGTATTATAGCACAGGTAATGGCTGACTTTACTAATGTACTCAGCTATTTACATAAAATACATATTTGATCTTTGCAGTAGGCATATAAACCTTCTGTTATGGCATCAAAACTGTCACTAGACAAAAGTCTGATCCTTTTGTAGCAGAAACATAATCACAAGACTTACTTGACTTTTTTATTGCTGCCTAAAAGCTACAGTTGAAACGCGTCAGTTGAAGTATGTGCATTGCTTTTAAGACGCAAGCTGCAACTGCAAGACAACTGGTGGTGAATATATATTAGTATATATATCACTTTTACATGTGGGTCCGGTTTTCCTGGTGGCCGATCGCAGCCCCCAGGGAAACCACACACACATTGACAAAAGTGATATATGTATAGACCTAGATATATATATATATATTTTTAGTAGTTGTATGGTTTCCTTGGGGGCCGTAGTGGCCCCCCGGGAAACCATACAACTACTAAAAAAAAATATTGTCCCCATAGGGGGTCACCCTGCTCACGGGTGACTCCCTGTCAATTTCCTTTTTTTAAAGATTTTGCCCCTGGGCGGCGCGATCGGGTGCGATTGCGCCCCCCCAAGGAACACCTACCTTTTTTTTAAATATGCCCCCCGGGGAGGGGGAGGGCGTTTGCCGAGGGCGGCCGATCCCCCCTAGTGAAATCCCTGGTGCCTAGTGGGGTTTCGAGGGCCAGGAAACCGGTTCAGGAAGGCCTTGTTTGAAAGGGGAGAGTCTCGAGAGACCGTCGGGAAGGCCGTTTGAGGCTGTTTTCCCCATCGGAGCAGGAAGCGGCTTGTGGCTGTTTCCTGCTCCGACTGCGAAAACATAACAGTAATGTCAGCGGTGCGCTGATGTCACAAAGGGGCAGGTGGCGGGGGGAGACATGGAAGATCATCCGTGTCTCCCAGGATATTTTTAGAAGAAAATAAATCCTGGGGTAACCCCCTCCCTGGTGTTTGCCGCTGGTCGTGACCAGCACCAGAGAGGTAGTGTGGGCGTCAGACAGTGGCCGACGCCCACACTGTATGGGTTAATTGTCGGGAAAAAAAACAATGGTTAATTCATCTATCGGCCAGTGACTGAATCACCAAAGAAGGGTTGGTGCTTAATTCTGTCCATAAGTATTTCACCCCTTAAAATCTCCAGGCTCGCTTGAAGGTCTTACTTCAATAGTTAAAATCTCAACCATGTCCACATTGAGCATGTAGCCTGAAAGGAGGCAAAAGGATTCTTTGATAGCGTATTGTACTGTAATTATTTTTATATACCACTTATCACTCCGATGAGGAAGTACTTTACTGTGGGTAGCACGCTACACCTTAACCAAATTTAGTCCTCAATCTAGTGGTGGTTGTTGGTTATTCTACCGTCAGTTCAGGTCTGTGTGTAAATGCTGATCTCTTAAAGACAAAGGCCCTCATTGTGATCTCGGCGGTAAAAACCACTGAGATCAGTGATAGCGGTCAACAGATGACTGCCAGCGCTACGGCCCCCCCGCCAGCCGTAGAATGTTTTTCCTGCTGGGCCTTAATATTGATGGCGGCTCCATTTGGAGCCGCCGCCAATGTTGGTGTGCAGCGGGTGCAGCACCGTAAATTGGGCAGTGACCTGCACGACGGGGCACTGCACGGGGCCTCTGCACTGCCCATGCCAAGTGCATGGGCAGTGCAGGGACCCCAGGGGGGCACAGAGCACCCCTTCCGCCAGCCTTTGGCTGTGGGAAACAGGGTACATTATCCAGAGGGCAGCGCTGCCTGTCAGATAATGTAATCCGCCATCGTCAGGCTGCCTGTCGGCGGTCTTGCCTTGTTATTTATATGGTGGTTGAGACCGCCATGTCGTGCTGGTCTTTTCCGCCGCTGCCGGCATGGCGGTCTCGACTGCCATGTACATAATGAGGGCCAAAGTGGCCTTATTGAAGGACAGAATACACAAACAGCCATTCATTTGGATGTTTCAGTGCTCAAGACAGATAGCAAAGAAACATAGAGTAGCTTTGAGTTACAATAGACGGAAGTTTTTGATGAAAGCTATTGGTACTGTAACAAAATAGGGATCGATTTCCCAGTAACCGACTGAAAAATTTACCATTTGCCCCCATCAAGGATGTTTTCTGTATCTAAAGAGATTTTGTAAGGGATATTTCCTTGGTTTAAGTATAATTAAGACTAGTGATAGCGTAAGTTGAGTGGTGAGTAGTGTTACAACTAATGATGAAGCCATGTTGTTCTGTTGAGACAAGTGTAGATAACACTGAGTACGAGATTGCGTAGAACTTTGTAAACGTAGCTGACCTCTGTATTTAGCAGACATTAGTCTATGGCCCATATTGCCAGTGACTCAAAAAATTATTATATGTTTTGCTGTTTTTATTGAACCTGATATATACTGAATGCAGTAAAAACAACCCCCATTAAATTTCACGTGGTCAAAGCTGCTATTTTAAAAATAGAGTAAAAGGACATGAGGATTTTGGTGTGGTAAGTACTAACATCAGCACGTTTGAGCCATTTTAGGGGGGAAAGTGCAATAGCTTCTATGTATCGCACCCAATAAATAACATATCACACAGTATTCTTATCAGATGCAATAAATATCACACCTAATACTAAGCCACTCATAATGAGGGTGTATTTGTCTGACAGAGATTAGGATCCTTACTTCTAAAAATTAAAGTGACCCGTTTGCTATAAGTGGGTTGAGAATAAGTTTGTCCAACATCCACCGTCTGCATAGAAAGCTAAAAACATCTGTATTAGCTAGGTTGTCCATCCTAGTTATTTTCTTTGTACCATATTTAGTCCTCACAATTACTGAATGATCTTACTGTGACTGAGGGCTTTGGTGCTAGAAACGGCCTATTTTTTTATCGACTGTTGTCCTCTCTCCTTGTTCTTGTAGAGAAGTGTGGCACAATGGTTAGAGTGGCAGACCCTGATGAAGAGATCTGGCCTGGGACAAAAGGGTTCAATTCCCACCTCGGCGGGTCTTGGGCTCAATTCCCTTGGACCAGATAATTCTCGCCTTGGTGCCTAATCTAATTAATGTGTCCCACTCTGTAACTCTGGGCAATAGCTTGCTTAATCTCCACAATGTCCCTCACAGTGCTTGGATGCCTGGCTTCACCCTGGGGCTGTCCAGAGCCAGGAGGGGTTCCACAGCGGTATGCGTACAGCGACTTGAGACCCTAACTGGTGAGTAGTGCGCTATACAAGTGTAAGTGCAAAGTTTGTTCTTGTGGTGTTCGATAGTTTTGAGAGATTAAACACTAGGAACAAGGTGGCGACGGTGGCCTTTAAGGTCTAGTTCCACTTTCATTGCCACATCGTTACCTATTGACTGTTGAGCCAAAGTCTTAAGGCACTACCCACAGGTTTGCCACTTGTACCTAACGTATATGATGAACATGTCTTCTTGTTACTAGAATGTGTATCTTCCTAAAGTGCTTTAGCCTCTAGGAGGGAATGTGCCTGAGTTTTTATAAGTTGCTTAGGTTTGGGGACTGAGTAAGAAATGACTAGCAGCTGATTGTTTGCTTTTCTTTATTGAGCCTCAGGTAGACCGTCTTCAACAGAAATAGAGATACATGCTCTGGCAGCACTCAACCAAGAGCGTCCTTGAGACTTCCGCTTTGGATTCCGTCCCATCTCTCTTTTCCTCTGACAACTGGTCATCATACCAAAGATGGAATGCCTCTAAGATCTAGGAAAGACCCAAGCAGTGACCTAGTTGAGCCTGAACCAATCAGGACAACTGAAACATCTCCAAAATCCTGAAACTAATGTCACAAAGACACTAAGTATACAGTTACTATCACCAATAAAGTCATTTCCCGCCAGCAGTACTTTGATTTTGAGTCTTGCTTCTTGTCTGTTTATCAGTCTTTGGGTTACATGAGGCAGACTGCCTGTACCTTGGACAGCTGGATTGCAGGTAAGCACTTGATAAAAATAGCAAAATGCCACATAGTTTGCAAAGTCTGCTTTCTGGCTATAAAAGACCCATAGGAAGTCTGCACTTTGTAAGGAAACATATGCCAGTATTCGGAGTCTTTCCACCAACGTTACATGAATTCAATTACACTCCACTCCAGCATATCTGTCTCAGTATGATCTGACTCTTAAAAGACTATTCTTCTTTCACTAAACTTTCCTCAGGCTTGATTATCTTTTTGTATCTGAGTTTGATCAACCTGACCATGATTAAGATGGTGGGGTATGAATTACCCCCTCACTATGATGGCATTTACTAGAGGTGCATAGGCTAGATACCTTGAAACGATTGCTTCTTTTTCTGTGGTGATTAGATTAGACATGCAGCTGACATCCTGCATCTACAGCTCCCTTTAGTGGAAGTCGGATTTAATGTACTGAATGATGTTTTGCACCTGGGGCTGTCTTCATTGGAGCTGTTGCTCCCATTTAACCAAGTCGTGACTGGCAATGTAGTAGGTACTTGGAAAAAAACCCTGTCCTTACCCGCCAGTACACTTACAGGTGGCAAGATGCAATAGGCTAGAACCAGGCAATATGGAATCTTTCACACAGCACACCTCTCCTGATAGTTTGGTGGTTCAAACTTCCATCAGTAAGGGTAACCCTAATGTATTTCCTATGGCCCCTCCAGACGGAGTGGGAAACAATTGAGGTGTTTGGGGAAACTGGTGTTCTCTCCCACTTTGACATTGCATTCAGGCAGTGCATTTTGCCTATTAGGCAGTTATATACATGCTGTTTAGGATATGGCTAGCGAGATCTTGCTTTGGTTCCAGAGGAGTTCCAGGTCTTCCTGGCCCAAACCATTCAGCACAGTCAGGACTAGGCCAAATAGTTCATCTGGGCTGGCGTAGACACTAAAGACTGCTTAGGGCATGCTGTGGCTGCTAGTATGGTGGTCCACCACACCCTGTGGGTGAGATCCAGTGGCTTTTCTGAGGCCTATCCAAAAGAAGGGGAACTGGGAGCTCCTTGACATAAGATGCCAGACAAAGGGGTATGCAGTTCCTAAAATAATCGGGATAAAGACCCAATTTGCCACTCCTGATATATAACCGGTCAGAAGGATATAGATAAATTTAGGAGGAGAAGCCCTCGTTCACACAGTTGGGTGGCATGGTTCATCATGGGGCAACTCCTCGTTAGGCTGGTGCTGCAGAGCCTAACGGGCACCCATAAGGAGGTTCTTTGCTGGAGATCTTGTATGAGAAGTGCTGTGTCAAAAGAAAAGAGAACTGTCTGGTGTGTAGATGGGGAGAAAAAAACGAAAGTTAAAAGTGAATAAGGGGGGGACACCTAAGCTATGTTTATTCTCAAGGTGGGCCTTGTCATGATTAAAAGCAGAGACAAACAGTGAAGGAAATTGATGTTACTTCATGCTTAGGCTAGAGCGAGGTCAATATTTTTCTTGCCTAAATTTCATAATGAGCAGTGGCAATTTGTCAGGGCCAAGATAAAAAAAATCCTAATCTAGTGAGAAAATGGGACAGCATACACGTGGATAATAGTGCCCAAACTAAGAACCCACCAAATTGGTGCAGTTAAATAAATACTCAAAATCAGGCAGGGAACATCGGACCTTACCGAAGCCGGAATTGTGCCCTTTAGGTATTACATATGTCCCTGCATATTGGTGTTAAAAAGATCAATAAGTGAAGAAGAGGAATGGTGCCGGCAACCTACCCACATCGGTAATCCTGGCCCATTATCTGAGTAGGCTAACGAGAAATGAGGAGCTAATGTGGAGCTGCTGAATGATGAACCATGCCACCCAACTGGGTGGGTGAGGGCTTTTGTTCCTAAATGTATCTATATCCCTCTGACCTGTTATACCAGGGGTGACAAAAATCTGTCTTTACCATAATTATTCTAGGAACTGAATACCCCTTTTTCAGTATTTTCTGAGGACTAGCAAGCATCCCTAATAGGTGTGCCTTTTGATGGGGCCTGCCGTTTTGGAGAAAAGTTTGATTCTGCCCTAAAATACTTTAAGGAAAACAGAGCCACCACGTGTTGCTTGGGCCTCTCAACTCCTACCTGTCAACTTCCTCAGCTGCTTCAACCTTTTTGAGGCTACTCCAGTGAGCTGGTTTACAGGCACTACCATGTCCCACCACAAGTACAGTAGTAACTCCAGCCCTTTTGTGGCCAAGGCAGGGGATCCAGCAGCCATTGCGCAGGTCACCATGGACAATGCTCCACTCAGCCCACTTTCCTTGTGGCATCACCTTCTTTAGCTTACCCTTATCAGCACACAGTGACACTCAGGTGGAGGAAGGATCAGACATTTTCTTCCAAGGTGGCAGCCGTCACATCCAATACATGTGTCCTCCGTATTGTCCAAAAGAGCTATGCACTACCATTGCTTTCCGACCAACCTCCACTTTCTCCCACATTAAAGTAACTTTTGGAGGAGCGCCTTTCTATCTTGCAGCAAGAGCTAAACGCTCTTTGCTAACTAATGGGCGTCTTTGAGCAGGAGTTGACATCGGAAGTAGGGGCAGGTTGCTACTTCCTTATGCAGGAGGAAGAGAAAGATCTCTGTTCTGTTTCAGATTTTCACACTTTTCATGCTTTTCTCCAGAAGTACAAATTCAAAATGCTCACTTTGGCCCAAGTTCTATCTGGTCTAGTTCTGTCTGGCCATGGTCGTTGGACCTGGAAGATGCATACTCTCATGTGCCTGTTCTATAGTCCAAAGATGCTACCTGGAGTTCAAGGTCAGCAGGAGCATTTGCAGTTAGCCGTGCTGCCCTTCAGTCTTACCAGCACCCCACGTGTGCTCACAAAAGTGATACCGATGTTCATAGTTCATCTTTCTATGTTGGTGATACCAGTTTTCCCCTACCTTGGTGACTGGCTACTGATGACAGGCTTGCCACAGTCAGTTATGGACCACCTCCATAGCTGGGGTTCTCGATCAACGAACCAAAACTGCACTAGACTTTTTCGAAGAGGCCATTTATTGGGGCCAGTCTGGATACAGCGCTATATAGGGCATTTCCTCCATCGTAATGAGCCCAGGACTTTCTAGCTGTGATCACGTTTCAACTTCTGTCCTGGGTCTATATTAGAGCGGCTCTGAGGCTTCTTGGACTTTTGGACTCATGCATTTTGCTGGTCTCCTCCAAGTTGCATCTGCAGGCTTTGCAGTGGGAACTGAAGTCTCGGAGGCCCAGCACCAAAGAAACCTGTTGAATGTTATGCAGGTTTTGGAGGAGACTGTGCAAGATCTGCATTGGTGGCTGCTTGACCACAGTCTGAACAGCAGCAGACCCCTCTTTCTTCCCCACTCAGAGATCACTGTGGTGATGGATGTGTCCCTGTTGGTTTTGGCCAGTCTCCTGAGTGAGGAGGAGATCGTAAGTGTCTGGTGGAGAATTGGATCCCTAAAAATCTGTTGGATGTATGGGACATCCGCTTGGCGTTAAAGGCCTTCCTGCCATCCATCAAAGGAAGACTAGTGTAGGTTTTCATGGAGAACACCATCTGCATGCCGACTTGCAACAAGCAAGCCAGAGTGTATTCCTGTGCCAGGAGGAGTTACGTCTCTGGAGCTGGCTTGTGTCACAGCATTTCCCTGATTGTGAGCCACCTCGTGGGATATTTAAATGCCAGAGCAGATGAGCTCAGTTGGCAGATCACAAATAGCAGCTATGTCCTGAGTTGGCACAGGGCATCTTCCAACAGTGAGAATTACACTGGATAGATATGTTTATCACTGTCAAACTCACAGTTTCACAATAATGCTCTCTATAGCGTGAAGCATCAATCAATCAATCAAACATTTATAGAACGCTGCAAATCACCAATGAGGGTCCCGAGGTACTGGAGCTGTATGCTGCTGTGTGGAGGTATGATCACAATCAAGCATGGCCTCCTGCACACATTTCTGCCACTGCCTCTCCTGCCCAAAGTCATGAATATTATGAATGACCAAGCCTAAGTCATGCTAGTTGATTCGTATTGGGCCAAGACAATGTGGTATTCAGAACTTCTGGGCATGTGCATTTATCCTCTCATCAAGCTACCACTGAGGAAGGGTCTTTAGTCGCTATAGCAGGGCAGGGTTCTGCACTTGAACCTGCACAATTTATAACTCCATGGTTGGAGATTGAGCGGTGGCATTGGACTGCATTTCATCTGAAGATTTGGATGTCATACTGGCATCCAGGCATCACTCTACAGAGACCATCTATGCCTTGCTCTGGGACAAGTTTGTAGTGTGGTTTGGAGTCCAACACAGACCCCTTACAAGCCAAACTGTCAGATTTGGCAAAGTTTGTTCTGTCTCTAGCCCTACAAGGCCTTGCAGTCTGCACCATAAAGTGTTGTCAGCCCCTTTGGATTTTTTGCATTTATCAGACCAACCATCCTTGTTAAGTCATCTGTTGTGATACTTTTCATTAAAGATTTGACACATATTTCACCCAAAACATTTTTGATGCTACAGTGGGACCTTAATTATGTTCTCACTGTCCTCAAGCACACATCTTTCGAGGCCAAGCAGTTGTGTGCTGTGCCTTTTGGCTCTCATAATTTTCTTTCTCACTGTAATCACTTCAGCTCTTTGTATGAAGGAGCTCCATGCTCTCTCAGAGCAGTCATCCTACACCACCCTTTATCCAGACAAGCTGGTATTGAGGGCGAGGGCAGTCCTTTTGCCAAAAGTCATGATGCCAGTTCACATTGGGCAATCCATCACCCTCCTAACATTCTTTGCCCTGCCTCTCCCTTTGAAAGACGAGAAGCTCTTCATTGGTTGATCCCCAAAAGAGCACTAAGCTTCTTCATGTATTGCACCAAAGAGCACCAGGTGGACAATAAGCTCTTTTTGGGGTTTTCTGGGGTCAAAGAAAGTTAAGGCGATGCAGAAAAGGACTCTATCATGGATCATCCTCGGCATTAAAATATGTTGAATACTGGTCAAGAAGCAACCTCCAGAAGAATTGAGGGTTGATTCCACTTGTACCAAGTCTGCTACCACTGTGTTGACTTATGGAGTGCCATTTTGGACATCCGGCTGTGACATGTGCATCGGTGCGCATCTCCATCATGCAGTAATGCCTTGACAGCCAGGTCTGATGGGAAGGCATTTTGCCTGCAGGACTTTTATTGGTCTGAGCCCATGCCACGGACCCTCCAACTTCAGGAGGTACTGTTTTTGTGTCTGTTTTACAGGTGAGGAATCCGCAGTTGAAATTATTCATCAGCAGAACAAGTTGCTTACCTTTGGCAACATACTTTCTGGTGGATACTCTATCTAGCCACATATTCCTCATCACCCTCTTACTTGTATGTTCTGTGGAGTTGACTCTTTTTAACATCGAAAAAGGCCCCAGTTTAAAGATATGCACACTGGTACACCTCATTCTATTATGCTTCACATCTGGAAATAGTCGAGCAAGAAAATTATGTAATTGAACAGGGGTGGGCTTGTGTGCGGCTCCACTACTTAAGGCAGAATAGAGTCAATGCAAAGCCCCACGGCACCTCCTAGTGGCATGTGGGAGCACTGCTATGAAGATGCCTGGATCCTGTATAGCATCTGAGGAAAACTATTTAGGTAAGGAATCTGGGGTTAGAGTATCCACCAGAATTGGAGGTAAGTAACTTGCTCATCTGCTTCATACCCAGGCACAGCCGATACCTTGTCCCCATTGCAGCAAATATTGTTGGTTTGATACTTATGGGATGGTGGACATAACCTTTCCAGGTGTCACTATACTGGACAATTCATCAGAGAACAGACGTCAAAAAAGAGAAAGCTCCCAAGGATGAACAGACTTCTTAGTGCGTAAAGGGCGTCAGATCTCCCAGCATTTCTGTCACTTTCCCAGTAATCCAAAATTCCACACCTCACCTATGCTCATCCAGATATTCTCTTGGCAAAGTGCAAGTGGACTATTACATGACCACTTTACACAACAGGAAGTAAAACAATACAGTGTGAGGCCAAGGGGGAAAAAGTCAGGCAATTACAGGCTTATTGCAATCGATGTTTATCGCATAGCGGCAGGTGCCTGACTCACCTACTAGAGAGACCACATGATAAGTAATTCTTTCATTAGCTAGAGCCTCCACACAAAAAATCACAATACTTTGTCACTTTAGAAGGTAAAAGGACAAGATTATTTTGAACCATATCTTCCAAGACACAATTTTTTGGGTGGTGGCTGTCATGTTTTATATTACCAGCTGCAGATCTGTCCACGTTATACTACTGTCTCTTACTGCGTCACTGGAAAGACAAGCGTCATTTGGAAAATACCCACGCTCTGGAAAGCCACGACAATTTTCAGACTGAGGGTATGAGTTTTCTGTATTCATGCTCAGGACTGCAACCTACTTTTCTTTATTGAACAAAGCATTACATAGTGTTAACTGCTCACTTTAAGTTTGCAATCTAAGGCACGATTCTATGGGATGAAGAAAGAAGATATTTTATAGCACAGAGCATGACTAAGACAATTTACACAGATTTTTGTATTTTTTTAAAACAACACGATAGATTAAGTTTTATATTTTTACTGTAAGTTGATTCTTCCTTGCCTGTATTAACATATCTCTCAGTTCTATCATATCATCATGTTTACCTTTACTAAATAGGCATAAATATGCCTGTAACTATCATCTCAAAACAAAAACATATTTTTGAATTTTAATTCTGATGCTACTAGTTCTGCATTTCAAATTGGGAAAAAAAAAAAAATGAAAGGATGAAACAGGGCTACTCGCTCTGACGTGGAGCAAGTTGAGATCAATCAAGCAAACAGGATTTGAAAAGCACGCTAATCACCTTCGAGGGCATCCAGGCGCTTGCAGGTCTCAGTGGCTCATCTGAATAGCCAGGTATTGAGGGCTGTACAGAATTCCAGATGAGATGTGATGGTCCTGAGATGTGTGGGGAGGCTGTTCCAGGTTTTTGCTGCTGTTTGGGAGACGGCACGTCCTTCACTTCTGCTTTGGTAGATGTGTGGAGTGTGGGCAAGCGATACAGAAGCGGAGCGCAGTCTTAACGGTTGCTAGAAATTTAGGCGGTGGTTAATGTAGGCCGGTCCCGGGTTGTGTAGAGCTTTGTGATCATGGGTCAGCAGCTAGATTAACCACCTATTCTGTCCAGGGAGCCAGTGGAATTACCTGAGGTGTGGTGTGATGTGGAATCATCGGGGAAGGTCGAAGATGAGTCTGGCTGTGGCATTCTGTATTGTCTGAAGTCTCTGTAGGAGTTGCAAGGCGATGCCTACATAGAGGGTGTTGCCATAGTCTAGTCTACTTGTGATGAGGGCCTAAGTCATGGTACGTCTCGTGTGCGGGAGTAGCCACTTGAAGATCTTACATAGCATGCGCAGAGTGAAGAAGCAGGGGGAGGAGACAGTGTCAATCTGTGATTCCATGGTGAGCCTGTTCTAGCATGTTCTGGCATGCTCAGAGCGAGTCGGTGTGGATCCTAGTTCTGAAGGGCCACAAGGAGTTGTTCCATCTCTTGTTGCTCTTGTCGAAGATCAGCACTTCAGTCTTGTCACTGTTTAGTTGCAGGCAGTTTTATATATATATATAATATGCGCAAAACAAAGTTGTCCTCCGGACAAAAGCGCACACCCAACAGGTTGCAGTTTATTTTGGAAAGCAGCAAAGCCAGTAAGATTCAAAGAATTCTTTACACATTTTCCAGGCCTTACGCATTTCAGACATCTCGTCCTTGGTAACAGGCCAAATGCTTGGGTTGAGCAAATGATTGCAGCCACCTGATTACTTGATTAAATGCTCAGGTGATTTCCATCCTGTTGCTCTTTCTATGATGATGTAGTAAAGTCACACAGCCCTGTTTTCTATCTGCAGTGGTGCTGTTTTCAGGGCTGGACAGGCCGTTAATTATGTGCAAAACAAAGTTGTTCTCTGGACAAAAGCGCACTCCCAACAGGTTGCAGTTTATTTTGGAAAGCAGCAAAGCCAGTAACATTCAAAGAATTCTTTACACATTTACCAGGCCTAACTTGTTTCAGACATCTTGCCCTTGGTCTCAGGCCAAATGCTTGGGTTGAGCAAATGATTGCAGGCACCTGATTACTTAATTAAATGCTCAGGTGATTTACACAATGCATCCTGGTAGTGGTAGTTATGTACATTTATATTACATCTTTAGTAGACAATCATTTCTGCCTTTGTAGGTTGCTGCAGCCAAACACACATTAAAGCACATTTAAAAACCTTAGTAGGTGAATTCAAAGCACGGTTACCGAGTTTTGCTGAAATTATTCCATCCTGTTGCTCTTTCTATGACGATGTAGTAAAGTCACACAGACCTGCTTTCTATCTGCAGTGGTGCTGCTTTCAGAGCTGGACAGGCCGTTAATTATGTGCAAAACAAAGTTGTCCTCTGGACAAAAGCGCACTCCCAACAGGTTGCAGTTTATTTTGGAAAGCAGCAAAGCCTGCAACATTCAAATAATTCTTTACACATTTTCCAGGCCTTACACGTTCCAGATATATTGTCCTTGGTCACAGGCCAAATGCTTGGGTTGAGCAAATGATTGCAGGCACCTGATTGCTTGATTAAATGCTCAGGTGATTTACACAATGCATCCAGGTAGTTATGTACATTTATATTACATCTTTAGTAGACAATCATTTCTGCCTTTGTAGGTTGCTGCAGCCAAACACACATTAAAGCACATTTAAAACCTTATTAGGCGAATTCAAAGCACAGTTACCGAGGTTTGCTGAAATTATTCCATCCTGTTGCTTTTTCTATCACGATGTAGTAAAGTCACACAGACCTGCTTTCTATCTGCAGTGGTGCTGCTTTCACGGCTGGACAGTTCATTAATTATGTGCAAAACAAAGTTGTCCTCTGGACAAAAGCGCACACCCAACAGGTTGCAGTTTATTTTGGAAAGCAGCAAAGCCAGTAACACTCAAAGAATTGTTTACACATTTTCCAGGCCTTACGCGTTTCAGACATCTCGTCCTTGGTCCCAGGCCAAATGCTTGGGTTGAGCAAATGATTTCAGGCACCTGATTACTTGATTAAATGCTCAGGTGATTTACACAATGCATCCTGGTAGTGGTAGTTATGTACATTTATATTACATCTTTAGTAGACAATCATTTCTGCCTTTGTAGGTTGCTGCAGCCAAACACACATTAAAGCACATTTAAAAACCTTAGTAGGCAAATTCAAAGTACAGTTACAGAGTTTTGCTGGAATTATTCCATCCTGTTGCTCTTTCTATGATGATGTAGTAAAGTCACACAGACCTGCTTTCTATCTGCAGTGGTGCTGCTTTCAGGGCTGGACAGGCCGTTAATTATGTGCAAAACAAAGTTGTCCTCTGGACAAAAGCGCACTCCCAACAGGTTGCAGTTTATTTTGGAAAGCAGCAAGGCCTGCAACATTCAAATAATTCTTTACACATTTTCCAGGCCTTACACGTTCCAGATATCTCGTCCTTGGTCACAGGCCAAATGCTTGGGTTGAGCAAATGATTGCAGGCACCTGATTACTTGATTAAATGCTCAGGTTATTTATACTGTGATCAAGGACGAGATGTCTGAAACGCGTAAGGCCTGGGAAATGTAAAAAATTATTTGAAGGTGACTGGTTTTGCTGCTATCCGAAATAAAATGCAAACTGCAACCTGTTGGGCGTGCGCTTTCGGTCTGGGGACAACTTTTTTTTGTACATGACTTACGGCCTGTCCAGCCATGAAAGCAGCACCACTGCAGATAGAAAGCAGGTCTGTGTGACTTTACTATATTGTCATACTCTGGAACAACAGAATGGAACAATTTCTGCAAACTTGGTAACTGTGCTTTGAATTTGCCTACTAAGGTTTTCAAAATGTGTTTTAATGTGTGTTTGGCAAGAGCAACCTACTAAGGCAAAGATGTATATCTACTAAAGATACAATATAAACGTGCAGGGCTTCATTTACCAAAATGCAATGTGCAACTCACCAGAGTATTTAATGAAGGACTCAGGTGCCTGCAATTATTTGCTCAGTCCAAGCATGTGGCCTTTGATCAAGGACGAGATGTCTGAAACACATAAGGCCTGGGAAATTTAAAGAATTATTTGAAGGTGACTGGTTTTGCTGCTTTCTGAAATAAAATGCAAACTGCAGCCTGTTGGGAGTGCGCTTTCTGTCCGGGGACAACTTTGTTTTTTTTATATATATATATATATATATATATATATATATGTGTAATTATATTATATATATATATATATATATATATATATTTATATTATATATATATATTATTATATATATTTATATATATTATTATATTTTTTATATATATATATATATATATATATATATATATATATATATATATATATATATATATTATTATATTATTATTATATATATATATATATATATATATATAGTGTGAAGATTTCAGGTAATATTTTTACGTGTCTAAGGAACACAGAAAAAAGTAGCTTGTCAGCCGACATGAGACAAATTCATTTGTAACAACAAGACTTGTCCAGTTGTTCCTCGTTGGATGTAAGCTGTTCATACACTCCTTTTCCCTTTCGCGAATGGGTTACCACCAATTTGAAATTGGTGGTAACTGCAATTTTTTAACGACCGCATTCACGGTTACAAAACAGTCATACATACGTCTGCGATTCGGAATTAGGAAGGGACACCCTTGACATGCCCCTTCCTAATACTGAATCGGTATGTGGTCACAAATTGGACTTGATGCATACCAAAATGCATTTTTGCGATCGCAAATGGCCCGTTGGGTGTTTGCCATCGCAAAAATGTTTGATACATCTGCCCCTTAGTGAGAATGGTCTTTACTTTCTTTTATCTTTTCTTTTAACTTGTATTTCCTTTATCCCTTGTGCCACCATCAACCAATCTCTAAAATAATTTATAAGCTCTCAAAACTGGTAAAGAAATTATAATATGCATCATTTGTTATTTAAAGAGCATTAAAATAGTTATGATACATTTGCTATTTCTACATCAAAATGTAGCCAAATGGAGATTTAAAAAAGTGAACACAAACCTAACTTATTATGCTCTTCCACATACAATATGCCACATCGAGCATGTTAAGCCATAAAATGAGTCGGCCTTTGGGGAACCAATGTTTTGAATGACTGCCTCAAGTGAAATGTTGAAGCTGATTTGTTCTTTAAAATATTTCCTTATGTAAACATCAACTTGATGGCGATTTAAGGGAGGAGTAATTGAAGGATCCCATAAGAATGTGTAAGATAGTAGAAGAAACTCAGGCTTCTATCCTCGGATGACAAACATTATTGACCAATCATTGAAAAGAATGCATAGTTTTGAAGTATCTCGTAGCTTAAAATGCAATTTTAAATAAATAACATAACAAAAATGCAGTTTCCAAGGAAGCAGAAGATGTGCACCTCAAATACAAAATTTACCACATTTGACCCAAATAAACACACCTTAGAATGCCATACCGTGTATTGAAATTGTATTTAGTATGAACCTTTTCATTTTGTAACTTGAGTGGGAAGATCCACGTGATCTATGGTCCCTTTTTGTTGACTGTGCTTTGATCTGATTTTTTATGATCCCCAGAAGAAGCAAATGCAGATCTACTCAATTTACAGCTTCTCCATTAGGAGACGATGAACAAGAACTTGAGTAAGATCTTTACTTTGGAAATTTGGGGCTGGATCTTGACCTATACCTTGAGCATGAGGATAAGTGTGATGAAGACTGAGAATGAAAAGATTGGGAATTAGATCTACTGGTTGTGCTGGGCGATATTTTTACTCTTATTTTCATCTTCCCCTTAAAAGGCATCAGATTTATCCTTTAAGAGATCAGTATCATCTTCATGCTTATTTCCCTCCTTTTCATCCAGTTTACATTTGGAGAGATCATCATCATTATCTTCTTCTTTTTCATCATCATCTCCCCAATCAGATTCTTTTTCTTTGGGCTTTATAGCCACTTTGGTGGTAACAGGCTTGCCTTTTCTTCTGGAGACCAAACTTATCATATTCACCATCAGATTCTTCCTGCTCTATATTTTCGACATTTCCCCTTTCATTACATCCTTCTCTTTTCTCTTCCCTTTTGTCCAACTTTGCATACTATTGAGTACTGCACATATATCAATCTGACCTCCTGGCCCAACTTACATTACCACACATTTTACTTTGCCGATTATTAGCCCTGAACAGGCCCAGATTTATTTTCTTCTGAAGCTTTTCTTTCTCTTTCCCACTGATTTTTATCATCTTAACTTCAGTTAATTTCTCTGAGCCACGTCTACTGCAAATATTCTTGGTAGATGGACAGAGCTTGCTGGGCTCAAAGATGGCGGCCGGGGTCGGCGGTAGCACCGCCAACAGGCTGGCGGTGCTCCGCCGGGCATTCTGACCGCGGCGGTACAGCCGCGGCCAGAAGCGGAAAGCCGGCGGTGTACCGCCGACTTTCCGCTGCCCATGGGAATCCGCCAACCGCCATGGGGATTCTGGCACCCCAGACCGCCATCCTGGCGGTTCGCCCGCCAGGAACAGGATGGCGGTATGGGGTGTTGAGGGGCCCCTGCAGTGCCCATGCCAATGGCATGGGCACTGCAGGGGCCCCCGTAAGAGGGCCCCACAAAGAATTTCAGTGTCTGCTTTGCAGACACTGAAATTCGCGAAGGGTGCAACTGCACCCGTCGCACCTTCCCACTCCGCCGGCTCCATTCTGAGCCGGCTTCCTCGTGGGAAGGGTGTTTCCCGCTGGGCTGGCGGGCAGCCTTTTGGCGGTCGCCCGCCAGCCCAGTGGGAAACCCAGAATGACCGCCGTGGTCTTTTGACCGCGGTACGGTCTTCTGGCGGTTCCCGCTTGGCGGGCGGCTCCCGCCGCCCGCCAAGCTTAGAATCAGGGCCTAAGTCAGCTACTTGGGCTGTTTATCCATCCGACAGAATCCTGGTGCAGTAGCCATACTATAATAGCCACTACTGCTCACCTGTTGTGTGCTGAGCCTGCAGCTATGCTACTGGCTGAAAAATCGAACCTCTGGCAGAAAACTGTGTCCGAACATTAACCCAGGGCCTACCTCACAGCCAGCCTCCAACACAAGAAAAAAGGCAAATAGGAGCTGAGGCAAAGCTCACAGAATGAGGACCTGTCGGATCGCCCCTCACAAACCCTGAACTGAGGACCTGCGAGCTTAGGCTGGTCTTCACTGGACACAGCCTGCCTAACACTGTACAAGGCAGAGCCAAGAGATTGCTGAGCAGAGGTGCACATGTCCCTCATACCCAGTGGCCTGCCTTGCACTTCAGCTGCCTTGTTTCGGAGGCTGTGTCTGAAGCCGAGTTTGAGGGGCAATGCTGGGACCAGTAGAATGGGGGAGAGCACAGTGCAGCTGTGGGGCATGAATTGACAGGACCAGGAGATCCTTTATCTTAGCCCCAGACACCTCCAGATCAGGACTGCTGGATTCCAGGCTTATCATTTGTGGAGTGACACTGGAAAAAGGTGAGCAAGCACTAATGGCAAACAACGTTCTCTAGGCTCACATAGTGGTGAGAACCCACAGCCTTCTTTTCCAGACTCTTTGCCGATGCTCACCCCCTGGTCAGAAGTGCACAAGGGGCAGGCTCCAGTGGGACCTTTGCAGGAGGCTGGTTCACGGCACACAGTTACTATCCCTATCAGCTCACGAGGGGGCTGATGCAATGCCATCATTAAAGGGGAGATTGTAATAGTAAAGTCGGTGGGCACTCACACACAGCCCCCTGGGGACAGTGAAAGACTTGTACAGCAGGGCAATGGGCAGGTTTATTTGCAAACAGTGAAGGCACTAGATGCATTACCCTCCCTTTTGCCAGTAAGGGAGTGTGCCTGCTCCTATTAACTCTGTCACCCTGAGACGAGGCCCCCCACATAACTGCATGTAGTTTAGGGTAATTGCTGCCTGGGCCCAAGACCACAACACTGACATCATAGATCTGGTGAGTTGCAGACACCTAGCGGAGTGATGACCACCACATGCGGAAGGCCTGTTGAAGAGCAGAAGTACTGGCCAGACCTGGTGGCGGTGTCTGCTCCTGCGCTTGATCTGTCAACCTCAACTGCCTGAGCACGCAGGAATAACGCCCTTGGGGGGAGACACCCTGTGCTTGGCCTCAGTGTAATTGGCAAGTGGAAGTAAGGCCTGGTGTGGGGAACCGGGCCTGCCCTTTGGCAATATGGGCAAAGTGGACAAGTTGCAGCCCAAGCTGCTGTTCGATCTCAGAAAACACTTTAAGATGAGGGCACGCTGACTAAGGGTTCCCCACAAGGCATACCTGACACAGAAATAGACATTAGTTTGAAACACATTTTGGCAGCCATACAACACAGCCTCACCAAAGTAGTTGGCAAACAAAATGCCCTCACCCTCAGGATGAATCCCATGTCTGAACTGCTGGATAAATATGCTGGGGGCATAGACATGGTGGAGCGGCGAGTTTCAGAAGCAGAAGGCGAACAAATATATGCATGGCAAAAACAAATGGAGAAATGACTGGAAATGTTGAAAGCAAAGGATTTTGAGGCCCACTCACACAGGAATAACTTCAGAATAGTGGGCGTTTCAGAGTCTACCAATATAGACAACATGAGCATTATGTTGAGTGGCTTCTAACAGACCTGCTGAGGCGGGAGACCTTTTCTGAGGTCTTCATAGAAGAGCAAGCTCACCATTCTCTTGCACCACGCCCGTACTCAGGTATCAAACTGCATCCTATTATAGTATGACTGCCCAACTACAGGGATGCACAAGGCACGAGATCTCGTAGAACTCCCAAATGAGGGTTCAGAGATAACTCTGTATCTAGACTTTACTCAGCAGGTGAAGGAGGTGAGGAGACTGTTCATCCCGATTAAGAAACGTTTGCAGGAGTTACAACCTGAATACAACATGCTGTACCCAGCTAGATTGCAAGTACTGATCGATGCGACAATCTTCACTGATCCAAAACAGCTGCACAGACTCCTCAAATGCCGCTTCTAGGTCAGACACTTGAGACACTGACAGTATGCTGGAGATGGAGGAGTAGGCTCTCTTCGTCAAGCTGGATGACTTGGTGCCTCCAAGGAGCCTTTCTAATACATATCTCTGCTGGGGAAGTCTGGTGTTGAGAAGGCGATGTCTCCTCCACCAGAAAGCCAGGAGATAACTGGGCATACTAATGAGACTTGGAAACAAACTAATTTAGATGGAGGTGTAGACAGAGAGTGTTAAAAGGGTTCCTGCATTTACATTGCAGGTCAATGACTGGCTGTTGTTCATACAAACTATACGTGCATCCAAGGTTGAGACAAGAATTGTAGATTCTGTAGTGTGTATGTAACAGGTTTCCGCACATACCATGTATGGTAACATGGTGCCCAGACGGTCATACGCAGCACGGGAGAATGGGTTTGGTAACATCTGTCTCTCTGTGTGCACCACATTATTCAGTTTGAGATTTTATTGGGTAGAGACGGGGAGGGATCAGCGTGGGTATTGAATTGCTATGTAAGTTGGGGGGATCTATAGTGTGGGGGGGTTTAATGTTGCAATTGAATATAATGTGCTGGCTGCGGCTGCATGTCCTGATCACGGTATTGTGGAGCTTGCTTAGAAGAGTGAAACAAATTGATGGCAGATGAGGACGAGCAAACTGCAGCATCGGGATAGGAGAGTACTACGCTGCTGAGGTGAATAACCTGGAATGTACGGGGCTGATTGATTGCAAGAAGTTTGACAAGGTGGTGGCTTATCTTCAGATAACCAATATCTCAATATTACAGGAAATTCTTTTAGTGGCAGTAGTGTTCCGCTCATGCGCAGGAGAGTGCAGGGGACTTGTTGCGTGGCTGGTTTTATTTTTCTATTTATGCTTGGGGTTGGTCTTAATTTGGGCACATAGAGGCTTGTGCTTTCAGTTGCAGGAATTGTGTACAAATCCAGGAGGCAGGTATGTGATAGCACACTGTACCAAAGATGATCTTGCAGTCTTACTGGTTGGGGTGTATGGAGGTAATAATGATGACCTGCAGTTTTATCAGGCACTCCACAGCAGGCTGGCTCAATGGGGTGACCTGCCCCAAATTTGGGGGATGACATCAATTGCGTGCTCTGTCCTGAACTGGACAGAGCACGCAAGGCAGGCAGCTGCCAAGATGATTGTCAGTGGTGGAATATGCCATAACAGAGAAAGCTGATTGCAGCGGATTGCTTGACATCTGGCGACATAGGGCTCCCACAACTCTGCGTACACACACTACTAATCTGTGTATGACACCCACACCAAATTTATTCCTGGTTGCTGTCCCGGAGGCTGGCCTCACTGGTGCAGAGGAGCAAACCACTGCCTTGCACGTACTCTGATCACTCTCTAGTTTTGTTAGAACTGGAGTTGCGTACCCCGTGACCACTGGCTTTCACATGGCAGTTACCCCTGTATTCTCTTTAGGCCGCAGACTTCTGGGGGGAGCTGGCACAGGCAACTGAACAATTATTCTGCATATATGTAGGCTCAGTGGCTAAGTTAGTGACGGTATGGGAGACGTTACAGGTATGCATACCGGGTGTCTTCCTGTCCAAACCTGCTGGAGCTTAGCAGTCATTGCAGGGTCACTTAACACAGTCACAAGGCACTGCAAAGCTCGAGCATCAACACATGGAGATGGGGTAGCATGCCTTTTGGGCACTATTAGAGCTAAAGTGGATGAATACCAGGAAACATTGGAAAGTGAGGTAAGTCGTTTGGGGGAAATATGCAATTGCACAAACGTATGGTGAGGGTGAACGCCCAGGAGTGACTCTGGCAGCACTGTTGTGCCCCTGTTGTGACTACAATGCAATCTTAGAAGTGCTAGATGAACAGGGGCACCCTTTACATACAACCGAACAGGTCTTGGATTGGTTCTATAGGTATTATACCAGCTTATATGAATTGCGACATGAGTATGATGATGCTGCAACTACTGATTACCTTGCAATTAAGTGGTTCACCAGGGAGAGGCTCGTGGTGCCCCTGCGTCCTGAATAGATTCACGCAGCCCTGAAGGGCATGCCATCAGGCAAAGCTCCGGGCAATGACAAGCTCACTGTCACCTTCTGTAAGGCATTCCAGGACCAGCTTATTCTGCAATTGACCACATTATACAAGGAAATTATTAGTGACAGGTATATGCCACCTTCCATGCATGAGGCCCCACCAGTAACGCTGTTGATACTAGGCAAACCAGCAAAATACTTCTCTTCATATTGGCCCCTGATGCTTTTTAATGTAGATACCAAGATATATGTGACGATTCTGGCCAATCGATGGGCCCGGCTGCTGCCTGGTGTGGTGGGAATGTAACAGCCTGGCTTCGTTCTGGGTCACTGTTTGACGTTTAATATCAGGGTGCTTTTTGGGGTGCTTCAAAATATTGTCCCTGCGGTGCAAGCCAATAGGGTCTTTTTCGACTCAGGGAAAGCATTCAGTTCAGTTCAATGGGGTTCCATGCTGGGGGACCTGCGGTGCGTAGGGGTGGGGGATGTTTTCCTCCAACTTGTCAAAGTGCTTTATACGCGACCCACCACTCGTGTCCGGGTGAATGGCGTTGTCACTGCCCCATTGACAGCAAGAGAGGAATGATACAGGATTGCCCCCTGTTCCCATTGTTATATGCCCTGGTGGCCGAGCCTCTGGTATGCATGCTCTAGGAATATCATGCACATTGTGAGTTAGGGATCCCAAATTACAACCTAATTATCTTGGCAAATGCAGGTGACACATTACTTTACATAGGCGACCCACAGTGCAACCTGATGCCAGTACCATAAGAAGTGGTGCTGTTCAGCAAGCATTCAGGTCTTCCTACACATTGGGACAAATCTATTATATTCCCGCTCATACCCGCCACAACACTGGTGTAGCCGACATACCCATTAAAGTGAACTATAGGCAGTAGTGATGCAAGACAACTCTGTTAGGGCTACGAAGAGACTGTTGGAAGTGATAGATCACTGTGTCAGGTTGGCACGATCCTTAGCAGGGCAAATAGCCATCATGAAAATGATGGTGTTACCCCAATTCTTTTTTTTACAAATATCCCAATCTTGCATCCCGTGCAGTTTTTGATGGCCTCCATGCACCTATGATTTGACTAGCCTGGGCAGGCACACTGCTGTGGGTGCATTGGGAGACGCCGACCTTACCATATACAATGTGATGTCTTGATGCCCTGATCTAGAAAAATACTATATAGCGGTGCAATGCTCCTCTGCACATTACTGGTGAGGCTGGTGAGAAGCTATACTGCATTAGATTAATTAAATACAATGATCTGCTACTGGCAGAGTCTCTTAGAACAACAGGCTGGGTCAAGGCTGTATTCTCCTCTTGTGCCACTGAACTGATGTCTTTGGTTCTCTCTTGGTCTGGAACGTGGCGCGATGTGTTTTTCAGTGAGGATTCCATGTGCAACTGGGACGTGGCCTGTGAACGATGCAATAGACCCACCACCCTAACTCAATTTTAGCATTACAGAGCATGTGACACATTAAGGAGATTATTGGAGGAGTGCATTCTGGAACCACCTGAGATGCCAGCGTTATCCTTTCTTTTACAGACCAGTACGCCCTGTCGGCTGGTGTCTAGATTCTATTTGTATGTGCAAGAGCCAGGCAGGCCAGGAATCTCACAGGTTAGACTTGAACGGCAAGGGAGCTGGGGATCACTATAAGTGATCAACAGTGAAAGTATTGTTGCACAGTGTTAACGGTTTCACTAAATAATAGGCATAGATTCTTGCACTTTAAATATGTCAATAGGGAATATTACCGACCAGCCTCCCTGTTCTAATATGCTCTACGTGATAATGCAAATTGCCAGCGCTGTGGAGGAGAGAAGGTGGGATTTGCACATCTTGGCTGGTACTGTCCTGGAGTGCAGAGTTTTTGGCAAGCAGTGTTCAAGGAGCTTGAGGTGATTACCGGAGAGACGCTGGAACTATAACCATTGATAACCTTCCTGGCCTATGACAGAGAGCTGCTGGCAGCTATCAGGCTTCTGGTGGTGAAAGGCCAACTGCTGGCAAGGTGCAGGATAGCACTTCGCTGGGCTTGTGGTCCACTCCGAACACTATGTGAATGGCACAGAGACATGACATACTGTAACACACAGTCAGACACATTACAAGCTATTGCTGTTATGTTGCCACCCGAAAGATAACAGGGCCTGTATCAACCATACCTAGCTGCAACAACTGGCAGAGAAGTAATAAATGAGTAATCGTGATTTGGAGTCAAAAGGTCTAAATACAGAGACTGCTTGCATTGGGGTTCTAGTAAGTAATTGTGTAATCAAAATGCGTGATCTATAGTCTCTTCTGCCTTTTGTAATACGTGTTAATGCTGCAGATCAAACCTGTACCATTCATGCACTGAATTGTATGACGATTGTAGATAATACCCCCTGAGTATCCCCCTACTCCGAATCAGACTCCAGGAGGAATGACTACCAGCATATTAGAGCATGACTGTGCATTACCCTTTATACATTGTATATCTGTATATGCAGCTAGGCCAACCGAAAATAAGAGTTAGATGTTTGTCTGTCATAAAATTAAATAAAGTTTAAAAATATATATATTCTTGGTGGATCTCTTGTTGGCTTCACACTTCAGTTAAGGCCTCTTTTTCACCATATTCCTGCTCTTCTCGACAGTGTGGTTAAATGCTGATAAGACCTGCTTGATGGGGTTAGTCTAGACCTTACAGTGGACTCTGCAGGCTACTTTACTGGCAGAGGTGGATACTATGGCCCTCATTCTGACCTTGGCGGGCGGCGGAGGCCGCCCGCCAAAGTCCCGCCGTCAGGTTACCGTTCCGCGGTCGAAAGACCGCGGCGGTAATTCTGACTTTCCCGCTGGGCTGGCGGGCGGTCTCCTTCAGACCGCCAGCCAGCCCAGCGGGAAAGAGGCTTCCACGATGAAGCCGGCTCGGAATCGAGCCGGCGGAGTGGAAGCTGTGCGACGGGTGCAGTTGCACCCGTCGCGTATTTCACTGTCTGCGCAGCAGACAGTGAAATACATGTAGGGGCCCTCTTACGGGGGCCCCTGCAATGCCCATGCCAGTGGCATGGGCACTGCAGGGGGCCCCCAGGGGCCCCGCGACCCCCCCTACCGCCATCCGGATCTCGGCGGTCCGACCGCCGGGATCTGGATGGCGGTAGGGGGGGTCAGAATCCCCGCGGCGGTGCAGCAAGCTGCGCCGCCGCGGAGGATTCAATGGGGCCGCGGTACACTGGCGGGACCCCGCCAGTGGTGCCGGTCCGACCGCGGCTTTACCGCCGCGGTCGGAATCCCCATTGGAGCACCGCCGGCTTGTCGGCGGTGCTCCCGCGGTCCTCCGCCCTGGCGGTCAAAGACCGCCAGGGTCAGAATGAGGGCCTATGTGTGCTACAATAACTGCTATAAATAGGCACATGCATAGAGAGCTACTGGTTTGGGGTGAACCTGTTGGTTGTAGTGCAGCTTTAACTGTCAGGAAATAAAACCCTTTCTCATTATTAAAACAAAGCTACATTTCTGATGGATACTTCTAACCACAGATTCCTCTCCTTTAGAATGTCCACAAATGCTAGAATATTTTTAATCATAGCTCTTGCACGGCATTATGTGGTGTCGTGTAACTCTGCGTCAACTACGCTCAGCCCTAGGGAGGAGCCAAAATGGCGGCCGTGCCGGACGCCTAAAGCGAGGGCTCCGACGCGGGCTCACAAAAACATCCTGACGGGTGCTCCCAGAGCGGCGCTTGCAGCCTGAGAAGCTCGATAGAACCGCCCGCGAATTCAACGAGCGGTAGACGGGCCATGCGGAGCCACTAGTGAAGACGCTGCGGACAGGGCTGAGCGAGGGCCCTGTGCGCGTCAGAAGCCGCGGCCTCGAGCAGACCTCGGAGCCGAGGAGGTGGGGGAGGCATCGGAGACAGCCCGCTGCGTTTGCCTGAAGACACCGGCGTGAGGAGAGGTAAGCGGGGCAGAGGGGTTTATAGCGGGGAGAGACAGATCTGCCCGCGGTCTCTTCCCCCTTCCTTCCCCTCCCCCCTTCCTCCGTGAATTGCAGACGCCGCGCTCTCCCCGTCCCCCCTCTCTGCCGTTTTCTCGATCGGGGCGCTGTCGCTGAGGAGATCGCGGCCCTGAGGACCGGAGGCATGCGCTGCTCCTCTGTGCTTAAGCACCCATCCAGGGAGCAGCTGGTGGAACAGAGAGGTGTTAGACACGGCGCGTGCGGGGGGGAACCGCGCCGTGCCTGAAAATATATGCCCGGACCCGGTGGTGATGATTTTAAAGATCAAAAGGGAAAGACGAGGGACAGTAACCCTCTGACTGTCCATAGAGGAATTCTCCCTCCCCTTCCTTGCGGGGGCAACAGCATCACACGAGCCATGGGGTGGTTGGGCAAACGGGGAGACCGGAGTCCCCCCGCCTCCCCCATCATTTCTCGTGGCCCCCCCACCTCCGCCCATGGTAGAAAATTGCATAAGAAGAGTAGTGCACCGGGCGGGCCGGTTGTGGGAACCCTGGTTGCCAAAAACACCATCTTACGCTCACCGGCTGAACAACCTGGGGAAAGAAGGCTGCCCATGACCCAGGACACTCATTGGCGCCAGCGCTAATTATCTCTCTGCTTGACATTCACGTGGCTGCCGCCTGGCACGAACACGGGGCAGCACAACCGGTCAGGGGCTGCGCCACAGAAAGGAACCACACACCGGATGTCAGGGGCACAAAAAAGGGGGATCCAAAGCCCAAGCAACGCATTGTCGCACCGCTTTGAACCACGAAAGTTGAACAATATAAATGCGTCATGGCCGGAAAATCCAAATCCGCGAAGGGCCAAGATCGAAACACACTTGGACAGGCACCAAGTGATCAATAACTGATGCCAACCCTACAATTATTAGAAAGCACACTACAAGTCCACTCCACACAATTTGAGAAAGTATTGCAGGCAATCATGGGCACTAAATCTTCATTAGAAAACAGAATAGACACAGTATCACAAGACCTGAACCTACTCAGAGTGGACCACCGCAAACTCGCGGAAAGAGTGAAGACAACAGAAGAATTGTTACACGAGTTGCACCCTATTGCTACGGATAATCAAAAACAAATTCAACGACTAGATGCAGAAGTGAAGGTCTTATGGCGACACGCTGAAGAAGCAGAAGGTAGATCCCGGCGCAATAATGTACGCTTTCTAGGGTTCCCTGAGAAACTGGCAGAGCAGAGCACGGAAATATTTTTGGAGCAATGGCTAATCAAAGAAGTGCTAAATGGAGCCCCATCAAAATTCTTCTCTGTGGAAAGAGCGCACAGAGTTCCGGGGAGGCAACCAGCGCCAGGCCAACCACCCAGACCACTGATAGCACAATTCTTGAATTATAGAGACCGAGAAACAATACTACAGCAGTCCCATAGCAAAGGCCCATTCCGGCATGAAGACTCAGTTGTTAATGCCTACCCAGACTTTACCCAAAGGTACAAAGACAGCGCAACTCCTATGCGAAAATTAAACAAAGAACACAATATGAAATACGCCCTATTGTTCCCTGCTAAACTAAGAGTGATAACAGAAGCTCGTACCCATGTGTTCACCTCCCCAGAAGACGCCTGGACTTGGTTGCACGACCAAAGGTCTGGCACAATCCCAACAGTGCACAGGCGAAGGAGAAGAATGGCTTACCTCTTCGTCGCATAGGCGCACCAGGAAACGATCAAAGGGACAGCCTACTGTAAAACAGGCAGCAGACGAAAGGGCAAAGGTATTGAAAGAAACATCCCTTCACACACAAAACTCGTTTGAGGCATTACGTGCTGACCCCATAGTCAACACAGACTCCGACTCGACCAGCTCCGGCTCCACTATAACAGAAGGTGTTTAAGGGTCCGAAGCTCACCCCCAGATCTTGCGATGCACTGTGAATGTAAGATGCAAGACTGGTACTTCACCCAGACTGAGTAAGAAATCAAGGGTGTCAAAGGTCAACTGTGGGGAAAGCCATGCAGCGGACACAGCTATCATTTATGAGTATCGTTTGAACAAGATATATTTTTCTCTATAATAATTATTAACGTCATTGAACATGTGGATGGGGGGAGGCTAACACTCCGGGAGTGCCCATACGTCTACGTTTACACAGAATTCATCTGTGGAAGGATGTGAGCCCCTTACAAGAGCTACATCCAGTTGTCAAAATAGCTCCCTGTTGGACCTGGCTTTTTGACAGGGACATCCCCAAACTTTTTGCCTCCTTCCTCCTATTTTTTCTGACCTGTTGTTGTTGGCTTTTGACCTCTGGGCACTTTACCACTGCTAACCAGTGCTAAAGTGCATATGCTCTCTGGATAAATTGTACTACTGATTGGTTTATCCATGATTGACTATTTAATTTACTTGTAAGTCCCTGGTAGAGTGCACTACATGTGCCTAGGGCAGGTAGATTAAATGCTACTAGTGGGCCTGCAGCACTGGTTGTGCCACCCACCTCAGTAGCCCCTTAACCCTGTCTCAGGCCTGCCATTGCAAGGCCTGTGTGTGCAGTTTCACTGCCACTTCGACTTGGCATTTAAAAGTACTTGCCAAGCCTAGAACTCCCCTTTTACTACATATAAGTCATCCCTAATGTGTGCCCTAGGTAACCCCTAGAGCAGGGTGCTGTGTAGGTAAAAGGCAGGACATGTACCTGTGTAGTTATATGTCCTGGTAGTGTAAAACTCCTAAATTCGTTTTTACACTACTGTGAGGCCTGCTCCTTTCATAGGCTAACATTGGGGCTGCCCTCATACACTGTTGAAGTGGCAGCTGCTGATCTGAAAGGAGCAGGAAGGTCATATTTAGTATGGCCAGAATGGTAATACAAAATCCTGCTGACTGGTGAAGTCGGATTTAATATTACTATTCTAGAAATGCCACTTTTAGAAAGTGAGCATTTCTTTGCACTAAAATCTTGTTGTGCCCTTCAATCCACGTCTGGCTAGGTTTAGTTGACAGCTCCTTGTGCATTCACTCAGACACACCCCAAACACAGGGTACTCAGCCTCACTTGCATACATCTGCATTTTGAATGGGTCTTCCTGGGCTGGGAAGGTGGAGGTCCTGCCCTCACACAAAGGACTGCCACACCCCCTACTGGGACTCTGGCAGACAGGATTGAACTGAAAGGGGGCTTGGTGCATTTCTTAGAGACTCTTTGAAGTCACCCCCACTTCAAAGGCACAACTTAGTATAAAACAGGGCCTCTGCCCTACCTCATCAGACACTTGCTGGAGAAGAAACCTGAACCAGAAACTACATCCTGCCAAGAAGAACTGCCTGGCTGCTCAAAGGACTCACCTGTCTGCTTTTCTACAAAGGACTGCTGCCTTGCTGTTGGCCTGCTGCCTTGCTGAACTCTTGTCTGGCTGTAAAAGTGCTCTCCAAGGGCTTGGATAGAGCTTGCCTCCTGTTCCCTGAAGTCTCAGGACCAAAAAGACTTCTCTCTTCCTCTTGGACGCTCCGTGCGCCGAACTTTTCGACGCACAGCTTGTTCCGCGGCAAGAAAAACGCCGCACACCGACGCTGATCAACACAACGTCTTCGGGATGACCGAAACTTTGACGCACGGCCTCGCAAGGACAACGCTGCCCGACTTCCCGGGAGAAATCGACGCGACGCCTGCCGTGAGATCAAAACTTTGACGCACGGCCTCGCAAGGACAACGCCGCCCGACTCCGCAGGAGAAATCGACGCGACGCCTGCCGTGAGATCAAAACTTTGACGCACGGCCTCGCAAGGACAACGCCGCCCGACTCCGCAGGAGAAATCAACGCGACTCCTGCCGTGAGATCAAAACTTTGACGCACGGCCTCGCAAGGACAACGCCGCCCGACTTTCCAGGAGAAATCGACGCGACGCCTGCCGTGAGATCAAAACTTTGACGCACGGCCTCGCAAGGACAACGCCGCCCGACTCCGCCGGAGAAATCGACGCGACGCCTGCCGTGAGATCGAAACTTCGACGCGCAGCCCCGCAGAACGACGCGCAGCCGGAAAACAAGCAGGAAAAATCCACGCACAGACCCGGGACATCTGGTACTCCCCGCAAACCACAGTAAGAGACTGTCCGCGCGCCGGAAGACGACGCCCGACTCCCAGCGTGAAAAATAACGACGCAAGTCCGTGTGTGCTGAGGAGAAATCGACGCACACACCAGTTTTCCACGCACCTCTTCTCCTGTGGCCCTCTGAGGAGATTTTCCACCAGAAACCAGGTACTTTGTGTTTGAAAGAGACTTTGTTTACTTTCTAAAGACTTAAGACACTCTCTATCACTTTTCAGTGATATCTTTACAAATTCGTATTGCAACTTTGATCGTTTTGACCTGAAGATACCCAGATAAATATTATATATTTTTCTAAACACTGTGTGGTGTATTTTTGTGGTGTTATGCTATGGTGTTGTATGATTTATTGCACAAATGCTTTACACATTGCCTTCTAAGTTAAGCCTGACTGCTCGTGCCAAGCTACCGGAGGGGGAGCACAGGCTGATTTTGGATTGTGTGTGACTTACCCTGACTAGAGTGAGGGTTCTTGCTTGGACAGAGGGCAACCTGACTGCCAACCAAAAACCCCATTTCTAACACTCCCCTAAAGGTATTCGCATGGATACAGGTTTTCTTAAGTAGTAGTGTGTTGGGTAGTTCGCTAAGAGTTCATAGTAGAGTGAGGGAACTAGATAGGGCGGGGGGAGTGTGTTAAGTTGTATATTATAGGTCAAGAAAGAACTCAAGAAATGTCGCGGCAGCTGTGGGTCTTAATTATACATTTGAAGGTGATGATATGGGCCCGGACGGGTGTCGAAAACTGGAATGCGTCACATGTAGGGGAATCACACAATGTTATATGGCTCAAACTGTAAACCATATCACACATGAATATAAAATAGTCACGTGGAATGTCAGGGGACTGGGTGCACCAAGCAAAAGATCTCGGGTGTACTCCCGCCTTAGACGTCAGGGAGTACATATCGCCATCCTACAAGAAACACACCTACTAGAGTCTGGCTTACAAGAGATGCGTGGGAAATGGGGGGGACAGATCATAGGCACAACATACTCAGCTTTTGCTAGAGGATTACTGGTGTGGATAGCAGGCGGCGTCCCATATGTCCAAACCACACATAGGATAGATCAAGGAGGCAGATACGTGGTAATTGAGGGACAACTAGATGGGAGAAAACTAACGATAATCGGGATCTATGCCCCTAATAGTGGGATAACTGACTTCCTGGGCACACTTACCCCAGCATTACTGGTAAACCCGGAAGCCCCGGCTATCTGGGGTGGAGACTTCAATGCCACACCAGATGTGTTATTGGAAAGGTCAAACACACACCTGAGAGGGTCGACAAATAGCAGCGCCTGGGGCCCATTGCTGACATGGGCGGGTGACATGAGACTTTATGATGTATGGCGCATGAAACACCCACAGCAGAGGGAATACTCATTCTACCCAATACCCCACAAAGTACACACCAGAATAGATAAAATATGGGGATCCCTTGACACATGCTCACTGATTAAAAAGACAGAATACCTAGGCAAGACACTGTCAGATCACTCACCACTGAGATTAATCCTGAATTGGGGCAGGAGACTCTCTGCAGTCCCTACCTGGAGACTACAGGTGGAGGCTCTCCAGGATCAGGCGTTCGTATTAGGACTGAACACAAAAGTGAGACAGTACTGGGAAATTAACAAGGACACCACAGACACAAGAGCGGTAGAGTGGCATGCACACAAGGCTGTAGTTAGAGGGCATTGTATTTCAACCACCTGGGGAGTGAGGTGCACCCTCCATGTAGAGGTCAGCAAACTGGAAAAGGAACTGAGAGTATTGGAAGTTGCAGTAGCACAAAATGAGACACCATACTCAGCGCTAAAAGAGGCGCATACAAAATACACTGAAGCGGATTCACGACTCCGCTGATACGATTACAAATATTACCTGATGCACTTACAAACAGAAGGAGACAGATCGGGAAGGCTGCTGGCATGGCTCCTTTGTGAGAACTGTCGACAGTCCCCCATAGGTACTATAAGGCTAGATGGAGTCACAATGGCCACCACGCAAGAAGAGATTAATGGGGCGTTCAAGGAATATTACACAAACCTCTATACCAGACACACAGTATGTAATGCCCAACAATTAGAATCCTTTCTTGCAGACTCTCCCTTGGCGCAACTGTCACAGGCAGACAGGGAGACGCTGGAGGCTCCTTTAAAAATGGAAGAGCTAGAATTAGCTCTATCGCAGATGCCTAGGAATAAAGCACCAGGAATAGATGGCCTCCCAATAGAATACTACTCACTTATTGAAAGTATTCGAAGAGGCATGGACCTGTGAGATGTTGCCTCCGACACAGAGGGAGGCAATGATAGTGGTCCTCCCCAAGCAAGGTTGAGACCCCACAGACGTTAAATCTTATAGACCACTCTCGCTTCTAAATCTCGCTTGCAAAATCCTAGGTAAAATACTAGCTAACAGGATAGCTCCCATAATACACACTTTGATACACAACGATCAAAATGGATTTATTCCAAAGCGTAATACATTCTTAAATATCCGTAGATTGTTGAGTGTTATGGGAGAACCCCCCCCCGATGCGCATGAAGAAGTGGTATTATCATTAGATATTGAAAAGGCATTCGATACATAGGGATGGGACTTTCTGTTTGCCACTATGCAGGGCATGGGAATTGTCCCCAACTACATACAATGGGTACAGACACTGTACGTCAATCCCCAGGCCAGGGTGAAAACGGGAGGTGTCATATCCAATAGCTTCCCGATCACCAAAGGTACTAGTCAGGGATGCCCCCTCTCGCCCTTACTTTTTGCAATAGCGATGGAGCCACTGGCGACTCGACTACGGGCAATGAAAGATAGATGGGGAATTCACAGGAGTGGGCTACACCACATTATATCACTATATGCAGATGATGCCCTAATATACTTGCGAAAGGGAAGTGAGGTGATACCCTCAGTGATCTCACTCTTGACTGAATATGGGGAGATATCAGGCTTGATGGTAAACTGGGAAAAATCTTGTGTGTTTCCACTGACTGTTTGGTTGCCGATGAGGAAAGAAACTACCCCCATAGGACGCCTGAAGTGGTGTTTTGATACATTCAAATATCTGGGGATCCACATTTACCACAGATCCGAGGATCTCAGAGATGGGAACCTGGGGCGCGCACTAGGCTCCATGAAAGGCTCCCTGCGTTTCTGGTGTAAATTGCCATTATCACCCCTGGGGAGGGTGACGGTGGCGAACATGCTGCTACTGCCCCGGCTGTTATATTACTTTGCGGCATTGCCAATCAAAGTCCCTAAAGGTTTTTTCCGGGATTCAAACTCAGTTCTACTGCAACTTATATGGGGAGGGGGCAGAGCGTGTGTTGCACTTACCACACTGCAGCGTCCAATCAACGAGAGAGGTTTGGGCGCCCCCAATTTCCAACTCTACTACACTGCAGCACAGTTACAGTGGATACTGAACTGGATAAACAGACCCACACAGGCAGAATCCTCAAGGATGTTGGCATAATTGCAAGGAGAGCCATTGGTCACATGGCTAACAAACAAAACAGTGAAAAGGGCATCTAACAAGCTATTAAGGGCAGTAGCACACGCATGTTGGCAGAGATACATATAAAAAGGTCTCAAGATATGCCCCTATTCTCCACTTATCCCCCTGGGCCTGCTTCCTGGAGGGGCTAACGCGGCTAGAACACACTCGCTCACGGCTTGGACGGAGGCGGATATGCAGGCAATAGGAGACTGCTTCGAAGAGGGGAGGTTAATGACATTTGAATCCATACAGGACCTCACATCAGTGAGCCCAGGGCAATTTATAGCTTACTATGCTATATGTCACTCAATCAAAAAGACATGGGCGACTGGCGACCAAGAACCAGAGATCTCATCCACACTACATTGTATGCTGCAATATGATAATCAAATAAAAGTTGTAACAAACTTATATAAAATTTTGAATAAACCCCCGGAACCCAACCTGGAGAATTTAAGAGGAAGATGGAACACAGTACCGCCGAATCCGATACCGCAAGATGACTGGTCGAAAGTATTATACCATACTCGAGGGGTATCGAGAAATCCTAGATTTCGCTGAACTCAGTTCAACTTCACACACCAAACATACCTATCACCGGCTAGGATTAAACGCATGTTTCCCGGATCGGATCCAGCTTGCCCTCGATGCAATGCCCCACTGGCACACTTTTACCACATGATCTGGGAGTGTGCCCAGGTAAACAGAGAGTGGAATGGAGTAGTAGAGGAAGTTTCAGAATTGACGGGTCATGTATTTGTAGTGGATCCCAAATCCTGTCTGTTGGGGCTGAGACCGAGAGACAAGAAACAAAGACACCTACATAAGTTTGTAGACTTAGCATACGTAATATACAAAAGATTGATAGCCATAAATTGGAAAGCGCCCAGAGCACCAGATTTGAAAACATGGCACGCCCTCATACTGCGCAGGACCCGTACAGAAGGCCTGGTACTACGAAAATTAGCAGGGGAGGGCCAAACACACACAGGATGCGAAACCTGGGAAGCATTAGTAACCAAACTAGAGGTTAAGAATGATGAGAGACCACCATGAACTGGACAATAATACTCTACTAGCAGTAAGATATATCCTGACCACCCCTAACATAACACAGAGGAACGGACGAACCTCGACTTGCTAGTAGAAAGGACACCCACACCCACAACCTGTCGGTCTCCACAGCGTAAACCACGTGACGAGTAAATAACTAGAACACAAACAATAACGATAGCCACACCACACAAAAAAAAATAAGACACCAATCCAGCCACCCAGACCATCACAAGCAGAATATTTTACCACAGAGAAGAACGTAGCCAAATAGCTGACTGGAGAAATGTTACAAGTACTGCACTGCTAGACCCAACAACCAATCGCAGCAGACAAAAATACTGAGAGATGCGATAAGATCTAAGTTGTGTTGTTTAGTTTCGTTTAAATGTAAACGTTAAAGCTGATCAATTGAATCCGAATATTGAAAACTCAGAATTATTGTAATACGATCTGCAATGGAAACTTAATAAAATATCTTTCACAAAAAAAAAACTACGCTCAGCCCTATAAGTGACGACTGGAGCTGCAATAGGCGTGCCACTCCACTTTCTGATGTCCGTTCCTTTCTTTCCATGCCTTCATACACAGATATGGAGCTAGCACCTGCTTTTTTCTCATCACTTGATGGCCACAAACAATTGTCTATGACAAATCCTCAGGTACTCTCTCTGGTGTTTGGGGTCAGCAACAAATCCACGTCATGCAAGAAGTGTGCCCTGTTACACCCCAAAGTGATCTTGAAACACAAAGCCATCCTCGACTTTATCGAACACCATCGCAAGTCACTTAAAAGCTACTTCCAGTCTAAGTCAAGGACATGGAGACTGTCCCATTCTTGGGGCCAGTCCCACAACATATTATCATCTGGTTCCAATTTTTCGGGTAAGCCAAACCAAAATCAAAGAAAAAATAAAAAGTCCAAGCTTGCCTCATCCTAGCCTCGCCGCTCTCAGTCTGAGAAGTTGTGTGGACATCAGGGTGCCCACGGCTTTGCTTCTAGTTACTGACTGAGGTACCAATCAGCAGTTGATACCAATTCACCCTAAATTTCCAGGCTGATGGTAACTATCTATTGATTCCAGTTGGGTTACCTTGGTCTGCTGTCAGCGTCATCTATGCTTCTCGCACCTGCTTCGGGTTCAGCTCTGACTGCAAAGTTGTCTGCTCAAATGGTGCTTCATTTCCACACCGGTCCCTGCCATGTGTTCACTGCTAGTGCTGGAAGATATTAGTCCCATAGTTCTATCCGACTCAAAGCCTAATTAGTGTTGACCTTGCATGAAGCCACGCTTAAGCTCAGTCCTTTGTACTTGGCCTCCATACATATACTCTGATAAAACTGTGCCCCCTAGTTCTTCAATGCTTATTTGGACTGCCTCTCCCCATAGCAAACTGGATTTTGGAGATGATAGTGGGGACAAGTTTGCCCACAATATGATTTCCCATATATATATATATTTTATTGAAGGTTAACATGCACACAGAGAACATGCAGGGATCCCCAGCCAGTATTAATGGGGTTGACATCTTGGTTGTGTCCAAGAATTTTATTTAATAAGTCACACTATTTCAGTACTACTATTGCCTATGTAGTTGCTACAAGAACATTTCCCCGCAGCCCAAGTTTCCTCAAAGCTAGCATTTTCCCAGCTAGTGCTTATCCTCGTCCCCCCCAGCTCCCTATGCTGATCAAGAATCCTTACATATAATGGATGTCTGCTGCGGTTGGGTGTCCCCAGGGAGGTTCCGCATCCCAAACTCTTAAGTCCTCCCCAGAAGTATGGGTGTCAGAGGGAGGGAAAGCACACTGTCCTGCTATATATCATACCCAGCTCTCCCAATGCTTCATGGAGAGGGTGCTTCAGCAAGTTGAGGTTCTCGCCTAGCGTCCCGAAGCCTCACCATCTCTTCAGCCACCACCCATTTCAACAGTTCTCGCTTTGAGGCTGTGCCTTGAGGGCCCCTCGAGGCATTCCAGTTCTTTGCTATCTCCAGTTTAGCTAGGAGTCGTGCCAGGTCTTGAAATTGGTTGGACACTTTAAATCTGGTCGTGCAGGAGTATCCGCTGAGTAAGCAGTGCTTGGGATCACAGGGGACCTCACGGTCGATCACCTCAGTGTGCTATTCTCAAATTCCCAGTAGCCCATCAGGACCGAGCAGACCCAAAACATATGAAAACATTCTGCTGCTTTTTCGCCACAGCTTGGACGCCCTGCATCTGTCAGGCCAAAATGCTGCAAAAGTCTACCAGATGTCAGATAAGCCTGATGTAATACATTAAAGTTGATAAGCTTGAACCTTGCATTTCTAGACACTTTAGGATCTCTGACTAGTGCTTCCCCCCAATTATCCTCTGTTATTGGCATGCCCAGGTCATCCTCCTACTTTTGTTTGAGGGCCGTGAGTGGTAAGGTGTGAGGTCTTCCCAAATCTTCCTGTAGAGACATGTTACTGCTTTATGTGTGCCTGTGGCACTCGTTAGGTATTGACAGGCACTTGACCTGGGGGCTCTGCTCGCCCGTGCTTCCAGTGTCTAGTAACTGCCTCGGCGAGCACCCTGTGAAGGGGAAAATGTCCTTGACGTAAGTCATAGTTACCGTGGAAGTCCTCAAATGGTAGGAAGGCATCCGCTTTGAATAAAGCCCCCATAGAGGTCAACCCAGGCTCCATGCAGCAGGAGAGGCCCCTCAAATCACCTCCACTGCAATAGGATTTCAGGGTCATAGGGCATGGAGCAGCCCAATCTGCGGAGATAACGCAGCCAGCAGCGGTGCAATACCTGTAATACAGTGGACCCAGGATCAGACGGATGGCCAAGGCTAAGGAACATTCTAGCCAAATCCTGAAGGACCGGAGTGAAGACTGCTGTCTCTCTGTCTGGCATTGTGCTGCCCACTATCCACTGTGTCAGCCATTGCAGCTGGCCCACTAGGTGGTAGGCTTCAAAGTCAGGAATGGCCATGCCTCCATCTGTTGTGCACCTCTGGAGCAGTGCCAAGATCACCCTCCTGCCTGTCCCCAATACAACAATCAGTGAATTTAGCTCCCTGAAGAATGCACCTTGGATCCACAGTGGAAGAGTGATACAAAAGTAAAGGAGGCGAGGCAAAGCGATCATCTTTAACAGGGCTCCTCGTCCTGCTACCGAGAGGGGAAAGGATCCCCAGAATGTCGTGCTACTACGCAGGCCCCGTAATGCCCACCCTGCATTCCCTTCCATAAGATCCGCCCGGTCGTGGTAGATATGCACTCCTAGAGAAGCCAGGCAGAGCGCCTCTCACTGCAGAGTACCAATGTCCAAAGGGGTCGCCCTGTCAGTTACAGCAGGGAAGAGTCTGGACTTCTGTCAGTTGACTCTGAGTCCAGAGAGAACACCAAAATGTTTAAATAGGTGCTGCACTCCCTAGAGGGCCCCCGCCATGTCCTCTAAGAACATCTGAAGATCATCTGCGTAAAGTGCAATAAAGTTATCTTGCCCTGCCTTACATAGGCCCCTGTAGGCATTCCCGGTGCAGGCCAGACACACGAGCAGCTCAGTAGCGACAGCAAACAGGAGAGAGGACAACAGGCAGCTCTGTGGAGAAGTCTGGGAATATCACTACTCGGTGATTCCCCACCCTGAGGTTATCTCTCTGCCGGGCCCGCTGTAAAATAAAGTCACGATCTTTGAAGTGGAGTAAGCGTGCTACCACGGCCTTGGGGGAGCACCTGGTGGAGGGGGCTGGGAGGGAATCCCGTGGGCACACTCCAGAGCAAAAAAAGGCCCTCAGGAGTCACCTCTCATCGGAGTCAGTCTTCTAGGTACTGCACCATGTCGGGGCATTCAAATTTTTCAGGTAGTCTCACCACTCTAATGTTGTTACGACGTCCCCTGTTTTGCCATCCTCTGCCCTGTTCTCCAATGTCTTTAAGCGGGTCTCAATAGAGTTCAAGTGTGTGCCGGCTGCTGCCACCACCGGGGTGGCCTCCGATATCTCCCTCTCGGTCGCTGTGGTGCTACAACCTAGACAATCTTTCCTTGAACCATTATTGACTTTCAATGAAGCCCTGATGGACACCTTGATGGGAACTTGAGCCAAACCCGCTTCCTGCCTCCCGAAAACAGACAGGTAGCACATCATCACAAACCAGCTCCTCGTTACCCTGCCTTTCTAACACAGGATTGCACTCCATAAAGTGTGGTTGTTCTAGCCTCCACTTGTAGGGTTTATGCTCTTTCTTTACTCTCTACTTCCCTGGTGTCACGGTGTCTTTTCCTCGGGATCTGCACGCTGCTGAACAAGAAGGCCCACCTCCCGGCATCATCAACTCCAAAAGCTTTAATAGCACAGAGTTATGATGAAGTCAGGCGGGGGGAAGGGAATTAGGGTAGGGAACAGCTGGGAGAGAGATCTGAAAAGAAAGAGTTTAGAACAAGCATGCATATACTCATTAATGACAATCTAATTCACCATGAGAGCCTTTGCGTACATGCATCTCCATAATACCAAATTGAAACTCTTTGCGATTGGGCAATAGCCCCTTCTCTAAATCACAACACCAGAATGAACTGAGACCTCAGAGTCCCAAGAAAACCAGAGTTCTAGACCATGGACACTCTCTGAAATATCAATCATAGAACCACTTATGCATTGATTAACTCTAAACATTAGATCTCTGTTTAGAAGACTCATAAAAACAATTAAAGAGGTCTTTTCAAATAATGTAAAAACACCTTAATATGTATCTCACATATCATGCATCTTAAAATAATGAAACTGTGATTTCTTTATATTTGAAACTCCTTTTCAATAAAGGTTCTCCTGTGCATGAAAAGTGCTTTATTGGAGCGCATTGCTTCCGTGAACTGAAGCGCTTTACCAAGGGCATTTTGCTGCTGTGAACTGAAGCGCAGGAAAAAGTGATTTTACTGGAACGCGTTGCTTCCGTGAACTGACGCGCTTTACTGAGCGCGTTTTGCTGCCATGAACTGAAGCGCTTTACTGAGCGCGTTTGCTGCTGTGAACTGAAGCGCTTTACTGAGCACGTTTGCTGCTGTGAACTGAAGCGCTTTACTGAGCGCGTTTGCTGCTGTGAACTGAAGCACTTTACTGAGCGCGTTTGCTGCCGTGGACTGAAGCGCATGAAAAGCACTGAAGCGACCTAAAAGGCCATGCTCGTTAGGCTAGGGGAATGCTGAAAATTCGGGAGAAACAACTTCTTTATGACCTGGGCTCTTCACGACCTTACCGCCCATGAGTACGACCTTCTCGTGTCTGAATTCCCAAAGGGAATAACTGGAACCTTTGAGTTTCTGCCAAGCTGCCTTTGAAGAAATTCTGCTTTGCTCCAGAGGAAGGTCCCTTGAGGTCTGACTGCATCGAAGTCTTCAAAATAGTGAGCCATGAGGTTGGGTGTGGCTGGGCTTTATAGGCCAGCCACACCCCAATATGGCTGCTGCCTCTAAAAACATGGGAAATGTAGTCCCTTCATAGAATAGCACTGATATGTGCATCTTGATCACCAATGGCCTGAACCTGCAGCTATGTGGGTTTTACCACAGGGCAAGCGACGCTGCTGGCCATTCTTGGAACAAGCGGGGATGACCAGTGGTGCGCATAGCGTGCCGCAAATCCGCGCAGAGGACCTTTGGGTGGAACCTGGACAGCGCGCAGCCTTGATCCTGACACCTGGACAGAGTTGAAAAGAATGGAGATAATTAGGAAGGGGGTGTTTTCTTTTTCTAGCCCTCTTCTCAGATTGGTCAGTGCCAGATGCTTGCTAGGTAGACACTCTCATGTATTATGGGACATTGTCTCAGAAATCTTGCCAGCAGTCTCAGAGGACCTCTGTGCTAATTTGGAGCAAACATTCAAGATGGCCAGGATGTGGCCAAATATGTCATACGGTCAGGCATGGACACAGCTAACTGCTTAGGCAGAGCAGTTGAAACTAGCAAGGTATTCTGGTGTTACTTATGGATGTGATCCACGGCTATGTGGGCAACATTCATGCATTGATCATGAATATGCCATTTGATAGGCCTCGCCTTTTTGATGAGAAGACTGACTCTGCCCTGGAGTATTTTAAGAGAGTAGAGCCACTGCCCACTGAGCCACAAGTATTTTCAGTTTACATTGCTCCCTTCCAGCCTCATCAGTGCCCCTCTGGTGTTCACAAAGGTGCATAGCTTTGGTGGTCAGGGGTACCAGTATTTCCCTACTTTGATGAATGGCTGCTAAATGCAGGTTTGCCACAATCCATCGTATACCACCTCCAGGTGACGATGAACTTCCTAACATCGCTGGGGTTCATAATGAGTGTGGCAAAGTGACACTTAAGTGCTTCACAGAGACACCCTTTCATCAGGGCTATTTGCATACTATGCACTTTCTGGACTACGCTTTGAATTGACTTGTCAAGAACATTTGGGCTATGATCCTGATGTTTCAGCCTCAGGCCTGAGTTTCAATGAGGATGGCTCTCTCACTTCTGCCATCCGGCCTCCTGCATCCTGCTTGTCGATCATGCCAGGTGGCACATGTTGGCTCTACAGTGAAATCTAAAGTCTCAGTGGGTCCCGCACTGAAGAAACCTATCAGACTCCATCCAGGTTTCAGAGGAGGCTGCAAAAGATGTGCAATGCTGGCTGCTCAACTGCAGTTTGACTTGTAGCAGATCTCTCTCTCTACCCCACTCAGAGCTGACCGTGGTGATTGATGTGACACAACTGGGTTGGATAGGTCATCTGGGAGAGCTGGTGATCAGAATGCTCACATCTCCAGTGGAGACCCCCTCCATATCAGCCGACTGGAGTTGCAAACCATTTGCTTGGTGTTCAAGCATTCTTACAGTCCCTCGTCAACCTCACTGCCTTGTGTCCATCAGCAAGCAAGCAGTTGGGGGTCCTTGGTCCAGTGCCAAGAGGCTCTTCAATTCTGGAACTGGTACAGTTGTCAGGGCATTTCCCTGCACTTGAACCACCGGGTGGCATCTTTAAATGCAAGAATGGACAAACTCAGCTGGTGACGCAGATCATGAATGGCAGTTGCATCGGACGTGGCGTAAGGTGTCTACCAGCAATGGGGAGATGCTTGGCTCAATTTGTTTGGCATTGCTGAGAATACACAATTTCAGCACTTTTGGAGACACGTTCCACCTAAAATGGAGCATGGGACTCCTCTATGCCTTCTTGCCACTGCCTAAGAAGATCAAAAACGACCAAGCCCAAGTGATGATGGTGGCTGCGGATAGCACCAGGAGAATGTAGTACCCGGAATGTCTTGCATAAGCAACTGTCTTTTGATCAGGTTGCCACCTTAAGGGGATCTTCTTTTGCAGCAGTAGGGCAGGGTCTTGCACACAGACCTGCACAATGTACACAGCTCTGCACGTAGAGAATGACTGGTGGCAGTTGACTGCATTCCATCTGCCTTCCAAAGGCAGCCCTGTACAAAGTCTATTCATGCTCGAAGCTGGGACAAGTTTGAGGCTTTCTCTGGCTCTCATTACACAAATCCAATACAATCTAAACTATCAGATGTGTTATTGTTTGTTTCTGTCTTTAGCCCAGCTAGGACTGGCAGTGGGCACTGTTAAAGGTTAAATGTCGGCCCTTTCATCCTTTTTGTATTTACCGGACCAACCGTCAATCTTTACATCACCTGTTGTAACAAATTTTCTCAAAGGTTTGGTGCATATGTTCTCCCTAAATCTTTTGTGATGCCTCAATGAGTCCTTAACTTCGTTTTACCTTCCTTGTGTGTATCCCTGTTGAGCTGCTGCACAGTTCTTCTTTACGTTTGGGGACCCTGAAGACTGTTTCTCATCGCTTTAACTTGAGCCTGCCATATGAGTGAGATTCAAGCTCTGTCAGTACAGTCACCCTAAAGACTAGAGAGGCATTTCAAACAAAAGTTCTGGCTGCCTTTCATGTCGCAGAGTCAATAATTCTTCAGATGTTTTTTTTTTGCCTCACCCCACCCCTCGGAAGAGCAGGAGAGAGTCCATAATTTGGAGCCCGAAATAGCACTCAACTTTTACATCTGTTATACCAAAGACCACTGGTGAATGATCAGCTCTTTCCACCAAGGTCAATGTTGTGTTAGCATGTGTAGTGCCAGTCCTGAATATCTGTAAGGCTGCAACATGGGCATCAGTGCACACATTAACAAAGCACTATTAGATCAATGCAGAGAGCTAGTCTAAGTTCTTTGAGTATGGTTTTACATTGTTGTGGGGGCAAATTTTCATAGGATGATGTTTTTTAATGCCTGTCGGCACTATTATACCCCAGAAAAGCTAAATAGAATGTTTCGTACAGCCACGAGAAGGTGTCCTAAATGTAAAGGTGTGGGAGACATGTTTTATGACCTGTAAAGTCATTTCCGTGTTCTGGCTGCAGATTGTCAAACATCACTCCCTCAAGATGGATTATGAGGTCAAACCCACATCCAGCACTATTCTATCCGGCCTCACTCTTCCTTCACAGGCTGAGAAACAGTGTCAAATTTATTTACATTTACATTCTGGTAGCTCGGTCTATTATTACAAGCCACTGGAAGTCTCCATGTACACCTACATTTGAGGAATGGGTAAAGAAAATGAGGAAAATGAGTAGAAGAGAACAATGGTATTTTGCTCGCCTGAATAAGTTACATCAGTATAAAATAATTTGGGGTCTTTTCATTGGGGAAGAGGCACAAAACGAAGGGTATGAAAACTGAAATAGACCTCTGTATAGACTTTTTAGCATTTTGTTTACATATTTTGCATTGCACTTGCACTTCATTGTGTGGTTGGTAGCTGAACCTGTAGACCCAGCGATTTGTATCATTACCCTGTTTTCACTTAGCTGTAAAAGGTAATAAAGGAACCCATATTGTTACTGCACAGGCATGTTATATCACAGCCCATGTTTTTTCTTGGCATTGTCCATTATTAACCTTGGGTCATATTGACAGCATTAGGTATTATGGTATACATGTGGGCTGGCACTGTCACTTTATTTGCATTGCCACTTTATAATACTCATTAATTGGGGGGGATGCTCATTCTTCTTGATAGCTTTAGGTATTATGCTATACACTTAGGTCAGCATTGTCACTACATCCGCATTGATACTTTATATTACTTGTCAATTGGGGGATGCCTATTCTTAGGGCTTACCCTGCAGTGATGTGTGGGCACTCATACCTTGAAAGCTGCATCCAGTGGGAAGGGCATTTTGGCCACTAGGCCCTAAAGGACTTTTGGGTTTTTAGTCTGAGACCCAACACCTGGTGAGATACTGCTCTGGTATCTATTCTAAATGTGAGGAATCTGCGGTTAGAAGTACCCATTTGATGAACCAGCTTATTATCTTCAGTAATGATCTTTCTGATGTATACTTTATCAATCTGCAGATTGGTCATGACCTTCCTGCCTCCCTGTTCTGAGGAATGAACTATTATCCGTCCAAGAGGGTCCCAAATTATAGATCTGAACACTGGAATAAATAATCTGTTATTTGGCTCTGTGTATAAGGGTGCAGAAATAGAAAGAAATAGACATCAGCATGCTAGTATAGCTCCTAAATGCAGCACAGTCATCACTCTCGGAGCCCAATGGAACCGATGCGAGTCACACAATGCCATCCACTGGTGCGCAAGAGCTGTTCTGAAAAATCGTGCAGATCTAGCTGTTGCTCAAATGTGAATTTACCTTGTAAAAACAATAGACAAGAGGCGTTTTGCAAAACAGGAACGATTTGTTTAATTAAACATTACGGCTAGGAGAACAGTTACAGAACCGGGGTCTGAGGACTGTCTCAAAGTACATATGCTCTATGTGCTGTTTTATACATTTCTTTGGGTACAATTAGACAATTACAGCATTCCTTTTGAGGTGAAGAATGTGAGCAGTTGTCATAAATAAGGTTCTGATAACAAATGCAGGTGTGCCTCGACCTTGCGTGGACACAATGTGGGCCAGCCGGTAGTGTCCCAATGTCCAGCCTGAGGGGTGTCCTCCTGTGCGTGCTGTGCTCCAATTGGCTGTGTGTTCCTAACTTCATGTGGTATTTGATTTTGTGGTGTTTGGGAATGTACGCACCCCTATGGCCATGTGTGTTTTATGAGGGCCAATCTCTTGGGACCATTGTAGTGTCGCTGTGCCTATCTGTGATCTGAGTTTCCTGTGTGTGTGTTTGTCTGCCATCTGTGTGCTGCCCCACCTGTAATCTTTTAATCAGTAATCTCAGGCCTAGGACTCAGAGCCTGCCTGATCACGTATCTTGAAGTCAGGGTTGAAGGAGAGTTCATGTTAGGTTGATTAGCTAATAGTGATGTGATTTAATTGGTATATGTGATCGTGTCATGGTGCACATGAACACCGACTTTCCCATTATTAGCATAGCCTAGCACGTGGGGACATTCTAAAGATGAGAAATTTGCATACATCAGAAATAGCAAACTTAAGTACCTTCTGTGTTTCTGAGTGCAATAGGACAAGTGATCTTAGCATGGCACCACTTTTCTGCTGTGATGAAGTTCCACTCTAATGTATTTAGTTAAAGCTTACAAGGTTTACTTGCAAACCGCGATCATACATTTCTAATTAACAAATAAAATATATATTTTTTTAAATCATATCACATACATCAACTCAAGATTAATTTATCACAGACAAATGACTCCTTTTTACAAAATATAACCAGATCACTATTCTCTGCTTGGTGGGGAAACATTACTTCACGTATAATTATACAATTTCACTATCAATGTAGCTCTTATATTATACAAATTTAGATAACCAAATATCAGATGATGTGGATTTTTTTCATTTTTGCATAATAAACATTCACATGAATTTAGGGCAACTTTGTACATACAACAGCACTCAACTAAATGTGAACTAACCAGTACAAAATAGCATAAGTATTATTTTATCATCGAACTTAAGCCTATCATTCAGGTAGTTAAGAGATATGCTGTTTTCATGTATGCTCAGATAACCTGAATACGACTTTCTGTGTCCACATAATTCACAATGCACTTAAGACAAGGATTAGATCTCAAGATTTCTTCAACAGCTTTTTGTCCTTAGTAGGATCATATAAATCACACTCTGGATCTAGGAATATTCACTAATTTGCAGATCGGATCAGCAAAGTTATGTTCCTTGAGACAGAGACCCAGGAGCATGTCTTGGGGAGCTCTAGGTGAATCATTGATTGATATGATAAGTGCACGATAGGCAGCAGCAGTCCCTGACTACAATGACACAGCTAATCGAATTGCCTGGATGGGTGTGGAAGAACTGCAGATACATTTAACCTTTCAGATTTTTGCTCTTGACCCAGGCATCGTGGTCAAACCAACATTGATTATCCTATTTTCAACTTTTGTTGAATATTTTTTGTGTTCTGCACTAATTAGTATGACATATGTCTTCCAGTATCTTATTAATAATGCCAAATAGCTATCAACATATATATGACGCCTCCTATTGAATTATCAATTACTGTGCACCTGTTTTAAATAATTTCAGAGGGGATTTACAGTGATACTCCAGACAACATAGATCAGCCTCAGTTCATTTAGATTTATTTTATTTTTAATTACATAATTCTTTTGTTAGATGTTTGCTTCGTACCGTAAGTGTCATCCGCTAAGATCAATGATAAGGTTCTGGATGATTTATTAACGAGAATGGATTAAGAGAACTAAAATATACTTAATAAAGCATCCCGACTACTAAATTCTTGAATTGAGTGGTGGAACTGCGGTTGGCGAAGTGGACCGACAGGCCCAGGAAGCGTGTGCTAGCTCTGCTCTCTTTAAAATGCTTTAGAGTGGAATCAGCCTTGTCCCAAAACAGGTGAATGCCATCAAAGGGCATATCCATCAGGTAGGACCTCATCTAAGTACCCAGTCGATCGCAACCAGGCATGTAGGCAAATGGCAACCCTGGTGCTGATGGCCAGCCCGTTCACCCAATGGAATCCATCTTGTCCAAGCCACAATGAATTGTGAACCTAGCCTCATCACAACTGTCTTGAATCACCTGAGCAAGAACAGGTCAGAGACCTTTGGAGCAACCAGGGAGGTTTTGTGCCACTGAATTCCAAAGGGTGTTGGAGTAGTGTCCAAACAAGCAATTGGTAGAGGAAGAAGCTTGCTTTCCGCATGTTTCCACCTGCTTAGTTTCGCTGTTAGGAGCGGTGTGGCCAGGAAGGTGTTTGGGTTAGACCTACTCATGGAGGCTGGCACCACTATGCTTTCAACTTCTTTTTAGACTTACATGACTATTTGGACTGCAGCAAAGACTTTTAGAGTGGCCTTGCTGACTTCTGGACTGGGACTGGGGTTGAACTTTTGATGCAGACTGTGATACGAAGCAATCCTGGCGAGGAGTTTTTTTTTATGCTTGCCAGTGTGGAGCTTTGCCTCGAGGTCCCTGATTGTCTTCAGGTTTATCGGCATGCAGTTGCTACAGACCTTGTAGTTGTTGCTTGACACCAGACACCACAGGCATACCTGGTGGGGATCTATCACAGATATGTGTTAGCTACTTTCCTTGCACACTAAAGAAAACTTTTTGGGGTAAAATGTCTCTGGGAGACATGAAGGGGGCTCCAGCTCTGTCTCTGGTGGTGTAGAAAGAAATGAAATGACATCATCACGCAGAGGTGGTGCCTATATAGGCCCCACATGTCATTTCCGGAGTTGAATGGCATCAGTGTGGAATCGCACAGGTCCACCTGACAGCATACTGAAGTATGGCTGAAAAGTTTCCTGATCCACTCTAATGCCTGGGGAATTTTCAAAATGTGAAGAATCAGCAGCTAGATAGTCTCTACCAGAAAGGACATTACCAAAGGTAAGTAACTTGTTCATTAACTCAGTCAAAACTCCAACCAACTTGTCATTAATGGGCTTTATTACAAACAAATGCTAATATATCTGTACTACTAGAAAGAATTAAGCTTCCTAGCTCTTTATATTATAGATTTCTATGAGCTCATATGCCATCAAAGCTACACGTAAAATATTGAATAATTAATGTTGAGGCAAACAGCCAGGTTTCATGCAAAGCAAAAATATCTATTGACCTATAAAGTTTATAAATCTGTATTAACCAATAAATGAATCAGGCCTACTGCATTCCAGGATACATTTGAGACTAACTCTCAATCAGTATGAGGTGTACTTATTATGCCTTTGTTCAGCACTGCTAGCACACAAGACCTGTCTCCATCCTGGACTGATTGATAGCAGGGTTGGGCACTTCCAATTCTACTTCATCGTCCCCATAATATGCAAGTACTCAGACATTTTCCTCCTTTTTAGCTGAAAAAAGCTTACTCGAAAATTGAAGTTTTGAAGCTGTTGAGAACAGCCCTAAATCACCTGTTTAAGAATGTATTTTCCTGTGTAAAATTATTTCTGTGTTTTACAGTACATTTAACAACTATGCTTTTGTGTACTCTGGTTTTGTCCTTTGACCACTTCAGCAGATATAGGCAATATGACATGAAATTGATACGAGCACAACATAATAATTTAACCAACGTAAATAGCACAGAAGGAGAACTTAGATAGTTCCTACTTTTTTGCTGAGCTTATGTTTATAAAAGCCACCAGTACAATGTTATTTGGTTAACAACAGTGAGCTGCAGAATTATAAGCTGCTTCCCCTGTTACGATGTGCATCATTAGTTTTTGGCACAAAGAAAATCACTGCCAGCAATGTATTAGAGTTAGTGCTAGAGCTCGGTTTCTTCACAAGTTTATGTTAAAATGCAGTATTCCCTGAGTATCTACTTCTCGTTACGTGCACGTTAGCTCAAATACATTTGTTATATCAGACGAGAAAGGATTGGTCAATAGCCTCTTGTCACACGGCTATCACCCTCATCCCTTTCTGTCTGTATTCCCCTCGGACTATTTGTTAGTTGTGAATTTAAGAGTGGTTGATTTTATTTCTTTATGTTTGAACATGATTTGATTATAGGCGAATGTTTAATCTTTTAAGTCTATTTCTTATTTAGTGTCTTAAATCTTGGTTGCAATCAAGGCTTTTCTTAAGCTTCTTTTTCTTCATGGGGTTTTGTTCTCCACCATTTTTATATGCAAGGTGAGTACTAGCTGTCTGTGTGTTCAGTCTCTTTCGCAATGCTGAAGATTGAATTCGTTGATCAATTGGCTCCCGAGGCTCTTCAGCTCTGGCTTTAGCAAGAGCCATCATGCAATACTAAAAACATCACTCAATCTACCAATGATGTCTTAGCCAGGCCTTATTCAGAAGGTGTCACTTGTGTGTCAGCAATTGGATTTTCGACAATTTATAATCCTGATTGTATTTGGTATGTTTTGATCAACAACATTTCTAGGATTAAAGTATATGCCATTTTATAACATTGTCTTATGTAAGCTAACCAACGAAGAGAGCACAATGTTTGTAGCTTTTGTCATCAGAAGTATATAGGAGATAAGGTGTTTGTCCTCTTCCTCTCATATCATTTTTAATTGCAGCCTAGTTTGACCTGTCACTGCCAGCCATAATACCAGTCCTTTTTAGTCTGGTTTAACAGCAGAGCTGTTGTCAGACTTTAAGTGATCACCAGAAAAAGAGCCTTAAGAAGCAGTACTAAGAAAGAGGCTTAGACTCCATTGACATGTTGGTCATCCTCTCTACTAGATTCTTTACTGGACAAAAGCTGCTTGCTGCCACTGAAAAGGAGTATCTGTTTTGCCTTTTGAAGAATCTTTTGGTCATTGCAATAGGCCTGAATTGTTTATGGTGGCAAGTGAATGATCAAAGCTATAGGCCTGGTTTGTTTTTTGGTTAAATTTCTGTCTAATTCCATAGATCTGCTCTGTTTATTATGAAAAGTTATACTAGAGGCTGTAGGCCTGACTTCACCAGGGAAGCTCATAGGGCACTGAAGAGCTCTATGGTTTGGTTGTTGGTTACAGCCCTCTCAAAAACAATCAATTCAGGCAATTGGGCCTCTGGTCAGGCAGCACAGAAACTAGCTCCATTCACCCATCTGTTGACTAACGGTATTTCACCTGATCACATGTGCATATCAGCCTGAAAATGGATACATTCTAGTGCAAGGCTGCTGGGCCCAGTACTTTAGTTTGGTATTTTTGTCTTATATAGGTTCACATTAATTTTGTTATTTTTTGTTTAATTGTTAAGGCTTGCAGCAGCTCTCTAAACAGTGCTACAGGCTCACTTGCGTGTTTCTCTTGTTACCTACAGTGTTGTGCATCTCACACAGCTACTGCTTATAAACCAGGCGGTTGGCCTCCATCTTTAGAAACATGTCAATGTTCTTAGATCAGTAAAACAATGAAACAATAAGCACAATACCACTGCAAGATGGCCACCCATTGTGATGTTTACTGAGGGGCAATCCTTGGGTAGTATTGTGCATAGTGTATAATTGTTTGATCATTCCTAGATGTCCTATTTGTAAATGTGGTGGCCACTCTAGAGCTTTAAAACAATGAAAAACTATGCACAATTCAGTTCCAAGATGGCTGGCTGCTCCAGTGTTTCTTTTTTATTGCCAGCATTTCCTGAACATGTGTAGGGAGTGCCATTTTTTATTTTTGTACTTTATGCTTTGACTTTATATTGCTCATTCTTATTGATGTTGTATGTGTTTTACTGTAGAAGAGTTACTGGGTGACTAGGGAAGTGTGACGGCCACACTAGAACTTTGCAACGATGCACTCTGCACAATTCTGTTCCAAGGTGGCCAGCCACTCCAAAGTTTAATTTTAGACTTCTTTTTGACAGCACATAGCCACCATGTTTATGGTGCTGCATTTTCATTTTTCTACTTTAATGCTTTGAACTTATATTGCATACTCTTGTTGATTTTGTGCATGTTTTCCTGTAGACGTTAGTGGGTGACTACAACAATGGATGCGTGAGTAAAAGATTGCATGTATAACGAGTGTCTCAACTCACTGGTGGTTTCAGAGGCACTTTCATTTGTAAACCAGACCTATTGGCGCAGCCAATTCTTGCTGCTGTAGAAGTTCCTTGGTTGGAGACTGTTAGATGCTACATTCAGAACTTCTAACGTAGTACAACATTTGGAGTACCCATTTTGGGTGCCTTATGGATTATGGCTGCAGGGCACAACAGTTGCATGCTTTGTGTGCTTCAAAACAGCACTTTTAATAGTGACATGTGTAGGCATCACTCAGTATCTAAGTTGCATTCCCCATTGTAAACACCAACATTTCACATTGATGCCTCTCTGAATAATGGTGAGATACAGAGGGGGGAAATGGGAGGCAGCAGTGCCAGATGTCTATAGGTAGAACCGTTTTGCACATAGTAGAAATGTGCCCTGAAAGTGTTACGCTTGATGCATGATAAAGTCAGTTTGTATTAGTCTGGTTTCACCACAAGGTGGTGTGCTTTACCTCACCTTATGGGAGCACTTGCCCTGTTTCCACAACTAGGTTTCACGTATGTACGAATATATTTTTGTATATGGGGGACAGTGCACTCCACTGTCGGCAACCTGTAGTCTACATGATGTTCCTCCAGATCAGTGGCTCTTAACATATGGGCTGGGCACCCTAGGGGTTACATAACTCCTTAGAAAATGAAATATTATTAACAAATTAATAAAGTGTATGTAAGTAACTAAAATGTAAAATTGTAAACATTTAAATGTTAATTAAATGTGAAGGAATTTGCTATTGGAGGCTAAGTTGGTGTCCTCAGATTGATTTGTGGGAGCAGTGCAAATGTATCAAACAGAATATAGTATGAACAATGGCTGGCCACAGTTGAATTTAGAAAAGCACCAGCCTTCCCATTAAATGAAAATGTGTTTTTTTATATTTCAAAATTAAACAAAACATCTCATCATGTTTGTATTTGTTTATTGAATGCTTGTTTCTGTATGATTGTGTATTTTTTGAGGTTCAAATCAATAAAATTGCTTAAGCTCGGGCCCCCGGTTTTGAGTGATAGTTTTGAGGGGTCCCTGGATACCAGTAGTGATTCAGAGAGGCCCTCAGGTTTCAGTAGTGATTAAGTAGGGTTCCACAGAAGTCAAGTCCACAGAAGTCAAAATGTTAAGAACCATTGCTCCGGACCACGTACGTCTGCACTTTGTTTTCAGGGACAGATTTTCTCGTTGACACTGTTAGGGGCCCATCTTCATGTGGGCACGTTATTGTCAGTTGAAGTTTTGTATCACTGATTCATTCTGAGTGTAAACAGTCTTAACCACCTATTTGCAGTGAATGGAAGATAAATTCCAAGAAAATGGCATAGGGTGCACGCCATGATAACACGTGAGGTGGCCACACTAAAGCCCATATTTATGGGCTTTGTGGTGCAGGGCAGCGCATCAAGTCACATCGCTGAGCTGCCCTGCAGCACATGGAAAGGGCATGACTGCGCCGTATTTATTCAATAATATGCATTCCTGTTCTTCCCCACCCTCCCACCTGCGCTGGTGCCCTTTTGGCAGCCTAGCGCCATCCTTGAATGCAGGATTGTTTTTGTGCAGGAAGGGACAACTTCCTGCACAAAAACAATTCTGACAAGCTTTTTCCTCTTTCTAGGTGCGCTGCAGAATGCAGCACACAGAGAAGAAGGAAAGAATGAGGAGAAATATACATATTTCTCCTCATTACCCCTCTCCTGGAGAGACGTATCTTTTTGGCACATTCCCAGCTTTACAAGTTCTTGTAAATCTTGGAATGTCAAAATACATGAATGTTGCTTGGGAACACCCACACAAAACCTATGGAAATGCTTCCCTGGGGCAGGGTAATGCAATGCAGCGATTTGCCCTGCATTCCATTATTCGAGATTTATAAAGTCACACAGGGGCCCGCAATGTGCACTTGCGTGGTGTCTTAAATCTCTCTTAAGGGTTACGTCGCTCTTGCACCAGGCCATGAATGTGGCCATACATGAAATACGGGTTCTTAATTAAAACTCATTACTATAATTTGGCACCTAGTTAATCACCTGCAAGTTGCTTCCACATAAATGGTGTGCGCCAATTTAGTGATTCAAGAGCAGGTATTATATGAGTTGGGCGAAGGGATATTTACTGTGTTACAGCTAACGTAGCCGTTGCTACACTTTTAGCCTTTGTGCTGCGCCTTTATAATTACTTGAGAGACGCGTGTGAGCAATTATCAGCTTTCATGTGGCCATTACAATGAGCAATAGCATTCTCACCCTTAAAGCCAGAAAACACCCTTGTGTGGATTCACTGATAGCTCTGACCTGTACTACCAGAAAAACAAAATTGTCCTTTAAAACGTGTGTGAATTGTGTCGGGAAACAAAATTGTCCTTTAAAACGTGTGTGAATTGTGTCGGGAAAACGTAGGTGGAAACGACAGTGAAATATAGAAGGTTAAAAGAATATGATCTTTCTACGTAGTCCATGACATGGTCTTGAAATAACAAGCAGCATGTTTCCACAGGAACCAATGACATTCAAAATGCAGTTCTTTCCCTCAGGGCACAGCATTACTTGTTTACCCTGTAGCTGCCTCAAATCCAGATGAATCCCACACTTTTCTTATCCTTTTACATATCAATGTCTGCTTTATGACAAGGCACACATTCAGTTTGTACTTTGCGCTCGGGCATTTAAGGTTCTACAGAATGCGCTGAGAGATTTAGAATGTTGGGGTGTGGCATTAAATGGATGGCTTTTATTGGAGGGAGGCAATGGTTGCTCTGGAAAGCTAAAAATAAATCCCGATTAAATGAACATGGAATCTTGACTTTGTCATTGAGCAGAAGGACTTATAACACAGTTTACAGCTACACATGCACCCTGAAATTTCATCCGTTAAACCAAAATGTATTCCAACAAATCAAGTTTGAAGAATGGAGCAGCATTGGGGCAGTATAAATAAAGCTCAAAACGTACAACCAACATGCTATCACCTGATGCCTCGGGGGTGGTCTAATGTCTACGCTAATTAACCTAGAATAGAACAGGTGAGATATTTGCACTTGACTTCCCCACTCAACCTCCCCCTCAGCACTTGACCGAGTTTTGCCATCCTGAGCCAGTCACTTTATCTTTTCTAGCTCATATCTAACATATCAGCACCGTTTAGAAAAAAAGCAAACCACTATTATTAGCATCTATAAAAAAATGACCTCTACAAAACTAAAGGACATCATTTTGTTTTGGCGAATTGGTTTTTCCATACGGTAGCATCAGAGTCAGCCAGGTGGCCAACATGACCAGTTGTGTGTTGGAGATAAAGGCTTCACAGAGTATTTATGCGGGTCTTTGAGCTATGAAGAAAGGGACAAAGTGGTCCTCGTTAACACAAGACCTCACACTTAAACGGTAGACCTCCAGAGAAAACAGTGAATCTAGTAAAAGAGACTTAAGGTGTTTATATTCAAGTACAGATATTTTGTAAAAAGTTCACTATCACCCAAAATTAGAAACACAGATTATTTAGCCTACGATGCAAGACGTCGGCAGCCATAAGGCTAAGCACACCATAAACAGCATTTATCTTATAAGGGGGGGATTTCAACATAGTAGTTGGAAGTCAGAGATATCAGATTAGTGAAAGGGATCTGTTGTGTGTACATAGCGAACCAAAAAATGTTTCCTATACTGTTATCATGCGTGATGGGTGTCAGCAGACCTTTGACTTTAACACGATAATACTTCTCAGAGAAGCCACACAATTATTTAAGATAAAGGCTCATTAATCAAAACAATTTCAGAATATGTGCATGTATGAATAAAACAATTTATTGTGAGTTAACATCATACATTTGAGACTGTATGGATTTTCCTACCAAACTCAATTCAGTACCATTGCACAAACACTATGGGCCAGATGTATGAAGCATGTTTCTAGTCGCAAAGGGGCAGATTCTGCGAATCGGCCCCTTTGCGACTTGAAAAATGCTTTTGGGATGTACAAAGCCTAAACTGCGAATCGGTAGCTTGTTACCGAATCGCAGTTTGGGTTTTGCGATTCGGTATTAGGAAGGGACGTGTCAAGGACGTCCCTTCCTAATATCGAATCTAAATGGTATGTTGGATTGTTTTGTGACAGCGAATGCGATCGCAAAATAATTGCAGCTAGCACCAATTTCAAATTCAAATTCCCCTTTCCCTTTGTGAATGCATGCGAAAACATTTTTTCACAGCAGGCAGTGGTCCCACAGACCACTGCCTGCTCTGAAAAAATTAAAAGAAAACTTTTAATTTTTAATTTCGAAATGCATTCTGTTTTCCGTAAAGGAAAACGGACTGAATTAAAAAAAAAATACTGCTTTATTTAAAAGCAGTCACAGACATGGTGGTCTGCTGAGCCCAGCAGGCCACCATCCCTGTGAGTGCCGCCATTCCCAATGCGATCCCAAATTGTGACCTACCTCATGAATTTTCATGAGGTAGGTCATTTGTGATCCCATTGCGAATCGCAGACAGTGTCATTGACACTGTTGTACATCCGGTGTTGCGACTCGCAATTTGCGAGTCGCTAAAACTCGCACTTTGCAAGTTGCAAAACCGGATCTTTGTACATGTGGCCCTAAGAGTCTTATTCACAAAGAAAGTAGGAAAAGTACAGGGAGGGAATCCCAGCCTCTACATGCATGTACTTGGAAAGTTAATGCGAGTGCACGTTTCTAGGTATACTTCTAGAAAGTTGTGTGACATTTCCAATGGTTTCCTATTCCCACTGTGTGAACAGAGGAAACCGTCACCAGTGTAAACTCATATTTTTTTCGCCAGGGGGAATTTTCTTTTGCCATAGAGAACACCCTTTCGCTACACCTCCACCAAATCCAGATGTGATCCATTCCCCTTCCCACTCTGGAGAAACATACATGCTAGCTGGAGTAAAAATCCAACCTTTTCCTAGATGGGAAGAAGAATGAGAAAAGTTAGTAAATACAAAGAAACACCCATGTTTGTTGATGTTTTCAACCTTTCAAGGCTAACTATGCTTTGGAACGCTCAGTTTCCCACAACTCGAATGGGATTTATGGATGCAGAAGACTCCCCACTCGTGGCCGAGCATTCTGCCCACGTTAAGTTTAGTTAATGGGCTATGCTGACAGGAAACCCAATGGTGATTCCTGACAGGCATAACAAAAAGATAGCAAATATATGTTCATGGCCGAATTTATCTTTGTGAGTAGGGCCCTATGTTCTGATAATCCTGATGTAACTTCCATCTGGGAAGAATACCACAAATGGGTTTCGGTACCCTACTAGAGCAATAAAAGACAATGAAAGAGTACTGAATTCAAGGGCATATATGTTGATGATCATTACATTTTATGATTTCTGGTGTGTCCAACAGAGCTTTCATTATAAAATGAATAATATATACAAACCTATTTTCCCTTGTTGTGCGCAGTCTTATATTTCCATTTCAGGTAATGGCGGAGAGGTACATTGCACTATTTCACCTTCGGAACAGCCAGGACAATGGGTGTTATAGTTCCATCACCACCCCCTCTCACTATTTGGATTATCACACACTCATGCTTTTCTCAGGCTTTGACTCCAATTCGTGTGGACTACGATGCAATTTCAGGGTCTTGGACACGGGGATATTTTGTCATGGCCATTAACATCACTTGACAATACATCTCAAGATTATTTAATTTCTTGAGGCAATCCTGTTGGCCATCTGTGATCATACAAAATGGCAAACAAAACAAGCATTGGCAAAGCCAATAGGTCTCAGCAACGAAAGAGCTATTTGCATTGTCAATCTCAAAGTCTTTTTAGCCATGTTATGTATTAGCACATCTGCTGTCTCCACCAGAAATAAAGAGTTCTGCCAAAACATTACCTGATGTAAATTATTAGAGTAGCCTCGATAAGAGATGCACCATCAGTGGTCCCACTGCTGTCAGTGATAGGACCGACAACCACAAAATAACATCCATCAGCAGGAGGGCACCCATATAAGTGGAATTCCAACCTTATGTGCCCCATACTCTGTAAATCGTGTTGCCAAAGTGGCTGTAGGCATAAGTAGGGAGCCTGCAGAGGAGTAGATTAGTTGTTATGATTGGGGGTGTGTGGGGGGTGTGAGCTTCAGATTTCCCAACAATTGCGCTGGAACATCTTGTTAAAACACACCATATGAGCAGCAAGACACGAGGGGGCTTAAGAGGCAAGAGAAAGAAAGAGGAGTGCAGATTGTTAGAGGTACTTCAAAGCAATTTTTTTCAAACGAATCAACATTTTTAAGGCTTTCAAAACATGGGCAAGAGAGTGTGTGTTTTTTGCCAGTGTGGGCATGTAACAATCTCAGGTGAAATCCAACAGACACTTCAAATTACCCAACTAAAAACACAGGTACCCACATATTTACTACAGAATACATTTTTAGGGGGGTGTAACACCCCAAACACCCTCCCTGGAGAGCATCCCCGGAAGCCACTCTTTTGTAAGCAAACCAGGGCGTCGAATGTTAACCATGTCCTTCCTTACTCAAAGAGGCCATCGGTGAATGATGTCACACCACACCTCAAAGCCCAAGTAGACGGCTTCAAACAAAGGAACATTCAGAACGCCTGTTGTTGATGATTGTTAGGGATGCAGGGATGAGGAAAGAGAACTGTTGTTTCTTTACACTGGATGGCCCCTTTGATGTGTAAAGTAGGTTCTACAGCAGTTACAAGCAAGCAAACGCCTGCAGCGCTATAGGAGGATGCAAGATTGCCCATCATCTCTCAAACTTACCATGAATATAGCCGTATATACATTTGTGTCATAAAAGTTATTTACGTAGTTATCACCCCAATGCATCTAATAGAAAATCTACACCCAGAGGAATGATAGTTTTTTAAAGGAAATTTAGGACACAATATTTATGTCAGACAATATTTCTGTAGACAATGTTCTGACATACAACTACCTTTAACTGACTCTGCCTGTCTTACCTGTTCATTTGAACAAAGTTTAGCAGATGAATCCATGTCACCGGGACACTTTATTTCTAGACCCGGCCTTTCGCTTAGCTGATGATGATGAGCACAATCTACAAGTTGTAATTTGGGTTCAATTCAATTGATAGGTGGCACTTCTAGAGCGCACAACTATGATGCACATTTTCTTTGAGCTATGCACATTATTGTCATCAACCGGAGGACGAAATTAGAAAACAGCAAGGTTTAAGGAGCAAAAATGATGAAAATGAAAGGTTTCAAGATTGAACGTACACACCTGAAAAAAATGATTTGTAAAATGAATTCCCAGCACTAGAAGAATTGTGTCCCGGCAACATGAGTTTATCTGGTGACCGGCCTTAAAACTAACTAGTCAAGTTTACTGTCTGGTGAGATGTCTTTCGGGCAGGACAGTCACAGCCCATCCCTGTGAACCGTTTACCATCCAGTCTCCAGGATGTAGTGACTCCGTGACGGCTTGTGATCCACAATACTGCCTGGACTGACAGGATATGCGAGCATGTCCGGTGGTCACAGGGTGTAAGGGATATAAATAAATGGGGTAGGAGACCCTTGTGGTTCATTCCGCACCGCAAGTAACCAGCTCGTGTGTGTGGTTATTTCTGCGCAGAGGATTTGCATGCAGCGCATGGCATAGGCCGTCACACAGCCCTCTGAAGGCTGTCTTCGATCTTATTGCTCCATTTGCTCTGTCTCGGGAGCCCCTTCTTAAAGGCTCAAATTCATGATGGACGAGAGGCAGCAAATATGACAGCACCCTGCTTTTGTCGTCCATATACCTTCTCCCTGCCTCCTTGCCCTTCGACTATCGGTAAACTGATGCAAGTGTCCAATCGGAGGGCATCGGGATCTAGCCGAGGCCTCCCTAGTTCCCAGAGCCTAGCGTCTCATGCTGCTGTCAGGATCATGACAGGGCACAGAGTGCCCCCGTTCCAACAGCCAGCACAGGGGGTCATATATTTTCACTTGCTGCTGGGCCTCAGTGAAGTGCTTTTAAGGCATGTCAGTCCCTAAAGCGTGGGTCACCTCCGAGCTCATCTGAATCTGAGGAAACCCTGTTTTTAATTGCTCCCACGTTTGGCAGATACCAAAACTGAAGTACGGAGTTAACTGACAGATAAGTTTGCTCTACGACCCCACCAAACCACGTGATTTGCTCATTAGCGCACCGTTCAGTCAAGGCGAAAACGTATTTTGCTCCAACCTCATAATAACAACAGTCAGAAAAAAAGCATAATAATAATAACAATCAGAAAAATAATATTAACATCGACGACGATAATAATAAAAAAGAAGTTGTTTTTGGTGGTTGTACATAATAAACGTGTTACTAGTATCAAAACGAACAGCACGTATTTTACCAATCTAGAAGTGATAAAAGGCTGAGACACCTTCATATCTGCTGGTGGTGTACACGATCTGGAAACATTGTGTGCTCAGGAAACATCATGCGCTCGGACCTGAGCTGCTAGGAAAGGGGGCTCTTCTGAAATACAAACAGGACTCAGTGACATGGCACTGCCAGGGATGCAGATGCACAGGCGCGTCAGAGGCACCAGCCTGTCAGAAAGACTTCCCAACTCCCTATACTTCAGGCTTTGCAGCAGAGATAAAAAGGGAAAAGAGAAGAGCGATACAGAGAAGGGAAGACAGAGAGGAGAGGAAGCTGCAGGGAGAAGGATGGGGAAGATATGTAGAGAGGGATAACAGACCCAGGCACAAGTGAGAGACACATGCAGAGAGTAAAAGGCGAATAAGGGTGAGAAAATAAGAGATAGTAAAAAAAAGTGCTATGGCCTGAGCAGCGCTGGACACATCATAGCGCTCTTTTTTGTCTGATAGAAGAGGTGGCACAAGAAACACAACACGGGGCAGGGCAAGCAACATAGCACGGGTAGGAGTGGAGGGCGGGTAGGGGAAACTCACGTCTTATAACTAATCGTGCAGCAGCTATTGTTTTGGTATATTGTTCAGCTTTTCCCTTTAGTGCTCTGGCGGATGCAAACAGTGTCTGATATGAGTATGGAAAAGTTAATTTAGAACGGTAGAGAGTGAAAAGCAGATGGACATGACAGGGGAAAAGATGGGGATGTGGGTGGGTAGGAAGTTGGGGATGTGGGCGGGCTGGACAGTTACAGAGGGGTGAGAGGGAAAAGAAGCATCATGCAACATGGATGGGGGCGGGTGGAAAGTGAAAGGAGCTACAAAACATAAGCACTCATATGGAGTGCTTCAACACAAATAACAAATGTAGTTCCAAAACGGCAACAGTGGATGGATACAAGTACTTGGTCCATGCTCCAGGGGAGGGCCAAACACAAGAAGAGGGTATGACCCGTGCACACCATGACAAATAGGAATGAGGGATACAAGAGCGACGGTGAAGCGAATAAATGGTAAGTGGTGGACAGGCTGTAAGCTCACTTGATTGTGAACAAAGGGGCATATTTATACTCTGTTTGTGCCGGAATTGCGTAGTTTTTTTTTACGCAATTCCGACGCAAAACTAACTCCATATTTATACTTTGGCGTTAGACGCGTCTAGCACCAAAGTCCATGGAGTTTGCATCATTTTTTAGCGTGGACACCTACTTTGCGTTAATGATATGCAAGGTAGGCGTTCCCGTCTAAAAAAGTGACTCCGAGGCATGTGTGACGTATTTACACTCCCGGGCAAAATTCACGCCCGGGAGTGGGCGGGTCAAAAAAAATTACGTCCGGCCGCTTTTACGCTGTTTTTTTGCGCCTGGTCAGGGCAGGCGTTAAGAGACCTGTGGGCTCGGAAGGAACCCAGAGGTACCCTCCCATGCCCCCAGGGACACCCCCTGCCACCCTTGCCCACCCCAGGAGGACACCCAAGGCTGGAGGGACCCATCCCAGGGACATTAAGGTAAGTTCAGGTAAGTTTTTTTTTTTTTTTTTTTTCGTGGCATAGGTGGGCCTGATTTGTGCCCCCCTACATGCCACTATGCCCAATGACCATGCCCAGGGGACAGAAGTCCCCTGGGCATGGCCATTGGGCAAGGGGGCATGACTCCTGTCTTTGCTAAGACAGGAGTCATTTCAATGGGGGTTGGGAGTCGGAAAAAATGGAGCAAATCGGGTTGAGGCGAAAAATTTGCCTCTGCCTGACTTGCCCCATTTTTTGGCGCCCAAGCTCCATATCCCCCTACGCCGGCGCTGCCTGGTGTACGTCGTTTTTTTTCACGCACACCAGGCAGCGCCGGCGGCTAACGCCGGCGGCTAACGCCGGCTAACGTCATTGAATAAATACGGCGCCCGCATGGCGCTTCAGAATGGCGTTAGCCGGCGCTAATTTTTTTGACGCAAAACTGCGTTAGCGCAGTTTTGCGTCAAAAAGTATTAATATGGCCCAAAATGTCTTGAAGAGACAGTGCATGCGCTGTCTAGCCCAGATCTAAAAAGGATCCCACAAAATAGTACACTAGGGAAGATCTGGTGGTTAAAAGCTTTTTCTTTTCAATTGCTTCAGTGTATTTTACTTAGGGGTCAGTATTGTATTTTTAAAGTAATCTCAAGGATGTTGCTAAGTGTCACCTTTCACTAGACTCTTTCCATCCATCATGTTTTGATGTTTCAGATTACTTAGGACCCCATTCTAAAAAGTTTTGTGCATGTGAGTAAAACATATATGCACAAAAGCGGTATCTCTAAATGGAAATAGCATTTTCCTATTTGCAGAAAAAGTCAAATTGGCAAATTGTCTGCAGTTGTAAATGTAATTCTGGGGTGTAAAAGAGGGTTTTTCTGTAGTTTTTACTACCATTGCCTCACCCTCTATCCCTGGCTTCTAGGGGGCCCTCCTTAGCTCATTTTCCACCACTGGCATTCCATGGCCCCATCTCTGGCCTTTGCTTCTCTCTCACACTATCTCCTTGTCGGGCTGCGTCTTTTCCTTCTCTCTGTTTCCCACCCTCTTTAACTGTCTGTTTGGCACTCTCCACTCTTTTCTACTTCCTTCCTTTTGCTGCCTTTCTTACCTTTGTCTCATAGTATAACAAATATGCGTGATATCCCCTCTCTAAGATATGCAATCTTATATATCCCCTTCCCCTTTTATGCTGCTCAACCTCCTTCAGGTTTATGCTGCCTTGCTATTATCATCAAACAGCACTCTCGTCTAAAACGCTACCATGAACTGTGTGTTTTTTGTCCTTTCCGTCTCTCTTCTTTTAGCATGCCTTCTATCTCCCCAATTGTCTTTTTCTCTTTGTCCTCTCTCACTTATAACGAAATAGCTATGCAAGCATGTTTGTTGTACACACTGCTTTAGTGGCCTAACTTTCCTTGATCAATTTGCTCTTTTTAGTCAGTCTAAAAAGGTTAGTGACTCATTTAACCAGGATCACAATAAATATCAGTAGGTAACTGAGACTTATTACCATAAGTTGTACTTCGCCAGGTGGAGGCATTAAGGGCTAGTAAGCTTCATTTGTGTCTGTTCAAGTAGGATATGTTTCCCAGAGGACCAACCACCCTGATCGATGTCCATTTCGGTTTACTGTGAGTCATCATTTTGCAACACTCCAAGTCACTGTACTCTCATCAGTTTGTGGTGTATGATGAAGGGAAATGCCCAAACATAGTTAAAGCCATCAAGTCTATTTTTAATGTGCGTTTTGACATGCCTCTGTGTGTTGTACCATAATAAAGCCTGATCTACTGGCTTTGACAATGTTTGTTTCAAGTTGTGTTGTAGATGTTTAGACTTTCTGGGTGAATTCAGTGCTGTTAGAAATGACTCACTTCCATCTCTATGACCTTGCCACTGCTTCACTTGCATAAACTTGTCCTGTTGGTGTATCAAGTTTGTTGTGTTTGATCAAGGGCACGGGTGTCGAGGTGCGGTGTGCGTGGTATTAATTATTTAAAATCACTAACCTTTATCCAATTGGTGCACTAAATTCACAGTATTCCAATACATTAAATTTAAGCAATAAATGTGTGTGTTGCAGCATTTACAATTAGGTTGTTAAACATTACTATAAGAAAGGGGATTATTTTCTGTGGATGGTGCCTACCTCAAATATTAACTTATCAACGTTAACCCTAAAGACACCAAATTAACCTGACCTCAGTCCCTTAGTGGATATGGCAAAGAGCAGACAGGGTTAGCTTACACAAATGTTCAAAGTATGTATGCAGTAATGAAACAATAACAAAATCAAACCACCAAACAATAACAATCCCAAAGTGAATGAGAAAAATAGAGTAAAATTCAGTAAACAAAATGACAAAAATCTGATAACGGGAACCGGAGGTAGGAATTTTAAAACTCGTAAGTAAAAATAACCCTGAAAAGCACTAAGCACCTATGATAATCTATCGAAGTGTAGTCCAGAACCTAGGCTAAATTTTAGGCCTACTGCGGTGGGGCACAGGTCAAATACATCAATTGGATTTGTCCTGGTCGAAGATTTTGGGGTCATTATGACCCCGGCAGGAGGCGATAATGTGGCGGTAGTACCGCCAACAGGCTGGCGGTACTTACTGCCACATTATGACCGTGGCGGAGATGCGACGGTAATACCACCAGGCTGCTGCCAGCCTGCAGCCTTGTGGTCCCAGCAGTTGTAATCGGCCAGCTTGTCCATGGTGGTTTAGGCTGGCGGTATGGGAGACTCGGGGGGCCCCATAGGGCCCCTGCAGTGCCTATGCTCTTGGCATGGGCACTGCAGGGACCCCCATGCACATCACCATTGCGCATTCCACTGCCCGTAATTACGGGCAGTGAAATGCGCGCCGGACGCACCTCAACATTGCCGCCAGCTCGATTACGAGCCAGCTTCAATGTTGTGGTGACTTTTCCACTGGGCCAGCGGCCGGAAACGCTGTTTCTGTCGGCTGGCCCAGCGGAAATGTCATAATAGGGCGCAAAACATACCGCCAGCACTGGCGGTTTGTTGGCGCCCACTGCTTCGGCAGTCTTTGCAAAAGACCGCCGAAGTCGTAATGAGGGCTTTTATCGTTTGACTAGTCTTTTTTTATGCAGCTCAACATTATCAAGAGGGTCAAGCCTGAAGCAGTACCTGAGGAAGGTGCATCAAATTTAGACACCTTTGCCATAATGTCCCACTGACAGCTCCACAGGTATTGGAAGTCCAAACATTTTCTAAGTCCCAGCTTTCTCAGCATTTCTGGAACAGCTCCACTGAGTCACGTTTAAGGCTCCCAGGACCTCAGGGACAGCACTTGATGCAGAGGTCACCAGCAAGTTCCAGTCCATGTCCAGGTGTTACTGGTCAAATGGTCACTCCAGAAAAAAGCCCTCTTGTAGCTTGTGTCCTTGGGGGCCAGCCAGCCAGCTGAACCTTGGAGTCTCCTTTTATGTTGTCCTAAATACAAGAGGAAGTAGATTCAATCCATCAAGGCTCCTCTCCGGTCATAGACAGCAGGTCTAATCCTCTTCTGATCTTCTGTAGGTCAAGAAAATGTTCGTAGGAGGGTTCTTTGTGATGCCACATTTATGGCATACTTCGTTTGCCTTACTCATTTATGGTTGGCAGTAGCTAGTGTGTGGAAGTGACTCCTGGCTCCTCCCTAACCAATGGGATAAAAGTTTCCAGGGGCAACCCAATCCTTTATTGTAGCAGTTCTTGCTTGGCCTACTGCAAAGTAAACTCCATAATGCCCCTCACTCCTAAAATCCAAGATGAATAACCCCTTTATCGCTTGTGTCCACCTAGAGGTGTGGCCAGGAAAAAGAGGAGTCCTCTCTCCTATGTTCACTTCAAATCAGTCTGGAAGCAGCTTCCCCCCACTGAGTTAGTGTGGGCTTGGGGACAAAGGATTTCAGGTCACTCTTTATACTAAACTATGACTGAGCAGACCTCACATCTGTCCCTTTTAAGTTAATTAAGCTACTGGATCCATCCCCAACTGTCCTTCCTGGCATGATGGGGATCAAATGCTCCTCCCCAGACCATCTTATCATCAGACCTAAGCCACTGTTCTGCTCCGGGAGCAGTTTTCACACGGAATTAAGCCAAGCACTTCCTGGACAGCAGCTAGCAGGCTGATGGAAATTAACACCCAGGAGTTTCAGGCTGGGAAAAGGTAATTTTCTAAAAGTTACCATCCCTAGTTATTAAAAGTATAACATCACCAATAGCGTTGACTTTTTTTTAGATATGAAAATAGACTTTGAATGACTATAATAGCCATTTACTGTCAAAAGTTACAGATTGAAGTTAATAATCTGTACATTGACATTTTCCAGGATCCAGCTACATACAGCCCTGTCAGTAAAATATCTTTTAGGTGTGAGTCACTGGGGGAACATGCTAACTTTAATTTTGCACATTTACCACTTTTAAATATCAGGCCCCCTACTTTTTAGGTGATAAGGTGTACTTAGGATTGATTTATTACTATTTAAAAGCTAGGTTTCTTGCTTTTCATACAGGGTTATTTTGAGAGGATTGACAGAAGGTTTTTAGGCTGCTGCAGTCAGGCTACACATGGTAGGTTTGAAGCCATGTTGTACAGGCCAATCCCATGAATGGCACCATAGATGCTGCAGTCAGGGTGCCATTCATTTAACTTCCAAGACACATGCGTATTTTCTACACCATATACTAGGAACTTATGGGCAAGATAAATATGGCAATCATCGTAGTCAAATGTAAACATGTTTAAAGGGGAAGCATAGGCACGTTTCCGTCTATTTAGCGGGGGTAAAGTGCATAGAGTTCTATGTCCAGCAGAACAGACAGGGCAAAAACTAGGGTAAATCACAGCAAAAAAAGGCAATTTCATACAATTATCAACAGGTAGTCTAATCCAGTGGGTTACTGTATCAATTAAAGTCCAGACACTTTGTGGAGAACTGTATCATGACATGCTTTATTGCATTTTTAATTTACCATGTTGTTTGTCTCTTAGTATGCTTTACAATACGCAACTCATCTTAGGAAGCTCCATGTTTTTCAATATTCCACTAGTAAGCACAAGGCTCAGCTGGGCACTGAGTGCACCCAATATGTAACCACACCTTTAGTAGACTAAAATTAGTTAGTCAGTAGCTGAGTACCACTTTTGGGCTAGTCACACTGCTATGGTGGTCTACCCAAAGTGGACACTTCGAGGAAGAGTTCTACCATCTTGTTTTTGGTGGAACTAGGCCTTGTGAGACAGGGTTATGCCCATTCCTTACAGGAAGTCGTAAATATAGGGGGTGTAGTCACTCCAAGGGTAAGTAGTACATTGGGTATCTCCCCTAAACACCCCTAAATTGAGTATTTAGGCAGTCCTTTGACACCAAAAGAACAGATTTGTCTGAACCATAGAAGAAGAGAACAAAGAAGAGCTGAAGGAACGGGAACTGTGGACTTTTGGCATGAAACCCTGTCTATCTACATGCTCTAGTCCCAACAATCATGACATTGTGACTTGTTCTGCAGCTCTGGGGACTCCAAAGGCCTCTGAGGTTCTCCAGCACTTCAACAGCCTGTCAGCATCTCCCTCGGAGTAGAGGAGCTACTTCCCTGCTTCCTGCAGACACCAACCGCAACGTGCGGTCCACCGTTCTGCTGACCACCGGGTCCACAGACGCAGCAGCCATCTAGGAGGAAGTCACTGTGCTCCCAGGGACAGCCCTGTCTCCCGTCTAAAAAGAAGACATCTGGACCAACTGGAGCCGAGCTGCAGCAAGACCTGGAGTACTGGTTCCCTTTCAACAACCAAGGCTTCTTGAGGACCAACCTGGACTCCAACAGCATATCTGAAGACCCACCATTGAGGGACTTGAACACTGCAGAGGACATCTTCCAGAGCCGTCCAGCTGTCCTATTTTGTCCTCCTTCTTGCAGGTCCCCTGAAGATTTATGGGCACCTTGACACAGGAGTACCAATGAGAAAGACCCGCTGTTCCCAAACCCACTGGCCCGAGTCCATGACATCCAATGATGTTCTCTTGCTCCCAGGACCCCCAAAGATCGAGCCCCCCATTGGGAGCTCCGAACTTGTCCCCCTTTGCACTCTCTTTTTAGGTGGCCCCCTTCATCGCCAAGTGTGTGGTGTGCAGGAAACCCAACTGGACTAGCATCACTGTACCCAGATAACTGGCAGAGGGGAAGCCAGCAGGCCGTCTAAAAGAAGATAAGAGGGGGCGTGGTTTGAGTGCCGCACCCGCTGTCCCTGTACGATAGGTGTACTAGACACCTGTGGTGGGTGCAGCCCTGGTTGGCAAGGGGAATTCTGGTGCATGTTCTCCCCATGCTAGTAACAAGTCTAAGTCCTGATTAATTAGGTCAAGGCCTGCGGGCCTCTGGGAGCCTGTGGTCAGCGTAGCTATCCCTTGAACTGGACCTGAGTGGGCTCTGCCCTACCCCCGGAGTGCCCCAGAAGAGGGGTCGTCGTGGAGCTGACTGGGTACATCCCGAGGAAGGTGCCCAGGTAGGAATGGACCCCCCTGGCAGTGGGGAGGGGGTACCCCAAATCAAAGGGAGCCGGCCAGATCCCAAATTGGGGGGCTGGTTTCCTGTATGTGACCGAGGGCCACAAGCATCTATCCCTTGTGGGGGCAGAGTGAAGAAGCTAGCGCATGTACGGAGACCCCCATGTGTGCGCTGGCGCAATGGCTCAGAAGGTACCTAACCACAGCTTGGCACCACACAACCTGAGATCCTAGGAGCTCGGAGCATTTTCCCTCTGCCAATGCAGAGTGAAAGGGCCCATGCCATCCATACGATTTAGAAACTGGCACGCTACCCGTGTGCAGGGCTGAATACCCAGGCCAGGCCAGGTATAGATGTGGGATGGCCTGACCGGGTAGGGTGGTTCCTATGTGAATGCTCACATGGCCGAAGTGACGACAGCCTGCGTATTTACGCTCAAGTATTCATGATAGGAACGGAGCCTGAGAGTTCAGGCTGACCGAGGTGAATGAGCACCACAGTGGTGACTGTAGCCGCAGTGTCACCTGCCTTGGCAGGTTGTTGCATGCGCTAGAGCAGAAGTGCCAGGAACTGTCAAACACCCATGTGTGTTCGCACTGCCCATGGAAGCTGCTCTGCCCATACAGTGATATGGGGCGCCGAGGCCTAATAAGTCCGGTTGCAATAAGGGATTGCACGGGAGCAGCCTCATTCTGTTTGGTATCGTTGGACTCAGGATGACAAACCGAGCCATTGCTAACAGCACCTTTGTCATCTCTGCCCAGAAAGTGCCACTTCCAGGAAGTGGGGATTTCTAGGCGTTGGGACTGTCTCTGGTGCCCTTTTAATTAGGCTTCATTCCATAGGTCCCAGGGAAGAGCACTTTCCCCAGATGACTGCTATAAAACTCAGGAATCCATTTGGGGCCTGGTGAGATAGATGGGGGAAAGGTTGTGACACTTGGCCTCCCGGAGCCAGAGTCTGTCACCCATAAAGATAAATATCTGCATTCCAGAACCCCAAGCCCGAAAGGAAATTTAGGGGAGACATCTGCGGTTCAAAGGAATACCCTTCGAACCACCCCTCACTTCAAAGGTTTTACGTACCATAAGTAGGGGTACTCAAAGTCTGCAACTTAGAGTATCACTGATGGATACGTAGGACTAGTGCGGCTGGACCGCAATGACGCACTGGCAGATGAATGTGGGTGCCCAGGAGGATAACTGGCCAAGAAAGGGGATCTGCACACCCTTCCCGATTAGAGACTGGCATGAGGCTGATTGCCTGCTGCAGTGTGGCATCCTGAAGTGGGTCTCCAAGGGCAGGTTGGCTGCCCCCTGTTTTCTGCAGAGGTTTCAGGGACATCAAAGACCTCCAGAGAGGGACCTACATCGTGATCTGTAATATCCGGAGAATGGTGCCCTCTGTTTGCGCGCACATCGTGCCAGACTCCACCTGGCAGGAGTGGTGTTCGTGTGGACCAAGAACTAAGTCTGGAGACTGGGCGCACCAGGTGCAGGTCACAACGTACTGCTCCCACTACTGGTGTGTGGCACTTCATCATGGGGACCACTGCACTCCGGGAAGGCTTGTGAAGTGAATGGATCACAGTTTTGGGACCCTACTGGGGGGCTCATTTAATCAATCAATCAATCAGGAATTTGTAAAGCGCAGTACTCACCAGTGAGGGTCTCAAGGTGCTGAGGAGGGGGGAAGGAGTGGAAGGTGCTGCTACTGCTCGAACAGACAGGTCTTGAGAAGTTTCCTAAAGGTAAGGAGGTCTTTGGTCTGGTGCAGGTGGGTGGGAAGAGTGTTCCACATTTTGGTGGCGAGGTGCGAGAATGATCTACCGCCGGGTGTAGTTCTGTGGACGCGTGGGACAGTTGCGAGGGCGAGAACGGCGGAGCAGAGATGCAGGGTCGGGTGTAGAAGGAGAGCTGTCTGTTGAGGTATTCTGGTCCGGTGCTGTGCAGTGCTTTGTGAGCTTGGGTGAGGAGTTTAATGGTAATTCCCTTGTTGACTGGGAGCCAATGCAGGTTTTTCAGTTGGTATGTGATGTGGCAGTGGCGGGTGATGTCCAGGATGAGGCGTGTGGATGTGTTCTAGATGCGTTGCAGCATTTTCTGGAGTTTGGCCGTTCTAGCGTAGAGGGCATTGCCGTAGTCCAGTTTGCTGCTTACGAGGGCTTGGGTGACTGTTCTTCTGGTTTTGGTGGGTATCCATTTGTAGATCTTTCGGACCATGTGGAGGGTGTTGAAGCAGGAGGAGGAGATGGCATTGACTTGCTGGGTCATGGATAGTGAGGGGTCCAAGATGAATCCTAGGTTGTGTGCGTGGTCGGTGGGAGTTGGAGCGGTTCCGAGAGGGGCAGGCCACCAGGAGTCATCCCATGCAGAGGGGGTGGAGCTGAAGATGAGGACTTCCGTCTTGTCAGAATTGAGTTTGAGGCGGCTGCTTTTCATCCATTCAGCAATGGCCTTTATTCCTTCATGGAGGTTGGTCTTGGCAGAGTCCTTGTTGAGGGAGAGGATCAGCTGGGTGTAGTCGGCATATGAGATGATGTTGAGGTTGTGGGATCGGGCCATGTTAGCGAGCAGGGCCATGTAAACGTTGGAGAGGGTCGGGCTGAGGGACGCAGATGATTTCGGTAGCCTCTGAGCAGAATGGGGTGAGGCGGACTCTCTGGTTTCTGCCAGTGAGAAAGGAGGTGACCCAGTATAGGGCTCTGTCTCGGATTCCAGCATTGCTGAGGCGTGAGCATAGGGTGTGGTGGCAGAAGGTGTCGAACGTGGCCGAGAGGTCCAGGAGGATGAGGGCTGCAGTTTCGCCACTGTCCAGTATGGTTCTGATGTCATCGGTGGCGGTGATGAGGGCGGTTTCGGTGCTGTGGTTGCTGCGGGATCCGGATTTGGAAGGGTCCTGGGTGCAGTTCTCCTCAAGGAAGCGGGTTCGTTGTGTGTTGACAGCCTTCTCAATGACTTTTGCCGGGAAGGGGAGCAGGGAGATAGGCTGGAAGTTCTTGAGGTCCTTATGTTCCGCCTTTGGTTTTTTGAAGAGGACATTGATCTCAGCGTGTTTCCAGCTCTCTGGGAAGGTGGCAGATCTCAAAAGAGCTGTTGATGATCTTCCGTAGTTGGGGTGTGATGACGGAGCTTGCTTTGTTGAGGATGTGGTGAAAGCAGGTGTCAGATGGAGAGCCAGAGTGGATGGTGTTCATCATTTTGATGGTGTCGTTGTTGACAGGGGTCCAGGAGAGCAGGAGGTTGGTCGGTGGTGAATCGATGGTGTTGGTGGTTGCCGGGGGGGTCTGGGTGCTGAAGCTGTCGTGGATGTCTGCAATCCTGTGGTGGAAGTAGAAGGCTAGGGAGTTGCAGAGGTATTGGGATGGCGAGTTCTCGTTGGCGTTGGAGCTGGGGTTGGAGAGTTGCTTCACGACGTTGAAGAGCTCCTTGTGGCTGTGTGCGTTATTGTTGATTCGGTCTTTGAAGGCGGTTCTCTTGGCGGCTCGGATGAGTTGGTGGTGTCTGTGGTTGGCGTTTTTGAATGCTGTGAGGTTGTCCAGAGTCTGATCTTGGCTGCACTTTCTTTTAAGTCTTCTGCAGCTTTGCTTAGATTCATGGAGGTCGGCGGTAAACCAGAAGGCCTTTCTGTTGGTACGTCTGTTGGAGGGATTTTTGATTGGGGCAAGAGTATTGGCACAGGTGTTGACCCATTGCCTGAAGTTGCGGGCAGCTGCGTACTCGATGTGTGGGTTCTGGGAGAGGGTCAAGATAAGTTGGTCTTCGGTGACCTTGCTCATTGAGGTTGAGTTGGAAGCATTTCTCTTGCATGACCCTTGGCTGCAGGCTAATTGTGTGCTGTGCCCATTCATAGGTTGGAACCTGCTGAGGTGTGGGTACAACCAGAGGAGTGCCTTACGTGTCCTAGTATTGCAGGACAGAACTTGCATTTAGTGTGTTTTTCCAGAGAGTCCTGTACTGCTAAGGTCATGGCATACTAGGCGGAGTACTGCAAGCCAGAGGAGTACAGAAACCAAGCCTAGAGTAGAAACAGAAGGTCTAGTGCAGTTCAAATCTTCACACACCAAGCTAGTGCCTCCTATTGAGGAGTTGGTTAGAGAAACCTGGTGCCATGCGGGAATTCCCAGTCATCGGATCTATGATAGTATACTCTTTTTGCAGGGGTACGGCACTGAGCATTTTCTATGTTGGATCGAACCTGTCTGGGGCCACTGGAAGTTCCTGGGCACCAGACAGGATGTCTTCAATCCGGAGACAGACCTGGTAACTTATTGTGTGCAACATGAAGTGTCAAGGGTGGGTCGAGTCAACACGCCCCAATTGCGCCTCTCCATTCTGGAGGTGCTGAGTTTGGTTACTATTTGGTAACACTGTATTGCTTGGCAGGGCTGGCCTATTGGGAGGCTCCTCCTTAATTGTTTACTGGCTGTTGTCTTTCCAGTCCCCCAGCTTGACCCCGACACCTGTTGAGTTGTGACTTAGCTATGAATGGCTGGGTGCCCAGGGGAAAGTTACTATAATCTTTGGGGTTGCAGTGAGGTGAGGTTAACTGGAGGCTGATTGGCACCCAGAGGATGCAAAGCAAAGGCCCCCTTAATTTTAATTTTAGTGGTTGGGGTTGGCACTGTTGGCCCCTGGAACCTCAAACAGCATCAGGGAACAGATGTTTGCTAGTGGAAGTGGATCACCCCACCAGGTAACCTGAGGCAATTCCCCTTAGGACTGCCACTGCCCCTGTAGTTGCCAGAGCCCCCATCAGTATCTTACAAGGGTGGGATTTCCTAAGGAGGTGGTTTCAGACAGAAGTTCAAACTTCATGCCTGCTTACTTCAACGCAGCATGGAAGGAATGTTGTTGAAAATGGCCCTTTCTGCAGGGTTATCCCCAAACTTTTTGCCTTTCTCCTCCTATTTTTCCGGCCTTCTTTTTGTTGGCTTAAAGACTCTGGGTACTTTACCACTGCTAATCAGTGCTAAAGTACATGTGCTCTGCCTCTAAAACTTGGTATAAATGTTTTACACCTGTTTGGCTTATTTAATTTACTTGTAAGTCCCTTGAAAAGGGGGATATCATATACCCAGGGTCTGTAAATTAAATGCAACTAGTGGGCCTGCAGCGCAGGATGCTCCATCGACGAAGTACCCTTTCAAACTTGTCTCAGGCCTGCCACCCCAATGCCTGGGATGCAGTTTACTGCCATGCTGACTTGGCAAGTCAAATTGCTAAGTCCTAGACTCCCTTTTTACTACACCTAAGGCACCCCTAACGTAAGCCTTAGATAGCCCTATGGACAGGTTGCTGTGTATATATAAGGGAGGGCATATATATTTAGGTACTACATGTCCTATTAGTGTCAAAAAGTCTATTTAGTTTCTTACTACTGTGAGTGCTGCTTCTCTCATAGGATTGTATTAGAAATTCCCTTCTACACGTCTAAGTGGTATCTTTTTATCTTTGAGGAGTAGCGTGGGTATGTTTGACATGGTAGTGAGAAATCCTGCTTATTGGTGTAAGTGGATTTTTTATTACCATTGTAGAAATGTAACTTTTAGAAAGTGGGCATTTCTCTGCACTTATAACCCTAGTACTTTTCAGTTTGACTTCAATCCTTGTCTGGGGCACAATGACAGCTCCACTTGGTGCACACTTTCCAGACAGCTATCACAAAGGAGGGGCTGGGTGTAACAGAAAAGGGATCTGCATACTGATAGGCTTCCTGGGCTGGGGAGAGGGAGATTCGTTCACACCTTACATGTGAATATGCTTTGTCCTGCTCTCACACAATGGAGTGATTATTCCCTACTGATGTCTGGAGACAGGGCTGGGTTGAAAGGATGTTGTGCTTCACTTGAAAGGGCTCTTTTGAAGTTACCCCTGAACAAAGGCATTTCCAAGTGTAAGTAGAGGGCCTGTAGCCCCCTGATTTTTAGAGCACTTTTAGAATTGGGACTGAACCTCTGCCTGAGGGACTGCTGGATGGCGCAAAGTAATCATCTAGACTACTCTTCTCTTGTTGCCCTGCTGCCTGGTATCTGCTGGGTGGCCCTCAGGACTCATCTGGATTGCTTTTCTGTATATTGCCCTATTGTCAGCCTGTTCACTGACTCTGGACTGCCCAGGTTCTGTGGGACTGCTAGGAGGAACCTCCACTTGAACCTCATGCTGTGTGCTGGCCTGCCTGCCCCCCTTTGAATGCCTCTCCAGGTGCCCAGCGCAGGAAGAGTTCTGCTTTCCTGGTTATTGACACTGTCTGTAACTAGCCAGTTAGCAGAAGGTAAGGGTGTTAGAGCCTGTGGCACTCAGAGCCCTCCAGGACCAATGGAGTGGGTCCTATCCTATCCTTGAAAGAAAAGGGAAGGTCATGGATCTGGTGGACATTGGCACTCCCAGAAGCCTTCACAGGGTCATCCATGTGATCCGCCTGAAACCCTATTATGACAGGGCTGATGTGACAATGCTGATGGTCACTGATGAGGGCTAGGAAGAAGAGAGTGAACCCCTTCCTTACCTCCTCTCCCACAACCATGCAGATGAGTCAGTTGGAGTGGTCTTTTCAGAAACCCTCACTGCACAACAGAACGCTAACTGCAGTCCTGAGGCAGTATGCTGGCCTCTTTTGTTTGACCCCCTGGTCAGACTACCTGGTGTACCCATGATGTGGACACTGGAGACAGCCTGCCTGCCAAAAGCAAAATTTACTGATAGTCTGATCAAGTCAGAGAAAGCATCAGACGTGAAGTAAGCAAGATGCTGAAATGTGGAGAGATTCAGCCCTCTGAAAGGCCCTGGTCTAGCCCAGTGGTTTTAGTCCACAAACCTCATTCCAGAAACTGCAGGGCCTTTAATGCCATCACTAAGACAGATGCTCATCCCATTCCAAGGGCTGATGAGTTAATTGACAGGCTGGGTGCAGCCAAGTTTCTCAGTACCTTTGAACAAAGTCTTGGCTAGGTTAGAGTCTTTTAGTGCAGCATATCTATATGATATTGCTATCTATATCTCTATTTGGCAGGATCACGTGATCCACCTTTGAAAGATCCTTGAGGCCCTGCAGTAGGCAGGCCTCACTATCAAGACAAGCAAGTGCTAGATAGGGCAGGGCACAGCTGTATACATGGGTCACCTTGTAGATGGAGGCCAAGTTTAACCTTTACAACCAAGATCTAGACAATCCTGGACTGGGAGGCTCCAACAATACAAATCCAAGTCAGGGCATTCCTTGACTTGGCTGGGTACTATAGGAGGTTTGTGAAGGGATATGGCACTATTGTGGCACCCCTCACATAACTCACCTCCAAGAAGCAACCAACGAAAGTAAACTGGATAGCTGTCAAAAGGCTTGTGACACAGAGGAGGCTCTGTGTTCAGCACCCATTCTAAAGGCTCCAGAGTATTCCAAACAATTCATTGTGCAGACTGATGCGTCTGAACATGGGATAGGAAGAGTCCTATACCAGACCAGCAATGATAGCCAGGACCAGCTTGTTACTTACAGTAGCAGGAGGTTGTTCTCCAGGGAACAGCTTTGGAGGGAAGCCTTTGCTGTTGTCTGGTCCTTGAAGAAGCTGAAAGCATACTTGTTTGGTACTCACTTCAAACCAACCACCAACCTCTCAGATGGTTGATACAAATGAAAGAGGAAAATCCTAAAGTGTTGAGGTGGTCCATCTCCCTACAGGGTATGCACTTTACAGTGGAACAGAGACCAGGGACTAACCATGCCAATGCAGATGGCCTTTCCTGTTTTTTCCACTAAGACAATGAAGACTCTCTTGGGAAAGGTTAGAGGTTAGTCTCATTCCCTACCGTATGGGGGGGGGGGTTGTGTAAGGGAAGAGCCTATTTTGGACATGGTCACTCTTTACCTTTTGCTCACTGGTACTCAGGTTGTCTGACTGAGATGCACTGTGCCTCTGCTTAACAGGTCCCCAGTGCTCTTTCCCTAAAAACAGGTAACAATGTGTACAACTGGCACACATTACTTTACCTTTGTAAGTCCCTAATAAGTGGTGCCTCTAGTACCAAGGACATGGATAGGGGAGAGGGTCCCTAAGGGCTGCAGCACGCATTGTGCCACCCTCAAGGACCCCCCTGAAAACAAGTTGCACACAGCTACCATCGCAGTCTGCGTGTCCTGGTGCAGACCAGGCAAAACCACTCACTGTGTGCCATGGCACAATCACTGCATCTAAATATATGTAACTTGCCCCTTCAGCAGGCCTTGGAGCCCTAAGGCGGTGTGCATTATTTGTGATGTGAGGACATATCTTCACAAGCAGATATGACCCTGTGATGCCCAGGTCCATTGCTGAGCCTTGCAAGTGAGCAGGGAAGTTGTATGTACTGGACACTCATCATTACGAGTTTCCCTGTTTCATGGTTTCACTGAAAACTATGGTTTTGGTATCAAACACCTTGTCTTAATGCCTCAGATTTATTATGACATACTCCTAGAGGCCACCTTAGAGGTGCCCCCGGAACCCCACCAGTCTCTCAGTGTGTTGGCTGACCGGGCATGACCAGCTTGCTACCAGAGACAGGTTTCTGACCCTGTGGAGGTGAGAGATGGCACTCTCAGAGGCCAGAAACAAAGCCTGCCCCAGAGGAAGGTGTTATCACCTACTCCAGCAGGATGGCTAATAAATCTGCCTACCAAGGCTAGGGACTTCAAAGGCCTGCCAACTTTGGAATGAGACCCTGACTTCCCCAGACCTGGGTGTTGCCACACCCTTCCCTGAGACTCACTTGGCCCCAGGACAATCAGGAAAATTAGTTAGTCAGTAGGCGTGTACCACCTTTGGGCAAGCCACATGTTGGGCTACCCAAAGCAGACACTCGAGGAAGGATTCCATCATCCTGTTCTTGGTAGAACTAGGCCTTCTGAGACAGGGATATTCCCACTCCCCACAGGAAGGGGTCATATAGGGGGTGTAGTCACCCAAAGGGCTCATTGGCTACTACTCTACACTCCCCTTAACCCCCCTAACTTGAGTATATAGGTGCCCCCTGACACCAGAAGAGCAGATTTGTCTGAGCAAAAGAAGAGGAGCACAAACAAGAGCAGAAGGAGTGAGAACTGTGGATGACTGGTGGAATTTTGGTATGAAACACTTCCTACCTACTTGCTCCAGTCCCGACAAACGGGACATAGTGACTTGTCCTGCAGCTCTAGGGACTCCAAAATCCTGGGAGGTTCCCCAGCACTTTGCCAGCCCTTCAGCATCTCCCTTGGAGTGGAAGACCTACTTCCCTGCTTCCTGCAGGCACCAATCACCAATCACAACATCCGGTCCACCATTCTGCTGACCTCCGGGTCCACCAACACAGCAGCCATCCAGGAGGAAGTCACCCATCTCCCAGGGACCAGTCCCGTCTCCCTTCCAGCTGACAAAACATCAGGGCCAACCAGAGCCGAGCTGCATCACTACCTGGAGTACTCAACCCCTTGCAACAGCCAAGGCTTGTTGAAGCCCAACCCGGACTCCGACAGCATATCCATAGACCTGCCATCAACACTGCAGAGGACATCTTCCAGAGCCATCCAGCTGTCCTGATTTGTCCCTCTTCTAGCAGGTCTCCAAAGATGTGTGGGCATCTTGACGCAGAAGTCCCGATGACAAATGCCCGCTGTACCCGTGCCCACCAGCCCAGGTCCATGACATCCAATGGTGTTCTTTTGCTTCCAGGACCCTCATTGATCGAGCTCCCCATTGGGAGCTCCCAGACTTGTTCCCAAGTCTCCCCTTGCACTCTCTTTCTCATCGCCACATGTGCGGTGCACAAGAAAACCCGACTCGACTAGCACCACTGCAGCCGGATGACACTGATAGGTAAAACTGAACTGCTGGTCTTGTTTTTTACTTTACACCCTTAGCACCCTAGCACTTATATGGGACCTCTGGGAACTGATTGCAAGGACCTCTGTGCAATAAAAGTACTTTGGAACCATTATCACGTAAAAGTGCATTTGAGTAAAAGTACTACTTACTTCCTAAATTGTTATAAAACTGTAACACTACTTATTCTCTTGAAAGTATTCTGGCGTTGACACATAATATAAACAGAGTAGCTGTTTTTCTAACAATTGGCCTCAAGTTCCTTCTTGAGTGTGTGTCTCCTTTATTAACTCTGTGTGTTCAACAAATGCTTAGCACTACCCTCTGATAAGCCTAACTGCTTCCCACACTACCACAAAAGAGAGCTTTTGGGATTGTCACTTTTACCTCTGTAACCCAATTATTGTCACCTGTACTATCTGCATAGTGTACCCTTACATTTGGTACGCTACATAGATAGCCAGCTATAGAGTTCTTTACAACCTATCCATTCAATTGAACTCTATAAAGTCTAATGGTGACACACCAAAGCAATTCCACCCACCCTCATTCCCACTTTTTTTTAGACTTTACTAAATCCTGGACATGGTTTCTGCACTCATTTGTCTTGATTCAGGTATCCATATGTGACAGCACTACACAACAAGTAGGCATTAACGACGAATGGTGCCCTAATTTGTATTTGTGCGTTACAACATTATTTTACATTGTAATATGAAGTAGAATACAATCTAGACATTTACCCTGGCAACCATTTGTTTTTTTACTGTATTTAACTAAGAATAAATGTACAAAACAAGTTAAACAATTGAAAATTGGCAACGCCTAAGTTCAGACTATGCACAATCAAGCATCCTTCAGAGATGCTATGTAATCACAGACACGGACTCAAACAAATTGTGCTGACTGGGATCTGCTTCTCTTTCACCTCTTTGGGACAGCACATGTATAGGTATTATTATTGTTCATATTAGTATTTCTATTAACATTACTAATAATGACAACAGAACGCTTCCCATGGTTGTTTGGTGGAGCTACACATACCCAATCAGCAGAATGTGGCACTCAGAGCCTAGACCTCATGAGCAAGTCCTGGTTTGCTGTTCACAAGACTTAGAAACATTCTCAATAAAAAATCTAACCTGATACAAACAGATATCCAAAAGCTAACATATAAAATACAAATCCAGCATGGCATAATTGCATGCTAGTAGTTTGTGAGTCCAGACTTAAAATTTGAAGCACAAATTACATTACTGTAAAATATGTATAGGGTCACTGCTTTAAAGCTGGACTACTTGTGTTCATGTGGCACATTCTTATGAGGTCAGAAAATTAGGCTACTGCTCTGTAAAGGCTCTATAACAAGCCATGTCTAGCTTTTGGTTGGCATGTGATAGGCTGCATTTGAATATAACATGTCTTCACCTATGGGGTTGAAATGCACTGGCTTTAAGAAAAGTTTCTTTGAATAATAGCTTCTCTTAATTTCATACCACTTAACATTTCTAGATCTTCCCTATGGTCAGCTTGAGCTGTCAGCTGTCAAATACCTATTTTCTACAATAAAACATACACAGAATGAACTTTTGGTCAGACCCTTACTGATAGCAGGATGTCTTTCATGTATTTTTCAGTACCTTGCTCCTTATTAGATGGTTATCCTCCCTATTCTTCATTTTGTCCAACTCCTTGAACATTTTATCTCTACCATCATTTTGATTCACTAATGTCCATCCTTCGACTGTTGATGATTTGTTTCCTTTCTCCCTTGCACTTCATGACAGCACTCAATTCCTTGCTTTTTTCCCTGGCTTCCTTCATCCACTTTATTTTTAGGTCTGGTTTGCCAGCATAGCTGTCCCTAAAAAAGAGCTCTCAGGAGCACCACAGAGAGTGGTATTGTCTCCGCTGCGTCTCTGCCCCCATGTTTTGATTGGGATGAAGTTTGTGTGTTTAACAGAAAATGTGCTTAGCCTCTAAGAGCTGAATCATTTATCAAGATGCTGGAGCCACAGCTCTTTGTCAAGTTTAACAATTGTGTAACAACAGAGCTTGGCACTATGCCACACACATGCCACTGCAATGATTTATATCTCCTAGGTAATTATGGTGTTTGTTCTTTGCTGGACGCAGTGCAGTTAGGAAGAAGACAATCAGGGGGAATGTGTTGCTATACTGCTGTACCACACACCTCCCCCTTCCCTTTCCACCATCAACGTCAGAAGTACCTTAACATGGCACTACTTCAGAGATTTTTATTTCCTAATGTTCAAATTTATGTGTTGGGCAGACTGTTTTAAGCTCCTCTGCTTCCAAACGTTAGTGTAATTATTTAGGGGGTCATTCTGACCCTGGCGGCCGGTGGCCGCCAGGGCCACCGACCACGGGAGCACCGCCAACAGGCTGGCGGTGCTCCAACGAGCATTCTGACCGCGGCGGTTCAGCCGCGGTCAGAAGCGGAAAGTCAGCGGTCTCCCGCTGACTTTCCGCTGCTCGTTTGAATCCTCCATGGCTGCGGAGCGCGCTCCGCAGCCATGAGGATTCTGACCCCCCCTACCGCCATCCTGTTCATGGCGGGAAAGCCGCCATGAACTGGATGGCGGTAGGGGGGGTCGCGGGGCCCCCATAAGAGGGCCCCGCAAAGTATTTCAGTGTCTGCCTTGCAGACACTGAAATACGCGACGGGTGCCACTGCACCCGTCGCACCTTCCCACTCCGCCGGCTCGATTACGAGCCGGCATCCTCGTGGGAAGGGAGTTTTTCCCTGGGCTGGCGGGCGGTCTTTTGGAGACCGCCCGCCAGCCCAGGGAAAAACTCATAATACCCTCCGCGGTCTTCTGACCGCGGAGCGGTATAATGGGGGCGGAATTCTGGCGGGCGGCCTCCGCCGCCCGCCAGAATCAGAATCACCCCCTTAATGTTTAAAAATTACAGCCTAATATTATATTTAATTGACTTCAAATTTAATATTTTATATACAAAATGAATATTTTAATATACTGTAATTTTAAATTAACTTCCCATAGTCCAAAAAATCATTTACTACCCCTTAATGCAGTGGTCTTGAATCTATTTAATACCCCCCTGTGAAAAAAAATAATCGGGGGCACCCCTCAAAAATTTTCACAATTATTTTATTAAACTGGCAATGATTTAATATGTCTAGACTTACTAAAACATAGCAGTTAAGTTCTGTTACTGATTTAAAATTGCAATCAAATATGTGATTGCCAGAGAGATTATTCTGGTCAGGCAGGCCTTACGAACATGTAAAAGAATCCACAGTGTGATTATTAGAAATGGGGGTGATGGGTTAGAAGAATATTTGGAGTTTCTTCTTTTTTGATACCTTCTCCCAGCCAGGATATAAATTACAAAAGATGTAAGTGATGGCTCATTACAGAGTGACTAACTGCCGCTCACTAAAAACAAAACACTGGTGTTAGAAATGGGGTCTTTGGTTGACAGTCAGGTTACCCCCTGTTCAAGCAAGGACCCTCACTCTAGTCAGGGTAAAAGAGAATCACCCTCAGCTAACCCCTGCTTACCGCCTTGGTAGCTTGGCAGAGCAGTAGGCTTAACCTCAGAGTGCTAGGTGTAAAGTATTTGTACCAACACACACAGTAACTTAATGAAAACACTACAAAATGACACAACACCAGTTTAGAAAAATAGGAAATATTTATCTAAACAAAACAAGACCAAAACGACAAAAATCCGACATACACAAGTCAAGTTATGAATTTTTAGAGATTAAACTAATAAATAGCGCTTAGAATCAAAAATGCTTCGATGAGATGTTAACACGGCGTCGTGACGGAGTCGCTCCCAACAAGCCGACACCAGCGGCGCCGGACACGGAGTCGTGTAGACCCCCAAGTACAGTACCTTTGGTGAAGAATGAAAACAAGCCGATGTGCGAAGTCGGAGATCGCGGCGTCTGTGCGAAACGTTGAATCCGAGCACTTTGAGCGGCGTCAGTCACGACGTGGTGCAGCGACTTCCACTGAGTCGCGGACTCCAGCGGCGTCGGGCCTGCGAAGAGCGTCGCGTTCCAGCGAAGGAGTGCGGCGTCGGGTACAGGCGGCGTTACCGGATTCAGCAGCAGCGTCGGTACGGAGTCGTCGGAAGTCGATTTCTTTGGATTTCCACCAGCTTTCCTTTCAAGGGCCCAGGGACTGGCTAGGGCACCACTTGTCAGAGCAGGAGTCTCTCCAGAGACTCCAGGTGCTGGCAGAGAGAAGTCTTTGCTGTCCCTGAGACTTCAAACAACAGGAGGCAAGCTCTAACTCAAGCCCTTGGAGATTTCTTCACAAGATGGAAGGCACACAAAGTCCAGTCTTTGCCCTCTTACTCTGGCAGAAGCAGCACTGCAGGAAAGCTCCCCAAAGCACAATCACAGGCAGGGCAGCACTTCTTCCTCAGCTATCAGCTCTTCTCCAGGCAGAGGTTCCTCTTGGTTCCAGAAGTGTTACTAAAGTCTGTAGATTTGGGTGCCCTTCTTATACCCATTTTAGTCTTTGAAGTCACCTTTCTTCAAAGGGGACTCACACCTACTTGTGAAATCCTGCTTTGCCCAGGCAAGGCCTCAGACACACCCCAGGGGGTTGGAGTCTGCATTGTTAGAGGCAGGCACAGTCCTTTCAGATGAGAGTGACCACTCCACCCCTCCCTCCTAGCAGGGATGGCTAATCAGGAAATGCAGGTTACACCCCAGCTCCCTTTGTGTCACTGTCTGGTGTGAGGTGAAAAACAACCCAAATGTCAAACTGACCCAGACAGGGAATCCACAAACACGGCAGAGTCACAGAATGGTTTAAGCAAGAAAATGCTCACTTTCTAAAAGTGGCATTTTCAAACGCACAATCTTAAAATCAACTTTACTAAAAGATGTATTTTTAAATTGTGAGTTCAGGGACCCCAAACTCCACATGTCCATCTACTCTCTAGGGGAATCTACACTTTAATCATATTTAAAGGTAGCCCCCATATTATCCTATGAGAGAGACAGCCCTTGCAACAGTGAAAAACGAAGTTGCCAGTATTTCACTGTCAGGACATATAAACCACATTACTATATGTCCTACCTTATCCATACACTGCACCCTGCCCTTGGGGCTACCTAGGGCCTACGTTAGGGGTGCCTTACATGTAAGAAAAGGGAAGGTTTAGGCCTGGCAAGTGGGTACACTTGCCAAGTTGAATTTACAGTGTAAAAATACACACACAGACACTGCAGTGGCAGGTCGGAGACATGATTACAGGGTTACTTGTATGGGTGGCACAACCAGTGCTGCAGGCCCACTAGTAACATTTGATTTACAGGCCCTGGCACCTCTAGTGCACTTTACTAGGGACTTACTAGTAAATCAAATATGCCAATCACGGAGAAACCAATCACATACACATTTTACAGAGAGAGCATATGCACTTCAGCACTGGTTAGCAGTGGTAAAGTGCTCAGAGTTCAAAAGCCAACAGCAACAGGCCAGAAAAAATAGGAGGCAGGAGGCAAAAAGATTGAGGATGACCCTGCATAAGCAAAAAAGTCCAACAACTGGTATAACGCTTCTTTTGGAAAGAGCCTGGCGCCCCCCAGATCAATTGAGGCCCTCTAGTTTGAAGACCCCTGCATTAATGCTAGCCTTCTCCTACCCCTAAAAAACGTTTTTAGTCCTTAATTCTACTCATCCCTGAACCCTTAAGACCCCCTTACTAATCTTAATGAGACCCTACCATAAAGGTTTCTTACTACCCATTAATACTACCCTCCTGTGAACCATAACAACCCTTTACTACCCTTGATACTTCCTATATCCAAACCCTAAAGACTCTTTAATACCCAATAATGCTACCCATCCCTGAACCCTAAAAAAATCCTTAATACCATTACAGCTATCCTTCCCTGAGCCATGCGACCCCATACTGCACCATCATGCTACCGATCCCCGAAATGGGAACCTACTACCCCTCAATGCTATATGTCCCGGAACCCCAAAAACACTTACTGCTTCTTAACACTATCCTTCCCTGAACGCTAAAACTCTTTACTACCTTTTAACATTAGCCTTCCTGAATCCTACAAAACCCTAAATCCTACTCTTCCTTTAAACCCACAAACCTCTTATTATCCCTTAATGCTACCCATCCCTTAAAGTCCTAACTACCCCATAACCTTAAAAACCCTTACTGGTCATTAATGCTGCCCATCAGTGAATCCTGAAAATCTGAAACTGCCCCTTAACACTACTCTTCCCAGAAACTTACATGCTCCTTACTACGCATTTACACTACCATTCCATGAACTCTAAAAACCCTTACAACTGCTTAATGTTCCCTTCCCTGAATCCTAACCCCCCTTACTTCCCCTTCATGTTAGCTTTCCCTGCATCATAAAAAAACCTTACTACCCTTTAACACTTCCTTCACCAAACCTTAGAAACTCCTTTCTATCTCTTAATGCTACCCTTTCCTTAACCATAAAACACTCTTCTTACCCCTTAACAACACCTTTCCATGAACACTACACACCCATAATCTTATCCTACTCTGAAACCTATAAATGTTTTATTACCCCTTAATGCTACCCTTCCCTGAACCCTAAAAGCACCTTACAACCCCATAACGCTATTCTTCTTTAAGCCTAAAAACTCCTTACTATTCTTTTAGGCTACCCTTTCCTAAAATCACTATAACCACAAAACCCATATACTACCCCTTAAAGCTACCCTTTCCAAAAATGGAAAAACCTACCACTACTCATCCCTGAACCTAAAGAATCTTTACTACTTCTTAACACTTTCCTTCACTGAACCAAAAAAACTAATTACTACCATTTAATGTTACCTTTCCTTTAACTCGAACAAATCTCTACTACCCCTCAACACTACCTTACCTTGAACTCTACAAACCCTCTAACATTATCCTTTCCTTAACCCTACAAACCTCTAACTATCCTTGAATGCCACCCATTCCTGAATCCTGAAACTGCTATCCCTTTACACTACCCTTCCCTGAACACTAAACACCAGTTACTACCCCTTAATGCTACCCTTCCATGAACCCTAAAAAACCTACAACTGCCTCTTACAGCTACCCTTCCCTGAACCCTAAACACTCCATCCTAATGCTTAACCCTATCCTTCCCTGAAGCACTAAAAAGCTCTTAATAGCCTTTAAGGCTACTTTTCCTTGAATCCTAATACCTCTTTACTACCCACTAATGCTACCCTTCCATGAACTCTAAAAACTCCTTAATACAGCTTAACACTACCCTTTCCTGAACCCTAAAAGCCCCTTGCTATCCCTTAATACTAACTTTTCTTGAGCCCATAAACGCCATGAAAGGCTCGCTGCGTTTCTGGTGTAAGTTGCCATTATCACCCCTGGGCAGGGTGACGGTGGCGAACATGCTGCTACTGCCCCGGCTGTTATATTACTTTGCGGCATTGCCAATCAAAGTCCCTAAAGGTTTTTTCCGGGATTCAAACTCAGTTCTACTGCAACTTATATGGGGAGGGGGCAGAGCGTGTGTTGCACTTACCACACTGCAGCGTCCAATCAACGAGAGAGGTTTGGGCGCCCCCAATTTCCAACTCTACTACACTGCAGCACAGTTACAGTGGATACTGAACTGGATACACAGACCCACACAGGCAGAATCCTCAAGGATGTTGGCATAATTGCAAGGAGAGCCATTGGTCACATGGCTAACAAACAAAACAGTGAAAAGGGCATCTGACAAGCTATTAAGGGCAGTAGCACACGCATGTTGGCAGAGATACATATAAAAAGGTCTCAAGATATGCCCCTATTCTCCACTTATCCCCCTGGGCCTACTTCCTGGATGGGCTAACGCGGTTAGAACACACTCGCTCACGGCTTGGACGGAGACGGATATGCAGGCAATAGGAGACTGCTTCGAAGAGGGGAGGTTAATGACATTTGAATCCATACAGGACCTCACATCAGTGAGCCCAGGGCAATTTATAGCTTACTATGCTATATGTCACTCAATCAAAAAGACATGGGCGACTGGCGACCAAGAACCAGAGATCTCATCCACACTACATCGTATGCTGCAATATGATAATCAAATAAAAGTTGTAACAAACTTATATAAAATTTTGAATAAACCCCTGGAACCCAACCTGGAGAATTTAAGAGGAAGATTGAATACAGTACTGCCGAATCCGATACCGCAAGATGACTGGTCGAAAGTATTATACCATACTCGAGGGGTATTGAGAAATCCTAGATTTCGCTACACTCAGTTCAACTTCACACACCAAACATACCTATCACCGGCTAGGATTAAACGCATGTTTCCCGGATCTGATCCAGCTTGCCCTCGATGCAATGCCCCACTGGCACACTTTTACCACATGGTCTGGGAGTGTGCCCAGGTAAACAGAGAGTGGAATGGAGTAGTAGAGGAAGTTTCAGAATTGACGGGTCATGTATTTGTAGTGGATCCCAAATCCTGTCTCTTGGGGCTGAGACCGAGAGAAAAGAAACACAGACACCTACATAAGTTTGTAGACTTAGCATACGTAATATACAAAAGATTGATAGCCATGAATTGGAAAGCGCCCAGAGCACCAGATTTGAAAACATGGCGTGCCCTCATACTGCGCTGGACCCGTACAGATGGCCTGGTACTACGAAAATTAGCAGGGGAGGGCCAAACACACACATTATGCGAACCTGGGAAGCATTAGTAACCAAACTAGAGGTTAAGAATGATGAGAGACCACCATGAACTGGACAATAATACACTACCAGCAGTAAGATAGATCCTGACCACCCCTAACATAACACAGAGGAACGGACGATTCTCGACTTGCTAGTAGAAAGGACACCCACACCCACAACCTGTCGGTCTCCACAGCGTAAACCACGTGACGAGTAAATAACTAGAACACAAACAATAACGATAGCCACACCACACAACAAAAAAATAAGACACCAATCCAGCCACCCAGACCATCACAAGCAGAATATTTTACCACAGAGAAGAACGTAGCCAAATAGCTGACTGGAGAAATGTTACAAGTACTGCACTGCTAGACCCAACAACCAATCGCAGCAGACAAAAATACTGAGAGATGCGATAAGATCTAAGTTGTGTTGTTTAGTTTCATTTAAATGTAAACGTTAAAGCTGATCAATTGAATCCGAATATTGAAAACTCAGAATTATTGTAATACGATCTGCAATGGAAACTTAATAAAATATCTTTAAAAAAAAAACTATGCTCAGCCCTATAAGTGACGACTGGAGCTGCAAATAGGCGTGCCACTCCACTTTCTGATGTCCGTTCCTTTCTTTCCATGCCTTCATACACAGATCTGGAGCTAGCACCTGCTTTTTTCTCATCACTTGATGAGCCATTTTTTTCTAAATTTGAATTTGAAACCAATGTCAAAGGAACACATTAGATCATAAAACTACGGGGTTCCAATTTTTCAGGAAAGCCAAACCAAAATCAAAGAAAAGTCCAAGCTTGCCTCATCCTAGCCTCGCCGCTCTCAGTCTGAGAAGTTGTGTGGACATCAGGGTGCCCACGGCTTCGCTTCTAGTTACTGACTGAGGTACCAATCAGCAGTTGATACCACTTCACCCTAAATTTCCAGGCTGTTGGTAACTATCTATTGATTCCAGTTGGGTTACCTTGGTTTGCTGTCAGCGTCATCTATGCTTCTCGCACCTGCTTCGGGTTCAGCTCTGACTGCAAAGTTGTCTGCTCAAATGGTGCTTCATTTCCACACCGGTCCCTGGAAGATATTAGCCCCATAGTTCTAGCCGACTCAAAGCCTAATTAGTGTTGACCTTGCATGAAGCCACGCTTAAGCTCAGTCCTTTGTACTTGGCCTCATACATATACTCTGATAAAACTGTGCCCCCTAGTGCTTCAATGCTTATTTGGACTGCCTCTCCCCATAGCAAACTGGATTTTGGAGATGATAGTGGGGACAAGTTTGGGGACAAGTTTGCCCACAATATGATTTCCCATATATATATATATTTTATTGAAGGTTAACATGCACACAGAGAACATGCCGGGATCCCCAGCCAGTATTAATGGGGTTGACATCTTGGTTGTGTCCAAGAATTTTATTTCATAAGTCACACTATTTCAGTACTACCATTGCCTATGTAGTTGCTACAAGAACATTTCGCCGCAGCCCAAGTTTCCTCAAAGCTAGCATTTTCCCAGCTAGTGCTTATCCTCGTCCCCCCAGCTCTCTATGCTGATCAAGAATCCTTAAATATAATGGATTTCTGCTGCGGTTGGGTGTCCCCAGGGAGGTTCCGCATCCCCAACTCTTAAGTCCTCCCCAGAAGTATGGGTGTCAGAGGGAGGGAAAGCACACTGTCCTGCTATATATCATACCCAGCTCTCCCAATGCTTCATGGAGAGGGTGCTTCAGCAAGTTGAGGTTCTTCCAGATTTTCCAATACGGACATCAGGGTGCCCAGGCCTCCGCCCCTTCGGTGGAGCTCAGGCCTTGCCTAGCGTCCCGAAGCATCACCATCTCTTCAGCCACCACCCATTTCAACAGTTCTCGCTTTGAGCCTGCGCCTTGAAGGCCCCTCGAGGCCTTACAGTTCTTTGCTATCTCCAGTTTAGCTAGGAGTCGTGACAGGTCTTGAAATTGGTTGGACACTTTAAATCTGGTCGTGCAGGAGTATCCGCTGAGTAAGCAGTGCTTGGGATCACAGGGGACCTCACGGTCGATCACCTCAGTGTGCTATTCTCAAATTCCCAGTAGCCCGTCAGGACCGAGCAGACCCAAAACATATGAAAAAATTCTGCTGCTTTTTCACCACAGCTTGGACGCCCTGCATCTGTCAGGCCAAAATGCTGCAAAAGTCTACCAGATGTCAGATAAGCCTGATGTAATACATTAAAGTTGATAAGCTTGAACCTTGCATTTCTAGACACTTTAGGTACTCTGACTAGTGCTTCCCCCCAATTATCCTCTGTTATTGGCATGCCCAGGTCATCCTCCTACTTTTGTTTGAGGGCCGTGAGTGGTAAGGTGTGAGGTCTTCCCAAATCTTCCTGTAGAAACATGTTACTGCTTTATGTGTGCCTGTGGCACTCGTTAGGTATTGACAGGCACTTGACCTGGGGGCTCTGCTCGCCCGTGCTTCCAGTGTCTAGTAACTGCCTCGGTGAGCACCCTGTGAAGGGGAAAATGTCCTTGACGTAAGTCATAGTTACCGTGGAAGTCCTCAAATGGTAGGAAAGCATCCGCTTTGAATAAAGCCCCCATAGAGGTCAACCCAGGCTCCATGCAGCAGGAGACGCCCCTCAAATCACCTCCACTGCAATAGGATTTCAGGGCCATAGGGCATGGAGCAGCCCAATCTGCGGAGATAACGCAGCCAGCAGCGGTGCAATACCTGTAATACAGTGGACCCAGGATCAGACGGATGGCCAAGGCTAAGGAACATTCTAGCCAAGGCCTGAAGGTCCGGAGTGAATACCGCTGTCTCTCTGTCTGGCATTGTGCTGCCCACTATCCACTGTGTCAGCCATTGCAGCTGGCCCACTAGGTGGTAGGCTTCAAAGTCAGGAATGGCCATGCCTCCATCTGTTGTGCACCTCTGGAGCATTGCCAAGATCACCCTCCTGCCTGTCCCCAATACAACAATCAGTGAATTTAGCTCCCTGAAGAATGCACCTGGGATCCACAGTGGAAGAGTGATACAAAAGTAAAGGAGGCAAGGCAAAGCGATCATCTTTAACAGGGCTCCTTGTCCTGCTACAGAGAGGGGAAAGGATCCCCAGAATGTCATGCTACTACGCAGGCCCCGTAATGCCCACCCTGCATTCCCTTCCATAAGGTCCGCCCGGTCGTGGTAGATATGCACTCCTAGAGAAGCCAGGCAGAGCGCCTCTCACTGCAGAGTACCGATGTCCAAAGGGGTCGCCCTGTCAGTAACAGCAGGGAAGAGTCTAGACTTCTGTCAGTTGACTCTGAGTCCAGAGAGAACACCAAAATGTTTAAATAGGCGGTGCACTCCCTGAAGGGCCCCCGCCATGTCCTCTAAGAACATCAGAAGATCATCTGCGTAAAGTGCAATAAAGTTATCTTGCCCTGCCTTACATAGGCCCCTATAGGCATTCCCGGTGCAGGCCAGACACACGAGCAGCTCAGTAGCGAGAGCAAACAGGAGAGGGGACAACAGGCAGCTCTGTGGAGAAGTCTGGGAATATCACTACTCGGTGATTCCCCACCCTGAGGTTATCTCTCTGCCGGGCCCGCTGTAAAATAAAGTCACGATCTTTGAAGTGGAGTAAGCGTGCTACCACGGCCTTGGGGGAGCACCTGGTGGAGGGGGCTGGGAGGGAATCCCGTGGGCACACTCCAGAGCAAAAAAAGTCCCTCAGGAGTCACCTCTCATCGGAGTCAGTCTTCTAGGTACCGCACCATGTCGGGGCATTAACATTTTTCTGGTAGTCTCACCACTCTAATGTTGTTACTACGTCCCCTGTTTTGGCATCCTCTGCCCTGTTCTCCAATGTCTTTAAGCGGGTCTCAATAGAGTTCATGTGTGTGCCGGCTGCCACCACCACCGGGGTGGCCTCCGATATCTCCCTCTCGGTCGCTGTGGTGCTACAACCTAGACAATCTTCCCTTGAACCATTATTGACTTTCAATGAAGCCCTGATGGACATCTTGATGGGAACTTGAGCCAAACCTGCTTCCTGCCTCCCGAAAACAGACAGGTAGCACATCATCACAAACCACCTCCTCGTTACCCTGCCTTTCTAACACAGGATTGCACTCCATAAGATGTGGTTGTTCTAGCCTCCACTTGTAGGGTTTATGCTCTTTCTTTACTCTCTACTTCCCTGGTGTCACGGTGTCTTTTCCTCGGGATCTGCACGCTGCTGAACAAGAAGGCCCACCTCCCGGCGTCATCGACTCCGAAAGCTTTAATAGCACAGAGTTATGATGAAGTCAGGCGGGGGGAAGGGAATTAGGGTAGGGAACAGCTGGGAGAGAGATCTGAAAAGAAAGAGTTTAGAACAAGCATGCATATACTCATTAATGACAATCTAATTCACCATGAGAGCCTTTGCGTACATGCATCTCCATAATACCAAATTGAAACTCTTTGCGATTGGGCAATAGCCCCTTCTCTAAATCACAACACCAGAATGAACTGAGACCTCAGAGTCCCAAGAAAACCAGAGTTCTAGACCATGGACACTCTCTGAAATATCAATCATAGAACCACTTATGCATTGATTAACTCTAAACATTAGATCTCTGTTTAGAAGACTCATAAAAACAATTAAAGAGGTCTTTTCAAATAATGTAAAAACACCTTAATATGTATCTCACATATCATGCATCTTAAAATAATGAAACTGTGATTTCTTTATCTTTGAAACTCCTTTTCAATAAAGGTTCTCCTGTGCATGAAAAGTGCTTTTATTGGAGCGCATTGCTTCCGTGAACTGAAGCGCTTTACCAAGCGCATTTTGCTGCCGTGAACTGATTCGCAGGAAAAAGCGATTTTACTGGAACGCGTTGCTTCCGTGAACTGAAGCGCTTTACTGAGCGTGTTTTGCTGCCATGAACTGAAGCGCTTTACTGAGCGCGTTTGCTGCTGTGAACTGAAGCGCTTTACTGAGCGCGTTTGCTGCCTTGAACTGAAGCACTTTACTGAGCGCGTTTGCTGCCATGGACTGAAGCGCATGAAAAGCACTGAAGCGACCTAAAAGGCCATGCTCGTTAGGCTAGGGGAATGCTGAAAATTCGGGAGAAACAACTTCTTTATGACCTGGGATCTTCACGACCTTACCGCCCATGAGTACGACCTACTCGTGTCTGAATTCCCAAAGGGAATAACTGGAACCTTTGAGTTTCTGCCAAGCTGCCTTTGAAGAAATTCTGCTTTGCTCCAGAGGAAGGTCCCTTGAGGTCTGACTGCATCGAAGTCTTCAAAATAGTGAGCCATGAGGTTGGGTGTGGCTGGGCTTTATAGGCCAGCCACACCCCAATATGGCTGCTGCCTCTAAAAACATGGGAAATGTAGTCCCTTCATAGAATAGCACTGATATGTGCATCTTGATCACCAATGGCCTGAACCTGCAGCTATGTGGGTTTTACCACAAGGCAAGCGACGCTGCTGGCCATTCTTGGAACAAGCGGGGATGACCAGTGGTGCGCATAGCGTGCCGCAAATCCGCGCAGCGGACCTTCGGGTGGAACCTGGACAGCGCGCAGCCTTGATCCTGACACCTGGACAGAGTTGAAAAGAATGGAGATAATTAGGAAGGGGGTGTTTTCTTTTTCTAGCCCTGTTCTCAGATTGGTCAGTGCCAGATGCTTGCTAGGTAGACACTCTCATGTATTATGGGACATTGTCTCAGAAATCTTGCCAGCAGTCTCAGAGGACCTCTGTGCTAATTTGGAGCAAACATTCAAGATGGCCAGGATGTGGCTAAATATGTCATATGGTCAGGCATGGACACAGCTGACTGCTTAGGCAGAGCAGTTGAAACTAGCAAAGTATTCTGGTGTTACTTATGGATGTGATCCACGGCTATGTGGGCAACATTCATGCATTGATCATGAATATGCCATTTGATAGGTCTCGCCTTTTTGATGAGAAGACTGACTCTGCCCTGGAGTATTTTAAGAGAGTAGAGCCACTGCCCACTGAGCCACAAGTATTTTCAGTTTACAGTGCTCCCTTCCAGCCTCATCAGTGCCCCTCGGGTGTTCACAAAGGTGCATAGCTTCGGTGGTCAAGGGTACCAGTATTTCCCTACTTTGATGAATGGCTGCTAAATGCAGGTTTGCCACAATCCATCGTATACCGCCTCCAGGTGACGATGAACTTACTAACATCGCTGGGGTTCATAATGAGTGTGGCAAAGTGACACTTAAGTGCTTCACAGAGACACCGTTTCATCAGGGCCATTTGCATACTATGCACTTTCTGGACTACGCTTTGGATTGACTTGTCAAGAACATTTGGGCTATGATCCTGATGTTTCAGCCTCAGGCCTGAGTTTCAATGAGGATGGCTCTCTCACTTCTGCTAACCGGCCTCCTGCATCCTGCTTGTCGATCATGCCAGGTGGCACATGTTGGCTCTACAGTGAAATCTAAAGTCTCAGTGGGTCCCGCACTGAAGAAACCTATCAGACTCCATCCAGGTTTCAGAGGAGGCTGCAAAAGATGTGCAATGCTGGCTGCTCAACTGCAGTTTGACTAGTAGGAGATCTCTCTCTCTACCCCACTCAGAGCTGACCGTGGTGACTGATGTGACACAACTGGGTTGGATAGGTCATCTGGGAGAGCTGGTGATCAGAATGCTCACATCTCCAGTGGAGACCCCCTCCATATCAGCCGACTGGAGTTGCAAACCATTTGCTTGGTGTTCAAGCATTCTTACAGTCCCTCGTCAACCCCACTGCCTTGTGTCCATCAGCAAGCAAGCAGTTGGGGGTCCTTGGTCCAGTGGCAAGAGGCTCTTCAATTCTGGAACTGGTACTGTTGTCAGGGCATTTCCCTGCACTTGAACCACCTGGTGGCATCTTTAAATGCAAGAATGGACAAACTCAGCTGGTGACGCAGATCATGAATGGCAGTTGCATCGGACGTGGCATAAGGTGTCTACCAGCAATGGGGAGATGCTTGGCTCAATTTGTTTGGCATTGCTGAGAATACACAATTTAGCACTTTTGGAGACACTTTCCACCTAAAATGGAGCATGGGACTCCTCTATGCCTTCTTGCCACTGCCTAAGAAGTTAAAAAACGACCAAGCCCAAGTGATGAAGGTGGCTGCGGATAGCACCAGGAGAATGTAGTACCCGGAATGTCTTGCATAAGCAACTGTCTTTTGATCAGGTTGCCACCTTAAGGGGATCTTCTTTTGCAGTAGTAGGGCAGGGTCTTGCACACAGACCTGCACAATGTACACAGCTCTGCACGTAGAGAATGACTGGTGGCAGTTGACTGCATTCCATCTGCCTTCCAAAGGCAGCCCTGTACAAAATCTATTCATGCTCGAAGCTGGGACAAGTTTGAGGCTTTCTCTGGCTCTCATTACACAAATTCAATACAATCTAAACTATCAGATGTGTTATTGTTTGTTTCTGTCTTTAGCCCAGCTAGGACTGGCAGTGGGCACTGTTAAAGGTTATCTGTCGGCCCTATCATCCTTTTTGTATTTACCGGACCAACCGTCAATCTTTACATCACCTGTTGTAACAAATTTTCTCAAAGGGTTGGTGCATATATTATTCCTAAATCTTTTGTGATGCCTCAATGAGTCCTTAACTTCGTTTTACCTTCCTTGTGTGTATCCCTGATCCCTGTTGAGCTGCTGCACAGTTCTTCTTTACGTTTGGGGACCCTGAAGACTGTTTCTCATTGCTTTAACTTGAGCCTGCCATATGAGTAAGATTCAAGCTCTGTCAGTACAGTCACCCTAAAGACTAGAGTGGCATTTCAAACAAAAGTTCTGGCTGCCTTTCATGTCACAGAGTCAATAATTCTTCTGATGTTTTTTTTTTTGCCTCACCCCACCCCTCGGAAGAACAGGAGAGAGTCCATAATTTGGAGCCCGAAATAGCACTCAACTTTTACATCTGTTATACCAAAGACCACTGGTGAATGATCAGCTCTTTCCACCAAGGTCAATGTTGTGTTAGCATGTGTAGTGCCAGTCCTGAATATCTGTAAGGCTGCAACATGGGCATCAGTGCACACATTAACAAAGCACTATTAGATCAATGCAGAGAGCTAGTCTAAGTTCTTTGAGTATGGTTTTACATTGTTGTGGGGGCAAATTTTCATAGGATGATGTTTTTTAATGCCTGTCGGCACTATTATACCCCAGAAAAGCTAAATAGAATGTTTCGTACAGCCACAAGAAGGTGTCCTAAATGTAAAGGTGTGGGAGATTAGCGACATATTTTATGACCTGTAAAGTCATTTCCGTGTTCTGGCTGCAGATTGTCAAACATCCCTCACTCAAGATGGATTATGAGGTGAAACCCACATCCAGCACTATTCTATCCGGCCTCACTCTTCCTTCACAGGCTGAGAAACAGTGTCAAATTTATTTACATTTACATTCTGGTAGCTCGGTCTATTATTACAAGCCACTGGAAGTCTCCATGTACACCTACATTTGAGGAATGGGTATAGAAAATGAGGAAAATGAGTAGAAGAGAACAATGGTATTTTGCTCGCCTGAATAAGTTACATCAGTATAAAATAATTTGGGGTCTTTTCATTGGGGAAGAGGCACAAAACGAAGGGTATGAAAACTGAAATAGACCTCTGTTTAGACTTTTTAGCATTTTGTTTACATATTTTGGATTGCACTTGCACTTCATTGTGTGGTTGGTAGCTGAACCTGTAGACCCAGCGATTTGTATCATTACCCTGTTTTCACTTAGCTGTGAAAGGTAATAAAGGAACCCATATTGTTACTGCACAGGCATGTTATATCACAGCCCATGTTTTTTCTTGGCATTGTCCATTATTAACCTTGGGTCATATTGACAGCATTAGGTATTATGTTATACATGTGGGCTGGCACTGTCACTTTATTTGCATTGCCACTTTATAATACTCATTAATTGGGGGGATGCTCATTCTTCTTGATAGCTTTAGGTATTATGCTATACACTTAGGTCAGCATTGTCAATACATCCGCATTGATACTTTATATTACTTGTCAATGGGGGATGCCTATTCTTAGGGCTTACCCTGCAGTGATGTGTGGGCACTCATACCTTGAAAGCTGCATCCAGTGGGAAGGGCATTTTGGCCACTAGGCCCTAAAGGACTTTTGGGTTTTTAGTCTGAGACCCACCACCTGGTGAGATACTGCTCTGGTATCTATTCTAAATGTGAGGAATCTGCGGTTAGAAGTACCCATTTGATGAACCAGCTTATTATCTTCAGTAATGATCTTTCTGATGTATACTTTATCAATCTGCAAATTGCTCATGACCTTCCTGCCTCCCTGTTCTGAGGAATGAACTATTATCCGTCCAAGAGGGTCCCAAATTATAGATCTGAACACTGGAATAAATAATCTGTTATTTGGCTCTGTGTATAAGGGTGCAGAAATAGAAAGAAATAGACATCAGCATGCTAGTATAGCTCCTAAATGCAGCACAGTCATCACTCTTGGAGCCCAATGGAACCGATGCGAGTCACACAATGCCATCCACTGGTGCGCAAGAGCTGTTCTGAAAAATTGTGCAGATCTAGCTGTTGCTCGAATGTGAATTTACCTTGTAAAAACAATAGACAAGAGGCGTTTTGCAAAACAGGAACGATTTGTTTAATTAAACATTACGGCTAGGAGAACAGTTACAGAACCGGGGTCTGAGGACTGTCTCAAAGTACATATGCTCTATGTGCTGTTTTATACATTTCTTTGGGTACAATAAGACAATTACAGCATTCCTTTTGAGGTGAAGAATGTGAGCAGTTGTCATAAATAAGGTTCTGATAACAAATACAGGTGTGCCTCGACCTTGCGTGGACACAATGTGGGCCAGCCGGTAGTGTCCAAATGTCCAGCCTGAGGGGTGTCCTCCTCTGCGTGCTGTGCTCCAATTGGCTGTGTGTTCCTAACTTCATGTGGTATTTGATTTTGTGGTGTTTGGGAATGTACACACCCCTATGGCCATGTGTGTTTTATGAGGGCCAATCTTTTGGGACCATTGTAGTGTCGCTGTGCCTATCTGTGATCTGAGTTTCCTGTGTGTGTGTTTGTCTGCCATCTGTGTGCTGCCCCACCTGTAATCTTTTAATCAGTAATCTCAGGCCTAGGACTCAGAGCCTGCCTGATCACGTATCTTGAAGTCAGGGTTGAAGGAGAGTTCATGTTAGGTTGATTAGCTAATAGTGATGTGATTTAATTGGTATATGTGATCGTGTCATGGTGCACATGAACACCGACTTTCCCATTATTAGCATAGCCTAGCACGTGGGGACATTCTAAAGATGAGAAATTTGCATACATCAGAAATAGCAAACTTAAATACCTTCTGTGTTTCTGAGTGCAATAGGACATGTGATCTTAGCATGGCACCACTTTTCTGCTGTGATGAAGTTCCACTCTAATGTATTTAGTTAAAGCTTACAAGGTTTACTTGCAAACCGCGATCATACATTTCTAATTAACAAATAAAATCTTTTTTTTTTTTAAATCATATCACATACAGCAACTCAAGATTAATTTATCACAGAAAAATGACTCCTTTTTACAAAATATAACCAGATCACTATTCTCTGCTTGGTGGGGAAACATTACTTCACGTATAATTATACAATTTCACTATCAATGTAGCTCTTATGTTATACAAATTTAGATAACCAAATATCAGATGATGTGGATTTTTTTCATTTTTGCATAATAAACATTCACATGAATTTAGGGCAACTTTGTACATACAACAGCACTCAACTAAATGTGAACTAACCAGTACAAAATAGCATAAGTATTATTTTATCATCGAACTTAAGCCTATCATTCAGGTAGTTAAGAGATATGCTGTTTTCATGTATGCTCAGATAACCTGAATACGACTTTCTGTGTCCACATAATTCACAATGCACTTAAGACAAGGATTAGATCTCAAGATTTCTTCAACAGCTTTTTGTCCTTATTAGGATCATATAAATCACACTCTGGATCTAGGAATATTCACTAATTTGCAGATCGGATCAGCAAAGTTATGTTCCTTGAGACAGAGACCCAGGAGCATGTCTTGGGGAGCTCTAGGAGAATCATTGATTGATATGATAAGTGCACGATAGGCAGCAGCAGTCCCTGACTACAATGACATAGTTAATCGAATTGCCTGGATGGGTGTGGAAGAACTGCAGATACATTTAACCTTTCAGATTTTTGCTCTTGACCCAGGCATCGTGGTCAAACCAACACTGATTATCCTATTTTCAACTTTTGTTGAATATTTTTTGTGTTCTGCACTAATTAGTATGACATATGTCTTCCAGTATCTTATTAATAATGCCAAATAGCTATCAACATATATATGACGCCTCCTATTGAATTATCAATTACTGTGCACCTGTTTTAAATAATTTCAGAGGGGATTTACAGTGATACTCCAGACAACATAGATCAGCCTCAGTTCATTTAGATTTATTTTATTTGTAATTACATAATTCTTTTGTTAGATGTTTGCTTCGTACTGTAAGTGTCATCCGCTAAGATCAATGATAAGGTTCTAGATGATTTATTAACGAGAATGGATTAAGAGAACTAAAATATACTTAATAAAGCATCCCAACTACTAAATTCTTGAATTGAGTGGTGGAACTGCGGTTGGCGAAGTGGACCGACAGGCCCAGGAAGCGTGTGCTAGCTCTGCTTTCTTTAAAATGCTTTAGAGTGGAATCAGCCTTGTCCCAAAACAGGTGAATGCCATCAAAGGGCATATCCATCAGGTAGGACATCATCTAAGTACCCAGTCGATCGCAACCAGGCATGGAGGCAAATGGCAACCCTGGTGCTGATGGCCAGCCCGTTCACCCAATGGAATCCATCTTGTCCAAGCCACAATGAATTGTGAACCTAGCCTCATCACGACTGTCTTCAATCACCTGAGCAAGAACAGGTCAGAGACCTTTGGAGCAACCAGGGAGGTTTTGTGCCACTGAATTCCAAAGGGTGTTGGAGTAGTGTCCAAACAAGCAATTGGTAGAGGAAGAAGCTTGCTTTCCGCATGTTTCCACCTGCTTAGTTTCGCTGTTAGGAGGGGTGTGGCACCACTATGCTTTCAACTTCTTTTTAGAGTTACATGACTATTTGGACTGCAGCAAAGACTTTTAGAGTGGCCTTGCTGACTTCTGGACTGGGACTGGGGTTGAACTTTTGATGCAGACTGTGATACGAAGCAATCCTGGCGAGGAGTTTTTTTTTATGCTTGCCAGTGTGGAGCTTTGCCTCGAGGTCCCTGATGGTCTTCAGGTTTATCGGCATGCAGTCGCTACAGACCTTGGAGTTGTTGCTTGACACCAGACACCACAGGCATACCTGGTGGGGATCTATCACAGATATGTGTTAGCTACATCCCTTGCACACTAAAGAAAACTTTTTGTGGTACAATGTCTCTGGGAGACATGAAGGGGGCTCCAGCTCTGTCTCTGGTGGTGTAGAAAGAAATGAAATGACATCATCACGCAGAGGTGGTGCCTATATAGGCCCCACATGTCATTTCCGGAGTCGAATGGCATCAGTGCGGAGTCGCACAGGTCCACCTGACAGCATACTGAAGTATGGCTGAAAAGTTTCCTGATCCACTCTAATGCCTGGGGAATTTTCAAAATGTGAAGAATCAGCAGCTAGATAGTCTCTACCAGAAAGGACATTACCAAAGCTAAATAACTTGTTCATTAACTCAGTCAAAACTCCAACCAACTTGTCATTAATGGGCTTTATTACAAACAAATGCTAATATATCTGTACTACTAGAAAGAATTAAGCTTCCTAGCTCTTTATATTATAGATTTCTATGAGCTCATATGCCATCAAAGCTACACGTAAAATATTGAATAATTAATGTTGAGGCAAACAGCCAGGTTTCATGCAAAGCAAAAATATCTATTGACCTATAAAGTTTATAAATCTGTATTAACCAATAAATTAATCAGGCCTACTGCATTCCAGGATACATTTGATACTAACTCTCAATCAGTATGAGGTGTACTTATGATGCCTTTGTTCCAGCACTGCTAGCACACAAGACCTGTCTCCATCCTGGACTGATTGATAGCAGGGTTGGGCACTTCCAATTCTACTTCATCGTCCCCATAATATGCAAGTACTCAGACATTTTCCTCCTTTTTAGCTGAAAAAAGCTGACTCGAAAATTGAAGTTTTGAAGCTGTTGAGAACAGCCCTAAAGCACCTGTTTAAGAATGTATTTTCCTGTGTAAAATTATTTCTGTGTTTTACAGTACATTTAACAACTATGCTTTTGTGTACTCTGATTTTGTCCTTTGACCACTTCAGCAGATATAGGCAATATGACATGAAATTGATACGAGCACAACATAATAATTTAACCAACCTACTTAGCACAGAAGGAGAACTTAGATAGTTCCTACTTTTTTGCTGAGCTTATGTTTATAAAAGCCACCAGTACAATGTTATTTGGTTAACAACAGTGAGCTGCAGAATTATAAGCTGCTTCCCCGGTTACGATGTGCATCATTAGTTTTTGGCACAAAGAAAATCACTGCCAGCAATGTATTAGAGTTAGTGCTAGAGCTCGGTTTATTCACAAGTTTATGATAAAATGCAGTATTCCCTGAGTATCTACTTCTCGTTACGTGCACGTTAGCTCAAATACATTTGTTATATCAGACGGGAAAGGATTGGTCAATAGCCTCTTGTCACACGGCTATCACCCTCATCCCTTTCTGTCTGTATTCCCCTCGGACTATTTGTTAGTTGTGAATTTAAGAGTGGTTGATTTTATTTCTTTATGTTTGAACATGATTTGATTATAGGCGAATGTTTAATCTTTTAAGTCTATTTCTTGTTTAGTGTCTTAAATCTTGGTTGCAATCAAGGCTTTTCTTAAGCTTCTTTTTCTTCATGGGGTTTTGTTCTCCACCATTTTTATGTGCAAGGTGAGTACTAGCTGTCTGTGTGTTCAGTCTCTTTCGCAATGCTGAAGATTGAATTCGTTGATCAATTGGCTCCCGAGGCTCTTCAGCTCTGGCTTTAGCAAGAGCCATCATGCAATACTAAAAACATCACTCAATCTACAAATGATGTCTTAGCCAGGCCTTATTCAGAAGGTGTCACTTGTGTGTCAGCAATTGGATTTTCGACAATTTATAATCCTGATTGTATTTGGTATGTTTTGATCAACAACATTTCTAGGATTAAAGTATATGCCATTTTATAACATTGTCTTATGTAAGCTAACCAACGAAGAGAGCACAAAGTTTGTAGCTTTTGTCATCAGAAGTATATAGGAGATAAGGTGTTTGTCCTCTTCCTCTCATATCATTTGTAATTGCAGCCTAGTTTGACCTGTCACTGCCAGCCATAATACCAGTCGTTTTTAGTCTGGTTTAACAGCACAGCTGTTGTCAGACTTTAAGTGATCACCAGAAAAAGAGCCTTAAGAAGCAGTACTAAGAAAGAGGCTTAGACTCCATTGACATGTTGGTCATCCTCTCTACTAGCTTCTTTACTGGACAAAAGCTGCTTGCTGCCACTGAAAAGGAGTATCTGTTTTGCCTTTTGAAGAATCTTTTGGTCATTGCAATAGGCCTGAATTGTTTATGGTGGCAAGTGAATGATCAAAGCTATAGGCCTGGTTTGTTTTTTGGTTAAATTTCTGTCTAATTCCATAGATCTGCTCTGTTTATTATGAAAAGTTATACTAGAGGCTGTAGGCCTGACTTCACCAGGGAAGCTCATAGGGCACTGAAGAACTCTATGGTTTTGTTGTTGGTTACAGCCCTTTCAAAAACAATCGATTCAGGCGATTGGGCATCAGGTCAGGCAGTACAGAAACTAGCTCCATTCACCCATCTGTTGACTAACGGTATTTTACCTGATCACATGTGCATATCAGCCTGAAAATTGATACATTCCAGTGCAAGGCTGCTGGGCCCAGTACTTTAGTTTGGTATTTTTGTCTTATATAGGTTCACATTCATTTTGTTATTTTTTGTTTAATTGTTAAGGCTTGCAGCAGCTCTCTAAACAGTGCTACAGGCTCACTTGTGTGTTTCTCTTGTTACCTACAGTGTTGTGCATCTCACACAGCTACTGCTTATAAACCAGGCGGTTGGCCTCCATCTTTAGAAACATGTCAATGTTCTTAGATCAGTAAAACAATGAAACAATAAGCACAATACCACTGCAAGATGGCCACCCATTGTGATGTTTACTGAGGGGCAATCCTTGGGTAGTATTGTGCATAGTGTATAATTGTTTGATCATTCCTAGATGTCCTATTTGTAAATGTGATGGCCACTCTAGAGCTTTAAAACAATGAAAAACTATGCACAATTCAGTTCCAAGATGGCTGGCTGCTCCAGTGTTTCTTTTTTATTGCCAGCATTTCCTGAACATGTGTAGGGAGTGTCATTTTTCATTTTTGTACTTTATGCTTTGACTTTATATTGCTCATTCTTATTGATGTTGTATGTGTTTTCCTGTAGCAGAGTTACTGAGTGACTAGGGAAGTGTGACGGCCACACTAGAACTTTGCAACGATGCACTCTGCACAATTCTGTTCCAAGGTGGCCAGCCACTCCAAAGTTTAATTTTAGACTTCTTTTTGACAACACATAGCCACCATGTTTATGGTGCTGCATTTTCATTTTTCTACTTTAATGCTTTGAACTTATATTGCATACTCTTGTTGATTTTGTGCATGTTTTCCTGTAGACGTTAGTGGGTGACTACAACAATGGATGCATGAGTAAAAGATTGCATGTATAACGAGTGTCTCAACTCACTGGTGGTTTCAGAGGCACTTTCATTTGTAAACCAGACCTATTGGCGCAGCCAATTCTTGCTGCTGTAGAAGTTCCTTGGTTGGAGACTGTTAGATGCTACATTCAGAACTTCTAACGTAGTACAACATTTGGAGTACCCATTTTGGGTGCCTTATGGATTATGGCTGCAGGGCACAACAGTTGCATGCTTTGTGTGCTTCAAAACAGCACTTTTAATAGTGACATGTGTTGGCATCACTCAGTATCTAAGTTGCATTCCCCATTGTAAACACCAACAGTTCACATTGATGCCTCTCTGAATAATGGTGAGATACAGAGGGGGGAACTGGGAGGCAGCAGTGCCAGATGGCTATAGGTAGAACCGTTTTGCACATAGTAGAAATGTGCCCTGAAAGTGTTACGCTTGATGCATGATAAAGTCAGTTTGTATTAGTCTGGTTTCACCACAAGGTGGTGTGCTTTACCTCACCTTATGGGAGCACTTGCCCTGTTTCCACAACTAGGTTTCACGTATGTACGAATATATTTTTGTATATGGGGGACAGTGCACTCCACTGTCGGCAACCTGTAGTCTACATGATGTTCCTCCAGATCAGTGGCTCTTAACATGTGGGCTGGGCACCCTAGGGGTTACATGACTCCTTAGAAAATGAAATATTATTAACACATTAATAAAGTGTATGCAAGTAACTAAAATGTAAAATTGTAAACATTTAAATGTTAATTAAATGTGAAGGAATTTGCTATTGGAGGCTAAGTTGGTGTCCTCAGATTGATTTGTGGGAGCAGTGCAAATGTATCAAACAGAATATAGTATGAACAATGGCTGGCCACAGTTGAATTTAGAAAAGCACCAGCCTTCCCATTAAATGATTTTTTTTATATTTCAAAATTAAACAAAACATCTCATCATGTTTGTATTTGTTTATTGAATGCTTGTTTCTGTATGATTGTGTATTTTTTGAGGTTCAAATCAATAAAATTGCTTAAGCTCGGGCCCCCGGTTTTGAGTGATAGTTTTGAGGGCTCCCTGGATACCAGTAGTGATTCAGAGAGGCCCTCAGGTTTCAGTAGTGATTAAGTAGGGTTCCACAGAAGTCAAGTCCACAGAAGTCAAAATGTTAAGAACCATTGCTCCGGACCACGTACGTCTGTACTTTGTATTCAGGGACAGATTTTCTTGTTGACACTGTTAGGGGCCCATCTTCATGTGGGCACGTTATTGTCAGTTGAAGTTTTGTATCACTGATTCATTCTGAGTGTAAACAGTCTTAACCACCTATTTGCAGTGAATGGAAGATAAATTCCAAGAAAATGGCATAGGGTCCCCGCCATGATAACACGTGAGGTGGCCACACTAAAGCCCATATTTATGGGCTTTGTGGTGCAGGGCAGCGTATCAAGTCACCGCGCTGAGCTGCCCTGCAGTACATGGAAAGGGCATGACTGCGCCGTATTTATTCAATAATATGCATTCCTGTTCTACCCCACCCTCCCACCTGCGCTGGTGCCCTTTTGGCAGCCTAGCGCCATCCTTGCATGCAGGATTGTTTTTGTGCAGGAAGGGACAACTTCCTGCACAAAAACAATTCTGACAAGCTTTTTCCTCTTTCTAGGTGCGCTGCAGAATGCAGCACACAGAGAAGAAGGAAAGAATGAGGAGAAATATACATATTTCTCCTCATTACGCCTCTCCTGGAGAGTCGTATCTTTTTGGCGCATTCCCAGCTTTACAAGTTCTTGTAAATCTTGGAATGTCAAAATACATGAATGTTGCTTGGGAATACCCAAACAAAACCTATGGAAATGCTTCCCTGGGGCAGGGTAATGCAATGCAGCGATTTGCCCTGCATTACATTATTCGAGATTTATAAAGTCACGCAGGGGCACGCAATGTGCACTTGCGTGGTGTCTTAAATCTCACTTAAGGGTTACGTCGCTCTTGCACCAGGCCATGAATGTGGTCATACATGAAATTCGGGTTCTTAATTAAAACTCATTACTATAATTTGGCACCTAGTTACTCACCTGCAAGTTGCTTCCACATAAATTGTGTGCGCCAATTTAGTGATTCAAGAGCAGGTGTTATATGAGTTGGGCGAAGGGATATTTACTGTGTTACAGCTAACGTAGCCTTTGCTACACGTTTAGCCTTTGTGCTGCGCCTTTATAATTTCTTGAGAGACGCCTGTGAGCAATTATCAGCTTTCCTGTGGCCATTACATTGAGCAATAGCATTCTCACCCTTAAAGCCAGAAAACACCCTTGTGTGGATTCACTGATAGCTCTGACCTGTACTACCAGAAAAACAAAATTGTCCTTTAAAACGTGTGTGAATTGTGAGCGCGTCGGGAAAACGTAGGTGGAAACAACAGTGAAATATAGAAGGTTAAAAGAATATGATCTTTCTACGTAGTCCATGACATGGTCTTGAAATAACAAGCCACATGTTTCCACAGGAACCGATGACATTCAAAATGCAGTTCTTTCCCTCAGGGCACAGCATTACTTGTTTACCCTGTAGCTGCCTCAAATCCAGATGAATCGCACACTTTTCTTATCTTTTTACATATCAATGTCTGCTTTATGACAAGGCACACATTCAGTTTGTACTTTGCGCTCGGGCATTTAGGCCCATATTTATACTTTTTGACGCAAAACTGCGCCAACGCAGTTTTGCGTCAAAAACATTAGCGCCGGCTAACGCCATTCTGAAGCGCCATGCGGGCGCCGTATTTATTGAATGACGTTAGCCGGCGTTAGCCGCCGCCGCCGTCTGGTGTGCGTTAAAAAAAACGACGTACACCAGGCAGCGCCGGCGTAGGGGGATATGGGGCTTGGGCGTCAAGAAATGGGGCAAGTCAGGTTGAGGCAATTTTTTCACCTCAACCCGATTTGCGCCATTTTTTTTCACTCCCAACCCCCATAGAAATGACTCCTGTCTTAGCAAAGACAGGAGTCATGCCCCCTTGCCCAATGGCCATGCCCAGGGGACTTCTGTCCCCTGGGCATGGTCATTGGGCATAGTGGCATGTAGGGGGGCACAAATCAGGCCCCCCTATGCCACAAATTTTTTTTTTTAAAAACACTTACCTGAACTTACCTTAATGTCCCTGGGATGGGTCCCTCCAGCCTTGGGTGTCCTCCTGGGGTGGGCATGGGTGACAGGGGGTGTCCATGGGGGGATGGGGGGGCACCTCTGGGCTCCTTCAGAGCCCACAGGTCCCTTAACGCCTGCTTTTTGCAGGCGCTAAAAAACGGCGCAAAAGCGGCTGTACGTCATTTTTTTTGACCCGCCCACTCCCGGGCGTGATTTTTGCCCGCGAGTATAAATCCGACGCACATGCCTCGGAGTCGATTTTTTTGACGGGAACGCCTACCTTGCATATAATTAACGCAAAGTAGGTGTCCACGCTAAAAAATTACGCTAACTCCATGGACTTTGGCGCTAGACGCGTCTAACGCCAAAGTATAAATATGGAGTTAGTTTTGCGTCGAAATTGCGTAAAAAAAAATGACGCAATTTCGGCGCAAACGGAGTATAAATATGCCCCTTAAGGTTCTACAGAATGCGCTGAGAGATTTAGAATGTTGGGGTGTGGCATTAAATGGATGGCTTTTATTGGAGGGAGGCAATGGTTGCTCTGGAAAGCTAAAAATAAATCCTGATTAAATGAACATGGAATCTTGACTTTGTCATTGAGCAGAAGGACTTATAACACAGTTTACAGCTACACATGCACCCTGAAATTTCATCCGTTAAACCAAAATGTATTCCAACAAATCAAGTTTGAAGAATGGAGCAGCATTGGGGCAGTATAAATAAAGCTCAAAACGTACAACCAACATGCTTTCACCTGATGCCTCGGGGTGGTCTAATGTCTACGCTAATTAACCTAGAATAGAACAGGTGAGATATTTGCACTTGACTTCCCCACTCAACCTCCCCCTCAGCACTTGACCGAGTTTTGACATCCTGAGCCAGTCACTTTATCTCTCTAGCTCATATCTAACATATCAGCACCGTTTAGAAAAAAAGCAAACCACTATTATTAGCATCTATAAAAAAATGACCTCTACAAAACTAAAGGACATCATTTTGTTTTGGCGAATTGGTTTTTCCATACGGTAGCATCAGAGTCAGCCAGGTGGCCAACATGACCAGTTGTGTGTTGGAGATAAAGGCTTCACAGAGTATTTATGCGGGTCTTTGAGCTATGAAGAAAGGGACAAAGTGGTCCTCATTAACACAAGACTTCACACTTAAACGGCAGACCTCCAGAGAAAACAGTGAATCTAGTAAAAGAGACTTAAGGTGTTTATATTCAAGTACAGATATTTTGTAAAAAGTTCACTATCACCCAAAATTAGAAACACAGATTATTTAGCCTACGATGCAAGACGTCGGCAGCCATAAGGCTAAGCACATCCTAAACAGCATTTATCTTATAAGGGTGGGATTTCAACATAGTAGTTGGAAGTCAGAGATATCAGATTAGTGAAAGGGACCTGTTGTGTGTACATAGCGAACCAAAAAATGTTTCTTATACTGTTATCATGCGTGATGGGTGTCAGCAGACCTTTGACTTTAACAAGATAATACTTCTCAGAGAAGCCACACAATTATTTAAGGTAAAGGCTCATTAATCAAAACAATTTCAGAATATGTGCATGTATGAATAAACCAATTTATTGTGAGTTAACATCATACATTTGAGACTGTATGGATTTTCCTACCAAACTCAATTCAGTACCATTGCACAAACACTATGGGCCAGATGTATGAAGCATGTTTTTAGTCGCAAAGGGGCAGATTCTGTGAATCGGCCCTTTTGCGACTTGAAAAATGCTTTTGGGATGTACAAAGCCTAAACAGCCTCTACACGCATGTACTTGGAAAGTTATGGCGAGTGCACGTTTCTAGGTATACTTCTAGAAAGTTGTGTGACATTTCCAATGGTTTCCGATTCCCACTGTGTGAACAGAGGAAACCGTCACCAGTGTAAATTCATATTTTTTTCGCCAGGGGGAATTTTCTTTTGCCATAGAGAACACCCTTTCGCTACACCTCCACCAAATCCAGATGTGATCCATTCCCCTTCCCACTCTGGAGAAACATACATGCTAGCTGGAGTAAAAATCCAACCTTTTCCTAGATGGGAAGAGGAATGAGAAAAGTTAGTAAATACAAAGAAACGCCCATGTTTGTTGATGTTTTCAACCTTTCAAGGCTAACTATGCTTTGGAACGCTCAGTTTCCCACAACTCGAATGGGATTTATGGGTGCAGAAGACTCCCCACTCGTGGCCGAGCATTCTGCCCACGTTAAGTTTAGTTAATGGGCTATGCTGACAGGAAACCCAATGGTGATTCCTGACAGGCATAACAAAAAGATAGCAAATATATGTTCATGGCCGAATTTATCTTTGTGAGTAGGGCCCTATGTTCTGATAATCCTGATGTAACTTCCATCTGGGAAGAATACCACAAATGGGTTTCGGTACCCTACTAAAGCAATAAAAGACAATGAAAGAGTACTGAATTCAAGGGCATATATGTTGATGATCATTACATTTTATGATTTCTGGTATGTCCAACAGAGCTTTCATTATAAAATGAATAATATATACAAACCTATTTTCCCTCGTTGTGCGCAGTCTTATATTTCCATTTCAGGTAATGGCGGAGAGGTACATTGCACTATTTCACCTTCGGAACAGCCAGGACAATGGGTGTTATAGTTCCATCACCACCCCCTCTCACTATTTGGATTATAACACACTCATGCTTTTCTCAGGCTTTGACTCCAATTCGTGTGGACTACGATGCAATTTCAGGGTCTTGGACACGGGGATATTTTGTCATGGCCACTAACATCACTTGACAATACATCTCAAGATTATTTAATTTCTTGAGGCAATCCTGTTGGCCATCTGTGATCATACAAAATGGCAAACAAAACAAGCATTGGCAAAGCCAATAGGTCTCAGCAACGAAAGAGCTATTTGCATTGTCAATCTCAAAGTCTTTTTAGCCATGTTATGTATTAGCACATCTGCTGTCTCCACCAGAAATAAAGAGTTCTGCCAAAACATTACCTGATGTAAATTATTAGAGTAGCCTCGATAACAGATGCACCATCAGTGGTCCCACTGCTGTCAGCGATAGGACCGACAACCACAAAATAACATCCATCAGCAGGAGGGCACCCATATAAGTGGAATTCCAACCTTATGTGCCCCATAAACTGTAAATCGTGTTGCCAAAGTGGCTGTAGGCATAAGCAGAGGAGTAGATTAGTCATTATGATTGGGGGCGTGTGGGGGGTGTGAGCTTCAGATTTCCCAACAATTGCGCTGGAACATCTTGTTAAAACACACCATATGAGCAGCAGGACACGAGGGGGCTTAAGAGGCAAGGGAAAGAAAGAGGAGTGCAGATTGTTAGAGGTACTTCAAAGCAATTTTTTTCAAACGAATCAACATTTTTAAGGCTTTCAAAACATGGGCAAGAGAGTGTGTGTTTTTTGCTAGTGTGGGCATGTAACAATCTCAGGTGAAATCCAACAGACACTTCACATTACCCAACTAAAAACACAGGTACCCACATATTTACTACAGAATACATTTTTAGGGGGGTGTAACACCCCAAACACCCTCCCTGGAGAGCATCCCCGGAAGCCACTCTTTTGTAAGCAAACCAGGGCGTCGAATGTTAACCATGTCATTCCTTACTCAAAGAGGCCATTGGTGAATAATGTCACACCACACCTCAAAGCCCAAGTAGACGGCTTCAAACAAAGGAACATTCAGAACGCCTGTTGTTGATGATTGTTAGGGATGCAGGGATGAGGAAAGAGAACTGTTGTTTCTTTACACTGGATGGCCCCTTTGATGTCTAAAATAGGTTCTACAGCAGTTACAAGCAAGCAAACGCCTGCAGCGCTATAGGAGGATGCAAGATTGCCCATCATCTCTCAAACTTACCATGAATATAGCCGTATATACATTTTTGTCATACAAGTTATTTACGTAGTTATCACCCCAATGCAGGTAATAGAAAATCTACACCCAGAGGAATGATAGTTTTGCAAAGGAGATTTAGGACACAATATTTATGTCAGACAATATTTCTGTAGACAATGTTCTGACATACAACTACCTTTAACTGACTCTGCCTGTCTTACCTGTTCATTTGAACAAAGTTCATCAGATGAATCCATGTCACTGGGACACTTTATTTCTAGTCCCGGCCTTTCGCTTAGCTGATGATGATGAGCACATTCTACAAGTTGTAATTTGGGTTCAATTCAATTGATAGGTGGCACTTCTAGAGCGCACAACTATGATGCACATTTTCTTTGAGCTATGCACATTATTGTCATCAACCGGAGGACGAAATTAGAAAACAGCAAGGTTTAAGGAGCAAAAATGATGAAAATGAAAGGTTTCAAGATTGAACGTACACACCTGAAAAAAATGATTTGTAAAATGAATTCCCAGCACTAGAAGAATTGTGTCCCGGCAACATGAGTTTATCTGGTGACCGGCCTTAAAACTAACTAGTCAAGTTGACTGTCTGGTGAGATGTCTTTCGGGCAGGACAGTCACAGCCCATCCCTGTGAACCGTTTACCATCCAGTCTCCAGGATGTAGTGACTCCGTGACGGCTTGTGATCCACAATACTGCCTGGACTGACAGGATATGCGAGCATGTCCGGTGGTCACAGGGTGTAAGGGATATAAATAAATGGGGGAGGAGACCCTTGTGGTTCATTCCGCACCGCAAGTAACCAGCTCGTGTGTGTGGTTATTTCTGCGCAGAGGATTTGCATGCAGCGCATGGCATAGGCCGTCACACAGCCCTCTGAAGGCTGTCTTCGATCTTATTGCTCCATTTGCTCTGTCTCGGGAGCCCCTTCTTAAAGGCTCAAATTCATGATGGACGAGAGGCAGCAAATATGACAGCACCCTGCTTTTGTCGTCCATATACCTTCTCCCTGCCTCCTTGCCCTTCGACTATCGGTAAACTGATGCAAGTTTCCAATCGGAGGGCATCGGGATCTAGCCGAGGCCTCCCTAGTTCCCAGAGCCTAGCGTCTCATGCTGCTGTCAGGATCATGACAGGGCACAGAGTGCCCCCGTTCCAACAGCCAGCACAGGGGGTCATATATTTTCACTTGCTGCTGGGCCTCAGTGAAGTGCTTTTAAGGCATGTCAGTCCCTAAAGCGTGGGTCACCTCCGAGCTCATCTGAGGAAACCCTGTTTTTAATTGCTCCCACGTTTGGCAGATACGAAAACTGAAGTACGGAGTTAACTGACAGATAAGTTTGCTCTACGACCCCACCAAACCACGTGATTTGCTCATTAGCGCACCGTTCAGTCAATGCGAAAACGTATTTTGCTCCAACCTCATAATAATAACAGTCAGAAAAAGAGCATAATAATAATAACAATCAGAAAAATAATATTAACATCGACGACGATAATAATAAAAAAGAAGTTGTTTTTGGTGGTTGTACATAATAAACGTGTTACTAGTATCAAAACGAACAGCACGTATTTTACCAATCTAGAAGTGATAAAAGGCTGAGACACCTTCATATCTGCTGGTGGTGTACACGATCTGGAAACATTGTGTGCTCAGGAAACATCATGCGCTCGGACCTGAGCTGCTAGGAAAGGGGGCTCTTCTGAAATACAAACAGGACTCAGTGACATGGCACTGCCAGGGATGCAGATGCACAGGCGCGTCAGAGGCACCAGCCTGTCAGAAAGACTTCCCAACTCCCTATACTTCAGGCTTTGCAGCAGAGATAAAAAGGGAAAAGAGAAGAGCGATACAGAGAAGGGAAGACAGAGAGGAGAGGAAGCTGCAGGGAGAAGGATGGGGAAGATATGTAGAGAGGGATAACAGACCCAGGCACAAGTGAGAGACACATGCAGAGAGTAAAAGGCGAATAAGGGTGAGAAAATAAGAGATAGTAAAAAAAAGTGCTATGGCCTGAGCAGCGCTGGACACATCATAGCGCTCTTTTTTGTCTGATAGAAGAGGTGGCACAAGAAACACAACACGGGGCAGGGCAAGCAACATAGCACGGGTAGGAGTGGAGGGCGGGTAGGGGAAACTCACGTCTTATAACTCTGCATATTGTTTTGTTATATTGTTCAGCTTTTCCCTTTAGTGCTCTGGCGGATGCAAACATGTAAACATGCAAAAGTGTCTGATATGAGTATGGAAAAGTTAATTTAGAACGGTAGAGAGTGAGAAGCAGATGGACATGACAGGGGAAAAGATGGGGATGTGGGTGGGTAGGAAGTTGGGGATGTGGGCGGGCTGGACAGTTACAGAGGGGTGAGAGGGAAAAGAAGCATCATGCAACATGGATGGGGGCGGGTGGAAGGTGAAAGGAGCGACAAAACATAAGCACTCATATGGAGTGCTTCAACACAAATAACAAATGTAGTTCCAAAACGGCAACAGTGGATGGATACAAGTACTTGGTCCATGCTCCAGGGGAGGGCCAAACACAAGAAGAGGGTATGACCCGTGCACACCATGACAAATAGGAATGAGGGATACAAGAGCGAAGGTGAAGCGAATAAATGGTAAGTGTTGGACAGGCTGTAAGCTCACTTGATTGTGAAGAAAATGTCTTGAAGAGACAGTGCATGCGCTGTCTAGCCCAGATCTAAAAAGGATCCCACAAAATAGTACACTAGGGAAGATCTGGTGGTTAAAAGCTTTTTCTTTTCAATTGCTTCAGTGTATTTTACTTAGGGGTCAGTATTGTATTTTTAAAGTAATCGCAAGGATGTTGCTAAGTGTCACCTTTCACTAGACTCTTTCCATCCATCATGTTTTGATGTTTCAGATTACTTAGGACCCCATTCTAAAAAGTTTTGTGCATGTGAGTAAAACATATATGCACAAAAGCGGTATCTCTAAATGGAAATAACATTTTCCTATTTGCAGAAAAAGTCAAATTGGCAAATTGTCTGCAGTTGTAAATGTAATTCGGGGGTGTAAAAGAGGGGTTCTCTGTAGTTTTTACTACCATTGCCTCACCCTCTATCCCTGGCTTCTAGGGGGCCCTCCTTAGCTCATTTTCCACCACTGGCATTCCATGGCCCCATCTCTGGCCTTTGTTTCTCTCTCACACTATCTCCTTGTCGGGCTGCGTCTTTTCCTTCTCTCTGTTTCCCACCCTCTTTAACTGTCTGTTTGGCACTCTCCACTCTTTTCTACTTCCTTCCTTTTGCTGCCTTTCTTACCTTTGTCTCATAGTATAACAAATATGCGTGATATCCCCTCTCTAAGACATGCAATCTTATATATCCCCTTCCCCTTTTATGCTGCTTCAGGTTTATGCTGCCTTGCTATTATCATCAAACAGCACTCTCGTCTAAAACGCTACCATGAACTGTATGTTTTTTGTCCTTTCCGTCTCTCTTCTTTTAGCATGCCTTCTATCTCCCCAATTGTTTTTTTCTCTTTGTCCTCTCTCACTTATAACGAAATAGCTATGCAAGCATGTTTGTTGTACACACTGCTTTAGTGGCCTAACTTTCCTTGATCAATTTGCTCTTTTTAGTCAGTCTAAAAAGGTTAGTGACTCATTTAACCAGGATCACAATAAATATCAGTAGGTAACTGAGACTTATTACCATAAGTTGTACTTCGCCAGGTGGAGGCATTAAGGGCTAGTAAGCTTCATTTGTGTCTGTTCAAGTAGGATATGTTTCCCAGAGGACCTACCACCCTGATCGATGTCCATTTCGGTTTACCGTGAGTCATCATTTTGCAACACTCCAAGTCACTGTACTCTCATCAGTTTGTGGTGTATGATGAAGGGAAATGCCCAAACATAGTTAAAGCCATCAAGTCTATTTTTAATGTGCGTTTTGACATGCCTCTGTGTGTTGTACCATAATAAAGCCTGATCTACTGGCTTTGACAATGTTTGTTTCAAGTTGTGTTGTAGGTGTTTAGACTTTCTGGGTGAATTCAGTGCTGTTGGAAATGACTCACTTCCATCTCTATGACATTGCCACTGCTTCACTTGCATAAACTTGTCCTGTTGGTGTATCAAGTTTGTTGTGTTTGATCAAGGGCACGGGTGTCGAGGTGTGGTGTGCGTGGTATTAATTATTTTAAATCACTAACCTTTATCCAATTGGTGCACTAAATTCACAGTATTCCAATACATTAAATTTAAGCAATAAATGTGTGTGTTACAGCATTTACAATTAGGTTGTTAAACATTACTGTAAGAAAGGGGATTATTTTCTGTGGATGGTGCCTACCTCAAATATTAACTTATCAATGTTAACCCTAAAGACACCAAAATAACCTGACCTCAGTCCCTTAGTGGATATGGCAAAGAGCAGACAGGGTTAACTTACACAAATGTTCAAAGTATGTATGCAGTAATGAAACAATAACAAAATCAAACCACCAAACAATAACAATCCCAAAGTGAATGAGAAAAATAGAGTAAAATTCAGTAAACAAAATGACAAAAATCTGATAACGGGAACCGGAGGTAGGAATTTTAAAACTCGTAAGTAAAAATAACCCTGAAAAGCACTAAGCACCTATGATAATCTATCAAAGTGTAGTCCAGAACCTAGGCTCAATTTTAGGCCTACTGCGGTGGGGCACAGGTCAAATACATCAATTGGATTTGTCCTGGTCGAAGATTTTGGGGGTCATTATGACCCCGGCGGGAGGGGATAATGTGGCGGTAGTACCGCCAACAGGCTGGCGGTACTTACTGCTACATTATGACCGTGGCAGAGATGCGACAGTAATACCACCAGGCTGCTGCCAGCCTGCAGCCTTGTGGTCCCGGCAGTTGTAATCCGCCAGCTTGTCCATGGTGGTTTAGGCTGGCGGTATGGGAGACTCGGGGGGCCCCCATGCACATCACCATCGCGAAATCCGCGCCGGACGCACCTCAACATTGCCGCCAGCTCGATTACAAGCCAGCTTCAATGTTGTGGTGACTTTTCCTCTGGGCCAGCGGCCGGAAACGCTATTTCTGTCGTCTGGCCCAGCGGAAATGTCATAATAGGGCGCAAAACATACCGCCAGCACTGGCGGTTTGTTGGCGCCCACTGCTTCGGCAGTCTTTGCAAAAGACCGCCGAAGTCGTAATGAGGGCTTTTATCTTTTGACTAGTCTTTTTTTATGCAGCTCAACATTATCCAGAGGGTCAAGCCTGAAGCAGTACCTGAGGAAGGTGCATCAAATTTGGACACCTTTGCCATAATGTCACACTGACAGCTCCACAGGTATTGGAAGTCCAAACATTTTCTAAGTCCCAGCTTTCTCAGCATTTCTGGAGCAGCTCCACTGAGTCACGTTTAAGGCTCCCAGGACCTCAGGGACAGCACTTGATGCAGAGGTCACCAGCAAGTTCCAGTCCATGTCCAGGTGTTACTGGTCAAATGGTCACTCCAGAAAAAAGCCCTCTTGTAGCTTGTGTCCTTGGGGGCCAGCCAGCCAGCTGAACCTTGGAGTCTCCTTTTATGTTGTCCTAAATACAAGAGGAAGTAGATTCAATCCATCAAGGCTCCTCTCCAGTCATAGACAGCAGGTCTAATCCTCTTCTGATCTTCTGTAGGTCAAGAAAATGTTCGTAGGAGGGTTCTTTGTGATGCCACATTTATGGCATACTTCGTTTGCCTTACTCATTTATGGTTGGCAGCAGCTAATGTGTGGAAGTGACTCCTGGCTCCTCCCTAACCAATGGGATAAAAGTTTCCAGGGGCAACCCAATCCTTTATTGTAGCAGTTCTTGCTTGGCCTACTGCAAAGTAAACTCCATAATGCCCCTCACTCCTAAAATCCAAGATGAATAACCTCTTTATCGCTTGTGTCCACCTAGAGGTGTGGCCAGGAAAAAGAGGAGTCCCCTCTCCTATGTTCACTTCAAATCAGTCTGGAAGCAGCCTCCCCCCACTGGGTTAGTGTGGGCTTGGGGACAAAGGATTTCAGGTCACTCTTTATACTAAACTATGACTGAGCAGACCTTCCTGGCATGATGGGGATCAAATGCTCCTCCCCAGACCATCTTATCATCAGACCTAAGCCACTGTTCTGCTCCGGGAGCAGTTTTCACACCGAATTAAGCCAAGCACTTCCTGGACAGCAGCTAGCAGGCTGATGGAAATTAACACCCAGGAGTTTCAGGCTGGGAAAAGGTAATTTTCTAAAAGTTACCATCCCTAGTTATTAAAAGTATAACATCACCAATAGCGTTGACTTTTTTTAGATATGAAAATAGACTTTGAATCTTGATAATAGCCATTTACTGTCAAAAGTTACAGATTGAAGTTAATAATCTGTACATTGACATTTTCCAGGATCCAGCTACATACAGCCCTGTCAGTAAAATATCTTTTAGGTTTGAGTCACTGGGGGAACATGCTAACTTTAATTTTGCACATTTACCACTTTTAAATATCAGGCCCCCTACTTTTTAGGTGATAAGGTGTACTTAGGATTGATTTATTACTATTTAAAAGCTAGGTTTCTTGCTTTTCATACAGGGTTATTTTGAGAGGATTGACAGAAGGTTTTTAGGCTGCTGCAGTCAGGCTACACATGGTAGGTTTGAAGCCATGTTGTACAGGCCAATCCCATGAATGGCACCATATGATGCTTGCCATTCATTTAACTTCCAAGCCACATGCGTATTTTCTACACCATATACTAGGAACTTATGGGCAAGATAAATATGGCAATCATCGTAGTCAAATGTAACCATGTTTAAAGGGGAAGCATAGGCACGTTTCCGTCTATTTAGCGGGGGTAAAGTGCATAGAGTTCTATGTCCAGCAGAACAGACAGGGCAAAAACTAGGGTAAATCACAGCAAAAAAAGGCAATTTCATACAATTATCAACAGGTAGTCTAATCCAGTGGGTTACTGTATCAATTAAAGTCCAGACACTCTGTGGAGAACTGTATCATGGCATGCTTTATTGCATTTTCAATTTACCATGTTGTTTGTCTCTTAGTATGCTTTACAATACGCAACTCATCTTAGGAAGCTCCATGTTTTTCAATATTCCACTAGTAAGCACAAGGCTCAGCTGGGCACTGAGTGCACCCAATATGTAACCGCACCTTTAGTGGACTAAAATTAGTTAGTCAGTAGCTGAGTACCACCTTTGGGCTAGTCATACTGCTATGGTGGGCTACCCAAAGTGGACACTCGAGGAAGAGTTCTACCATCTTGTTTTTGGTGGAACTAGGCCTTGTGAGACAGGGTTATGCCCATTCCTTACAGGAAGTCGTAAATATAGGGGGTGTAGTCACCCCAAGGGTAAGTAGTACATTGGGTATCTCCCCTAAACACCCCTAAATTGAGTATTTAGGCAGTCCTTTGACACCAAAAGAACAGATTTGTCTGAACCAAAGAAGAAGAGAACAAAGAAGAGCTGAAGGAACGGGAACTGTGGACTTTTGGCATGAAACCCTGTCTATCTACATGCTCTAGTCCCAACGATCATGACATTGTGACTTGTTCTGCAGCTCTGGGGACTCCAAAGGCCTCTGAGGTTCTCCAGCACTTCAACAGCCTGTCAGCATCTCCCTCGGAGTAGAGGAGCTACTTCCCTGCTTCCTGCAGACACCAACCGCAACGTGCGGTCCACCGTTCTGCTGACCACCGGGTCCACAGACGCAGCAGCCATCTAGGAGGAAGTCACTGTGCTCCCAGGGACAGCCCTGTCTCCCGTCTAAAAAGAAGACATCTGGACCAACTGGAGCCGAGCTGCAGCAAGACCTGGAGTACTGGTTCCCTTTCAACAACCAAGGCTTCTTGAGGACCAACCTGGACTCCAACAGCATATCTGAAGACCCACCATTGAGGGACTTGAACACTGCAGAGGACATCTTCCAGAGCCGTCCAGCTGTCCTATTTTGTCCTCCTTCTTGCAGGTCCCCTGAAGATTTATGGGTACCTTGACACAGGAGTACCAATGAGAAAGACCCGCTGTTCCCGAACCCACCGGCCCGAGTCCATGACATCCAATGATGTTCTCTTGCTCCCAGGACCCCCAAAGATCGAGCCCCCCCATTGGGAGCTCCGAACTTGTCCCCCTTTGCACTCTCTTTTTAGGTGGCCCCCTTCATCACCAAGTTTGTGGTGTGCAGGAAACCCAACTGGACTAGCATCACTGCACCCAGATGACTGGCAGAGGGGAAGTCAGCACGCCGTCTAAAAGAAGATAAGGGGGGGGCATGGTTTGAGTGCCACACCCCGGCTGTCCCTGTACGATAGGTGTACTAGACACCTGCGGTGGGTGTGGCCCTGGTTGGCAAGGGGAATTCTGGTGCATGTTCTCCCCATGCTAGTAACAAGTCTAAGTCCTGATTAATTAGGTCTAGGCCTGCGGGCCTCTGGGAGCCTGTGGTCAGCGTAGCTATCCCTTGAACTGGACCTGAGTGGGCTCTGCCCTACCCCCGGAGTGCCCCAGAAGAGGGGTCGTCGTGGAGCTGACTGGGTACATCCCTAAGAAGGTGCCCAGGTAGGAATGGACCGCCCTGGCAGTGGGGAGGGGGTACCCCAAATCAAAGAGAGCCGGCGAGATCCCAAATTGGGGGGCTGGTTTCCTGTATGTGACCGAGGGCCACGAGCATCTATCCCTTGTGGGGGCAGAGTGAAGAAGCTAGCGCATGTACGGAGACCCCCCATGTGTGCGCTGGCGCAATGGCTCAGAAGGTACCTAACCACAGCTTGGCACCACACAACCTGAGATCCTAGGAGCTCAGAGCATTTTCCCTCTGCCAATGCAGAGTGAAAGGGCCCATGCCATCCATACGATCTAGAAACTGGCACGCTACCCGTGTGCAGGGCTGAATACCCAGGCCAGGTATAGATGTGGGATGGCCTGACCGGGTAGGGTGGTTCCCATGTGAATGCTCACATGGCTGAAGTGACGACAGCCTGCGTATTTACGCACAAGTATTCATGATAGGAACGGAGCCTGAGAGCTCAGGCTGACCGAGGTGAATGAGCACCACAGTGGTGACTGTAGCCGCAGTGTCACCTGCCTTGGCAGGTTGTTGCATGCGCTAGAGCAGAAGTGCCACGTGTGTTCGCACTGCCCATGGAAGCTGCTCTGCCCATACAGTGATATGGGGCGCTGAGGCCTAATAAGTCCGGTTGCAATAAGGGATTGCACGGGAGAAGCCTCATTCTGTTTGGTATCGTTGGACTCAGGATGACAAACCGAGCCATTGCTAACAGCAGCTTTGTCATCTCTGCCCAGAAAGTGCCACTTCCAGGAAGTGGGGATTTCTAGGCGTTGGGACTGGCTCTGGTGCCCTTTTAATTAGGCTTCATTCCATAGGTCCCAGGGAAGAGCACATTCCCCAGATGACTGCTATAAAACTCAGGAATCCATTTGGGGCCTGGTGAGATAGATGGGGGAAAGGTTGTGACACTTGGCCTCCCGGAGCCAGAGTCTGTCACCCATAAAGATAAATATCTGCATTCCAGAACCCCAAGGCCGAAATGGAGGAAATTTAGGGGAGACATCTGCGGTTCAAAGGAATACCCTTCGAACCACCCCTCACTTCAAAGGTTTTACGTAGCATAAGTAGGGGTACTCAAAGTCTGCAACTTAGAGTATCACTGATGGATACGTAGGACTAGTGCGGCTGGACCGCAGTGACGCACTGGCAGATGAATGTGGGTGCCCAGGAGGATAACTGGCAAAGAAAGGGGATCTGCACACCCTTCACGATTAGAGACTGGCATGAGGCTGATTGCCTGCTGCAGTGTGGCATCCTGAAGTGGGTCTCCAAGGGCAGGTTGGCTGCCCCCTGTTTTCTGCAGAGGTTTCAGGGACATCAAAGACCTCCAGAGAGGGACCTACATCGTGATCTGTAATATCCGGAGAATGGTGCCCTCTGTTTGCGCGCACATCGTGCCAGACTCCACCTGGCAGGAGTGGTGTTCGTGTGGACCAAGAACTAAGTCTGGAGACTGGGCGCACCAGGTGCAGGTCACAACGTACTGCTCCCACTACTGGTGTGTGGCACTTCATCATGGGGACCACTGCTCTCCGGAAGGCTTGTGAAGTGAATGGATCACTGTTTTGGGACCCTACTGGGGGGCTCATTTAATCAATCAATCAATCAATCAGGAATTTGTAAAGCGCAGTACTCACCAGTGAGGGTCTCAAGGTGCTGAGGAGGGGGGAAGGAGTGGAAGGTGCTGCTACTGCTCGAATAGACAGGTCTTGAGAAGTTTCCTGAAGGTAAGGAGGTCTTTGGTCTGGTGCAGGTGGGTGGGAAGAGTGTTCCACATTTTGGTGGCGAGGTGCGAGAATGATCTACCGCCGGGTGTAGTTCTGTGGACGCGTGGGACAGTTGCGAGGGTGAGAACGGCAGAGCAGAGATGCAGGGTCGGGTGTAGAAGGAGAGCTGTCTGTTGAGGTATTCTGGTCCGGTGTTGTGCAGTGCTTTGTGAGCGTGGGTGAGGAGTTTAATGGTAATTCCCTTGTTGACTGGGAGCCAATGCAGGTTTTTCAGGTGGTATGTGATGTGGCAGTGGCGGGTGATGTCCAGGATGAGGCGTGTGGATGTGTTCTAGATGCGTTGCAGCATTTTCTGGAGTTTGGCCGTTCCTGCGTAGAGGGCATTGCCGTAGTCCAGTTTGCTGCTTACGAGGGCTTGGGTGACTGTTCTTCTGGTTTTGGTGGGTATCCATTTGTAGATCTTTCGGACCATGTGGAGGGTGTTGAAGCAGGAGGAGGAGATGGCATTGACTTGCTGGGTCATGGATAGTGAGGGGTCCAAGATGAATCCTAGGTTGTGTGCGTGGTCGGTGGGAGTTGGAGCGGTTCCGAGAGGGGCAGGCCACCAGGAGTCATCCCATGAAGAGTGGGTGGAGCTGAAGATGAGGACTTCCGTCTTGTCAGAATTGAGTTTGAGGCGGCTGCTTTTCATCCATTCGGCAATGGCCTTTATTCCTTCATGGAGGTTGGTCTTGGCAGAGTCCTTGTTGAGGGAGAGGATCAGCTGGGTGTAGTCGGCATTTGAGATGATGTTGAAGTTGTGGGATCGGGCCATGTTAGCGAGCAGGGCCATGTAAACGTTGGAGAGGGTCGGGCTGAGGGACGCAGATGATTTTGGTAGCCTCTGAGCAGAATGGGGTGAGGCGGACTCTCTGGTTTCTGCCAATGAGAAAGGAGGTGACCCAGTATAGGGCTCTGTCTCGGATTCCAGCATTGCTGAGGCGTGAGCATAGGGTGTGCTGGCAGACGGTGTCGAACGTGGCCGAGAGGTCCAGGAGGATGAGGGCTGCAGTTTCGCCACTGTCCAGTATGGTTCTGATGTCGTCGGTGGCGGTGATGAGGGCGGTTTTGGTGCTGTGGTTGCTGCGGAATCCGGATATGGAAGGGTCCTGGGTGCAGTTCTCCTCAAGGAAGCGGGTTAGTTGTGTGTTGACAGCCTTCTCGATGACTTTTGCCGGGAAGGGGAGCAGGGAGATAGGCTGGAAGTTCTTGAGGTCCTTATTGTCCGCCTTTGGTTTTTTGAAGAGGGCATTGATCTCGGCGTGTTTCCAGCTCTCTGGGAAGGTGGCAGATCTCAAAAGATCTGTTGATGATCTTCCGTAGTTGGGGTGTGATGACGGAGCTTGCTTTGTTGAGGATGTGGTGAAAGCAGGGGTCAGATGGAGAGCCAGAGTGGATGGTGTTCATGATTTTGATGGTGTCGTTGTTGACGGGGGTCCAGGAGAGCAGGAGGTTGGTCGGTGGTGAATCTGTGGTGTTGGTGGTTGCCGGGGGGGTCTGGGTGCTGAAGCTGTCGTGGATGTCTGCAATCTTGTGGTGGAAGTAGAAGGCTAGGGAGTTGCAGAGGTATTGGGATGGTGGGTTCTCGTTGGCGTTGGAGCTGGGTTTGGAGAGTTGCTTCACGACGTTGAAGAGCTCCTTGTGGCTGTGTGCGTTATTGTTGATTCGGTCTTTGAAGGCGGTTCTCTTGGCGGCTCGGATGAGTTGGTGGTGTCTGTGGTTGGCGTTTTTGAATGCTGTGAGGTTGTCCAGAGTCTGATCTTGGCTGCACTTTCTTTTAAGTCTTCTGCAGCTTTGCTTAGATTCATGGAGGTCGGCGGTAAACCAGAAGGCCTTTCTGTTGGTACGTCTGTTGGAGGGATTTTTGATTGGGGCAAGAGTATTGGCACAGGTGTTGACCCATTGCCTGAAGTTGCGGGCAGCTGCGTACTCGATGTGTGGGTTCTGGGAGAGGGTCAAGATAAGTTGGTCTTCGGTGACCTTGCTCATTGAGGTTGAGTTGGAAGCATTTCTCTTGCATGACCCTTGGCTGCAGGCTAATTGTGTGCTGTGCCCATTCATAGGTTGGAACCTGCTGAGGTGTGGGTACAACCAGAGGAGTGCCTTACGTGTCCTAGTATTGCAGGACAGAACTTGCGTCTAGTGTGTTTTTCCAGAGAGTCCTGTACTGCTAAGGTCATGGCATACTAGGCGGAGTACTGCAACCCAGAGGAGTACAGAAACCAAGACTAGAGTAGAAACAGAAGGTCTAGTGCAGTTCAAATCTTCACACACCAGGCTAGTGCCTCCTATTGAGGAGTTGGTTAGAGAAACCTGGTGCCATGTGGGAATTCGCAGTCATCGGATCTATGATAGTATACTCTTTTTGCGGGGGTACGGCACTGAGCATTTTCTATGTTGGATCGAACCTGTCTGGGGCCACTGGAAGTTCCTGGGCACCAGACACGATGTCTTCAATCCGGAGACAGACCTGGTAACTTATTGTGTGCAACATGAAGTGTCAAGGGTGGGTCGAGTCAACACGCCCCAATTGCGCCTCTCCATTCTGGAGGTGCTGAGTTTGGTTACTATTTGGTAACACTGTATTGCTTGGCAGGGCTGGCCTATTGGGAGTCTCCTCCTTAATTGTTTACTGGCTGTTGTCTTTCCAGTCCCCCAGCTTGACCCCAACACCTGGTGAGTTGTGACTTAGCTATGAATGGCTGGGTGCCCAGGGGAAAGCTACTATAATCTTTGGGGTTGCAGTGAGGTGAGGTTAACTGGAGGCTGATTGGCACCCAGAGGATGCAAAGCAAAGGCCCCCTTAATTTAAATTTTAGTGGTTGGGGTTGGCACTGTTGGCCCCTGGAACCTCAAACAGCATCAGGGAACAGATGTTTGCTAGTGGAAGTGGATCATCCCACCAGGTAACCTGAGGCAATTCCCCTTAGGACTACCACTGCCCCTGTAGTTGCCAGAGCCCCCATCAGTATCTTACAAGGGTGGGATTTCCTAAGGAGATGGTTTCAGACAGAAGTTCAAACTTCATGCCTGCTTACTTCAACGCAGTATGGAAGGAATGTTGTTGAAAATGGCCCTTTCTGCAGGGTTATCCCAAAACGTTTTGCCTTTCTCCTCCTATTTTTCCGGCCTTCTTTTTGTTGGCTTAAAGACTCTGGGTACTTTACCACTGCTAATCAGTGCTAAAGTACATGTGCTCTGCCTCTAAAACTTGGTATAAATGTTTTACACCTGTTTGGCTTATTTAATTTACTTGTAAGTCCCTTGAAAAGGGGGATATCATATACCCAGGGTCTGTAAATTAAATGCAACTAGTGGGCCTGCAGCGAGATTGCTCCATCGACGGAAGTACCCTTTCAAACTTGTCTCAGGCCTGCCACCCCAATGCCTGGGTTGCAGTTTACTGCCTTGCTGACTTGGCAAGTCAAATTGCTAAGTCCTAGACTCCCTTTTTACTACACCTAAGGCACCCCTAAGGTAAGCCTTAGATAGCCCTATGGGCAGGTTGCTGTGTATATATAAGGGAGGGCATATATATTTAGGTACTACATGTCCTATTAGTGTCAAAAAGTCTATTTAGTTTCTTACTACTGTGAGTGCTGCTTCTCTCATAGGATTGTATTAGAAATTCCCTTCTACACGTCTAAGTGGTATCTTTTGATCTATGAGGAGTAGCGTGGGTATGTTTGACATGGTAGTGAGAAATCCTGCTTATTGGTGTAAGTGGATTTTTTATTACCATTGTAGAAATGTAACTTTTAGAAAGTGGGCATTTCTTTGCACTTATAACCCTAGTACTTTTTAGTTTGACTTCAATCCTTGTCTGGGGCACAATGACAGCTCCACTTGGTGCACTCTTTTCAGACAGCTATCACAAAGGAGGGGCTGGGTGTAACAGAAAAGGGATCTGCATACTGATAGGCTTCCTGGGCTGGGGAGAGGGAGATTCGTTCACACCTTACATGTGAATAGGCTTTGTCCTGCTCTCACACAATGGAGTGCTTATTCCCTACTGATGTCTGGAGACAGGGCTGGGTTGAAAGGATGTTGTGCTTCACTTGAAAGGGCTCTTTTGAAGTTACCCCTGAACAAAGGCATTTCCAAGTGTAAGTAGAGGGCTGTGTGCTGGCCTGCCTGCCCCCCTTTGAATGCCTCTCCAGGAGCCCAGCGCAGGAAGAGTTCTGCTTTCCTGGTCATTGACACTGTCTGTAACTAGCCAGTTAGCAGAAGGTAAGGATGTTAGAGCCTGTGGCACTCAGAGCCCTCCAGGACCAATGGAGTGGGTCCTATCCTATCCTTGAAAGAAAAGGGAAGGTCATGGATCTGGTGGACATTGGCACTCCCAGAAGCCTTCACAGGGTCATCCATGTGATCCGCCTGAAACCCTATTATGACAGGGCTGATGTGACCATGCTGATGGTCACTGATGAGGGCTAGGAAGAAGAGAGTGAACCCCTTCCTTACCTCCTCTCCCACAACCATGCAGATGAGTCAGTTGGAGTGGTCTTTTCAGAAACCCTCACTGCACAACAGAACGCTAACTGCAGTCCTGAGGCAGTATGCTGGTCTCTTTTCTTTGACCCCCTGGTCAGACTACCTGGTGTACCCATGATGTGGACACTGGAGACAGCCTGCCTGCCAAAAGCAAAATGTACTGATAGTCTGATCAAGTCAGAGAAAGCATCAGACGTGAAGTAAGCAAGATGCTGAAATGTGGAGTGATTCAGCCCTCTGAAAGGCCCTGGTCTAGCCCAGTGGTTTTAGTCCACAAACCTCATTCCAGAAACTGCAGGGCCTTTAATGCCATCACTAAGACAGATGCTCATCCCATTCCAAGGGCTGATGAGTTAATTGACAGGCTGGGTGCAGCCAAGTTTCTCAGTACCTTTGATTTGACACCACAGTACTGGCAGATTGGGCTAACCCCAGGAGCCAAAGAGAAAACAGCATTCTTGATGCCAGAGGGGCAGTTCCAGTTCACTGTGATGCCCTTTGGATTACAAAATGCCCCTGGCATCTTCCAAAGGTTGGTGAACAAAGTCTTGGCTGGGTTAGAGTCTTTTAGTGCAGCATATCTATATGATATCGCTATCTATAGCTCTATTTGGCAGGATCACGTGATCCACCTTTGAAAGATCCTTGAGGCCCTGCAGTAGGCAGGCCTCACTATCAAGACAAGCAAGTGCTAGATAGGGCAGGGCACAGCTGTATACATGGGTCACCTTGTAGATGGAGGCCAAGTTTAACCTTTACAACCAAGATCTAGACAATCCTTGACTGGGAGGCTCCAACAATACAAATCCAAGTCAGGGCATTCCTTGACTTGGCTGGGTACTATAGGAGGTTTGTGAAGGGATATGGCACTATTGTGGCACCCCTCACATAACTCACCTCCAAGAAGCAACCAAAGAAAGTAAACTGGATAGCTGTCAAAAGGCTTGTGACACAGAGGAGGCTCTGTGTTCAGCACCCATTCTAAAGGCTCCAGAGTATGCCAAACAATTCATTGTGCAGACTGATGCGTCTGAACATGGGATAGGAAGAGTCCTATACCAGACCAGCAATGATAGCCAGGACCAGCTTGTTACTTACAGTAGCAGGAGGTTGTTCTCCAGGGAACAGCTTTGGAGGGAAGCCTTTGCTGTTGTCTGGTCCTTGAAGAAGCTGAAAGCATACTTGTTTGGTACTCACTTCAAACCAACCACCAACCTCTCAGATGGTTGATACAAATGAAAGGGGAAAATCCTAAAGTGTTGAGGTGGTCCATCTCCCTACAGGGTATGCACTTTACAGTGGAACAGAGACCAGGGACTAACCATGCCAATGCAGATGGCCTTTCCTGGTTTTTCCACTAAGACAATGAAGACTCTCTTGGGAAAGGTTAGAGGTTAGTCTCATTCCCTACTGTATGGGGGGGGGTTGTGTAAGGAAAGAGCCTCTTTTGGACATGGTCACTCTTTACCTTTTGCTCACTGGTACTCAGGTTGTCTGACTGAGATGCACTGTGCCTCTGCTAAACAGGTCCCCAGTGCTCTTTCCCTAAAAACAGGTAACAATGTGTACAACTGGCACACATTACTTTACCTTTGTAAGTCCCTAATAAGTGGTACCTCTAGTACCAAGGACATGGATAGGGGAGAGGGTCCCTAAGGGCTGCAGCACGTATTGTGCCACCCTCAAGGACCCCCCTGAAAACAAGTTGCACACAGCTACCATCGCAGTCTGCGTGTCCTGGTGCAGACCAGGCAAAAACACTCACTGTGTGCCATGGCACAATCACTGCATCTAAATATATGTAACTTGCCCCTTCAGCAGGCCTTGGAGCCCTAAGGCAGTGTGCATTATTTGTGATGTGAGGACATACCTTCACAAGCAGATATGACCCTGTGATGCCCAGGTCCATTGCTGAGCCTTGCAAGTGAGCAGGGAAGTTGTATGTACTGGACACTCATCATTACGAGTTTCCCTGTTTCATGGCTTCACTGAAAACTATGGTTTTGGTATCAAACACCTTGTCTTAATGCCTCAGATTTATTATGACATGCTCCTAGAGGCCACCTTAGAGGTGCCCCCGGAACCCCACCAGTCTCTCAGTGTGTTGGCAGACCGGTCTCGACCAGCCTGCTACCAGAGACAGGTTTCTGACCCTGTGGAAGTGTAAGACGGCACTCTCAGAGGCCAGAAACAAAGCCTGCTCCAGAGGAAGGTGTTATCACCTACTCCAGCAGGATGGCTAGTAAATCTGCATACCAAGGCTAGGGACTTCAAAGGCCTGCCAACTTTGGAATGAGACCCTGACTTCCCCAGACCTGGGTGTTGCCACACCCTTCCCTGAGACTCACTTGGCCCCAGGACAATCAGGAAAATTAGTTAGTCAGTAGGCGTGTACCACCTTTGGGAAAGCCACATGTTGGGCTACCCAAAGCAGACACTCGAGGAAGGATTCCATCATCCTGTTCTTGGTAGAACTAGGCCTTCTGAGACAGGGATATGCCCACTCCCCACAGGAAGGGGCCATATAGGGGGTGTAGTCACCCAAAGGGTAAGTAGCTCATTGGCTACTACTCTACACTCCCCTTAACCCCCCTAACTTGAGTATATAGGTGCCCCCCTGACACCAGAAGAGCAGATTTGTCTGAGCAAAAGAAGAGGAGCACAAACAAGAGCAGAAGGAGTGAGAACTGTGGATAACTGGTGGAATTTTGGCATGAAACACTTCCTACCTATTTGCTCCAGTCCCGACAAACGGGACATAGTGACTTGTCCTGCAGCTCTAGGGACTCCAAAATCCAGGGAGGTTCCCCAGCACTTTGCCAGCTCTTCAGCATCTCCCTTGGAGTGGAGGACCTACTTCCCTGCTTCCTGCAGGCACCAATCACCAATCACAACATCCGGTCCACCATTCTGCTGACCTCCGGGTCCACCAACACAGCAGCCATCCAGGAGGAAGTCACCCATCTCCCAGGGACCAGTCCCGTCTCCCCTCCAGCTGACAAAACATCAGGGCCAACCAGAGCCGAGCTGCATCACTACCTGGAGTATTCAACCCCTTGCAACAGCCAAGGCTTGTTGAAGCCCAACCCGGACTCCGACAGCATATCCATAGACCTGCCATCAACACTGCAGAGGACATCTTCCAGAGCCATCCAGCTGTCCTGATTTGTCCCTCTTCTAGCAGGTCTCCAAAGATGTGTGGGCATCTTGATGCAGAAGTCCCGATGACAAATGCCCGCTGTACCCGTGCCCACCAGCCCAGGTCCATGACATCCAATGGTGTTCTTTTGCTTCCAGGACCCTCATTGATCGAGCTCCCCATTGGGAGCTCCCAAACTTGTTCTCAAGTCTCCCCTTGCACTCTCTTTCTCATCGCCACATGTGCGGTGCACAAGAAAACCCGACTCGACTAGCACCACTGCAGCCGGATGACACTGATAGGTAAAACTGAACTGCTGGTCTTGTTTTTTACTTTACACCCTTAGCACCCTAGCACTTATATGGGACCTCTGGGAACTGATTGCAAGGACCTCTGTGCAATAAAAGTACTTTGGAACCATTATCACGTAAAAGTGCATTTGAGTAAAAGTACTACTTACTTGCTAAATTGTTATAAAACTGTAACACTACTTATTCTCTTGAAAGTATTCTGGCATTGACACATAATATAAACAGAGTAGCTGTTTTTCTAACAATTGGCCTCAAGTTCCTTCTTGAGTGTGTGTCTCCTTTATTAACTCTGTGTGTTCAACAAATGCTTAGCACTACCCTCTGATAAGCCTAACTGCTTGCCCACACTACCCCAAAAGAGAGCTTTTGGGATTGTCACTTTTACCCCTGTAACCGAATTATTGACACCTGTACTATCTGCATAGTGTACCCTTACATTTGGTACGCTACATAGATAGCCACCTGTAGAGTTCTTTACAACCTATCCATTCAATTGAACTCTATAAACTCGAATGGTGACACACCAAAGCAATTCCACCCACCCTCATTCCCACTTTTCTTTAGACTTTACTAAATCCTGGACATGGTTTCTGCACTCATTTGTCTTGATTCAGGTATCCATATGTGACAGCACTACACAACAAGTAGGCATTAACGACGAATGGTGCCCTAATTTGTATTTGTGCGTTACAACATTATTTTACATTGTAATATGAAGTAGAATACAATCTAGACAATTACCCTGGCAACCATTTGTTTTTTGACTGTATTTAACTAAGAATAAATGTACAAAACAAGTTAAACAAATGAAAATTGGCAACGCCTAAGTTCAGACTATGCACAATCAAGCATCCTTCAGAGATGCTATGTAATCACAGACACGGACTCAAACAAATTGTGCTGACTGGGATCTGCTTCTCTTTCACCTCTTTGGGACAGCACATGTATAGGTATTATTATTGTTCATATTAGTATTTCTATTAACATTACTAATAATGACAACAGAACGCTTCCCATGGTTGTTTGGTGGAGCTACACATACCCAATCAGCAGAATGTGGCACTCAGAGCCTAGACCTCATGAGCAAGTCCTGGTTTGCTGTTCACAAGACTTAGAAACATTCTCAATAAAAAATCTAACCTGATACAAACAGATATCCAAAAGCTAACATATAAAATACAAATCCAGCTTGGCATAATTGCATGCTAGTAGTTTGTGAGTCCAGACTTAAAATTTGAAGCACAAATTACATTACTGTAAAAGATGTATAGGGTCACTGCTTTAAAGCTGGACTACTTGTGTTCATGTGGCACATTCTTATGAGGTCAGAAAATTAGGCTACTGCTCTGTAAAGGCTCTATAACAAGCCATGTCTAACTTTTGGTTGGCATGTGATAGGCTGCATTTGAATATAACATGTCTTCACCTATGGGGTTGAAATGCACTGGCTTTAAGAAAAGTTTCTTTGAATAATAGCTTCTCTTAATTTCATACCACTTAACATTTCTAGATCTTCCCTATGGTCAGCTTGAGCTGTCAGCTGTCAAATACCTATTTTCTACAATAAAACATACACAGAATGAACTTTGGGTCAGACCCTTACTGATAGCAGGATGTCTTTCATGTATTTTTCAGTACCTTGCTCCTTATTAGATGGTTATCCTCCCTATTCTTCATTTTGTCCAACTCCTTGAACATTTTATCTCTACCATCATTTTGATTCACTAATGTCCATCCTTCGACTGTTGATGATTTGTTTCCTTTCTCCCTGGCACTTCATGACCGCACTCAATTCCTTGCTTTTTTCCCTGGGTTCCTTCATCCACTTTAGTTTTAGGTCTGGTTTGCCAGCATAGCTGTCCCTAAAAAAGGGCTCTCAGGAGCACCACAGAGAGTGGTATTGTCTCCGCTTCGTCTCTGCCCCCATGTTTTGATTGGGATGAAGTTTGTGTGTTTAACAGAAAATGTGCTTAGCCTCTAAGAGCTGAATCATTTATCAAGATGCTGGAGCCACAGCTCTTTGTCAAGTTTAACAATTGTGTAACAACAGAGCTTGGCACTATGCCACACACATGCCACTGCAATGATTTATATCTCCTAGGTAATTATGGTGTTTGTTCTTTGCTGGACGCAGTGCAGTTAGGAAGAAGACAATCAGGGGGAATGTGTTGCTATACTGCTGTACCACACACCTCCCCCTTCCCTTTCCACCATCAACGTCAGAAGTACCTTAACCTGGCACTACTTCAGAGATTTTTATTTCCTAATGTTCAAATGTATGTGTTGGGCAGACTGTTTTAAACTCCTCTGCTTCCAAACGTTAGTGTAATTATTTAATGTTTAAAAATTACAGTCTAATATTATATTCAATTGACTTCAAATTTAATATTTTATGTACAAAATGAATATTTTAATATACTGTAATTTTAAATTAACTTCCCATAGTCCAAAAAATCATTTACTACCCCTTAATGCAGTGGTCTTGAATCTATTTAATACCCCCCTGTGAAAAAAAATAATCGGGGGCACCCCTCAAAATTTTTCACAATTATTTTATTAAACTGGCAAAGATTTAATATGTCTAGACTTACTAAAACATAGCAGTTAAGTTCTGTTACTGATTTAAAATTGCAATCAAATATGTGATTGCCAGAGAGATTATTCTGGTCAGGCAGGCCTTACGAACATGTAAAAGAATCCACAGTGTGATTATTAGAAATGGGGGTGATGGGTTAGAAGAATATTTGGAGTCTCTTCTTTTTTGATACCTTCTCCCAACCAGGAAATAAATTACAAAAGATGTAAGTGATGGCTCATTACAGAGCGACTAACTGCCGCTCACTAAAAACAAAACACTGGTGTTAGAAATGGGGTCTTTGGTTGACAATCAGGTTACCCCCTGTTCAAGCAAAGACCCTCACTCTAGTCAGGGTAAAAGAGAATCACCCTCAGCTAACCCCTGCTTACCCCCTTGGTAGCTTGGCAGAGCAGTAGGCTTAACCTCAGAGTGCTAGGTGTAAAGTATTTGTACCAACACACACAGTAACTTAATGAAAACACTACAAAATGACACAACACCAGTTTAGAAAAATAGGAAATATTTATCTAAACAAAACAAGACCAAAACGACAAAAATCCCACATACACAAGTCAAGTTATGCATTTTTAGAGATTAAACTAAAAAATAGCGCTTAGAAACAAAAATGCTTCGATGAGATGTTAACACGGCGTCGTGATGGAGTCGCTCCCAACAAGCCGACACCAGCGGCGCCGGACACGGAGTCGTGTAGACCCCCAAGTACAGTACCTTTGGTGAAGAATGAAAACAAGCTGATGCGCGAAGTCGGAGATCGCGGCGTCTGTGCGAAACATTGAATCCGTGCACTTCGAGCGGCGTCGGTCACGATGTGGTGCAGCGACTTCCACTGAGTCGCGGACTCCAGCGGCGTCGGGCCTGCAAAGAGCGTCGCGTTCCAGCGAATGAGTGCGGCGTTGGGTACAGGCGGCGTTACCGGATTCAGCAGCGGCGTCGGTCCGGAGTGGTCCGAAGTCGATTTCCTTGGATTTCCACCAGCTTTCCTTTCAAGGGCCCAGGGTCTGGATAGGGCACCACTTGTCAGAGCAGGAGTCTCTCCAGAGACTCCAGGTGCTGGCAGAGAGAAGTCTTTGCTGTCCCTGAGACTTCAAACAACAGGAGGCAAGCTCTAACTCAAGCCCTTGGAGATTTCTTCACAAGATGGAAGGCACACAAAGTCCAGTCTTTGCCCTCTTACTCTGGCAGAAGCAGCACTGCAGGAAAGCTCCCCAAAGCACAGGCAGGGCAGCACTTCTTCCTCAGCTATCAACTCTTCTCCAGGCAGAGGTTCCTCTTGGTTCCAGAAGTGTTTCTAAAGTCTGTAGATTTGGGTGCCCTTCTTATACCCATTTTAGTCTTTGAAGTCACCTTTCTTCAAAGGGGACTCACACCTACTTGTGAAATCCTGCCTTGCCCAGGCAAGGCCTCAGACACACACCAGGGGGTTGGAGTCTGCATTGTTAGAGGCAGGCACAGTCCTTTCAGATGAGAGTGACCACTCCACCCCTCCCTCCTAGCAGGGATGGCTAATCAGGAAATGCAGGTTACACCCCAGCTCCCTTTGTGTCACTGTCTGGTGTGAGGTGAAAAACAACCCAAATGTCAAACTGACCCAGACAGGGAATCCACAAACACGGCAGAGTCACAGAATGGTTTAAGCAAGAAAATGCTCACTTTCTAAAAGTGGCATTTTCAAACGCACAATCTTAAAATCAACTTTACTTAAAGATGTATTTTTAAATTGTGAGTTCAGGGACCCCAAACTCCACATGTCCATCTACTCTCTAGGGGAATCTACACTTTAATCATATTTAAAGGTAGCCCCCATATTATCCTATGAAAGAGACAGGCCTTGCAACAGTGAAAAACGAAGTTGGCAGTATTTCACTGTCAGGACATATAAACCACATTACTATATGTCCTACCTTATCCATACACTGCACCCTGCCCTTGGGGCTACCTAGGGCCTACCTTAGGGGTGCCTTACATGTAAGAAAAGGGAAGGTTTAGGCCTGGCAAGTGGGTACACTTGCCAAGTCGAATTTACATTGTAAAAATACACACACAGACACTGCAGTGGCAGGTCGGAGACATGATTACAGAGTTACTTGTATGGGTGGCACAACCAGTGCTGCAGGCCCACTAGTAACATTTGATTTACAGGCCCTGGCACCTCTAGTGCACTTTACTAGGGACTTACTAGTAAATCAAATAGGCCAATCACGGAGAAACCAATCACATACACATTTTACAGAGAGAGCATATGCACTTCAGCACTGGTTAGCAGTGGTAAAGTGCTCAGAGTTCAAAAGCCAACAGCAACAGGCCAGAAAAAATAGGAGGCAAAAAGATTGAGGATGACCCTGCATAAGCAAAAAAGTCCAACAACTGGTATAACGCTTCTTTTGGCAAGAGCCTGGCGTCCCCCCGGATCAATTGAGGCCCTCTAGTTTGAAGACCCCTGCGTTAATGCTAGCCTTCTCCTACCCCTAAAAAACGTTATTAGTCCTTAATTGTACTCATCCCTGAACCCTTAAGACCCCCTTACTAATCTTAATGAGACCCTACCATAGAGGTTCCTTACTACCCATTAATACTACCCTCCTGTGAACCATAACAACCCTTTACTACCCTTGATACTTCCTATATCCAAACCCTAAAGACTCTTTAATACCCAATAATGCTACCCATCCCTGAACCCTAAAAAAATCCTTAATACCATTACAGCTATCCTTCCCTGAGCCATGCGACCCCATACTGCACCATCATGCTACCGATCCCCGAAATGGGAACCTACTACCCCTCAATGCTATATGTCCCGGAACCCCAAAAACACTTACTGCTTCTTAACACTATCCTTCCCTGAACGCTAAAACTCTTTACTACCTTTTAACATTAGCCTTCCTGAATCCTACAAAACCCTAAATCCTACTCTTCCCTTAAACCCACAAACCTCTTATTATCCCTTAATGCTACCCATCCCTTAAAGTCCTAACTACCCCATAACCTTAAAAACCCTTACTGGTCATTAATGCTGCCCATCAGTGAATCCTGAAAATCTGAAACTACCCCTTAACACTACCCTTCCCAGAAACTTACATGCTCCTTACTACGCATTTACACTACCATTCCATGAACTCTAAAAACCCTTACAACTGCTTAATGTTCCCTTCCCTGAATCCTAACCCCCTTACTTCCCCTTCATGTTAGCTTTCCCTGCATCATAAAAAAACCTTACTACCCTTTAACACTTCCTTCACCAAACCTTAGAAACTCCTTTCTATCTCTTAATGCTACCCTTTCCTTAACCATAAAACACTCTTCTTATCCCTTAACAACACCTTTCCATGAACACTACACACCCCATAATCTTATCCTACTCTGAAACCTATAAATGTTTTATTACCCCTTAATGCTACCCTTCCCTGAACCCTAAAAGCACCTTACAACCCCATAACGCTATTCTTCTTTAAGCCTAAAAACTCCTTAATATTCTTTTAGGCTACCCTTTCCTAAAATCGCTATAACCACAAAACCCATATACTACCCCTTAAAGCTACCCTTTCCAAAAATGGAAAAACCTACCACTACTCATCCCTGAACCTAAAAAATCTTTACTACTTCTTAACACTCTCCTTCACTGAACCAAAAAAACGAATTACTACCATTTAATGTTACCTTTCCTTTAACTCGAACAAATCTCTACTACCCCTCAACACTACCTTACCTTGAACTCACAAACCCTCTAACATTATCCTTTCCTTAACCCTACAAACCTCTAACTATCCTTGAATGCCACCCATTCCTGAATCCTGAAACTGCTATCCCTTTACACTACCCTTCCCTGAACACTAAACACCAGTTACTACCCCTTAATGCTACCCTTCCGTGAACCCTAAAAAACCTACAACTGCCTCTTACAGCTACCCTTCCCTGAACCCTAAACACTCCATCCTAATGCTTAACCCTATCCTTCCCTGAAGCACTAAAAAGCTCTTAATAGCCTTTAAGGCTACTCTTCCTTGAATCCTAATACCTCTTTACTACCCACTAATGCTACCCTTCCATGAACTCTAAAAACTCCTTAATAGAGCTTAACACTACCCTTTCCTGAACCCTAAAAGCCCCTTGCTATTCCTTAATACTAACTTTTCTTGAGCCCATAAACGCCATGAAAGGCTCGCTGCGTTTCTGGTGTAAATTGCCATTATCACCCATGGGCAGGGTGGCGAACATGCTGCTACTGCGGCATTGCCAATCAAAGTCCCTAAAGGTTTTTTCCGGGATTCAAACTCAGTTCTACTGCAACTTATATGGGGAGGGGGCAGAGCGTGTGTTGCACTTACCACACTGCAGCGTCCAATCAACGAGAGAGGTTTGGGCGCCCCCAATTTCCAACTCTACTACACTGCAGCACAGTTACAGTGGATACTGAACTGGATACACAGACCCACACAGGCAGAATCCTCAAGGATGTTGGCATAATTGCAAGGAGAGCCATTGGTCACATGGCTAACAAACAAAACAGTGAAAAGGACATCTGACAAGCTATTAAGGGCAGTAGCACACGCATGTTGGCAGAGATACATATAAAAAGGTCTCAAGATATGCCCCTATTCTCCACTTATCCCCCTGGGCCTGCTTCCTGGATGGGCTAACGCGGTTAGAACACACTCGCTCACAGCTTGGACGGAGGCGGATATGCAGGCAATAGGAGACTGCTTCGAAGAGGGGAGGTTAATGACATTTGAATCCATACAGGACCTCACATCAGTGAGCCCAGGGCAATTTATAGCTTACTATGCTATATGTCACTCAATCAAAAAGACATGGGCGACTGGCGACCGAGAACCAGAGATCTCATCCACACTACATCGTATGCTGCAATATGATAATCAAATAAAAGTTGTAACAAACTTATATAAAATTTTGAATAAACCCCTGGAACCCAACCTGGAGAATTTAAGAGGAAGATGGAACACAGTACTGCTGAATCCGATACCGCAAGATGACTGGTCGAAAGTATTATACCATACTCGAGGGGTATCGAGAAATCCTAGATTTCGCTACACTCAGTTCAACTTCACACACCAAACATACCTATCACCGGCTAGGATTAAACGCATGTTTCCCGGATCGGATCCAGCTTGCCCTCGATGCAATGCCCCACTGGCACACTTTTACCACATGGTCTGGGAGTGTGCCCAGGTAAACAGAGAGTGGAATGGAGTAGTAGAGGAAGTTTCAGAATTGACGGGTCATGTATTTGTAGTGGATCCCAAATCCTGTCTGTTGGGGCTGAGACCGAGAGAAAAGAAACACAGACACCTACGTAAGTTTGTAGACTTAGCATACGTAATATACAAAAGATTGATAGCCATGAATTGGAAAGCGCCCAGAGCACCAGATTTGAAAACATGGCGTGCCCTCATACTGCGCTAGACCCGTACAGAAGGCCTGGTACTATGAAAATTAGCAGGGGAGGGCCAAACACACACAGGATGCGAAACCTGGGAAGCATTAGTAACCAAACTAGAGGTTAAGAATGATGAGAGACCACCATGAACTGGACAATAATACACTACCAGCAGTAAGATAGATCCTGACCACCCCTAACATAACACAGAGGAACGGACGAACCTCGACTTGCTAGTAGAAAGTACACCCACACCCACAACCTGTCGGTCTCAACAGCGTAAACCACGTGACGAGTAAATAACTAGAACACAAACAATAACGATAGCCACACCACACAACAAAAAAATAAGACACCAATCCAGCCACCCAGACCATCACAAGCAGAATATTTTACCACAGAGAAGAACGTAGCCAAATAGCTGACTGGAGAAATGTTACAAGTACTGCACTGCTAGACCCAACAACCAATCGCAGAAGACAAAAATACTGAGAGATGCGATAAGATCTAAGTTGTGTTGTTTAGTTTCATTTAAATGTAAACGTTAAAGCTGATCAATTGAATCCGAATATTGAAAACTCAGAATTATTGTAATACGATCTGCAATGGAAACTTAATAAAATATCTTTAAAAAAAAAAAAAATGCTCAGCCCTATAAGTGACGACTGGAGCTGCAAATAGGCGTGCCACTCCACTTTCTGATGTCCGTTCCTTTCTTTCCATGCCTTCATACACAGATCTGGAGCTAGCACCTGCTTTTTTCTCATCACTTGATGAGCCATTTTTTTCTAAATTTGAATTTGAAACCAATGTCAAAGGAACACATTAGATCATAAAACTACGGGGTTCCAATTTTTCGGGTAAGCCAAACCAAAATCAAAGAAAAAATAAAAAGTCCAAGCTTGCCTCATCCTAGCCTCGCCTCTCTCAGTCTGAGAAGTTGTGTGGACATCAGGGTGCCCACGGCTTCGCTTCTAGTTACTGACTGAGGTACCAATCAGCAGTTGATACCAATTCACCCTAAATTTCCAGGCTGTTGGTAACTATCTATTGATTCCAGTTGGGTTACCTTGGTCTGCTGTCAGCGTCATCTATGCTTCTCGCACCTGCTTCGGGTTCAGCTCTGACTGTAAAGTTGTCTGCTCAAATGGTGCTTCATTTCCACACCGGTCCCTGCCATGTGTTCACTGCTAGTGCCATAGTTCTATCCGACTCAAAGCCTAACTAGTGTTGACCTTGCATGAAGCCACGCTTAAGCTCAGTCCTTTGTACTTGGCCTCCATACATATACTCTGATAAAACTGTGCCCCCTAGTGCTTTAATGCTTATTTGGACTGCCTCTCCCCATAGCAAACTGGATTTTGGAGATGATAGTGGGGACAAGTTTGCCCACAATATGATTTCCCATATATATATATATTTTATTGAAGGTTAACATGCACACAGAGAACATGCCGGGACCCCAGCCAGTATTAATGGGGTTGACATCTTGGTTGTGTCCAAGAATTTTATTTAATAAGTCACACTATTTCAGTATTACCATTGCCTATGTAGTTGCTACAAGAACATTTCGCCGCAGCCCAAGTTTCCTCAAAGCTAGCATTTTCCCAGCTAGTGCTTATCCTCGTCCCCCCAGCTCTCTATGCTGATCAAGAATCCTTAAATATAATGGATGTCTGCTGCGGTTGGGTGTCCCCAGGGAGGTTCCGCATCCCCAACTCTTAAGTCATCCCCAGAAGTATGGGTGTCAGAGGGAGGGAAAGCACACTGTCCTGCTATATATCATACCCAGCTCTCCCAATGCTTCATGGAGAGGGTGCTTCAGCAAGTTGAGGTTCTTCCAGATTTTCTAATACGGACATCAGGGTGCCCATGCCTGCGCCCCTTCGTTGGAGCTCAGGCCTTGCCTAGCGTCCCGAAGCCTCACCATCTCTTCAGCCACCACCCATTTCAACAGTTCTCGCTTTGAGTCTGCGCCTTGAGGGCCCCTCGAGGCCTTCCAGTTCTTTGCTATCTCCAGTTTAGCTAGGAGTCGTGCCAGGTCTTGAAATTGGTTGGACACTTTAAATCTGGTCGTGCAGGAGTATCCGCTGAGTAAGCAGTGCTTGGGATCACAGGGGACCTCACGGTCGATCACCTCAGTGTGCTATTCTCAAATTCCCAGTAGCCTGTCAGGACCGAGCAGACCCAAAACATATGAAAAAATTCTGATGCTTTTTCGCCACAGCTTGGACGCCCTGCATTTGTCAGGCCAAAATGCTGCAAAAGTCTACCAGATGTCAGATAAGCCTGATGTAATACATTAAAGTTGATAAGCTTGAACCTTGCATTTCTAGACACTTTAGGTACTCTGACTAGTGCTTCCCCCCAATTATCCTCTGTTATTGGCATGCCCAGGTCATCCTCCTACTTTTCAAATAATGTAAAAACACCTTAATATGTATCTCACATATCATGCATCTTAAAATAATGAAACTGTGATTTCTTTATCTTTGAAACTCCTTTTCAATAAAGGTTCTCCTGTGCATGAAAAGTGCTTTTATTGGAGCGCATTGCTTCCGTGAACTGAAGCGCTTTACCAAGCGCATTTTGCTGCCGTGAACTGATTCGCAGGAAAAAGCGATTTTACTGGAACGCGTTGCTTCCGTGAACTGAAGCGCTTTACTGAGCGTGTTTTGCTGCCATGAACTGAAGTGCTTTACTGAGCACGTTTGCTGCTGTGAACTGAAGTGCTTTACTGAGCACGTTTGCTGCCGTGAACTGAAGCGCTTTACTGAGCGCGTTTGCTGCCTTGAACTGAAACAATTTACTGAGCGCATTTGCTGCCATGGACTGAAGCGCATGAAAAGCACTGAAGCGACCTAAAAGGCCATGCTCGTTAGGCTAGGGGAATGCTGAAAATTCGGGAGAAACAACTTCTTCATGACCTGGGATCTTCACGACCTTACCGCCCATGAGTACGACCTACTCGTGTCTGAATTCCCGAAGGGAATAACTGGAACCTTTGAGTTTCTGCCAAGCTGCCTTTGAAGAAATTCTGCTTTGCTCCAGAGGAAGGTCCCTTGAGGTCTGACTGCATCGAAGTCTTCAAAATAGTGAGCCATGAGGGTGGGTGTGGCTGGGCTTTATAGGCCAGCCACACCCCAATATGGCTGCTGCCTCTAAAAACATGGGAAATGTAGTCCCTTCATAGAATAGCACTGATATGTGCATCTTGATCACTACTGGCCTGAACCTGCAGCTATGTGGGTTTTACCACAAGGCAAGCGACGCTGCTGGCCATTCTTGGAACAAGCGGGGATGACCAGTGGTGCGCATAGCGTGCCGCAAATCCGCACAGCGGACCTTCGGGTGGAACCTGGACAGCGCGCAGCCTTGATCCTGACACCTGGACAGAGTTGAAAAGAATGGAGATAATTAGGAAGGGGGTGTTTTCTTTTTCTAGCCCTGTTCTCAGATTGGTCAGAGCCAGATGCTTGCTAGGTAGACACTCTCATGTATTATGGGACATTGTCTCAGAAATCTTGCCAGCAGTCTCAGAGGACCTCTGTGCTAATTTGGAGCAAACATTCAAGATGGCCAGGATGTGGCCAAATATGTAATACGGTCAGGCATGGACACAGCTGACTGCTTAGGCAGAGCAGTTGAAACTAGCAAGGTATTCTGGTGTTACTTATGGATGTGATCCACGGCTATGTGGGCAACATTCATGCATTGATCATGAATATGCCATTTGATAGTCCTCGCCTTTTTGATGAGAAGACTGACTCTGCCCTGGAGTATTTTAAGAGAGTAGAGCCACTGCCCACTGAGCCACAAGTATTTTCAGTTTACAGTGCTCCCTTCCAGCCTCATCAGTGCCCCTCGGGTGTTCACAAAGGTGCATAGCTTCAGTGGTCAGGGGTACCAGTATTTCCCTACTTTGATGAATGGCTGCTAAATGCAGGTTTGCCACAATCCATCGTATACCACCTCCAGGTGACGATGAACTTACTAACATCGCTGGGGTTCATAATGAGTGTGGCAAAGTGATACTTAAGTGCTTCACAGAGACACCCTTTTATCAGGGCCATTTGCATACTATGCACTTTCTGGACTACGCTTTGGATTGACTTGTCAAGAACATTTGGGCTATGATCCTGATGTTTCAGCCTCAGGCCTGAGTTTCAATGAGGATGGCTCTCTCACTTCTGCCAACGGGCCTCCTGCATCCTGCTTGTAGATCATGCCATGTGGCACATGTTGGCTCTACAGTGAAATCTAAAGTCTCAGTGGGTTCCGCACTGAAGAAACCTATCAGACTCCATCCAGGTTTCAGAGGAGGCTGCAAAAGATGTGCAATGCTGGCTGCTCAACTGCAGTTTGACTAGTAGCAGATCTCTCTCTCTACCCCACTCAGAGCTGACCGTGGTGACTGATGTGACACAACTGGGTTGGATAGGTCATCTGGGAGAGCTGGTGAACAGAATGCTCACATCTCCAGTGGAGACCCCCTCCATATCCGCCGACTGGAGTTGAAAACCATTTGCTTGGTGTTCAAGCATTCTTACAGTCCCTCGTCAACCCCACTGCCTTGTGTCCATCAGCAAGCAAGCAGTTGGGGGTCCTTGGTCCAGTGGCAAGAGGCTCTTCAATTCTGGAACTGGTACTGTTGTCAGGGCATTTCCCTGCACTTGAACCACCGGGTGGCATCTTTAAATGCAAGAATGGACAAACTCAGCTGGTGACGCAGATCATGAATGGCAGCTGCATCGGACGTGGCGTAAGGTGTCTACCAGCAATGGGGAGATGCTTGGCTCAATTTGTTTGGCATTGCTGAGAATACACAATTTCAGCACTTTTGGAGACACGTTCCACCTAAAATGGAGCATGGGACTCCTCTATGCCTTCTTGCCACTGCCTAAGAAGTTAAAAAACAACCAAGCCCAAGTGATGATGGTGGCTGCGGATAGCACCAGGGGAATGTAGTACCCGGAATATCTTGCATAAGCAACTGTCTTTTGATCAGGTTGCCACCTTAAGGGGATCTTCTTTTGCAGCAGTAGGGCAGGGTCTTGCACACAGACCTGCACAATGTACACAGCTCTGCACGTAGAGAATGACTGGTGGCAGTTGACTGCATTCCATCTGCCTTCCAAAGGCAGCCCTGTACAAAGTCTATTCATGCTCGAAGCTGGGACAAGTTTGAGGCTTTCTCTGGCTCTCATTACACAAATCCAATACAATCTAAACTATCAGATGTGTTATTGTTTGTTTCTGTCTTTAGCCCAGCTAGGACTGGCAGTGGGCACTGTTAAAGGTTATCTGTCGGCCCTTTCATCCTTTTTGTATTTACCGGACCAACCGTCAATCTTTACATCACCTGTTGTAACAAATTTTCTCAAAGGGTTGGTCCATATATTATCCCTAAATCTTTTGTGATGCCTCAATGAGTCCTTAACTTCGTTTTACCTTCCTTGTGTGTATCCCTGATCCCTGTTGAGCTGCTGCACAGTTCTTCTTTACGTTTGGGGACCCTGAAGACTGTTTCTCATTGCTTTAACTTGAGCCTGCCATATGAGTAAGATTCAAGCTCTGTCAGTACAGTCACCCTAAAGACTAAAGTGGCATTTCAAACAAAAGTTCTGGCTGCCTTTCATGTCGCAGAGTCAATAATTCTTCTGATGTTTTTTTTTTGCCTCACCCCACCCCTTGGAAGAGCAGGAGAGAGTCCATAATTTGGAGCCCGAAATAGCACTCAACTTTTACATCTGTTATACCAAAGACCACTGGTGAATGATCAGTTCTTTCCACCAGGGTCAATGTTGTGTTAGCATGTGTAGTGCCAGTCCTGAATATCTGTAAGGCTGCAACATGGGCATCAGTGCACACATTAACAAAGCGCTATTAGATCAATGCAGAGAGCTGGTCTAAGTTCTTTGAGTATGGTTTTACATTGTTGTGGGGGCAAATTTTCATAGGATGATGTTTTTTAATGCCTGTCGGCACTATTATACCCCAGAAAAGCTAAATAGAATGTTTCGTACAGCCACTAGAAGGTGTCCTAAATGTAAAGGTGTGGGAGATTAGCGACATATTTTATGACCTGTAAAGTCATTTCCGTGTTCTGGCTGCAGATTGTCAAACATCACTCACTCAAGATGGATTATGAGGTGAAACCCACATCCAGCACTATTCTATCCGGCCTCACTCTTCCTTCACAGGCTGAGAAACAGTGTCAAATTTATTTACATTTACATTCTGGTAGCTCGGTCTATTATTACAAGCCACTGGAAGTCTCCATGTACACCTACATTTGAGGAATGGGTATAGAAAATGAGGAAAATGAGTAGAAGAGAACAATGGTATTTTGCTCGCCTGAATATGTTACATCAGTATAAAATAATTTGGGGTCTTTTCATTGGGGAAGAGGCACAAAACGAAGGGTATGAAAACTGAAATAGACCTCTGTTTAGACTTTTTAGCATTTTGTTTACATATTTTGGATTGCACTTGCACTTCATTGTGTGGTTGGTAGCTGAACCTGTAGACCCAGAGATTTGTATCATTACCCTGTTTTCACTTAGCTGTGAAAGGTAATAAAGGAACCCATATTGTTACTGCACAGGCATGTTATATCACAGCCCATGTTTTTTCTTGGCATTGTCCATTATTAACCTTGGGTCATATTGACAGCATTAGGTATTATGTTATACATGTGGGCTGGCACTGTCACTTTATTTGCATTGCCACTTTATAATACTCATTAATTGGGGGGATGCTCATTCTTCTTGATAGCTTTAGGTATTATGCTATACACTTAGGTCAGCATTGTCACTACATCCGCATTGATACTTTATATTACTTGTCAATTGGGGGATGCCTATTCTTAGGGCTTACCCTGCAGTGATGTGTGGGCACTCATACCTTGAAAGCTGCATCCAGTGGGAAGGGCATTTTGGCCACTAGGCCCTAAAGGACTTTTGGGTTTTTAGTCTGAGACCCACCACCTGGTGAGATACTGCTCTGGTATCTATTCTAAATGTGAGGAATCTGCGGTTAGAAGTACCCATTTGATGAACCAGCTTATTATCTTCAGTAATGATCTTTCTGATGTATACTTTATCAATCTGCAGATTGCTCATGACCTTCCTGCCTCCCTGTTCTGAGGAATGAACTATTATCCGTCCAAGAGGGTCCCAAATTATAGATCTGAACACTGGAATAAATAATCTGTTATTTGGCTCTGTGTATAAGGGTGCAGAAATAGAAAGAAATAGACATCAGCATGCTAGTATAGCTCCTAAATGCAGCACAGTCATCACTCTCGGAGCCCAATGGAACCGATGCGAGTCACACAATGCCATCCACTGGTGCGCAAGAGCTGTTCTGAAAAATCGTGCAGATCTAGCTGTTGCTCGAATGTGAATTTACCTTGTAAAAACAATAGACAAGAGTCGTATTGCAAAACAGGAACGATTTGTTTAATTAAACATTACGGCTAGGAGAACAGTTACAGAACCGGGGTCTGAGGACTGTCTCAAAGTACATATGCTCTATGTGCTGTTTTATACATTTCTTTGGGTACAATAAGACAATTACAGCATTCCTTTTGAGGTGAAGAATGTGAGCAGTTGTCATAAATAAGGTTCTGATAACAAATGCAGGTGTGCCTCGACCTTGCGTGGACACAATGTGGGCCAGCCGGTAGTGTCCAAATGTCCAGCCTGAGGGGTGTCCTCCCGTGCGTGCTGTGCTCCAATTGGCTGTGTGTTCCTAACTTCATGTGGTATTTGATTTTGTGGTGTTTGGGAATGTACGCACCCCTATGGCCATGTGTGTTTTATGAGGGCCAATCTCTTGGGACCATTGTAGTGTCGCTGTGCCTATCTGTGATCTGAGTTTCCTGTGTGTGTGTTTGTCTGCCATCTATGTGCTGCCCCACCTGTAATCTTTTAATCAGTAATCTCAGGCCTAGGACTCAGAGCCTGCCTGATCACGTATCTTGAAGTCAGGGTTGAAGGAGAGTTCATGTTAGGTTGATTAGCTAATAGTGATGTGATTTAATTGGTATATGTGATCGTGTCATGGTGCACATGAACACCGACTTTCCCATTATTAGCATAGCCTAGCACGTGGGGACATTCTAAAGATGAGAAATTTGCATACATCAGAAATAGCAAACTTAAGTACCTTCTGTGTTTCTGAGTGCAATAGGACAAGTGATCTTAGCATGGCACCACTTTTCTGCTGTGATGAAGTTCCACTCTAATGTATTTAGTTAAAGCTTACAAGGTTTACTTGCAAACCGCAATCATACATTTCTAATTAACAAATAAAATCTTTTTTTTTTTTAAATCATATCACATACAGCAACTCAAGATTAATTTATCACAGAAAAATGACTCCTTTTTACAAAATATAACCAGATCACTATTCTCTGCTTGGTGGGGAAACATTACTTCACGTATAGTTATACAATTTCACTATCAATGTAGCTCTTATGTTATACAAATTTAGATAACCAAATATCAGATGATGTGGATTTTTTTCATTTTTGCATAATAAACATTCACATGAATTTAGGGCAACTTTGTACATACAACAGCACTCAACTAAATGTGAGCTAACCAGTACAAAATAGCATAAGTATTATTTTATCATCGAACTTAAGCCTATCATTCAGGTAGTTAAGAGATATGCTGTTTTCATGTATGCTCAGATAACCTGAATATGACTTTCTGTGTCCACATAATTCACAATGCACTTAAGACAAGGATTAGATCTCAAGATTTCTTCAACAGCTTTTTGTCCTTAGTAGGATCATATAAATCACACTCTGGATCTAGGAATATTCACTAATTTACAGATTGGATCAGCAAAGTTATGTTCCTTGAGACAGAGACCCAGGAGCATGTCTTGGGGAGCTCTAGGAGAATCATTGATTGATATGATAAGTGCACGATAGGCAGCAGCAGTCCCTGACTACAATGACATAGCTAATCGAATTGCCTGGATGGGTGTGGAAGAACTGCAGATACATTTAACCTTTCAGATTTTTGCTCTTGACCCAGGCATCGTGGTCAAACCAACATTGATTATCCTATTTTCAACTTTTGTTGAATATTTTTTGTGTTCTGCACTAATTAGTATGACATATGTCTTCCAGTATCTTATTAATAATGCCAAATAGCTATCAACATATATATGACGCCTCCTATTGAATTATCAATTACTGTGCACCTGTTTTAAATAATTTCAGAGGGGATTTACAGTGATACTCCAGACAACATAGATCAGCCTCAGTTCATTTAGATTTATTTTATTTGTAATTACATAATTCTTTTGTTAGATGTTTGCTTCATACTGTAAGTGTCATCCGCTAAGATCAATGATAAGGTTCTAGATGATTTATTAACGAGAATGGATTAAGAGAGCTAAAATATACTTAATAAAGCATCCTGACTACTAAATTCTTGAATTGAGTGGTGGAACTGCGGTTGGCGAAGTGGACCGACAGGCCCAGGAAGCGTGTGCTAGCTCTGCTCTCTTTAAAATGCTTTAGAGTGGAATCAGCCTTGTCCCAAAACAGGTGAATGCCATCAAAGGGCATATCCATCAGGGAGGACATCATCTAAGTACCCAGTCGATCGCAACCAGGCATGTAGGCAAATGGCAACCCTGGTGCTGATGGCCAGCCCGTTCACCCAATGGAATCCATCTTGTCCAAGCCACAATGAATTGTGAACCTAGCCTCATCACGACTGTCTTGAATCACCTGAGCAAGAACAGGTCAGAGACCTTTGGAGCAACCAGGGAGGTTTTGTGCCACTGAATTCCAAAGGGTGTTGGAGTAGTGTCCAAACAAGCAATTGGTAGAGGAAGAAGCTTGCTTTCCGCATGTTTCCACCTGCTTAGTTTCGCTGTTAGGAGGGGTGTGGCCAGGAAGGTGTTTGGGTTAGACCTACTCATGGAGGCTGGCACCACTATGCTTTCAACTTCTTTTTAGACTTACATGACTATTTGGACTGCAGCAAAGACTTTTAGAGTGGCCTTGCTGACTTCTGGACTGGGACTGGGGTTGAACTTTTGATGCAGACTGTGATACGAAGCAATCCTGGCGAGGAGTTTTTTTTTATGCTTGCCAGTGTGGAGCTTTGCCTCGAGGTTCCTGATGGTCTTCAGGTTTATCGGCATGCAGTCGCTACAGACCTTGGAGTTGTTGCTTGACACCAGACACCACAGGCATACCTGGTGGGGATCTATCACAGATATGTATTAGCTACATCTCTTGCACACTAAAGAAAACTTTTTGGGGTAAAATGTCTCTGGGAGACATGAAGGGGGCTCCAGCTCTGTCTCTTGTGGTGTAGAAAGAAATGAAATGACATCATCACGCAGAGGTGGTGCCTATATAGGCCCCACATGTCATTTCCGGAGTTGAATGGCATCAGTGCGGAGTCACACAGGTCCACCTGACAGCATACTGAAGTATGGCTGAAAGGTTTCCTGATCCACTCTAATGCCTGGGGAATTTTCAAAATGTGAAGAATCAGCAGCTAGATAGTCTCTACCAGAAAGGACATTACCAAAGGTAAATAACTTGTTCATTAACTCAGTCAAAACTCCAACCAACTTGTCATTAATGGGCTTTATTACAAACAAATGCTAATATATCTGTACTACTAGAAAGAATTAAGCTTCCTAGCTCTTTATATTATAGATTTCTATGAGCTCATATGCCATCAAAGCTACACGTAAAATATTGAATAATTAATGTTGAGGCAAACAGCCAGGTTTCATGCAAAGCAAAAATATCTATTGACCTATAAAGTTTATAAATCTGTATGAAGCAATAAATGAATCAGGCCTACTGCATTCCAGGATATATTTGAGACTAACTCTCAATCAGTATGAGGTGTACTTATTATGCCTTTGTTCCAGCACTGCTAGCTCACAAGACCTGTCTCCGTCCTGGACTGATTGATAGCAGGGTTGGGCACTTCCAATTCTACTTCATCGTCCCCATAATATGCAAGTACTCAGACATTTTCCTCCTTTTTAGCTGAAAAAAGCTGACTCGAAAATTGAAGTTTTGAAGCTGTTGATAACAGCCCTAAAGCACCTGTTTAAGAATGTATTTTCCTGTGTAAAATTATTTCTGTGTTTTACAGTACATTTAACAACTATGCTTTTGTGTACTCTGATTTTGTCCTTTGACCACTTCAGCAGATATAGGCAATATGACATGAAATTGATACGAGCACAACATAATAATTTAACCAACCTACTTAGCACAGAAGGAGAACTTAGATAGTTCCTACTTTTTTGCTGAGCTTATGTTTATAAAAGCCACCAGTACAATGTTATTTGGTTAACAACAGTGAGCTGCAGAATTATAAGCTGCTTCCCCGGTTACGATGTGCATCATTAGTTTTTGGCACAAAGAAAATCACTGCCAGCAATGTATTAGAGTTAGTGCTAGAGCTCGGTTTATTCACAAGTTTATGATAAAATGCAGTATTCCCTGAGTATCTACTTCTCGTTACGTGCACGTTAGCTCAAATACATTTGTTATATCAGACGGGAAAGGATTGGTCAATAGCCTCTTGTCACACGGCTATCACCCTCATCCCTTTCTGTCTGTATTCCCCTCGGACTATTTGTTAGTTGTGAATTTAAGAGTGGTTGATTTTATTTCTTTATGTTTGAACATGATTTGATTATAGGCGAAAGTTTAATCTTTTAAGTCTATTTCTAATTTAGTGTCTTAAATCTTGGTTGCAATCAAGGCTTTTCTTAAGCTTCTTTTTCTTCATGGGGTTTTGTTCTCCACCATTTTTATATGCAAGGTGAGTACTAGCTGTCTGTGTGTTCAGTCTCTTTCGCAATGCTGAAGATGGAATTCGTTGATCAATTGGCTCCTGAGGCTCATCAGCTCGGGCTTTAGCAAGAGCCATCATGCAATACTAAAAACATCACTCAATCTACCAATGATGTCTTAGCCAGGCCTTATTCAGAAGGTGTCACTTGTGTGTCAGCAATTGGATTTTCGACAATTTATAATCCTGATTGTATTTGGTATGTTTTGATCAACAACATTTCTAGGATTAAAGTATATGCCATTTTATAACATTGTCTTATGTAAGCTAACCAACGAAGAGAGCACAAAGTTTGTAGCTTTTGTCATCAGAAGTATATAGGAGATAAGGTGTTTGTCCTCTTCCTCTCATATCATTTGTAATTGCAGCCTAGTTTGATCTGTCACTGCCAGCCATAATACCAGTCCTTTTTAGTCTGGTTTAACAGCAGAGCTGTTGTCAGACTTTAAGTGATCACCAGAAAAAGAGCCTTAAGAAGCAGTACTAAGAAAGAGGCTTAGACTCCATTGACATGTTGGTCATCCTCTCTACTAGCTTCTTTACTGGACAAAAGCTGCTTGCTGCCACTGAAAAGGAGTATCTGTTTTGCCTTTTGAGGAATCTTTTGGTCATTGCAATAGGCCTGAATTGTTTATGGTGGCAAGTGAATGATCAAAGCTATAGGCCTGGTTTGTTTTTTGGTTAAATATCTGTCTAATTCCATAGATCTGCTCTGTTTATTATGAAAAGTTATACTAGAGGCTGTAGGCCTGACTTCACCAGGGAAGCTCATAGGGCACTGAAGAACTCTATGGTTTTGTTGTTGGTTATAGCCCTTTCAAAAACAATCGATTCAGGCGATTGGGCATCAGGTCAGGCAGTACAGAAACTAGCTCCATTCACCCATCTGTTGACTAACGGTATTTCACCTGATCACATGTGCATATCAGCCTGAAAATGGATACATTCCAGTGCAAGGCTGCTGGGCCCAGTACTTTAGTTTGGTATTTTTGTCTTATATAGGTTCACATTCATTTTGTTATTTTTTGTTTAATTGTTAAGGCTTGCAGCAGCTCTCTAAACAGTGCTACAGGCTCACTTGCGTGTTTCTCTTGTTACCTACAGTGTTGTGCATCTCACACAGCTACTGCTTATAAACCAGGCGGTTGGCCTCCATCTTTAGAAACATGTCAATGTTCTTAGATCAGTAAAACATTTAAACAATAAGCACAATACCACTGCAAGATGGCCACCCATTGTGATGTTTACTGAGGGGCAATCCTTGGGTAGTATTGTGCATAGTGTATAATTGTTTGATCATTCCTAGATGTCCTATTTGTAAATGTGGTGGCCACTCTAGAGCTTTAAAACAATGAAAAACTATGCACAATTCAGTTCCAAGATGGCTGGCTGCTCCAGTGTTTCTTTTTTATTGCCAGCATTTCCTGAACATGTGTAGGGAGTGTCATTTTTCATTTTTGTACTTTATGCTTTGACTTTATATTGCTCATTCTTATTGATGTTGTATGTGTTTTACTGTAGAAGAGTTACTGGGTGACTAGGGAAGTGTGACGGCCACACTAGAACTTTGCAACGATGCACTCTGCACAATTCTGTTCCAAGGTGGCCAGCCACTCCAGGGCACAACAGTTGCATGCTTTGTGTGCTTCAAAACAGCACTTTTAATAGTGACATGTGTAGGCATCACTCAGTATCTAAGTTGCATTCCCCATTGTAAACACCAACAGTTCACATTGATGCCTCTCTGAATAATGGTGAGATACAGAGGGGGAACTGGGAGGCAGCAGTGCCAGATGGCTATAGGTAGAACCATTTTGCACATAGTAGAAATGTGCCCTGAAAGTGTTACGCTTGATGCATGATAAAGTCAGTTTGTATTAGTCTGGTTTCACCACAAGGTGGTGTGCTTTACCTCACCTTATGGGCTTTGTGGTGCAGGGCAGCGCATCAAGTCACCTCGCTGAGCTGCCCTGCAGCACATGGAAAGGGCATGACTGCGCCGTATTTATTCAATAATATGCATTCCTGTTCTTCACCACCCTCCCACCTGCGCTGGTGCCCTTTTGGCAGCCTAGCGCCATCCTTGCATGCAGGATTGTTTTTGTGCAGGAAGGGACAACCTCCTGCACAAAAACAATTCTGACAAGCTTTTTCCTCTTTCTAGGTGCGCTGCAGAATGCAGCACACAGAGAAGAAGGAAAGAATGAGGAGAAATATACATATTTCTCCTCATTACGCCTCTCCTGGAGAGGCGTATCTTTTTGGCGCATTCCCAGCTTTACAAGTTCTTGTAAATCTTGGAATGTCAAAATACATGAATGTTGCTTGGGAACACCCACACAAAACCTATGGAAATGCTTCCCTGGGGCAGGGTAATGCAATGCAGCGATTTGCCCTGCATTCCATTATTCGAGATTTATAAAGTCACGCAGGGGCACGCAATGTGCATTTGCGTGGTGTCTTAAATCTCACTTAAGGGTTACGTCGCTCTTGCACCAGGCCATGAATGTGGCCATACATGAAATACGGGTTCTTAATTAAAACTCATTACTATAATTTGGCACCTAGTTACTCACCTGCAAGTTGCTTCCACATAAATGGTGTGCGCCAATTTAGTGATTCAAGAGCAGGTATTATATGAGTTGGGCGAAGGGATATTTAATGTGTTACAGCTAACGTAGCCGTTGCTACACATTTAGCCTTTGTGCTGCGCCTTTATAATTTCTTGAGAGACGCCTCTGAGCAATTATCAGCTTTCCTGTGGCCATTACATTGAGCAATAGCATTCTCACCATTAAAGCCAGAAAACACCCTTGTGTGGATTCACTGATAGCTCTGACCTGTACTACCAGAAAAACAAAATTGTCCTTTAAAACGTGTGTGAATTGTGAGCGCGTCGGGAAAACGTAGGTGGAAATGACAGTGAAATATAGAAGGTTAAAAGAATATGATCTTTCTACGTAGTCCATGACATGGTCTTGAAATAACGAGCCGCATGTTTCCACAGGAACCAATGACACTCAAAATGCAGTTCTTTCCCTCAGGGCACAGCATTACTTGTTTACCCTGTAGCTGCCTCAAATCCAGATGAATCCCACACTTTTCTTATCTTTTTACATATCAATGTCTGCTTTATGACAAGGCACACATTCAGTTTGTACTTTGCGCTCGGGCATTTAAGGTTCTACAGAATGCGCTGAGAGATTTAGAATGTTGGGGTGTGGCATTAAATGGATGGCTTTTATTGGAGGGAGGCAATGGTTGCTCTGGAAAGCTAAAAATAAATCCCGATTAAATGAACATGGAATCTTGACTTTGTCATTGAGCAGAAGGACTTATAACACAGTTTACAGCTACACATGCACCCTGAAATTTCATCCGTTAAACCAAAATGTATTCCAACAAATCAAGTTTGAAGAATGGAGCAGCATTGGGGCAGTATAAATAAAGCTCAAAACGTACAACCAACATGCTTTCACCTGATGCCTCGGGGTGGTCTAATGTCTACGCTAATTAACCTAGAATAGAACAGGTGAGATATTTGCACTTGACTTCCCCACTCAACCTCCCCCTCAGCACTTGACCGAGTTTTGCCATCCTGAGCCAGTCACTTTATCTTTTCTAGCTCATATCTAACATATCAGCACCGTTTAGAAAAAAAGCAAACCACTATTATTAGCATCTATAAAAAAATGACCTCTACAAAACTAAAGGACATCATTTTGTTTTGGCGAATTGGTTTTTCCATACGGTAGCATCAGAGTCAGCCAGGTGGCCAACATGACCAGTTGTGTGTTGGAGATAAAGGCTTCACAGAGTATTTATGCGGGTCTTTGAGCTATGAAGAAAGGGACAAAGTGGTCCTCGTTAACACAAGACCTCACACTTAAACGGCAGACCTCCAGAGAAAACAGTGAATCTAGTAAAAGAGACTTAAGGTGTTTATATTCAAGTACAGATATTTTGTAAAAAGTTCACTATCACCCAAAATTAGAAACACAGATTATTTAGCCTATGATGCAAGACGTCGGCAGCCATAAGGCTAAGCACAGCATAAACAGCATTTATCTTGTAAGGGGGGGATTTCAACATAGTAGTTGGAAGTCAGAGATATCAGATTAGTGAAAGGGACCTGTTGTGTGTACATAGCGAACCAAAAAATGTTTCCTATACTGTTATCATGCGTGATGGGTGTCAGCAGACCTTTGACTTTAACAAGATAATACTTCTCAGAGAAGCCACACAATTATTTAAGGTAAAGGCTCATTAATCAAAACAATTTCAGAATATGTGCATGTATGAATAAACCAATTTATTGTGAGTTAACATCATACAATTGAGACTGTATGGATTTTCCTACCAAACTCAATTCAGTACCATTGCACAAACACTATGGGCCAGATGTATGAAGCATGTTTCTAGTCGCAAAGGGGCAGATTCTGCGAATCGGCCCCTTTGCGACTTGAAAAATGCTTTTGGGATGTACAAAGCCTAAACTGTGAATCGGTAGCTTGTTTCCGAATCGCAGTTTGGGTTTTGCGATTCAGTATTAGGAAGGGACGTGTCAAGGACGTCCCTTCTTAATATCGAATCTAAATGGTATGTTGGATTATTTTGTGACCCCGAATGCGATCGCAAAATAATTGCAGCTAGCACCAATTTCAAATTCAAATTCCCCTTTCCCTTTGTGAATGCATGCGAAAACTTTTTTTCACAGCGGGCAGTGGTCCCACAGACCACTGCCTGCTCTGAAAAAATTAAAAGAAAACTTTTCATTTTTAATTTCGAAATGCATTCCGTTTTCCTTTAAGGAAAACGGACTGAATTAAAAAAAAATTACTGCTTTATTTAAAAGCAGTCACAGACATGGTGGTCTACTGAGCCCAGCAGGCCACCATCCCTGTGAGTGCCGACATTCCCAATGGGATCGCAAATTGTGACCTACCTCATGAATTTTCATGAGGTAGGTCATTTGTGATCCCATTGCGAATCGCAGACAGTGTAATTGACACTGTTGTACATCCGGTGTTGCGACTCAAAACTCGCACTTTGCAAGTTGCAAAACCGGATCTTCGTACATGTGGCCCTAAGAGTCTTATTCACAAAGAAAGTAGGAAAAGTACACGGAGGGAATCCCAGCCTCTACACGCATGTACTTGGAAAGTTATGGCGAGTGCACATTTCTAGGTATACTTCTAGAAAGTTGTGTGACATTTCCAATGGTTTCCTATTCCCACTGTGTGAACAGAGGAAACCGTCACCAGTGTAAACTCATATTTTTTTCGCCAGGGGGAATTTTATTTTGCCAAAGAGAACACCCTTTTGCTACACCTCCTAGCTGGAGTAAAAATCCAACCTTTTCCTAGATGGGAAGAGGAATGAGAAAAGTTAGTAAATACAAAGAAACGCCCATGTTTGTTGATGTTTTCAACCTTTCGAGGCTAACTATGCTTTAGAACGCTGAGTTTCCCACAACTCAAATGGGATTTATGGGTGCAGAAGACTCCCCACTCGTGGCCGAGCATTCTGCCCACATTAAGTTTAGTTAATGGGCTATGCTGATAGGAAACCCAATGGTGATTCCTGACAGGCATAACAAAAAGATAGCAAATATATGTTCATGGCTGAATTTATCTTTGTGAGTAGGGCCCTATGTTCTGATAATCCTGATGTAACTTCCATCTGGGAAGAATACCACAAATGGGTTTCGGTACCCTACTAAAGCAATAAAAGACAATGAAAGAGTACTGAATTCAGGGGCATATATGTTGATGATCATTACATTTTATGATTTCTGGTATGTCCAACAGAGCTTTCATTATAAAATGAATAATATATACAAACCTATTTTCCCTCGTTGTGCGCAGTCTTATATTTCCATTTCAGGTAATGGCGGAGAGGTACATTGCACTATTTCACCTTCGGAACAGCCAGGACAATGGGTGTTATAGTTCCATCACCACCCCCTCTCACTATTTGGATTATCACACACTCATGCTTTTCTCAGGCTTTGACTCCAATTCGTGTGGACTACGATGCAATTTCAGGGTCTTGGACACGGGGATATTTTGTCATGGCCACTAACATCACTTGACAATACATCTCAAGATTATTTAATTTCTTGAGGCAATCCTGTTGGCCATCTGTGATCATACAAAATGGCAAACAAAACAAGCATTGGCAAAGCCAATAGGTCTCAGCAACGAAAGAGCTATTTGCATTGTCAATCTCAAAGTCTTTTTAGCCATGTTATGTATTAGCACATCTGCTGTCTCCACCAGAAATAAAGAGTTCTGCCAAAACATTACCTGATGTAAATTATTAGAGTAGCCTCGGTAAGAGATGCACCATCAGTGGTCCCACTGCTGTCAGCGATAGGACCGACAACCACAAAATAACATCCATCAGCAGGAGGGCACCCATATAAGTGGAATTCCAACCTTATGTGCCCCATAAACTGTAAATCGTGTTGCCAAAGTGGCTGTAGGCATAAGCAGAGGAGTAGATTAGTCATTATGATTGGGGGTGTGTGGGGGGTGTGAACTTCAGATTTCCCAACAATTGCGCTGGAACATCTGGTTAAAACACACCATATGAGCAGCAGGACACGAGGGGGCTTAAGAGGCAAGGGAAAGAAAGAGGAGTGCAGATTGTTAGAGGTACTTCAAAGCAATTTTTTTCTAACGAATCAACATTTTTAAGGCTTTCAAAACATGGGCAAGAGAGTGTGTGTTTTTTGCCAGTGTGGGCATGTAACAATCTCAGGTGAAATCCAACAGACACTTCACATTACCCAACTAAAAACACAGGTACCCAAATATTTACCACAGAGACACTTCACATTACCCAACTAAAAACACAGGTACCCACATATTTACTACAGAATACATTTTTAGGGGGGTGTAACACCCCAAACACCCTCCCTGGAGAGCATCCCCGGAAGCCACTCTTTTGTAAGCAAACCAGGGCGTCGAATGTTAACCATGTCCTTCCTTACTCAAAGAGGCCATTGGTGAATGATGTCACACCACACCTCAAAGCCCAAGTAGACGGCTTCAAACAAAGGAACATTCAGAACGCCTGTTGTTGATGATTGTTAGGGATGCAGGGATGAGGAAAGAGAACTGTTGTTTCTTTACACTGGATGGCCCCTTTGATGTCTAAAATAGGTTCTACAGCAGTTACAAGCAAGCAAACGCCTGCAGCGCTATAGGAGGATGCAAGATTGCCCATCATCTCTCAAACTTACCATGAATATAGCCGTATATACATTTTTGTCATACAAGTTATTTACGTAGTTATCACCCCAATGCAGGTAATAGAAAATCTACACCCAGAGGAATGATAGTTTTGCAAAGGAGATTTAGGACACAATATTTATGTCAGACAATATTTCTGTAGACAATGTTCTGACATACAACTACCTTTAACTGACTCTGCCTGTCTTACCTGTTCATTTGAACAAAGTTTAGCAGATGAATCCATGTCACCGGGACACTTTATTTCTAGTCCCGGCCTTTCGCTTAGCTGATGATGATGAGCACATTCTACAAGTTGTAATTTGGGTTCAATTCAATTGATAGGTGGCACTTCTAGAGCGCACAACTATGATGCACATTTTCTTTGAGCTATGCACATTATTGTCTTCAACCGGAGGACGAAATTAGAAAACAGCAAGGTTTAAGGAGCAAAAATGATGAAAATGAAAGGTTTCAAGATTGAACGTACACACCTGAAAAAAATGATTTGTAAAATGAATTCCCAGCACTAGAAGAATTGTGTCCCGGCAACATGAGTTTATCTGGTGACCGGCCTTAAAACTAACTAGTCAAGTTTACTGTCTGGTGAGATGTCTTTCGGGCAGGACAGTCACAGCCCATCCCTGTGAACCGTTTACCATCCAGTCTCCAGGATGTAGTGACTCCGTGACGGCTTGTGATCCACAATACTGCCTGGACTGACAGGATATGCGAGCATGTCCGGTGGTCACAGGGTGTAAGGGATATAAATAAATGGGGTAGGAGACCCTTGTGGTTCATTCCGCACCGCAAGTAACCAGCTCGTGTGTGTGGTTATTTCTGCGCAGAGGATTTGCATGCAGCGCATGGCATAGGCCGTCACACAGCCCTCTGAAGGCTGTCTTCGATCTTATTGCTCCATTTGCTCTGTCTCGGGAGCCCCTTCTTAAAGGCTCAAATTCATGATGGACGAGAGGCAGCAAATATGACAGCACCCTGCTTTTGTCGTCCATATACCTTCTCCCTGCCTCCTTGCCCTTCGACTATCGGTAAACTGATGCAAGTTTCCAATCGGAGGGCATCGGGATCTAGCCGAGGCCTCCCTAGTTCCCAGAGCCTAGCGTCTCATGCTGCTGTCAGGATCATGACAGGGCACAGAGTGCCCCCGTTCCAACAGCCAGCACAGGGGGTCATATATTTTCACTTGCTGCTGGGCCTCAGTGAAGTGCTTTTAAGGCATGTCAGTCCCTAAAGCGTGGGTCACCTCCGAGCTCATCTGAATCTGAGGAAACCCTGTTTTTAATTGCTCCCACGTTTGGCAGATACGAAAACTGAAGTACGGAGTTAACTGACAGATAAGTTTGCTCTACGACCCCACCAAACCACGTGATTTGCTCATTAGCGCACCGTTCAGTCAATGCGAAAACGTATTTTGCTCCAACCTCATAATAATAACAGTCAGAAAAAGAGCATAATAATAATAACAATCAGAAAAATAATATTAACATCGACGACGATAATAATAAAAAAGAAGTTGTTTTTAGTGGTTGTACATAATAAACGTGTTACTAGTATCAAAACGAACAGCACGTATTTTACCAATCTAGAAGTGATAAAAGGCTGAGACACCTTCATATCTGCTGGTGGTGTACACGATCTGGAAACATTGTGTGCTCAGGAAACATCATGCGCTCGGACCTGAGCTGCTAGGAAAGGGGGCTCTTCTGAAATACAAACAGGACTCAGTGACATGGCACTGCCAGGGATGCAGATGCACAGGCGCGTCAGAGGCACCAGCCTGTCAGAAAGACTTCCCAACTCCCTATACTTCAGGCTTTGCAGCAGAGATAAAAAGGGAAAAGAGAAGAGCGATACAGAGAAGGGAAGACAGAGAGGAGAGGAAGCTGCAGGGAGAAGGATGGGGAAGATATGTAGAGAGGGATAACAGACCCAGGCACAAGTGAGAGACACATGCAGAGAGTAAAAGGCGAATAAGGGTGAGAAAATAAGAGATAATAAAAAAAAGTGCTATGGCCTGAGCAGCGCTGGACACATCATAGCGCTCTTTTTTGTCTGATAGAAGAGGTGGCACAAGAAACACAACACGGGCAGGGCAAGCAACATAGCACGGGTAGGAGTGGAGGGCGGGTAGGGGAAACTCACGTCTTATAACTAATCGTGCAGCAGCTATTGTTTTGTTATATTGTTCAGCTTTTCCCTTTAGTTCTCTGGCGGATGCAAACAGTGTCTGATATGAGTATGGAAAAGTTAATTTAGAACGGTAGAGAGTGAGAAGCAGATGGACATGACAGGGGAAAAGATGGGGATGTGGGTGGGTAGGAAGTTGGGGATGTGGGCGGGCTGGACAGTTACAGAGGGGTGAGAGGGAAAAGAAGCATCATGCAACATGGATGGGGGCGGGTGGAAGGTGAAAGGAGCGACAAAACATAAGCACTCATATGGAGTGCTTCAACACAAATAACAAATGTAGTTCCAAAACGGCAACAGTGGATGGATACAAGTACTTGGTCCATGCTCCAGGGGAGGGCCAAACACAAGAAGAGGGTATGACCCGTGCACACCATGACAAATAGGAATGAGGGATACAAGAGCGAAGGTGAAGCGAATAAATGGTAAGTGGTGGACAGGCTGTAAGCTCACTTGATTGTGAAGAAAATGTCTTGAAGAGACAGTGCATGCGCTGTCTAGCCCAGATCTAAAAAGGATCCCACAAAATAGTACACTAGGGAAGATCTGGTGGTTAAAAGCTTTTTCTTTTCAATTGCTTCAGTGTATTTTACTTAGGGGTCAGTATTGTATTTTTAAAGTAATCGCAAGGATGTTGCTAAGTGTCACCTTTCACTAGACTCTTTCCATCCATCATGTTTTGATGTTTCAGATTACTTAGGACCCCATTCTAAAAAGTTTTGTGCATGTGAGTAAAACATATATGCACAAAAGCGGTATCTCTAAATGGAAATAACATTTTCCTATTTGCAGAAAAAGTCAAATTGGCAAATTGTCTGCAGTTGTAAATGTAATTCGGGGGTGTAAAAGAGGGGTTTTCTGTAGTTTTTACTACCATTGCCTCACCCTCTATCCCTGGCTTCTAGGGGGCCCTCCTTAGCTCATTTTCCACCACTGGCATTCCATGGCCCCATCTCTGGCCTTTGTTTCTCTCTCACACTATCTCCTTGTCGGGCTGCGTCTTTTCCTTCTCTCTGTTTCCCACCCTCTTTAACTGTCTGTTTGGCACTCTCCACTCTTTTCTACTTCCTTCCTTTTGCTGCCTTTCTTACCTTTGTCTCATAGTATAACAAATATGCGTGATATCCCCTCTCTAAGACATGCAATCTTATATATCCCCTTCCCCTTTTATGCTGCTTCAGGTTTATGCTGCCTTGCTATTATCATCAAACAGCACTCTCGTCTAAAACGCTACCATGAACTGTATGTTTTTTGTCCTTTCCGTCTCTCTTCTTTTAGCATGCCTTCTATCTCCCCAATTGTTTTTTTCTCTTTGTCCTCTCTCACTTATAACGAAATAGCTATGCAAGCATGTTTGTTGTACACACTGCTTTAGTGGCCTAACTTTCCTTGATCAATTTGCTCTTTTTAGTCAGTCTAAAAAGGTTAGTGACTCATTTAACCAGGATCACAATAAATATCAGTAGGTAACTGAGACTTATTACCATAAGTTGTACTTCGCCAGGTGGAGGCATTAAGGGCTAGTAAGCTTCATTTGTGTCTGTTCAAGTAGGATATGTTTCCCAGAGGACCTACCACCCTGATCGATGTCCATTTCGGTTTACCGTGAGTCATCATTTTGCAACACTCCAAGTCACTGTACTCTCATCAGTTTGTGGTGTATGATGAAGGGAAATGCCCAAACATAGTTAAAGCCATCAAGTCTATTTTTAATGTGCGTTTTGACATGCCTCTGTGTGTTGTACCATAATAAAGCCTGATCTACTGGCTTTGACAATGTTTGTTTCAAGTTGTGTTGTAGGTGTTTAGACTTTCTGGGTGAATTCAGTGCTGTTGGAAATGACTCACTTCCATCTCTATGACATTGCCACTGCTTCACTTGCATAAACTTGTCCTGTTGGTGTATCAAGTTTGTTGTGTTTGATCAAGGGCACGGGTGTCGAGGTGTGGTGTGCGTGGTATTAATTATTTTAAATCACTAACCTTTATCCAATTGGTGCACTAAATTCACAGTATTCCAATACATTAAATTTAAGCAATAAATGTGTGTGTTACAGCATTTACAATTAGGTTGTTAAACATTACTGTAAGAAAGGGGATTATTTTCTGTGGATGGTGCCTACCTCAAATATTAACTTATCAATGTTAACCCTAAAGACACCAAATTAACCTGACCTCAGTCCCTTAGTGGATATGGCAAAGAGCAGACAGGGTTAACTTACACAAATGTTCAAAGTATGTATGCAGTAATGAAACAATAACAAAATCAAACCACCAAACAATAACAATCCCAAAGTGAATGAGAAAAATAGAGTAAAATTCAGTAAACAAAATGACAAAAATCTGATAACGAGAACCGGAGGTAGGAATTTTAAAACTCGTAAGTAAAAATAACCCTGAAAAGCACTAAGCACCTATGATAATCTATCGAAGTGTAGTCCAGAACCTAGGCTCAATTTTAGGCCTACTGCGGTGGGGCACAGGTCAAATACATCAATTGGATTTGTCCTGGTCGAAGATTTTGGGGGTCATTATGACCCCGGCGGGAGGCGATAATGTGGGGGTAGTACCGCCAACAGGCTGGCGGTACTTACTGCCACATTATGACCGTGGCAGAGATGCGACGGTAATACCACCAGGATGCTGCCAGCCTGCAGCCTTGTGGTCCCGGCAGTTGTAATCCGCCAGCTTGTCCATGGTGGTTTAGGCTGGCGGTATGGGAGACTCGGGGGGCCCCAGGGGGCCCCTGCAGTGCCTATGCTCTTGGCATGGGCACTGCAGGGGCCCCCATGCACATCACCATCGCGCATTCCACTGCCCGTAATTACGGGCAGTGAAATGCGCGCCGGACACACCTCAACATTGCCGCAAGCTCGATTACGAGCCAGCTTCAATGTTGTGGTGACTTTTCCGCTGGGCCAGCGGCCGGAAACGCTGTTTCCGTCGGCTGGCCCAGTGGAAATGTCATAATAGGGCACAAAACATACCGCCAGCACTGGCGGTTTGTTGGCGCCCACTGCTTCGGCAGTCTTTGCAAAAGACCGCCAAATTCGTAATGAGGGCTTTTATCTTTTGACTAGTCTTTTTTTATGCAGCTCAACATTATCTAGAGGGTCAAGCCTGAAGCAGTACCTGAGGAAGGTGCATCACATTTGGACACCTTTGCCATAATGTCCCACTGACAGCTCCACAGGTCCTGGAAGTCCAAACATTTTCTAAGTCCCAGCTTTCTCAGCATTTCTGGAGCAGCTCCACTGAGTCACGTTTAAGGCTCCCAGGACCTCAGGGACAGCACTTGATGCAGAGGTCACCAGCAAGTTCCAGTCCATGTCTAGGTGTTACTGGTCAAATGGTCACTCCAGAAAAAAGCCCTCTTGTAGCTTGTGTCCTTGGGGGCCAGCCAGACAGCTGAACCTTGGAGTCTCCTTTTATGTTGTCCTAAATACAAGAGGAAGTAGATTCAATCCATCAAGGCTCCTCTCCGGTCATAGACAGCAGGTCTAATCCTCTTCTGATCTTCTGTAGGTCAAGAAAATGTTCGTAGGAGGGTTCTTTGTGATGCCACATTTATGGCATACTTCGTTTGCCTTACTCATTTATGGTTGGCAGTAGCTAATGTGTGGAGGTGACTCCTGGCTCCTCCCTAACCAATGGGATAAAAGTTTCCAGGGGCAACCCAATCCTTTATTGTAGCAGTTCTTGCTTGGCCTACTGCAAAGTAAACTCCATAATGCCCCTCACTCCTAAAATCCAAGATGAATAACCCCTTTATCTCTTGTGTCCACCTAGAGGTGTGGCCAGGAAAATGAGGAGTCCCCTCTCCTATGTTCACTTCAAATCAGTCTGGAAGCAGCTTCACCCCACTGGGTTAGTGTGGGCTTGGGGACAAAGGATTTCAGGTCACTCTTTATACTAAACTATGACTGAGCAGACCTCACATCTGTCCCTTTTAAGTTAATTAAGCTACTGGATCCATCCCCAACTGTCCTTCCTGGCATGATGGGGATCAAATGCTCCTCCCCAGACCATCTTATCATCAGACCTAAGCCACTGTTCTGCTCCGGGAGCAGTTTTCACACCAAATTAAGCCAAGCACTTCCTGGACAGCAGCTAGCAGGCTGATGGAAATTAACACCCAGGAGTTTCAGGCTGGGAAAAGTTAATTTTCTAAAAGTTACCATCCCTAGTTATTAAAAGTATAACATCACCAATAGCGTTGACTTTTTTTAGATATGAAAATAGACTTTGAATGACCATAATAGCAATTTACTGTCAAAAGTTACAGATTGAAGTTAATAATCTGTACATTGACATTTTCCAGGATCCAGCTACATACAGCCCTGTCAGTAAAATATCTTTTAGGTTTGAGTCGCTGGGGGAACATGCTAACTTTAATTTTGCACATTTACCACTTTTAAATATCAGGCCCCCTACTTTTTAGGTGATAAGGTGTACTTAGGATTGATTTATTAATATTTAAAAGCTAGGTTTCTTACTTTTCATACAGGGTTATTTTGAGAGGATTGACAGAAGGTTTTTAGGCTGCTGCAGTCAGGCTACACATGGTAGGTTTGAAGCCATGTTGTACAGGCCAATCCCATGAATGGCACCATAGATGCTGCAGTCAGGGTGCCATTCATTTAACTTCCAAGCCACATGCGAATTTTCTACACCATATACTAGGAACTTATGGGCAAGATAAATATAGCAATCATCGTAGTCAAATGTAACCATGTTTAAAGGGGAAGCATAGGCACGTTTCCGTCTATTTAGCGGGGGTAAAGTGCATAGAGTTCTATGTCCAGCAGAAGAGACAGGGCAAAAACTAGGGTAAATCACAGCAAAAAAAGGCAAATTCATACAATTATCAACAGGTAGTCTAATCCAGTGGGTTACTGTATCAATTAAAGTCCAGACACTTTGTGGAGAACTGTATCATTACATGCTTTATTGCATTTTCAATTTACCATGTTGTTTGTCTCTTAGTATGCTTTACAATACGCAACTCATCTTAGGAAGCTCCATGTTTTTCAATATTCCACTAGTAAGCACAAGGCTCAGCTGGGCATTGAGTGCACCCAATATGTAACCGCACCTTTAGTGGACTAAAATTAGTTAGTCAGTAGCTGAGTACCACCTTTGGGCTAGTCACACTGCTATGGTGGGCTACCCAAAGTGGACACTTGAGGAAGAGTTCTACCATCTTGTTTTTGGTGGAACTAGGCCTTGTGAGACAGGGTTATGCCCATTCCTTACAGGAAGTCGTAAATATAGGGGGTGTAGTCACCCCAAGGGTAAGTAGTACATTGGGTATCTCCCCTAAACACCCCTAAATTGAGTATTTAGGCAGTCCTTTGACACCAAAAGAACAGATTTGTCTGAACCAAAGAAGAAGAGAACAAAGAAGAGCTGAAGGAACGGGAACTGTGGACTTTTGGCATGAAACCCTGTCTATCTACATGCTCTAGTCCCAACGATCATGACATTGTGACTTGTTCTGCAGCTCTGGGGACTCCAAAGGCCTCTGAGGTTCTCCAGCACTTCAACAGCCTGTCAGCATCTCCCTCGGAGTAGAGGAGCTACTTCCCTGCTTCCTGCAGACACCAACCGCAACGTGCGGTCCACCGTTCTGCTGACCACCGGGTCCACAGACGCAGCAGCCATCTAGGAGGAAGTCACTGTGTTCCCAGGGACAGCCCTGTCTCCCCTCTAAGAAAAAGACATCTGGACCAACTGGAGCCGAGCTGCAGAAAGACCTGGAGTACTGGTTCCCTTTCAACAACCAAGGCTTCTTGAGGACCAACCTGGACTCCAACAGCATATCTGAAGACCAACCATTGAGGGACTTGAACACTGCAGAGGACATCTTCCAGAGCCATCCAGCTGTCCTATTTTGTCCTCCTTCTTGCAGGTCCCCTGAAGATTTATGGGCACCTTGACACAGGAGTACCAATGAGAAAGACCCGCTGTTCCCGAACCCACTGGCCCGAGTCCATGACATCCAATGATGTTCTCTTGCTCCCAGGACCCCCAAAGATCGAGCCCCCCCATTGGGAGCTCCGAACTTGTCCCCCTTTGCACTCTCTTTTTAGGTGGCCATCTTCATCGCCAAGTGTGTGGTGTGCAGGAAACCCAACTGGACTAGCATCACTGCACCCAGATGACTGGCAGAGGGGAAGCCAGCACGCCGTCTAAAAGAAGATAAGGGGGTGGCGTGGTTGGAGTGCCGCACCCCGGCTGTCCCTGTACGATAGGTGTACTAGACACCTGCGGTGGGTGCGGCCCTGGTTGGCAAGGGGAATTCTGGTGCATGTTCTGCCCATCCTAGTAACAAGTCTAAGTCCTGATTAATTAGGCCTAGGCCTGCAGGCCTCTGGGAGCCTGTGGTCAGCGTAGCTATCCCTTGAACTGGACCTGAGTGGGCTCTTCCCTACCCCCGGAGTGCCCCAGTAGAGGGGTCGTCGTGGAGCTGACTGGGTACATCCGGAAGAAGGTGCCCAGGTAGGAATGGACCCCCCTGGCAGTGGGGAGGGGGTACCCCAAATCAAAGGGAGCCGGCCAGATCCCAAATTGGGGGGCTGGTTTCCTGTATGTGACCGAGGGACACGAGCATCTATCCCTTGTGGGGGCAGAGTGAAGAAGCTAGCGCATGTACGGAGACCCCCCATGTGTGCGCTGGCGCAATGGCTCAGAAGGTACCTAACCACAGCTTGGCACCACACAACCTGAGATCCTAGGAGCTCGGAGCATTTTCCCTCTGCCAATGCAGAGTGAAAGGGCCCATGCCATCCATGCGATTTAGAAACTGGCACGCTACCCGTGTGCAGGGCTGAATACCCAGGCCAGGCCAGGTATAGATGTGGGATGGCCTGACCGGGTAGGGTGGTTCCCATGTGAATGCTCACATGGCCGAAGTGACGACAGCCTGCGTATTTACGCACAAGTATTCATGATAGGAACGGAGCCTGAGAGCTCAGGCTGACCGAGGTGAATGAGCACCACAGTGGTGACTGTAGCCGCAGTGTCACCTGCCTTGGCAGGTTGTTGCATGCCCTAGAGCAGAAGTGCCAGGAACTGTCAAACACCCACGTGTGTTCGCACTGCCCATGGAAGCTGCTCTGCCCATACAGTGATATGGGACGCTGAGGCCTAATAAATCCGGTTGCAATAAGGGATTGCACGGGAGAAGCCTCATTCTGTTTGGTATCGTTGGACTCAGGATGACAAACCGAGACATTGCTAACAGCAGCTTTGTCATCTCTGCCCAGAAAGTGCCACTTCCAGGAAGTGGGGATTTCTAGGCGTTGGGACTGGCTCTGGTGCCCTTTTAATTAGGCTTCATTCCATAGGTCCCAGGGAAGAGCACATTCCCCAGATGACTGCTATAAAACTCAGGAATCCATTTGGGGCCTGGTGAGATAGATGGGGGAAAGGTTGTGACACTTGGCCTCCCGGAGCCAGAGTCTGTCACCCATAAAGATAAATATCTGCATTCCAGAACCCCAAGGCCGAAATGGAGGAAATTTAGGGGAGACATCTGCGGTTCAAAGGAATACCCTTCGAACCACCCTTCACTTCAAAGGTTTTACATAGTATAAGTAGGGATACTCAAAGTCTGCAACTTAGAGTATCACTGATGGATACGTAGGACTAGTGCAGCTGGACAGCATTGACGCACTGGCAGATGAATGTGGGTGCCCATGAGGATAACTGGCCAAGAAAGGGGATCTGCACACCCTTCACGATTAGAGACTGGCATGAGGCTGATTGCCTGCTGCAGTGTGGCATCCTGAAGTGGGTCTCCGAGGGCAGGTTGGCTGCCCCCTGTTTTCTGCAGAGGTTTCAGGGACATCAAAGACCTCCAGAGAGGGACCTACATCGTGATCTGTAATATCCGGAGAATGGTGCCCTCTGTTTGCGCGCACATCGTGCCAGACTCCACCTGGCAGGAGTGGTGTTCGTGTGGACCGAGAACTAAGTCTGGAGACTGGGCGCACCAGGTGCAGGTCACAACGTACTGCTCCCACTACTGGTGTGTGGCACTTCATCATGGGGACCACTGCACTCCGGGAAGGCTTGTGAAGTGAATGGATCACTGTTTTGGGACCCTACTGGGGGGCTCATTTAATCAATCAATCAATCAGGAATTTGTAAAGCGCAGTACTCACCAGTGAGGGTCTCAAGGTGCTGAGGAGGGGGGAAGGAGTGTAAGGTGCTGCTACTGCTCGAACAGACAGGTCTTGAGAAGTTTCCTGAAGGTAAGGAGGTCTTTGGTCTGGTGCAGGTGGGTGGGAAGAGTGTTCCACATTTTGGTGGCGAGGTGCGAGAATGATCTACCGCCGGGTGTAGTTCTGTGGATGCGTGGGACAGTTGCGAGGGCGAGGACGGGGGAGCAGAGATGCAGGGTCGGGGTGTAGAAGGAGAGCTGTCTGTTGAGGTATTCTGGTCCGGTGTTGTGCAGTGCTTTGTGAGCATGGGTGAGGAGTTTAATGGTAATTCCCTTGTTGACTGGGAGCCAATGCAGGTTTTTCAGGTGGTATGTGATGTGCCAGTGGCGGGTGATGTCCAGGATGAGGCGTGTGGATGTGTTCTAGATGCGTTGCAGCATTTTCTGGAGTTTGGCCGTTCCTGCGTAGAGGGCATTGCCATAGTCCAGTTTGCTGCTTACGAGGGCTTGGGTGACTGTTCTTCTGGTTTTGGTGGGTATCCATTTGTAGATCTTTCGGACCATGTGGAGGGTGTTGAAGCAGGAGGAGGAGATGGCATTGACTTCCTGGGTCATGGATAGTGAGAGGTCCAAGATGAATCCTAGGTTGTGTGCGTGGTCGGTGGGAGTTGGAGCGGTTCCGAGAGGGGCAGGCCACCAGGAGTCATCCCATGCAGAGGGGGTGGATCTGAAGATGAGGACTTCCGTCTTGTCAGAATTGAGTTTGAGGTGGCTGCTTTTCATCCATTCGGCAATGGCCTTTATTCCTTCATGGAGGTTGGTCTTGGCAGAGTCCTTGTTGAGGGAGAGGATCAGCTGGGTGTAGTCGGCATATGAGATGATGTTGAGGTTGTGGGATCGGGCGATGTTAGTGAGCAGGGCCATGTAAACGTTGGAGAGGGTCGGGCTGAGGGACGCAGATGATTTCGGTAGCCTCTGAGCAGAATGGGGTGAGGCGGACTCTCTGGTTTCTGCCAGTGAGAAAGGAGGTGACCCAGTATAGGGCTCTGTCTCGGATTCCAGCATTGCTGAGGCGTGAGCATAGGGTGTGGTGGCAGACGGTGTCGAACGTGGCCGAGAGGTTCAGGAGGATGAGGGCTGCAGTTTCGCCACTGTCCAGTATGGTTCTGATGTCGTCTGTGGCGGCGGTGGCGGCGGTGGCGGCGGTGGCGGCGATGAGGGCGGTTTCGGTGCTGTGGTTGCTGCGGAATCCAGATATGGAAGGGTCCTGGGTGCAGTTCTCCTCAAGGAAGCGGGTTAGTTGTGTGTTGACAGCCTTCTCGATGACTTTTGCCGGGAAGGGGAGCAGGGAGATAGGCTGGAAGTTCTTGAGGTCCTTATGGTCCGCCTTTGGTTTTTTGAAGAGGGCATTGATCTCGGCGTGTTTCCAGCTATCTGGGAAGGTGGCAGATCTCAAAAGAGCTGTTGATGATCTTCCGTAGTTGGGGTGTGATGACGGAGCTTGCTTTGTTGAGGATGTGGTGAGAGCAGGAGTCAGATGGAGAGCCAGAGTGGATGGTGTTCATGATTTTGATGGTGTCGTTGTTGACGGGGGTCCAGGAGAGAAGGAGGTTGGTCGGTGGTGAATCTGTGGTGTTGGTGGTTGCCGGGGGGGTCTGGGTGCTGAAGCTGTCGTGGATGTCTGCATCTTGTGGTGGAAGTAGAAGGCTAGGGAGTTGCAGAGGTATTGGGATGGCGGGATCTCGTTGGCGTTGGAGCTGGGGTTGGAGAGCTGCTTCACGACGTTGAAGAGCTCCTTGTGGCTGTGTGCGTTATTGTTGATTCGGTCTTTGAAGGCGGTTCTCTTGGCGGCTCGGATGAGTTGGTGGTGTCTGTGGTTGGCGTTTTTGAACGCTGTGAGGTTGTCCAGAGTCTGATCTTGGCTGCACTTTCTTTTAAGTCTTCGGCAGCTTTGCTTAGATTCATGGAGGTCGGCGGTAAACCAGAAGGCCTTTCTGTTGGTACGTCTGTTGGAGGGATTTTTGATTGGGGCGAGAGTATTGGCACAGGTGTTGACTCATTGCCTGAAGTTGTGGGCAGCTGCGTACTCGATGTGTGGGTTCTGGGAGAGGGTCAAGATAAGTTGGTCTTCGGTGACCTTGCTCATTGAGGTTGAGTTGGAAGCATTTCTCTTGCATGACCCTTGGCTGCAGGCTAATTGTGTGCTGTGCCCATTCATAGGTTGGAACCTGCTGAGGTGTGGGTACAACCAGAGGAGTGCCTTACGTGTCCTAGTATTGCAGGACAGAACTTGCGTCTAGTGTGTTTTTCCAGAGAGTCCTGTACTGCTAAGGTCATGGCATACTAGGCGGAGTACTGCAACCCAGAGGAGTACAGAAACCAAGCCTAGAGTAGAAACAGAAGGTCTAGTGCAGTTCAAATCTTCACACACCAGGCTAGTGCCTCCTATTGAGGAGTTGGTTAGAGAAACCTGGTGCCATGCAGGAATTCCCAGTCATCGGATCTATGATAGTATACTCTTTTTGCGGGGGTACGGCACTGAGCATTTTCTATTGTGGATCGAACCTGTCTGGGGCCACTGGAAGTTCCTGGGCACCAGACAGGATGTCTTCAATCCGGAGACAGACCTGGTAACTTATTGTGGGTCGAGTCAACACGCCCCAATTGCGTCTCTCCATTCTGGAGGTGCTGAGTTTGGTTACTATTTGGTAACACTGTATTGCTTGGCAGGGCTGGCCTATTGGGAGTCTCCTCCTTAATTGTTTACTGGCTGTTGTCTTTCCAGTCCCCCAGCTTGACCCCGACACCTGGTGAGTTGTGACTTAGCTATGAATGGCTGGGTGCCCAGGGGAAAGTTACTATAATCTTTGGGGTTGCAGTGAGGTGAGGTTAACTGGAGGCTGATTGGCACCCAGAGGATGCAAAGCAAGGCCCCCTTAATTTTAATTTTAGTGGTTGGGGTTGGCACTGTTGGCCCCTGGAGCCTCAAACAGCATCAGGGAACAGATGTTTGCTAGTGGAAGTGGATCATCCCACCAGGTAACCTGAGCCAATTCCCCTTAGGACTGCCACTGCCCCTGTAGTTGCCAGAGTCAGTATCTTACAAGGGTGGGATTTCCTAAGGAGGTGGTTTCAGACAGAAGTTCAAACTTCATGCCTGCTTACTTCAACGCAGTATGGAAGGAATGTTGTTGAAAATGGCCCTTTCTGCAGGGTTATCCCCAACCTTTTTGCCTTTCTCCTCCTATTTTTCCGGCCTTCTTTTTGTTGGCTTACAGACTCTGGGTACTTTACCACTGCTAATCAGTGCTAAAGTACATGTGCTCTGCCTCTAAAACTTGGTATAAATGTTTTACACCTGTTTGGCTTATTTAATTTACTTGTAAGTCCCTTGAAAAGGGGTATATCATATACCCAGGGTCTGTAAATTAAATGCAACTAGTGGGCCTGCAGCGCAGATTGCTCCATCGAGGGAAGTACCCTTTCAAACTTGTCTCAGGCCTGCCACCCCAATGCCTGGGATGCAGTTTACTGCCATGCTGACTTGGCAAGTCAAATTGCTAAGTCCTAGACTCCCTTTTTACTACACCTAAGGCACCCCTAGGGTAAGCCTTAGATAGCCCTATGGACAGGTTGCTGTGTATATATAAGGGAGGGCATTTATATTTAGGTACTACTTGTCCTATTAGTGTCAAAAAGTCTATTTAGTTTCTTACTACTGTGAATGCTGCTTCTCTCATAGGATTGTATTAGAAATTCCCTTCTACACGTCTAAGTGGTATCTTTTGATCTATGAGGAGTAGCGTGGGTATGTTTGACATGGTAGTGAGAAATCCTGCTTATTGGTGTAAGTGGATTTTTTATTACCATTGTAGAAATGTAACTTTTAGAAAGTGGGCATTTCTCTGCACTTATAACCCTAGTACTTTTCAGTTTGACTTCAATCCTTGTCTGGGGCACAATGACAGCTCCACTTGGTGCACACTTTCCAGACAGCTATCACAATGGAGGGGCTGGGTGTAACAGAAAAGGGATCTGCATACTGATAGGCTTCCTGGGCTGGGGAGAGGGAGATTCGTTCACACCTTACATGTGAATAGGCTTTGTCCTGCCCTCACACAATGGAGTGATTATTCCCTACTGATGTCTGGAGACAGGGCTGGGTTGAAAGGATGTTGTGCTTCACTTGAAAGGGCTCTTTTGAAGTTACCCCTGAACAAAGGCATTTCCGAGTGTAAGTAGAGGGCCTGTAGCCCCCTGATCTTTAGAGCACTTTTAGAATTGGGACTGAACCTCTGCCTGAGGGACTGCTGGATGGCGCAAAGTAATCATCTAGACTACTCTTCTCTTGTTGCCCTGCTGCCTGGTATCTGCTGGGTGACCCTCAGGACTCATCTGGATTGCTTTTCTGTATATTGCCCTGCTGTCAGCCTGTTCACTGACTCTGGACTGCCCAGGTTCTGTGGGACTGCTAGGAGGAACCTCCACTTGAACCTCATGTTGTGTGCTGGCCTGCCTGCCCCCCTTTGAATGCCTCTCCAGGAGCCCAGCGCAGGAAGAGTTCTGCTTTCCTGGTCATTGACACTGTCTGTAACTAGCCAGTTGGCAGAAGGTAAGGATGTTAGAGCCTGTGGCACTCAGAGCCCTCCAGGACCAATGGAGTGGGTCCTATCCTATCCTTGAAAGGAAAGGGAAGGTCATGGATCTGGTGGACATTGGCACTCCCAGAAGCCTTCACAGGGTCATCCATGTGATCCGCCTGAAACCCTATTATGACAGGGCTGATGTGACCATGCTGATGGTCACTGATGAGGGCTAGGAAGAAGAGAGTGAACCCCTTCCTTACCTCCTCTCCCACAACCATGCAGATGAGTCAGTTGGAGTGGTCTTTTCAGAAACCCTCACTGCACAACAGAATACTAACTGCAGTCCTGAGGCAGTATGCTGGCCTCTTTTCTTTGACCACCTGGTCAGACTACCTGGTGTACCCATGATGTGGACACTGGAGACAGCCTGCCTGCCAAAAGCAAAATTTACTGATAGTCTGATCAAGTCAGAGAAAGCATCAGACGTGAAGTAAGCAAGATGCTGAAATGTGGAGTGATTCAGCCCTCTGAAAGGCCCTGGTCTAGCCCAGTGGTTTTATTCCACAAACCTCATTCCAGAAGCTGCAGGGCCTTTAATGCCATCACTAAGACAGATGCTCATCCCATTCCAAGGGCTCATGAATTAATTGACAGGCTGGGTGCAGCCAAGTTTCTCAGTACCTTTGATTTGACACCACAGTACTGGCAGATTGGGCTAACCCCAGGAGCCAAAGAGAAAACAGCATTCTTGATGCCAGAGGGGCAGTTCCAGTTCACTGTGATGCCCTTTGGATTACAAAATGCCCCTGGCATCTTCCAAAGGTTGGTGAACAAAGTCTTGGCTGGGTTAGAGTCTTTTAGTGCAGCATATCTATATGATATTGCTATCTATAGCTCTAGCTGCCCCCCCCCCCCCTCAGCGCCTTGAAACCCTAACGGGTACATAGTGCGCTTTATAAATTTAATGATTGATTGATTGATTGATTATTTGGCAGGATCACGTGATCCACCTTTGAAAGATCCTTGAGGCCCTGCAGTAGGCAGGCCTCACTATCAAGACAAGCAAGTGCTAGATAGGGCAGGGCACATCTGTATACATGGGTCACCTTGTAGATGGAGGCCAAGTTTAACCTTTACAACCAAGATCTAGACAATCCTGGACTGGGAGGCTCCAACAATACAAATCCAAGTCAGGGCATTCCTTGACTTGGCTCGGTACTATAGGAGGTTTGTGAAGGGATATGGCACTATTGTGGCACCCCTCACATAACTCACCTCCAAGAAGCAACCAACGAAAGTAAACTGGATAGCTGTCAAAAGGCTTGTGACACAGAGGAGGCTCTGTGTTCAGCACCCATTCTAAAGGCTCCAGAGTATGCCAAACAATTCATTGTGCAGACTGATGCGTCTGAACATGGGATAGGAAGAGTCCTATACCAGACCAGCAATGATAGCCAGGACCAGCTTGTTACTTACAGTAGCAGGAGGTTGTTCTCCACGGAACAGCGTTGGAGGGAAGCCTTTGCTGTTGTCTGGTCCTTGAAGAAGCTGAAAGCATACTTGTTTGGTACTCACTTCAAACCAACCACCAACCTCTCAGATGGTTGATACAAATGAAAGAGGAAAATCCTAAAGTGTTGAGGTGGTCCATCTCCCTACAGGGTATGCACTTTACAGTGGAACAGAGACCAGGGACTAACCATGCCAATGCAGATGGCCTTTCCTGGTTTTTCCACTAAGAAAATGAAGACTCTCTTGGGAAAGGTTAGAGGTTAGTCTCATTCCCTACCATATGGGGGGTGGTTGTGTAAGGAAAGAGCCTCTTTTGGACATGGTCACTCTTTACCTTTTGCTCACTGGTACTCAGGTTGTCTGACTGAGATGCACTGTGCCTCTGCTAAACAGGTCCCCAGTGCTCTTTCCCTAAAACAGGTAACAATGTGTACAACTGGCACACATTACTTTACCTTTGTAAGTCCCTAATAAGTGGTACCTCTAGTACCAAGGACATGGATAGGGGAGAGGGTCCCTAAGGGCTGCAGCACGTATTGTGCCACCCTCAAGGAACCCCCTGAAAACAAGTTGCACACAGCTACCATCGCAGTCTGCGTGTCCTGGTGCAGACCAGGCGAAAACACCCACTGTGTGCCATGGTACAATCACTGCATCTAAATATATGTAACTTGCCCCTTCAGCAGGCCTTGGAGCCCTAAGGCGGTGTGCATTATATGTGATGTGAGGACAAATCTGCACAAGCAGATATGACCCTGTGATGCCCAGGTCCATTGCTGAGCCTTGCAAGTGAGCAGGGAAGTTGTATGTACTGGACACTCATCATTACGAGTTTCCCTGTTTCATGGCTTCACTGAAAACTATGGTTTTGGTATCAAACACCTTGTCTTAATGCCTCAGATTTATTATGACATGCTCCTAGAGGCCACCTTAGAGGTGCCCCCGGAACCCCACCAGTCTCTCAGTGTGTTGGCTGACCGGTCTCGACCAGCCTGCTACCAGAGACAGGTTTCTGATCCCGTGGAGGTGAGAGACGGCACTCTCAGAGGCCAGAAACAAAGCCTGCTCCAGAGGAAGGTGTTATCACCTACTCCAGCAGGATGGCTAGTAAATCTGCATACCAAGGCTAGGGACTTCAAAGGCCTGCCAACTTTGGAATGAGACCCTGACTTCCCCAGACCTGGGTGTTGCCACACCCTTCCCTGAGACTCACTTGGCCCCAGGACAATCAGGAATATCAGTTAGTCAGTAGGTGTGTACCACCTTTGGGCAAGCCACATGTTGGGCTACCCAAAGCAGACACTCGAGGAAGGATTCCATCATCCTGTTCTTGGTAGAACTAGGCCTTCTGAGACAGGAATATGCCCACTCCCCACAGGAAGTGGTCATATAGGGGGTGTAGTCACCCAAAGGGTAAGTAGCTCATTGGCTACTACTCTACACTCCCCTAAACACCCCTAACTTGAGTATATAGGTGCCCCCCTGACACCAGAAGAGCAGATTTGTCTGAGCAAAAGAAGAGGAGCACAAACAAGAGCAGAAGGAGTGAGAACTGTGGATGACTGGTGGCATTTTGGCATGAAACACTTCCTACCTACTTGCTCCAGTCCCGACAAACGGGACATAGTGACTTGTCCTGCAGCTCTAGGGACTCCAAAATCCTGGGAGGTTCCCCAGCACTTTGCCAGCCCTTCAGCATCTCCCTTGGAGTGGAGGACCTACTTCCCTGCTTCCTGCAGGTACCAATCACCAATCACAACATCCGGTCCACCATTCTGCTGACCTCCGGGTCCACCAACACAGCAGCCATCCAGGAGGAAGTCACCCATCTCCCAGGGTCCAGTCCTGTCTCCCCTCCAGCTGACAAAACATCAGGGCCAACCAGAGCCGAGCTGCATCACTACCTGGAGTACTCAACCCCTTGCAACAGCCAAGGCTTGTTGAAGCCCAACCCGGACTCCAACAGCATATCCATAGACCTGCCATCAACACTGCAGAGGACATCTTCCAGAGCCATCCAGCTGTCCTGATTTGTCCCTCTTCTAGCAGGTCTCCAAAGATTTGTGGGCATCTTGATGCAGAAGTCCCGATGACAAATGCCCGCTGTACCCGTGCCCACCAGCCCAGGTCCATGACATCCAATGGTGTTCTGTTGCTTCCAGGACCCTCATTGATCGAGCTCCCCATTGGGAGCTCCCAGACTTGTTCCCAAGTCTCCCCTTGCACTCTCTTTCTCATCGCCACATGTGCGGTGCACAAGAAAACCCGACTCGACTAGCACCACTGCTGCCGGATGACACTGATAGGTAAAACTGAACTGCTGGACTTGTTTTTTACTTTACACCCTTAGCACCCTAGCACTTATATGGGTCCTCTGGGAACTGATTGCAAAGACCTCTGTGCAATAAAAGTACTTTGGAACCATTATCACGTAAAAGTGCATTTGAGTAAAAGTATTACTTACTTGCTAAATTGTTATAAAACTGTAACACTACTTATTCTCTTGAAAGTATTCTGGCGTTGACACATAATATAAACAGAGTAGCTGTTTTTCTAACAATTGGCCTCAAGTTCCTTCTTGAGTGTGTGTCTCCTTTATTAACTCTGTGTGTTCAACAAATGCTTAGCACTACCCTCTGATAAGCGTAACTGCTTGCCCACACTACCACAAAAGAGAGATTTTGGGATTGTCACTTTTACCCCTGTAGCCCAATTATTGTCACCTGTACTATCTGCATAGTGTACCCTTACATTTGGTACGCTACATAGATAGCCAGCTTCCTACACTATAGAGTTCTTTACAACCTATCCATTCAATTGAACTCTATAAAGTCTAATGGTGACACACCAAAGCAATTCCACCCATCCATATGTGACAGCACTACACAACAAGTAGGCATTAACGACGAATGGTGCCCTAATTTGTATTTGTGCATTACAATATTATTTTACATTGTAATATGAAGTAGAATACAATCTAGACATTTACCCTGACAACCATTTGTTTTTTGACTGTATTTAACTAAGAATAAATGTACAAAACAAGTTAAACAAATGAAAATTGGCAACGCCTAAGTTCAGACTATGCACAATCAAGCATCCTTCAGAGATGCTATGTAATCACAGACACGGACTCAAACAAATTGTGCTGACTGGGATCTGCATCTCTTTCACCTCTTTGGGACAGCACATGTATAGGTATTATTATTGTTCATATTAGTATTTCTATTAACATTACTAATAATGACAACAGAATGCTTCCCATGGTTGTTTGGTGGAGCTACACATACCCAATCAGCAGAATGTGGCACTCAGAGCCTAGACCTCATGAGCAAGTCCTGGTTTGCTGTTCACAAGACTTAGAAACATTCTCAATAAAAAATCTAACCTGATACAAACAGATATCCAAAAGCTAACATATAAAATACAAATCCAGCATGGCATAATTGCATGCTAGTAGTTTGTGAGTCCCGACTTAAAATTTGAAGCACAAATTACATTACTGTAAAAGATGTATAGGGTCACTGCTTTAAAGCTGGACTACTTGTGTTCATGTGGCACATTCTTATGAGGTCAGAAAATTAGGCTACTGCTCTGTAAAGGCTCTATAACAAGCCATGCCTAGCTTTTGGTTGGCATGTGATAGGCTGCATTTGAATATAACATGTCTTCACCTATGGGGTTGAAATGCACTGGCTTTAAGAAAAGTTTATTTGAATAATAGTTTCTCTTAATTTCATACCACTTAACATTTCTAGATCTTCCCTATGGTCAGCTTGAGCTGTCAGCTGTCAAATACCTATTTTCTACAATAAAACATACACTGAATGAACGTTGGGTCAGACCCTTACTGATAGCAGGATGTCTTTCATGTATTTTTCAGTACCTTGCTCCTTATTAGATGGTTATCCTCCCTATTCTTCATTTTGTCAAACTCCTTGAACATTTTATCTCTACCATCATTTTGATTCACTAATGTCCATCCTTCGACTGTTGATGATTTGTTTCCTTTCTCCCTGGCACTTCATGACAGCACTCAATTCCTTGCTTTTTTCCCTGTCTTCCTTCATCCACTTTATTTTTAGGTCTGGCTTGCCAGCATAGCTGTCCCTAAAAAAGAGCTCTCAGGAGCACCACAGAGAGTGGTATTGTCTCTGCTTCGTCTCTGCCCCCATGTTTTGATTGGGATGAAGTTTGTGTGTTTAACAGAAAATGTGCTTAGCCTCTAAGAGCTGAATCATTTATCAAGATGCTGGAGCCACAGCTCTTTGTCAAGTTTAACAATTGTGTAACAACAGAGCTTGGCACTATGCCACACACATGCCACTGCAATGATTTATATCTCCTAGGTAATTATGGTGTTTGTTCTTTGCTGGAAGTAGTGCAGTTAGGAAGAAGACAATCAGGGGGAATGTGTTGCTATACTGCTGTACCACACACCTCCCCCTTCCCTTTCCACCGTCAACGTCAGAAGTACCTTAACATGGCACTACTTCAGAGATTTTTATTTCCTAATGTTCAAATTTATGTGTTGGGCAGACTGTTTTAAGCTCCTCTGCTTCCAAACGTTAGTGTAATTATTTAATGTTTAAAAATTACAGTCTAATATTATATTTAATTGACTTCAAATTTAATATTTTATATACAAAATGAATATTTTAATATACTGTAATTTTAAATTAACTTCTCATAGTCCAAAAAATCATTTACTACCGCTTAATGCAGTGGTCTCGAATCTACTTAATACCCCCCTGTGAAAAAAAATAATCGGGGGCACCCCTCAAAAATTTTCACTATTATTTTATTAAACTGGCAATGATTTAATATGTCTAGACTTACTAAAACATAGCAGTTAAGTTCTGTTACTGATTTAAAATTGCAATCAAATATGTGATTGCCAGAGAGATTATTCTGGTCAGGCAGGCCTTACGAACATGTAAAAGAATCCACAGTGTGATTATTAGAAATGGGGGTGATGGGTTAGAAGAATATATGGAGTCTCTTCTTTTTTTATACCTTCTCCCAGCCAGGATATAAATTACAAAAGATGTAAGTGATGGCTCATTACAGAGCGACTAACTGCCGCTCACTAAAAACAAAACACTGGTGTTAGAAATGGGGTCTTTGGTTGACAGTCAGGTTACCCACTGTTCAAGCAAGGACCCTCACTCTAGTCAGGGTAAAAGAGAATCACCCTCAGCTAACCCCTGCTTACCCCCTTGGTAGCTTGGCAGAGCAGTAGGCTTAGCCTCAGAGTGCTAGGTGTAAAGTATTTGTACCAACACACACAGTAACTTAATGAAAACACTACAAAATGACACAACACCAGTTTAGAAAAATAGGAAATATTTAACTAAATAAAACAAGACCAAAACGACAAAAATCCGACATACACAAGTCAAGTTATGAATTTTTAGAGATTAAACTAAAAAATAGCGCTTAGAAACAAAAATGCTTCGATGAGATGTTAACACGGCGTCGTGACGGAGTCGCTCCCAACAAGCCGACACCAGCGGCGCCGGACACGGAGTCGTGTAGACCCCCAAGTACAGTACCTTTGGTGAAGAATGAAAACAAGCCGATGCGCGAAGTCGGAGATCGCGGCGTCTGTGCGAAACGTTGAATCCGTGCACTTCGAGTGGCGTCGGTCACGATGTGGTGCAGCGACTTCCACTGAGTCGCGGACTCCAGTGGCGTCGGGCCTGCGAAGAGCGTCGCGTTCCAGCGAAGGAGTGCGGCGTCGGGTACAGGCGGCATTACCGGATTCAGCAGCGGCGTCGGTCCGGAGTCGTCCGAAGTCGATTTCCTTGGATTTCCAACAGCTTTCCTTTCAAGGGCCCAGGGACTGGATAGGGCACCACTTGTCAGAGCAGGAGCCTCTCCAGAGACTCCAGGTGCTGGCAGAGAGAAGTCTTTGCTGTCCCTGAGACTTCAAACAACAGGAGGCAAGCTCTAACTCAAGCCCTCGGAGATTTCTTCACAAGATGGAAGGCACACAAAGTCCAGTCTTTGCCCTCTTACTCTGGCAGAAGCAGCACTGCAGGAAAGCTCCCCAAAGCACAGTCACAGGCAGGGCAGCACTTCTTCCTCAGCTATCAACTCTTCTCCAGGCAGAGGTTCCTCTTGGTTCCAGAAGTGTTTCTAAAGTCTGTAGATTTGGGTGCCCGTCTTATACCCATTTTAGTCTTTGAAGTCACCTTTCTTCAAAGGGGACTCACACCTACTTGTGAAATCCTGCCTTGCCCAGGCAAGGCCTCAGACACACACCAGGGGGTTGGAGTCTGCATTGTTAGAGGCAGGCACAGTCCTTTCAGATGAGAGTGACCACTCCACCCCTCCCTCCTAGCAGGGATGGCTAATCAGGAAATGCAGGTTACACCCCAGCTCCCTTTGTGTCACTGTCTGGTGTGAGGTGAAAAACAACCCAAATGTCAAACTGACCCAGACAGGGAATCCACAAACACGGCAGAGTCACAGAATGGTTTAAGCAAGAAAATGCTCACTTTCTAAAAGTGGCATTTTCAAACGCACAATCTTAAAATCAACTTTACTAAAAGATGTATTTTTAAATTGTGAGTTCAGGGACCCCAAACTCCACATGTCCATCTACTCTCTAGGGGAATCTACACTTTAATCATATTTAAAGGTAGCCCCCATATTATCCTATGAGAGAGACAGGCCTTGAAGTTGCCAGTATTTCACTGTCAGGACATATAAATGTCAGGACATATAAACCACATTTCTATATGTCCTACCGTATCCATACACTGCACCCTCCCCTTGGGGCTACCTAGGGCCTACCTTAGGGGTGCATTACATGTAAGAAAAGGGAAGGTTTAGGCCTCGCAAGTGGGTACACTTGCCAAGTCGAATTTACAGTGTAAAAATACACACACAGACACTGCAGTGGCAGGTCGGAGACATGATTACAGGGTTACTTGTATGGGTGGCACAACCAGTGCTGCAGGCCCACTAGTAACATTTGATTTACAGGCCCTGGCACCTCTAGTGCACTTTACTAGGGACTTACTAGTAAATCAAATATGCCAATCACGGAGAAACCAATCACATACACATTTTACAGAGAGAGCATATGCACTTTAGCACTGGTTAGCAGTGGTAAAGTGCTCAGAGTTCAAAAGCCAACAGCAACAGGCCAGAAAAAATAGGAGGCAGGAGGCAAAAAGATTGAGGATGACCCTGCATAAGCAAAAAAGTCCAACAACTGGTATAACGCTTCTTTTGGCAAGAGCCTGGCGCCCCCCGGATCAATTGAGGCCCTCTAGTTTGAAGACCCCTGCGTTAATGCTAGCCTTCTCCTACCCCTAAAAAACGTTTTTAGTCCTTAATTCTACTCATCCCTGAACCCTTAAGACCCCCTTACTAATCTTAATGAGACCCTACCATAAAGGTTCCTTACTACCCATTAATACTACCCTCCTGTGAACCATAACAACCCTTTACTACCCTTGATACTTCCTATATCCAAACCCTAAAGACTCTTTAATACCCAATAATGCTACCCATCCCTGAACCCTAAAAAATCCTTAATACCATTACAGCTATCCTTCCCTGAGCCATATGACCCCATACTGCACCATCATGCTACCGATCCCCGAAATGGGAACCTACTACCCCTCAATGCTATATGTCCCAGAACCCCAAAAACACTTACTGCTTCTTAACACTATCCTTCCCTGAACGCTAAAACTCTTTACTACCTTTTAACATTAGCCTTCCTGAATCCTACAAAACCCTAAATCCTGCTCTTCCCTTAAACCCACAAACCTCTTATTATCCCTTAATGCTACCCATCCCTTAAAGTCCTAACTACCCCATAACCTTAAAAACCCTTACTGGTCATTAATGCTGCCCATCAGTGAATCCTGAAAATCTGAAACTACCTCTTAACACTACCCTTCCCAGAAACTTACATGCTCCTTACTACGCATTTACACTACCATTCCATGAACTCTAAAAACCCTTACAACTGCTTAATGTTCCCTTCCCTGAAACCTAACCCCCCCTTACTTCCCCTTCATGTTAGCTTTCCCTGCATCATAAAAAAACCTTACTACCCTTTAACACTTCCTTCACCAAACCTTAGAAACTCCTTTCTATCTCTTAATGCAACCCTTTCCTTAACCATAAAACACTCTTCTTATCCCTTAACAACACCTTTCCATGAACACTACACACCCCATAATCTTATCCTACTCTGAAACCTATAAATGTTTTATTACTCCTTAATGCTACCCTTCCCTGAACCCTAAAAGCACCTTACAACCCCATAACGTTATTCTTCTTTAAGCCTAAAAAATCCTTACTATTCTTTTAGGCTACCCTTTCCTAAAATCACTATAACCACAAAACCCATATACTACCCATTAAAGCTACCCTTTCCAAAAAATGGAAAAACCTACCACTACTCATCCCTGAACCTAAACAACCTTTACTACTTCTTAACACTTTCAATCACTGAACCAAAAAAACTAATTACTACTATTTAATGTTACCTTTCCTTTAACTCGAACAAATCTCTACTACCTCTCAACACTACCTTATCTTGAACTCTACAAACCCTCTAACATTATCCTTTCCTTAACCCTACAAACCTCTAACTATCCTTGAATCCCACCCATTCCTGAATCCTGAAACTGCTATCCCTTTACACTACCCTTCCCTGAACACTAAACACCAGTTACTACCCCTTATTGCTACCCTTCCGTGAACCCTAAAAAACCTACAACTGCCTCTTACAGCTACCCTTCCCTGAACCCTAAACACTCCATCCTAATGCTTAACCCTATCCTTCCCTGAAGCACTAAAAAGCTCTTAATAGCCTTTAAGGCTACTCTTCCTTGAATCCTAATACCTCTTTACTACCCACTAATGCTACCCTTCCATGAACTCTAAAAACTCCTTAATAGAGCTTAACACTACCCTTTCCTGAACCCTAAAAGCCCCTTGCTATCCCTTAATACTAACTTTTCTTGAGCCCATAAACGCCATACCATCCCTTAACATTCACTCAGGAACTCTGTGTGCTGAAATAGGGTGAGACATGGGGAAATACTGGGAAGAATTGAGGACCAAATTACTGATTGTCCTGTAAGTCCTCATACCTGAGGCGACGCACTAGGCGTTTATTTGGGATCCCTGTTGTTTCAGTTGCCACTTCCCTTATTGATGTTGCTGGTGTTGGGAATACTGAGGAGGAGTTACTGGGTGATGTCAGATACGTATTGTAAGTCCTTTAATGGCGTTGAGCAGCATGCAAAAGCTTAGCTCTTTAAAGAGTTGAAACAATGTCTTTAGGCCATCAGTGGAAGCACATTCATTGCTACATTCTGTTGTTTATGTCAGGGTGGTTGCGCTGCATTCCCTTTTGGGAGAAATGGGCACAGCCCCACTCAACAGAGACATTTACAGAATGCCAGTTCTTTTGCTGTTATAGCACAATTTGGAAATACTGCCACCAAATCCAGTTATCATGCCATTGCTGCAGATTAAGAGGTACATGTCCAACCTTTGTTTCTTGCAAAAACAAGGAACAAATCTTACCACCAGGTGCATTCATGTGGAAATACTTGAGTGATTCATAGTTTAAAAAATCATGACTTTGGGCCTACAAAATGGGTAAGGTGTATGTATTTGACACTATGCTTCTCTTGTAGACCACATTCCTACCCATATCCTTCCAAACAGCCAGCACAATAAATTAGTGTAAACTACATGCATTTTTGCTTTACTTCATGCTTTGGTACAGAGGCTGATATTAAGCTGAGAGCACCACTCTTATCAATTATGTTTGACAACAAACCACATCCCACACAGGCAACTCTACAATTTAGTACTCCACCAATCAAGCACATTGTTATGTACTGAAAGAAGAGATAATGCTGTTCAGGTAACATTACTTTATTTGAATAATGGACACATGATGGGGCAACATTAACAGAATCCACCCATCACAAAATCTCCTTCAAATGGCTCACATTCAAATCTGACAGATCTGCATTCCTGTTGCACTCACTTGCCCTGACATCCTCCTCTAACCTTTTTGTATTTACACATTCCACTCACACACCACCTACACTAAATAGGAACACCATACTGCACATCCCCCTCGGTACAGTTCATTTTGATCTTTTATTGAAGCTAAGGACTATAAAAAGAGATAGACCGCCACAAAATCCTTCTTCTACCCTCGGTTATCCAACTTGACACATCATTTTTACTATCATTCGAATCAATCCTACAGTTTCCCAGACACTTCAAAAGCATCATTAACAGTATTCAGATTTCTAGCACCTCCTAGGCCACCTAAGCTGCTTTTTATTATGGATCCATGGACCTCACACTCAACCATATCCATAAACATGCTGCTGGATGCATAGTTACTATTACCTCTAATTCCTCACTTGGGGCTTGATTTAGATATTTTTATTATTGCCAATCTGAGGCGGTCCTGAAAGCACTGTCAAGTCAACGGTGTTCTGCCAGCTGTATTCAGATGTAATGCGGCAGACCCGCAGACCGCCCAACGGAGTGCTCTTCCTAGCCATCCGGCTGGCTGGTTCCCACTGACCCTAGTTAGATGTTACAGTCCTGCAGGCAGTGTACTGGCAGCAGATTGCTGACGGAGGGAGACCGGCGCAGGACCCAATGGGCATTGTACGATAGCAGTGGCAATCGAATAGAGGGAAGCCACACACTGTACCTTAGCCATATGTGCCCCCATGCACAGCACACAACACATACACACTATAGTCAATTGCCAGTCCAACGCCAAACACATACATGCTGATAACACACATTGCCCTCTATCCATGATAAAACACACACACATTATTGACACTGCACCCACAAACAACACCACCACAAAAACCGACACAACTACACACTCATCTACACAAACGCCCTCACACACAAACACAAACACACACATCACAACAACAATACTCACCTGAATGTTGCATACAGCAACACAACACACTACCAAACATACACATCGAACCCACATGCCAGTGGCACACATATAGACACAACCACATCGCCCACTCCACTTCCCTCGGCCTCAACCAGCCAATCGAATTGCACACACAAACTGACGTACTGACTCACATACACAACTGTAAGCACAACATCACAGGTACAGATCCCCTTGAAATGTGCACACATGGGCACGGTCGACTGGTGCGAATGTAGCGTCACTGTGGTGCCAGCATTCATTTGGCAGAATACTGACATCAAAATGACAGTTCTTTGTACCCCATTCATGATGGTAAATCGAAAACTGTTGAAGGAGCAATACGAGCTTCTGCTGACATCACTTCTACAGCAAGTAACATAGGGGCCTATTCACCAAAGTTAATTTACACATGAACAAACCTACATGTATAAATCTACTCTTACACTTTTGAGTAACTTTACTACTTCAGGCTAAGCATCATTTTCAAGTGTAAAGGTACTTGAGAGTAGACTTACGTGTTCCCAACCACTGAATTCATGGGGTGGAGCCTAACGTATGAATATAAAATTACTACTTGTAACTTTTCATACATAGGTGGGGATTTCCACCACTGGGGCAGAGATTGCCCTATAGTAAAGTATAAGGAAAAGTTTAAAAGTTTATTGAAGTGTAAAAAAAAATCAAAAGTATTTTTAGATAAGCATGAATGTTAATTAAGTTAATATATTTATTTTAAATGTAGAACAATATAAAAGCTTCCAGCATTGTTAACTTAATTTTAAGTTAAAATGTTTATTATTTTGAACATACACATTAAAATAAAATAATTTTTCTGAAATACAAATTTAAAAAACCCACCTAAAGGGGAAAATAATTTTATTTAGTATGATATATTATGAAAAGCAATGTATGGAATAAAAATTATGTTACATTTATTTATAAATGTAAAATGGTTATTATAATATTGTGAAATAAAATATTTTTATGAATATATTTAGATTTGTTAAACATTTAAATATGTTAATTTAACATTATTTTCTATGGGTGTTATTTTAAGACCCTGCTGCTATTATTTTCTATGGGACGGTGTTGAAGTACCTGTGAGTGGCTTTGTATTCTTGACTGTATCCAGCTCTGAGATAGAGTACATTTATGACTGTCTGTTTTTTTTGGCTGTAGTAACTTTAGACGAGCAGTTTGTGAAATAGCAATGGACTTACTCCTTTGTGGGTGGGTGCATGTACCTCTCTAAACCCCTTCCCAATCCTCTCCCTAAACGTCCCTTTACCCCTCCTTGCTCTGCCCTTAACCCCGCTCCTTTAGTAGTAACTATTCTCCATTTTTCAGCCACTCCCCTATGTCCCTCCCACATTTACAACTAAAAAGTATACTTACAATGCATACATCTCTGCAGTTGGGGCCTTGATCACTGCACATAAAAGATGGGAGAGGTGAGCAACTCTGTACATACCCATGTGAAGAGCATTTTGTGGTACACGAGTAGTACTATTAAACATACTACATAATACAGGTTGTCAATATGCGTGTTGGTGCACCCTACGCACTACAGCATTGCCGCCGGCTCTATTACAAGTCGGATACACTGCTGTAGGCAGAAACTGAGTGTCTGCCCGCTGGAAACTCGTAATGGGCCCGGCAGGGAGGCTGCCACACTGGCGGCAATCTACCTGTTTGGACTTCAGCGGACGGGCTTTTCCGTCCACCGAAGTCATAATAATGCCCATAGTCTCGATGGAAAAGATGTGCTAATACTGCCAGTCATTTGATACCCTCACATTGCCCAGCACCTGGCAGTTAAACTGCAGGTTCCCATTAATTACCACTGACATTGATCGGCCTGTACCTGGCACAGAACTCCAGTTGCTACTACCAGCTCTTCTTCTGTTGACCTCTCACGTGTGCCCTTGTGCAACTTCTGGTCCTAGCTCGTAATCAAAGTGCGCATGCGCACAGCTTCCTGGTGGCAGCACAGTATGTCAGGGACTGTAGCCTGTTTACGCAATAATCCTGCACATTCTAACTCAGCAAGAGAGAACAGACAATGAACGGACAATGAGCAGAGTCGCTGAAGAACCTGGGAGAGACGGCGCCCATCTTGGAACAGTGTGACCTACGTCCGCGAGAGAAGGGGAAACACAAACATGCACAGCAGGATTTAAAATATACGTTTGAGCCAACAAAATACTAATTAATTAAATCATCTGTCTGCCTATAGTTCTTCTGGGCGGTCATCCATTTTTTGCTACCTCCCGCAGAGTGTCTTTATTTTCCATGTCACTACTACAGGAAGAGGGGGGAAACAGAACCATTACAAGTGTGACTGTAAAAATGAAATTCAAATAATGCTGCCTTATTATACGAAGAGCTGCTCCCAAGCGGTTCACTTCCTCAGACATTAATTACGGATGGCTGGAGGACTGTATGTACATATACTGTAGCAGGGAGGGTGCCCGTCTGCTATCTAGGGCAGTAGTCTTAGGGGCGAAGGCATTTGCAGTCTGAGAACCCCCACTTCTATGTGCTACTCTGCTGTCTCAGGAGTGCAGGTATGCCCCTTTGTTCCAGTGATTTCATGTTGAATTGGCTCTCATCTCATTGCAGCTCACTTCTGAATTGCCAGGGAAACTAAGAGACAGATTAATGCAGACATTGGCACCTGCTAAGGCTGCTCTTTAGAATCTTGTGTGTGGCTATCAGGCACGCCAAGGTCCTGCTTTATTGTCTCTGGTGGGCTGAGATATTTCATCAGAAGCCCCCAGCATGACCTTGTTTTTGAGGGCTTAGCAAGGACACTGCAGGATGGGGGCCAGATGCTCAATAGAAGACACAGTTCAGGAGGAATTGACAAAGGCACACGGGCAGGAAATGCTGCAACCATTGCTCAGACTCATTGCCTCAGCCAAGCCGCCCAATTTTCAAAGACTGAGGCCCGTATTTATACTTTTTTAGCACCGCATTTGCACCGCTTTTTGATGCAAAATCGGCGCAAACTTACAAAATACAATTGTATTTTGTAAGTTTGCGCCGATTGTGCGTCAAAAAGCTGCACAAATGCGGCTCTAGAAAAGTATAAATATGGGCCTGAGTGTACACAGTGGGCAGAGAAGTCAAGAAAAGCGGGGGGGGGTGAAGGCATATTCAAAGAGAGCGCAAGTCCTGAACTATTGAGGCAGACCGATGCACAAATGCATATACATATACACATAAACTTGCACTACTCAGAGAGAACCACAGGTGGGCCATTAACATATGTAGGTAGACACAGACATGCTGGCGCCAGCACATCCACCACAGGCAGAAAGAACACATACTGATCAGAGGTGTGGAATTTATTAATATATCTACTTGTCCATGGGACAGGTTGTTTCTTAAATCTACTTGTCCTGTAAAAAACTCTACTTGACCCTTTGGTGCATTGTAGTGCGGCGACAAGTTATGGCAGCAATTTCATCATGTAAGAGCTCTGGTAACAGCCTCTCTGACTATGCCAAGTCTACTACTCTACTAGGGCTTGAATACTTGCAATTTCAATCCCTACTATAGACATTTCCTTATTTTGCCAACTTTCTGCAGATCTATATACTGGGGCTGGAGGAAGCAGTAAGCAATAGTTCCAGGGCTGGAATGCCTTTGAGTCTGCAAACTAACTTGCATGTTTGCTCTTCTCTTCTCTAATCGTTTCCCATAATGAGAATGGTTGGATATTTACTCCTTACAATAACAGAAGTAGAAGTTCTTCCAGGATTGGGAAAAAAGTGGTTGGAGGGAAAGTGAGCTTGTAAACGCTCAACAGATTTTCACATAAGTAAATCTACACATGCATATTTGCTCATTCTAAAATACAGTTCACAAATATTTTCTCAGAGTACGATTTCCTGGTCTACTTCGGTAAGTTCTTGTGAATTCATCAAACCCACTAATTCAAAGACATTTACCATGGGTGCGCTTTTGTGACTTTCTTTAAGAATCAGGTCCCTAATTAGGTCTGGTGTTTACAAAGACATTTTGTTTTTATTAAACTCATATTTCTCTCTATCTGTCGGCTGGCTTTACTGTGAGTGATTGCATTCCGCTGTTCCATACGGAGCATATTGGCACACAAATTCGTTTTAATCAGTGCCAGGAACGACTGTTGCAATCAGTGGCGTATGGAAACTGGATGCCCCCCCCTGCAAAGTACATGGAGGGCCCCCTCCAGACTCACAGCTGCTGCAGGGCCTTTGTTATGCCACTGGTAGCAGTGTGTGCTTTTTGAGACCAAAACAAAAACTTTGTTTTCTTTTTGCCAGTGTTTATTACAATGGTGAGGGCCTGCCAGTTCCCACAACAATAAAGTGTTACAAAAGCTATGTCAAAACAAGACTTGCATTGAGAAAATCAAGAGACTCACAAAAAATGTCAGATCAGTTAGCTTTGCCAGTGCTTGTTTATTTTCATGCTTCCCATAAACTTGTTGAAAATGGCTATACGGATTTTCCATTAGGAATATTTTCTGGAAATACTACCATGCATCAACACATTTGACTAAATAAGGCTTTAAAAAGAAATAGCACCTACAATTTCATAGTAGCAAAACGTTTTTTTTCCTACTTGCATTTTTTTCTGAACATTTTATGTTGAAAGCAAAGAATCATCAGTCTTGCTTACAAGCTTCTGTGAACATTTGCATCAAACCAAAGAGCATTCTGGGAGCATTATACTTATCCTTGTATTGTTATTTTTAAAACATGTGTACGCTTATTTTTTTTTACTGGAACCATTGTCAGTAGTGCAGTGTGACCTTAAAACATTTATTTACAGCGCTCACCCTGATAATGAAGGCTTTTAATTAATGAACAATAAATACAGCTTTAACATATGGACAAACATATTACCTCAACTGCAGACAGTTCCCTTCTCTGTAAACTGGCAGCTAAATGATTTGTGCTGCAGGGGATTCGGCCTATTTGTCCCAAGGACAAAACATGAAAACTTGTTGTCCTTGACCCCAAACAATCTGTCCCGGTGATAGGAATGCCACATCCCTGCAGATACACAGCTTCCAATGCTGCTCTGGCAGAATATGCTGTGTTTACCACTGTGCAGCTTTGAGCGCAGCAGTAGAGTCCTGTAGGGAAATTGTGGTGGCCCCAAAAAAGCTGCCTGTTGACCTGAGTCTCATCCTGTCTGCTAGACCGGGACAGCACTCACCGTTTTTCATAAAATAAAGACATAAACACAACGCTGCTTGCCCTGGAGTATGATGAACTGAAAGATTGAGGTGTGCGCCGTATAAGATAGACTTGGCTAGGAGTGGCACATAACGGTGTCCTATGAGATGTTTAAGCCTTCAAATCCAGCAAGGGTTGATAACGCTTAAGATGACTAGATGCCCTCAAGCCACACGCCACTTACTTTCGCTTTATCTCACTATCAAGAAGCTGAGATGGCGGTCGAAGTGCATTAAAAGAAGCAGTGACAGGGGATTTTGGGATGAGCAAGCAGCGATCTGGGAGGGGTGGTGGGGCGGGCCAGCAGTGTGGTGGGAGGGGGTTGCAGAGATAGGTTAAGGTGCCACGCAGGGCAGGAACAAGATACCACATGCAACAGAGCTAGAAGCAGAGGAATGAAAGAAAACAAGTTGCGCACATACTACAAACATCAGCAGGAAGCAAAAAAAAAGAATTCCAGAGAAAAAACACTTAAACACACTGGTGGAACAATACCAGTAGTGAGCCCCTGCTCCCTGGGTGTTAACAAGCAACTGAAAGGACGTACAAAGACGAAAGATTACCAACTAAAAATAAACCCATTTGGAAGGACAATCCAAGTTACCAATAAAAAGCCAATGGGTTGGCTATAAGCCCAAAGAGAGATTACAGCATGTCTTGAAGAGACAGCACATGCGCGCTGCTTAGGCTCAATCTAAAAATGACAAAACATTAAGCAATTCTATCACAAAGCGTGCTGCATTACGCTGCATAATTTGCATTTTCTTTTCACATAATTTAGTCAATCCTGCCTACAATTTTGACTCAATTGCTGCATAATTTTGTGTTTCTGCTTTTAGTGTCAGTGTTCTGTCTGTTAACACATTTACGTGCCTCTCCATGTCTGGTTAATCGCTATATAAATACAATACAATACTCTACATTAAGGAAGTATAATTTTTCTCCCAGTAACAATTTTTTCAGAACAGCAAGCAACAAAGCATGGCTCCAAATGCATTTAAAGCGAGAAATATTTCAATAAAAATGTAACACATGAACATTATTTTGGACATCAGATGTGCGCACGGTTGTGTATGTTTCAAAATGCTGCAAGCGTATTTTGCCAGAACAATATTTTTTCAACTAGAAATATTGGTTTACTTTTCTAAACAACTAAAAAGAAAAAGAAAAACAAACAGGCAGGGAAGCATGTGCACACTGTAATATCGAAACAGCCATAATTCACAGCAGAGACATCTGTGAACACATTTTTCATCCTTCACAGGAATCAAATTCTCAACAAGGTCAACAAAACTTTTGACCCAGTAAGATGTGTGGTGAACCACAGACAATTACTTCAATACCACCCCAATAATTTAGACACCATGACCAATGTGGCCACGGAAGGAAGGAAAACTCAAATCAAGAATAAACTTCAAAGCTTTGTTACAAACACAAGCTCAAAGTCATGTAGACTATTAGAAATGGGGTCTCTAGTTGGAGGTGGTTTGCACCCTGTCCAAGAAAGGACCCTCGCGCTATTTAGGGCAAGGGAGTCACACAGCTAAGATAACCCCTGCTGACACTCTTCGTAGCTTGGCATGAGCAGTCAGGCTTATCTCAGAGGCAATGTGCAAAGTATTTGTACACACACACACACACACACAGTAACACAGTGAAAAGACCACAAATGTACTCCAGACCAGTTTAGAACAATAATCAATATTTATCTGTGTAAAACTAGACCAAAGTGACAAACATCCAACATACACAAGCAAAGATAAGAATTTTCAAAAATGAAATCTTAGTATAGTGCTTAGAAATACAATAGCTCCAACTGGGGCTATCACGACGTCTTGACAGAGTTGTTCCCCAACAGTCCAACACCACGCGTGAGGAAGTGCGGCCCAGTCAGGGAGTTGAATGGACCACAGGTACAGTACCTTGTAAAACGAGGAAACAAAGACGTTGCATGGAGTTGGGGAGGTGAGGTGTTGCTTTTTCCTGTGCAGCGTCAATTCCTTACTGCTACAGGGGAGGTGAGGCGTGGGTTCCTTACTGGTATGGAGGGGAGGTGAGGCGTTGGTTCCTTATGGTTGAAAGGGAGGTGATGCTGCATTTGTTTGTTAGCGTGTCTGACCTTAATAAGTAAACTTACAAGAGGACGGAAATAGGCCGATGGACCTTTTGACTGTGCTTAAAATGTTCCCACCATATATCCCGCATATGCAGATCAATAATCAAAAACAATCAATAACAGTAAAAATCAATTGGAGTCAGTAATTGTCACACTACATGACCTCACAGTCATGAATAACCACACCTTTATGTAAAAGTTAGAATAATTATTTTTCTATGTTAACAATGCTAATGTGATGTAGGTTAATCTCAAAATCAATTGATAAACATACAGAAACAACACTGGCTGATTGAAACGACAAAAGAATTGCAATCTGATCAAAGCTTGAGCTACTACACATTCTAAAGTTACAGTGCAAATTAATAACAAGAATAACTGCGTAAACGATATTACATACATCTAGATTCAGCAAAGAAAAAACATCAGCTGTTATTTCACATAGCGAGCTTCGGCCCATATTTATACTTTTTGACCCAAAACAGTTTTGCGTCAAAAATATTACCACCGGTTAACGCCATTTCTGTGCAGAGGAGAGCCAAAATGGATCCCAGATGCCTGTACAGACCCCAGGAAGATAACAACAGACCAGGAACCATCCAGGAGGACCCACACAAGACCCAGGACACGGAAAAGAAGAAAAGAAAGTGTTGCTTCAGTGCAGAGGAGCAGGGAATTCTGGTTAAAGAGGTGATGGAACACCAGCACCAACTGTTTGTCACCTCAAAGTTGCCAATCAGTAGGAGAGAGGCAATATGGCAACAAATTGTTGACAAGATTAACAGTGTGGCAGAAGTACGCAGAACAGTCATCGAGTGCAAGAAACGCTGGCATGACTGCAAGCGCAGGACCAAGGAAAAGATGGCCAGGAGCAGGAAGGCAGCACTGCAGACTGAAGGTGGGAGTCCAACACCGCAGGAGGCCCACATGGAGGAGATTGTCGCAGCCGTCATACCTGAGGAGATCATCACAGGGATCCAAGGACAGGACAGCGCAGACTACCAGGAGACAACGCACATGCAGGGTAAGTCGCATGGGGAATTAAAATGCATGGGTAAAGGGGCACGGCAGGGGGGCATGGCCCCTTCAGAGGAAACCTGGGGCACACCACTACACAACACCAACAACCTTTCCATGGGGGGTATGCTGCCATGCCAACGATGTTGCAAAGGTAAAGCCACGCCAGGAGGGAAGGGCACAACGTTAAACTGACATCCCGTTATACGTCAGCCACTATACTACCTACATTAACTAGGGCCCAATTAACAACCTCTAGCCATATCGACAACTGGAATGTAACATTGACAACAGTTGCCACTACCACCTCTGCTGTGTGTGCTGATCAAGTAGCCAATGGCAGTAACGTCCCCATGGATCATGCACACCCATATTAGAGGGTTTGGAATGACAACGTTAACAATCCCCTGAAATCAAGACAAAAGTTCCAGTCCTGTCAAATGTGAAAGTCCATAGTTGCTGCAAACATCAGCCAATGTCTTCCACATTAGGAGGTACACAGCAGTAATGTCACACCCATGCTGCATATGTCAGGGTCCATCCTGTGCCTGGGTCACAATGCAAAATCCCAAATGTCACACTGCGCAGACAACAGCATTGCGGGGGAGGAAACATGTAACTGGTCACTGAAATACACCTGCACAGTCAGAGGAGGAAATAGGACACTGCTACGACTATCAGGGCAATCCAATGTACCACACATTCCCCAACATCAGCAGAACACATTACTAATGCTGACATCCATATTGTGCCATAACAATGCTATACATAGTATACGCTACATTTCAACTACATATAGGTGGATGTGAAAGATCAGAGACTGGGGCAGGTCCAGATTGTTAAGTGTGCTGCTAGTGCCATCAGAGCACTCAAAGCCAGTGAAAGGCCTCACCATGAGAATGGAAGTAGGGGAGGGTTGAGTAGGACAAGAAGGTGGCAATTCACTATTTGGCCAGAACCAACACCTAGAGGAGATGATGCTGACAAGTCCACAAACTGACTACAATACATGTGACATGCAGGTGGGGCATAGGCCTGGGAGAATACCCATCTGAAAGACTGGAGCAATGAACAGGAACCAAGATCACAATGTGAAAATCATCAGAAGGCAGGCATGTCACATCACAAATACCACAACACAGACACACTAATTGTACCGTATTTCATTGCAGAGGACAATGGATCTCCTGCGGATATGCCTGTCCAGGACTCCCCTGATGACATGGATGACGAGCTGACAAACATCAGCCACCAGACCCTCCAAGAGGTCCTTGGAACACTCCAGACCCCACCTTCAGTCACAAGGAGGAGGACAGATACAGCAGCCATCGCAGAGGATCCACCCACCACCCCAATTGTACGACCTGCCAGCTCCAATATTGCTGAGGACTCTGACGACACTGGCACCAGCTTTGTGAGAACTGTATTCGAAGTACAGTGGAAGCTGGCCAAGGAGGTGCTGGTGGGGATGCAAAATATGGCAGCCAGCCTACAGGGGGTGCGTTCGTGCATGATGTCAATTGAAGAACAGGCAGCAGCTATGCAAGGGTGAACAACTATCTTGTAGGAAGTAGAAAAAAAGGCTGTCAGGAAATCAGCACAGCTGTAATACAGTTGACCCAACACATACAACAGCAATCCTGTCAAAGTGTGCACGAATGCAACATTGAACCCCTCAGGGCCGACCTGGCTGCCTACCATCGTGATGTGGCTGCTATTCTTAAGAACCAGCAGATCCTCCTTGCAGCAGTACTGCCCTTAAGACCCTCACAGGTAGCAGCTACCGGGATGTCTGACTCCATGTCTACACACACTGAGGTGTGTGTTGCCCCTTCACAACCACCACCAACAAGGGCAGAGGAGGCAACACACACATCAGAAGATGAAGACCAGGAACACGTAAAAGTACCCGGTAGCACTAGTCCCTGCCACATGGCCACCTATTACCAAGGTCCTGCGCTTTGTAACATGCCAGTCTTGCAACAACTGTACTCAAGCACTGTTCTACAAACCACTGTATATCTTGTCAGCCTGCCCGGTGATTGTCTCTCACTAAGTCATTGGCAAGTCCTGTCCCTCTGCACTGTCTGACACTTCACCCCAGCATGTCCAATGACATGTCCTTTTGCACTTGTGTAGGATCACAATGGAAGATGTCACTATAATGGACTCACAATCATGGACAATGTACATATAGCACTACAGCACTTTTCAATAAATAGCACTTACACAACCACTTTGTCTCTGTATAATGTGACACATCAACCGTGCAGTAGATCAGTGAATTTTGCCTCCTGTCAATTATCATAGATTGTCAATACAACTGTCCTGAAATAATGTGGCCGGATAACTATGCACAGTGGCCTGGATTCTACCATACTCTGCCCTTCCTGAGGGTAATTTCTGAGGAAAAGAGAAACTATACACAATAATGCTGTGTTGGACAGATTAACGCTTCCTCAAGGGATGTCAAAACCAGAAAATAGTGCCTTCAAAATGTTGCTTCAATGCCCACAAATATAAGCTAACACACACCAAACTGCATGAATGGAGGTGTATGAGTTTACATCCAAATAAGTTATCATGCTGAACAGTGTAACAAATGATCTATGTGAGTTATGTACACTATACTACAAGACATCATACTACCACTCACCTTATAAGGGTTTCCTTGGACATGAGACTGCAGTCAGACATAACACAGTGACCCCAATATTAAATCTGGAAGCACAGTATGTGACATTGAAAACATATATCACGAAAAATACACACTTTGGGATCCATAGTAACTGTGATTGGTGGTTGCAATGAATGGCCGAATCTTAGCTAAGTAGCTTTGGGGTAGCTGCCAATGTTACAGCTCAGTTTGGATTTGTTTGCAGCATAGGACACAAAATGTAATACAAAAGAGACACTCTACACCCATGCCAAGGCCCTGAGCTACAAGCATGTGACACATACTGTAAAGGGTTACCAAGATATTTATTGAACAGTAAAAACAGAAGTGAAAACTCGGGGAAATACCTTACCTAACCTAATCTACTCTAACCGCTCATTACCCACAACTGTCCCTAACTAACCTAAGCTAAACTTACTTATCACATTTAACGAAACGTTCTAAACATCAACCCCCACCCCCACTTATGAGACGGGACACATGGAGGACAACAGATACTAACCTAAACACATACTATCCTATACTAAACAAATATTTATATATATATATTTTTTCTTTTCTTTTTTTTCTAAACACACCCACCCACACACTTAAAAATAAACAGTAGAAATATTCACGAACCCCCACCCACTAACACTAACTAAACTAACAGCCTATACTAACCTAACACTAAACCCCCTAAACCCACAAAGTATAAGAACCAGGAAAGATGAGGGAGGGGAGGGAATCTTGTTTGTCTCATTGTCTACAGGTTGGCCCTCCGGAGGGTCCTCTTGATCGAACGCACCCGCCGGGTGACCTGTTGCACCTCCTGCCGCAGTCGGCTCGTCTTCCTAAGGACACGGTCCAATTTTTGTTGCATTTGTCCAAAAGCAGCAGGGTCAATGGCTGCAGCAGGGGTGGTCTGGGTGCCAGCCGAGTAAGTATGGGGCCGTGTAGTGTCCATGGCTGTGGGCTGCCCTGCAGGTGGTGCTGTGCTTGGGCCAGGAGCAGTTGCTGTGGATGGTCCCGCAATGGTCCCAGCTGCTGGTGGTGCCACCTGGGTGGTAGTGGTGCTGGTGGTGGTTTTGGTAGGCAAAGAAGGTCCGCCTTGTGGAAATGCCCTCCAGGCTCCGGAGGCTCGTTCATGGCGATATCTGCGGGCCATTTTTCGGTACCCAGACTCGAGTCAACAAGTCTGTCATCAAGGATGTGGCGGTATCTCATTGCCTGCCGTTGAAACTTTCTGACCTGGATGGGTGTCATATTTGCAGCTGTTAAGACAAATAGAAAATCTATCATTAGGTACTGCATTGTGTGAAATGGCACAAAAAGTAATTCCGACAATACATCTATTGTAGTTGTAACAGCTCATGTCATCATACAGATCATTGATTGTGCCTGAGGAAGTACATGGCAAGCCAGCCTACAAAGGCCCTATCACACATAGCACATCCAAACCCTATAAGATGGGTAATAACAGGCATGATTTTGGCATCATAGTTCTGCCAGTTGTCAGCTAACAATCATGCTGCACATCCTCCACCACTGCCAGGGCTACAAATGTCATTGTATGGGATGGAAATCTAGGGCCACATGATCTGCGAGTTGAAAATGGACTTGCCAGTATAGTAAGCATGTGCTTAACATGAGTGTGTATAGACAAGTGATTCACTGATTTACATGTCTGTGTACCAAACTTGTATCATCAGTCCTAGGTACACTATTCACACACCTATGCCTGGGTCTGAAGGGGGGGTGGACTAACAACTAATATATTCTAACAACAAGGACACCCAGGAAGCTTAGGAAAGCTGGACATGTGTTTGGCCCAACACACACACCACAGGTAAGGAGGATCTCCAAATAGGAGACAGCTAACCCTTGACCAATCCCATCGACACTCATGTTTGGAAATGCAGACCTTGGTCCACATCATTTACTGCCAGTAAGCCATGACTTACAACAAACACAGAGATGCAAGAACACCCCTGGCCATGAGTTGCATGCACACCTAGGACATTGTACTCAAGTGCCACATACTCGTAGCACTACATGTGGAGCTACATGCTGCTAGGAAGTTTAACCTACAGTTCAATAAGTACATTAGTGAATAGAGAAGCAGAAGTCTGTGGGTAAGCATTTGGCATCCCCATTCTGGGAGAATTTGGGTCTGACTGGCTGACTAATTCACTAATATGGTCCATTGCGACGTTTTCTAAATCAAGTTTTATCCACATGACTCATCCCTATTCACATTGCCGTGCCTACAGGACTGACCTAGAATACCAAAATATGACAATAGGATAAGGATTGGCCATCTAAAAGATGGTGATAAAAGTGATATTCCACTCCTGGAACAAAACAAATGATTGGCCAGCACATCACACCTTGCTCTGTGTCCAACACACAGGAGTCCATCACACATCACCAGCAAACACAACACATAACAGACATATCAACACTGACTGGAGTTGTCTGGGTCCTCGAATCGAGCCACCTTGCCAACAGTGTAGGGTGCTGGTCCACCTGTAAGGCATAGAAGGGAGAAATGTGCTCAATATCTGTGCACTGTACAACAATTCCAAAGACAAATACTATGTGTAGGAGTAGATCAGAAAGTAAAGCCTCTCAGACATGATGATACTGCATCCTACATAGCACGGCTAACATGTACATACCCTGGGTCTCCAGTGAGTGATACACACATATCTGCACACATGCATGTGTTGGCAAACATGCTCCTTCATTAGTGAGCAGACAAAATCATGGAGTGTATTTGTCTCATCATGTGTATCCATGAGAGACATCCAAAGCCACTTTCCGTGAGGACTGCATTACCAGTCAACCAGCCATTGTGACCATGACAAATTTATGACACACAGGTACAATGTACAGAGGGCCAGGGACAGTTGTTAGCCCTCATTTTGTTACAGTTTCTTCATTTGATGTGGCACAGCTATGATGCGTTGCACCAACCATTGAGATATGAACCCATGTGCATACCTTTGGCCAGCCATCCCTAATCGAAATGTGGCACTACAAACTCCAAATACCAGTCTAAGATGTTAGCTGAGCGCAGCTAGAACTTGTTACCTATGTGTCCAAATCCAGATCAGACATGTATCCGAAATGAAGGAGGGGCACAATAATCCCTAAGATTTTGGGAATTTCCATGATTGGTTTCCTTACACACTCACCAGACACACATGAGACATATGTTTGGCCAACATTGCTATCATCAATTGACATGAAGCCTGCACTCATTTTCAGCCTCATGTTGTGTTTAGAAAGTCAGTCTAGCTGTTGCATCAACAAATGATGGTAATGAGTTGGAATTATCTATACCTCACAGGCAACTGTGGCCTAAATCTATACATAATTGGCTCCTGATTTGTGTTGCTGTTTGACACAAAGGCGGCACTAACTTACATAATGCAAATGTATTCAGTAAGTTTGCGGAGCTCTTGCTTCCTAAAAGCTAGCAATTGTGGTCCTTAACAAGGTAGAAATATGACCCTGTATGTTTCAGTAGCATTCCACACACTCAACAACATTGCCGGCAGATATTGTAAAAATCAGCTGATGTCATAACAGTGCATTTAAACGTGCACATTAACATGATTTGACTCACCAACAGGGCCACCAATCACATTCCCCAGGTGGTCCAGCAGATCTTGCTCCCTGCAGACAAGGTCAGCCCAGCAGTGCTTCAGCTGGTGCTCGTTTCTGGGTGTCTTATAAATCATTTGCAGATGATGCAAGACCTTTGCCCACTGGAGCCTCCGTGCCTCAGTGTGATACCCCTGTATCACACGCCCACCTGCCTCAATCATTAGGGGTAGGAAATGGCACACCAGCCAAATGAATCCACCCAGCTCATCCTCTCCCATCCTGCCAAGACGAGGCCTACCCAACATATTTGTAAGAATAGAGAAATAGGGGATAAAGGGGAACAAAGGAGAATAGGGGGAAAGTAGGACAGGAAAAATTCAACAAAACTACTAAAACAGCCCAACTATACCCAAACTAACACTAACCACAACAGACTCCCAACAAAACAAAGACAATACTTTACAACACAAATGAGCACAAAAAACAGACAAGATACTAAAACAAGTTTTTAATCACAAAAAGACAATAAAAAGACAACACAGGAGGCAAATTCACTAAATATACAGAGACAAATTGAAACACAGCCACACGGTCAGGAAATATCACAGAATGCAAAGTGAAGTTGAAAGTACACCCACTGTACCTATTCTGTAAACAGGATGTCCTATTACATCACTTCCTGCCTAAAATGGCGGGCATTTTTATTGTCATGCGTCAAAATATTTTGACGCATACAGTCTGCACGTCATTTTTTTGGGCTCGCAGAAGTAGATTTGAGCCCGCATCCATATGTTTCGAAATTGTTTTAAACTTAACCAATTTTCGGAGGTACAGTGTGGAAGATACCGCTCAGGGCAAATGGTTCTTTCAGGGCATTATGCGGCGCTTTTCGGCCATAAGCGTCATTTGTAGACGCATGTGCGTAATTTTTTGACGCGTATGCGGTAAAATCTCAGGCATTAACTGGGTTTGGGTCATTTTACCATTTTAATGTAACATTACAGTTGTGACAATACTGAGATAGGCTGATTGCACCCACTTTGGGCATGATGGTGTATGGGCACATGTGACACATCATACTACTGCGGACCATGAGCCACTACTTCATGTACAGGATTTTCACTCTTGACTGACGTAATAGCTGGCCAAATGTGTGGCCTACATATATGTATAGCACAAATTGGGCATGTTTGGCATCAGGAGAGGATAGCAAGGTGACGCACATAAGTACAATACCTCAATGCCTATGGCTTGATGTGTGTGCATTGGCTACTAATATTGTTGTTGACCCGCTGTGTGAGCATCACAAGATGCATTATTGCAAATATGCTTGTATGTATGTGGAGTCAATGTGTCCAACTCTCAGATGCAAGTCAGTGTGGAAATGAGAGAGGAAATGTGTTAGTCATACATGTAGCAACAACTGCTGTGTGCACTTTCTAATTTTTGGGTAACATAAACCCCACAAATGTCAAAGCATGCACCGGATAGATAGCAGACAATTGTTCATGTCAAAGGTCCAAAACTTGGCCATCACATGTCCTGGAATTTTGGATACTGCTTCCTAGGCACTTGTTGGTGAACCCAACATGAGTCAGGCACATGTACATACTAAGTGGGTACCGTGTTATTGACACGGAGAGCCAAAGATTAACCACATTTGTAATGTCACGCCACAGTTGAGGTCATATGACAGAGCCACAACTCTCCTGTGGCAGTGGCGGACCAGCAGACCAAGCAGCACGTGGCCACATATTACCAGTGATCAATTGCACAGAGGTGTCTGGTTCATGTCTGTGGGCCAATTGTTAATCCTGTATATTTTTACGGGTCTATGTTGTCACAGTTACGTCCAGGTCTAGTCATGAGTCAGTGGCGGCTATTCCTGTATCTACTGAGTATCCTTCTGAGATCAATGGAAGTAAAGCCAATGAGGTTTTGTGTACCCACATGGGGATGGTCCTACCCTGTCACTGCAGACGTGTTATGAGACTGTCAACAGGGCAACCTTGGTGTGCTGAGTAAGATCATATCTCAGGAGTCTTGTACCGGCAGGTGTCATTACAACATTTGTACACAGGATGGCCTGTAAAGTTCCCACTGCATCTGGTAACATCATAGTCTTTGTGTTGATTAATCTCGCAGGTATTCACCACGCACGGCCCATCAATATGTTGTGAGCAATGTGAATCAGCGTGTGAACTGTCAGGGTCCTAACATGTTTGGGCTTTTCATGCACATTATCTGACGTTGCTGGTTCTGCTGGAGGCACCATACCCAATCCCTGCTAACGGCCATGGTAGACTGTCACACTTTGTCACTCATGCATACATGAGTGCCAAGACAAGGGATAGGCCATGATTTGGGTATTTGGAGACAAGCTCCCAACTATGGTACGATAAATAAGCAGATTATGCTATACAACGTATTTGAGTATGCATTGAAGAACCACCTGACAAACTACCCCCAGAGGAATGTGAGGGTTGGGAAAGCAACTATGATACAAATGTAGCCACAAGGAACCTTTAGGGTAACGCACAGACAGGTGCCAGTCAGGCTAACAGGATGCAGGGTCAATCAGGATCCAGCAATTTCACAAGGTACATACTCAGTGGTCTGACTAAGACTGGTCGGAGGAAGACCAAGACAGTTGACATGGAAAACTGTGTTTGTCCTGTGTTTTGGAAGGTGACACATAATCCCAAGGGCTGTGTTACACAGCTTATTTTTCTGGCAATGCATAACAGTGTAATCGATAAAATGGCAGCTTCTATGCTGTTCCAAGCATCTGCAGGGGCAGTGCATGTTCAAATGGCTGGTCTGCATGGAGGTGCTTACAGGTGTGTGCTGCATCAGATTTTCACAAGTCCTGTAGGTGAGATTTGTGTTCAAATGGCCAACAGTACCTTTCACATGGGAAGCAATCTACAGGTGAGAACAGGGCTTAGAGACTACAAGCCAGTGCATTATTTAACATGACATCCATGCAGACAGATGTACAATGACTATGACATACCATACAAAAGGGTGAAGCACACTGGATGAATATTATTAGTCTGCGTGTGTGTAGAGGAGGGAATATCTGGGTACACATTTTACCACTCCAGGGACCTCTTAAGACGGGTGGGGTGAGACCGGGAACATGGGTGTGTCAGGGCTTAAGACATGGGCTGACATGTACATGGAATGTCATGTGTGCAATGCTTGATATAGGTGTGGCACTTGTGCTCCCTATGTTCTGCTTATATGGAATTCTAGTCACACATGGTCCTTGCAAAGATAGGTGATGTAACAGCTACTGCTGTCAAGGGTGTGGCCATACATTAATGTTACTGTTGGAATTGCACATCCCCTGCCTCATGTATGATGCATTTTGTTCCATCAAAAATGCATCATATGGCACACAACTGATGGTGTCTTAGTTGTGTGCCATATGCTGCAAAGAATCATGTTGCAAACATGTATGTGTGAAGCAGGTGTGGTCCTCTGCTAGTGCCCTTCAAAGGTGAAATGTACAGGATATATGTCATTTACAGTGTGTGTGAATGTGACTGTTGAATAATACGCATCACAATTGCTTTGGAAATTTCTGTGTCCTGATCGGTATATCAGCAATGCTCCATGAGGCTACACTCTTATTCTGATAGTTAGAGATAAAGGTGAGCTAAAATAATTACCCAGACCATGATATGGTGATTATTATAGGTGTTTATTTACATACATTAATACAGTGGTGATGGTGAGTTGATTAAAAAGAAATTGTTGACTATATGTTGGTGTCTACGCAATCCTGCAGCTGAGTCTGATTGGTCCCCCTCATGTTGATGGCCAGCAGCCTCCTCTTCCTCCTCTTCAGGCATTTGTGGTTCTGCTTCTAATAGGGGAATGTTCCTTCATACACAAATGTTGTGCAGGTTGGCACAGGTTAAAATGATCTTGCAGACCATTTCTGAAAGAGAAAATGATTGAGATCATGTTGATGTAGCTTGCCCCATCAATATCACCTTGCCTGGCAGTAGTTCTCTTGTGTTGTCTGTGACTCATTTGTGTTTGTGTTATTCTGTTGATTCCTAGGCTTTTGGATGTACCATCAGCATTGGGCTGTTTCCTTGGCTGAACGAGTGTTTGGCTGCTGACCGGTTGTCAGCAGTATATTTTGGGAGTTGCAGTACAATGTGTACTCCCTAGCATTGTGACTTGTGATACAGGTGTCCCTGTTTCTTAACTGGGGGTGAGATGATAGTTCCATACACAGAATCAATTCGACAGTGGTGGTAACACGTTTGCATCTATGTACCCTGGACATCCCATACCTGTTGACATATGCAATGGATTAATTTAAACTTCAGTAAGATGCTAACATTTTGCAAGGTGACAATTAGCCAAATTTCTCCATACGTTGTGATCATTGACGTCTTAACATTTGACTGTACACTAATTTCACATGTGTGACAAGTTCACTGCAGACCTATTTCTCTGCCCTTGGCAAGTTGACTCAGGTTGTAATGTCTAACTAGACTACTGCACATGGTCTAGTTCAGCTGGCTACCTTGGTTGTGAGGTTGTCGGTTTGAGTTTCAGAAGGTCTGTTTGGCAGTACATCTGTTGTGTGTGTGTTAATTTGTCACAATGCGTATGTGTAGGAATGTGCACCCTCCATATAGTACCATCAAGATGTGTTCTTCGCACAGTCCACTTGCCTCTTGGTAGTGGGCAATGTGAGTGCAGGAGTGATGTAAGATATTGGAATGGCCTCAATGATTGCATGTGACCTTTATTGTAGTCATCATAATGCTATGTGAGTCACAGTGTTTGACCTGCAGCAAATTACATTCCACACCCCTTACACAGTACGTATTGGCTGGAAGAGTGTTTGTTTGGGTGTTATTGATGTGTTATTGGTGTTTTTTCTTCACAAATGTAATGCCAGTTGGCACCATGTGTTTGTTGTTGTGTTGTTTACATGTTCCCCTTGTGTCTGTGGAGTGGCATCAGTTTTTATTTGGAACAGTACTTTGTCCCTAGGCGTGTCTCTCATTGGGTGAGGATATCAAACATGCCTAGTGGTGTCACAACCTCAGTGTTTTCCTGTTCACATGTCGCTGTCGTGGTATATGTGTTGTTTGTCCTAGAGGGTTGCTGTACAGTGTGTATATAAGTAGGTTTCTGTACTTAGTCCATTTCCATATCGTCCATCCTGGAAGTGTTGATTGATGGTACAGTGACGGAAGATGAATAAATCATGTACACTCCCAGGATACTTTGCCACGATGTTGGTGATCAATCCCTGGTGATCCACAATGGCCTGCACATTGATAGAGTGTGTGTGCTTCCTGTTGCGGTATAGATGTTCAGTTGCAGCAGGTGGCACAAGGCGTACATGTGTGCAGTCAATGGCACCAAGGATGTGTGGAAATCCCCTGTTTGGTCTCCTGCTGCTTCTGCTGTGTGTTTGGGAAGCAGATGTGGCGGGGTGTGAGTGTGATGATGGCATCCAGTACCTTGGTCAGGAAGGTGGAGAATGATGGTTGTGAGATCCCAGTAACCAGGGCGCCAGTGGTTTGAAAGGAGCCACTTGCCAACATGTGTAGTACAGCTAGCAGCTTGGTTTCTGGTGGGATGGTGCTGGGTGTCTGCAAGCTGGGTGCCAACTGTGGCTCAATGTTGCGCAGCAGCTGCTGAATGGCTTGCCAGTTCAACCTGTACCTCTGGATGATGTCATGTTCCCTGAGGCCATGAAGGGTTGTCCTGGTGTGGAATATCCTCTCATGCCTTCTGCGTTGCCTTTGGGGTCCCTGCTGGTGTTGTGGAAGCTGCTGTTGTTGTTCCTGTGCTCTGCATCTGTGTGCACGCTGGATGAGAAGCACCTCCATGTCTTCCTTTTGCTGCTCTGCTGTGGTTTCATTAAATACATGTGTGTTTGCCCCATTTTAACGCCTGCCCTGACCCAGGCGTTAATTTTTTACGCAAATCGGGCTGTGCGTCATTTTCCGCCTCCGCCTCCTGGCCGTGCAGGATTTTTGTGCGGTAGCATAAATACGGTGCACAAGTGTTTGTGTAATTTTTTGGACGGGAACGCCTACCTTGCATATCATTAACGCAAGGCGGTTTCCCGCATCCAGAAAATGACGCACACGGCGGGATTTTGAAGTTCTCGGGCGTCAAAGTTTAAATATGGTGCACGGTTTGCGTCGATTGTGCGTTAGATGGAGTATAAACATTCCCCTTCATCAGTGAGCTCCCTAACTAACATCTGATTAGAATTAGCACGTTGGGCTTCTTGCAAAACAATTTAGTGACACAAGTTTGGAAAACATCTATCTATGGCTCTATCAAAATTAGCGCAGTTGATACCTAGAAACAAAAGCAAATAGACATAGCAAACACCATCTTAGTTAATATACCTATCCTCAGTTTGGATCAGCAAGCGGTGACAGTCTTCATCATCAGGACATCAGTCTGGTCAGCAAAGCATTAGGATTCAGCATCAAAATTCAGAAAAGGCAAAGTCTTTAAGCAGTAAAGTTAAGCAAGTCTCTTCTCTAGATGATCAAGAAAGAAACGGCCTTACGGCAAGATGGAAAATGGGCAGGTGGTGTCTTTTTCTCAGTGTAGTCTGGCTAAGTTAGATTTCCTAAAACTACTTCCCAAGTCCCTATTGGTCAAGGGATCGCATGTTCACACTTTGTCCAATAAAACTAAATCTTCAAATCTACATTTCTACCAGTACATGGTTCACATGTCGATGATTGTCTCCTTTCGTCCTGTTCTCATCATCCGGCTCGTCATGTAACAATATTGTTGCAGTTTATACTCCGGTCAGAGTCTCCATTGAATTATCCTAAGAAAGTCAGTCTTACACACATTACATTAACAATGTTGCATTAGCAAGTACAGCATCTTCTAGCAAGCAGTTCTCATGAGAAAGACTAGTTACGAGCACATGGACAATACAGTGGAAAATCACAATTTAATTCTCTAAGCAGACATTTTATCAAACACCTAAGAAATGCAGCTTGACGTGATGCATTTAGGCCAAACTAGGCCAAAACCTCCGCTATGCTAAGGCCTACAATTAATAAAGCTAATTCATAATACATTACCCTTAATATGGCACATTACTACATTAATCAAACATAAGCTCAACATTTCATATATAATAAGACAATAATTAGTACACTTCGTGAACATTGGCGTCCACTCAGGTGGTCACACTTTCAGATTAGTGCATTATTTTTCCCTATGTTATTATATTTACTATAAAAAAAAATCAGCATTAACAGTCCCTCCTCTGATGACTTAATGTATCATCACACCAAACCTTCTCTCACAAATTGTTGCATCTGCTAAAATTCTACTAACATTCTGTCATTTCAATCCCTTCAAATATTTGTCATGTTTGTCCCCTTTTCGAATTTTCACTAGACAATTTTTACCTTTTCTTTTCTTCCCTCCGCTGATTATTCTTTGTCCTCTTTAATTTAATTATTTTACACCATTTACTTATTCCCTGTATTCCAACTAAGCAAATCATGACAATCAATTTCCCACTGAAGCAAATCCTTTGCCAACTTTTTCCCAAACACCTGGTTCTTTCAATTCTTTCAAATCAGCACTCTGATTAGTCAGATTAGTAAGCAAGCTTCTAATTTCTTTACTATTATCACTAATAAACAAATAGCAATGCCTAGAATTAAGCATCTTGCAAACTCCGCCATCCTTTGCTAAAAGAATGTCTAACACAAGGCGGTTCTAAAGAGTCATAGCTCTTTCAAAAGCTAATCCAGTATCCATCAGGATCATGGCTCCTGAAAAATTTGTCAGCATGTTACCCACAATAGTAGACAACTTTCGAATCTTTATCGAATTCAGAACAAAACCTACTGGAGGAATTATTGCTCCAAATATATCTCCCACTATTCTCTAATGTGACATAATTCAGTCACTTTCGGAAATTTCTTTAAGTAATCAAGTTGGAAACTCTTTGGGAAAACTATCCCCGAGTAACATGTCCCAGACCATCCTCTTGGAAGACGGTAATAAGCATTAGGACCACAGATGTAATATATCCCAGGAATCACTGGATCCTGTCCATTCAACATAAATGTCCATTTACTCTGAAACAAATGCAGATGTCTACATTTACTGGTTCCCACAAAGTGTCAGTGTGAGATTTAGGCCTATATACACAAAGCTTCCCTACATGTTGCGCATCTAAAGCTAGCTTCCCTTGTGTTTTTATTACGATATAAGCATAATCATTTGTGTAAGTCCTTTTCTCTAAACCCTTTTCTAATCTCTCCTTCAATGCCAATCTCCTGTCATCTGTGTGATCTCAAAAGCTCTTTTCCAAAGGTGTAAGCAAGCATGTCAGGTTATTTCTGTGACCGTAAGCTGTACCAAAAGTTAATGCAGGCTCAAAGAAACCTCTAACTAATACTATGTCATTGTACTTAGCTACTCTACTCAGGTACCTAATTATGGGGACAATCTAAAACACCACATCGTGGTTGGAATAGAAGTACTGAATGTACTCCTGGTTATAGAATCTTGTTAGTAACAGACTACAGCTTATCCAATAAGTAAGAGGCAAACTATGATAGGTAACTCCTTCTTCGACTGAAGAAGGTATCTGCGTAAACACATAACAATTCTTTGCAACAATTGCCTCAACATACTCACTCAATAAGCGATAGAAGACATTAGAAGAAAGGTCCCCTTGGGCATTACTACCTAGATGCAGATACTTCTCATCTAGCCTAAACTTCTCTATTGCTGTTAATTCAGTAGTTGTCTCTAAATGTGAAGTATGGTTGGCTTTACTCTTATCAAGAACAGTCATACCCACAATCAATAGCACAAACAATATCCTACACACAATTGACAAACCAATACACATGTATTTACAACACCTGTTCTTCCTACCCTGCTGGCTGATGCTACTCGTGATTTGTAAAGAATCAGAAAGCAGAAGTGAAAATTTAGAAAAATGCTGTAAAAATCAAAAACAAAATCATCTTTCAGCAGTTATTTACAGCTTTCAGTCACACTTCCATGATCCTTTGTCAAAAATCAGTAAGCTTGCCAAAAATCAGTTTAGCAGCTTTTCTAATCAGGTTATCAAAGCCTTTTCCGGTTACTCTTCAACAGTCTCTTTCTCTTTGCACTTTACTCAGATTGTTTCAATAGTTCAGTTCATCAGCTTCCTTCAAGTGCCAAAATATTGACCTGGAATGCCTCGATCAAAACAAAAAGACAAAAATTATTTCTGCCATTCACTTGTAGTTGCATATGCCCATTCAGGACCTGCATACCTTTGACTTGCTATTCTCTTTCTTTTCAACTTTCAATCTCCATTCAATTCTCCCTCACTTAGATCTTCTGTCCTTGTTGTATCTACTTCTTCCTCGATTGTTGTCACAACAACTGCTTCCTTTCTCTTTGCATGTGACTCCGGCCACTTATCTCATTTCAGTGGACCCTTTATCAATGCTCTTTTCAGTGTTGAACATGAAACTTATTCTTGCTCTGCAGGATTTTCTCTTGACAAACCTGTAACTGGTTCAGGAGGAGTTAGATCACATTGGCTTTGATCTGCCTCAAAAGCTTCCCTCTCAGGGTCTCGCAACTGCTCTGTTTGTCTCTCAAAATCATCTACTTCTGGGAAAGCCCTCCTCTGACTAGGCTCTCCCGCTGCCTCATTTGAGATAGGCTCACTGTCACCCTCCTGGAGGTCTTCTCCTTCGTCTCTCACAGGAGTGACTGAACCGTCCTCAATGGGCTCAGATCCGGTTTCAGTTCCTCTTTCTTTTCCTTCCAGCTCTGAGGCTTATCATGTCGTTGTTGGTACTCTCAATATCTTCTCTTCATCGTCCAAAGGACATAGAACTTTCTTTGTGTGGCTAGCGTGGATCCAATTTGGAACCCCAGCGCACTTCACAGCTGTGTTAGTAGTCAGAACTACCTGGAACGGTCTTTTCCAGCAAGACTCCAAACACGTTTTCCTCACGTATTTCTGGACCACAACCCAGTCACCGGCTCTCAGGTTGTGCCCTGGGTCATGGACCGGTGGCAGTGTGGTGGCTTCCACCTGCTGAGAGAAAGAGCGACCCACATCAGCCAGACCCTTGCAGTAGTCAAACACCCTATCATCTGTAACGTTGACAAGTGCATTTGCAGGCACCGCTGGCAGCCTCATGGCTCGGCTCATAAGGATCTCATGCAGCGACAATCCTGTCTTCCTGTCAGGTTTGTTTCTCATAGTCATTAGAACCATAGGCAGTGCGTCAGGCCATTTCAGATTTGTGGACGTACACATCTTTGCAACTCTTGACTTCAAGGTAACATTCATCTGTTCCACTAGTCATGATGCTTCAGGGAAATAACTACAATGCACCTTTTGCTCTGTGTTGAATGCGGCGGACAGTAATTTAATTACTTCATTGTTGAAGTGACTTCCCATATCTGATACTAAAGAGATCGGAAACCCAAAACGTGGTATCAGTTCCCTAAGCAGCAGTTTCGCAACTGTGAGGCTGTCCTTTCTTCGTGTAGGGTACACTTCAATCCAGTAACTGAAAATGCAGACAATCACCAACACAAATCTCAAACCTCCACATACAGGCATCTCAATAAAATCTATTTGTATTCTGCTGAATGGACCACCTGCTCTTCCAATGTGGCTCAAAATAACCACTGCCCTTTTCCCCGCATTCATTTGCAGGCAAATGACGCAACAATGGCAAACTGTTTCAGCAAACTGTCTAAACCTTGGGTTGAACCAATTATGTTTAAACCGGCGAATCATGGCATCCCTCCCAACATGTGCTTGGCCATGATAAAACCTGGCCATTTGAGACAACAGACTGTTTGGCAGAACCAATTGGTCCTCTTCTGAAACCCACAGTTCATCCTGTCCCCACACATTTCATTTTCCTCCATTAATGTTTTTCCTCCCGGTCAACATTATTCTGCAATGTCTTCAATTCTTCCAATGCATCTATTACTTTTAATGCAAAACTTGGACACATTTCATCTTCTTCAGGTAACAATTCCCACTTATCTTTGAATGATATACAGTTCAATGCTCAAAACCTTGCGACTTAAAGATTTGAAAAATGTTATCTTTGCGACCTTTATGTTATTCAAATCAAATCACAAAGTGTTGTTTAATCCCAGAATTCTCTTCACCCACCTTCTCAACCAACTGCGCTTCACAGATGGCTGCCAATCCGTGCGCGACCCTTCTCACTAACCAACCTATCCCAGGGCGGCTCCAGTGACATCACACTCACACGTACTGTGGCTGACAAAGTCTTGCGGCTTGTCCTCCCAAACTCAGATTCACACAAAACTAATGCAAAATTATTGCGAACACTAAACAAAATCAAAACCCAATTTGTCGTTTTAATACAGATAGGATAACACAATTGCTCCAGAAACTATACGGATTTTTCACTGACGGCGTTTCCCTCTAACAGTTACTCCTTCTTTCTCGGTTTACCTGATTCGCAAGTGAAATTCGACCCGCAAATTTCACTCTCAAATGATCAGTGGGTCTGCTCAGGTGCACATAGGACTCGCCAGATCTCAGTCGAAAAATTCTTTCACTCACTTTGACTCACACACTGACTTGTCGACCATGCCGGATCGACCTATTAAACCAGACAAATTATAACAAAAACCCAAGTGTCTCATACAATTTTCAATATACTCCGGAGTCTTAGACCACGCAGGGTCCGTACATCAACAACCATGTGGCCAATTTTTTAGCACAAAGCGCCACATACATGTGAATTTCGACGACTTCCACTCTCACACTTTGGAGTACGCACATTCCTTCTACAACTTCATTTGGAGTACGCAAACTCCCTAAACCTCTTAAACAACACAATTCACCTGCGATTTGCATAAGCTGTGCAAGCGCAATACTTACTTTATTCACACTATCATTAGAACGCCGAAACATCCTCAAACAATCATTGGCACGCTCTAACATTCTGGGAAAGTCAATTTAGGTACTTAGGGGCACATTTTCTCTCTAATTTGTAAAATTGAAAAATAAATCCAATTCTCAGTGATGATGAGCTCTTAAAAGACAAAGGCCCTCATTACAACATTGGCGGTATAAGGCGCTTACCGCCGTGCAGAAGACCGCCAATACACCGCCGCGGCCGCGGTAGACCGCCACAGCTATTATGACACACATCACGGAATCCGCCGAAATTCAGACACCCACACAAGTCCGCCACACCAAAGGTCAGCGATAAACTGGCGGAAACACATCCTCCACCTCCACACCAACAGAAATACGCCCATGCTATTACGACCCACGAATCCACGTGGCGGTCTTTCAACCGCGGTATTCCATTGGCGGTACACACCGCCGCGCTCAAAATACACACACATATACAAAACACCACCACATTGGACATTTCGAAATACACACACCTGATACACATACAAATGAACACTCCCACACACCCAACACAATATAAAACACACACCCACATCACCCACAAACCCCTACAACCAAATTTTCTGAGAGAAGGCCAGAGAGACAGCACAGCTATTGACAACCCCATCACACAGAGGCACATCACACAACACCAACACCACATACCACTACACTCACCACACTCATCAACACATACACCACCCCACACATCACACACACCACCCCATGGCACGCCAAAGACACCCCCGCTTCTCCGAGGAGGAGCTCAGGGTCATGGTGGAGGAAATTGTACGGGTAGAGCCACAGCTATTTGGCTCACAGGTACAGCACACATCAATAGCCAGGAAGATGGAGCTATGGCGCAGAATAGTCGACAGGGTCAACGCTGTGGGACAGCACCCAAGAAATAGGGAGGACATCAGGAAGAGGTGGAACGACCTACGGGGGAAGGTGCGTTCCACGGTCTCCAGGCACAACATCGCAGTGCAGCGGACTGGCGGCGGACCCCCACCTCCTCCCCCACAACTAACAACATGGGAGGAGCAAGTCCTGACCATCTTGCATCCTGAGGGCCTCGGAGGAGTCGGTGGAGGATGGGACACTGGTAAGTCAATTCTTAACTATCACATCCCCCACCCTACCTGCATGCTATCACACACCCCCACCCTCACACCCTCCCCTATCACCCCAAATCCTCACTAATCTACCCATGACACCAACCACCCATCCCAACAACAAGCCCTGCATGACAAAACTAAGCATGGGCACCCCTCACTAAAGCATGCCCACTGCACATACCCAGAACACCCCCCCAACCATCACCACACAAGCCCCCACACAGGAATGCCTGCACTGGGGTACACAAACACCCACCCATTGCACATCATTACACACACACACATGCAATAATCATGCTCTTATATCCCTGCAGGAACCCGAAGGAACGTCACCACACCAGAGGGTCCAGACAACACCACACCACCCCCAGAAGAGGCCCACCGTGACGACAGCAGCTCTGCCCTACTGGATCCTGATGACCAGCCCGGACCATCGTGGGCCTCAGGACAGTCGGTTCCCCTTGCCCAGCCACAGCCCAACACCGAGCTGCCACCCTCTGGTAACACCAGCACAACACCCACCCAGCGGGCCCAAACCTCCCTACCCAGGACAGGTCAATCAGCTGTGTGTCCACCACTACAGGGCACCCAGGCTAACCCACTACCCCAACAACAACAGGGACCTGGGGGCAGTGGTAGTGGGCACACGGTCCAGGGGACGGAGGCACAGGAACATAGGGGAACTGGGAGGGCTGCTGTGCGACAGAGGGAGGACAGGCTAAGGGAACCAACTCTCCACGAGGCCCTCTCCTCCATCATGGGAGCATACCACCACTCCCAGGAGACGATGGCAACGGTCCTGGACAAGTTGCAGGAGACCCTGCGTCTGCAGGACGAACTGTATTTGGGGTTCCGGGAGGAGCTCAGGACCATCAGCTCCGCCCTGGGCACCATCGTAGGGGTGCTGACGGACATTCAAAAGATCTTGAGGGACACCGTGGCACTCCAAGGGGTCCCTGACACTAGCCAGGACGATGAACTGCCCACCACCTCCGCCGGCGCTAGTGGACAGGACGCCCCGCCACAGGACCAACACACCAGCACCCCATCCCCTGCAGACGGACAACCACCACGCAAGCAGGCCCTGAGATCCAGGAACAGGACAGAGCAAGATGGCAAGACCACCGCCAGGAAATAAGACCACCCTGATTGTCCCCCCACTATCCCACTTTGTCACCCTGTCCAGATTGGAACTGCCCCAGCTCCACTTCCTATGCCCATATGGGCAGTGCACCTGTGACACTAATAGACTGGACTCTGCCATGGACATTCCTCCACCATCACCCATCCCCATTTTACAACCTTCCTTGATTTTTTTAGCACTTAAATAAACACCCTTGAAAGCCAAAAAAATCTGGAGTCAGTCTATGATTTGGAACTTTGTATTATCAATTACAGTGTCATAATGGGTTACCCATTGTAAGGCTAACATACCAATGTCACACATCACAAGCCCTTCAAGGATGCAAGCAGTTGACACGTAGGTAACCACACCTGTGAAACTGAAATGGAAGGGTACAATTCAATTAACAAATAGTGAGTGAAATGGAGGTACAGGATAGAGGTAGACATGTGAAAGTTAATGTAATGTTAAACCAGAAAATGTTCTCACCTGTGTGTCACTGGAAATATTGCTGTATGACTGACTCCCTGTTGTCGTTTTCTTCATCCTCAGCTTCATCCTCATCACTGTCCACTCGCTCCCCAGGCTCCACAGCTGCCACACCACCGTCATCTAGATCATCCTCCTGTAGAAAAGGCACCTGGCGTCGCAATGCTAAATTATGGAGCATTGAGCAGGCGATGATGATGTCACACACCTCTTCGGTGAGTAGAATAGGGATCCACCTGTCATATGGAGGCACCTGAACCTGGCCTTAAGTAGGCCGAAGGTGCGTTCGATAACCCTCCTAGTTCGCCCATGGGCATCATTGTACCGTTCCTCTGCCCTGGTCCTGGGATTCCTCACTGGGGTCAATAGCCAGGACAGGTTGGGGTAACCAGAGTCCCCCAATAGCCATACACGGTGCCTCTGGAGTTGACCCATCATATCAGGGATGCTGCTATTCCGCAGGATGTAGGCGTCATGCACAGAGCCAGGGAACATTGCATTTACCTGCGAGATGTACTGGTCTGCCAAACAGACCATCTGGACATTCATCGAATGATAATTCTTCCTGTTCCTGTACACCTGTTCACTCCTGCGGGGGGATCAGAGCTACATGGGTCCCATCAATAGCACCTATGACGTTAGGGATATGTCCAAGGGCATAGAAGTCACCTTTAACTGTAGGCAAATCCTCCACCTCAGGGAAAATGATGTATCTCCTTACGTGTTTCAGCAGGGCAGACAACACTCTGGACAACACGATGGAAAACATAGGCTGGGACATCCCTGATGCCATGGCCACAGTTGTCTGAAAAGACCCACTTGCAAGGAAATGGAGCACTGACAGCACCTGCACGTCAGGGGGGATTCCAGTCAGATGGCGGATCGGTGACATCAGGTCTGGCTCCAACTGGGTACATAGTTCCTGGATTGTGGCACGGTCAAACCGGTAGGTGACGATGATATGTCTTTCTTCCATTGTCAACAGGTCCACCAGCGGTCGGTACACCGGAGGATTCCGCCATCTTCTCATATGTCCCAGCTGACGGTGCCTAAGAAGGACAACAGCGAAGAACCAGTCACTATTCCTCCAGGTATGTACCCACAGTTACACACAAGACTACACCAGACAAAAGCCCTTCCTGTATGTGTGTTGAGTATAGTCCTAGCTATGCGTGACGCAGTAGTAAATTAAGCCATGTGGGCCCCTGAAATGGCGGCTGCCTGACCTCTAAACTGGGACAATGGGATTGTGGGGTAACTGCGCTGGCGTTGCACACCGTTGAGGTAGGCGGTCGTAGACCGCAGCGCAATGCTGCATTGGTTAACATTGGACCCTATGGGTCCCAGGAGCCAATGAACAGGTGCGCCGGCGGTGATGATGCGCACCGCCGCGGACGTCACCGCCGCAGACGTCACCGCCATTTTCTATCTGTTCAATCACTAGATACCTGACCTTCGACAGGAGAGGACCTACACTGCTAGTGCTGCTGTGACCTCGGTCTGGAAGCGACGATGGCTGCTGCGTCTGGGGAAAGGGCCCCTGCCTTCACTGCACAGGAGTTGGAGAAACTTGTGGATGGGGTCCTCCCCCAGTACACGCTACTCTACGGTCCTCCAGACCAACAGGTTAGTACACAGGGAGCATGTTGTATGGGCTAGGCCTGGGTGAAGAGGGCTGGTTGGAAGAGGGAAGGGGGCAGAGTACATAGATCAGTTATGCATGGGATTGAATGGGCCACATGGGCAGAGAAGGGAGGGGCCACTCACATTGACGGTGCAGTTGGTAATGACTGTTCCTCTTTCCTTGTGCATGTCATGTAGGTCAGCGCCCACCAGAAGAGGGACATTTGGCGTGCCATCGCCAAGGAGGTCTGGACCCTGGGGGCCCACCAGAGACGGGGCACCCACTGCCGTAAGAGATGGGAGGACATTCGCCGCTGCAGCAAGAAGACGGCGGAGGCTCAGCTGGGGATGGCCTCCCAACGTGGGAGGTGTGCCCGTCGCACCATGACCCCCCTGAAATTCCGGATCCTGGCGGTGGCCTACCCGGAGTTGGATGGGTGCTTGAGGACATCACAGCAGACACAAGGGGGTGAGTACAACCTCATTCTGCGGACTTTGCGTGCAGTGGAGGGGTCTGGGTGGGGGAGGTGGACTGTGGGTGTCCCTAGGCCAGGGCGAGTTAGGTAGGCAAGGCCCCTCCGTAATGTAGGCCATGTGGCACTCAACCCCACCTCAGCAGAGTGGCAAGTTGAGGTATAGTTGCCCCTGTGGCATCCATGTGCGCAGATTTCCACCATTGCCATGTAAGCCATGTCCCAGAAATTGCAAGTTCAGAGGTCAGGAGCACGACGTAATGCAGGGGGCTGCTGCGTCTGTCTTGTCCGCCAACGGTAGCGGCATGCCATGCACTAAAACTCTCTTTCTTCTGTCTCCCCCCCTTTTCCTGCTCTCCCTGTCCTTTTGTACATCAGCATCATCAGGCGGAGGTACAGTGGCACCGGAGCACGAGGGAGCTGCATCCCACATGGCCATGGAGGGCCACACCACAGACTCTGAATGCACCAGTGGGACGGAGGGCGAGGGGAGCTTCACGTTGGCCACCGGATCACCAAGCAGCGACACGGACTCGTCCACCAATGGGAGCTCCCCTGTGGTGGCGGCACCACCTGTGCGCCCCACTTCTACAGGTACAGCCGCCACCCCCCCTACCAGCACCGTCCTCCCAGCAGCCCCTCAGCGTTTGCCGTGCCCGCTCACCCAGGAGGGTGGGCATCACCTTCGTCCCAGGCACCTCAGGCCCTGCCCCAGTCACCCCTGCTGCCCTCAGTGAGGAGGCCATTGACCTCCTCAGGTCACTCACTGTTGGGCAGTCTACCATTGTGAATGCCATCCAGGGTGTAGAACGAGAGTTGCAACACAGTAATGCATCCCTGGAGGGCATTCATTCTGGTCAGGCTGTCCTTCAGCGAACCCTGCAATCTCTGGCCTCAGCACTGATGGCAGCCATTGTCCCTCTGTCTAGCCTCCCCCCTCCAACTTCCCCCACCCAGACCCAATCTCCTGTACCCCAGCCCATCCCAAGCACACCTACAGACCAGCATGCACACAAGTCAACACACACAAGTAGCTTAAGCAAACATAAGCACCACACACACCACAGGCACTCACGCAAGCCTCACCCACATACAGACACAGCAACATCCACTGTCTCCACTGTGTCCCCCTCCTCCTCTTCTCCCTCCTCCCTCCCAGTCTCGTCTACACACACACCTGCATGCACCACATCTACAGGCACCAGGACTCGCACCAGGACACCCAGCACCACAAGCCGCTCACCTGCACTCACCACCTCCACTCCCATTTACACGTCCCCTGTGTCCTCTCCCAGTGTGTCTGTGACGCCCCCTCCCAAAGTACACAAACGCCGGCAATCACTCACCCAACATCCATCCACCTCACAACAGCCTCCAGTACCTGCACCTGCACCCAAAACAGCTAAAGTGACACCTCCTACAACCACCTCCTCTTCCTCCACTCCCAGACCCCCTCCAGCTACCCATTCCAGTGTTCGTCAGAAACTGTCCCTCTGTCAAATTGACCTTTTTGCCCCAACCCCCCCCCTCCAATTCATCAGTCCCGTCGTAGCGCCTCAGCCAAAAAGCCTCCAGTACCAGTGGTGCGTGTTCCAGGTTTTTGGAGTGCACCGTCCACCAGGGCAGGCAGTAGGACCCGGAGCCAAGGCACTGGCAGCCCACCCCCTGTAAAGGCTCTGAAAATGGAGAGTGGACGACAGGACATGGGATCGAAGGGGATTGGTGAGTCAGCTGTAACTCCAACAAAGGTGGGGAAGGTCCAGAGGAAGTCTGCCCAGCCTGTTGTGAGTGTCACGGCGGAGAAGTGCGCCATCATTTCCGGCGGTCCAGACACAACCACCAGCACCGTCGTCACTGGTCAGTAGACCACCGCCGGAGTCACAGCTCAGGAGGGCACAAGTATCATTACTGGTCCAGAAACCACCGCCTGAGTCACAGCCCAGGAGGGCACAAGTATTGTTACTGGTCCAGAAACCACCGCCGGAGTCACAGCCCAGGAGGGCACAAGTATCGTTACTGGTCCAGAAACCACCGCCGGAGTCACAGCCCAGGAGGGCACAAGTATCGTTACTGGTCCAGAAACCACCGCCGGAGTCACAGCCCAAGAGGGCACAAGTATCGTCACTGGTCCAGAAACCACCGCCGGAGTCACAGCCCAGGAGGGCACAAGTATCGTCACTGGTCCAGAAACCACCGCCGGAGTCACAGCCCAGGAGGGCACAAGTATCGTCACTGGTCCAGAAACCACCGCCGGAGTCACATCCCAGGAGGGCACAAGTATCGTCACTGGTCCAGAAACCACCACCGGAGTCACAGCCCAGGAGGGCACAAGTATCGTTACTGGTCCAGAAACCACCGCCGGAGTCACAGCCCAGGAGGGGCCAGGATGCCACAGCCCCGCTGGGCAATGATGGAACGTCATGCCACACACCAATGTCCAGTGTGGAGATCGTCTTGCCACACACCAATGTCCAGTGTAGAGATCGTAATGCCACACACCAATGTCCAGTGTGGAGATCGTCATGCCACACACCAATGTCCAGTGTAGAGATCGTCAAGCCACACACCAATGTCCAGTGTAGAGATCGTCATGCCACACACCAATGTCCGTATCAGAACCGCCATGGCAAAGCACTGCTGAACAGTCCTGAACCTCAATGTCTAAGCACCGCTGAACAGTCCAGAACCGCCATGGCAAAGCACCGCTGAACAGGGCAAAGACCTCCATGGCAAAGCACCGCTGAACAGTACTGAACCTCAACGTCAAAGCACCGCTGAACAGTCCTGAACCGCCATGGCAAAGCACCGCTGAACAGTCCAGAACCGCCATGGCAAAGCACCGCTGAACAGTCCTGAACCGCCATGGCAAAGCACCACTGAACAGGGCAAAGACCGCTAATGGCAAAGCACCGCTGAACAGGGCAAAGACCGCCATGTCAAAGCACCGCTGAACAGTCCTGAACCGCCATGGCAAAGCACCGCTGAACAGGGCAAAGACCGCCATGGCAAAGCACCGCTGAACAGTCCTGAACCGCCATGGCAAAGCACCGCTGAACAGGGCAAAGACCGCCATGGCAAAGCACCGCTGAACTGTCCTGAACCGCCATGGCAAAGCACCGCTGAACAGTCCAGAACCGCCATGGCAAAGCACCGCTGAACAGTCCAGAACCGCCATGGCAAAGCACCGCTGAACAGGGCAAAGACTGCCATGGCAAAGCACCGCTGAACAGGGCAAAGACCGCCATGGCAAAGCACCGCTGAACAGGGCATGCACCGTGTAGGAATGAATGGACCGCCACATCAGGCATCCTTATCCCATGTGCAGCTGGGACAGTGACATGACACGTGGAGACTCATCCAGTCTGGGCACCAGTCCCCCTCCAGAACCAGTGGAGACCTGCATCTACTTGAGAGACTGTGGCTTTGCACTCCCAGGATGGTCCAGTGAGCAACCCACCCACTGTAGAGACTTGAGAGACTGTGGCTTTGCACTCCCCAGGATGGTCCAGTGGGCAACCCACCCACTGTAGAGACTTGAGAGACTTGTGGCTTTGCACTCCCCAGGATGGTCCAGTGGGCAAGCCACCCACTGTAGAGACTTCAGAGACTGTGGCTTTGCACTCCCCAGGATACTTCAATGGGCATGGAGCCCCGTCGTGGATCTGGCTTCGCATTCATCTGGCTGAGGTGCCCCCTCTTCCTTTCCCCCTGAGGTGCCTGTTTTATTTCTATCTGATGCCCGGCAGTGTTTTAGTCAGGTATCTAGTGTGGGCCTCGCCCATGCATTTTTGGACTGTTGGTGCACGGACATTGTTATGTACATATCTGCACTACTTCTCGGATTGTATGTGTAAATAAGAGTGTTTTAGAAATTTATATATCTGTATATTTTTTTATGACATGTATATTGGCACATTACAATGTTTGCCCGATTTTGGCTTTGTGTTTTCATTCTTCCGGTGGGATTGTGGGTTGTTACTGTTATTTTTGTGACTGCATTGGTGTGTATGTTGTGATATGCGAGGGTGGGGGTGTTTGGTGGGTGTCCCCCTAACTTTTGCCTCCCCGTGTCGTAGGTGCTGTACTCACTGGTATCTTCTGCGCCTACATAGCTGTTGGTCATAAAGGAGCAGAAAAACAAGCGCAGGGAGTATTTGGAGTTCGGGGTCCATGGAGTCCTCGTGGGATGTGTTGAGGTGAGCGTTTTCCCATAGCAAAAGCTGTTTCCGCCGTGTTCTTATCCACGGTGAATCCGCCCCGGAAAAGGTGGCGGATTGGCGGGTTGTAATAGTGTGGGCGGTACATTGTCTGCCGCCTATCTGTTGGCGGTAACCGCCGCGCTGCTTGTCTGTACCGCCGTGGCGGGCGGTGTGTTAAAGTGGCTGTCTTTGTTGGCGGTTTCCGCCATAGTCATAATTCCCTTTTTTTGTCCGCCGGCCTGTTTGCGGTATTACCGCACCTTTAACACCGTCCGCCAGGGTTGTAATGACCCCCAAAATCATCAAGCTACTACCAACTCTGGGAACACCTGTTATTTCTCGCTTACAATCTCTGGGACCAAATACTCTGCTACCTCTCTTTCTGGACTGTATGATGGGCTCTTAAGGAGACAAACCATCAATCTCTGCTACCATCTCTGTTAGCACTTCTGACCTTAATAAGTAAATCAAATCAAATCAAATCATTAACATTTATAAAGCGCGCTACTCACCCGTGCGGGTCTCAAGGCGCTAGGGGGGAAAGAGGGGGTTATCGCTGCTCGAACAGCCAAGTCTTTAGGAGTCTCCGGAAAGCGGAGTGGTCCTGGGTGGTCCTGAGGCTGGTGGGGAGGGAGTTCCAGGTCTTGGCCGCCAGGAAGGAGAAAGATCTCCCACCCGCCGTGGAGCGGCGGGTGCGAGGGACGGCAGCAAGTGCGAGGCCAGCGGAGCGGAGGGGGCGGGTGGGGACGTAGAAGCTGAGGCGTCTGTTGAGGTATTCCGGTCCCTTGTTGTGGAGGGCTTTGTGTGCGTGGGTGAGAAGACGGAAGGTGATCCTTTTGCTGACTGGGAGCCAATGCAGGTGTCTCAGGTGTGCGGAGATGTGGCTGTTGCGGGGTAAGTCGAGGATGAGGCGGGCCGAGGCGTTTTGGATGCGTTGCAGGCGGTTTTGGAGTTTGGCTGTGGTCCCGGCGTAGAGGGTGTTGCCGTAGTCCAGGCGGCTCGTGACGAGGGCGTGGGTCACGGTTTTTCTGGTGTCGGCGGGGATCCAGTGGAAGATCTTACGGAGCATGCGGAGAGTGAGGAAGCAGGCGGAGGACACGGCGTTGACTTGCTTGGTCATGGTGAGAAGAGGGTCCAAGATGAAGCCGAGGTTGCGGGCGTGGTCTGCGGGGGTCGGTGCGGTGCCGAGGGCCGTGGGCCACCAGGAGTCGTCCCAGGCGGACGGGGTGTTGCCGAGGATGAGGACTTCCGTTTTTTCAGAGTTCAGCTTTAGGCGGCTGAGCCTCATCCAATCTGCGACGCCCTTCATACCCTCTTGTAGGTTGGTCTTGGCGCTGGCGGGGTCCTTGGTGAGGGAGAGTACAAGTTGGGTGTCGTCGGCGTAGGAGGTGATGATGATGTTGTGCTTGCGTACGATGTCGGCGAGGGGGCTCATGTAGACATTGAAGAGTGTCGGGCTGAGCGATGAGCCTTGAGGTACGCCGCAGATGATCTTGGTGGGTTCTGAGCGAAACGGAGGGAGGTAAACTCTTTGGGAGCGGTTAGCGAGGAAGGAGGCGATCCAGTCCAGGGCCTGGCCTTGGATCCCGGTGGAGCGTAGGCGGGTGATTAGGGTGCGGTGACAGATGGTGTCAAAGGCAGCCGAGAGGTCGAGGAGAATGAGGGCGACTGTTTCACCGTTGTCCATCAGGGTTCTGATGTCGTCTGTGACTGAGATGAGGGCGGTTTCCGTGCTGTGGTTGGTTCGGAATCCGGTTTGTGAAGGGTCGAGCAGGTTGTTGTCTTCCAGGAAGGTGGTCAGCTGTTTGTTGACGGTCTTTTCTATTACCTTGGCTGGGAAAGGTAGAAGAGAGATGGGGCGGAAGTTTTTCAGGTCGCTTGGGTCAGCCGTAGGTTTCTTTAGTAGGGCGTTGACTTCAGCGTGCTTCCAGCATTCGGGGAAGGTAGCAGAAGAAAAAGAAGAGTTGATGACGGTCTGGAGGTGCGGGGCGATGATGTAGTCGGCTTTGTTAAAGATGAAGTGCGGGCAGGGGTCCGAAGGGGCGCCGGAGTGGATAGAGTTCATGATGGATTTGGTTTCTTCCGTGTTGATGTGGGTCCAGTTGTTGAGGGTGATGTCCGGGGAAGCGGGTTCAGTGGTGTATGGTTGGGTCTGGTGTCCGAAGCTGTCGTGGAGGTCGCTGATCTTGCGATGGAAGAAAATGGCGAGGGATTCGCACAAATCCTGTGAGGGCGTGACGGCGTTGGCGCTGGCGCTGGGGTTGAAGAACTCTTTGACGATGCTGAAGAGTTCTCTGCTGTTGTGGCTGTTTTTGTCTAGTCTGTCGTAAGTAAGTAAATAAGTAAACTTACAAGGGGATGCGAATAGGCCGATGGACCTTTTGACTGCGCTTAAGATGTTCCCACCATATATCACGCACATGCAGATCAATAATCAATAACAATCAATAGCATTAATAATCAATTGGAGTCAATAATTGTCACACTCCATGACCTCACAGTCATGAATAACCAAACCTTTATGTAAAAGTTAGAATATTTATTTCCCTATTTTAACAACTCTAATATGAGGTAGGTTAATCTCAAAATCAGTTGATAAACATACAGATCAACACTGGCTGACCGAAACGACGAAAGAATACAATCTAATCAAAGCTTGAGCTACTACACATTCTAAAGTTACAATGCAAATTAATAACAAGAATAACTGCGCAAACTATATTACATACATTTAGATTCAGCAAAGAAAAGACATCAGCTGTTATTCCATATAGAGAACTTTATCAGTGAGCTCCCTAACTAACATCTGATTAGAATTAGCGTGTTGGGCTTCATGCAAAAAAATGTAGTCACACAAATTTGGAAAACATCTATCTATGGCTCTATCAAAATTAGCGCAGTTGGTACCTAGAAACAAAAGCAAATAGACATAGCAAACACCATCTTAGTCAATATACCTATCCTCAGTTTGGATCAGCAAGCGGTGACAGTCTTCATCATCAGGACATCAGTCTTGTCAGCAAGGCATCAGGATTCAGCATCAAAGTTCAGAAAAGGCAAAGTCTTTAAGCATTAAAGTTAAGCACCTCTCTTCTCAAGACGATCAAGTAAGTAATAGCCTTACGGCAAGATAGAAAATAGGCAAATGGTGTCTTCTTTTCAGTGCAGTCTGGATAACTTAGATTTCCTAAAACTACTTCCCAAGTCCCTATTGGTCAAGGGATCGCATGTTCGCACTTTGTCTAATAAAACTAAATCTTCAAATCTACATTTCTACAAGTACATGGTTCACATGTCGATGATTGGCTCTTTTCGTCCTGTTCTCATCATCCGACTCGTCAGGTAACAATATTGTTGCAGTTTATACTCCAGTCACAGTCTCCATTGTATTCTCCTGAGAAAGTCAGTCTTACACACATTACATTAACAATGTTGCGTTAGCAAGTACAGCATCTTCTAGCAAGCAGTTCTCATGAGAAATACTTTTAGTTACGAGCACATGGACAGCACAGTGGAAAATCACGATTTAATTCTCTAAGCAGACATTTTATCAAACGCCTAAAAAATACAGCTTGACATGAGGGCGTGCATCTAGGCCAAGATCTGCGCTAAGTTAAGGCCTACAATTAAAAAGGCTAATTCACAATACATAACCCTTAATATGGCATATTACTACATTAATCAAACATAAGCTCAAAATTTCATATTAATAAGCCATTAATAAGTACACTTCATGAACATTGGCGGCCACTCACGTAGTCAGACTTTCAGATGTGTGCATTATTCTTCTTTTCGTTATCACATTTTCTATGCAAATTCAACACTCAAAATACATCAATATTCATTAATAATTTCAATACTAAAATCAGTGTTAACAGGTTCTTTATGAAAAGGCTGGCTTGCGATCACACAACAGGGCCACAGGTGCTGCGGTGGAGTCGGAGTCCAGTGTCACAGACCTCAGTGAGACAGAACTCTGGACTCACACTGTGGCAGGACTTCAGAGGTGCTGCAGCGTCATTCATTGCAGTCAGCAGGGACCATGGCTTTGGTGCAGGCAGCAGCGCAAAGTCGGGCCGGACCCAAAGTCGCTCTGGAGTCTATGTGCTTATTCTTGCATTGCAGTACTTTCAAGGGTGACTGTACACAGTTCTTCTACTGTTAAATAGGCCTTTACAAATGAGACTTTGCTTCTCGTGGGAATGAAATTGAAAAAGACTTCACAATATGAAAAAAGTATTCCAACACTTTTACATGACTGCAAAATACAAGCTTTATAGGCCTCAGTTATACTAACACAAGAAAATATAAAATGCAATTAATAAATACTCTATAGTAAAACAGATACAATATGCAAATTTATAAGTTCATCATTAATAGTATTTCAACAAAATTTCATATAAAAAGAAGAACTTTGTTATTGCAGTAAGTATAATAGAGAAGTGCATTTTCTCATTTCTGCACATATCTTTAAGCATATAAAACACTCATTAATCATTAGAAATATAAAAAAAATTCAAGGTACACATTTAGGCCTTCGTTATGACATTGGCAGTAAATACCACCTAACGCCAAGCTGACTGCCGCCAACATACCGCAGTGGATATCCGTTCACCATATAATGACACACAAACCAATCCATCACTATACAGCCACACACACAAGTCCGCCACACCAAAGGTCAATGTTAAACTGGCGTTATCAAAACCCACACCGTTACGCCAACAGAACAACGTGCATCACATTATGACACACGAATCAGTGCGGCCGACGTTCAACGGCGATAAGCCATCGGCGGTACATACCAATGCGCTCAAAATACACACACACAAACAAAACACCACCACATTGGAAAATTCAAACTACACACTCCTGACACCCATACACACACCACACCCACACCACTATAAAACATACACCCACAGTACCCACAACCCTTTAAAAATACAAACCACTGCCACGAGATAGACACCACAACCACAGACAAGACCAGAGACACACACCACCATCACCTATACACCACCCACGCACCTTACAACACACACCCCAAAACATCGCCCTACACATCCTCACCCACACTACTCACACAACACCCATGGCACCACAAAGACACCCCCGTTTCATAGAGGAGAAGCTAAGGGTCATGGTGGAGGAAATCATCAGGGTAGAGCCTGAGCTATTTGAAGCACAGGTGCAGCAGATACCAATAGCAAGGAAGATGGAGCTATGGCGGTGGATCGTGGACAGGGTCAACACCGTGGGACACCACCCCAGAAAAAGGGATGATAATAGGAAGAGGTGGAACGACCTACGGAGGAAGGTATGTTCCATTGCAGCAAGACACCAACTCGCAGTACAAAGGACTGGCGGTGGACCCCTACCTCCTCCCCCACAACTAACAACATGAGAGGAGCAAGTCTTGGCAATACTGCATCCTGAGGGCCTGGCAGGAGTAGGAGGAGGACTGAACTCTGGTAAGTCAACTCAATACTATTATCACCCCCCTACCTGCATGCATCACATACCCCCACCCTCACCCTCACCCTCACTCCATCACATCCCACACACACCACCATCACATTTCACTAATCCCAATGCCAAGCCCTGCATGCCATACTAATGCATGGACACCACTCACAGGGCAGCAGGGACAAGTATCACTAAAGCATGCACACTAGAGAGAATCAGCTAGCCCACCACATACCAACTCACACAAGTGAAAGCTGCCAGGGCAATACAAACAAATACGGCAACCCACCCATGCATAATATGTCACACACAGAAACAATAACACTGCATTTACATCCCCACAGGTATCCCAGCCAATGTCAGCAGAGAAGAGGTGCCAGCAGTATCCAGTCCCCCCACAGAAGAGGCCCACAGTGATGGCAGCAACTCTGGTTGCCTGGATCTGGATGACCAACCTGGCCCATCAGGGACCTCTGGACAGTCGGTTAACCTGGCACAGTCATACACCACCACAGAGCCTCTCCCCTCAGGAAACACCACCACAGCACCCAACCATCGTACCCATGCTTCTGTCCCCAGGACAAGTCAATCAGCAGTGTGTCCACCACTACAGGGACCCCAGGGCACACCTCATACCCAAGACAATCAGGGACCTGGGGTCAGCGGCAGTGGGCGCACCGTTCAGGGGACAGGACACAGGACAACAGGGACACTGAGAGGACTTCTGTGCGCCGGGGGAGGACAGGCCCAGGGAACCAACTCTGCAGGAGGCACTAGCAGAGATCCTGGGAGCATACCAACATTCCCAGGAAACGATGGTCCGGATCCTGGACAACGTGCAGGAGAACAGGCGGCTGCAGGAGGGACAGTACCAGGGGATCAGGGAGGACTTGCAGGCCATTAACAATACCCTGATCTCCATTGCAGGGGTGCTGGCAGACATGGCCAACATTATGAGGGAGGCAGTCTTACAACAGTGGGCCACTGGCCAGACATCTGAACTGCCTTACACCTCCGCCACCGCTAGTGAACAGGAGGCCCCGCCACAGGACCAACAGGCCACCAGAACCCCTCCCCTTGCAAAAGGCAAACCACCCCGCAAACGTACCCTGTGATCCAGGCAGAAGCCAGAGACTATTGCCAAGACCTCCGCCAGGAAATGAGATTCTCCTGATTGTCACCTTTGTGTCCCACTCTGTCACCCAGTCCATCTTGAACTGCCATTGCTCCCCTTCCTATGTCCCCTTTGACAATACACCTGTGCTACAAAAAGACTGGAACAATACCCTGGACTTTCCTCCATCAGCACCCCAACCCATTGCATTTCCCCCTCTTCTTATTGGCACTTCAATAAACACACTTTGAAAAAATACAAGTATGCAGTATGTGAAATGGTTGAAGTATGTATTTGTTGAACAAGGTTCAGACATTGCAAATCAACTGTACAGTAATGTTCATATAGGATAGAGCTGTAGTTGGCTGCAGTGAACACACCAGGCGCGATAGTGGGGCACCAACATCTGCAAAAAGAGTACAGTGAGTGGGCATAGAGTTGGGGAATCACAGCCTGCCAGTGACAATGTGTAACAGAAAAATTACATTGAAATGTGAAGTAACACTGTCTTACCTGTGTGTCATTGAAAGTATTGATGAATCATTGCAGTTCTGTTGTCCTCATCCTCATCCTCTGCCGCCTTATCTTCACTGTCCACAGGGTCCACTGCTGCCACACGGCCATCTCCAGCCGCCTCCTCCTGCAGAAAAGGCACATGGTGTTGCAAGGCAAGGTTATGCAACATGCAGCATGCCACGATTATCTGGCAGACCTTCTTGGGTGAGTAGCACAAGGATCCACCAGTTAGATGGAGGCACCGAAACCTGGCCTTCAGGAGGCCAAAGGTACATTTAATTATCCTTCTTGTTCGCCCATGTGCCTCATTGTAACGTTCCTCTGCCCTTGTCCTGGTATTCCTCACAGGGCTCAGTAGCCATGATAGGTTGGGGTAACCTGAGTCACCTGCAAATATTGAGGGACAACATTAAGCCACACACTATGCCATATGGCCCACACCATAATTGTACACCAACATTGACAGAGGGAGCTCCATCCCACAGGATCCAGGAGGCAGAGTCCACCGACGCTGAGGGCACCAGTGGGACGGAGGGCGAGGGGAGCACCACGACGGACACTGGAGGGGACAGTTCGGACACAGATTCCTCCTCCGATGGACGCTCCCTGGTGGTGGTGGACACCTCTGTGCTCACTACAGGTACAGTCGCCACTCCCCGTACCAGTACCTCCCTCCCAGCAGCACCTCAGCAAGTTGCCCTTGCCCGCTCACCCAGGAGGGTGGGCATCTCCTTTGCCCCAGGCACCTCAGGCAGTGCCCCAGTGAGCCCTGCTGTCCTGAGTGAGGAGGCTATTGACCTCCTGAGATCCATCTAAGTTGGGCAGTCAACCATTGTGAATGCCATCCAGGGGCTGGCAGCCCAAATGCAACAAACAAATGCATTTCTGGAGGGCATTCACACTGGCTTGGCGGCCCAAAAGAGATCAATCCAGGCTCTGGCCTCCTCTCTGATGGCAGCCATTGTCCCTGTTTCCACCCTCTCCATCCAAAGTCCAACTTTCTCTTCCTAGTCCCATTCCCCTCAACCCCAACCTATCCCAAGCATACAGGCAGACCAGCATGCACACAAAACAACACACAAGAGTGGCACAGGCAAACACAAGCATCACACATCATCCCACAGGCACTCACACAAACACCATCCAGATGCAGACATCCCAACATCCACAATTTTCACTGTGTCCCACTCCTCACCCTCCCTCCCAGTTGTGTCTGCACTCACACCTGCATGCACTACATCCTCATCCATTACAGCCATCACCAGCACACCTATCAGAACACACACCTCACTGGCAGACACCACCCCAACAGCCATGCACACGCCCCCTGTGTCCTCTCCCACTGTGTCTGCCCCATCTCCCAAGGTACTCAAACACAAGCACTCAGACACCCAACAGCCATCCACCTCACAACAGCATTCAGCCCATTCACCTGCACCCACAAACAGCAGACAGACACCTCCCACAACCACTCCCTCTTCCTCCACTCCCAAACCTTCTCCCTCTTCCCGCCCCAATGTCCCTAAAAAGCTTTTCCTCTCCGCCATTGACCTCTTCCCTACCCCTCCCCCCCATCCTTCATGTCTGGCCAGGATGGCTAAAACCCAGGCAGGCACCTCAGCCACCCAGGCACGGGCCCAGTAGTGTCCACAGCAACTCGTGGTGATAAAGGATCCAGGGCACCAGGCAGCCTCACGGAAAGGGTGCCTGTCCCAAGTGTTGTCCAGAAGGGCAAGGAGCCCTCCCCAGCTGCTTCCCTAGTGGCAAGGAGCCCTCCCCAGCTGCTTCCCTAGTGGCAAGGAGCCATCCCCAGCTGCTACCAGGAAGGGCAAGGGGCCTGCACCAGCAGGAAGGACAGGGAGCCATCCCCAGCTGCTGCCAAGAAGGGCAAGGGCCTGCACCAGCAGGCAGGAAGGACAAGGGACTTGGGGCCAGATGTAGCAAAGGATTTGCGCCTCGCAAACGGCGAAAATCGCCGTTTGCGAGGCGCAAATGCCTCTTTGCTATGCAGAAATGCATATTGCGAGTCAGGACCGACTCGCAATATGCATTTCAGAATCGCAAATAGGAAGGGGTGTTCCCTTCCTATTTGCGAGTCTGAGTGGTATGCAATACCATTTGCGACCGCGTACGCGGTCGCAAATGGTATCGCAGTTACCATCCACTTCAAGTGGATGGTAACCCACTCGCAATTTGGAAGGGGTCCCCATGGGACCCCTTCCACTTTGTGAATGGACCCCAAAATATTTTTTCAGGGCAGGGAGTGGTCCAAGAGACCACTCCCTGCCCTGAAAAAATACCGAAACTAAAGGTTTCGTTTTTTTTTTAAGTGCAGCTCGTTTTCCTTTAAGGAAAACGGGCTACACTTAAAAAAAAAAAAAAACTGCTTTATTTAAAGCAGTCACGAACATGGAGGTCTGCTGACGACAGCAGGCCTCCATGTTTGCGAGTGCCTATACTCGCTATGGGGCCGCAATTTGCGACCCACCTCATGAATATTGATGAGGTGGGTCATTGCGACCCCATAGCGAGTTGCAGTCGGTGTCTGAGACACCGTACTGCATACCAATTTGCGAGTTGCAAATTGCGAGTCGCATTGACTCGCACTTTGCAACTCGCAATTTTTTTTTTTGCTACATCTGGCCCCTAGTGCTGGGACTCAGTCAGAGCCCCCACCACAAACCATGGTTGTGCAGCCGTCAGAGGCTGCAGGGAATGGGCAGGAGCTTCCCTCCACCACTACCAGCAGCACCACCACCACCGCCACCAGTGAGCAGCCATCCGAAGCTGCAGTGGATATGCAGGAGCTTCCTCCCACCACTACCAGCAGTAGCAGCACCACCACCACCACCAGTGGGCAGCCGTCCGAAGCTGCAGGGGATGTGCAGGAGCTTCCCCCCCACAACAACCACCACCAGCAGCTGCACCACTGCCACCACTGAGCAACTGTCCCTGCCGGAGGACATTCGGTAGACCAGCCTCCATGGGCTGTTGTGCGGCCTGCCACCTGCAAATCCTGTGGGTATGACACCCAGCTGAGAGACTGTGACCTTGCACTCCCCAAGATCTGCATCACAGGGCAAAATGCCCCCTCCAGAACCAGGGGGCATGGCACCCACTCGCCCCATCCTCACCAGGAACAAGATCACAGGGCACAATGCCCCCTCCAGAAACAGTGGGTATGGCACCCACTCACCCCATCCACACCAGGATGAAGATCACAGGGCACGATGCCCCTCCAGAACCAGTGGGTATGGCACCCACCCTCACCAGGAATAAGATCACAGGGCACAATGCCTCCTACAGAACCAATGGGTATGGCACCCACTCACCCCATCCACACCAGGATGAAGATCACAGGGCACGATGCCCCCTCCAGAACCAGTGGGGAAGACACTCACCTGAGAGACTGTGGCCTTGCACTCCCCAGGAAAATGCACAAGGCATGTTGCACCCTCCAGGACCAGTGGTGCTGTTCCATCTGCCAGCTGGGGTGTTCCCCCATCCCCCTGAGGTGCCTGCCTATTTTCCAACTGATGCCCCTGCAGTGTTCTCTCTGTGTTGTTGCAGGAGACAAGTGTGGCCTTGGACTTTGTCATGTGGCCCTGTGGCCCACGCACATTGAGGACTGGGCAGTGTCCCTTGAATTGTATACACTTTTACATTGGATGTTCATAATGTTGCTGTATTTATATTATTACACTCACTTTCATCTATTCGTGTTGTCCTTGCATTATTCCTGAAGGGTACAGGGTAAATATATGTTCTTACTGCATCTGATTGTGTGTATGGTGTGTCTTACTCTCTTTTTCCTTCCCCCCTCCCCTGTGGGCTAGGCGTCTGTACTCACTGTCGTAGTCTTTGCCATCGTTGGTGTTCGTGGTAGAGCAGGACGTAGAATGGGAAAAACACGCAGCTTGGGCTCCATGGCGGCGTGGTTGTTCCCTGTGCCTCCAATTGTGAGTCCTTTCCCTTCTGTGCAGTGTTTCCGCCAGGCTTTTGATGGTGTTGGTTCCGCCCCGGAAAATGTGGTGGATTGGGTTGTCATAATACAGTGGGCGGAACATTTTCTTCCGCCTGGCTGTAGGCAGCTACCACAGTGGTGCCTGTTGTTTCCTCCTTGGCAGTCGGTGTGGTAAAGTGGCTGTCTATCTGAGCTCTTTCCGCCGTGGTCATAATTTGGCGATATTTACCGCCAGCCTGTTGGCGGTATTACTGTCGCTTTATCTCCAACCGCCAGGGTTGTAATGAGGGCCTTAGTCTAAAGTCTAAATCACATTTTAACATAACTTTTAACTTTCTAGCATGTGATTAAATAAGAAAGGCACCAACGTTGAGTTTGAAATACAAGCAAAGTGCACATTTAAAATGCACCAGTGCAGCTTTCTACATTAGTTTTTCTCATTCTAGGTTTGTGACTTTAACTTGTCACAGTCTGCTGACTTCAATAGCATGAGGAACAGAGCTAAAATGTACGCTCTATCACATTTTTAAACCAAGGCTAAACTCTTCAGTGCTACCTAATCACTTGAGATAAAACAAACCCTCCAGTTATATTTAATGACAGTGTTATCTTCTAATTTGCGAAATCGATGTAGGGACCGTGGGGAACGGGGGTGATAAATCCCTCGTGATTTGGCAGGGGGGGACTTGAGGGAGGGGACTCAAGACAAATATCACCATCCGAATGTTAAAGTAGAAACTCGTTTTAAACAGCGGTAGACCGTCTCTCTGAAGGGCTGTAACCTGGACAACAAACTCTGGGCGGCTTTTGTACCTCTTTAATTTTGTTTAATAAAACGATGAAATATAACAATACTGTTGCTGGTTGCACTCCCCTGACACTCGACCAATAATGAAAAGCAAGCCACTCTAATATGGCCGCCAAAAACACGTGTAAGGAAAAAGAAAGGACTTAAACGAGTTACCAGCACTAACGTATCAATTTAGGAGCCAAGATGTTAAAACGTGGAATCTAAACGGAATTAGCAAATAGTGTAAGAAAACATCCCTGTCGGCCTTCGGTTTTCATGTTTACCTCCTTCGCTTGGAAAACCAAAAGGCGGAATAGAAGCTGCGCTGTTTGCAGATTTCTGTTTACGTACAATTTTGAAGATTGCACCAAGCATTCAAAATGGAATTTAACTCCGCTATGCATAGCTTTTTCATTGAACTTCCTTTCTTTTTGTGTTATAGTACCTCCTGATTCTAATGGCCCTTACGAATGTCCCTGTCTTGTTTATTATGTGGTTGCGCTTGTGCGTTCGGGGTTCATTACCAAGTCTTGGTGTTGCGCTGGTTTTGTATTAGTCTGCCGTCAGTGTTTATTCTTCCGTGTACAGTGGGCGTATGACACTTGTGCTGGCGTTTTAGTGGCTGGGTCTGCTGTGATAGCGGAGTTGGTATAAAGGCAGCTGAACTGGTTGGTTTCTGTGTTGGGACGTAGTGCTGCAGAGGGTGAGGATTACGAGCCCAAGTATAAACTGTGCTGAGCGGCAGTACGGCGAAATGGTGGGCCGCCACAAGGAGGTGAAGATCCACTTTCTGCCCGGGCACGTCCAGGTGTTAGAGGTGAGGAGCTGGTGGAGAAATTAAGTGGCATATTCAGTAAATTGTGGTGTGGCCAGCCTCCCCGCACACCTGACTATGTATTTCTCACTGTTGACTATATAACCTTATTCGTCATAGTGCCCCTCTCTATTAAACATTACCTCCAGTTTAGCAATCATCACTTGTCCACATGGAGCTGAGATCGACTTTCAGCTCTTCACACGACCGTCTGCACTCATGTGCATTGTATGTCCTCCCATTTGGTCTTTCCTGTCTCTTTTTAGCATCGTAGAATCGCTAGTGTTTTCTGTTCATGAAACTTAGCATCATTATTTTTTCTAATTGAGCCTTACCTGCCACCACACTTGTTACGGTCCACTATTGCTACTGTCCTGATCTCGAGTCACTATCTACTTCCATATTAAGCGTCATCTACTATCCCTCTCCCTGCGCACTGAGCTCTATCTGCCTTTTTATTTGAGCGCCGTCTTCCCACACTTCTCAGCATCCGATACAACATTGTTTATTATCTTTCCCAGCACTGAGCATTATCTTTGGAAACTCTTGTGCCATGCCCATGGATCATCGTCTTAACTGCCAATGGATGATCATTTGTTCTGATATGTATCATATTTTCAGCCCTTAATATTCACACCCCGTTTTATTTGGTATGTATATCAACCAGTGTCCACCTCTCTGGGAGTTGCCGAGTGCTTTTTGTACTGTTTTGAAATACTTGTATCTATGGTTATCAAACTTTGTGAGCAGATGCACCTTACGCGATTATCGGAACCCAAGTTGGTATCCTCTTGCAGCAGTTAGGATGAGTGGGCCTTTAAGAGAATGGCACCTCAGGCTACTAAGTGTTTTCCTCTAGTTCTAACGGACGTTTTTTCTTGGTATCAGTATAAATGTAGATAACTCATCTAAGAAATTGTATTGATACTTTCCTCCTACCTGTGCTTTAGAAATGAAGAGTAAAGGGGATGTCGCATAGAATTACACCAATTTCGATCCACGAGCTCTAGTCAGGGGTAGTAAGTAAGTGCTGTACAAGTGCAAACGCTATATGTTCATTAGTAACAGGGAATGAGATGTTGAATTTTAAGTTAAATACCTTACCTGTATTTTTTGGATGAACTGAATAGGGCACATTATTTTTACAGACAAACTTAAATTCCGTAGCCCGAATTTACTCCAAGAATATGTGACAGAATTACATCCAGGTACGATGTCATATTTTCCAGGATGAGAGGACTATAATTATATCATTTTACTATCTGTTTTTCCCGCTTGTCCCCTGTCTTGCCTGTAGTCCACGGTGGCATGCAAAGTATTTTTTTTAAGTGTTTCTGCAAAGGTTGTGTTCATATGTTTGCTGACCAGGTACAATAAATTAACTAGGTATAAAGAACTGAGCTGGGGATGGCGACCACCAACAACTTTCTTTGTGACCGTTAAGGCTCAACCCTTTAATCTACATCTAGTGTTGAACCACACAGAGACAATTATGGCCTTACTGCGAGTCTGTGACATTATTGGCAGTCTTTCCTTCTGCTCTCAAATATGTGATTATGCCTGGGTCTCCAACCTTTTCTATAGTAAGAGCTAGTGATGCTCAGTGAAAGTCACCCAAAGCTACTATTATTTTTAGAGCATTAATACGGACCATACCGGAGAAGATTATATTAGTGCCCACCATATGAAATATTATCAGCAGTGTTCACCTCAGTGCATGAGGCACTGTTGTCAGCAGTGATTTAAAAACACCTTGTCAATGTGGAATGCCTTTACATGTGTACTGCAGAACAGTCTTAGTTTTAATGCCCCTGGCACCAAGTTTTTAGTAATAAATCTCCCCAAACACTAGCTCATGAGCTAAAGCTACACACAGTTTCATCTCAAATACACACTTCAATTTTGGAATACATACATTTATTCAACCAAGCAAAAGCTTCTAATTTATTTATTATACTGAGCTGTACTCGGGAGAGCTACGAGTAGCTCACAAGCTACTCATTGGAGAATCCCAGATTATATGCTATAGTACTTTGCAATCTAGTACAAGTCCTCTGTTGGTATGATGAGCCAGAAAAGTCTTATCAAACGAAACACAAGAAACCCATTAAATATATCTCCTGTTACTGTTTTTTCTCACTTTTCCGGATATCTTGAGGTATGTTTTCGGCACAGCTTTTCAATTGATCACATGTATCAAGGGCATTTTGTTCTGTCTGCCGTTTCTGTTAGGTGCTTATGTTTTGATTTTGTGTGTGGGGTTGTTATATGTAAGTTTTTTTTCCCCTCCATGAGGCACTCTCTTCTTTGTGTGCTCTCGAATACATTTGCAATAATGTCTAGTCATTCTGACACCTTAAAGTTACACTGCTCTTGGAGAAATATGCGTTAGCAAAAGTTCATTAAACATTTTTATTGAGGTGCAAAAACTTAAGTCATTTTTAGGTCTGGCTTGACAGATGTGTGGTCACCATACATAATGTGATCCACCTTTCAGGAGTACTACAGAAATGGGTGTTCCTCTACCCACACATCAGTAGCCACAAGTAAATGTTTTGATTGGGTAGAATTTATGTCCTTCTACAGAGCTTCCACATAGCTCAGATTTTGGTTATTTATCCAGCTGTCTGAGCCAGCAGCAGTACGGTTGTCTGAGCCTGACCTTTCAGGAGCACACACATGACTTTATAATACTGTTAGTGTCATACATAACTAGATAACTTATGGTGTTTGTTTTTCTTTGCCAGCAGCACAAATGAGAGGAGGGAAGTCATGTGGAATGCACTGTATTCCCAGCACCCTCACCTTCCATTATTAACTTTAGACTTCAAAGCATACTTTTGTGTTTGAAAGCAGTATGGGATGCCCATGGCTTCACTAATCTACTTGTATTATTTTTTAGGCCGAGTGCGCAAGCAATAAGACGTGCTTTAATCTATCTGTGGCCTTTTAACCACGCCCACCACTATTGCTCGTTCGTGGGCTTGCCTTTCAAAAATCCTTTGTTATCATTGGTAAATGTTTTACGTTTGTCCCTCCTTGGGGCACTTTTGTTAACGCCTTGGCCATCGACCCTGTTAAAATTGCTTTTTTGCTGATATACGTTTGACTGCGAACAAACTTATTTTTCCTTTTGTCTCTCTCCTTTGCACTTATGCTCAAGGCGACCGTGATGCTTTGAATTGGCTTGCCTTTGTCAACTGTTTTACTTTGCATTTTCAATTTATGTGGCAAGAAAAGTCCAGTTAGGAATTTACAGTAACACTAGCTCTAACTCGAGCAATAGCGAGACCCATTGCATTGCAAATGCTTGTTTTATCTAGCTTGACAGTGCAACTGTCACCTGACTTTATGTGATCAACAAAAGAGCTTTCAGAATTCTGCTGAGAGTGGGTCTTAGGCTCCACTCACATTAGTTCCCAGAGTACAGGTTTTGATAGAGCCATATTTGTCTGCTTCCACTAAAAACACTGCATGTATTGCACTTTTTGGCTTGGGGCAAAGCTTGTACCCAATACAGCAGGACAGAGTTGGTTATGGCGGCAAGCAACTAATCATGGCTATGGGTCTGTGTATTATGAAATATAATAATAAAGGCACTAGGCCCGACATATTTATTGTGTATAGTCAATAGGAATTTAAGCATGGATTGTTATTAATCTATATTAAGGCCTACAAATATTTTGTTAAATGGAATCTCACAAACTGCTATGGGAGGCAAAGGTTTTGCTGTTGGTTACCTTGTGTGGCAATCCATGGATAGAAGGTTTGTTCTATGAGAATTCTTGTTAGGCCGTCTTGGGAGAGATACTATTTTGCTTTGCCAACTGTAATTATGTATTCTATGTAATTTATTACTATATGCCTGTTGGTTACATTGTGGGAAAGCTTACGTTTAGTACAGGAGACCTCATTTGGTTATGGTAACATGCCAATGATAGAGGCTTGCTTGGTTCACTAACAAAAATATTTCTGCTGCCCTAACTCTTATAAATGCAGTAGGCCTGCCATTTATTGTGAAAGCGTATGTTAGTCAGTTGGCATTTAAAAGTGGGTTATTATTACTCTAAAGCCTACATATGGTTTTTTTGTTACATGGAATCTCACAGATTACTGTAGTAGGCAATGGTTTGGTGTTGGTCCCCTTTTGAGACAAACTGTGGATATAGGTTTGTTCTGTGAGAATACTTTGTTAGGTTGTCTTAGGACAAATATTTTTTAGCTTAGCCAACTGTAGTCATGTATACCTTTCCAATTTTAAGACTTTGTGTTGTGGTTACATTTTGGAAAAGCTTACTCTCAAAACTGTAGGCCTGCGTTAACACTGGTGATAAGATATAGATCTGATTGGTGCACTGAAAAATGGTATGCCCAACACGAAAGGTCTGCACTGCTTATTAAGAAGCATTATAACAAAGTCAATTGGTCTAGTTTATTAATTGTGAGAAGCATTTGTTAAAGCCAGTGAACATTTAACAGTTGTTACAAGTGCTAGGGCTACAAATTTTTTTTTTTTTGCAATACCCAAGATAACCTTAGCTGAAACGGGGGAGGGGGCAGTTTGATGTCTCGCTATGATGATTCTTGTTAGTCTCTGTTGAGAGGGTTGTATTTTGCTCTGCAAGCTGTATTTTGTTTTTTGCATTTTTTATGTTATAAGTATATGCATGATGGTGTCAGTTTATGTGCACTTGAAGAGGCTGGTATTGAGTGAGGTGCTAAGCCTATATAATAAGGTTTCCTTTGGGGAAAGTCATGCTAGATTTTACAGGTTTGGTCTGTTTATTATAAGTGTTTGACAAAGCCAGTAGGCCTGACATATTGACTGTGAAAAGCATGTCAATAGGCATTGAGGGCTGGGTTGTTTTTACTTAGAATTTTATCTATATGTGGAATTTTATGACTGTATGCCTGATGGTTGCCTTGTGGGAAAGCGTCAGTACAGGCTTGTGTTGTATACAGTGCCAAGCCTTTGGCAAAGGCTAATCTCCGTATTTAATCACTGGAAAAGTTTGGTCAAATTACTTGGGTGTGATCCGTTTATAACAAGAAGTTACGACAAAGTAAGTAGGCCTTAGTAAATTGTTGTTAAAAGGATGCGTCAAAGGCTTTTTAAAGGTGGATTGTTTTACACTATGCTAAAGCATTTAAGCATGTATTTTGTTACAACCAATCTCACAGATTACAGTAGCAGACAAGGGCTTTGGTGTTGGTGATTCTCCAGCACAAACCATATGGATAGTCAAATTTCACTTTGGTAATCCTTATTAGGGTTTGTTAGTAGGGATTTCATATTGTGTTTCAGCTGTATTTTGTACATATTTTTAATGCTGCTGATGGTTGCCTTATTGGAATGCTCATGACCAACACAGTAGGTCTGATTTGATTATGGTGACAACCCTTATCATTGGCTTATAGGCTTGATTGTGATAAGTGAAATATAGATTGTGAAAAGCGTATGTTGAAGTGACTGCACATTTAAGAGTGGGTTGTTATTTCTCTGTATTAGAATCTACAGATAGATATTTTGTTACATGAGGTGTCACAGATTACCTTTGTAGAGAAAGCTTTTGGTGTTAGTTACCGACTCTGGCAAATCCTAGACACACAAGATTTGCAGTGTAATAATTCTTGCTCAGTTCTCTTCTTGGCTGTCTTCCAGAATCTTATTATTATAAAAAAAAAAACACATATGTCCTTATACATAAATGCATTCCTATTTAAATATAGACACATAAAGGGCCTTTGAGAAATCTCTGTTCTGTCATTAGTCTGTCTGAGTGTCATTTACATTCTCACTTCCATCCATGATAGGGTACTTCATGGGGTAATGGTTTAGTCCACATGAGTCATTGGCTCTCTTGCCCTGTGAATGATAGCATTTTCTGATCACATGTGTACATCCACCTGTAAATTAGTGTGCTTCAGTGTCAGTTCCAGTTGGCTACGTCCTTTACTTTTCAGGTTTCTCCTTTTTACAGTTCTTCTTCGATTCTTTGCCTTTCCTTTTATTTTAGTGATCCTGAGCAGGCTACTACAGATCTTCAGGCTGTGCTAAAGGATTGCTTGCTCATTTGATTTGCAGTCACCACATTCCACATGACCACTTCCTGTAAATTCAGAGACCATTATGGAAGGCTGTTGTCCATAGTGTATCGTTTTACAATTCCAGGATGGACAACACGTTGGTTCTAAATGTGGCGGCCATGCTGGAACTTTAAAACACTATTTACAATACATCTGCCCTACAGCCCCCCAGCTTTTGTGTTTAGTTTTGTTATTGCGAGAATGTTTTTTTTTTACTTGTATTATTTTAATTTATGTGGTATACGTTGCTAATGTTATGTGTTTTACTGCGTTTTTTTTGTCAGTTGATGGATGAATGGATGCATTAATGCAAAGATGAGTGGCAGAGTGCATGTTTAAAGATTATTTAAAAGCCTAGCCCTATAAATGACACAAGGCACTCTCATTCATAAGCCAATTCATTGCCAGTGTTTGTCTAATAAAATGCACTACTACCAAAAGTTTTTCTGGCGCTAAGATGCGAGCAGAGAACACAGAACTAGCATTTTATACAAAACAAAATATATATATATATATATATATATCAACCCAGTCGACGTTTGTGTGTTCCAAAGTATCAGTACTAAATTAGATAAAGCTCACCCACCAGGCTGCTGCTGGAAGCAATGAAGTACACTTAAAACATTGATTTACCAAGTAAAGAATTCTTTTGACCTGATGGTGCAGTAAAACGGAGAGCATATTTAATAGAATGCAGAGCATAGCACCTTTAATTGTAATTTGTATGCCATGGACAAGCAATGAAGGTGTTTGAGTAGTGTTGGATGCGTGTTTAAACCTACTCATGTTGCTCATCTAATGTGCTGTCATGATTTAAAATATGTATCCTCAGTCTAGGAGGTAGCTTGGGAGACCAAGGTTTTCAGTGTTAAAATAGTTCAACATTGATGCCAACTTGGCTGCTACTGACGTTTGTGTGCTCTCCATTATTATGCAAATCATATTTAGACAAAGTACTCCGGGTGGAATGTAATAGGTTGCTTTCACAGTGTTGACCTGTGGTGCTAAGTTCCTATCATTGTGCAGAAGAATCACAATTCTATTACTTTCTTTAAGTGAGCGGGTCAGGAACCTCTTTTTGGAAGTCCAGAATGTGTAACCCTAAAGGTCTTACAACTCGCCCACCAACAGCAACTATCTTATGTATAGCCATGGTGCTGTTTCAAGGATGTAGGTTGTGTCCAAATGCCCAGTTAAATCGAGGAGGCTCTCGTTATCGCCATAGGTGTAAATGTGGCACCTTTTTGAGTTGTTATATCCAGAAGCATTACACACACTGTAAACAATCTTGGGGAGTGAGTGGAGTCTTCTCGTGTCTCAGATGTGATATCAGGAGAAGTTGATCAAAAAGTGGAAAAGAGGCTTTGCTACCTGATAGGAAAGATTTTAATAATTTAGGAGCAGAAACGTTCTGCCAGTTTCTGAGAGAAGTTGATTAAGATGCCATCCTGCCCATCGGTCTGATACAATCAGAGCTGCCACACTGTTATTTTCTGATGCCATCCTGAGATTGTCTAGTTCTTAGATTAGCATTGATTGTGTGCAGTGTTGTTGACGAAAACAAGCTTAGAAATGTACAAGCAGTAGGAAACTCTGAGTTGAGTGACGAGTAGTCCTTCCAGAATTTAAGATCTTGCTAGAAGAATGGATTTAGTGTTCTAGTTAAGAAGGTAAATAGGGTCCAGTGAGGGTTGTCTTTTTTCAGAGAACGTGTCCTTGTTGCCCCTATTATGGCAATCCGAACACTTCCAGTGGCAAAGAAAAACAATATATCGGCTGCTGCTGTTTAAGAGTGTCACTTCACTTGGAATCTTCACAGGCAAGTGACTTGTTCAGTGAACAACAGGATTTTCGTATAGTTCTTTGCATAGTTAGGGGAGCGAAAGAGAATAAAGAGGCCTCTGAAGTAAATAGACACATGCAACTGACCGTAAGGTGGAGACTAAGGTGGGAATACATTCTTAATTTATTCTACCCTGTCATGGAATAGGGTATCTAATTATTTTGCTGCTATCTGCAAGACAGAGCCTTTTTGCACAGCACCTCAGGTGGTGCGAGTTTATTTACTCTTTTAGTCTTTTCTTGCTAAATGTTTCAAGTAAGCAAATGTATTTCAAATAGTAGTTGGCTCTAGTTAAAAACAGCATGCCATCATGGCACCTGCGGTTGTTAAATCGGCCCTGATTATCTGTGCTTTAGACAGATCTCCATAACTCTGAGAGATTTCACTCCAGTTTTATTAGAAGCTAGTTTGGGATTAATACACGGTGCAGTATTTCGTTTATTAAAAATAATAATAATAATAAAAATTAAAAAAAATATATATATATAATGAATCCGGTGCTTCCCCGAGCCATACAGTGATGAGAGCACTAGGGTTAATCGTAGCTAAGAATGGGAGGCTACTTGACATAGCTCTAATCATATCTTCGGATCAAGGGCCTTTGCTTTGGCTCATTCTTTTGGTGGACTAAGTGTGATGAACCTCGGATGAGCAGGACAGCTGACTACAGCATTACCTGGCAAGATATTAGCAAAACTGGCCAGTTCCAAAGAATGTAAAACCTCGAAAATATCAGAACAAACGTGGCCAGGAATGGTGTCATATCTGGGATGAGAGTGGTTTCTGTGCCATTCTTACAATGGGGACATCCCTGGGTGATCAACATATAAATCGAAGTCTCGAGGATTAGCCACTCGACTGAAGATGAAGTGAAGATAACTTTTCTTCATAATCAACTTTTGGAAAAAAACATATCTAGATCAACGAATTTCCATATTGTCTGAAAAACTACAATACAAATGAGCAAAAGTTTGAACTTTGCTATCAAAATTTCAGGTCAACATGTTATGGGTAGGAATAACAGTTTGGGAAGATTGAAACAATTTCTTAACTGTCATAGCCACACCACATTCGAAATATTTCTCTTAACTTGACAAAGTAACTTCTCGTAGTGACTGGTTCTGGCTTTAATTGATTTTTGGCAAGCTTGTCCTTGTACTTACAATTAATGGCACCTGGAGGAGTTTTAGAATAGCATCGTTTTCAGCAGCTTCCAAAAACAGTCCAGATTAGTCATCTTGTAAAGTGGCAAGCAGTTCATTTCGTGCTTTGGGTGCAAGATGAGAGAACTGTCCGCCCTGACACTAGAATGGCAGTCTTTAGAGCTAGGCACGAGGGCCACTGTGGCATATAACATAGTGCGCTGTGCATGAAATAGAAAGAGCACTGGTTCCAAGAAAAAAAACCTTAAACAGAATTTGTTTAGATATTTTAGATATTGCATGTCAGTCAACAGTTCTGAGACCAGAAGAAACGACTGTTTTCTATTTAGTCACAGGATGATTCTACCTGCAGCATTTTGGATGTCATGCATGCTGGAGATAAGACCCTTAGTTATCCTAAGATGAATAGCATTCTGTTGCCCGAGTGGAATTATATCATTGCCTACACAATGAAAGAGGGAACATATGTTTCCACCATGAGCTAGTGGGTTCTACTGGGGTCCTAAAGAAGGAACTACATATATGATGCAACCAAGGTTACTGGTCATGGTGTTAACGCGTCCCTTTATGACTAATTTACTCACTCTGGGACTCGTTTTTGGCCAATGAATCTTTTGACCCTGATTGAAGACACCTTAGGACGAGATAACTAATCAACATGTCAATCAATATGTCAATAACGTTATCAATATTTACCATAATAAGACAATTGAGATTAGTCAAAGACATTAATAAAACTCAGAAACCACCATGACCTTGCAGTCATGAATAACCACACCAGTTTAGTACTATTATATGAGGTTTATTCCCTATTGATTACAATCCTACTAGTAAGTTAGTCTCAAAACCAAGAAACACATTAGCATGGTCACAATATGGCAACTCTGATAAGATTTCATCAAAGTAAGATACACAAATATTAGAACATAGTACATCGTCAACATAGATTATCCTTAGCAGAGTATCATTATCGCATTATTCAACAAAGCATAGATTGAGTCATTTGTCTATTTGCGTCTGTTTAGTGAATCCCTCTTCTAACCTCGAATTAGCATTGGCATGTTGGGCTTCATGCAAAACAATTTAGCAACACCAATTTAGAAAACATCTGACTATAGTCTCTGTCAAAAGAAGCAGTTGGTACCTAGAAAGGAAAAGCAAACAGACAATTACAATTTCATTGTCATATAGTTACCCTCCGTATTGGGTTAGCGTACAGATTTAGTCTTCGTCCTCAGGACTTCAGTTGATTCGCCATCAGCCAGGGAATTCAGCAAGAACGGGTAAGACAGGGTAAAAAGGTACTCCCCTCATAAGGAGGTACAGTACAAACGGGCAAGGTAAGGACAAGGTTGGTTTGAAGAACCAAACAGCAAAGTTACTATGCAGAATGACAAAGTGTTTGGGTCATAGCAAAATTCGCAAACGGCATCTCCCCTCTCTCCTATCTCCTAGTCTAATTTACTTCCTTGTGTCAAGGGTTTTTATTCCTCTTCTGTTGTATAGTGCCCTAAATTTTAATTGGTTGGCGTTGGCACCCTACTATCTCCCTCCAATAGGGTTTCAATGACTTCATCAAAATTGTCACCCTATAACAGTTCTCACGTAGTTTATTGGTCCTTATGATTGACGGCTCCAGCGGGTAGAATGTCCGGTATGATTTCATACTCTTGTGTTCCTCTTTGCATCTTCAGTCAGTGGTTCCATTGTCTGTACCGGTTCAGGCGATCCTGTACCTCCGACTAGTCTACACTGTTGAATTCAGCTAGAATGTTTTACTGAGCAAGTCGAATTTCATGAGAACGGATCTACTACAGTTACATTAATCTTTTAGCTTTTGGAAAAATACGAGTTCATGTCCTTCAGCAAGTCAGCACACTGTACGTTAGAAAAACACATTTAATATGAAACCAGGCAGCTAGGCCTCGAATCATGCTAAAAAGGCCTAATGATTTATTAGCAGAACTTTAACATATAACCTTTTACATTAGTGCAAAATCATACTTTAACATAACATTTTATCATTATTAGTCAGTTTCATTAGTAATTGTATATATTGACGGCCACTCCCCGTGGGCACATTTCAAGTGTGCATTTAGCAAAATACATTAATACATTTTCTATGCAGCATTATTACACATTAGTTTATAAACATTTCATATTAATTTCTAAGTATATAAGCTGCGCTCTCTCAGTCCCTCCTCTGATGACACTTGTCATCACACAAAACCATTCCCTTCACAACCTTTCATTTTTCTTAATGCACGCATTTAATCTTCTTCTCCCCTGTGTGATTTTTCCCAAATTCCTTGGAACATTTTCTCCTTTTCTTCTTTTCATTTATTGAGTTTTGCCAAATCTCTTTTAATTATTTTACTAATTTTGCATGATAACCATAGTCCGAATAAACAAGTCAGGACAATCCACATACCCCCTATTATTTTTGCAAGAACCCCATTCCAAACACTACTAAACCAGTTCCCTACTTTAGTAATTCCTTTCCCAACTTTCTCCCAAACTGCAGATTCCTTCAGCTCCTTCAAATCTGCACTATCTCTTGTTAGGTTAGTAAGCATACCTCTAATCTTTTTGCTATTATCAGTAATAAATGCACAACAATGCCGCTCATTAAGCATCTTACAGACTCCGCCACTCTTTGCTAAAAGAATGTCTAAAGCAAGCCGGTTTTGAAGAGTCATAGCTCTTTCCGCAGCGAGTTCAGTATCCATCAGGAGTATAGCCCCTGTGAAGTTTGTCAGCATGTTATCCACAATAGTAGACAACTTTCGAATCTTTATGGAGTTTAAGATAACCCCCACTGAAGGAATTATGGCTCCAAATATGTCACCTACGACAGCAGCCGCTGTCTCTCTTTTGTCTAGTATGCTGTAATTCAGACATTTTAGGAATTTGCTTTGTCATCATTTGCACCTGTGACAGATAAACTCTGCAGCTTGTCTGAATTTTGGATTGAACCAATCGATTTTGAACAACCTGATCATAGCGTCTCTCCCAATATGTGCTTGTCCATGGTAAAACCTCGCAAACTGTGACAAAAGACCATTTTTCCCTCCTCTGAAACCCATAAGTCATCAGATCTCTGTACGCACTGCATTCTCTGCCAGGAACGGTTCTCCTCTTTGCTGGCACGTCCCTGCAAGGATTTTAGCTCATCTAATTTGTCAGCCACCCTTAATGCATACCCTGTGCATGTTTCATTTTCAGTTTCAGTTAACAATTCCCACTGATCTCGAAACAATATACAGTTCAATGCACAAAACCTTTCGACTTGATCTGCATATCCGTTTCCCATTGACACAAAGTCTTGTGACTTAACATGAGCATTGCATTTCACCACGGCAATTTCAAGCGGTAACTGAATCGCGTGCAACAAATCCTTAATCTTTTCGCCATTTTTCACTGGAGAACCAGAAGAGGTCATGAAACCCCTCTGTCACCATAGCTGGCAAAATCATGTACAATTCCAAATCCGTCAGTATAGATAGTGACTTTTAGATTTTCAGCCTCGTGGCATGCCCTAGTAAGAGCAATTAATTCAGCCACTTGAGCAGAGCACACTCTTTCGAGAAAGGAAGCTTGCAAGATATCAGTGATTGTACACACAGCATATCCAGCTCTCAGTACTCCTACTGCGTCTCTCAGACATGAACCATCAACAAAAATAATGTAATCATTTTCTTCCAGTTGGGTATCTTTAATATCCGGTCTTGGTTTGGTGCACAGATCTTTTACCGCAAGACAATCATGTTCTACCTCCTCGGCATCATCAATGTCTGCATTTTCAATAGGAAGTAAAGTTGCCAGGTCAATACAGTACATCTTTTAAGGGAAACATTCGGAGACCCCAGTATAATTGTTTTGTATTTTGTCAATCTCGCATTTGTCATGTGCTGCGTCTTTGTTCGGGTTAACACGATTTCAGCTGAATGGGGGACCATTACTGTTAAAGGATGTCCCATCACTATTCCTTCACACTGTGTGAGGCTTTGACCAACTGCTGCAACTGCACGCCAACAACCCGGTAAGGCTGCTGCAACTGGGGCCAAAGTAGCTGAAAAATATGCTACTGGGCGGTTTGCACCTCCATGGACCTGTGTAAGGACAGACAAAGAACAAGCATCACGTTCAAGAAAAAACAGTACAAAAGGCTTTGTGTAATCAGGCATACCTAAAGCTGGTGCCCTGCACATACTTTCCCTCAGTTCCATTAATGCCTTCATCTCTTTCTCGGACATGGTTATGGCACCTGGGCCATCCTGAACTTCTTTGACAGTCTCACCAATGGTTTAGAGATAATCGCGAAGTTGGGAATCCACTGACGACAGTAGCCCACCATTCCCAAAAACATCCTAATGTCCCTCTTGGTTGTCGGAGGATTCAGCTGCAATATGGCTATCACCCTTTCCTTGGATATTTTTCTCGACCCTTTCTCAATCAGGTGACCTAAGTACTTCACCTCTTTCTGACAGTATTGCAGCTTCTTTGGGGACACTTTATGTCCGTTCTTTCCCAAATGGTTCAGTAAGGCAATTGTGTCATACCTACAGTCATCTTTTGTTCTGGATGCAATTAACAAATCATCAATGTATTGTACTAAAGTTGAACTGAAAGGCAACTCTAATGATTCCAAATCCTTCTTTAATATCTGATTGAAGATGGAAGGCGATTCAGAAAACCCTTGAGGAATTCTGCACCAACTGTAAACTTTATCTAGGAATTTGAAACTGAAAAGAAATTGGCTATCCTCATTAAGAGGCACCGAAAAGAATGCTTGAGACAAGTCTTGCTTGTGAACCACTCTGCATCACACTGAACCTGAAACATAATCACAGCTGGATTTGGCACTATGGGGCAACATTTTACCACAATCTCGTTTATTTTCTTCAAATCTTGCACAATTCGAACCTTCCCACAAGGCTTTTTCAGACCCATTATTGGTGAATTACACGGGCTACTTAGCACTTCTTTCAGAACCCCTTGCTTCACAAAGTCCGCAATTATCTGCGCTACCTGAATGAGGACATCTTGTGCCATATGGTACTGCGGGACCTGGGGAAACACTGCATTTGGCTTTACCTCTACTTTAACCGGTTCTACTCCTTTTATTAGTCCCACTTCCTTTCCTGTCAGGTCCCTCACTTTCTCTGTCACTGTTCCCTGCAACTCAGGTGGTAAGTCAGTCACTGTAAGCATCAGGAATATGGTTATCAAAGGGAATTACTAATTTGCGGTCTCCGTCTCTAACTCTGGAAACTGACCATCATCTCCTTCATCATCACTGTTTGTCTGCACCTCAATCCCTTCATTGGAACAGGTAATTGAACACCTTGTTTTACACAGTAAGTCTCTTCCCAGTAAGGATACTGGACTCGAGTCAGACTACAAATTTGTGTAATACCTGGAAGTTACCATTCTCAACTTGGTCCGGATCTGTAATCGGATTTGTCAGGAACTGATTTGCTACTCCTACCACCCTTATGGTACGCCCCAAAAGTGGTAATTTCGGAACCTCTGCACTTCTAACTGTAGAGCGTGTAGCTCCTGTATCAACTAGGAATGAAACCTTATGACTCATCACCTTTCCCTCTACATAGGGTCCCCTCTGATCTACTTCTAGGGACGCTGCAAGCCTGCACTCCTCACTGTCTGAACAATCATCCGACCACTCATAGTTTATTCCATCCTCACCATGCAATGGGAACTGTTGTACTGTTATTTTGACTCATTGTTTGACCTGTGACCTGTTGAGGAAGCATCACCTGTTGCTGTCCCATTGGAGCTAATGGTATCTGCATTTGCTGTCTAGGTACCATGGGAATCTGCTGTTGTGCCTGCTGCATTTGTGCTGGTTGAACATGTGGCATTTGCATCTGTTGCACAGGTTGGAGACCCTGCATCTGCACCATGTTATTCTGGAAGTTTGGATTTTGACCCCTCACATTTTGAAATGTACTGACATCATTGCTTTGTTGAACAACACCATTGTGCACCACCATTGGGCATTCCCGCTTCCAGTGCCTCATGCCCCCGCACGCGTGACATGGTGACACCTTTTCCATCCCCTGTACATCATTTTGAACCACGACAGTATTCATATCTGGACCACGGTTCACAAAACCTCCTCGTTCTCGACCTCTTGGTTGTGCCTGAAACATTCCATTCCCCTGCGGTTGCTGCTGTACCATCTGCTGTATTCCATTTCCCTGCTTGCGCTGCCTTAATCTGCATCACCATCACCTTCTTTCAACTTTCTCTGCTTTAATTCAATCTTGTCACTACAGTATTTCGCATACTGCAACACCTCATCAGTTGGCTTCGCTTGCCAACAGATCAAATGATTCTTAATCATCTGGCTAATCTCTGGTCTCAGCCCTTCAAAAAACCTGAACACAAGGTGATTCATGTCTTTCGGCTCAATGACCTCAGTGCCACTGTAGTGTTTGAATGCTTTCAACAATCTCTCATAGTAAGCATGAATCAACTCTTTGGCCTCCTGTGACGTTCGATCAATTTTCTGGCAATCAGTTACTTTCGGCGACACTTTCTGCTTCAAAAACTCAATCACTTTATGATAATACCTCATCACTTCTGCAGACGGTGCTCCAGTAACCTAATCCCTTGACGGCTCCTCTGTAAGCCAATCTACGCCCCTCTTGCACTCAAGCCATAACTCAGGTGGAATTATAATCTCAAACAGGGTATTCAAGTCCTCCCAGAGACATTTCGCAAGCTTCACAAACCTGTCCGTTTGCTGGTACCATTCTATTGGCTTTTCCCTCAACCTGGGATAATCATTTGTGAATGACAGGATGTCACCCCTAGACCACGGTACATGGACTAGAACCTCTCCGGCTGTTTCTCTCATCGGTAACATTTTTATTGTCCCCGTGTCTGGTGCGGCTTTAGCCTGCTTTGGTTTCGGACCATCGCTTTTCTCTTTATCTCTCTTCTTTGCCCATCTGCCTTCCCATTTCTCTAAGGCTCCCCAAATTTGAGCACTCTGCAGTATTTCTTTAAGATGTGCTTTCATTCCGGTAGATCTCATGTGATCAAAATCTCTAGGCTCAAAGTCTAATCTGTAGCTTCTTTTCAGATGTTTAGTACTTTCAATGTCTATGCCGTATTTATCCGCCAGGTTTGCCAACCTCTGATGCACCTTGCTCACTTCTTTAGTTATTTTGGGGCACAGATACCTCAATTCTGCTTCCGTGTATGACTCTAATCTGTTCACCCCCATTGCTCCTTCCACTAGGTCTGTGGCTTCTACACCCAGTCTCACAAAAGTCAGGTATTCATCCCTCTCTGACCTCTCTGCGGTCACTGTAGTGGTCTGCGGAGTGTTGAGCTTATCTAGCCACTTGTTCAATTGTTGCGCTGTTAAGCCTTGCAACGAAATATTTCCAGACTGCACCATTGGTGTCTGTGTCGTATTTGTACTCATTACCTGTGGGGTTAGTGTTCCCAACCCTGCTTGCCTCATTGTCTCCAAAGGAACCCCAATCATACTAAAGTCTAACAAGGATCTAGACCTTTCGTCTGTCTGTTCTCCCTGCAAGTGTCCTGTGGACCCTTCTCTTATTGCCTTTTGGGTCATTACTCCCTGATCACATACCCCAGGCTTACCTTGCGCATACAGCGGTACTGGTGGACCAACAGTAATTGGCAATGATATAGCAGCTGGTGACTGTCCAATTCCCAAACCCTGTGGAGCATTAACTCCCATAGCTTGATTCTTCATTGGTGCTGTAGCTACTGACTGCGGTCCTGCAACTGAAGTATAACTCAGAACCACCTGTTGCTGCGGCTGGGGCAGCAATTGCAGATTTGGCTCAATCTGCACTAACTTTGATCTCGTATATACCGGATCAGACGGCACCATCAGACTCGTAGTCGTCTCTAATAGTGGAACATCAGGATAAAGCCTCTGAATCTGTGGTGGCTGCAACTGTATCTGTGTGTCTGGCGCAGTGTGTACACTGACACCATTTTGTATCAAAACTGTATCACTTGTCTGCACTGTATTTGAGATTCCCTTATTTTGTGACGGGTCTTCAGAACTCACACTTGTGCTCTGTACATTATCCTTTATGGCATATGGTGGCGAGCGATCATGTAACAACTGATTAAGAGACTCTTCATCGTCTGAATCATCTGCGTCTACCCAAGACCTCTGAGTCTCCTTTGGCTTACTAGAGCCCTTGTCTGTCTTACAAGTGGCTTTCTCTCCCTGTGTCTCATCTTCTTGTGTTATTGCCGGAAACATTTTAAGTCTGTCAACTACTCCCCTTCTCCACATCTTGGTCTCATTATCCCATCTAGCCTCAGCGAAATTCTTTTCTGCTCTTTTCTTTCTCCTTTCAAATTTCTGTTGTCTCTGTTGTATGGCCATCAAATCCCAGATTGATAATGCCTCATACTGAGCTGGTCTCGGAGGTGGTTTTTGCACACTTAACATCATTCGCAAATTTTCCAAAATTCCAGAAACGCCAAACATCCCTCCTTCTCTGTCAATTTGCACCACTGTTTTAACCAAAGACATGGCGCGACTCCCTTCTCCTCCATTAAAATATAAGCTGGAGTACCCTCAGGCGGTGTAGGCTCCCCCACACTCGCTGTAATGTATGTATCTCCCCTCAAAGCACTCTTCAGAGCCTTGAAAAACTACATTTTTGCGTCTTTTATTTTGTTTTGGATCTAATCAGGAAGTGACTTTATTCTCAGGACACTCTTCACCCACCTTTCTCAACCAATTGCCTTTCACGGACGGTTGCCAATCCGTGCGCGACCCCTCTCAGCAACTGACCTATCCCAGCACGGCTCAAATGACGTCACACTCACACACACACTGCAGCTGACAGTCTTGCGGCTTGTCCTCCTCACACAAAACGAATGCAAAATACTGCAAGCACCTTTATCAACAAAAATCCATATTTGCCAGTTTACTACAGGAAGGGTAACATAATTGCTTCAGAACTTTATAGAGATTTCACTTGAAGCCTCGGCCGCTACTCTCCTTCTCAGCTCCCGCACTCGCAAGCAGAATTCGACCCGCAAATCCTACTCTCGACTTGTCAGTGGTTTGTTCTAGTGCACTTTACAACTTGCCAAATCTCCATCAAAGGTTTCACTCACATAATTTAACTCAAACTTGACTTGTCAACCACGCCCGATTGACCTATTAAACCGCACAAATTAAAACATAAACCCAAGTGTCTCCTACACTTGTCAATATACTCCGGAGTCTCAGACCATGGCGGGTCCGTACATCACCAATAATTTTTGAGCACAAAACGCCACACTCACATGAAGTTCGCCGACTTCCCTACTCTCATACTGCAGAGTACGCCCACTCCTACTAAAACATTACCTGACCTAAATCCACACAAACTTCACAAATCACCTGCAGTATGCATAAGCTGAGCAAGTGCAAATTCTACACCACACATGCTAGAACGCCAAGAACATACCCAACTCACTTAGGCGAGCTCAGAGACTCCGGGAAAAGTCATGGGGAATTTAGAAACACATCATACCTCCAATTTGCATTATCCCAAAAAAAAAAAACACTTTTAAACAATGGTCCTTCATCCTAGGGCCCCAAAGGGCCTAAACCGTCGCTCTGCTACGAGAACTGTTAACGCGTCCCTTTATGACTAATTTACTCACTCTGGGACTCGTTTTAGGCCTATGAGTCTTTTGACCCTGATTGAAGACACCTTAGGACGAGATAACTAATCAATATGTCAATAACGTCATCAATATTTACCGTAATAAGATAATTCAGATTAGTCAAAGACATTAATAAGACTCAGAAACCACCATGACCTTGCAGTCATGAATAACCACACCAGTTTAGTACTATTATATGAAGTTTATTCCCTATTGATTACAATTCTACTAGTAAGTTTATTAGTCTCAAAACCAAGAAACACATTAGCATGGTCACAGTATGGCAACTCTGATAAGATTTCATCAAAGCAAGAATCACAAATATTAGAACATAGCACGTCATCAACATAGATTATCCTTAGCAGAGTATCATCATCTCATTATTCAACAAAGCATAGATTCAGTCATTTGTCTATTTGCGTCTGTTTAGTAAACCCCTCATCTAACCTCGAATTAGCATTGGCATGTTGGGCTTCATGCAAAACAATTTAGCAACACCAATTTTGAAAACCTCTGACTGGTCTCTGTCAGAAGAAGCAGTTGGTACCTAGAAAGGAAAAGCAAACAGACAATTACAATTTCATTGTCATATAGTTACCCTCCGTATTGGGTCAGCATACAGATTCAGTCTTCGTCCTCAGGACATCAGTTGATTCGCCATCAGCCAGGAAATTCAGCAAGAACGGGTAAGACAGGGTAAAAAGGTACTCCCCCTATGGTTGGACCCAGCTCTTACAATGGATCACCACGCCAAGCATATATCTGGTATTTGCTTTGGCCTCTTAAGACAAGTCTCTTAAGGAAGGTTTTGCATATTGTTCCTCCTGTAGCTAAAAGGCTTATTGTCCAAGCTCTTATCTCTAGACTGGACTATGGAAACAGTCTTTTTGCCGGGTCACCCGTATATGTTAAAAATAAATTACAGAGGGTCCAAAATGCGGCAGCCCATTTATTATTAGATATCCCCAAAAGGAGCTCTGTAAAGGCAGGATTGAATCTACTACATTGGCTACCCGTGGATCAATGCATTAAGTTCAAGGTTTTGTGTTGTATCCACAGATCCCTCCACAACAGGGGCCCCCAGATTCTGAGAACCCTTTCCTCTCCCTACAAGCCTAAGAGATCCGAGGTCAGCCTCAGTTGCCCTTGCTAGCCTCCCCAGAATAAAGAAATCTAGATGGGGAGGTACCACTCTTGCCTATCAAGGGGCCAAACTATGGAATTCTCTTCCCTTTGGCCTTCGTATAACGACCAATGAATATAAATTCCGGAAATCTTAAAAAATTTGGTTGTTCTAGGCACAGGGTTTCCTCTTCCCTCTGTACTGGTCCGTAGTCCTCTAGCGCTGGGAAGCCTGTTGGTAGCCATGCGCTTTACAAATAAGATAACATAACATGATGACACCCATGCATACAGGTCAACAGACTTACAGGAATGCTGAACTTGAGAACAACACTGCTGTTCATCATGGATGACTGGGTCTTGGGTCATATTTGTAATAGAGAGACATCGATGGCTGCATTATGGGCACATGGCTGTGTGCAATATACAGTACAGCTGGGGTTCAAAGGCTGCTCTGAAGTATGGGCACAGCTTGATATGTAGTAGAAGGGCACAGAGTTGCATCATAGAGGTCTCAAACCATCCTATAAGAGGCACGATTATCCAGACTCATATTTTTTTTCATTTGCTTTCTGGTATTTGTGCTGCTTTCCCGTTTTAAGTACAATTTTACAAGTAACATAAGGCAAAATACATCCAGATGGGCATGTCATTACTGACGTTTGAGAGCATTCTGGGCGTCAACAAGTGCATTTCCAGCCTTTGGTTATAATGCATTTGAGTGAGTGTATTTAGCATGGGAGAAAGTAATTTGTTGGTTGGTACCACAATAAATACCAAGAATTGGCCAGGGATGTGGAACTCCTATCACTTGGGGTCAAGGGCAACAAGGTTTCATGTTTATTTTGTCCTTGGGACAAGTAGGCCAAACCCCCTGCGGCACAAACCTTTTCGCTGCCAGTTTACTACGCCTATATTTGTATCACCACAGGATCCTGTTTGTTGTTCCTAGTCTCCAAAAATATGTCCACCTCCCTGTCGCGCAAGTGTATATAGGACCCTGAAGTTTACTCAGGAGCAGTGCCAAACTGTGTTCTAACCTCAGGTGTGCAGCACAGAGAGTTCATAGAGTTGATGCCTGTGTTTTATCACTGCAGACTCCTGTCTTTTTTCCCCTGCCTCTTGAAATGTGTACAGCCAAATATAGTGGTGGGCCTGTTATAGCCCAGCTAGAAGTATATACATCAGTATTGTTTGGAGCAACTGTGTGTACATGTGTCTCTGTTCCTAATGTTTTTTTTTTTTTTTTAATCAATTTATCCGCTGTGCACAGCAGAACTGTTTGTTGTGTAGTTATACCTGTTGTTAATGGTCTCCAAAAATATGCACAGTGAGTAATGCCATACTAAAGTCATACCCCTTGTAGGTTGATGTAGGTAAGCCACTGAAACCTCGAGCCAGGCTGGAGCTAGATGCCTGGCTCAGTCTCAGCTCGACATCCTCTTGAGCCCTCAAGCCCAAAACAAGCTGAGCTGTAGTGTGGCTTCTGCCTGCCGCCCACACTCTTATCTTCATGCACCAAGAATTAAAGATATAGCATTAACCTTTGATGTAAAACTGGAGAGCGAAAGAAATACTTTAATACTCTATTCTATTTCATAAAACAGAAAACCTGTATTCAGTCCTAGTGTGATCAGACTGTTTTATCTCAGGCAAATAATTTACTTCACCAAGCCTCCTTTTTAGGTCTTGGTTAGACAGCGCATGCTCTGTCCCTTTGAGACATGTTTACAATCAGTAGGCTTACATCCTGCCAATAGCTTACCATATGTTTGCTTCAACGTTGCTCTTGTATCCTTTGTTCCTGTTTGCCATGGTATGCATGCGTCATGCCCGGTTCTTGCGTTTTGGCCCTCCCCTGGAGCATGGACCAAGTACTTGTGTCTATCTACTGATCCCGTTTTTGGAGCTACTTTTTATTGGTGTTGAAACACTCCATGCATGTGCTTATGTTTTTTCACTCCCTTTTTTCCTCCCGCCTCCACCCCCACTCCCATAGCTGTAGCTTTTTTTCCCCCTCCCCACCCACCCCCTCATTCATGTTGCTTCTTTCCCTCTCACCACCTGCCCATTTCTCCCTCCTCCCACCCCCTTTTCGGCTTCTCTCTGGTCATGCTGTCTTCTTTTTACTCTTCACCCCCCCCCCCCCCCCCCCTCTAAGTTAATTTTGCAATACACATATTAGCCACTGCTTGCATCCACCAGAGCACTACAGGGGAAAAAGCTTAACAATACTACAAAACAATAGCTGCAGCACGATTAATTATATGACTTTACTTCTCCCCACCCACCCTCCTGTGTTACGTTGTTTTCCCCCTCCCCATGCTGTGTTCCTTGTGCTGTCCCTCTAGCCAGACAGAAAATCGCTATGAAGCGCCCAGCACAGGCTGCATCATATCGTTTTTTTAAATCACTTATTTTCTCGCTCTTCTTCCCCTTTTACTGTCTGCATATGTTTCTCTCTTGTGCCTTGGTCTGTTTTCCCTCTCTACATATGTTTCCCATCCTTCTCTGCGTAGCTTTCTCTCCTCTCTAACTTCCTTTCCCTGTGGCTCTCTTCTCTTTTTCCCTTTCTTCTTCTACACCAAGACCTTAACTCTATAGAGTTGAGAAGCCTTTGTGACAGGCTAGTGCCTCTGACGGGCAGTGTATTTGATGGGTTGTGTCTCTGACAGGCTGGTGCCTCTGACAAGCCCGTGCATTTGCACCCCTGGCAGTGCCGTGTCACAGAGTCCTGTTTGTATTTCAGAAGTGCTCCCCCTTTCCTAGTAGCCCAGGTCCCAGCACATGATGTTTCCTGATCAAAATGCCACCAGCAGATACAAAGGTGGTTCATCTTTTCATTATTTGGAGGTTGATACAAATTAGTGCTGTTTGTTTGGGTATTAGTAATAAGTGTTGTGTACAGCACCCTGAACCAGATTAATTATTATTGTTGTTATAATAGTAATAATTATGATTATTATTCTGATTGTTATAATTATTATTTTTCTGGCTGTTATAATTTTCTGGTTGTTGTTGTTATTGCTGCTATTATTCTTCTTATTATTATTATTCTGTTGAAACAAAATCCTTTCTCGCCTTGCTCCACCGAGCTTTAGGCTCCTGGGCAAAATATACGATTTGGTGGGTTTGAAGAGCAAACTTATCTGTCAGCTAACACCAGTTTCGATATCTGCCAAACTTGGGAGCGATTAAAAGCGGGGTTTCCTCTGGTTCAGGGATGCTCGAGGTGACCCATGCTTCAGAGATTGACATGCCTTAAAAGCACTTCACTGAGACCCAGCAGCTGGTGAGATTACATTACACCCCTGAGCTGGCTGTTGGCAGGGTGGAGACTGTGCCCTTTGTCCTGGCAGTAGCATTAGGTGCTAGGCTCTGGGAACCAGGATGGTGTTGGAGCAGTTATGCTAATATGAGAATTTTCTAATGATTTGCGTGTAAATACTAATGAGAAAATTTGAGAAAGAAACTAATATTTGAAAATAACGTGTATGAGCAAAATGTGCCCACGGGGAGTGATCACCATGTGTATTAACAAAATGCTAAATAATGAAAAATATTCATTAAAAATGTATTAATATGTCATATTTGGATGTATAACCTATGTTTTATGTTAATTCGTATCCTTAACCTAGCCATACTGGAGGCCTGGTTTTTGCTGGGCCTTGCCTGCTTTAACGTGGAGACGCGACAAGGCTTCCGAGGACTAGAACTGGAGAAAAGGACCTTGAACTGTACAGAGTTCAGAAGGCTCTGCTAGAAAATTCTGCAAATGTACCAGTAAGACAGGAGATGATGAGGACAAATTGATACAATTATGTGTAGTGTAGGCTAAACGTACTTTCCCAGGACTTGAACAATGGAAGCACTGACTAAAAGACTATGAGCAACAATTTTGTTACCTGAAGAGCTGGATCGATAGAAGAACCAATCAAACTAATGGAACTTGAACCCTGAATAGACGTGTACATGCGGTAAACAAAAAAACCATAGGTTAGAGTCATAACTTCTGATAAGGGTGACCAATTAGCAATTAGTGGGATGGACTGAGAGACCCTAATAAGTCATGACAAGGGGAGAGAATTCAGAATGGAGAGGTGAAAGTTGATTACGTCAGGAGACGCTGTCCGAAGTGCTGATAATTGGGCTTACCCTCTGTGAGCCTGATACTTTGCTGTTGACTGATGACCTGAAGACGAAGACTGAGTGATTGCTGACCGATCTTGGATAGTTAGCTATAACAATGTGACTGACTAATGCGTGCTTTTTTCTTCTAGGTACCAACTGTGCTGTTTTAAATATTTTTCTCTCATAGATAGATAGATTTTTCCAAATTAATGTTTTGCCTGAATTGTTTTTGCATGAAGACCCACATGCTGATGCTAATCTGGGTTAGGTAGGCTGACCAGGGTGACCTTGACGGTGACAATTGACTGATTAAATTGCATTCCTGAATTTCTCCATTAATGCTGAAAATTGCTGATTTATGTTGTACTTTGATTGCTTGAGATTCCTTTGGTGATAAAATATTAATAATGCTTGATTAACAATAAAATTAAAGGTTATTGATTAGAATTGTAATCAATAGGGAATAAAACGATTAACCCTTTTCAGAGTGATGGTATTTCTTATTCAATAAGGTTTCATTGATGTTTGATTTTGATTGTTAATATTCCAATAGTCTACTGCATAGCTAGGATACTCCATGCGATCCAAAAGGTTCATCGACCTATATGCGTCCTCTTGTGAGTTTACTTACTAAGGACTAGGCGTGCTAGCAGTTTTTGGAAGCAGCTTGATGGTTAGTTTCCTTGGGTAACTAGTTAAGTGGTGACTAGTGGTTATGGTAGTAGTCTAAGTTAGGTTCAGTGGTCTACTTTTATGAGGTTTGAATTTTGTTTCTTCTGAAATGGCAATGGTAGCAAAGATGATGTTCCCTTAAATCCTGAAATGACTTTCCCAGATCCTGGATCCCGTTGGTAAGGTTGGGTATGTTCTCGGCATAATTTTGAAATAGTATGAAAGTAGTAGGTTGCGCTTGCACAGGCAAATGCAAACCGCAGGTGAATTATGATGTATGTGAGGTAAAAGTAGGGAGTCTGCGTACTCCAGTTAAGGGTTAGTAGGAGTGTGCGTACTCCACAGTGTGAGAGTAGGGAAGTCGTCTAACTTCATATGTGTGTAGCGCTTTGTGCTAAAAAATTATCCACGTGGTAGTTGGTGATGTAAGGACCCTGCGTGGTCTAAAGACTCTGGAGTTTATTGACAAGTGTAGGAGACACTTGGTTATATGTTGTAATCTGTCTGGTTTTGTAGGTTGATCGGGCGTGGTCAACAAATCAGTGTGCGTTGTAATTGAGTAAAAGACGCTTCGACTGAGATTTGGCGAGTCCGATGTGCACCAGAACCGATCCATTGATCAGTTGAGAGTGAAATTTGCGGTTCGAATTTTGCTTGCGAATGTGGGGGGGACTGAGAAAGAGAAATAGCTAAAGAGCCATTAGTGAAAATCTGTAAGGTCCCTGAAGCGATTGTGTCCTTTCCTGTAGTAAACCAGCAGGTTTGTTTTAGTTATTGGTTGGTAAGGGTGCTTGCAATAAAATAGCATTAGTTGAGTGAAATCGAGTTGAGGAAGACAAGCCGCAAGACTTTGTCAGCCGCTGTGTGTCAGTGTGACATCAGAGTGTGCCGCGCTGGGATAGGTTGGTTGGTAAGAAGAGACGCGACCGGATTGGCAGGCATCTGTGAGAGGCAATTGGTCGAGTTAACAGGTGAAGGGAATCTCTGGAGTAAAAGTCATTTCATTTATTGAATTAATAGTACATAAAAACAGGTAAAACTAACTTTTTCAAGGCATTTAAGAGCGCGATATGGGGTAATTCTTACATTAAGGCTTCAGTGGGGAGCCGACCCCCCTGGAGGATTCTATGGTGTATTTTGTGATGGAAGAGAGAAGTGTAGCTCAGTGTCTTTGGTTAAAGCGATGGAGTAAATTGACGAACAATCATGGGACTTTAGCGTTTCCGGAACACGGAACGTTTATTTTGAGAATTTTGGATCAGTTGCGATTATCATTGTATGGTATAAAGCCATTACCGAGACCGGTACAGTTCGAGGCTTTAGCATTCTGGGAGCCTGTGGCCAGACGCAGCAAGAGCTGAAATTTAGTAGAAGGGTGAAGAATGTGGAAAAGTCACTAGCGGAAGCTAGATGGGATTGGGAGCAAAAGAGATGGAGGATGGCAACAATGCAAGAGATGAAAATGTTCCCAGCCATTACAGAGGGAGATGAGTCCGACAAAGGGGATAGTGCCAAGGAAGAAGTGAATGAGGGAAAGAAGAAAAGGAAAACGTCTTATGTAGACGATGATGACTCTGATGTTTAGGGTCTCATTACACAGGTGTTAAGAAACCGACCTCCACCTATGACAACCTATGCAGGGGGTCCGGGTACTAATGCTACAGCCCCTCCTGCTATTCCTGGAACACCCCAGGACCTGTGGAAGATGTACAAGCAGAAGAAGGACAGTTGCCAGGGTTAGTACAGAGTACACCTGTTGCAGGGACTAGTACTGTAGATCAGGCACAGATGCATCCACCTTTAGTACAGCGAATTTATCCAGATGTACCAGTTCTTGAGACTGTGTCGAATATCATGGTGCCAAGGGAGCAGGTGCTTCCGAAGCCAATGTTGATTCAGACAGACCCGACACCAATGTTGTTACCCTCAGCACAGGTCGAAGTTTACCCCTTTGACAGCGCCTCGACTGATTTCACCCCAGTTATGAATCAGGCAATGGGAGTACCACTCGCACAAGGTGCAGGTGCTAGGGCAGCTCCAGATGCAATATTGCTACCGATTACTGTTGGTCCAGTGGTACGTTTGTACGCACAGAAGACAACAGACAGGAGAACAAAGTGACATGTCAAAGAGTCTTATGAGAAGGGGAGTAGGAGGTTCTGCACAGTTGACTTCGTCACCAGGACAGGCTATTAATGAACCTAGACCTTCTATGGGGTTTAGTCCTCTTGTGCCGTTTCCAGATGCGGTAAATGTCTCAAATGCAAGTCAGAGCCTGAGACTTCTGACATCGCAAGCTTCGGGCACAGTGGCGCAACAGCTGCCAGTCCTGAATGCAAGTAATATTTCATTGCAAAGGTTAACAGCTCAGCAGTTGAATAAATGGCTGGATAGTCTTCTCAAAGTGCATCAAAAGGGGAAGATCAGCTGAATCGAGTGGGATTAAATACTGAGGCAAATGAGTTGGTTGAGGGAACAATGGGACTGAATAGGTTAGAATTCTATACCAAGGAAGAACTGAGGTATTTATGCCCAAGAATTACAAAAGAGGTTGGGGAAAATACACCCGAGGTTAGCGGAATTGGCAGAAAAACATGACATTGATCTTACAACGACAAAGCATTTAAGACGAAGTTACAGATTAGATTTTGAACCAAAAGATTTTGAACACATGAGATCAGCTGGGATGAAAGCACACTTAAAGGACTTACTGCAGAGTGCACAGATTTGGGGAGCATTAGAGAAGTGGGAAGGCAGATGGACAAAGAAAAAGGAGAAACGAAAACGAGATTCCCAAGAAGGAGCAGAAGGAGTTGGAAAAAGGGTAATCAGATAAAATGCTTCCGATGAGAGAAATTCCAGGGGGTCAGTTTGTTCATGTCCCATGGCACAGAAGCGACATACTGTATTTTACAAATGATTATCCTAAGTTAAGCGAGAAGCAAGTTGAGTGGTATCGGCAGACCAAGAGACTTGTGAAGCTCTCTAAATGTTTGTGGGAAGACCTGAACACACTATTGGAGATAGTTGTTCCAGCTGAGTTATGGGTCGAGTGTAAAGGCGCAGTAGACTGGCCAACGAGTGAACCCGAGAGAGACAAAGTTACAGGTGCACTGTCACCTTAGGTAATGAAGAATTATTATAAGGTGTTTGCTTTCCTGGAGACTAGGATTTCTCCTAAAAACATTGATTGGCAGCAGATTGATAGAACAGTCCAGGAGTCTAAAGAGTCAATACATACTTGCTATGAGAGGTTGCTGAAGGCTTTTCAGGAGTACAGTGGGAAGGAAGCAGTTGAACCAAAAGACATGTTGCATTTTGTGTTCAGATTTGTTGAAGGGCTGAGACCAGAAGTAGGGCAGATGATTAAGAATCATTTGATTTGCTGTCAGGCAAAGCTGATTGATGAGGTGTTGCAGTATGCTAAATATTGTAGTGACGATATTGAATTGAAACAAAAGAAATTGAAAGAAAAAGCAATGGTGATGCAGATTAAGGCAGCCCAAACAGGAGTACAAGGAGCTTTAGTGCCGCCAATGCCGCCGCAACAGAGAGCTGTCATGTTCCAACCTCAAGTGAGGGGTAGAGGGCGCGGAATGGATATGATGCGATGCGCTGTCCGGATTTGGGAACTGTAGTTGTTCAGAATGACATGCAGGGCATGAAAAGGATGTTGCCATGCCATATGTGCGGAAACGGGGGACACTGGAAGCGTGAGTGGCCATTGATGATGGAGGAAGGAGTGGTTCAGCAAGGTGATGTCAGTACAATTCAAACTGTAAAGCTCCCAAAAATGCGGGGCATAGTTCTGAATGCTCAGAATCGAGGACAACAGATGCAGGTGCCTCAAGCACAATTTGCTCAATTATCACCAGTACAACAACAGGTTTCTGTGGTGCCTAGACAGCAAATGAACATACCCCAAGCACTGATGGAACAGCAACAAGTTATGCTTAGTCAGCAGGTCACAGGTCAAAGACAGGGCAATAGTAACAATACAGTACACCAGTTCCCATTTCACAGTGAGGATGAAATAAACGATGGATGGATGGATGACTGATAGTTCGGATGAGGGAGCCTGTATTCTTGCTGCGTCCCTAGAGGTAGATCAGAGAGGACCTTTTGTGAAAGGAAAGGTAATGGGTCACAAGGTCTCATTCTTTGATACTGGAGCTATGTGCTATACAGTGAGGAGCGTAGAAGTACTGAATTTACCTCTTTCCGGCAGGACACTTCAGGTTGTGGGAGTGGAAAATAGACAATTGACGAACCCCATCACAGAACCAGTGCAATTTGAAATTGGAAATTATTTGGTACTGCATAGATTTGTGGTGTGTGTGATTCAAGTCCTGTGTCTTTGCTAGGTAGAGATTTGTTGTGCAAGACCTTATGAAGATTACCCATTATTTGAATTTTTCCCGATGTTCACTATGAAGGAGTTGCATGCAGATTTACAGGGAACTGTAAAAGAGGAAGTTTGGGACTTGACAGGAAAGGAAGTGGGATTAATTAAAGGAGTGGAACCTATTAAAATTACTCTGAAGCCAAATGTTGAATTCCTGAAACTTCCTCAGTATAACATGGCGCAGGATGTGATGATGAAAGTTGCACAGATAATTGGAGACTTTCTAAAACAAGGAGTTCTAAAGGAAGTGTTGAGCAGCCCATGTAATTCACCGATAATGGGACTGCAAAAACCATGTGGAAAGGTACAAGTTGTGCAGGACTTGCGAAAAGTGAATGGCATGGTGGTTCAGTGTTGTCCTATTGTACCCAATCCAGCAGTGATACTGTTTCAGATTCTGTGGGATGCAGAGTGGTTCACAGTGGTTGATTTGTCACAAGCTTTCTTTTCAGTACCACTTCACGAGGATAGTCAGTTTCTTTTCTGTTTCAAATTCTTGGATAAAGTCTGTAGCTGGTGTAGGCTTCCACAAGGGTACACGGAGTCACCATCCCTGTTCAATCAGATTCTGAAGAAGAATCTGGAGTTGCTGGAATTACCTCTCCAACCGACTCTTGTACAGTACATTGATGATATACTGATCGCATCCAGAACCAGGGACGAGTGTAAGTATGACTCAATAGCCCTGTTGAATCATTTGGGAGAGTTCGGACACAAGGTCTCACCTGTGAAGTTGCAGTATTGTCAGAAATCTGTTAAATATTTGGGACATCAAATTGAGAAAGGATTGAGAAGAATTTCCAAAGAAAGAATAACAATGATTTGGCAGAGAAGTCCACCGACTTACCAGAAGGATGTACGCATGTTTCTGTGAATGGTAGAATACTGTAGACCATGGATTCCAAATTTTGCTGAGATAGCCAAACCCCTAAAGCAGCTGACTCACAAAGAAGTCACAGATCCCATTATCCTAGATGAGGACCAGATGAGGCCATTCGCTGAATTGAGAGAGAGTTTGTGCAGAGCTCCAGCGTTTGAATTTGCTGATTATACAAAGCCTTTCACATTGTTTTGTCATGAACGTGATGCTTGTTCTTTGTCTGTTTCGACACAGACCCATGGAGGTGCTTATCGCCCAGTAGCTATTTTTTCAGCTACCTTGGACCCTGTTGCAGCAGCTTTACCAGGTTGTCTGCGAGCAGTAGCAGCAGTTGGTCAAAGTCTTTCCCAATGTGAAGGGGTAGTCATGGGATACCCAGTGACGGTAATGGTACCACATTCTCTCTTTAGAATCAGATAGGGGAACGCACTTCAATAACGAAGTGATTAAGCTCTTATGTGCAGCATTGAACATTGAGCAGGAGCTTCACTGCACCAAGCGTCCAGAGGCATCAGGACTTGTAGAGCAGATGAATGGTAATTTGGTATCAAGAATTACCAAAATGTGTGCTGCCACGAATCTGAAATGGCCAGATGCATTGCCTTTGGTGTTGATGTCAAAGCGAAATATACCTGACAGGAAAACAGGACTGTCCCCACATGAGATTCTCATGGGTAGAGCAGTGAGGTTTCCAGCAATACCAGTAAATGCTCTTGTCAATATTCCAGATGATATGGTGTTGGACTACTGCAAAGGTCTAGCTGATGTGGTTTGATCTTTCTCTCAGCAGGTGCAAGCAGTTACCCTGCCACTTATCCATGACCTAGGTCACAACCTGAGAGCCGGAGACTGGGTTGTGATCAAAAAGCATGTGCGAAAGACTTGCCTAGAGCCACGTTAGAAAGGTTCATACCAAGTGGTGTTGACAACTACAACAGCTGTGAAATGCGCATGTTTGCCTAACTGGATACTTGCAAGCCATACCAAGAGAGTGGCGAGTCCTCAGGACCATGAAGAAGTGCTGTTGAGAGCACCAACAGCAGTGAAACAAATTGTTCTTCCTGAACCAGAATGTTAGCAGGCTGAGCCTGAAGTGGATCCAGAGCTGGTGGAAGACGGATCGAAAGAAACTAATCCGACAGAAGTGATTAGAGAACCAAGCACAGGGGAGGTTCTCTCAGGAGCAAATGGTGACAAAGCACAAGGAGACAGAGGCCAGAGCCTGAGGGGGAAAGAGTTGAGACCGATCGAAGCCAAGGTGATCTGACTCCTCCTGAACCGTTGCAGGTCCATCAAGAGAAAACACTATGGACAAGGCGAAGGAGAAAAGTCAGATCTTAAAGAGATTGCTGACGGAAGGTACAAGAAAAGGAGACAACTGGCCTGAATCTCAAATAGGCAAGAAAAAGGATTTGGTTATAAATGAGACAATAGAAGAAGAAATAGACACAACTTGGAAAGATGAACTAAGTGATTGAGAGTTGGCTGGAGAACGAAAGTTGAAAAGAAAGAGAGTAGCAAGTCGAAGATACGCAGGACCTGAGTGGGCATATGCCGCAAGAAGTGATTGGCAAAACGAGTTCATGTCCTTTTGCTTTGACAGAGAAGTTCCGAATCAGTATTTTGATGCAACCTGAAGGAAAAGCGATAGACTGAGTTGTTGAGCTAATCGAAAGAGAAATTGAGAAAACTGTCAAATTCAACCGGAAGAGACACTGAGAAACTGATACGAAATCTGAATGTGACCAGCTGCTAACCAATTTTGACAAAGGAAAAAAGGGTCTTTCTGTGTGAATCTGAAGCGCGAAGAAGTAGTATATTTTAGATTTTAGATTTTTCTTTACTTAAGAGTTAAATTCTACTTTCTGATTCTTTACAGATCATGGCTGGATTCGATAATAGCACTAAAAACATCAGGTACTGTAGGTACCGGAGTATAGGAATGGCGATTGTATGCGGTATATTGTTCATAATAATGATTGTGGGAATGTCTATTCAGGAGATGAGAAAGGTCGATATTACATCTGTATCTGAAACTACTACACTAACGGCTTTAGAGAGGTTTAAATTAGATGAGCAATATTTGCATGATTATATTGACACAAAAGGAGAGCTGTCTTTTATCGGTTGTTGAGTGAATATGTGAAGACGATGGATGCAAAGGATTTTCTCGTGTGCACACAGATCCCTTCCTCTGTGGAAGAAGGGCTCACTTATCCTAGTCTGCCTCTGACTTATGGTATAACTTGTAGTTTGCTACTAACCCGATTCTATAACCAGGAGTATATACAGTATTTTTACTCTAACCACCGTGTGGGGTTTTCTTTTGTTCCGAATATTAGATATTTGAGTAAGATAGCTAAGGATCATAATATAGTATTAGTTAGAGGATTCTTTGAACCAACATTAACTTTTGGCATGGCTTATGCGCATCGTAACAATTTAACCTGCTTACTAACACCTATGGAGAAGAGCTTTATTGGGCAAACTGATGATAGGAGAAAGGCACTAAAAGAGAAACTAGAAAAAGGGTTAGGGAAAAGGACTTATGAAAATGATTATGCTTACACTGCTATTAAAACACAAGTGAGATTGGCTTTAGATGCATTACATGTAGGGAAACTTTGTGTACATAGGCCAGAATCACGCACTGACACTTTATTTGTGGGAACGAGTGAATGTAGTCATATGTTTTTGTTTCAGAGTAAATGGACATTTATGTTGAATGGTGCGGACCCTATGATTACTGGAATTTATTATATTTGTGGGCTTAATGCTTGTTATTGTCTTCCTAGGGGATGGTATGGGACAAGTTACCTGGGAATAGTTTTTCCTAAGATTTATCAAATAGATGATCTGTAGAAGATACCGAAAATGTCTGAATTACACCAGGTGAAACAAAAGAGAGAAACAGCCTCTGCAATCATAGGGGATATTTTTGGGGCAATAATTCCTTCTGTAGGAGTTATATTGAATGCAAATAAGATATGAAAATTGTCTACTATTGTGCATAATATGCTAACTAACTTTACTGGAGCCATACTTTTGCTGAATACTGAATTAGCTGCGGGTAGAGCTATGACGCTTCAAAGTAGGCTTGCTTTAGGCATAATATTAGCGAAGGACGGTGGAGTCTGTAAAATGATTAATGCAAGGCACTGTTGTTCTTACATTCTTGAGAATGAGAAGGAGATAAAAGATTTTCTTACTAATTTAACTAATGCAAGTAAGGATTTGAAGGGATTAAAAGAACCAGGAGTTTGGGAAAAGGTTGGAAATGGATTTGTTACTGTGGGAAATTGGTTTAGTCAAATTTGGGGTGGGATATTATGGAAAATTGTCCAAGGAAAATTATTTGTGATTATTGTCATATTAGGCTTATGGGGGGCATGTAAATTATGGCAGAAAATAAAACTAAAAAGGGGCAAAAATGATCAGAGGAGGGAAGAACAACCCAGGAGAATAATCTATAGAGAAAATACAAGAAGGAGAAATCAAAATGTAGCTGAAAGCAATTTGTAAAATGTTGACAAGGGAAAGGTGTGATGTCTTACTTAATCATCAGAGGAGGGACTGTTGGAGCAGATATGCTAATATGAGAAATTTCTAATGATTTGCATGTAAATACTAATGAGAAAATTCGATAAAGAAACTAATATTTGAAAATAACGTGTATGAGCAAAATGTGCCCACAGTGAGTGGTCCCCATGTGTATTAACAAAATGCTAAATAATGAAAAATATTAATTACAAATGTTTTAATATGTCATATTTGGATGTATAACCTATGTTTTATGTTAATTCGTATCCTTAACTTAGCCATACTGGAGGCCTGGTTTTCGCTGGGCCTTGCCTGCTTTAACGTGGAGACGCGACAAGGCTTCCGAGGACTGGAACTGGAGAAAAGGACCTTGAACTGTACAGAGTTCTGAAGGCTCTGCTAGAAAATTCTGCAAATGTACCAGTAAGACAGGAGATGATGAGGACAAATTGATACAATTATGTGTAGTGTAGGCTAAACGTACTTTCCCAGGACTTGAACAATGGAAGCACTGACTAAAAGACTGAGCAACAATTTTGTTACCTGAAGAGCTGGATCGACAGAAGAACCAATCAAACTAATGGAGCTTGAACCCTGAATAGTCGTGTACATGCGGTAAACAAAAAACTATAGGTTAGAGTCATAACTTCTGAAAGAAGAGTGGCAAGGGCACACCAATAGCATGAATCCTGATAATGTTCAAGAATAAATAGAAAGTTCGTTCTTGGAAGATGATGTGTAGATATTTATTATAAGTGCAGGTAGAAAGTAGAAATCTCAATCAAAAGACTGCGTTGTACAAAATGACCATGTGTCCAGAGCAGCCAGATCGTGATAAATGGTCAGAGTTACAATAGGATGTTCGAATGTAACAAGAAGTCCATACAGCAAAACAGCCAACACGTGTTTCGTCTTCAAGACTTTGTCAAGGCATCAGATGTATGTAAAACATTATATGTAAACACAAAAGGTACATAGATCAAGCTGCTGGCAGTCATGAGTCCTTGGGAGAAATCAAATAGTATAGGCAAATGATGGCCATGATTAGCCTCAAGTATTTGTGGAGCGAATAAACCTGTGCTGTGCGCGTCGGGGTTTTGGCAGTCATAACTTCTGATAAGGTTGACTAATTAGCAATTAGTGGGATGGATTGAGAGACCCTAATAAAAAGTCATGACATGGGGATAGAATTCAGAACAGAGAGGCGAAAGTTGATGACGTCAGGAGACGCTGTCCGAAGTGCTGATAATTGGGCATACCCTCTGTGAGCCTGATAATTTGCTGTTGACTGATGACCTGGAGACGAAGACTGGCTCGTTGCTGACCCATCTTGGATAGGTAGCTATAACAATGTGACTGACTAATGCGTGCTTTTTCTTCTAGGTACCAACTGTGCTGTTTTAAATATTTTTCTCTCATAGATAGATTTTTCCAAATTAATGTTTTGCCTAAATTGGTTTTGCATGAAGACCCACATGCTGATGCTAATCTGGGTTAGGTAGGCTGACAAGGGTGACTTTGATGGTGACAATTGACTGACTAAATTGCATTGCTGAATTTCTCCACTAATGCTGAAAATTTCTGATTTATGTTGTACTTTGATTGCTCGAGATTCCTTTGGTGAAAAATATTTTGTGATGATTAATAAAGCTTGATTAACAATAAAATTGATTAAAGGTTATTGATTAGAATTGTAATCAATACGGAATAAAACGATTAACCCTTTTGAGAGTGATGGTATTTCTTATTAGATAAGGTTTTGTTGATGTTTGATTTTGATTGTTAATTTCGAATAGTCTACCGCATAACTAGGATACTCCATGCGATCCAAAAGGTTCATCGACCTATACACGTCCCCTTGTAAGTTTACTTACTAAGGACCAGGCGGGCTAACAATGGTCTGGGCTAGATCCCTCTGCACTCTGATTGGACACTTGCATCAGATCACCCTACAGATCGAAGGGCAGGGAGAACATTAAGGGGAGGCAAGAGCAGGGCGCTGCCATATTTACTGCCTCTTGCCTCGCTTAAATTTTAGCCATTAAGAAGGGGCTCCTGAGACTGGGCTTCTGGAGCAATAAGAGCAGAGGCAGCCTGCAGAGGGCTGGAGACTGGATGGTAAACGGTTCACTCCAATGGACTGTGACTGTCCCGTACCAAAGACATCTCACCAGACAGTGAATTTGACTAGTTAGGTTTAAGACCGGTCACCAGATGAAGCCATGTCGCCGGGACACAACTCTTGTAGTGCTGAGAATTCTTTTTACAAATCCATCCTTTGTCAGGTGTTTAATTTCAACCTTAGAAACGTTCAGTTCTCATAATTTCTACTCCTTAAACTGTTATTTTCTAATTTCGTTTTCCAGTTGAAGACAGTTATGTGCATTGTGCCTAGAAAGACTTGCTTCATAGCTATGCTCTACAGAAGTGCTATCTATCGATTGAACTGAACCCAGATTACAACACTTACAAAGTACTCATTAGATAAGTAAAAGGCTGGGACTAGAATCAAGGTGTCTGGGTGACCTGGATGCATCTGCTAAACTCTGTTCTAGGAAAAGGTAAGATAGGCAAAGTCAGTTAAAGGTAGTTGTATGTCAGAAAATTGTTTACAGAAATATGGTCTGACATAAATATTGTGTCCTAAAAATAATTTAGAAAAATATTCTGTTTTGTATAGATTTTCTATAAACGCCAATGGGGTGATAATTTTGTAAACAGCGTTTAGGACTCAATATTTATATAAGGCTATATTCTGACAACCACAATCTGGTACCTTTTATCTTTGAAGGCAATTTTGGGAAATGGGGAGTGTTGCATTCTGCTTTAGCTCCGCATGCCTCTGTTTGCATTTAACTGCAATATAACCTACTGTAGCCATTAAAGGGGCCATCCAGCGTAGAGAAACAACATTTCTGGAATGGTCCTTTGTTTGATGACGCCTACTTGAGCTTTGAGGTGTATTATGACGTCATTCACCAATGGCCTCTTAAAGTAAGGCAGGACTGGTTAACATTCGAAGCCCTGGTTTGCTTACAAAAGACTGGTTCCCTACTTATGCCTATATCTTCTTGGGCAACAGGCCTTACTGTTTTGATCCAGCGGAGAGTTCGAGAATCCATGAGCCATTCCTTTCCGAGGGAGACAAATTAGAACAGTTTATGGGGCACATACTGTTTGAATGCCACTGGTATGGGTGCCCACCTGCTGAGTAATGTTGTTTTGGGGTTGTGGATCCTATAGTTGACAGCAGTGGGACCACTGATGGTGTCTTTCATCGATGCCACTCTCATATTTTACGTCGGGTCATGTTTTGGTAGACCCCTCTTTATTTTCCTGTGAAGACGGTGGGTGTGCTGCTATACATCATGGCTAAAAAGACATTGACAATGCCAATAGCACACGCATTGCTGAAACTTATTGGCTTTGCCAATGCTTGGTCTTCATTATCACATTTGAGTGTTTCTTCGAGCACGTGAGTTCATAATACGAGCAATAAAAAACTATTATTTTTTATTTAATAACATCTCAGTGCAGTGGTGTAATTTGAGGTACGGAGGTGAAAGGCGTCTGTGTGTTAAAGAAATACACTCTAAGTTTGAATAGACTATAATATGTTGACATGTTTGTTGCATGCTTCACTTGCCAAATGTGTTCCTGTCTCAGCTCGTGTTTGACTTCTTAAGGCCCAGATAGGCACCTGCCTTTCCCTGGTAATTTGTTGACTTGCGCACCTCTGCCTATTGCTTTCTGCCTCGTTTAATATCTGACCAGGACTCGCCATACACCTTACTGAGGCAGGGGCTACGTGTTTGTCAGCTGGACCTTGTTGTTTGTCAGCTGGACCTTGTTGTTTGTCTTGATTTTACTGTACAGTGAGATCGGCCAGGAAGGGGCATGCCTGCTGTCCATAAGCACTTATCGTTGTTTCTGGAGGCAGCCTGTGTATAGAACATCCCTGTATCCAGATGCCGTACTGCACAGAAGCCCAAATACACTTAAGAGAAGAATTTGCCTTCTACATCTTTCTCTAGAGTTGTGGTCTCTCTAAAAAGTATATCTGATTAGGAGAAGCTTCCACTAGAGGTTTGACGGTAAATGGCAAAGTAGGCGACCTCCTTCATCAAGGCTCCTGCCTTATTATGGAAGAGAGTACTATGATTTCGAACCTTACGACCCCACGAACTCTTTCAACTTCTGTCTAATCGTTCTTGATCTTTCTGGTCTCCCTTTTTCTTGCAACCATACACATAAAATCGGCAAGCACTTTCACTACATGTGGTGAAGTGATATACTTTTTTAAAGTCATACGTAGGGAAATTAAAAGGTGCTGCAAGGTCATAAGAATGAATGGTAGATTATGTACTAATTAACAAAAAGAACCTACTGTTCAGTCTTTATTTAATCTTAGGCAGATCGCCATATACCCTCGCAACACAGAACTAAACTATGTTTTGCAAATTGCTGGGCCCAAGCTTTATAATATCCCTCACACACACTACCTCAGATACAACAGAAAATGGCCCTCCTGCACTCTCACACAAACTCCACACAACGCGTTGCTAGTCCGTAGGGAGTTCCCGGATATTGTAACCCAGTACAGTCCACCATGTAATTAACAACCATTCACCCACCGTCTTCGAATGTGGTAAGTTGCAAAGGCTTATGGGACACCCAGTGATGAAAAAGCATTCACCACGTTGACCCCATGAAACCCAGACCCAATAGAACCACAATGGTGTCCTCCATTAAACCACTTGAGCCATCTCTAAGTATTACTGTGAGGCCCGTCATTGTAAAATAGTGAGATAAAGATGTTTGACTACTATGCCTATGTTGGGAGATTCCAGAGCAATGCTGAAAGATTTCACTACTGCAAAAAACAGTATGAAAAACCTGTATGACGCCATATGTGGCAGAAATGTGCTGTATAAATGTAGATATCATATGATGGCTGATCAGGAAAAGAATGTGTCTCAGTGGTCTTAAAGTTTTGCCTGCCCCGCATGCATGTGCATGTCCGGCTGTAGGAAAGCTTTAGTAGACTCCATTATTGTTGTTTCTAAAATACCGTACATATTATACATAGGAAGAGAGACTTTTTGTCAGTAGGTTTCATCTATTGGTCTGTTAAATTGTCACTCGCATTTTGATCTGTCCATCTCAGCATGCAGCATAGGGCAAGCAGTGGCTAAGCACATTTCACCTTTTGGCTCCCGTCACCTTGACACCACAAAACATGTGCATATTGTTCACATCTGCCTGAAAATAACTCTTCTTTTGAATGTTAAGCTGGTTCGGAGTGCTTTTGTATTTAGTTTTTTTTTGTATATTATCTTAAACCCCAGCTTTTCGTTTAGAGTACAATCCTTTATAAAGTTTGTTACATATTGAGATTGTAAGATTGTAGCTGAGTATGAACTGAGTAGTTGGTGATTTTTATTTTTTATTTTTTCTTGCCTCCTTAATAAAAACCCAAATAAAATGCATTGCACAATCAAAAATGTAAAAAAAAAAAAATAATACTGCTCAGAGTTGCATCTGTGAGTGTTTTTTATCTATTGCAAGTCTAAGATGGCCAGGTTTATGGTGTGGCATTTTTTTTTTTTTTTTTTTTTACTTGTAATTTTTTGGGCAAATGCTTGACATAAAAAAACAAAACACTTTTGCACCTGTTTGCCAAGGCTTACACCTATTGGCGGTGCCAGTGCTTGTTTATTTTTTTTGCTGTGATTCTGAAGCAATACATAACGTAAGAGCCATATTTTTGTGTGTATGTGAGTGCCGATCACTAAACATAACATTATCACTGAGAAAGGAACAAGATTAATATCCGGCTCAGCACCTCCTCCTCTTTGCGGGTGGTCTTTGTTAGCAACTGCGCGTCTGTTTACTGCTAAACGCATCCTTAGCACGGTACCGACACGTTGTGCCTCCAGTCTTTGAGGATTCTTCCTAACGAAAGTGTTTATTAAAACAGCTTTGTGCAGGAAAAAGAAAATCAGACACTTACGTGAACGTAAATGATCCCTTTTGTTCTTGTCTAAGAATTGAAGCAGAGTGCAGCCACAAATGGTTGTGGATTACACGGTAGAAACTGACATGTTCTGGAAGGTATTGTGCACATCCTGCTACGTGAGCAAACTAGTTCTACGGTGCCTCTTTGATCAGTTCAGACACACCATGATTTTGATCGCATTATGGTGTGGTTTACTTCTTTTATTATTATTCTTATTTTTTTTTTTTTTACTTTTACCATTCAGCGGGAGACCACTAGGAGGAAGAAAGAAAAAGATAAGGGCCTCGCTAAATTGATGATAGTGCACTGGGAGTTACAGATACTGCTGGGTTCCATCATACCTGCATGCTTTACTACTGCAGCTTTCTTGGTTTCGCAGGTCAGGACAGTTTTTGTGATGAATACCGCTGGTTTGCTCCTGAATCTTCATTAGCTCGGTACTCCAAATGAAGCCCTCAGTGTTAATTTCATATTTGTGCTGGTATTACATTATTTGATATATGGCCTCCTCCTCCATAGCCACCCCTTAGAGAACCCTCTGAAAGAAGCAAGTATTTATCTGCCTTCTGTCTCCTTAAATGTGTGCTGTACATTAATGGTGGCCATACCGACCTTACATTTCTTATCCACAGACAAGTGTTAGGTTACAGGAATGTGGTCTACTGGCCGTTGCTGTAATTTTCTCCATCTTCCTTTTATGTTTTATCATTTTGTTTACACAACCAGAGACTAGATGCGCGCACTGTAAATGCTTCTGGTTACATTTCAAAGCTTCGAGGAAGCAAAAACCTTTACATTGACTTAACCTCAAGATGACACACAGATGAACCTTCAATTATAAACCGGCACTCTTTAGGAGCTGTTTGAAGTCCCTATAGAAAAGGTTCTGTATGCCTACTAAATAGTTGTATTGGCAATGATTTGAAACTATAAAGAAATGTATGGACAACAACCATTTTCAAAACATTGACTTTAGACCAGTTTTCTATTTAATGATTGCTAGATTATGCTTATACTCTGAACCCTGGTGAGATGTATGTTATTATTGATTACTGTGTAACATGCAGGCACTGAATGATGCTGTACATGGATAAATGGACACAACCTGTGCATATAGTGTTGGGACGGGCCTGGTCCCCCTATAGTAAATGGACATGTACGACATGTACACCTGCCTTGAGTGCCTGGCTGCTTGTGAAGCTGGTACTCTTAATTTTAACATTGAGTTTACTAGACAATGCAAGCTGCCTCTTTGGAAAATACCTATTGTTAGCTTACCAATAACTTACAGTGGACTTAACATGCATTGGGTTGTTTTCTTCCGCTACTAACTTTTAGGGAACTACCTTTTTCGTCTTTTTTTTTTTTCTTAATCACTCTGTGGGAGTACGTGTTTTCCATCCATCTCTCTTGTGTTCAATGTTGCGCTCTCATCTTTGTGCATGGAAGGGTTTGAATAGAAATATTTCAATGATTACAACCAATTTATTCGTTTGTGCAACACTACTAGAAACGCCTACTTTGTAAAGCATCTTATCGGTTAAAGCAGTACATTTAGAAGGATGAATCCATACGTATAAAATGCAGAAACACAGTGGTTTGCTCAATTACCAGCAAGCTCGCTCGGCGAAGCAACCCTGACCCTGTTATAGTGAGCCATCCTTCTCCCTAGGTCAGATTAGACATTTATGTACAGGGAGCATTGCTGGGGCGGTTATGTCTGAATTTCTGAAAGAGACACATGCACATGGCTCGTACACCTAAAATAAACATGCAATTTTCTGCAGCATTTCATGAATGCTTGTCAATGCACCTTAGCTATCCTAACTGAAACATGCCTACATTTTTCTCTATTTTCTACTAAATATAAAATTGCTAATTTGAGCCATTCGGGGCCTGCACTACCCTAAAATAGCTTCTAACAGCAAAAAACAGGACGAAGGCGAGTGCATGTTCTTAGTCTCTTCAGATAATCTCAAATGGGCAACCCTTACCCCAGCCTTTGTTGAAGCACGCTACAGTTATCGTGGTCCTACATTAAATGAACTGCTGATCGATTCTTCCCAGTCAAAGGTGTGATTTGTTATTTCAACTAATCCACAATGACTACTGTTACTACCTTTCCTCAAAACGATGGATCCACCCCGACTAGTTGAAAGTACACATGCGGTGCCAGCTAAATTACGAAACAACGTCCCTGTTAAGATAGTGGTTGGTGTAGAGCATTGTTGCACAGATATTCCGTAACCAGTGCTCTTTGTTTAGGATTAATGCTACCTTTTTGTTTTTCAATTGCATTTAATAATTCTGACACTTTTGTTCAGTGTTACGTTATTGTCTGTTTAAAAGATGTGGCAATAGTGTACTTTAACTAATCATCAGTGTGTCCGTGTAGGTTCCTGGGGATTACTGGGTAGCGTGCAAGTGTATTATTATACGTCACTAATCTAGCTGTTAATTGATCACTAGTGCATGTTGCTGTGCTGTAAATTAGAGCCCGTGTTGGAGGTGCACAAGCTGCATCTGAGCACACCGTCTGCAGGGCCGTGCAACTAATGGGGGAGAATATGTGTGCTTGGGAGGGGAGAGCATGTGAGGGTTTCACCAACAGTTCACAGGTAGCTGACACTGGCACACTGAAGTGTTAAAGTTGCTGTAATTGCGACCAAATTGACCGAGCCTGAAGTAGTGATGTTTAAATCTGCTTTTGGCATCTCTGCAGAAGCGAGATGAACGCTTTTATGCTACAACTAAACATATGGCATTTTATTTTCCCAAGACTCTTCTCAGAATAACATCCTTTTTTTTAAAACATTGTATTTTTTTTAGCAGCAGCAAAGGCTCGAAAGGATTAAACGATTTTTTTTTTTACCACATTGGTTGTCTCTCTTACAGCTCGTTAGGTCGACCCTACTGTGGGTCTACCAAGAGCATATCTAGGCTTAAGGCACCCACTGCTTACCATTGGTTGGCTCTATTGTGCCTATCATTTGCTTTCTTCTAATTCAGTGGCTTGCATTGTTTCATCTTATAGGTGGTGTGTTTTTCCCACCCCTGCATCACAGCCTTTTTACCATCTGCCTGATTGGCTAGCTTTTTATACCTTCCAAAGCTGACTCTTGGCAAACTATTTTTATTTTCTTTTAGCTTAAGCACTTCATGTGAGTACATGCGTTTTCTGGCTGTCTCCCTCATGTGATTTATTTTTTCCCCTCCCCCCCCCAACTTTGTTTATGTTGCATTTTTTGCCTGTGTTCTTTTCTGTCCCCTAAATCAGACACATGTTGCTTTCTCTCATCCTTGTGCTCCTTTCCCAACTAGCGCACATGTTGCAGTCTCTCGCCCATGAGCTTTTGACTCCCACCTGTGCTTGTGTTGCCCTCTCTTGCACTTGTATTTCTGTTATTGTCTACATCGCTCCCCTTGCCCGTGTACCCCGTCTTTGATGCTTCCCCTCACCATCAGGTGTTGCTTTCTTTCCCTACGTTCTTACCCACCTGCTTCTCCATTGAATGTTTATATATATTTTTATATATATATATATATATATATATATATATATATATATATATATATTTTTTTTTTTTTTTTTTGTTTTGTTTTAATGCATTCACACTACTTAAAAAAAAAAAAAAAAAAAATGACCAATCCGTTTTGGATCAGTAAATAAAAAGGAAAAAAAAGGTTTCCATGTCACTATGCCATTTTTTTTTTTTTTTTTTTTTCCCCTTTCTCTATGCCGCACAGGACTGGCAATGCTGTGCAGCATAGCTTAAATCCATTGGCAAAGACACAGTAGATCCCAGTGCTTTTCAGCAAAGAGTGCACCAAGTCAGAACTCGCAGTGGACTTTGGCCTTCTGCCCCTGCCCTGAGTGCATCAGCAGTATTGGCACCATACTATGTTTTGTGAATCTTTAGTGCGACCAAATTGTTTTCCCAGGCCTCTCTTGTATCAAGGTTTGCTGTTGTGTGCCGACCGAGAACTTTACTCTGTTATTCCATGCGTTTGTCAAGTGTGTGTATATGCAGTGAGCGTGTAGCCCAAGTGTGATAATAGAGCTCTGTGTATAGTGTAAGTCTGAGAAGTGAGACCAATGGGATCTATTTTCAATACCTCTGGACCAGCATGGAACAGTATGAAGGATGAGGACAGCTTCCCTAGACAGTGGAAGTGATTTGCCTCCCTTCTTGTGGCTGAGGGGTGGAGACCCCAACCATAAAGTAATGATTGATGGAGATAGTGCCCCCTTTAGAAATTCAGTGAGGACTGTAAGAAATTGGATTATTTTGGGTGGGTGACTTTCCACCTCAAGGAATAATTATAGCCGTTGCTAGGGTGAACCCTAACTCGACGCCCTGGTAGCTATAGCACAGAGCAGACAGGCTTAACTTTGGGCGATGTATGAAATATTAATTCAGAACCAAAACAGTAATAAAGTTGAAATGCGAAACAATAAAAATCTCAAGTGGAACTAGAAAAATGGAGTAAAATGTAATAATAAAAAAAATTACACCAAAAATCCAAGAGAAGGAACCAGAGATATGAATGTTTTAATTATTACGTAGGAATAGTGTCAAGAAGCATAAAGTGCCAATGATAGCCAATGGTTTGGTACAACAGAACCTAGGTGCAATTCGAAACTGACCGAGATGGTGCGCAGGTTTGTACACTAATCAGGTTTTAGCTTCGGACTTTAGACTTTTTTGTCCCATTCCACCACAGGAGTATACTTCTAAAGCCCCTAAGGAGCCCAGGGAAGGCACTTAGAGACTCACAGTGTGTCAGGTAGAGGCCAACAGTATGGATAGTTGCAGACAGGAAGAGGCCTCTTATATATTGTTGTCACTGTAGCTTTAACAGGAGTTTGGCCTTATAACCCTTGAAGGTCATTTTTTTTTGTCCCTGGTACAAGAGAAAAGGGCAAGTCGTTCAGGGCTCTTATCAGGTTGCAGGAAGGTTTAGTCCTCTTCTGATCTTCCTCAGGCCCAGGAGGGTGCCTGGAGATGCTTCATTTATGCCCGGCACAAACTAGTGGGCGGAAATGACTCCTGAGCACACCCTAACCAATAAGGTAAATGTTCCTGGAATCAACGCTACCCAATTAGGGCATTTTCAAGATTGCAAAATGCGGTCACTCGACGTGGGCTTTAAGGGCTGGTGTGTGTGAGCATTCTACTATGGTAACCCTAGTGCCCTTTCACATCTTTCTGTAAAATCCAGCTTAGCAGTCTCTGTAACTACAATACATCCAGAGGTAGATAAACAAGAGCTTTTTTTGCCATTCTGTTCCTTCACCTTCAAATTCACCCAAGTGTTACACACAAAATCTAGAGACAGTCGTCTGGTAGAACAAAAGTAGAGTTTTCAGCAACCAGACAGTGGTTTCACACGATTTGTTTTGACATCGGTTTCCCTACTTTTCATGTGTGCTTCCAGTGTGATATGTAAAACTCGGCACACCGTCAAGCGTATTTGACATTCAAACATGATTTGGCACGCTAATGTCAAAAAGGATGCTCACAGTCCCAACCTGCGTATTCTATCAGGTTGAGCTTAGTCCTATCTTCCCATTCAAGGTAGCCTACTGTTTGTTTCCGAGAGGCATTTTACAACTATTCACACCTATTCAGATACTAATAACTGACTGGTAGAAGTTGGAGAGCAAAAGAAACGTATCCTCTGTGAGAAAGTAGCCTCTTTCTAGCCTTGTTACCCCCACTTTAGGCTTGTTTGTGAGTGTATGTCAGGGTGTTTTCACTGTCTCACTGGGATCCTGCCAGCCAAGGCCCAGTGCTCATAGTGAAAACCCTATGTTTTCAGTATGTTTGTTATGTGTCACTGGGACCCTGCTAGTCAGGACCCCAGTGCTCATAAGTTTGTGACCTATAGGTATGTGTTCCCTGTGTGATGCCTAACTGTCTCACTGAGGCTCTGCTAATCAGAACCTCAGTGGTTATGCTCTCTCATTTCTTACAAATTGTCACTAACAGGCTAGTGACCAATTTTACCAATTTACATTGGCTTACTGGAACACCCTTATAATTCCCTAGTAGATGGTACTGAGGTACCCAGGGTATTGGGGTTCCAGGAGATCCCTATGGGCTGCAGCATTTCTTTTGCCACCCATAGGGAGCTCTGACAATTCTTACACAGGCCTGCCACTGCAGCCTGAGTGAAATAACGTCCACGTTATTTCACAGCCATTTTACACTGCACTTAAGTAACTTATAAGTCACCTATATGTCTAACCTTTACCTGGTAAAGGTTGGGTGCTAAGTTACTTAGTGTGAGGGCACCCTGGCACTAGCCAAGGTGCCCCCACATTGTTCAGGGCCAATTCCCCGGACTTTGTGAGTGCGGGGACACCATTACACGCGTGCACTACATATAGGTCACTACCTATAGGTCACTACCTATATGTAGCTTCACAATGGTAACTCCGAATATGGCTATGTAACATGTCTATGATCATGGAATTGCCCCCTCTATACCATCCTGGCATAGTTGGCACAATCCCATGATCCCAGTGGTCTGTAGCACAGACCCTGGTACTGCCAAACTGCCTCTTCTGGGGTTTCACTGCAGCTGCTGCCAACCCCTCAGACAGGTTTCTGCCCTCCTGGGGTCAAGCCAGGCTTGTCCCAGGATGGCAGAACAAAGGACTTCCTCTGAGAGAGGGTGTTACACCCTCTCCCTTTGGAAAATGGTGTGAAGGCAGGGGAGGAGTAGCCTCCCCCAGCCTCTGGAAATGCTTTCTTGGGCACAGATGTGCCCAATTCTGCATAAGCCAGCCTACACCGGTTCAGGGGACCCCTTAGCCCTGCTCTGGCGCGAAACTGGACAAAGGAAAGGGGAGTGACCACTCCCCTGACCTGCACCTCCCCTGGGAGGTGTCCAGAGCTCCTCCAGTGTGCTCCAGACCTCTGCCATCTTGGAAACAGAGGTGCTGCTGGCACACTGGACTGCTCTGAGTGGCCAGTGCCACCAGGTGACGTCAGAGACTCCTTGTGATAGGCTCCTTCAGGTGTTGCTAGCCTATCCTCTCTCCTAAGTAGCCAAACCCTCTTTTCTGGCTATTTAGGGTCTCTGTCTCTGGGGAAACTTTAGATAACGAATGCAAGAGCTCATCCGAGTTCCTCTGCATCTCTCTCTTCACCTTCTTCCAAGGAATCGACTGCTGACCGCGCTGGAAGCCTGCAAACCTGCAACATAGTAGCAAAGACGACTACTGCAACTCTGTAACGCTGATCCTGCCGCCTTCTCGACTGTTTTCCTGGTGGTGCATGCTGTGGGGGTAGTCTGCCTCCTCTCTGCACTAGAAGCTCTGAAGAAATCTCCCGTGGGTCGACGGAATCTTCCCCCTGCAACCTCAGGCACCAAAAAGCTGCATTACCGGTCCCTTGGGTCTCCTCTCAGCACAACGAGCGAGGTCCCTCGAATCCAGCAACTCTGTCCAAGTGACCCCCACAACCAGTGACTCTTCAGTCCAAGTTTGGTGGAGGTAAGTCCTTGCCTCACCTCGCTAGACTGCATTGCTGGGAACCGCGACTTTTGCAGCTACTCCGGCCCCTGTGCACTTCCGGCGGAAATCCTTTGTGCACAGCCAAGCCTGGGTCCACGGCACTCTAACCTGCATTGCACGACTTTCTAAGTTGGTCTCCGGCGACGTGGGACTCCTTTGTGTAACTTCGGGTGAGCACCGTTTCACGCATCCTCGTAGTGCCTGTTTCTGGCACTTCTCCGGGTGCTACCTGCTGCTAAGAGGGCTCCTTGTCTTGCTCGACGTCCCCTCTACCTTGTCCTGCCATTTGATAAAGTGTTGTTTTGACCAATGACTTTGTGTTTCACCACTGCGCATATTAGTCGCTCAATGTTCACCAGTAGCACATGGTATGTTTTGTTCAGTTTAGCCGCCTATTGGCTTTGACATTGCATGCCTATTGACTTTGACATGATGTATTCAATTTAGCTGCCTATTGACTTTGACATGCTATTAGATATTCTGCCTATTGGCTTTGACATGATATCATATATTACATTTTGTATTCAGCTTAACTGCCTATTGGCTTTGACATGATATTATACATTACACTTTGTATTCAGCTCCGCTGCCTTTTGGCTTTGACATGATATTATACATTGCATTTTGTATTCAGCTCAGCTGCCTATGGGCTTTGACATGATATAAGACATTGTATTTTGTATTCAGCTTAGATGCCTATTGGCTTTGACATGACACTAGACATTGCATTTGATATTTAGGTTAGCTGCCTATTGCCTTTAACATGACATTGCATTTGATATTTAGGTTAGCTGCCCATTGCCTTTAACGTGGAGTTCTGTATTTTTCCAAGCTGTGTTTTTGCACCAGAGAACCAAGATGTTTTGCTCTCACAGTAGACTAGACCTGATAAGAGAGAGTACATGGGCGTCGTTTCTCTTCCCTTGAGCTTGGGAACAGGAGTAGTCTTGGAGACCTGGCCAGTCTCCAAAAGGCTTGCTCAGTTTCCCAGGTCTGAGAGGAGGGGGCACACCTTTGTAACGAATGTAACAGGCTGCAGAGAGTCAGATTCGAATCTGCCGGACCTCGTGCTGGAGCTTGGCGCAGGCTGCCAGCAATCCCGTGTGGGTAGATGAATCTCTCTTTCTCGCGGCTGACAGGGGTCCTCAGCTTGCAGACCTTAGAAAGATGAAGCTGTGAATAGTTCCCACACGGTGAAGTATTTGTTTTGCTTTGCATTCAATATCTTATAAATATAACCTGCTGTGTATATTGCAAACTGATATATTTTGTTTGATTAACGCGGACTTGAAAGCTACTAATTCGTCATTCATTCATAAACATTGTGGTTGGGGAAGAATAAAATAACAATAAAAGTCTTCTTTGACCTCAGAAGTGCATTTCTGTTGTGTTATGTTAGTGCTTAGAGACTAAATAAGAGGAAAGCACTACATACCTCCTGGTCCAATTTGCGACCTCCTGGTCCCTCCTGGGCCACAGCAGCATCCAAAAACGCTAACCGCACGATTTGCAGCTAGCAAGGCTTGTTGGCGTTCTTTCGGCGGGAAAACACTTCTGCACGACTCTACAAGGCGAGAGGGATCCGTCCTCCAAAGGGGAAGTCTCTAGCCCTTTGCGTTCCTGCAGAAACCGCAGCTTCTTCTGTCCAGTAGAAGCTTCTTTGCACCCGCAGCTGGCATTTCCTGGGCATCTGCCCATCTCCGACTTGCTTGTGACTTTTGGACTTGGTCCCCTTGTTCCACAGGTACCCCAGATTGGAAATCCAGCGTTGTTGCATTGTTGGTTTGTGTCTTTCCTGCATTATTCCTCTAACACGACTTCTTTATCCTTAGGGGAACTTTAGTGCACTTTGCACTCACTTTTCAGGGTCTTGGGGAGGGTTATTTTTCTAACTCTCACTATTTTCTAATAGTCCCAGCGACCCTCTACAAGGTCACATAGGTTTGGGGTCCATTCGTGGTTCGCATTCCACTTTTGGAGTATATGGTTTGTGTTGCCCCTATCCCTATGTGTCCCCATTGCATCCTATTGTAACTATACATTGTTTGCACTGTTTTCTAAGACTATACTGCATATTTTTGCTATTGTGTGTATATATATCTTGTGTATATTTCCTATCCTCTCACTGAGGGTACACTCTAAGATACTTTGGCATATTGTCATAAAAATAAAGTACCTTTATTTTTAGTATAACTGTGTATTGTGTTTTCTTATGATATTGTGCATATGACACTAAGTGGTACTGTAGTAGCTTCACACGTCTCCTAGTTCAGCCTAAGCTGCTCTGCTAAGCTACCATTATCTATCAGCCTAAGCTGCTAGACACCCTATACACTAATAAGGGATAACTGGGCCTGGTGCAAGGTGCAAGTACCCCTTGGTACTCACTACAAGCCAGTCCAGCCTCCTACACCCTCCAAAAACGTCAGGCAGAGAAAAAGTAAATTTCAAAAAGTTACTTTTTAAATAATTAATAAAAATCTGACTTCACAGTTGAATTGGATTTGTAATAACTATTAAAATATATAGTTTAATTATTTCTCTAGCTAGTGCCACTCCCAGTGTGTAGTATTAGAATTTTGAATCTGTACTCTGGATTTTTGCTTAGGACAGCAAGAGTAGCCAATGTGAAAAATAGCTTTTGGGTGCTAGGCAATGCAAGGATATGGTAACATTAAATTTGTTAATGTCCTACTTTTAAATACCATGCCATGTGGGCGACAAGGCCTACGTAGGGGTGACTTATTATTTAAAACTGATGTTTTGACTTGTCAAAAGGGTTAATTTTAACGCTTTGAATTCATATGTTTACACTGCTGCAGTGTGACTACACTAGTAAAGCTGAAGCCATGTTTGCACTGTCACTGTCGTGGATGACACAATAGATGCTGCAGTTTACTAGTGGCATTTAACTTCCAGGCCCTGGGTACATCATGTATCATATGTTAGGAACTTATAGTTAAGTTAAATAAATCAGTTAGGAATATGCCAATTCAACCATGTTTAAAGGGGGACCACAGACATTTTATCCCAGGTTAGTAGGGTTAAATGCACAGATTTATAACACAAGCAAAAATATAGGTTCTAGAAAAGGCATAAAGTACATGGGCCTTGTTAACAAAGGGTGCTGATTCATTGTTTCTGAGCACTGCCATAAGGTAGATGGTAAGGGTGAGGGATGAAACTGCAGTTTGTTGTTTAAAGTGAGGAAGTTTCAAGTTTGGGCCTGTGGTTTTGTCTGTCCCCGATTACTGCTTCAGGAACGCCGATTACACCAGGTACAGAGATCTCAGACTACATTGTACCATTGATTTTTGGGTGCTACTGCTTGAAGTCAGCAACGTTGATCCCTGTTCTGAGAGCCATCACCTTGCACAAAGGCTGTATCTGAGGAGCAGCCAGAAAATGCCATTTGCAAGTGAATCAATTCAGACACCTCTGAAATCTTAGATAGTGGATCCATATCTCCTGTCTGAAAGATGTGCATAAATGTGGGATCCACGCCTTTTCACTATTTACTAGTTCCATATGATTCTTGACCCAGGAAGGCAGTGCTCCGCAAAGTACTCGAAGAGCTACTGTGTGATCAGGGTTATTAGGCATATGCGCAGTTCCCTAGGTCTCTAATCTATGCCTATAACTGAATTAGAGGAGACTTTCGATAGATGTGATAGCCACTCTTCTAATGAGGAAGGAGCACCATACTAGATGGGTCATTAAACTAGGCATTGTTGTTGGATTTGTATATTACTGTTTGCGGTGATAATGAAGTATTTTAATTTTAATAAAATGAGGACTGGGTTGGAAAACACATTATTGTGGCTGTTTGAATGTTCCCGTTCCCCGGACATCTTCCCTAAGAAGCTTTTGATTGCTTGCCTTTGCTGCCCTGCGAGACAAGTGTGGAAAGACTGAACTTGTCTTAGTTTGCTGGGCCGTATTATAGGGGACCCCGAGACATCAGTGATGAGCACCCTCAGGCTTAACAGTTGAGGACTAGTAGCACTTGTCTGGGCTGTGTTCCCCCTGACAGGGTTTGACACATGGGCTGGTGTATGTTATATCAACAGAAAAATATATTTCTGCTGGTACACCACTAAGCTCCAAAAACTGGTTTTCTAGAAGTACTTTTCTATGTTAAGGAGTTAGGAATGTTACAGAAAATGGTCCCTAAGGAACATTTTGGCCTCGCTGGATATTCTTGGACAGGTTTTTGTGTTTCTCACACTGACATCACTGTTAACCCTCAACCATGGTTTGTCCTCCTTCATCTAGGTGGTTGATGTCCTTGTCCAAAGGTTCCTTACGATGTCCTTTTAATCAGTTTTCCTTGGTTCTATGTATATGAGAAATGACATGTTGAGGAGGATATTTGTGAACGTGGGATTGGATAGAAATGGGAAACAAGTTTTATTAAGAAAAATAGCCAATAGATTTTACTTCTAAAAAGAACTGTGCATGACGATTAAACATAGAGCAGGGGCAATATGTAGATTGGCTAAAAGGGCTGCTTGGCTCCCAAGTAAACCTGGCATAGAAATCTACAAGTCACAAGCCATGGGTGCTGCTCTGTATGGAGCTGAGCTATGGGGTCACTGCAACATGGGCACATTGAGTGTCGCTGAAAATAATTTTATTAGAGCTCCCAGTGGTTTAGGGAGGGGCACGTCTTAAGTGCCATCATGATTAGATCTGGCCATTATTGAAATCACAGAATTGGCTGCATCAATATCATTATTATATTGGGTGCGTATTTGGAGTACTAGTGAACTGCACAACTATAGGGAGGGGCTTGCAGAGATTTTAAGACTGCAATCGTCGATTTAAAATAAAAGGGTTGGGTTCTGTCATAAAAAAAGAACTTGGATTGACCCTACCTTTAACACATTTTTGAGAAGAGCCCACTTCAGTTCAAGCTAATGCCGCACAAAAGATTAAAAAGCGATTTTATGAGAGAGTTAATGTTCGCACAGGGCGACAAAAAAAAAAACCCATGGGTGTCATCACTAGATGCTTTTTATTACAGAAATTTACAAGCAAATCTGAGAAATTTTAGACTATATCCACTCATAGTTTACAGTTTAAGTATTGGACTCTTCCTGTTGCAGCTTATACTTTTCATCATCTGAGGTTGCCAGCCTGGGATTCAACATTTCTTTTTCCTTTCTGTTGAAGACACTGAGGATTTTATTTTTTATTTTTTTGTGTGCCAAAGCTAGAAATAAATTGTAGGAAGTTGGCTCTGTATATACTATCTCAAAGTAAGAGATAGTGTGCGCAGAGTCCAAGGGTTCCCGTAAGAGGTAAGATAGTGGCAAAATTAGATAATTCTACTGCTCTATTTTGTGTTAGTGTGGTCGAGCAGTAGGCTTATCAGAGGGTAGTGTTAAGCATTGTTGTACACACACAGGCAATAAATGAGGAACAAACACTCGAAGACTTCACTCCAGGCCAATAGTTTTTATATAGAAAAATATATTTTCTTAATTTATTTTAGAACCACAAGATTCAAGATTTGAAGTAAATACATAAAATGCAATGTACTACACACAGGTAAGTTAGGAACTTTGAATTAGAGCAGTAACATACACAGTTTTACTTAAAATGGCAATACGCTATTTTAAAAGTGGACACAGTGCAAAAATCAACAGTTCCTGGGAGAGGTAAGTAAAGGTTAGTTTTTCAGGTAAGTAAGGCACTTACAAGTTCAAGTTCCTGGGCATAGGCAGCCCACAATTGGGGGTTCAAGGCAACCCCAAAGTCACCTCACCAGCAACACAGGGCCGGTCAGGTGCAGAGGTCAAAGAAGGGCCCAAAGCACATAGGCGCCTATGAAGAACAGGGGTGCTCTGGTTCCAGTCTGCCAACAGGTCTGCCAACACCTGCGTCTTCGGAGGGCAGACCAGGGGAATTTTGTAGAGCGCTCGGGGGGACACAAGTAGGCACACAAAATACACCCTCAGCGGCACAGGGGCAGCCGGGTGCAATGCAGGCGTTGGGGTTGTAATAGAAATCAATGGAGGGACCCGGGGGTCACTCTAGCGGTGCAGGCAGGGCACATGGGGACTTCTCGGGCCAGCCACCGACTGGGCTAGGCAGAGGGTCGCCTGAGGGTCACTCTTGCACTGGAGTTCGGTTCCTTCTGGTCCTGGGGGATGCGGGTGCAGTGCTTGGTCCAGGCGTCTGGTTCCTTGTTACAGGCAGTCGCGGTCAGGGGGAGCCTCTGGATTCTCTCTGCATGCGTCGCTGAAGGGGCCCAGGGGGGTTGTCTCGGGCTACTCACGAGGTCGCAGTCGCCTGGGAGTCCTCCCTGTAGTGTTGGTTCTTTGGAGCTCGAGCCGGGGGCATCGGGTGCCGAGGGTGAAGTCTTGCGCTTCCGGTGAGAAGAGTGAGTTCTTTAAAAGTTGCAAGAAAGTTTCAAAGTTGTTGCTGTTTTTGAACAGTGCCACTGTTCATGGGAGTTTCTTGGTCCTTCGGGATCAGGGCAGTCCTCTGAGGCTTCAGAGGTCGCTGGTCCCTGTCGGATGAGTCTCTGCAGGGGGAGGTGAGAAGCAGTACACAGAGTGACAGAGGCATTCTCCCAATGTGGCCAGAGACCCATCTGGATGTGGCAGGCTGGCAGGAACCGGTCAGCCTAACACTAGGAATTGGACTGGTATACAGGGGTCATCTCTAAGATGCCATATGTGTGCATTTTTCAATAAATCCCACATTGGCATCAGTGTGGATTTATTGTGCTGAGAAGTTTGATACCAAACTTCACAGAATTCAGTGTAGCCATTATGGAACGGTGGAGTTCGTGTTTGACGAACTCCCAGACCATATACTCTTTATGGCTACCCTGCACTTACAATGTCAAAGATTTGGCTTAGACACTGTAGGGGCATAGTGCACCCTGCCTTAGGGCTGTAAGGCCTGCTAGAGAGGTGACTTAGCTATGCCGCAGGCAGTGGGTTGTGGGCATGGCACTCTGAGGGGAGTGCCATGTCGACTTAGTCATGTTCTCCCCACCAGCACAAACAAGCTGTGAGGCAGTGTGCATGTGCTGAGTGAGGGGTCTCCATGGTGGCAAATACATGCTTCAGCCCTTATAGACCTTTCCTGGCCACAGGGCCCTTGGTACCAGGGGTACCATTTACAAGGGACTTATCTGTGTGCCAGGGCTGTGCCAATTGTGGGAACAAAGGTACAGTTTAGGGAAAGAACACTGGTGCTGGGGCCTGGTTAACAGGGTCCCAGCACACTTTCAATCATAACTGGCATCAACAAAAGCAAAAAGTCAGGGGGTAACCATGCCATGGATTGTCTTCCTTAGCCATGTTGCTGAGCTTGATGGAAAGAGGGCAAGCACTTAGGATTTGTAAAAGTGACTCCTCATAAACAATTGTTGTTGCTGACTCCAAAAGGTACTACCCAGTTTGACAAAATGATGTATTATGGGTCTTGTGTTTGATGTACGTTGTTTTTTTTTTTTTTTTTTTTTTTTTTTAAGAACATTTGCATTGTTTACTATTGCATTTGTAATCGTGTGTATTTGGGAGTTTTTAATTATTATTATTGGATCCGCTCTATTTTACAATGCTTTTTATGATGCTTTGATTATAACATTACAGTTTTGATCAGTGAATTTGACTGTGTATGGTGTTTGGTGAACAAGTAATATGATCTTCTGGTAGGGGTATAAGGTTGCATTAGTGATTTCTATTTTTGCTTGTTTAGTGATGATTTTGACAAGGCACGCTGGTCAGATTATTGAAGGGGTTGTCCCTTCACAAAATGCACTCTGTCCTATATGCTACAAAAAAGCCACAAGATCCCCTTCTAAAATACGGAATGCCTATGCACTGTTGTGGTCTCAAAATAAAATTAGGGCTTTGCCTCATTTGCATGTTTGTGTCACAATGCGAATGATAGAAATCCCTTTGACTAAACTCAAACACATATATATGCCTTTATAAAAAATCTCATTGGAATATGCTGAATGTCTTCTACCTAGGAGGTCATAGATATTTTGCATGCATCTTCCCTCCGGGTCAGTAAATAGACTTTAGGAGGAAGAGTGGAGAATTCCAAGCTGGTTTTAAGGCATGAACCTTTTTTGAAATGTGGTGTTGTGGTTGCCCATGGTCATGCCCAGTTTGCTAAGCTAGTTCCCTGATATTATGTGTACACAGTGGCATCAAACAGCAGGTTCCTGCTGTCTCCCTTCAAGGAGTTGTTTTTTTGTTTCCCAGAGTAAACGTAATGAAGCTTAGAGTTGGTGGTGGGGTGTTTTTTGCCCCAGAAGGTCAGTTCGCTTAGGATGAAAGCCCGTTGTGAGATTTCAATAATTTATTGTTCCAGGTTACAGAGGTCCCCCAGGAAGAAATTCAAAATAGTGTAAATCTGGGTAAATGTGTATTCGAGGTAGATGTCCAGATTTTGCAAGCAAGCATTCATCAGGTTTCATTGTTGGGTTGTCTGTTTTGTTTTCAGGTGTATCGATTGTGACATACTAAAGCAAGTCCTTTAGTTATTTCTTTACCTTGGATTCTGAGGAGGAGGAGAAGGAACGAATTTGATGTGAAGGGGTTTGCCATGTGTAGCGTGAATGCGTCTTTGACACAGTTTTCCGTGAGGGCAAGGAGCTTTGAGTAGACATATGCAGAAGGCTGATGGTGTTTAATGCAAATTTGATCTATGACCTAGTGTTAATGAGGGCGCTTGAAATGTGCTTTGGGAGGAATGGAATGATTTGTTGCCCTCGGATGACGACCTGTGTGGCTTGCTGCTGGTGGGGCAAAGGTGAGGAGAATTCTGTGGTGCCATTAGTTGTATAGGGCAGGGAAGTTTCTGAGACATTGAGGCTGAGGAGTTTGGAATCATTTATTTCTCTCTCTCTTTGTCTCTGTCACAAAACAGATTTTGACCCCCACCAGCAGATTAATGGAGTACCAGGTTGCCGAATCATAGGTTTTTCCTCTAGGTTTGGTGCTTACCTTGGGTGGTTATGTCATGATTTGAGTTAATCTACTTTTAAGGAAGAGAGAAACCCACGGGTACTAAGGGACTAGGGGTCAAAGTATTTTATAAAAGGAACTCTGGTCCCTCAAGTGAAACTGTAAAAGTCAAATGTCCCATAGAAACCCAATGGAGTCTGTGCTCAATTTACAAATGTGAAATGTAGACTAATTTATTTAAATTTAAGACTGTGTAGGGGGGGAAACAAAACCACAGTAAGAGTACCATGCATAATGTCAACAACAAAGTAGAGATACTCAGGCAATACATATGTGACAAAAAATACATCTCAAAAGATGAGCTCAAGATACTTCCGTACCCTTGCTTGTTTTAACTTAATGAAAAATATAAAAGAATAGAGTCAAGGTACCCCAGTCAAGACTTTATTTAATTCATGGCAGACAAGTTGTGGAATGCACCTTGTAAGTGAAAAGAAGGTACTTTTTGAGAGAGATCTTGGTGGCCTTTAAATGTCTGAACCTAACTTGTTAAGCTGCCAGACTTTCATGAGTGGTTAAAATTCGCCATTTTTAGGGTCGAGCCTGCGTTGCATGCGCTTGCACATGCGTTTCGCTAAGCGAGACGCTTTAGTAATTAAAAAGGGCTCGGAGCTCTGTCCACATCACGTCAGTGTTTGTCATTGGCTTGTGGGCTTGCCTGTTAGAATCTGCTTGAGTCTATTAGTGGAAGGCATGCATACGTCATGCCTTTTCCGCTGGATAGCCCTCCTCGAGCGCATTGACCAAGTACTGAAAACATGCGAGGCTCGCTGTTTTCTGTCCGGCTCGTGGACTACGTTTTCTCTATTTTCTCAGCGCGATCTCGCTTGGCAGTAGTCGAGCGCTTTACATAATATCGACCCTGCTACACAGTTAATTGCACTTTTTTTGGTTAGTACATAAATGCACTTTTGCCCATAGGTTTCATTACCAGTGAAAAGTCGGGTTAGGAGTTTACAATGCTATCCGCTCGAACACGAGCAAACGCGAGATCCGCTGCATTGCAAATGCTTGTTTATAAATGTTTCTTGTGAGAAATGCTGTGACGCTTTACTGGAATAAAGGGTCAGATTGAAGCCTCCTGCAATTGCTTCCATGGGGCTTCCTCTGCGGCCCTTTTATCTGCATTAAAACACTTTTTCACACTATTAACTTATAAATCATTAGCTTGGAGGTTTTGCTTAGTGGATTATGTTAAAGTCTGAATATCAAATCTGAAAAGGGTATATCAGAGACCGTTCCAAGAGAGCTATTAAGACAGTGCTTGGTTTGTGTTGAAAGTACGCGAAGAGGACGGGGTAGGTGAGTTTGTTTAATGCTGTAGCAAAGATTTGCATGTTCTAGTGCAGCGTTTACCCTCGAACAAGAGATGATAAGGTCACAGAGCTGCCTGCCAGTAGACCTTGTGGGTGAACAATCAGTATCAGATATTTTAAGATTTTGGGAGAGTCGAATGGAGTGTGAGAACAAGCATACGGTTGGGGACTAATTGGAATCTATGAAGTCGTAGCTGACAGGAAAAATGATAGGCTTATTTTTATTTAGATACTTGGGACATGCAGTTAGGTAAAGTTTGTCTTCAGGACAAACGCAGATTGCAGATGCAGTTTAAATAAAGGCTATTTTTTCACACTGTTGAATTGTTTCGAAACGTTCACTTAAAAAATAAATCTAAGTCTTCATGGATGTTTTAAAGGAGAAGACCACGTCTGAATGTAGTTAAGTTCATGATAAACACTAAAGTGCCCTGTTTTTTCCATTTCCTTTTTAGGATGATATTACCATCCCCACTCAGCGTGCTTTGATCACTGGTGCAACAGGACTTCTTGGCCGAGCTGTGTGTAAAGAATTCAGGGACCATAATTGGCATGTTCTTGGCTGTGGCTATAGTCGAGCACGGCCCAGGTTCGAACAACTCAATCTCCTGGATGCAGAGGCTATCCGTGAGACGGTGCAAGATTTTAAGGTATTGCTGTGGAGGGAAATGTCTCTCGTTAGACATTGCACCCAAACGTTTGGTCCATTCATAATCTTTTGTTGTGTTCTGTCTGCACGAAATTTCCACTGAATCAAAGGCCAGAATGTTTTGGTTAAATATTTGAAAAATATATTTGCTTTTCTTCAATTAACAACCATGTACACTTTGTTACATTAAAGTGTTGCAAATGATTTGATGTTTTATCTACTTTTGCGTAGTGGATAGATGCAAGCCCAATTAATAACTCTCTGTGAGTCCTGTAAAATGCTGTAGACCTTTCAGTGCAAACCACCTTCAATATTATGCTATAGACTCTCCCAGCCGTTAACTGAGTTTATTCTAGCCCAGTTTTAGGTTCTGATAGGGAGCTCCGGGTGATGTGTAGGAATATCCCAGTGAGACTTTTGCATCACTAATAAGCGGCCCAAGTTGCTCGACCCTCCCGCCACACCCTGAAGGAATGGAAGTAAACATGATGTCAGTATTTTAATTTTTTGAGTCTAAGACTGGCTGAAATTACCATATCGTTCTGGCTTCCACTAATTCCTCGTCATCTAGGGCTTTGAGGTCTTCGATCCACTTTTTTGTGAGATGCATAAAAGGATCGGAAGAGTTAATGATCAGAGACCTGTAAGTATGAAGTTTCCCCTCTTTCTGCATTGCTCTTTTGTGATCTTTGCTTCTAAGGAGTGAAACTTGTGAACTACTTCCAGCTTAGCTTTGTGTTTGTCCAGGGCGTGCCTAAGATGTAAGGCCCAGAATAGCCACCTTTTATGCAGGTCACAATTAGCTGACAATTGTTGGAAAGATTTCATGTGGGCGGTTGCCCAGACATCAGAGTTTGGAAATGCCAAAAACGTCTCAAGACTGGAATCCAGATGCACTAGCAACCTGTTTAAAGAGTGTGCCCTGCCCTGCCCTGCCAACCAACGTGATTAACTTCTATCTCCCTACTCTCTGACAGAATTAGGTAGTGCATGAAGAATCTGTGTACTGTAAATAAGAGCCAGTCGTTCAGGGGAATGAGCTAAGATGCCCTATAGAACACTTGAGGCCTGCGGATCCCCAGTACACCAAGGAACATGGCCTTAGCACATTCTCAGCCAGTAATAGACGTGAGATACCTCCCGTCCCTAGAAATCTTGTTAGTGCATATTGTAATGATAGGAACAATGACTAAAGAAGTTGGTAATGATAGCTTTGAAAGACATAAAGCATGCAGGTTAGCATCTTCATTTTGATACGAGCACATCATACCATTATGTTGCGTTGGAGTTTGGATCAGTTCTAAAGATTTCTCTGGACTGCACTCTGCAGCAGGGTGAAGAAAAGGTTCTGACAGAGAGCCCAGTTGGCTAATATGGCCAGTAATTTTTAGGTTGTTAATTTTGAAATGTGCATAGTTTGCAGAAGATCTCCCACTAGGGCATGTATCTTAACTTCCCCAGTTAACCCCGAGATTCAAAGCCTCTCCAGAAACCTGAAGTATGTGAAAGATTTTTGGGATAGAAATCTCAGGTCGTTGCAAAAATAGTAGGAGATTATCTGCATAGAGAGTTATTCTGTCTTCAAGACCCCTTGGCAGCAAAACTCCCAAACCTTGATGTCTCATCCTATCCATCCACGAGTGACTCAGTAACTAATGCGAGCAGGATCTGAAAGAGTGGGAATCTTTGCCTTGTGCCTCGATGTATCTGAAATTGAGCAGAAAGGGTACCACAGGAAGAATACAGGGCCCTCACATAACCAAGAAAGCATCCGCCAAATCCCATTTTTTCTACAACTGAGAGTATGAAGGGCTAGTTGTCCGCTGCTTTCAGAAAATTGATCAAGAGCAAGGCGGCTTTCCTCTCCTATCTGTATTTCTGCATTAAGGTAGCCTGTAGCCTGCAAAGGCAATGCCAGATGCTCTTGCCCGGCATGACACTGTTTTGATCAGTGCTGATCAAAGTGAAGATGTTCTCTACTAGTTTATTTGCAGGGGTTTGCAAGGATTTTGTTTTCTATATTTGACGGAGATTGGTTCAGATGATTCACATAGGTGGGAAGGCACCCCGTGTTTATGTTGACCGCTATAATGTCCTCACTGAGGTAAAGAAAGAGTGCACCTTTCTACTATGCCTCTTGGTATCTTTCTAGGAGATGCAGTAATAAAAGTAAGGAGTTTTGTTTTTTAAAGAATTCTAGAAGAATTCAGTTTTGGGCGAGGTGTCTTGCCTGAGGTAATTTCTGTGATTGCCTGCTGTTTTTTATACCGTGGTGAGAAGCTGGTCCAGGTCTTAGGCATCAGATGCTGAGAGCTTGGGTATGGGGAGATCTGGGATGATTGGATGCTCCATCACTATCCGAGGGTTTTTTGGCTAGCATAAAGTACTGCATAGTGCTTTTCAAATGTGTGTGTAATCTCGACTGCCTAGAATACCTCATGCCCTTGAGCTTTCAGGTCCCTTGGTGTGATTCTGGCTTCTGTATCCATTTTTGCTAGCCATTCAAGTATTATCTCCATCTTTTTCCTGTGTTCATATAGCTTATGTTCATGAGCCAACAATATCTTGCAGAGCTTAAAAGATTTCTCCAAATGGCATCCCTTGTACACTCAGATTTTAGGCCCTCAAACCGACTCTGTAAGGCTGCCAACTCCATTCTTCTTAAACTTTCTTTGCCTTTGCAGTATAATTTGTCCTCCCCCTGACAACAGCCTTGAAGGCCTTCATCAGAACCACCCTAGGAGATTGATTCCTTGTGAGATAAAACATTCTTGATCACTTTGGATCAATGGGAAGGCCTTCCATTGTTCAGTATGTCTCCCTGGTCAAGTATCTAATTTTGACTGTTTAACAAGAAGGAGTTTTACTAAACACTTAGAATCCTTAATGTACAGAACCAGTAGCTAAAGAGCCTTTGCCTATTGCATTAAAAGAATTACTGATCTGGGACAGTTTTAGTGGTTTTGTGAGCATGTAGATCTGTTTTTTTGGAAAATGGATCCAAAAGCTTTTTCCTGTATCTAAGCGTTTCCTGTACCTGGATGCAGACGAGGGATGGTTCCCTGGTCCCTCAGCTCTCGTCTGGCTGTCAGCTCCTGTTTCTCAGCTCCTGATTTAGTTGCTTCAGTTCCAGCTCCAGTCTTTTGGCCCAGCCTTCTCTGACAGTTTTTCAGTTCCAACGGCCCTTTGTGAGCCGTGGATCCCAAAGAAGGGCAATCAATGCTAGCAAATGCTGTGAGCCATTGAGTCAGTCTGTGGCTCTATTGGAAGTGGAGGTGAATTCTGGTGTGCTTTTGTTTTTTTATTTTTATGAGAGCATGTGAGGGCGGTTAAACCCTCGAAGTGGCTGATCCTCAGTGCCGTAGCTACTGCACAACGACCTTGTTTAACCTTACTTCCCCCCTGCGGACACAGCCTGCAGTGAAGACCATCTGTGAGTCCTTGGAGGGGAGGATAGCTCAGCACGGTGACAGGGTTGGGAGGTTCAGGTTGTGGAAGTGGTTACTAAGGCACTCAGCACATGGCTGATGACCACGGTGTGTCTTGCGGTTGGAAGCGGCAGCAGAAAAACTGCATGATAACCCGTTAATCACTCATAAACAGCACAGTAATAACCTGCAGTATTTGTACATTTAGACATTTGGATTCTCAGTGACATTTCAGGGATACTCTAAATTGGTGCTTGAGGGCTGTCCAAGCCCTGTCATCTTTTAACTATCTCGGAGAAGCTTGCAAACTAAAAAGGCTCAGGGCAAAGTAATGGTAAAATATGGATCCATACAGCAAAGGGTGAGACAAGGAACCCCAGCAATTACGTCATCTTCAGCGGTGGCTCTTGATTCTGTCTGGCCAAGTGATGGTGCTGTAACAAGTAGGAGCCGATTACAGATCCTAAGATCCGGGATCGTGAAAACAAATGGCATCAGTAAAAGGGAGATGTACTGTGAGGAGGAATCCAGCAATAATTATAAAGTCTGAGGCAGATCCGAAAGAAAGAACAAACCTAGCAAAACTAAGAATCGGTCAGAGCCCTGACATAAAGCAGAAATTGAACTTTTCTTCAGAAAAAAAGAATTTATCAAGGGAATCTGTTACTTTACCATCATGGCTAAAGGATCTTGACGAAACAAAACTCTCAAAACAAACCTGTGACAAACTAATTAACAGCAGCAATACTAAAAGGGATACAGAGGAATATAGCTTCAGCTAAACAAAACAATCATGATGATGTTTGTGAAAGCTATCTTTCCTCCATGAAAATCTAGGAGTCCATTCTTAGTAGGATCCAGGAGAAAAGTAATAAAAAAGGCAAAAATGAGGACAAATAGGACAAATATCAGAGTCCATAATTAACAAACCCTTTGGTAACCTGGTTACTCTCCATGAAGGGTATATAGAAAATAAAGGCTAAGAGAAACAGCATATTGATTTTAATATATTGAATGGTAAATCTATCCTGGAAATTGTAGCAGGCAAGATGGATGTAAAGGATCAACCTCCTATAATGCTGTGCTTAATGTTATCTGTGTAATTCGTGCTATGGGAGGATAAAAGGACCTCTAGCCCCATATTTGGGTCACAAACACAATAGATAAAAAAGGTCAGTAGATATTCTCTGCCCCCCCCAACCCCCGAAAAAAAGAAGAATCTCTCTGCAATTTACAATTGATTCATCCTCAGTGAAAAATGGTAGTAAGCTCACTGGCGAGAGTAGGCTGCTGGAAAACAAGGACATAAGCCCGGGAAGGGACCCCTCCCTTAGATCAAAAAGGCTCAGTCCCGTGGGAAGAAGCAGCAAGATATTGAAGTAGGATACCATCAGTCAATTAAATCTTGGAATCTGTTATGCAAACACTAAATGTGTGAATGACTCTGGACATATTCTGTTAATACAGCAGTATCTAACAGAAATAATGTCAAGAGAGACTATTGATTTGAACCTTGACACCTATTAAAATAAAGGAGCTGAAGAGTCACCATTAGACTTCAAATTGGTGCAGGGCACAAGCAGTAAATGTCATAAAATGATTCAAACTGAACCGACAGAAATATATGTCCTTAATCAAACTACAGTGGAGAGTTCAAGGTCCAAGGGTGTATGCCGTTTGGTACTAGTGATGGAAATTATGTGAAGGATGTACAATTAGATCTGCTGTTATCGGGTAGTAACAGAAAGGGGGACTCTGACTCGGTAGAAAAAGAATCTCTATTGGCCAAGGACTTAATTCCGATATTCCCCCCACACCCCCCAAAAAAAACAATACCATTTAGTGTAGATGAAAGCCCCAAGTAGTTAAATAATCTACATTATAACACACCCATCGAAGTGCTATCCGGGGAAAAGAGAAAATATACAACTCCCAGAGTTATATCATAGAGGCAAAGGGGACAATGAGCTTCCCACACCACTTTCCGATCTTGCACCAGTGACCAGAGTGCCTATAAGTGAACAAATTCAGCATAAGGTTTGTGAACTGATGGAAGTTAGGCCTTGCTTTCAGAAATGTCTGTTGAGATCTGAAAGAAGAAACCTGACAAACCTTATTAGGCAAATATGTGATTATTTAAACTAGTAGATCTATTTGCAGATAGACTCAAATCCATACTTAAATAGGACGAATATTCACATGTTTTTTAGTACTTCACCAAGGGTGTCATTAATAACTACAAATGATATAGCACTGCATTTCCTTCCATGGGAACAAGCACTGATAAGAAACTGCCCATACTCTCTTGTACACTTCTATTCAGGGATTGTGGTGGATTAGGTACTTAATTCCACTGATAATCTAAAATGTACTGGTTATGACATATTTGATATTTAGCCGTGAAAATAATCATATACATATAGAACAGAATATAAAATCCAGTCCTATCTGTGGCTGTTGGGGTGAAAAAGAAGTATCAAGCCCAAGCTGATCAAGTTAATATAGATGCAGTGAGGGGAGAATAAATCCCCATAAGTAAAACTGACTCCGAAAGACTAGTATATACAGACTAGTGACTCTGCTCAGATGAATGCATGTGACTGGAATTGGATTGCTGCAGCAATCCGTCCAATTGATCAGGTTTTTAAACCTACACACCAGAGATCCTAATGATGGAGTAACTCATTTCTTGTCCTGGAACATAGCTGATTTGAAAAGGAACTGGAAACCTTTTATTTTAAAATTAAGAGAAAGAGATTGGAATTCTAGCCCTAGAGGAAACCTGGGAAACAGAGGATGTGGTGATAAAACTGTGATGGGGAAATTTGGTAGGCCAGTTGGTGGACTTGCAATCTTTAGTGCAGTTGATGTGGATCTTAGGAGTGTGAGAATCTTTCATACATTTACGTATTTTATACCTATGAAATATCAGGTATAAAGGATCCTTAAGGAAGCTCTAAGCAAAAAAACCCACCAAAGATCTAATAATACTGAATACTTCTCTTCTCCCAAATGAAGCCCAGGACAGACAACTAGACAAATCTGGTTCTCTAAATTGAGGCTATTGACTCATTGTGTCCAACAGTTCCCATTCTAAAATTCTAAGCTCAGAGTCTGGATGAGTTCCAACAAGAGAAAGAAAAAGGCTTGGGTATTCCCGGTCAGATACTTGATTGCAGCCAAAAATTGCCAACAGCTCTTGAAAGCCTTAATATGTTGATAATAAGTTGTAGAACTAAAGTGGACCAGCCAATGACTCAAAGGTACAGTAATAGAAGGGCATCTTTCTTGATTGGTTATGCTGCAACTTTGTCTGAAGATTTTTAATGGGTAAGTGATTTCAAAGTCATGCCGCGACCATAAGCATTTTCTGCTATAATTAGTGTATTCTGCTTCAGCAATGGAAATCTGGCACAACACGCTCCAAATGAGATTGAAGAACCCACGAAGAATCTCTTGTTTGCCACAATTAAAAAGCCAAACAGTAAAAATTATCTATGATTAATTGTTATCTTAAACCCACAAGATATTATTGAGGAGTATAGAAAGCTAATGTGGACTGTCAGATTCTTGCATCTAGTATCACAAGCAAAGTTAAAAATAAATGACAAAAAATTCCCAAAAGGAAAAAACAAAAGCTAAGTTGAACAAGAATATAAGACAATCTTTTAAATATGACTGCTACCAGAGAGACCTTAATAAAACAATACAGAAATGATTTTAGAAGGGAACTCAGAATGCTGACTTTGAGAAAGAAAATAAATGGACTGAGATTATAATTCCTCTGCAAGAAAGCGAGATCCAAGTCTTTTTGGGCCCTCGTAGGAAAAACCCTTGGGGGAATGGGTCTTTAAGGTTGAAGAAAATTGAATTAACCCCAGTAGATGAGGTGGAATCGATAAGGTACATATCAGAGCTTTATAGTGAGAAGCATAACTAAATTAAAAAGGGTCACACAAGGACAGAAGTCTGATATATCCAATGTTGTCCAGGATGGTCTACATCCAGCTACAAATGAGATCAAAGCAATAATCAAGAACCCAAAAAATTTTTGGGCTCAGGGACCCAATGGTTTCTCAGCTGATCTACTTAAACTAATTCCTAATCTGTGGGCACGACCCCTTACCCAGGTGTTAACTGCAGTAATCAGTGGAAAAGATATCCCGGAATCTTGGAAACGCACGATTAGGATGCCAGTTATAAAAATGGCCTGCATGCGCCCCTAGACAATTGCTAAATGATTACGTCTTGGATATTCTGAGTAAAATAGAAGTGAAATACCTGCTTAAAGCACTTGAACAATAGGAAGAATGGTAGGAGATTCTACCTAAAATTTAACTGGGATTCAGGAAGGGCTAGTCCACTGTAAATGAGTTATTTGCACTGTCGTTACTTGCCGAAAAATATGTCTTTAAGAGAAACCAACCCTGGTATGTGTCCTACATACCAACAATTCTGGGTGCTGTTGGGGAAAAGAATTAGAGGCTTATAGGTATGTTTATTGAAACTAGTAATAACACAACTTTATGAAGGGTCCTGGACAGCTTTGCATAAGTCCGGCATCTAGTTTTGGGCTCGGGAGTGTTACAAGTTGTTTTTCTTCAAAGAAGGTTTTCGAGTCACAAGATCGAGTGACTCCTCCTCTCGGTGATAGTGCGCATGGGCATCAAGTCCTTTGTTAGATTGTTTTCTTTCCGCTGTGGGGTTCGGACGTGTTTCTTCTCGCCCCGTTAGATCTCAGTTCGGTACTATCTGAACTTCTCTCTTCTTTTCCATCAAAACATCGGTATAGTTCTCGATCTTGTTTTTCTAACTCACCTTCGATCCAATTGTAAGCGTTTGGGTCGATTAAACGCCCTTTTTGGGTGACCGTCCCCTTCGTGGGCCTACTTCACTCATGGTTGTCGAACGATGTCAGGCTGATGGAACTGACTCCATTTTGTTTTTTGTCCTCAGTGTCACGCCAAGTTTCCATAAACAGATCAGCACTCTGTGTGCAATCTCGATCTTTCTCCAGATCGCAGACAAGAAAGCTGTGAAGCGTGTCTATCCTTCTGTTGGAAGAAAACTCTTGGAGATCGAAGAGAATGTCTGTTGGAGATGGCGTCCAAGTCGTCGGAACAAACGCCTGACATCTTCGGAGAAGAACACGCTCAAAAAGAGATGGCTCATCAGACTGCATTTGCCATTGCAGACTCCGATTCGGATCGATATTCTGATAGTGACAGTCATTCCATCCCAGCGGGGGCAGTACGCGAGTACATCAGCCCCTTCCCATCCACAAAAAGCAACCAAAAAGACTTCAGAACCAGTCTTGGGTGCCCCACTGCTTGCCAGCCGTGGTGGTACCCGGAAAACACAGTCTAATGACCAACTCTCAGGTTTGGCACCGAAACTGAAGACCAAAGTGCATTCGGTGCTGACCAAAACAGCATGCCATACATGTTTAGGCATCAAAACGAAAATCAGAGATTTCCACTTCGGAGCTGAAAAAACTGCCATCGATTTCGAAGCCGACATTTTCAGCCCGACTAAACATTCAGTTTCAAAACTTTCGGAGCTGAAACCTGTGGGTGGAAAATATGCTCCAACTATTGAGAAGGCTTCTGAAATAAGGCCCATACTGGAAGTAATGAACGCTAAACATTGCAAAATTCCTATCCTTAAGAACACAGAAAGAATTATTGCGTTTCCTCCTCCTACAACAAAGAGAAAATGGACTTTCCAAGAGACTGTAAAAGCTGGGCCTCCATCTGCTAAAATATTTAAGCAAAAGAAGAAACCAAAAGCACTACAACGGCCTTCACCACTACATTCTCCTTTACATTCTGCTTCTCTACCACCAGATACTCCCCCATCACCTTCACCTACACAATTTTCTCCACAATCCCCTATCTCAACACATGGGGATGATTTAGATGATACTCATCAGGATATAGATCTGTGGGAATTATGATTCAGATCCCATACCTTCTAATGATCCTGATTGTACCCTGCTAGGCCATCTCCCCCTTGAAGATACCACTGCATACAATGAGGTGATAGCTAGGGCAGCTGCATATCACAATGTGCAGTTGCATACTGATCCCATTGAGGATGACTTCTTATTTAATACATTACATCTACTCAAAGAGTATCAATGTCTACCTATGCTCCCAGGCATGCTTAAACATGCATAGCACATTTTCAAAGAGCCAGTGAAGTCTAGAATCATCACACCAAGGGTAGACCAAGTATAAACCTGCACCTTCAGATCCACTTTTTATTAGAGCCCAATTGCCACCGGACTCTATAGTTGTCAGTGCAGCAAGGAAAAGGGCAAATAGCCAATCCACAGGAGATGCTCCTCTCTCAGACAAGGAGAGTTGTAAATTTGACGCAGCTGGGAAAAGTGTAGCAGCTCAAGCTGCTAATCACTGGAGGATTGCGAATTCATAAGTACTGTTAGAGAGATACGACAGAGCTCATTGGAACGTGATGGAGGAGTTCTTTCAGTTCCTTTCACCAGAACACCAAAGAAGAATACAGCAGATAGTAACAGAGGGGCAGCTATCTCTAATCAAATTAGATCTGCAATAGATGCAGCAGACACAACAGCAAGGGGTATCAATATCAGTGTGATTATTAGAAGGCATGCATGGTTAAGAACTTCAGGGTTCAAACCAGAAATATAACAGGCAGTGTTAAACATGCCTTTTGATAAACAACACTTATTTGTCCCAGAAATAGATACCACCATAGAAAAGCTGAACAAAAATACTTTGATACACCTAAAGCTATGAGCACCCTTTACACTACCCCTACTCTGGGAGATTTTTTTAGGCCGCAGTTTAGAGATGGCTTTAAATCATCAACCTCAGAGCCGGCCACATTTTTACAACAGAGGCTGTTTCAGAGGCTCTTACAGAGGAAATAACTTTAAAGGTAGAGGTAAATCAACTACCCCAAGAGGTTCCTCCACCTCAACCAAGCAGTGACTTTTTACACATCCCCACAGCTCATACATCTGCTGTGGGAGGAAGACTTGAAACTTTCTACCAACAATGGCACAACATTACAACAGATCAATGGGTGCTATCTGTTATCCAACACGGTTATTGCCTAGAACTGATCTCTACTCCACCAAACATTCCCCCTCGCTCGCATAGACTTTCTCTGGAACATCTAAATTCATTAGAACAAGAGGTACAATCACTTCTACTCAAAGGTGACTTACAGATAGTACCTAAATCCCAACAAGGGTCAGGAGTATCTTTCCTATACTTCCTTATAGCAAAGAAGGATGGTACTCTCAGACCAATCTTGGATCTTAGACCCCTCAATCAGTACTTTCTGTCAGAGCATTTCCACATGGTCACTCTACAGGACATCATTCCCCTGCTACAGAAACAATACTACATGGCAGTATTAGATATTCGATGTAAAATATGCTTACTTGCACATTCCTATACATCCAGCACATCGCAAATTTGTAAGATTTATGATAGCAGGTAAGCACCACAAGTTCAAAGTACTATCCTTTGGAGTAACAACAGCACCAAGGGTATTTACCAAGTGCCTCGCAGTGGTCGCAGCATACCTCAAAAGGCAACATATACATGTCTTTCCCTAACTGAACGACTGGCTAATAAAGGCCAGCACCATTCAGACCTGTCAACAGTACCCAGTGAACATCCTACACAACCTAGGATTCACAATCCGTTAACAAAAATCTCATCTGCAACCAGCACAAATACAGGCTTATCTAGGAGTAATTCTGAACAATCAGTTAGCCTTCGCATACCCAAACCCAGTGAGAATTCAAGCTTTCAACAATCTCATATCTCAACTACAATACAACCACACTTACACAGTGAGGTTCATCATGAAACTCTTGGGAATGATGGCATCATGCATAACAATAGTACCCAATGCACCTCTAAACATGAGACCGCCACAACAGTGTCTCTTGAACAATGGTCTCAAGCACAGGGTCAACTTCACGATCTAGTGTTGTTGGACCGCCAGACTTATCACACTCTGCAATGGTGAAATCACACCAACTTATTAAAAGGGCGGCCATTTCAGGACCCTGTGCCAGAGACCATAATCACAACTGATGCATCAATGATGGGCTGGGGAGCCCATCTCAACAACCTCACCATACAAGGGGACTGGAACTCAATTCAACAAACTTATCACATAAACCATTTGGAATTACGAGCAGTGTTCATAGCACTCAAAGCTTTTCAAACACAGATCACACACAAGACAGTGTTAATAAGGACAGACAACATGACCACAATGTATTATCTGCAAAAACGGGGGGGGGCAGGCACACACTCATCTCATTTGTCCCTTTTAGCACAATTTGGAAATGGGCAATTTACAATCACATTCAACTACTAGCAGATTATATCCCAGGCATACACAAACAACTAGAGGACCTCTTAAGCAGGACGCAGCAACAAGTGCACGAGTGGGAGATTCACCCACAAGTGATTTACCAATACTTCCAAATGTGGGGAACCCCGGATATAGACCTCTTCGCCACACGTGAAAATGCAAAATGCCCAAACTTAGCATCCAGGTACCCACACCCTCAATCCAAGGGCAATGCTCTATGGATCAATTGGTCAGGGATATTTGCTTACGCTGTTTTGCCTCTCCCACTAATTCCATTTCTGGTCAACAAGATCCATCCCACCTCCCTCACTATGCTACTCATAGCTCCCACATGGCCACGTCAACACTGGAACAGCACTATTGGAACTGTCTGTAGCACTATATCACAAGCTTCCAAACAGACTAGACCCAAACCTATTGACTCAGAACAAAGGTCAGATCAGGAATCCCAATTCCTGTATGCTCAACCTGGCGATTTGGCTCCTGAGGTCATAGAATTTGGCTATCTACAGCTTCCATCTGAATGTATGGATATTCCAAAGGAAGCATGCAAACCTACAACTAGGCAGTGTTATGCAGCTAAATGGAAACGTTTTGTATATTACTGCCAACCCAAAAACATTAACCCACTTAAAGCATCAGTATAAAATATTGTTTACTAGCATCATTTCCAAAAAGCAGATCTTGCATATTCATCTATTAAAATCCACTTAACAGCAATAGCTGCTTGCCTCCAAAAAGGGACAGCATACTTCTCTGTTTAGGATTGCTGTTATAAAAGCCTTTATGGAAGGCCTTAAAAGAATTATTCCTCCTAGAGCTCCACCAGCTCCTACCTGGAATCTTAACCTCGGGCTCACAAGACTTATGGGTCCACCATTTGAACCCCTGCATTCTTGCACTGTCCAGTTTTTATCATGGAAGGTTGCTTTCTTAGTAGCAATTACTTCCTTAAGAAGAGTTAGGTTCTTCTAAAGTGAATGCTTGAATTTCACTTTCTTTAAAATTCTCAAAAATAAAATAGTTCTTAAGACAAACCCAAAATTCCTACCAAAAGTACTTTCACCAGTTCATATCAGTAAGTCAGTGGAATTACCAGTCTTCTTTCTACAGACAGATTCAGTTCCTGAAATAGCTCTTCATACCCTTGATGTTAAAAGGGCTCACATGTATTATTATTTAGATAGAACAAAACATTTCAGAAAGTCTAAAAACTCTTTGTGGCTTTTCAGCAACCTCACAAAGGTAATCCTTTTTCAAAACAAGGATTAGCCAGATGGATAGTAAAGTGTATTCAAACTTACTATCTCAAAGCTAAAAGACAATTATTAGTAACTTCTACTAGTAAGAAAGGAGCTTTAATGGCATTCTTATGAAATATACCAATGGCAGATATATGTAAAGCAGCCACGTGGTCCACACCACACACATTTATTAAACACTACTGTGCGAATATCTTATCTTGCTAACAAGCAAATGTTGGCCAAGCAGTGCTTAAAACACTATTTCAAACTATTCCAACTCCTAAAGGCTAGGCACCGCTTATTTTAGGAGGGGACTGCTTTACAGTCTGTGCAAAGCATGTGTATTTGCAGCTACACATGCCATTGAATGGAAGATGTTACTTACCCAGTACGCATCTGTTTGTGGCATGTAGATAAAATGAGTATAATTTACATTTAAGTGAAGAACATAGCAACCAGCGCATCCAATTTTTGGATGTAGAGATTACTGTTCATGACGACATGTTGAGCACTAAGCTAAGAGTGCACATTAACCCAGACTGCTAGAGAGTATCCCATATGAAGAACTACTAAGAGTTAGACATATCTGCAGTACATGGGAGGACTACCAACGTGAAAGTTTGATAATGTGTAGTAGATTCAAGGAAAGAGGATACAGCAGCAATTCCATTCGACAAGCCAAACAGAAGGTGGATAATCTCAAAAGAGAGGACCTTTTATATGCGAGGAAGGCTAAATTGGAATCTGAGAGTTTGAGATTTATCACCACATATTCAAATTGGGCATTTGCACTAAGTTGGCATATTTTACAGACGGATACTGTTTTAGATGCACAGGCTATTGGTTACTTTTCGGAAGGGGAGGTCCCTAAAAGGTAGTCTGAGTATGAATATGGTGTCAAACACAGAGAACACGAAAACACCAATGGGTTTTTACTGCTGTATTCGATGTAAGGCTTTCAGATATAGTACCAATTACACGGAGGTGACAATTGATAATGGATACAGGACACATCTGATTAAAGCTTATTATAATTGTAACACAGATCTTGGTGTGTTCTGTTTGAAGTGCCCCTGTAATAAGCTTTATGTGGGGAGCACAATACATAAGGCAAAAAAGAGAGTTTTATTACACTAGAGCTATCCGCAACTATGATCATAATTATCCCATAGCTAGCCACTTTCATACAACACATAATGGTGATGAAAGACTACTTAGTTTTGCAGTTATCGATCAGATTAAGCAGAACATATGGGGTGGAAACAGAGAGAGAAAGTTGCGGATTTAGGAATCAAAACTAATTATTAAATTGAACACCAGGACCCCTTTGGGTTTAAATTCGAGTGAAGAGATGAATGTACATTTGGGTTAAAAAGAAATGAATTCTGCTGGACATAATAATTAATTTTTTCAGGATAATTTTTTCAGGACTTTTTTTTTCAGGACAATTGATTATTGTTCTTTAGATACACATTTGGTGTCTGACAAAAAATAATTCAACAATATTTTTCAGGGGTGTGTTGGTTTGGATTTGGTCGAAATGTTGAAGTGTAGGTGTCCAATTGTGGTATAAGGTGGCCTACCATGAATTTTGGCAGAATCTGGGATGAAATATATAGTGCAAATAAATGGAAGATATGACTACGACAATATTAATGTATCTGATTATCACTACAAAATCAAATTAATAAAAAGTTAAATACAACTAAAGTAATAAATGATGAGTGTAGGATTGTGCAGGGACTCTGATTAATACATATTAAGTTTATGAATTACTCATTGTCTATATAGTTGAAAGAGTGTGTTAATAGAAGCAGCCATTTGATATTCTAAGATGGCCGCTGCCCTTTTGTGTTAATGTAGAAACATTTGTGACTAGTCCATTGTTTATGTTGGTGGTTTTGAAAGGATATTTAATTTGTAAATCAAACCAGCCGTCTTATATGTGATCAAGGCTACGGCTGAAACGCGTTGTAAGGAGGCTTTTTGCTATTTATTAAAACAACGCATTCATTTACAGACGTTGTGCGGGCATCTCCTTTGAACCCAGGGAAATGATTTTTGCATATGTGGATTTCCGGGTCCACACTCGGACCGCCATGGAGTTGTGCTTCGGGATTCCGGCAGTATCGTATTGGTAAAATATATATATAATATATATATATATATATATATATATATATATATATATATATATATATATATATATATATATTATCAATCTTTTAGACAGAGAGCAGCTTCAGTGCAGGGCACCCAAATGTCTGTTTTTCTACCAAGGTTTTTTGCTTAAAGTCTGTTTTATTGGGTTTTTACAAAATAATACAATGCAACATAAAGACTACAGGAGGGCACAGCGCATACCAATGTCATTGCAAGACTGAACAATGTAAAGAATTCAGAAACAACAGCACAAGTAGGGTATAACAGTGAGGTCGCATTAAAGATAAATAGCATACACAATGATAATCAGAATCAATGGATTTTGGCAAGTGTTGTCATTTTTTTGGGTGTAGATGCTTAACAAGTACTCACAGATAAAAGACAAGAGGCAAGGGGAATCAGATCTTTCATGAATATGCTGTGGAGGAGGAGGCCGCATACCCAATTTAGGAATGGGGGCTGGATTAGGAAGAAATGGGGGGAAAGGATGATTACTTGGAGTACAAGTCCGTAGCTGAGACATTGGTGTAGTGTAATAGTTGAAGAATGAGGTAGGAAGTTAATAAAGTTGTCTACTTTGGGGGGAGGAGGGGTGCAGGGGTGTCACTGTCTGATTGGTGTGACTTTTGGGGCAGGAGGGAGTCAACTATCCGCTCTCACAGTTAATCAAATAAGTGTAGGGCGTAGAGTCTGTATGGCTGAAAGCTGGGGTATGCCACCTTAGACTTATGATCTATAAGGGGTTGCCAAAGTTGTGTACATTTGTTTGCCAAAATCTGGATATTTTGAGTCAAACTCTCATGAACCAGGACATTATTGGCAGAGCTTTAGGGGATTTCCAGGCAAGGGCTATTAGTCTGCGTGTGTCATTGCATATAATGTCAGTGGGAGCAGTCCCAAGATAACCGTGTAGGAATCCATTGGTATTGGATAGCCTAGTGTGCCTTTGATATGGCTGAGGATTTCTTTTCCAGAAGACGGTGATGGGCCGGCACATCCGCCATATGTGAGTTAAGTCTTCCTGTTGCTCTCCACACCCCCAACAAGACAAAGATGCCGTCCAATATATGGAGTGCAAGCAAGCAGCTGTGTTGTACCATTGGGTAATGAGTATGTAGGTGGTTTCTTGCTGGGGGATGCCACGCCACAGGTGCTCTTATTGCTTCCCAGCGATGGCCTGGGTGCTAGCAAGTTCCCACTGCCTTTGATTTGGATGGTGTGGATCTAGGCGGGAATGCTGCAGTACTGGGTATATTTTGGAGACCAAACCTTGGGTGCCCTCGAAATTGTGGACCAACGTTTCAAAGTGGGTGAGAGTGCGGGTGGCTGCTGAAGCACTGGAGGGGTGCAACGCCCAACAGTGTATTTGGAGGTATTGGAGTCGTGCGGTTTTGAGGAGGCAGATGCCAGTTTTATATTGCTCAAAAGAATGAATAGATCCTGCCTGAGGTGATTCCTACAAAATATTCTGCTCTCGCCCGTGATCTAAGCTCTGATTTAGTCCCGGCGAGTGCAGGTGTAAAGTCAGGCTTACGAGCGATGGGGGTATTTGGGGAGGGCAATGTAGTGAGATTCCTGGTGGCTGCAAGTTTGTCCCAGACTTCCAGCAGTCCCCGCGTCGGGATAGCTATGTAAGCACTCCGTGGCTGAAAATGTCTTGGGATCGAGGCCAGACCCCACAGTGGTCTGCAGGCCACTGCTCTATCTTTGTGTATGCAGTGCTTCTCTTGTTCTCTAACTACCCATTCCAAAAGAAAACAGAGATGGGTCGCCTAATAGTAATCCTGAAGGTTGGGACATGCTAGGCTGCCTCGGTTCTTAGGGAGCATGAGTAATGCATTAGAGATATGAGGATGTTTCCGCTTCCATATGAAAACACATAGGTCTCCTTGATGCTTTCTGATGTCATCCATTAAAATGGGTATAGGGAGGGATTGAAGTAAGTAGAGGAGCCCAGGGAGAGTATTCATTCTAATTATATTGATGCAGCTTAGCCAGGAAACTGGGACTGGTCTTCATCTGCGAAGATCCTTCAGGCTTGTCCTGGGTAGGTGTGGCAAATTTTCCCACGTCCAAGTGGAAAGACAATGGGTAATGGTGAGGCCAAGTGACTTGATGAAGTATTGGAGCCCAATGAAACGTAACGAGCGCCCAGAGGTGCGGGAGCATGGGTTGCAGAATGGTGGAATGAATGTCTGTGATTTGGTCATATTGACTTTATACTTGCGCACTTTATGTTCTTTTGCCCTAGATATTTGGCACTGAGGAAGAAGTGGATTGCCCCGTTATGTAGGTTAATGGGGATAAGGGAATGGAATATAGCTTTATGCTTAATGATAACTGACACAAATGACAAAATAGTTTTTTCAGTTGCGAGATACCTGCAAAGTGCATGGGCTATAAGAACTAGAGAATTGCTGTAACTGTATGTTTTAACGTATTGGTCTTAGTTATTTAATATATTATCCTGCTATTTGACTGGAGTAAATTAATGAGCCATTAACTTTTTATATTTAATATTACAGGATTTTAAGATTTTAAGAATGATTCTATTGTATTCTCTTAAGATTATGTGACTTTAAAATTCATTTAGGGTTTTTATGTATAATGTGGTATTTCGCTTATTTTTCTTTTCCAACTGGTATGCTGTTCAACTAGGATATGGTGTTTAACTGTTCACTTTTATGGCTTTTAGCCGAAATAAAGTAAAGCTTGGAGACTTTATATCGGGGCACTGCCTGAAAGGTTTGGAGCGATTGGATCGCTGCAGGGAGGGAAGTCTCTGGGTTGGTTAAAGCAAGAAATAGGTAATCTGCAAAAAGTAAAACCTTATTGTCTTGGCTTCCAAAGGGAATACCCGTTATGTCTGTGGCCTGATGTTGGCAGCCATCTTGGGACCCGAGTCCCATAAAAAAAGTTGTAGGGGAAAAAAAAAAAAAAAAAAAAGGGCCAGGCTATGGACATCCTGACCCCTTAGCTCTGGTGCGGAGTTCCCACTGGAACCCCTCCTGGGTAAAAAAGCCAATTTTCAAAAAACAGTTTTTGCCACGAATTTGCTCCAAAATAAAAAAAAAATATATATATATCTCTTCATTCATATATATATATTTGTTTTGGCAAAACCCCTGAGTGGGCCAGGTCTGCGCCCTGGGGGCCACAACCTACCTGGGGCAAAATATGAAATTACCACAGTGGGCCCACATACCCTGCCCCCGGGGCCCACCACCTCCCCAGGGTTAATGATGAAATAATGTGGGCTGGCCTACGAAACCCTTCCTCCCCTCCCGCACAGCCCTGGGGACTACTACCTCCCCAGGGCAAGGTTTAAGGTGGGAGGGTGGCCTCCCGCCCTCCCTCCCCCCTTTGCGGAACAAGTAATGGCCCTGGAGACTGCCCCCTCCCAGGGCCTTTACTCACATGTCTCCCAGAGTTTCACTAGTGCCTCTATCTTCACATCTTTCCATGACTGATTTACTTCTCCGTGTTATCTGGCATCTTCATTTGTGCGTCTTTTCTTTGTGAAGTCTCCTCATGTCCATCTCTCTGTGCTAGGATCTCCATATACTAGTCTCTCCTAAGTGTTCGTTTCACCGTCTGCCTCCCCAATGTCTGTCTCGCCACAGAGTTTGTGTTTGCTTCTATTCCCCCATGGTCTCTTCTTATCACTCCATGTACACTGACCATGTCTTCTGATGTCAGTGTCTCTATATGCTGGTCTTGTTGACAATTTTTGTATCCCAGTGTCTGTGTCTGTGTCCTAATGTCTGCAAGATCTCTCTCTAGAAATGGCCATTGTCCTCCACACCATCCAGTACACATCTATGCCTCCCACTGTGCATGTCCCCATAGAACCCACTTCATCCATAGTCTTTGAGTCACAGAGACCTTCCATGCCTTTCCTGTCCTTGTTCACCTTAGAAATCTGAATTTGGCATCTCATTTTTCTTAAAGACAATTCAGAAATGTCACATCCAGGTAAACAGAAGACAGGCTATTACCTACAATTTTTTTTTTTTAAACAGATATCACAAGTATTGTAATAACAATCCATAGAACCAGCATCGCATCATGGTCTCTAAAGCAAGTACATTTGGTGTATGCTTGTAGCCCATGTTCGGATCAAGCATCCTGGTGCTGCATTCTGGCATTAAATAAATCCCAAGTAAAACATTTAAAGCCGAAATAACGTATAACCATAGACATCTTTGACTTGACCACGTGAAGTGGCAATAGTGCTTAATTAGTTCAGATATATATAAGACAAGCAAATAAAATTGGCTTTGCCCTGCTCTCAAAGTTCTTCAGAGCTACTAGCCTTTGTGAAATATCTTTATGCATATTGGCTGACAAAACTCCACCTGGAGGACCCGTGGTCCAATATTTATGGGTCTGATTTACACAAGTTTTGAAATCTGTGCTTGGTATGGTTTCACCAACATTTTGCATTGTGTTTTGACACTTGAGAATTCACAGAAACCCTCAGTAGTCTGACTGATAATTTCTACAATTGATACCCATGTGGATTGTCAGTTGGGAGAGTGTGTTTGAATTTGTGCCTTTTGCACAAAATTGTGGTGGAGATATTTATACCCTTTCTGCCTGCCACCCTTGAAATGTACTCACTAATCTCCTTTGCAGGAGCAAGTGTACATGCATTTATAGGATTGAAAAGGACCTCCAAGGGGTGTGGCTTGAACACCAATCGTGTTTTAGAACAGCCCAGCACGGCCAACTGAAATTCAGTATCATCCTGCAACTGCACTACAAAGGAAGTTTCACAATTCTGTGGGCTAAGGCCTTGCAACTAACAGCAGCACTATAGGAGTGTTTCAATAAGCGAGGTGCCAATGAGGTCGCGGAGTGAGAGAGGCGGCTCACGGAGATTGCTGGGCGAGGCTGTGCGGTGAGTGCGGTTGGCCACAGCGGAGTGAGTCAACAGCATGGATGGCCAGTTGAGGTGCTGGCAGAGCAGTGCTCAGTGGTGGGGGCACCTGCAGATTTGGTGACCTCCCCTGGTGCCCTCCATGCCCACCGAGAGACACTTGCAGCATGCCCGCCAGGGACACTGGGCTGTGCCGGCTCTGGCAGTGGGCCAGGATTGAAGATAGTGCTGTGTCCGGGACCCTGGGCCCGACTAGTGCAGACTGAGGGGGCAATGCTGCGTGGGGCGGCTCCCTGGGAGAATACGTGAATGGCAATATGAGGCGAGATTGCGATCCACACAGTAAGGAGTGCCGGGTCCTGGGGGGATGCGGGTGCGGTAACACTGAAGGGGCACTGTAGGCCGGGAGTAGACACAAGAATCTTGCCCAACGACGAGTAACACAGGAAACCGAGGTGAAGGTTAGTCCTGGAAGCCCTTCAGGACGTATTGGCCCATGTTAAAGAGTGTCAGGGCACCTTGCTACGATCAGACATAAACCACTGGCCTCACCAGATCACAAGGTGGTTGCGAGTGAAGGAGGGGATGGCATCTGAGGTAGCGCCTCTTGGGCCCAATACCAACTTATTTGCCTCTGTGCTACCGGTTCTATCCTAGGTTGCTGAGGAGAATAGTCTGGTGAGCCTCATTGGGCTCCGTGCCGTGTGTGGTGCAGATGTGCAGGTGAGCTCTGGTTCTCTGGAGGCACATCAACCACGGCCGCAACCCAAAGAATGGCTCTGGGAGCCATTGCTCAATGAAGTAAAGGGGCAGTGTGAACTCCCCCTCAGAGTAAAAATGCAGGAACTTTAGACCCCATTAGGGAGCTGCATACAGGTGTCTGTACACCTGTTGCGCAGAAGTCTGAACCAGGTTTCGACGTGGGTTGCGGCAGGGAGTGCCCCTCTCTATCGTAGTTCATCCATGTTTCACCCTCCGTCCACATCCTGAGTTGGTAGTCCTGATGCATTGAAGTTACAGCCGTTCCAAAGCTCTGACTGCTCATGCCGCCTCACAGAAATGCATGGGGGGGCCAGGCGGGTCAGTGGTGGAGCCTTATGCGCAGGGTGTTGAAGACCGCACCCTAGTCCAACTGTGCAAATTGGCTTAAGACAAGGTGCCGCTAAGTGCCAAACAAAGCACCCTAGCCAAATATACCCAACCAGACAGGCCCTCCACGCTGTCAGAGGCAAGCAATCACGATGATTTAGTACCGGATGATGCTACCTTATTG